>NC_138165.1:108248295-109450795 GCF_964165515.1 Mesoplodon bidens
GGACCCCCTAGGAAAAGCCAATGCTTTGACCTTTTTGTGTCGCTAACACCCCTGGTCTTACTTTGTGCATTCCCCCTACCTACCCTGTGTCTGGAAAACTGGGTTATATAAATTTTGAGCTTCATAAAGGGCTCTAAACAGCATGCTCCAGGGTGAAGCCAGGCTTTCCAATGATCCAAGGCGAGGAAGAACTGAACAGCTAAATAGGATTTGGAAGTTCCAGAGAGTAGATTGAGCAACAATAGTTAGAACTCTGCCATATACAATTTTCTGGATCCTTGAATACAGTAGCACAGGGAAAATGGGGTTTATGTAGCTAATCATGGCTTACATGGGTATAAAAAGAGTATTGACTTAAACTTTACTGCCGCGGGCTTCCCTGGTGGCGCAGTGGTTGAGAGTCCGCCTGCCGATGCAGAGGACACAGGTTCGTGCCCCGGTCCGGGAAGATCCCACATGCCGCGTAGCGGCTGGGCCCGTGAGCCATGGCCGCTGAGCCTGCGCATCCAGAGCCTGTGCTCCGCAACGGGAGAGGCCACAACAGTGAGAGGCCCACGTACCGCAAAAAAAATAATAAATAAATAAATAATTTATTGCCTCATAGTAAGGGAAATGCTGCAGCAAAAGTATCTCATCACCATGAGGCTGACTTGAAGCTCTTTTAACAGGATGGAGTTAAAAAGAGTCAAAAGGAAGGACGTGAACCACGTAATTTGCTCTCATTGCTCCAACTATTATACTTCAAGTGACATGTTTATTTCTTTTCAAATGAAAATTAGAAGCTAAAATTCCCTCAAGCACAAAACAGCTGAGTTTAGAGAGGGTTTGACTAATTAAGCAAGTAAACACTTCACAAAAACATTCTACCATTTGGCTAAAAAGATAGTCACTGCCCAGGAGATTCCTGGGACTGTAATAGTGAAAAACACCATGTCACTAAGAGCGCGTCGGAGGAAGGCAGACTGGATTCCATAATCAAATCTGTCATTTTAGAGGAGGCTACTCTAAACACAGACGTTAATTGAATACAAGATGGCTCTGAGGCTGTGTTTTCAATCTATGGTTCAAATCATCTTTAGCCCCACAACTTTGGGAAGAAGACAGGAGTCTTTAGAGAAGAGCCTTGTGCTCCTCCAAAAAGTATACAGATCCAAGATTTTGCAGGGGACAAAATTCAACTCTAAAAAACTTAAGTGGAAAAGGAAAATTAATAGCTCACAAACCCTTAAGACAGAGTGATACCAGCAATAGCTATGCTGCTTTCAAGTTCCCTCTGTGTGTGTGTGTGTCTCTCTCGCTCTCACACATACACACACACACACACACACACACACACCCCATCTCTCTCTCTGAGTTGCTCTCATTCCCTCAGGTCAGCTGGCCAAGGAAGTCTGTGGTACAGCTCAGAGCTCTCTATCCCCCATAAGCCTTGCAGCCTTACACCTCCTAACCAGAGAAGGCAAAGACTTCTCCCCACTTACAGTTTTTTAAAGCACAGGGAAAGACTAGTTGGGCAGCTGAGGTCACAAACCCACCGCTGGACCCATCACCAAGACCAGGAGCATGGGTCCTCTGATTGCAGCCCCACCAGAACCCCATGATTGGAGCGGGAGGGAGAGAAGGCCTCTGGAGGAGGAGGTGATCTTCCTCAGCGACAGAACATTGCTACAGCACGCTGGCAATTTCCTCTTGAGCCTTTCTTCCAGGAGCACAGACACAAAGGGCAAAGGAGTGGAGCCAATTCACTGGCCAGCTGGGCTGTCCAAGATGGCGGCCACCAAGCCACGTGTGGTTATTGACCCTTGAAATGCACGTGGGATGTGCTGTAAGTGTAACTACACACTGGATTTCCAAGACATAGAGGGAAATGAATGAAAATATCTCATTAATAATGGTTTCTATTGATTACATATTGAAATGATAATCTTTTGGATATATTAGATTCAATAAAATATATTGTTGAAATTAATTTGACCGGGCTTCTTTTTTACTTTTTTTAATGTGGCTACTAGAAAATTCTAAATTACATAATCATCTCGTATTCTATTTCCATTGGGGATGGCTCCTCTAAGATTGAGGACCTTGCTCTGACCACCTGAAGCCAGCATATCTAGCAAGTGCTACGTATACAGAGGGACAGCAGGATGGAATTGACTCCTACTTACACAAGCATGTCACTGGGGTCTCCGTGTGTTTGGTTCAGTGACATGATATTTTTTTTGCTCTAGCCAGAGTCTCTGCTCTTGTACCCCTAAGCCATGCCCTTAAGAGAATCATATCAAAGATCAGCATCCATTTTGGCAGGGAGGCACAAAACAACAACCATCATACACAGTTATGAATCTTTGTCTGGGTTTCAAACCCGTATGTAAATCCATAAGCTAGCAAGTCTTCACGCCATCCCATAATGCAGGTTGAGCCGGCTGAAGGGAGATTCAGGGTAAAATGTGCTTTTTTCAATGTCATTGTGTCACAAAAATTTTAGATTGTAGATTCAACTACTGCAGACTCTTGGTGCACTAGCAGTCTCATGAAACCAAACAGCTTTTCTGTTTGACACCAGCCCATTTTCTACATGTGACCTGTTTTTCTGTGGGAAGCCAATGTAGGGTGGTGAAGGGAATGAAAGTCTGGGTTGGAAAATTCATCATCTTCCACTGAGAAAGCTTTCGATGGGAAACAGATTTAGAGGTTACAGCCTTGATCTCTGTGGCAGGACTTTGCATACATTACTAAGTTCCCGGCACCCCAGGAGAGGAAGAAGGCAGGTCTCTGCCTTCTGCTTGACAGGAGGAGGATTTAGAGATGTCTATTTTAGTCAAAGCCTGCCCCCAAAAGCTTGTGACCTAAAAGAAGCCCTCCAACCTTCTGCCTGCTGGCTTCTGTCTCAGTTATGTAATAAGGCATTCAAGGACACTTCAAAAAATGCTTCCAGGGCTTCCCTGGTGGCGCAGTGGTTGAGAGTCTGCCTGCCGATGCAGGGGACTGGGTTCGTGCTCCGGTCCGGGAGGATCCCACATGCCGCGGAGCGGCTGGGCCCGTGAGCCATGGCCGCTCAGCCTGCGCGTCCGCAGCCTGTGCTCCGCAACGGGAGAGGCCACAATAGTGAGAGGCCCGCGTACCGCAAAAAAAAAAAAAAAAAAAGAGTATCTGTTTGGGGGCTTTAAGACCTACCCAAACAGCCAGGACTTTAAGAGCCAAGATCCCACAGAGAAGGGAAATTCATGAGGGGAGACTGGTGTCCGATGTTACTTTCCCTCAAGGCATTCAGTGATTCCTAAGTGGAGTGACAGAAAGGCTGAGAAGCTGAGCTGAAAGTGGCTGCTGAGAGAGAGAGAAAATAAGAGAGAGAGAGAGAGAGAGAATAAAAGAGAAAGAGAGAAAGAGAGAGAGAACTGAGCCGAGTTTCCTGTAGTTTCATGGGTCCAGCAAATCAAACATTGTAGTTCAGGGGCCACCAACTCAACCAAGACTGGAGAGATCAAGACCCCAGAGAAAAGTGAAATAGAAAAGATGGAGCCTGACAATCTCATCCACGTTCCCTCTGGAGACATTAGCCTATTTGTAAGGGCACAGACCAAGAGAAGCAGGGAAAAGTAAATAGCAGCCAAAAGGCGGAGGAGTCACACAGAGCTTTAACACAATCACAGTCTTAGAGAGACTTAAAAAATGGAATTCTGGCCTGACAGGTAAGAGCTGCCCTATAAAGACCGCAGGCATTCAATTGGGAAGCCCCAAAGAACCTCATCCTGGTACAGTGTTTCCCAAAGTGGGGTCCACGGGTCCTTGGGGCTTCCAGGACCCTCTCAGGAGGTTCAAGAGGTCAGAACTATTCTCAAGTAATATTAGGATGTTATTGGCTTGGGCAGAAAGTTCGTTCTGGTTTTCCATACAATGCTAGGGAAAACCCGAACGAACTTTCTGGCCACCCAATATTTGTCTGTGTTACCATGTTGACATTTGCCCTTTTGGTGCAAAATTGATGACGGATATCTTTCACAAATTAAGGCAATGGCACCAAAGTGTACTATTAGTCATTGTATCCATTACCATCAGGTATGTGTAGAAAACAAACAAAAAAAGCTAGTTTCACCTAAGAATGTTCCATGACAAAGCAGTAAAAATTATTAATCTTATTAAATCTTGACTCCTGATTACACATTGTTTTAATATTCTGAATGAAGAAATGGAAATTACATATACAGCATTCCTGCAAACTGAAATACAATGGTTGTCTCAAGGAAAAGTCATTGTATGTTTTTTGAGTTGCAAGCTGAACAACTGACAAACTATGGTTATTCAGACTTGAACTGTAAGATATTGTCTTAAAATATGCCTTTCAAATTTCCTTTAGCCTGTCTTTTCAAGGAAAAATACCACAGTATATATTGCCATTGATAAAGTTTAAGTGAAAATTAGAATTTTGAAAAACTTTGATCTGTGACCACGAACTCCATAGCTACCCAATACTTAAAGACTTTTCTGACAAGATAAATAATGATTGTAATGAATATGATTTTTAGATATTGTATAATAAAATGTGTCAACATTTGGAGGATTTGCATAAGTCAAGACCAACATTTTCCAAATGATCAATGCATGATGTTACAAACTCATGCATGGACAAAATATCTATTCAATATGTAAGATAGAACAATGAATTTTAATGTTACAGGACATTAAAAGTTTATTAATATGGTTTCAAATTCCACATTGCACTTAATCTTGAAGAAACTACCACTTGCTAAGCTTTGGTGCAGTATTGAAGAATAAGCGGCAATGATCTGAAAAGGGCATTAAAATACTCCTCTCTTTTCCAATTACATATTTTGAGCTAGATTTTTCTTCACACACTTTAATCAAAACAACATATTTAAAGAGACTGAATGCACAAGCAGATATAAGAATCTAGCTGTCTTTCATTAAAGCAGACATCAAAGAGATTTGAAAAAAATATAAAACAATGTCACCCTTACCACTAAATATTTTTGGTTTGGAAGACAGAAATTTTTCATAAAAATATGTTATTTAAGCTAACATGGAATAGTTTTATGACTATTGTTTTAAATAAATTAATAAATAAATGTTATAAAAGCTTCTCTGTTTTTAATAAGGTAAATACAGATATATAAGCAACCCATATTAACAAAGGCTCTTTTGGGAACTCAATAATTTTTAAGAGTGTAATGGGATCTTGAAACTAAATATTTTGAGAATCATTGATTTAAAACATTTACCAGAATTGATCATACAAAAGCCATAAGTAAGTCTTGACAAATTTCAGTTTTGAACGTATTCAGAGAATGTTCACTGACCATAGTAGAATTAAGTTAGAAATCAATAATAATAATAATACAAAGAACAACTTGGAAATCCCAATATTTGAAAAGTAAGCCATTCACTTCTAAACATCCTAGGTGTCAACAAGAAATTTCAGTGGAATTTAGAAAATATTTTGAAGTAAATTACATAAAAAATATAACATAAAAATTCATAGGCTCTAAATAATAGTGTAATTATGGAAATTTATAAAGTAAATGTATATATTAAAAAAGAAGAAAGGCTGAATAATGATCTGTCTACTTCAAGAAGTAATAAAAACAAAAGCAAATTAAGCTCCCCAAAAGTAGAAGGAAAAATGAGAAACTCAGGAATAATGGTTCAAACCACAAATATTCAGTGGAGAAGTCAACATAAAAGCTGGATCTTTGAAAAAATTAATAAACAACAAATCCTTAAAAATGCTCATCAAGAAAAATGAAAAAGGCGTAGATTATTAATATCAACAAAAGGCATCATTTCATGAATCATAAGATTGATATTATGAAAAAATTATATACAAATTTTAGAAAAATCACAATTTATCAAAACTGAAAGAAATAGATATGAATAGTTCTATATGTATTAAAGAAATTGACTCTCTAAGTCAAACATTTAAAGGGAAACTCCAGGCCCAAATTCATTCAAATATTTTAACATTTATCTTAAACATTGTCTCCCCATGGAATGTAAACATCTTCTCAGTTCATTTGATGAGGCAAAATAACTTTGATATGGAAATCTGACAAGGGCGATATGAGAAAGAAAAACTACCAGGCAACTTCCCACACGAATAGAGATGAAAAATCCTAAACAAAATATTATCAAGTTGAATTCCACCATACATAAATAGGATAATACACCATGACAAACTCGAGTTTGTCTTAGCAGTGTGAGAATGGTTGACCATTAAAAAATCAGTGAAATGTGTACATACACACACATGCACAGAGACTCCAGTTCCTGATTCAAAATACAAAGGGCTTGGAAGTCTTCACTCATTCTCAAAACAAGAAAAACGTTGAAGGAACTGAAAATCAACAATCTTTACATCCAGCAGAGAACTGAGGTCACCGGGAAACTGCTGCCCTGAAAGCTGGAGAAACAGACAGGCAGATATAGAAAATCACAGCTTAGGAGGAGCAGAAACCCACAGCTGGAAGCCAGATCAGTAGGAACTCTTTACATTGTAACTGATGAATTGCTGGGGGCTCCGTGTGGACATGTTCCAGAGTTAAAAACTTCAAGGGGGCTTCCCTTGTGGCGCAGTGGTTGAGAGTCCGCCTGCCGATGAAAGGGACACGGGTTCGTGCCCCGGTCCGGGAAGATCCCACATGCCGCGGAGCAGCTGGGCCCGTGAGCCGTGACCGCTGAGCCTGTGCGTCCGGACCCTGTGCTCCGCAACAGGAAAGGCCACAACAGGGAGAGGCCACAACAGTGAGAGGCCCGCGTATGGCAAAAAAAAAAAAAAAAACAAACTTCAAGGGGGCCCAGTTTTAGGTGGACACACCCCCCACGGCATGACTGGGAGCTTTACCTCCAGAAGCCGTTATCAGGTTCTCACTGTGAAGATGCCTTCTTGCATGCCTTCTTGCTTCCGGCAAAGAAAGGTAAAAAGTAACCATTCTGAAATATTCCCATAGCATTCTGTTCTTAAGGAAGGTGTGCTGCCTTCAAAAGAAATTATTTAACCGGAGCCTAACTTATGTTTTCCCAGGGCCTAATTAGCCTGAGGGAAAGGAAATCCCGGACTCAGGCTCCCTGAAAGATCTAGAGCTAATCACAGGACTACAAGATGTTTCCCCACCTTCCATCCCCCATGGAACCACCACATCGATAGGGGTCCTGTATAAGAATGGGGGATTAAAACTAAAAGAACTGCAAGCCTTCAACTCTACTTAAGGAGTCTCTAGGAAAAACCAAAGACAACAGGGAGACACAATCAAGGACGCTAGATGAAATTTAACCTCTGCCATCACAGCTACAGCAAACAGTACCATGGCCTGCCACCTAGCTGATGGCAGGCGCCACGTGCCGCCAAATATAAACCTCCTAGTAAAGATCTGTATTCCTTCGGCCCGACACATTCTGTCGAGCTTTTGACAAAAAGTCACAAGATGTGCTAAAAGGCAAAAAATAGTCGAAGAGACAGAATGAGCGTGGGAACCCAGCTCAGATGTGGCAGAGATTTTGGAATGACCAGGTCAGGAATTTAAAACAATTATAATTAATATGCTAATAACTTTAATGGAAAAAGTAAACAACATGCAAGAACAGCTAGGTTATATAAGCAGAGAGATGGAAACCCTAAAAAAGGAATCAAAAAGGAAATGCTAGAAATCAAAAAACACAAAGAAGAATGCTTTTGAAGGGCTTACCAGTTGACTGTGCATGACCAAGGAAAGAATCAGTGAGCCTGAAGATATGTCAATGCAAACTTCCAAAACCGAAATGAAAAGAAGAAAAAGAATAAAAAAGATGGAACAGAATATACAAGAACTGTGGGACAATTACAAAAGGTGAAAAATAGTACGTATAATAACAATTCCATGTGTGAGCATTCAAAAACATTACATGCCCAAGAATAACTCAAACAAAAGATTGCAAGCCCTCCACATAGAAAATCACAAAACATTATTGAGAAACAGTAAAGAAGATAAATAAATGAAAAATATAACATGTTCATGAATTGTTAAGACTAAAAATTGAAAGGTGTTCGTTCTTCTCAAGTTTATCTACAGATTCAGGACAATTCTGATGAAAAACCCCAGAAAGTTTTATTTCTATGAAAACTGATAAACCAATTATATAATTTTTATGAAATGTAAGGTCTAAGAGCAGCAAAGACAATTTCAGGGAACAAAGTTGAGACTTGAATAACCAGCTGTATCAAGATTTATTATAAAGTTCAGGAACCTAAGACACAAATATAGACAAATAGGTAAATAGAACAGAATAAGAAGTTCAAAAACAGACCACACAAAGCAGTTTTATTTATGAGAAAGGTACATTTCAAAGCACGGGGAGAGGATGATCTTTTCAATAAATGATCAATTGGGTGTCCATATTTTTAAAGCGAGTCTTTATTCCTACTTACATCTTGAACAAAAATCAATTCTATTTGGACTATAGATACAAATGTGAAGGGTTAAAAATCTTTCCAGAAGATAATTTAAGAGAATGTAAGAGAACATCTTCATGATCTTGGGTAGCAAAAATTTCTTTAGCGGGTTACAGTAAATATTAAACATACTAGAAAAAATAATAAAAATTAGACTACATTAAAATTAAGAAATTCTGTTCAATAAAGGCAACAATAAAAGAATGAAAAGGAAAGCCACTGAGAGGAGAAACATTTGCAATACATATGTTTGACAGAGAACTTGCATGTAGAATAGTTAAGGAAGTTTTCAAAACCATTTTTAAAAGAAAAAGGTAAAGAGCAGACAACCTAATAGAATACTGGGCAGAAAACTGAATTTAACTTTGCAGAAGATATAAAATGCCCAATAAATGTATAAAAAGGTGCTCAACATTGTCAAATGCAAATTAAAACAACAAGATAGCCCTATACCTCATCAAAATGACAAAAATTAAAATGGCAGGACAACTGTTGGCCAATATGTAAAGCAACTGGAACTCTCATATACTGCTGGTGGGAATGTACCTTAGCACATGGCGGAAGTGTAGTCTGGAAATTTCTTTCCAGACTACAAATATGCACAAAATGATATGTACAAATATATTCATAGCAATATTATTCATAATAACGCCACACCAGAAACAAGTATCTAAGTATCCATCAATACTAGAATGGATAAATGAACTGGTGTGTGTTCACAGAACGAAATTCTACATGATAATCGATACAAATGAACTACAGCTCTATGCAGCTATAACAGTGAAGCTCACAAATATAATAGTAAATGAAATAAATCAGACACAGCCATTTATATAAAATTCTAAAACAGGCAAAACCAAGCTCGGGTGACAGATTGAGAACAGTGGCTATTTTGGGAAGGTAAATGGCTGAAAGGAGACACTAGGGGAGTCTTGGGTACTGGTCCTGTGCTGTAGCTTATCTGTGTGTCAGTTGCACTGGTATGATCAGCTTGTGGAAATTTATCAGGCTGCAGTCTCATGGTATATGCACTTTTCTGTGTGTATATTATACTTTCACTTAAAAAACGTATTTAATGAACAAAAGTGAAGGGTCAACTGCAGATGTCCAGCCAGGACCAAACCACCCAGCTGGCCCACAGACTCATGAGCAATAATAAATTGTTGCTTTAAGATACTAAGCTAAATAGTTTGATACCAGAAATAGTTAACTGATTAAACAACCCCCAGGGGAGGTTTTCACATCAACTATTGATACAATAAAAACGGTGCCCTCTGTGGTTTACTGTGTGACCTACACACCATAAGCAGGGTCCCTGCAAAGCAGGCAGCCATGTTAGCTGGTCTGACTCCATTTCCAGCTCTTCTCCTTTGTTTTCCTTTTCTGTACATGCTATAAATGCTACAGCTGATGCCTCAGTGTCCTTTGCAGCTATGTGTGGCCACGTGACATGATTCGGCCAGTTTGATATAAGCAGAAATCTGCTAGTAACTCTTCTCTTCTTCTCTCTTCCTACTGTGTGTGTGATACCTGGAGCAGCCACAGCCATTTCTGAGGAAGAATGAGTACTTTAGGGCATCAAAGAATAGAGTTGCCAGATTTAGCCCCCCAAAATGATATTAATAATTAATAATTATCTAAAAGAAATACAAGAAGCCCAGGTGAATTTGAATTTCAAATAAGGAAAGAATCATTTTTTAGTAGAAGCATCTCCCAAACATATCACTGTTCCAAACTCTATCATTGAGCTGCACATCAGCCCAGGGGCACCTGTCCAGAGACCTCCCGTGCATGACTGAAACCCCAATTTGATTACACTTCTGAGGTCGGGAGGGTTTCCTCTCACTCTCAGCTGAATACAGTCCTAACTGATATTTTCAAACTGACAAACGACTCTGCAGGTCCATCGGGCTTGATTCGCACCCCTTTCCTTTCAATACTACATAAACATTTTTCCGGCGCTTTCTATCGGCCACTGGTGTGAGTGAGAAATCTGACAGCAATCCCATTTTCTTTTATTTTTGTAAATAACCATTCTTTCCCTTTGGAAGCTTCTAAGATTTTCTGCTAAGCCCTGAAGGGCAGTGGTGGTTCCAACCTAGGCCTATGGGTATCTCAGTTGACTGTTTTCACCTGTAGATTCAAGTCTTCCACAGCTTGGGAAGTTTTTTCCAGCATGTTTACAGTTAATGCCTCCCCTATGCTGTTACTCTATCATTTGTATATTAGCTTTCATGGTTCTAGCAGGCAATTTCTTATTTTGTTTCCCCTTATGATTTTTATCTTATTTTCCCCTTTATGATTTTTATCTCTAAACATGTTTCCCTGGGTTTTGAGATATATGTCTTCCACTTCATCTTTCAGACCACTAATTTCTGTCTAAATGGAAGATGACATCCCTTTGAAGATACGTACTTAATTTTTTTTTTAATTCAAAAATAATTCTTTGGTTCCAGTCCATGCTGTAATTGAATCTCTTAAGTGCCTTTACTGGTTCCTAGTCCAGCTGCCATCTGCCTTCTGCAGCAGGACCATTGTTGAGCAAGTTGATGGCTCATTCTTCCTCCCCCAGTTATTGCTAAGATACCTTGTTTTTCTCCCTTGCCTACTTGCAGCTCCCTTCACCCTTGGAGCCATGCCTAGCTGCTGGGGGACCTCAGTGGTAGTCGCCCACAGATGGCGGGAACACAGTAGACTCTGCTCCCGTGGGCCCAGGGTGTAGAGTTGGAGGTGCTCGGGTCCCCGCCTGCAGCTGGGAAGTAGCACCTGGCTCCTGACTTTCCCTCTGCAAGGCTGATGCTCTCTTCGTCTCAGAGGCAGAGATCACCTGATCAGCTTCTCTGAGGCTCTTTGTGACCAGGGAGACCAGTGGGTCCTCCATAATGGGCCATGCAACACTGGCTAGCTCCATCCTTCCAGATGCGCTCAAGGGTCTCCATGAGCTGGCACTGTTGAGCCCAAGACTCACTCCAGGGCTCTCCTTAGGTGCCCAGGCTCTCCGTGGCCCAGAGAGGACCAGACTCCAGCCTTCCATAGCCTTTAAGCCTCCCTTACACCTTGTGGCCCTTGCCTCCACTGAGCTGAGGAAAGGTAGTTGATAGCTGAACTGAGAGACTGTGAGAAAATGCATCAGGGGTAAGTTTTTTCACCACCATCTTCCCCAAAATGTCCCACACTTTTTATTCTAAAGTTTTGATCTTTGTAAAATCTTGTATTACATTTTTAATCAGAAAAAATAAATATTTTTAATACCAAAAGGAGCTTTGGTTAAAGCGTAATAAAAAGAGAAACAAATATATTTGACTGCATTCAATCAGGATTTTAAGATTTCTTACTTCCAAGATCATGTCTAGCAAAAGACTGGAAACCACTGTGTCCAGCAGTCAGGGACCAGTCGAGTAAACCATGTTATAGCCACACACAGGGAATACTATGCCTACAAAACTGTGAAAAGTGATAAAGATCTGTGTGCACTGACACGGAGGACACCAAGGTTTAATGGTAAGAGAAGAAGCATGGTGCAGAACAGTGCATAATGTTTTTCTGTAAAGAGCCAGATAGTAAATACTTTAGGCTTGCAGGTCATACATGCTCTCTGTTACAACCCCTCAACTCTGCTATGTTAGCAAGAAAGCAGTCACAGACAATATATAAACTAATGAGCGTGACTGTGTCCCATTAAAGCCTTATTTACAAACACACATAGCAGGTTGGATTTGGCCCGTGGGGTATAATTTGCCAATTTCTGGCATCACAGACATTCCCTAAGGTGAACTCAGTGAGCCGCAATTTTGTATAATCTACTTTTCTTGAATGCACAGAGTCTGACTTGCTCCTTAGCCAATGCAGTATGGCAAAGGTGAAGGGATTTGGCGAATGTAACTAAGATCCCAAGTCAGCTGTTTCTGAGTTAATCAAATAGGGAGACTATCCTGGGAGGTCCTAACCTAATTAAGTAAAATCCCTTAAAAGAGGCCCTTCTTTAGGTTAGAGACTCTCTCTTTTACTGGCTTTGAAGGAGAAACCCACCACAATTTCATAGCTGCAAAGAAATTGTCAGCCAACAGCTTGAGGGAGGTTGGAAGCAGATCTTTCCCCAGTCGAGCCTCTGATGAAAATGCAGCCCAGCTAACATGTTGATTGCCACTTTGTGAGCCCCTGTGCAGAGAACCCAGCTAAGCCCACCCAGACCCCTGACCCACAGAAGCTGTGAGATAATAAATATGTATTGTTTTAAGTCACTAAGTTTGTGCTAATTTGTTGCATGGCCCAGAAAACTAATATGCCTGTTGTATAGAGTCTGCAATTATTTATGTAGGAAACGAAGAATTAATATATATGCATATATGCTTAAATTTTTATAAAGAAACACTAGAAGGGTAAATAAGAAATTCATAATCATAATTACCCACAAGGTGAGGGAGAAATGGGTGTGTCCAGAGGGGGTAGCAAGACTTTTTAGGCCAGAACTTTTTGTATTGTTTGGATATTTAAATCAGCTAAATATATGATCTATTCAAAAAGTTAAGTTAAATTTTAAAAAACCTCCTGCTTTCCTATTTAGTAATCAAAGACTATTTTTCAGATTTGTACTTTTGGTATTTTACAGTTACTGTTTATGTTCACCTTGATTCTTTTCTGTACCAAAACTACTAATATGACCTGTTTCTTTTCCTACCAAATGTCTTCTTTTAATCTCAAATTGCCATCTTCAAAAGAATACTTGACCTTCCTCATTGCTGTTCTCCCAGCACTCAGTGCTGGCCTGGGGGACACCCCAATAAATGCTTGCTGAATGAATGAATGAACCATGGTGACCGTCATCTTGGTGTTTCTTTACCTACCAGACCCACGTGAACAAATCCTGGTTACAAAACCCCCTCCCCCTGCAGTCCAGATTTCACTCTTCACTTGAAATGAAGCATCTCCACAGAACAAGCTGCCTGGCCGCCTCCTTACCGCCCACGTACCGTCAAGAGATGTTGATGAAACATGATTCCTAAAGCATTTTAAACATCTTTCGGGAATATGTCATGCAGAGAAGACATAGTGATGGCAACAACAAAACACAGGCATCTGCTCATCTCTGGATCAATTTCTGAAAACCACTTTCCATTTTTCTAGCATGCTCACTCCCAGCTGAGCCATCTCGTTGCAGTCATGGCACCAGGGACAGAGGTAGAAGACTGTGGCCTAGCCTCCCTGCCCCCTTCCCCTACTCCAGGCTCAGTCTGCCCTGATGAGCACTCATTTTAGGAGGTGAGATACCCTGCTCTCCGGCCAACATTCGGACAAGCAGACCTCTGCCTTGTTCTAAAGACAGAGACCTCAATGCATGAATGTTTCCCTACAACCCAGAATCTGTATTTCTTCCTTTTATTCCCCTAAATGGACTGGACTCCAGCCTCTCTCCTTAGCCCATGATGGTTCTCTGGAGCCAGAAGGAGGGTGGTGGGAGTTGAAGAGAGAGAAAGAGAAAGACAAAGGGCAGGTTGAGCTAAAGCACCAGGAACCCAGAAAGGCCCCCTTGAGTGTGGATGAGGGGTGAGGGGTCAAGCTGCCCACAAGGTTCCACTGGGCTCAGGCAAGGAGCTTTCCCCGCCCGAATGAAAAGTGACACAATCTCAGACGTGAGGGTGGGCCTGGGAGTGGAGAAACCTGCTGGCACACGTGCCCACATGCATACACACACACACACACACACACACACACACACACAGGTTTTCTCCCCAGTTAGGCACCTTACAACGCTAACCAGAGGCCAGCCGATCTGTGCTATCAATAGCAGGTGCATTGGAGCCCCACGGGCACCCCAGGGATACCTGCCACCCCAGGGAACACTTGTCTGAATGATTACCAAGCTCCCACCCTGTGCTCCTCAGCCTGTAGGCAATGCCTGTCTAAGCCCTGGTACCTTCTGCTGGTTTTTTAGGCCTGAGCATCACTCAAGCTCCTGGAACCCACAGAGGGAACACACTAAACAGTCCCTGGTTAGAGCCTGGGGGTGGGAATGGGGGAACATTACAAGATGTCCCCAGGTGGCAATAAATGATGCCCAACTGAATCAAAAGTACCAATAATGAGGAGAAAATGCTCACAGTACATAGTTAAGTTCAAAAAAAAAAAGAAGCAGTTTACAAAATAGCACGTGCTACAATCCCACTTTCTAAATATATCTTTTTACAGTACCTTAAGTTTCCTTGGAACTCCAGACTCACTGCATCTCCACACACATGTCTACCAGCATTTCACACATGACAGGTCCTAGACTGAGGTGGGACTCACCCTTCCAGCTGCTCCTCCCCCAGCCCCCCATGTCAGGAAAATGTGGCCCCCTTCTTCCTGATGTTTAAAGCCATCATGACTCCTCTTTCTCTCTTACCAGGTGCCCAATCTATCAGTTGATATGAACTTGAAATAACCTCCTGAAAAATAGATCGCAAAGATAAACAACATAGGAGACAATAAATAAGAAAATTAGAGGCTCAATCTATGAGGTCTAACAGCCTAAGAAGTCCAATAGGTATTCCAGGGAGGGAGACAGGCAGAAAATGAATGAGAAGTAATTACTTTTTAAAAAACTGATATTAAATGTTCCAAAAACTGACAGGTCTGAGTTTCTAGATTGCAGGGTTTTTCACAAGTACTCAGCACAAATGAATGAAAATAGATCTACACCAAATCCCACTACTGGGAAGTTTAGAACCTAGGAATGAAGAAACAATTCTAACACCTGCCAGAGAGAAAATTCAGGTCGCCAAAAGGGAGTCAGGAACTGAAACAACATTAAATTTCAAAAAAGCAGCTACAGAATTAAAGAGAAAGTGGAGTGATGCCTTCAAACTTCTAAGAAGAAATGATTTCTAACCTAGAATTCTACACCAAACCAATCAGGTTTAAGGACAGAATAAAACTTTTTCAGACATGCAAGTTCTCCAACAGCTTTTAATGCCAAGGGCACTTTGATAGGAAACTATTGCAGGATGTGTTCCACCAAAACAAAGGAGTAAACCACAAAAAAACAGAGAAGGGCTCTAGAAAGCAGGGGCCCAGCATAGGAGAGAGGAGAAGGTATTCCCAGATGATGGTAAAAAAGAAGAGAGCCCAGGACAGCAATTGTGCAATAGGACTGAAAAATAACCAGATGAACAGCAAGAGGACTGAAGATGAGAGAACCCTCCAAGAAAAACGTGAACCTGAGAGATTATCAGTGTTTCTCTACATGGAGTTCCAACAGAGTTTGAGAGTAAATTACTGACAGATACACAGAAACCAGAAGAGACAAGGTAGTTATAAACTCCAGGAAAAATAAAAAGCCATATAAGAAAGAAAATGGGACTTCCTGGTGGTGCAGTGGTTGAGAGTCCACCTGCCGATGCAAGGGACACGGGTTCGTGCCCCGGTCTGGGAAGATCCCACATGCCGCGGAGCAGCTGGGCCCGTGAGCCATGGCCGCTGAGCTTGCATGTCTGGAGCCTGTGTTCTGCAACGGGAGAGGCCACAACAGTGAGAGGTCCGCGTACCGCAAAAAAAAAAAAAAAAAAAGAAAGAAAGAAAATGATATCATAGGACGTGATGTGTTTTAGCTGTGAATAACGTAAATATTGCCAAAATATAGCCAAGATAATAAGATTGCAGAGTGCCAATCCGAGAAACTGTAGCATTACATGTTGAGAAGATGAGGAGGAACATAGGAGCTGGTGTAAGAAAGCCAAAGGGTCCTCTTCTTTCACAGAGGGAAGTCATTACATAATGTCAAAATGTTTAAATCAACCAAGGGCAGTATATCCTTGTTATTTAGAAATATGGAAGAACAGGAAAAACGAAGACAGCTAAAATTGCTGAAACTGATTACTTCTTGGGAATGGACATGGGGGTGAGAAACAGACAGACAAAGGACCATTGTTTGCATCCTGAGCCTTGTGGTACCATTGGACCCTTTAAACGATGTGCACGTATTTCTTTGATAAAAATTTAAAATTATAATACAAAGTCACAAAGGAAATCACCATGCATAGACCCAAAATCAAAAAGAACTTCAATTTCAAAGAAAGAACAAAGTACAAAATTAAAATCAACAAGAGGAACAGGGAAATTAACAAAACAGAATTTTCTTCCATAATCTAACTTATTTTCTCCTTGGTGAATAGGTTTTGTTGCCAGTGATTTGTTTTGCTCCTTTTATGCAAACCCTGAGACATTACAAGTTTGAAGGCTTTACATAAATCAAGCATATGTATTACTCACTGCTGTGTCTTAGTACCTGGCCTAGTGCCTGGCATCTAGTAGCTTCTCAAGGAATAGTTGTTGACTTGAATTAAAGAAACCTGATCTTGTTTGAGTCTGAGTTTCCTCAGATTTTTTTCAAGGGTCCCTTTAAGAACGCTCTCCATGAAAAACATTTTTTAATTTTCTGTATAACTTCACAAAGACATTAGTCATTAACTTGCTTAATGTTCCTTTCAGAAAGATCCACAAGATAAATTCTTCTCTGAATTTAAAACCCCCGAAACCCATCGTCTAATGAAACGGTATCTAGCAATGAGAATTATATAACCACACTTTTGCCTTAGCTCCTAGGGCTGCAAGTCTCTCGTCTTCCCCAGGTAGGTTAATAACTCGGGGCTCCTTCAAATGCATAAGGACTCTTTGTTGATACTTGTTCAGGAGATGGAGAGAGACTGATTTTCTTCCTTTTCTAAGGTGATGATTTTAAATAGATATTTATTCTCAAGAACATGAATTCTATTTTCCACTTTTTTACAGACCTGATAGTGGGAAAGTTTTCACTTCTTTTCCTGAATGAACATCCAAGTATCAGAATGCCCAACTAAAATACTGCCTCTGTGCAGACTTGGCAATAAATTATATTCTTCATATGTTTGATTAGCTGGGTGGGATATGTGTTTACTGGTCTTAATGATGGATCCAGAACCACCACAAGGAGCTTGGCTCCTTAGAAGCCCTAGGGCATCCCCACTATGCATGGCCCTGCCATCTAGACAGACTTGTGAGTTTGTATTGGCAAAATACTCTCCAGACCTTTCTTTTAGGAAACTCCTCTTGTCAAATAGACTGACTCCTCTTAATGATTTCATTGCACTTGTCTTGAAGTTTCTTATCTTCCTACTGTGGCTTCTTATTGAAAGGATTTGAGTGAGCTGCTGGGAGACACTTGTCTCCGTGCTTCTCATCTTCAGCCTGTGCCTCTTAGGCATGAACTCAATACCTTCCTTTCTTAAGTGACATCCTTCATCTTGAGCGTTCATAAGCTTGCTCTCTTGGCCTGTACTCAACCTGTCAGACCCACTGGGCTTGCCATTGGACTCGTTGTCATTGTCAATGTGAGGAGTGTCGTGAACTGCCAAGCAGGTTGTCCTTGGTCATTGCTCTCACTTTCATAAACCTGAGTGAGTGCACCAGGCTGGTTGTCTGACAAAAGGTGAAAATCTGCATTGCGTGGTGGCACACCAGATCAGGACAGTTGCGACTCCACCAGAGATTTCCCTTCCAAGGGGCAGATCTTCAAGCAAAAAAAAAAAAAAACCGGAAACATTTTCAGATTTATCTCAGATAATAGAGCAATCTAGATAGCTTCACCTAAGTGGTAGCATCTTGCCATTGAGAAGTCCCGCATAGGTTTCTTATTCTTGGATATATGAACAGGGTGCCTGCCAGAACAATGTCATGGATCTGAGGCTTACTCTGCTTGCCATTTTGAAAGGTCTAGACAACAGAAGCTGGTGGATGAAAGAGCATTCAATTCTTAAGTTGAGAACAATTATGTAGAATCCGTCTCTTCATGAGGGACTCAATCTTTTCCATGATTGAGGTGCTTGCAATGAGAATGCAGAGGTAACGATAGTCCTATTGTCTTGGCAATGAAACAATTTACTATCGAATTGTTGACATCTTCTTCACCCAAATGGATTTCTCCAGATGAAGATTTGACCTGAAAGATTCCATCATCAGAAGGGAGGGCAGAAACATCAAAATGGCATTTCCAAGACCCAAGATCAATATAACTCTTTTAATACCAACCTTCTTGTTCAAGCCATAAGCAGAGGCAGGGTAATTTGGATCAATGTTGGCTCTGAGCACAGTGAGGTTATGCTGGGTCCATAAAAGAGCCATTAAAGTAAGCTAGAACTGTGATGACAGGAGGGTAACAATCCTCGCGAAGGTAGCTCCTACCACGTCCTTCCTCTTTTCTATAACCATAGAAGAGACCTTCTCCAGATGGAAGCTTTTGTTCTCTCCCTTGTACTCCACCTGGGACCACTGACTTCCTGTGTCATTAACACACACCACTGTCATCACCACCACCATTATCACCACTGCCATTACCACCACCATTGGTACCACTACCACCAGCACCATCACCACCAGCACCATCACCACCACCATCACCACCACCACCAAATAAGCCCAAAATATCCAAACAGATCTTTGTGATGAAATGGTTCTGGTAGATTTCACTGCAGTTTGATTCATTGTACCATGACTAATCATTGAATCAATTGTTGGTGTAGGCCAGAATGCTTGGGGTGGTCCAATTTCTCCGACTATTGCTATGATCTCCATGTTCCCGGGCTGGAAGATACCCACATAGGAACTTATGGTGCCATGATCTACAACAACCTCAGATCCATCTAATATCATTACAAATTCCTAACCAGGAAAGCACCAGGCTTCAGGGAGGATGAGCTTGGTTGATTCAGAAGTGGTGTGAAAAAACAGAAGTTCTGCTATGTGGAATAAACAAAAGCTGATTTCTAATAATGAAAAATTTTATACCTCTTTATATTCTAAATTAGGTATTTGTTTCACACTGATTATAACATAGCATTTCAACTATTTGAAATCATTTTGTGTCTGACAGTTTTTCTATCACTCATAACTGGATTACATTAGTAATAGTTACTGAGACTAGAAATGATTCTATACTGTAACAAAGTCTTGTTCAAAGTAGGCTCAGAAATCCTTTTTCTTCTTTCTGCATTTTATGTTGTCAGATTGTTTCCCAGCATTTAATAGTTCTTGTTCTCTTTTCTATTTTCTTTTATAATTTTCCTAACCAGGTCTGATCTTTTAAGGGAAATATTATATTTTCAATGTAGAAAATAATGCAAATGATCATTCCTACTAAACAGAAATACACCATTTGTTATTTGATTCCAGGCTTTCTGGAGACTACAACAGCTCACTTCAACCAAATTTCTGATTGTTGGACTCAAGTTAGAGGGAAGACGCCTTGTTGAACAAAGATCTCAACAAAGATAGGTCAAATCCAAGGAGAAAACATTTGCCATGTTCTGTTTTGTTTACCCCATGAAGGTGACATACGTTTCTGCAGGAACAGCATGTATTTACATTCTTCACCTATGTTAAGAGTTACATATGCAAACCTGAGTTAACTGCACCATATTTCCAATTTATTCCAGGGATGTTTAACTTTTTTTTTTTAAGACACCAATTGTACTTGAACATTTGTTACTTTTTTTAAAAAATTAATTTATTTATTTATGTATTTTTGGCTGTGTTGGGTCTTCGTTTCTGTGCAAGGGCTTTCTCTAGTTGTGGCAAGCAGGGGCCACTCTTCATCGCGGTGCGCAGGCCTCTCACTCTCGCGGTCTCTCTTGTTGCGGAGCATAGGCTCCAGATGCGCAGGCTCAGTAGTTGTGGCTCACGGGCCTAGTTGCTCCGCGGCATGTGAGATCTTCCCAGACCAGGGCTCGAACCCATGTCCCCTGCATTAGCAGGCAGATTCTCAACCACTGCACCACCAGGGAAGCCCGATGTTTAACTTTTATATGCATAGGTCCTTGCTTTTTAATCTGTTTCTTCTTAGGAGAACAGAGCCTGGTGCATATGAAATCCTTAGTCATTGTTAGCTATATAGTTGTGGTTATTATCTTGTTTCTTTGCCATTCTGTTTTGCTCTTTCCCTCTCACTCTTAGTGTTGAGTTTCCTCACTCTCTTGTTCCCTCCTGTTATTTATTCTTTGTATATTGTATATCCTGAGAGAAATGATGTGTGTGTCAACAACAGGGTTGGTGAAAATGGATGTTCATGGAGTATACGTCGTGGCAGAAAATGTGGAATCTAAGAAAGGGTCAGTGGGGCCTACTAATGGACTCATTGGTCAGGAAGCTATCCCTGTGATGGGGGCCAAAGAGATTTCCCAAGGACTTTCCTTCTTATCAGAGGATCTTAAGCTACAGTGGGAATTTAACACGTGACTTCACCTACAATGGTAGGAGGCTGGTGAATGAGCTCAATCATACAATCTAATCATAAGGAGGGAACAAAGTACATAGCATGTTCGTGAATTGGCCAGCAGTAGGTACAACCAGAGTTTGTCCTGAAATGAAGAGATACAGAATAATGAAGGTCTAGAATGTGATGGTCTTAAATTCAGGACAAAGAGTTTTAATTTGATATGGTAGACATTGATAACAAAGTTCTCAAAGTTATGGAAGGGGAAGAAGAAGAAATAGAGGGAGAGGGAGGGGGAGGAGAGGGAGGAGGAGATCGAGATGTAGAAACATTATAAAAATGAAAATGCACCAAGTCAAAGGTAAGAATTTCATTGTGTAGCAATACAGTAAAATTGATGCTAAATTATTTGACCAGAGTAGAGGCACACTGGAGTTTTGGGGACTATACCAAGGAGTGAGGAAGAAGTAAGAGAAATGAATATGTGTGGACTTGAGCAGAAGATGAGTCACTGAGCAATAGAAGAGTGTGTGGAGCAGGAATAGTGGTCAGGAGAGGAGGACGGCCATGCCCCTTCCTAGTTCTACAAGGAAGGGCGACCAGAACTGGCTTCCACCTAATAGGTGCTTGATAAATGGGTCATTGAGGAAAATTTAGATTTAAGCTGGTAGGTAGGAAACCCTTTCAGGAAACAGGAAGGGCAGGAAGGAGTCTAGTCTTCAGAAAGTGGAAACGTGACCAAGTAGGTACCACATATAAATTAAGAATGTGGGCCCTCTCTTGGAGTTACATTGTCAGGGCTCTACTCCTGGTTTAAACACCTAACCATAGGCAAGTTACTTATCCTCCCTTAAGGCTCAGTTTGCTTATCAGTAAAATAATAATGATGATGATGGTAGTAGTGGTGATAGATCATGATGAAGACCATGATATATGATAATACCTACTTTATAGGCTTGTTTATAGGTATTATCAATACCTATATCAATGCCTTGCTTATAGGTATCATCAATACCTTTATAGGCTTGTGAAGATTACATGAGACAAAATGTGAAAACACTTAGCACAGTTTTGGCACAAAAATGCATGACAGCTACCTCCTGGAAAAAGAGGAGGAGGAGAAGGGGGAAATTTTTGAAGGTTTGTGTAAGGTGCAGCCATTACAGGAATGAAACTGGTAGATCAGGAGGATATGGACAGGGTTAGGGAGCAACAGCAGAGGATCTAAGAAAACTGTGAGCTAGCAGAGATTTTCATTCAAGGAACATGGAGAACTATTCAGCCCCAAGTGTCAAACTGGAGTGTTGGGAAGGAGGTTCTCAAATAACTCTTGTTCCAAATGCTATAACCCAGTTGTTATATTTTGAAACTCACTTATTAAAACACTCATTCACTTTTGCTACCAATGTTTAGTGGATACCTGCTCTCTGCTCTGCTAGATCCTGAGAACACAAAGCAGAATGGATGGACACAGTTCTTGTCATCCTGGTGCTTACCGTCTTAACAAAAAATAGAGAAAAGCACAAAGATATTCATTTCTGAAGTAAGACCCAATAATACTGGAATGTCCCACTCCTCTGCTGAGACAAATAAATGACAACATCCTGAATAAAATAATTTAGATATAATTTTTAATACATTGGTAGGATCACAAAAACGTAAGACATATAGATTGGGTTGAATAGTGTCCTCCGAAATTTCATGCCCACCCAGAACCTGTGAATATGAGCTTATCTGGAAATAGGCAGACGTAATCAAGTTAAGATGAGGTCATACTGGATTAGAGTGGGCCCTGACCCAGTGACTGGTGTTCTTATAAGAAGAGGGAAATTTGGACACAGAGAGACACAGACACAGAGGGAAGATGGCCATGCGAAGAGGGAGGCAGAGATTGTAGTTCTGCTATCACAGTCCATGAATGCCAAGGGATTGCTGTCATACCCCAGAAGCTAGGAAGAAGCAAGGGAGGATTCCACCCTGGAGCCTTTGGAGGGAGCATGGCCCTAGTGACACCTTGATTTTGGACTTCTAGCCTCCAGAGCTGTGAGAGAATAAACTCTTGCTGTTTTAAGCCGCTTGATTTGTGGTAATGTTACAGCAGCCCTGAAAAACTAACACAACGGAAATTGGCAACTCTAAGAGGTAGCTGGAGCATGAAAGCAGCATTTAAGGGCACTAGTAAAATCAAAGTGAACTAGACCGTCAGTTCCCATGGCCTCAGAGAATATAATGAACCAGAGAAAAAGCCCAGGAACCTCTCAAGGTGATAAATTAAATAGGAATCTCCACTCAGTGCATAAAAGTGCATAAAAGGACCCCATAAGTATATGGATAAACCAACAATAAATCTGCCCCTATCAAAGGGCTCTGATAGGAAATTGTCCTCAAAAGCAATGCTGGTTGAAGAGGGGGGGAAAAACCCAACCAGAAAATTTGTAATAAAAAACTAGCCCTCATACAGTTTGAAGTCTGAAATCATACCACCTGGATGTGGATAATTTGAAAACTCTTAAACCGAGAATTAAGTTTAAAATAACTTGAAGTTGGCAATCCTCTTCAGCATCTGCAGAAGCATGTGCAAGTTTGTTCTGCTGCAGTCACCATCTGCCAGGTCTCAAGGAACTCCTAAAAATAAATAAAGTTCCAAGGAAGGAGCTCACTTTCAAATATCACAAAACACAAAAAGAAACAAGGCAACATGACCCAGAGAAAGCAGAATCCTCAACCAGCTGAGTCAGACATGCAAAGACTTCAGCCACTGAATGATCTGACATAGTGGATAAAATTAGTAGTTTAATAAATTTAAGGAAATGAAAGAAAATTGAAGACATGAATTAGGTACAAGAGGCTAAAATATGAACAAGGATATTTAGAAAGCAAAACTGAACTTATGTAAGTAAAATCACAATAATTCAAATTAAAAATTCAATTAGACACAGCTAAAGAGAGAATTAGTGAGCTAAAAGATAGACAGGAAGAAATCTCCAGAGTCGAGACACTAAGAATTGGAAAAGAGAAGTTAAGAAGCATAGAAGATGTTGTGAAAAAAATTGAACATGCAGTAAAGCACAGTTCTGTAAAGAAAAAAGAACAGACGTTTACAATATTTGAAAAGATAATAGCTGAATGAGTTCCAAACCAGGATAGATAAGAAATCCACACCTAACAAGTCATAGTGCAATTTTTAGTTCACCAAAGACAAAGAAATAAAAGCCAAGTGCTTTCAAAAGGATGACAAATTGGGGTGACCACAGATTTCCTAACAGCAATAATAATAAAAAATAGCTAGAAGGCAGTAGGATGATATCTTCAGTAAGCTGGGAGAAAGTAATAGTAAATAAAATTTTTATATCCTGTGGAAAGAAAAAAATAGCTTTCAAGAATGAGGACAATAGGGCTTCCCTGGTGGCGCAGTGGTTGAGAGTCCGCCTGCCGATGCAGGGGACACGGGTTCGTGCCCCGGTCTGGGAAGATCCCACATGCCACGGAGCGGCTAGGCCCGTGAGCCATGGCTGCTGAGCCTGCGCATCCGGAGCCTGTGCTCTGCAAGGGGAGAGGCCACAACAGTGAGAGGCCCGCCTACCGCAAAAAAAAAAAAAAAAAAAAAAAGAATGAGGACAATAAAAGTCATTTTCAGATAATGAAAAACTGAGAAAGTTTACTACCATCAAAACTTCACTAGAGGAAAATATAACAAATGTACTTCAGGCAGAAGGAAAGTAATTTCACATGGTATGAAATGAAAAAAAATTATAGGCAAAGATGCTGACAAATATCTAGATGAATTGAAACAAAATTGACTGCATAAAAGAATAATAATTTCTTCAGGGATTAAAAATTTTTCAAAGATAGAACTCATATTCATAGTTTGTCATTTGGGAGGGGAATAATTGGAGTTGAATTGTTCTAATGCCCTTATAATGGTCAGGATTTTGAAAAAGTAGATATTCACATTAAAATTAATTTCTAAAGTAAACAAAATAGAAGAGAAATAAGGTATATAACTAACAAACTAGCAGAGGGGGAGAAATGAAATAAGAAAAACTACTCAATGATAAATTCAAAGCAAGAAAGGAGGGGGAAAACAGAAAACTCTAAATATATAGAAAGCACAAATGAAGATGTTAAAAGTAAATCCAGTTATATCAATTACTACAATTTGAAAAGAGGGTTGGATACATCAGGTTTAAAGAAAATCACATATTATATTTTTAGATCAGATTTTTTTAAGCCAGCTACCTCTTTTTATGAGACACACTAAATTGTATGGCTACCAAAATATTGAAAGTAAAATGTTAAAAGAAAAAGATATACCAGGAAAATATTAAACAAAAAATAAACTAGAATATGTAATTGATAACAGATAAACTAAGACTTAAGGCAAAAATAGTGTTACTGGAAATAAGGTTACTGTATAAATCTACCAGTACAATTCACTAGGCAGATGTACCTATTAACAGAGCTTAAAAATACAGAAAAACACTGCCAGACTACAAAAAAAAAAAGAAAATATCCACCATCATAGTGGGAGATTTTAACATACCCCTCCCAGTAATTAACTGAAAAACCACTCAAAATGGTTGACTCTGGGATTGTGGCCCGGAAAATATAAGTCAGAAATATCTCATTGTGCCAAAAAATAGGGAAATGCTTAAGGAATGATCAGTTCATGTCAAAAGAACAAAAGAACCACTTTGAGGGGGCTCCCACTGGCCAAGTCTCGGACAGTTTGAGCAAAAGAAAAACATGATAGTGATGGATTCAAAGTCTTTGAGTAAACTAGGAATCTATTATACATATTAATTAGTAATTCATTCATTAATAAAAGAGCAAGAGTAGCTCTCTCTTACAGCAGAATGCCAACTAACAAATCCAAAAGAAATCATAGAATTAGAAAGTCACTGTTTGGTAACCAAGATAGTAATAATTGATTCAGGCAAAAAGCATCAACAGATGCTAAATCTGGAGGGAAAAAGTCTGATGAGAAATAAAATATTTATAGTCTCAAAGTATCTCCCCACAGGATATTTATTAATTACTTAATCAACACATTCATCATGCATATTAATTAACTATACAGCAGAGAAACCTGACAAACATCATCTTAATCAGGTGATAAGAAACATTAACATCCCCAGTAATGGTACACACTGCCCATGTGTGCCTCCTGATTTGAGGCCCTGAGAAGGACACAGCATCAGTTCTGTGAGATTCCTGCCTAAAACGCATCACCCGAACCCAATCATGAGGTAACTCGAGATAAACATAAGCTGAGCGAATTGTACAAATAAGAGCCTGGACTTCAAGATTGTCAAGGTCAGGAAAAGATGAAACAGAATGGAGGAACTGAAGAGGCATGACCACCCAATGCAGTGTGTGACCCTAGATTGGCTCCTGACCCATGAAGGACATTGTTGGGGCCATTAGTCAGGGTCTGGAGGGTTTGGTGGTGTAAATGCACCAATGTCGATTTTCTGATTTGGACAGCTGAGCCTTGTATGTAGGAGAGTGCCCTTGCACGGAGGAAGCATCCTAAGGTATTAAGGGATGCTCATCCCTCATGTCTGCAACTTATTCCCTCATGGCCACTGCCAACTGAGAGGGACAAATGCTCTTGGCCATTCTAGAACTCCATCACCTTGATGTTCTCTTCTATTTCCATTTTATTCTTACAATGATCACCCTCCCCAATGTCAATAAATATGCTCATTGGAGAGTTAAGAATTCAGTTTGACTTTCCAAACACCCAAGACTGATTTTGACACGTGCTAATATGGAAGTAAGTGAGAAGAGAAAGTGAAAACCTTAGGAGCAATGGAAATAATCCTTCAGAACAAAAGCACCCAGTCCCCTCACTTTGCAAAATGCCTCTGCTATTCTTTCCTCAGCCATAGGTCTGAAATAAAATGAGTCTTCTTGCTTTAAAGGAAAGTAGCCTTTGTGCAGTATGACCTCCAAAACATTGAGTATGCTCCATCAGAAGAGAATTTCTACCACTTCCTAGGCAGCGTGGCGTGATAGAGAAGAGGCCCGGAGTTCCCAGCCCAGGTCACCCGATTCTCAGCTGGGATACTTGCCATCAGTGACCCTCTGTCCGAGGTCACTTCCTCATCTAGAAAGCAGGGTTAATTACATACAATTGGCCTCAGAAGTTTAGCCGTGGGGCTCAAATACAGCAACACGGGTAGAGTGCCTGGTAACTATTAAGCACTCTGTAAATTATACCTCTTTTTATTCTCATTTAGTTATTTGGAAACTTTTTTATTGAACATATATATATATATAATAGATGTGTGTGTTGATATATATATATAAAACATATAATAAATATACATATATATACACACATATATATTCTTTTTCTATTAGGGTACATTTTATTTTTCCCAAATCATTTGGGGAAGAAAAGACGCCTGAGGTGCTAATGTTTTCATTCAGCCTGTTGTACTGTTTTATAAACTATCACTAAGGCAAAAATTTTAAAAAACAGCATTCTGAATATAATGAATATCAATGTAACTTTGTAACGCTGCTCTGTACAGCATTTAAGAACTGGCCTTGTGTCATCTTGGGGCGTTTTTTCATCTTTATTTTATGAATTATGTCCTCATCTGACATCGAATAAGTACCAAGCAACACTGCGTCTCTCACCTTGGGCAGGACCCACCAAGAAACATTACACTAGTTACATTATGCGTTGCTTGTATATATTGATACTTAGTCTCTGTAAATTGTATAGAAATCTGGGAAAAGACGCTGGGTTGAAAGGGAGACATCCTCCTCACCCAATACCTTTCTCATCTTTGAAATTTTATACCATATAAATCTCATATTGTTTTTAAAAAATCAGCAAATTTAGTTTTTAAAGACAATATTTTCATTTAGAAACCCGAATCCTGACAACTTTGGGAAACTTTTGCCACCCCCTAATTTGAGTCATGAGTGTAGACATCACACTTCATCTTTATCCAAACTTGAATAAATGTATAATTTTAAAACTTTTACATGACTGAGTCAGCAGGCAATGAAAGTGCAAAAGTGAAACAGAAGCACCAAATGTTAATGTGCATCTCAAAAAGAAGATGTTGACGTATCCTCCTGAGGCAATAAGCACTTTGAAAAAGTGTAAGGAATGACAAGCAAATGTAGACGCTTTCATAGAAGCCCGAGGTCTCACGGGGGCCCATTTAGATATTGCTTCAGGGTTTACCATGTGCTTGATGTAAAAATCTGAAGTAAATCCACGAATACTAGCTTTTAACATTGGAAGAGTTTGTGGTTGGGGAAGGATTACAGTACAGTAATACTGTCTGTCGCTATAATTAAGATCTTCTCTAGTTAGCTAACCATCTTGCTGGGGCTTGTAACAATTAGAGGTGCAGGATAGCACAGGAATTTATCGTGGGTGTGTACACATGTGTGCACATGAAGTTCAGAATCAGCAAACTAACCAGTTGAAAGTTTTCCAAAGAACACCGGCCCCATCTTTCTGACTACAGAACGAAAATCCAGAAAGGGAGAAAGAAGGGAGTTACTGAATAGGAGAGGCAGAGCTGCTCAAAGAAAAGGAACTTCTGTTGCTTTGAGGTGTGAGGAGATGATTCAGGGAACCAGTCTCACTCAGAAAGCCCGGCTGAGAAGCAAATCTCCCGTGCACATCAGAACTGGAGGGGAAACCCATAACTGCTGCTTAAGAGTGACGGGCCAAGAAGACCACAGCCCATGGGAGAGAAAACCACAACCTTGTCAGGGAGGCAAGACCCAGCCTCCCCAGACGCCTTTACTTGTTTTTTTTTTAAACTGTGCAAGATGTTCATTTATTATGTCCATGATTCCACAAACATTTATTAAGCATCTACTGTGTGCTCTGCTGTGTGTTCTAGAGCCTGGGGATACAGCCATGAACAAAATGAAACCAATCTCTGCTCTCCTGGAGCTTCATTCAAAAATGTGTGTGTGTGTGTAGACCCTAACTTTGCTCACTCCTTTCTTGGTCCTTGCTCCCAGTGGCCACGATGGCCCCGAGGGCCCCTCAGATGCCTTTACTTGCATTCAGGGCTTGAGAGGGAGTCTCAGACAACTCTGTCCCTCCTCAGCTACACCCATCCTAATCCACACCATCTTCATCTCTTACTCAAAACCTCTCCCCCTGCTTCTTCCCTGGCCCCTAAGGTACTCTCACCATGGCATCCAGAGGGATCCTTTAAAAACCTACATCCGTCCTATATCTTCTATATACTTTCTGTATTGAATGGGTTGTCTCTCTACCCTTGCTAAAATATAAGCTCCCCAAGAGCAGGGAATTTTTTTTTCCCACCAATGGACTCAGGTAGTTGATCAGGGCTTGGGACCAAGAGGAAAGTTGATAAATATTTGGTGATTTATATACAGTAGTTACAGCAGACCAGGAAACGTTAGTTTTCATGAGTTTCAACTCCCTTAAAGCTTATACCAAAGCAGAGCCTCATTATTAAATATCTGTTCAGCTGGCCTCTTTTGAGAGCGGTAATATACATGTCCCATATATCAGATATTCACGAGAGGGCTGGGGAGGGGACTGTACCAGCCAGAGCAAAATGTCAGAAACATAATTGCTGTGGGGAACTCACTGTTCTGGATCTAATGAGAACAAGTATTTGTAGAGTGTTTTGCAGTTTACAAAGAACCTGCTCATTCATTTCCTCATCGGAGCCTCTCTGCATCCCTGTGAATTATGCATCAGTGTGGTTGGACACACTTCACTTGTGATAAAACTGCTGTTTGGAGAAGCCCAAGGTCACCGAAGGAGCACAGACACAGGCAGAACGGAGATATGGTCTCGGAACAGTTTGTACCACGCTGTGCCCCTGCTTCACTGAAATAATCTCCACCCACGTGAATATTAGCAGGATTAACCATTCAGGGAACATTTGTTGCTGTTATTGTTTTGGGGGCTCACCTGTTTACCTTCCACTGTAGAATAAAACCCAGAGGCAGGGACCCCCACTAAACCAATGTGTGATGTAGCGAATTATTTTACAATGAATCTTGTAACCACCTCCTGGGTGAGGAAATAGAACTTGGTAGCACCGCCCCCCGCCAAGTCCCTGGATTACACAGCATCCCCACACATTGCCGTGCTCACAGGGGATGAAAGAATATCCCATAATCACCCCTAGGCTTTATTCCTTCTCATACACACATCTCAGAACTCTACCACGAGCATCACCGGCAATAAAGGCTAAGACAGCGGAGATATTTCCCCCACCTCCCGCCGCTTTTCAATGGTTGTGCTGGATCTTAGTCATCAGATCACACAGGCCCTACACACCATACGATACGCCCTCCCTTTTAACCTTCACTCAGCCTTAGTCCTAGAAGCATGGAGATGATCAATGCTCACCACCAGTCCTACGACGGTCATTCTGGTGGTTTGAAAGTCATTCTTCGGTGGTCTTCTTGGAAAGGGCTTGTAGGAGCCATCTTCCTTTTTCATAACAGTTTATTGTGCCCTTTATACTTGACAGCCAGTTTATTGGATATAAAATCCTGTATTTTCATTGCTTTCCTTGAGTATATTAAATACATCACTCCATTTTCTTTGAGCACAAAGCAATATAGTAAAAAATTCTAACAAAAATAGAATTTTCTTTCCCTTCTATATGAATCCCTCCCTTTGCCTGGTTGCCCAGAGAGTTTCTTTTTTCCTTTCTTTAAACATCCAATAATTGTATTAGCAGGTCTTGGTGTTGGTTGTTCTGTATTGATAGTTGCAGCCCACAGAGAGTTTTTCTAACACATGGTTTCAAGTATATATTTTTTAATTTCAAGAAAACTTTCTTGAGGGGGAATCATTGATACTAAGTTCTGGTCGTCTTCTCCGTAGACTCCTGTTACCCATACTTTAGATCCACTTTGCCTGTCTTCAATACTGGCCACTTTCTCTCCAATACTTTCTATCTCCTTCTTCATTTCTTTATGAGTTAAAATATTTTCCGCTTTCCACTTCCCATTTCTCTGAAGGCATTGTTTGTGGTATTTATTTGTTCTTGTTTTCCTTCCAGTTTTATCTTCATAACGAAATGATTTTCCTTCTTATTTCTAATTTCTTCTTAAATTATGTCACCTCATTCTGAGTTTTTCTCACTTATATCTTGTATCATTTTCTTAGTATCTCTGAGCTCATCCTGAAAAAGCATGTTGCAATTTTGATCTGTTTATTTTGAGCATTTTGGTTCCAGTATACAAGGATGTTATTCTGCTTCTTAATCTCCTCTTTTTCTTACAGTAACTTTGTATGGAATTTGACCTTATGCTTTTCTGCTGCTCATGTTTGTGTGAATTTGTTTATCCTGCATTTTAAGACTTGTTAGGGTCATACAGTGTGTGTGCGTGTGTGTCTATATATATATTTATTTATATATTATATATATATATATATGGAGCTGCTTTCTGAGGTTCTTCTGGCTTTGTTTCCCTCTCCTATTTTTATCTAAATGAACTTTCCCCTTCATCCCTGTGTCCTTATCCTGCTCAATTTTGATTCTGCTCTGGCAGTTTCTCCTCAGTGAGGTTCCTATACTGAAAGGGAGCTCTGGCTGCTCCATTTCTGGCGTTCAGGGGAGACCAGACTAATCATCACAATCAGACCCCACTGAGGGCTCCGGGCATGTATCCACCATTGCAGCAGGGGCAAGATTCTTTTTTCCTTAGTAGAGTTTAATCTACTCTTCTCAAATTGTCCTGCTATGCCTTCCAGTGAACACTTGTTGGCTATTTAGTGGGTTCTTTTTGCGAAGGTCGTTTGACATCCTGTTCCTTCACTCTGCTTCACCCACACAGACACTGATAACACCTAGACCTTGTAGCTGTTGGTAATATGTTCTCATTGACTGAATTTTGGAGAGTATTGGAATACCTCATTACCTAGCTTTGCTGTGAACGTTGTCTATCTGCTTTAGTTTTGCTTTCCAGATATCTGTTTTTATATTGGATTTGGAAAGATCTGAAAAATTGTGCTGCCATTTTCTGAGAATTGTCCATTTGCTTTTTAAAGGATGAGTGCTTAACCAAATTCAAAATTGGTAGAATAGGTATGTTACATTTCATTATGTTCTGTTATACTATATTATGTTATGTTCTGTTATACATACATATATATTTTTTATATTCTCAGGAATACTTCTATAAGCCAACGAAATCCTCCTTAATCCCTCTGCCATCCAGTAGTCAAGGATAGAGTTTCTTAGCTCTAATGTGCATATAACCCACCTGGAAACTTTGTTAAAATGCTAGTTCTGGTCCAGTGCATCTGCAGGTAGGACCAGAGCTTCCGCATCTCTTCCTGCTCCCAGGTCATATGAGGGCTGGTGGTGCACAGACCACAACTAAGGATGAAAGTCTGGGCGTCAGCAACTGTCAGCACATTTCTGGAAGATTGTCAATGCACACCATACATGATTTTCATGAAGGATCACTCAGTAATTTCGCCAAATAGGTACTACCCTTATAAGAGCTGCTTATTCTTTTTAATTATAAAAGGAACTGAAATTCAATACCAATTACTCTGAGACAGTCTTACGCTACACAATATCATAAACATTCTCTTGTTTAAACCTCCCAATTCTAATTTTTATAAATGGTAAAATGTGATAAAGTTAATTTGCATTTTGGCTGGAATTGGGAGGCAAACCTGAATTTTTTTTTTTTTGGTGTAACCTTTTTTTTTTAACATCTTTATTGCAGTATAATTGCTTTACAATGGTGTGTTAGTTTCTGCTTTATAACAAAGTGAATCAGCTATACATATACATATATCACCATATCTCCTCCCCCTTGTGTCTCCCTCCCTCCCACCCTCTCTATCCCACCCCTCCAGGTGGTCACAAAGCACCGAGCTGATTTCCCTGTGCTATGCAGCTGCTTCCCACTAGCTATCTATTTTACATTTGGTAGTGTATATATGTCCATGCCACTCCCTCACTTCATCCCAGCTTACCCTTCCTCCTACCCGTGTCTTCAAGTCCATTCTTTACGTTTGCATCTTTATTCCTGTCCTGCCCCCTAGGTTCTTCATAGCGAATTTTTTTTTTTTTTGGTTTTAGATTCCATATATATGTGTTAGCATATGATATTTGTTTTTCTCTTTCTGACTTACTTCACTCTGTATGACTGTCTCTAGATCCATCCACCTCACTACAAATAACTCAATTTCGTCTCTTTTTATGGCTGAGAAATATTCCATTATATATATGTACCACATCTTCTTTATCCATTCATCTGTCGATGGACACTTAGGTTGCTTCCGTGTCCTGGCTATTGTAAATAGAGCTGCAATGAATACTGTGGTACATGACTCGTTTTGAAATATAGTTTTCTCAGGTTATATGCCCAGTAGTGGGATTGCTGGGTCGTATGTTAGTTCTATTTTTAGTTTTTTAAAGAACCTCCATACTGTCCTCCATAGTGGCTGCATCAATTTACATTCCCACCAACAGTGCAAGAGGGTACTCTTTTCTCCACACCCTCACCAGTATTTACTGTTTGTAGATTTTTTAATGATGGCCATTCTGACTGGTGTGAGGTGATACCTCATTGTAGTTCTGATGTGCATTTCTCTAATGATTAGTGATGTTGAGCATTCTATCATGTGTTTGTTGGCAAACTGTATATCTTCTTTGGACAAATGTCTGTTTAGGTCTTCCGCCCATTTTTGGATTGAGTTGTTTGGTTTTTTTTTAATATTGAGCTGCATGAACTGCTTGTAAATCTTGGAGATTAATGCTTTTTCAGTTGCTTCATTTGCAAATATTTTCTCCCATTCTGGGGGTTGTTTCTTCATCTTATTAATGGTTTCCTTTGCTGAGCAAAAGCTTTTAAGTTTCATTATGTCCTATTTGTTTATTTTTGTTTTTATTTCCATTTCTCTGGGAGATGGGTCACAAAGGATCTTGCTGTGATTTATGTCATAGAGTGTTCTGCCTATGTTTTCCTCTAAGAGTTTTATAGTGTCTGGCCTTACATTTAGGTCTTTAATCCATTTTGAGTTTATTTTTGTGTATGGTGTTAGGGAGTGTTCTAATTTCATTCTTTCACATGTAGCTATCCAGTTTTCTCAACACCACTTATTGAAGAGGCTGTCTTTTCTCCATTGTATATTCTTGCTTCCTTTATGAAAAATAAGGTGACCATATGTGCATGGGTTTATCTCTGGGCTTTCTATCCTGTTCCATTGATCTATATTTCTGTTTTTGTGTCAGTACCATACTGTCTTGATTACTGTTGCTTTGTAGTATAGTCTGAAGTCCAGGAGCCTGATTCCTCCATCTCTGCATTTCTTCCTCAAGATTGCTTTAGCTATTCGGGGTCTTTTGTGTTTCCATACAAATTGTGCAATTTTTTGTTCTAGTTCTATGAAAAATGCCATTGGTAGTTTGATAGGGATTGCATTGAATCTGTAGATTGCTTTGGGTAGTAGAGTCATTTTCACAATGTTGATTCTTCCAATCCAAGAACATGGTATTTCTCTCCATCTGTTTGTATCATCTTTAATTTCTTTCATCAGTGTCTTATAGTTTTCTGCATACAGGTCTTTTGTCTCCTTAGGTAGGTTTATTCCTGGATATTTTATTCTTTTCGTTGCAGTGGTAAATGGGAGTGTTTCCTTAAATTCTCTTTCAGATTTTTCATCATTAGTGTATAGGAATGCAAGAGATTTCTGTGCATTAATTTTGTATCCTGCTACTCTACCAAATTCATTGATTAGCTCTAGTAGTTTTCTGGTAGAGTCTTTAGGATTCTGTATGTATAGTATGTCATCTGCAAACAATGACAGCTTTACTTCTTCTTTTCTGATTTGGATTCCTTTTATTTCTTTTTCTTCTCTGATTGCTGTGGCTAAAACTTCCAAAACTATGTTGAATAATAGTGATGAGAGTGGGCAACTTTGTCTTGTTCCTGACCTTAGTGGAAACTGTTTCAGTTTTTCACCTTTGAGAACAACGTTGGCTATGGGTTTTCAGATATGGCCTTAATTATGTTGAGGTAAGTTCCCTTTATGCCTACTTTCTGGATGGTTTTTATCATAAATTGGTGTTGAATTTTGTCAAAAGCTTTTTCTGCATCTATTGAGATGATTATATGGTTTTTATGCTTCAACTTGTTAATATGGTGTATCACATTGACTGATTTGTGTATCTTGAAGAATCCTTGCATTCCTGGGATAAACCCCACTTGATCATGGTGTATGATCCTTTTAATGTGCTCTTGGATTCTGTTTGCTATATTTTATTGATGATTTTTGCGTCTATGCTCATCAGTGATATTGGCCTTTAGTTTTCTTTCTGTGACATCTTTGTCTGGTTTTGGTGTCAGGGTGATGGTAGTCTCGTAGAATGAGTTTGGGAGTGTTCCTCCCTCTGCTATATTTTGGAAGAGTTTGAAAAGGATAGGTGTAACTCTTCTCTAAATGTTTAATAGAATTCGCCTGTGAAGCCATCAGGTCCTGGGCTTTTGTTTGTTGGAAGATTTTTAATCACAGTGTCAACTTCAGTGCTTGTGATTGGTCTGTTTATATTTTCTATTTCTTCCTGGTTCAGTCTCAGAATGTTGTGCTTTTCTAAGAATTTGTCCATTTCTTCCAGGTTGTCCATTTTATTGGCATAGAGTTGCTTGTAGTAATCTCTCATGATCCTCTGTATTTCTGCAGTGTCAGTTGTTACTTCTCCTTTTTCATTTCTAATTCTATTGATTTGAGTCCTCTCCCTTTTTTTCTTGATGAGTCTGGCTAATGGTTTATCAATTTCATTTATCTTCTCAAAGAACCAGCTTTTAGTTTTACTGATATTTGCTATCGTTTCCTTCATTTCTTTTTCATTTATTTCTGATCTGATCCTTATGATTTCATTCCTTCTGCTAACTTGGGGGCTTTTTGTTCTTCTTTCTCTAATTGCTTTATGTGTAAGGTTAGGTTGTGTATTTGAGATGTTTTTTGTTTCTTCATGTAGGATTGTATTGCTATAAACTTCCATCTTAGAACTGCTTTTGCTGCATCTCATAGGTTTTGGGTTGTTGTGTTTTCATTGTCATTTTTTTCTAGGTATTTTTTGATTTCCTCTTTGATTTCTTCAGTGATCCCTTGCTTGTTAAGTAGTGTATTGTTTAGCCTCCATGTGTTTGTATTTTCTACAGATTTTTTTCTGTAATTGATATCTAGTCTCATAGCATTATGGTTGGAAAAGATACTTGATATGATTTCAATTTTCTTAAATTTACCAAGGCTCGATTTGTGACCCAAGATACGATCTATCCTGGAGAATGTTCCATGAGCACTTGAAAAGAAAGTGTATTCTGTTGTTTTTGGATGGACTGTCCTATAAATATTGATTAAGTCCATCTTGTTTAATGTATCATTGAAAGCTTGTGTTTCTGGACTTCCCTGGTGGCACAGTGGTTAAGAATCTGCCTGCCAATGCAGGGGACACGGGTTCGAGCCCTGGTCCAGGAAGATCCCACATGCTGCAGAGCAACTAATCCTGTGCACCATAACTACTGAGCTTGTGCTCTAGAGCCCATGAGCCACAGCTACTGAGCCCATGTGCCACAACTACTGAAGCCCACGCAATCTAGGGCCTGTGCTCTGCAACAAAGAGAAGTCTCCGCAATGAGAGGCCCGTGCACCACTACAAAAAGGAGACCCCACTCACCACAACTAGAGTAAGCCGGCGTGCAGCAACAAAGACACAACACAGCCAAAAATAAATAAATAAATAAATTTATTTTTTAAAATAAATAAGTAAATAAAGCTTGTGTTTCCTTATTTATTTTCATTTTGGATGATCTGTCCATTGGTGAAAGTGGGGTGTTAAAGTCCCGTACTATGATTGTGTGACTGTCAATTTCCCCTTTTATGGCTGTTAGCCTTTGCCTTATGTATTGAAGTGCTCCTATGTTGGTTGCATAAATATTTACAATTGTTATATCTTCTTCTTGGATTGATCCCTTGATCGTTTTGTAGTGTCCTTCTTTGTCTCTTGTAATAGTCTTTTTTTAAAGTCATTTTGTCTGATATGAGAATTGCTACTCCAGCTTTCTTTTGATTTCCATTTGCATGGAATATCTTCTTCCATCCCATCACTTTCAGTCTGTATGTGTCCCTAGGTCTGAAGTGGGTCTCTTGTAGACAACATATATACGGGTCTTGTTTTTGTATCCATTCAGCCAGTCTATGTCTTTTGGTTGGAGTATTTAATCCATTTAATTTAAGGCAGTTATCGATATGTATGTTCCTATTACCATTTTAATTGTTTTGGGTTTGTTATTGTAGGTCTTTTCCTTCTCTTGTGTTTCCTGCCTAGAGAAGTTCCTTTAGCACTTGTTGTAAAGCTGGTTTGGTGGTGCTGAATTCTCTCAGCTTTTGCTTGTCTGTAAAGGTTTTAATTTCTCTGTCAAATCTGAATGAGATCCTTGCTGGGTAGAGTAATCTTGGTTGTACATTTTTCCTTTTCATCACTTTAAGTATGTCCTCCCAGTCCCTTATGGCTTGCAGAGTTTCTGCTGAAAGATCAGCTGTTAACCTTATGGGGATTCCCTTGTATGTTATTTGTTGTTTTTCCCTTGCTGCTTTTAATATGTTTTCTTTGTGTTTAATTTTTTATAGTTTGATTAATATGTGTCTTGTCATGTTTCTTCTTGGATTTATCTGGTATGGGACTCTCTACGCTTCCTGGACTTGACTGACTATTTCTTTTCCCATATTAGGGAAGTTTTCAACTATAATCTCTCCAAATATATTTTCAGTCCCTTTATTTCTCTCTTCTTCTGGGACCCCTATAGTTCAAATGTGGGTGTGTTTAATGTTGTCCCAGAGGTCTCTGAGACTGTCCTCAATTCTTTTCATTCTTTTTTCTTCATTCTGCTCTGTGGTAGTTATTTCCACTATTTTATCTTCCAAGTCACTTATCCATTCTTCTGCCTCAGTTATTCTGCTATTGATTCCTTCTAAAGAATTTTTAATTTCATTTATCATGTTGTTCATCATTGTGTGTTTGCTCTTTAGTTCTTCCAGGTCCTTGTTAACTGTTTCTTGCATTTTGTCTATTCTATTTCCAAGATTTTAGATCATCTTTACTAACATTATTCTGAATTCTTTTTCAAGTAGACTGCCTATTTCCTCTTCATTTGTTAGGTCTGGTGGGTTTTTACCTTGCTCCTTCATCTGCTGTGTGTTTTTCTGTCTTCTCATTTTGCTTATCTTACTGTGTTTGGGGTTTCCTTTTCACAGGCTGCAGGTTCATAGTTCCCGTTGTTTTTGGTGTCTGTCCCCAGTGGGTGAGGTTGCTTCAGTGGGTTGTGTAGGCTTCCTGGTGGAGGGGACTAGTGACTGTGTTCTGGTGGATGAGGCTGGATCTTGTCTTTCTGGTGGGCAGGACTGCATCTGGGGGTGTGTTTTGGGGTGTCTGTGACCTTATTATGATTTTAGGCAGCCTCTCTGCTAATGGGTGGGGTTGTGTTCCTGTCTTGCTAGTTGTTTGGCATAGGGTGACCAGCACTGGAGCTTGCTGGTCGTTGAGTGGATCTGGGTCTTAACATTGAGATGGAGATCTCTGGAGGAGCTTTTGCCATTTGATATTACATGGAGCCCGGAAGTCTCTGGTGGACCAGTGTACTGAACTTGGCTCTCCCACCTCAGAGGCACAGACCTGACACCCGGCCGGAGCACCAAGGCCATGTCAGCCACACAGCCAAGTATGTTGGGAGTTTCTTGTCTTTTGGGAAGTCTGAGGTCTTCTGCCAGCATTCAGTAGGTGTTCTGTAGGAGTTGTTCCACATGTAAATGTATTTCTGATGTAGTTGTGGGGAGGAAGGTGATCTCCACGTCTTACTCTTCTGCCATCTTGAAGGTCTTTCCACAAACCTGAATTTTTGACTCCCTTTTCCCGTCTCCTTCTTGGGAATCATGCTTCATATTACTTGGAAATACACAATTTCCTATTTTGGTCTTTGTCATCTTTACCCGATATTTTCTTTATTTTGATCCAAAATACTGTTGAATGTTTTAACAAATTCTCTCCACTTGTTGCCACATGTACATCAGTTTGGAGGTACTGCTTTATAACTTCAGCTTCTTATTGCCCAGAGCAATGCAGCTCTGGTTACCATGGCTGCTATTTAGAAAGTGAGAAAACCAATATGTGACATGAGAACATTTGTTCTGGTTAAATGACTAGCCTCAAGGTATCACAGTGTCTCTTCTCATTACTTGAAGCTGAAGTAAATTTTATTTTAAAACACAGCATGTATACCGATGTGATCTCTTCCATTGCCATGTAGATTCATATTGAATACATTATGTTAATTGGCTCAGCAAAGAATGAAGAGAGGCATAGGGAATAGCAGTGTTTCATAATTGGAGAGAAAAGGAGCCATGCCAGTTTTGTAAAATACCACATTAATTATTAAACAAATTAACAGAGAGTCATGGAATTCCAAAAATAGACTGCAGCAGATGGAGGTGCTCCTTGGAGCTCACTACTTTTGAGTTGCAGTTTCTTTGACAGAAACAAGGTTAAGCCTTGTTCACTGTAAGAAGTTGGCCCCTGCTGTGCACATCGGAGCCACCTCCCAGGAGGGTGTCTATCTACTTGCCCATCTCCAACCCCACCTCTGGAGTCTGATTGTGTGGGTATGATGGGGCCTTGGGAACAGCATTTTGAATGAGAACTCCAGTGATTCTGATGCTCAGCCAGAGTAGAAAATCGCTGTTAGCAGGATCTCCGTGGAGGGCACACCCCAGGACACCAAGCTCTGGGAAGAAAGCCTGGCTGATTACATGGCCATCCCACCATGGGGTATGACAAAAATGCCACTTTGCCTGCATCTCCCACCATCCCATCCAACTTTGCTCAGGAGAGGTACATTCTTTTGCCTCTGACTGTAAACTCTGGCTGGTCCTTAGGCTTCCTTTCACTTTTATATAATTGATGGTCCCAGTCCTGCAGCCATCATAGCTTTGCAGCTCAGGTACAGGAATGATGGATTCTAGGAATTCAAATTTTGAGATAACCCATATATTAGTTTGCCAGAGCTGCCATAACAATGTCCCACCAACTGGGTAGCTTAAACAACAGTTTCGGTTTCATAGTTCTAGAGCCAGGAAGTCTGAAGTCAAGATGTCAGCAGGGTTGGTTCCTTTGGAGGGGTAGGAGGGAAGGTTCTGTTGCAGGCCTCTCTCCTCAGCTTATAAATGGTCATCTCCTCCCCCCACCCTCCAGCCCCCATTGTCTTCCCTCTGTGCTTGTCTCTGTGTCCAGAGATCCCCTCTTTAAAAGGACACCAGTCATATTGCATTAAGGGCAACCTCCCCAAAGACCTCATCTTAACTCAATCATCTACAAAGATCCTACTTCAAAATAAGGTCACTTTCACATAAACTGGGGGTTAGGACCTCAACATTTTGGAGGGAAAATTAATTCAACTGGTAACAACCAATTAGGCCACTGTGATTGAAAAGATCAGCGTGATCTTAAGAATAAGTTACAAACTTTAGAAAACATGGGCTAGAAGCCATTTAAGTCTGATTGAATTGGATGTATTCACAATTCATTGCATAATTGCATTACCTTGCTGCTGGTTCCTGCTCTGAAGGCCCCTGCTGATAAGCTGATGACTACCCCACTTTGTTCACTAAGTGAGGAGTTTAGGAATACCTCTTACCCAGAACCAGTAAATATTCTTTCCCCTAGACACAATAACTTCCAAACACTCTAGGGCACACACGGTGATTAGGAAAGCTAATTAACATGGAACATGTAAACTGGCATAAAGTTACTATCTGCCAGTGAATCAGGTAAATTCCTGACTTTTTGAGTTTCCATCTGGATGAAGCTCTTGGCCTGGGGCTTGGATCCTGGTGAGTGAAGCTGGAGGGAGCAGTCACTTCCCCTACCCCTCCTCCTGTGCCCTAGGCCCCCTGTCCCCTGCTCAGTGCCCCAGGGACCATGTCAGACTCCTGCTCTCCCTCCTGGACGCTGGCTTTCACAGCCCATCTGTAGCTGTGCTGGGCTCCCTCTTTGTGTGAAGTCTGCAGAAAACCTGAGGGGAATTCACAGGTCCCCCCAACCCCAGACCAGGGCTGGCAGAGAAGGCGGAGCTGGGGCAGCGCCATGGTTCCCGGCCTGAGCACAGCTGCAGAGGGACAGAGCAGAAATACTTCTCAGAGATTTCAAAGTGTACAGGGAGTTCAAAGCGTACAGCTATTCTGGATGTTTCCATCAACTGCACGAGGTTTATTTTATAGCTGACACTTGCCAGCTTTCCCACCAGACCTCCCTGGCCTCCTGTGCACCAATCCGATTCAGTAACAGAACCACATCGACCATAAACCCAAGTCGTGCTAGACTCTATCTCCTCCTGCCCCTCAGCCAATCTGCCATCTAGGGTTGGCCCTCTGAACACACCCACCTCTTCTTGTGCTCCGCCCACCACCTTCATTCAGCCTTCCTCTACTCTCTCTGAACTATTGCAGTAGCCTCCTACCGTGCCCTCCTGGGTGCAGCACACCGTATCACCTCCTTTCTTCCAGCAGGATCAGGTTCTTGGAGGGGGAGGCTCCTGCACTACCTAGTTGTGAGATCTTGGGCAAGATTCCAACCCTCTGTGCCCCAGTTGTCTCACCTGTAAGATGAAGATGATGATGATTATAGTACCTACATCGCAGGGTTACTGTGAGGAGTAAATGAGATATGTAAACCACTTCACACAGTAAGTGCTCAGTTAAATGTATCTATTCTTAGATGCCTTCTCAGTGTGGCCCTAAAGCATCAGCTCCATATCTCTTATCACACATAGAACAGTTATTTTCATATCTTTTTACCCCCATTAGGGTATAAGCCCAAGAAGGTTGTGCCTCTCTCTTATTCATTTTGCTTACCCAGTACTTAGTATCATGCCCAGAATACACTAGGTCCTCAGTAAATAGTTGAAAGATGAATGTATGGAAGAATGGAGTCATGGAAGAATGAATGCATCTACCTTATATCCCAACATTTGAACCATCAATGCTCTTTGTCCTGTTTAGTTGTAAAAGCTCAAATTTATTTCTGGCTTAAAATTAATTACCTATAAATGTTAGGAGATTAAAAGAGGTTTTTGAAAGTTAATATGTAGACATAGAAGTAAATGTTGACCCTGTAGAAATGTTTCCAGTCTTAATTACAGCGGTTACTATCTTTCCTGCTATAATAATAGTGTTCTCCTTAAGCAAAGACTTTTTAGAAATTCTTTATATAAAGGCACATGATTTTTTAAAAAAATCTTGTATTCTGTATTATGCAAGTTGTAATCTTTTCATCCCAGTCATGTCTTTTAATAATAAAGCTTAAGGCTTAGGTGTAAAATACAAGAACCACAGTTTTCATATGAAGGCAAAAACTACCTGAATTACCTTCAAACTAATTCAAACAAGGAAAGACATTTTTAAGATGAAAACAGTGTAAAATATTCCATTTTACTGAAATCCACCTTTAATATCCATCATGGTCAATTTTATGTGCCAATTTGGCTGTGCCACAGTGCCCAGTTTTTCGTCAAACACAAGTCTAGACGTTGCTGCAAAGGTATTTTTTTAGATGTGATTAACATTTAAATCAGTGGACTTTGAATAAAGCAGATGACCCTCCATAATGTGGGTGGGCCTTGCCCAATCAGTTGAAGGTCTTAAGGGAAAAGACTGACGTCCCCTGAAGAGAAAGGAATTCTGCCTCCAAACGTCCTTCATACTTCAACTGCACCATCTTCCCTTTCCCTGGGTCTCCAGCTTCAGGCCTGCCCCGTAGAATTTGGACTTGTCAGCCCCTGTAATCTCATGAGCCAATTCCTTAATATAAAATAAATCTCTCTCTCTTGCTCTCTCTTTCTCCCTTTATACATACACACATACACACATCCAGCTATTGATTCTGTTTCCCTGTAAAATCCTGACTAATATAATATCCTTTATAAAATTTTAAATGAGAGGGTTTTTTTTTCTTTTCATTTGCATAAACAATTAAAATTTAATTTGGGGATATTCCTACTCAGTGTGTAGAAATGGAAGAGAACCACATCAGCATGGCAGGGCCATGATTCAATTTGGGTTACCTACCCTCTAGGTTGTCTAATCCACATTCATTAAGAGCCTACCCCCTACAGGCACAGCACTGGCTTTTAGGTTGCCTACTAGTAAATTCCATTGAAATCATCAAAATGACCACTAGACATGAATCAGCATCATTTTTTACTAGGATTGCTGAGGCCTTTGGAGTAAAATAATAATAGCCCTGCAAACATCTACGTGCACCACAAAATGAGAGAAGACCCTCAGCTTTTTCTGCCACCATCTCTGGCTCAGTGAGCAGAGGGTACTGTCCACTTGTCTGCCCCTCTGGGAAACACTCCTCTCAATTACGTGATTCTAATGGAAGCTGCCATCTTGCTTCTGATCCCAAATCTCTGGCTACAGCGATGGTCCAGGGCCACAAGGCCACATCTGGCTGGTCACAGAGCTCCAAACACAGGCGACTAGTCCAGGACTAGGGACTTACATAATATGGTTCAAGCAGCCTTTCCCTGGGATTTTTTCTAACAGGAAATAACAGATGGTACATTCGTTTTTTAAACTTTCTAGTGATGATAAAAAAATTCAATATGAAAGCAAATGTCAGACACTGGAGCCCCCTCTTCCTGCCTCAAGCCATTCACTGGACCTCAGCAGTCTTACAGGGAAGCCAGGTGACCAAAGGAGGAGACAAGGGTTTCCGTGAAATCCTAAGACAGGGTTCCTGGAAATTCCTTGGGAGCCCTCAAGGAAGGGTTATGTTTCCATCTGTTGCCTCTGGGCCTCTAAGAGCAGTTTAGTCTGAGTCAATATAGCCCAGATCTCCTATATCACCTGTCAGGTACTCTTGTTTTCTTTTAAGTTCACATGAAACCAACTCAAAATTTTGGCTGAATCTCTTCCCTCCCTGAATGAACTGAAGTGAATTGAGGGACACAGAGCTGCTATGCTGGCATGAAGTCACATGGGGCAGTGGTAGCTGCTACATTTAGCTGCTGACACATTTCCACTCCTCACCCCTGGACACAGAGGGGGTTAGGCCCTAGGACCACAGCAGCAATTATGAGGTCAGTAACTGGGGTGCAGTACATGCACCCCGATATTCACAGCAGCACTATTCACAATAGCCAAGACGTGGAAGCAACCTAAATGTCCATCAACAGATGAAAGGATAAAGATATGATATACACACACACACACACACACACACACATACACAATGGAATATTAGTCATAAAAAAGAATGAAATAATGCCATTTTCAGAAACATGGATGGACCTAGAGATTATCATACTAAGTGAAGTAAGTGAGACACAGAAAGACACATATCATATGATATCACTTACATGTGGAATCTAAAAAAAAGTGATGTAAATGAACTTATTTATGAAACAAATAGACTCACAGACGTAGAAAACAAACATATGGTTACCAGAGGGGATGGTGGCATAGGGAGAGAGTCTGGGATTAACATATACAACACTACTATATATAAAATAAACAACAAGGACCTACTGTATAGCACAGGGAACTATATCAATGTCTTATAATAACCTATAATGGAAAAGAATCTGAAAAAGAGCAGATATATAACTGAATCATTTTGCTGTGCACCTGAAGCTAGCACAACATTGTAAATTAGCTATTCTTCAATTTTAAAAAATGGTTATGGAAAAAAAACACATGACTCCAGTAGAGTCTATTTCCAGGATTAATGTACAGATGCCAGGAGCAGTGATTACTGTCTCCTGGGGTTGCAAGGCTGGAAGGCTGTGAAGGTGGGTCTCACCATGATCCTCCCCCAAGAACAAGGTGCTTCTGCATCTGGAGCAGATGAAGCCGGGCAGGGACAGGCAGCGGTCAGAGAAAACAGCCTGTGAGCAGCCCTGCTCACTGAGGTCCTACTTCCCCTTTGCTGCACCGGCTCTTCAGCCCCACCAGTTCTCACAGAGCCCCACTTCTATTCCTGGGACCGTAAACCTACTTGTACCTCAGGTCTAATAGAACCCCTGACTCATGCCCTGGAGCTGCACTCCTGTCGAGGAGACTTGCCCAGTAGAGCTGACCCTGCAAGTGGACATCTGCCTGAGATGCTCTCCACTTTGGCTACACACCACGTCCTCTATCACCTGCCCCGTGGAACACAGGTATGACACATACTTTAGGGACAATACAGTAATGTAAAATTAATTTAAAATAATGATGCTCATCTCTCTTAGAATGCACCTAATTAATTATGAGGCCATGCCTTTATTTTTTCAAGCCAAGAGTAGACTGAACTAGGCTTCCTTTCTTAATCCCACTTGAAAGTCTCCCAAGATCCCTATGCTTTTAGCCTCCCACCATCCAGGACAGGAATTTCCCAAAGACCTTTCGCTGCTGTAAGGATTTTAGACCTCAGAGAGGGCTTTAGGTGTTACTGTTTGGAAGCAGATGCTCTTTCTTTTTTTTTACTTAGTGTCTGTGTCACCTTTTTTTGTTTTTGAATTTTTGAATTTTATTTTATTTATTTTTTATACAGCAGGTTCTTATTAGTCATCAATTTTATACACATCAGTGTATATATGTCAATCCCAATCACCCAATTCATCACACCACCACCCCCGCCCCCCCACCACTTTCCCCACTTGGTGTCCATACATTTGTTCTCTATATCTGTGTCTCAATTTCTCCCCTGCAAACCGGTTCATCTGTACCATTTTTCTAGGTTCCACATATATAAGTTAATATACGATATTTGTTTTTCTCTTTCTGACTTACTTCACTCTGTATGACAGTCTCTAGATCCATCCATGTCTCAACAAATGACCTAATTTTTTTCCTTTTTATGGCTGAGTAATATTCTGTTGTATATATGTACCACATCTTCTTTATCCATTTGTCTGTTGATGGGCATTTAGGTTGCTTCCATGACCTGGCTATTGTAAATAGTGCTGCAATGAACATTGGGGTGCATGTGTCTTTTTGAATGATGGTTTTCTCAGGGTATATGCCCAGTAGTGGGATTGCTGGGTCGTATGGTAATTCTATTTTTAGTTTTTTAAGGAACCTCCATACTGTTCTCCATAGTGGCTGTATCAATTTACATTCCCACCAACAGTGCAAGAGGGTTCCCTTTTCTCCACACCCTCTCCAGCATTTGTTGCTTGTAGATTTTCTGATGATGCCCATTCTAACTGGTGTGAGGTGATACCTCATTGTAGTTCTGATGTGCATTTCTCTAATAATTAGTGATGTTGAGCAGCTTTTCATGTGCTTCTTGCCCATCTGTATGTCTTCTTTGGAGAAATGTCTGTTTAGGTCTTCTGCCCATTTTTGGATTGGGTTATTTGTTTTTTTAATATTGAGCTGCATGAGCTGTTTATATATTTTGGAGATTAATCCTTTGTCTGTTGATTCATTTGCAAATATTTTCTCCCATTCTGAGGGTTATCTTTTCATCTTGTTTATGGTTTCCTTTGCTGTGCAAAAGCTTTTAAGCTTCATTAGGTCCCATTTGTTTATTTTTGTTTTTATTTCCATTACACTAGGAGGTGGATCAAAAAAGATCTTGTTGTAATTTATGTCAAAGAGTGTTCTTCCTATGTTTTCCTCTAAGAGTTTTATAGTGTATGGTCTTACATTTAGGTCTCGAATCCATTTTGAGTTTATTTTTGTGTATGGTGTTAGGGAGTGTTCTAATTTCATTCTTTTACATGTAGCTGTCCAGTTTGCCCAGCACCACTTATTGAAGAGTCTGTCTTTTCTCCATTGTATATCCTTGCCTCCTTTGTCATAGATTAGTTCACCATAGGTGCGTGGGTTTACCTCTGGGCTTTCTATCTTGTTCCATTGATCTATGTTTCTGTTTTTGTGCCAGTACCATATTGTCTTGATTACTGTAGCTTTGTAGTATAGTCTGAAGTCAGGGAGTCTGATTCCTCCAGTTCTGTTTTTTTCCCTCAAGACTGCTTTGGCTATTTGGGGTCTTTTGTGTCTCCATACAAATTTTAAGATGATGTGTTCTATTTCCATAAAAAATGCCATTGGCAATTTGATAGGGATTGCATTGAATCTGTAGATTGCTTTGGGTAGTATAGTCATTTTCACAATATTGATTCTTCCAATCCAAGAACATGGCATATCTCTCCATCTGTTGGTATCATCTTTAATTTCTTTCATCAGTGTCTTATAGTTTTCTGCATACAGGTCTTTTGTCTCCCTAGGTAGGTTTATTCCTAGGTATTTTATTCATTTTGTTGCAATGGTAAATGGGAGTGTTTCCTTAATTTCTCTTTCAGATTTTTCATCATTAGTGTATAGGAATGCAACAGATTTCTGTGCATTAATTTTGTATCCTGCAACTTTCCCAAATTCATTGATTAGCTCTAGTAGTTTTCTGGTAGAGTCTTTAGGATTCTCTATGTATAGTATCATGTCATCTGCAAACAGTGACAGTTTTACCTCTTCTTTTCTGATTTGGATTCCTTTTATTTATTTTTCTTCTCTGATTGCCATGGCCAGGACTTCCAAAGCTATGTTGAATAATAGAGGCGAAAGTGGACATCCTTGTTTTGTTCCTGATCTTAGAGGAAATGGTTTCAGTTTTTCACCATTGAGAATGATGTTTGCTGTGGGTTTGTCATATATGGCCTTTATTATGTTGACGTAGGTTCCCTCTATGCCCACTTTCTGGAGAGTTTTTATCATAAATGGGTGTTGAATTTTGTCAAAAGCTTTTTCTGCATCTATTGAGATGATCAAATGGTTTTTATTCTTCTATTTGTTAATATGGTGTTTCACATTGATTGATTTGCATATATTGAAGAATCCTTGAATCCCTGGGATAAATCCCACTTGATCATGCTGTATGATTCTTTTAATGTGTTGCTGGATTCTGTTTACTAGTATTTTGTTGAGGATTTTTGCATCTATATTCATCAGTGATATTGTTCTGTAATTTTCTTTTTTTTTGTAGTATTTTTGTCTGATTTTGGTGTCAGGGTGATGGTAGCCTCATAGAATGAGTTTGGGAGTGTTCCTTCCTCCGCAAATTTTTGGAAGAGTTTGAGAAGGATGGGTGTTAGTTGTTTTCTAAATGTTTGATAGAATTCACCTGTGAAGCCATCTTCTCCTGGACTTTTGTTTGTTGGAAGATTTTTAATCACAGTTTCAATTTCATTACTTGTGATTGGTCTGTTCATATTTTCTTTTTCTTCCTGGTTCAGTCTTGGAAGGTTATACCTTTCTAAGAATTTGTCCATTTCTTCCAGGTTGTCCATTTTATTGGCATAGCGTTGCTTGTAGTAGTCTCTTAGGATGCTTTGTATTTCTGCAGTGTTTGTTGTAACTTCTCCTTTTTCATTTCTAATTTTATTGATTTGAGTCCTCTCCCTCTTTTACTTGATGAGTCTGGCTGATGGTTTATCAATTTTATCTTCTCAAAGAACCAGCTTTTAGTTTTATTGATCTTTGCTATTTTTTTCTTTGTTTCTGTTTCATTTATTTCTGATCTTGATGATTTCTTTCCTTCTGCTAACTTTGGGTTTTGTTTGTTCTACTTTCTCTAGTTCCTTCGTGTGTAAGGTTAGATTGTTTATTTGAGATTTTTCCTGTTTCTTGAGGTAGGCTTGTATAGCTATAAACTTCCCTCTTAGAACTGCTTTTGCTGCATCCCATAGGTTTTGGATCGTCGTGTTTTCATTGTCATTTGTCTCTAGGTATTTTTTATTTCCTCTTTGATTTCTTCAGTGATCTCTTGGTTATTTAGTAATGTATTCTTTAGCCTCCATGTGTTTGTGTTTTTTATATTTTTTTCCCTGTAATTGATTTCTAATCTCATAGCGCTGTGGTCAGAAAAGATGCTTGATATGATTTCAATTTTCTTAAATTTACTGAGGCTTGATTTGTCATCCAAGGTGTGATCTATCCTGGAGACTGTTCCATGCGCACTTGAGAAGAAAGTATAATCTGCTGTTTTTGGATGGAATGTCCTATAAATATCAATTAAATCTATCTGGTCTATTGTGTCATTTAAAGCTTCTGTTTCCTTATTCATTTTCATTTTTGATGACCTGTCAATTGGTGTAAGTGAGGTGTTAAAGTCCCCCACTATTATTGTGTTACTGTTGATTTCCTCTTTTATAGCTGTTAGCAGTTGCCTTATGTATTGAGGTGCTCCTATGTTGGGTGCATATATATTTATAATTGTTATATTTTCTTCTTGGGTTGATCCCCTGATCATTATGTAGTGTCCTTCCTTGTCTCTTGTAACATTCTTTATTTTAAAGTCTATTTCATCTGATATGAGTATAGCTACTCTAGCTTTCTTTTGATTTCCATTTGCATGGAATATCTTTTTCCATCCCCTCACTTTCAGTCTGAATGTGTCCCTAGGTCTGAAGTGGATCTCTTGTAGACAGAATATGTACAGGTCTTGTTTTTGTACCCATTTAGCCAGTCTATGTCTTTTGGTTGGAGCTTTTAATCCATTCACGTTTAAGGTAATTATCGATACGTATGTTCCTATGACCATTTTCTTAATTGTTTGGGGTTTTTTTTGTAGGTCCTTTTCTTCTCTTGTGTTTCCCACTTAGAGAAGTTCCCTTAGCATTTGTTGTGGAGCTGGTTTTGTGGTGCTGAATTCTCTTACCTTTTGCTTGTCTGTAAAGCTTTTGATTTCTCCATCAAATCTGAATGAGATCCTTGCCGGGTAGAGTAATCTCGGTTGTAGGTTCTTCCCTTTCATCGCTTTAAGTATATCATGCCACTCCCTTCTGGCTTGTAGAGTTTCTGCTGAGAAATCAGCTGTTAAGCTTATGGGAGTTCCCTTGTATGTTATTTGTCATTTTTCCCTTGCTGCTTTTCACAATTTTTCTTTGTCTTTGATTTTTGCCAATTTGATTACTATGTGTCTCAGCATGTTTCTCCTTGGGTTTATCCTGTATGGGATTCTCTGCACTTCCTGGACTTGGGTGGCTATTTCCTTTCCCATGTTAGGGAAGTTTTCTACTGTAATCTCTTCAAATATTTTCTCTGGTCCTTTCTCTCTCTCTTCTCCTTCTGGGACCCCTATAATGTGAATGTTGTTGCATTTAATGTAGTCCCAGAGGTCTCTTAGGCTGTCTTCATTTCTTTTCATTCTTTTTTCTTTATTCTGTTCCACAGCAGTGAGTTCCACCATTCTGTCTTCCAGGTCACTTTTCCGTTCTTCTGCCTCAGTTATTCTGCTATTGGTTCCTTCTAGTGTATTTTTTATTTCAGTTATTGTATTGTTCATCTCTGTTTGTTTGTTCTTTAATTCTTCTAGGTCTTTGTTTAACATTTCTTGCATCTTCTCGATCTTTGCCTCCATTCTTTTTCCAAGGTCCTGGATCATCTTCACTATCATTATTCTGGATTATTTTTCTGGAAGGTTGCCTATCATCTCCACTTCATTTAATTGTTTTTCTGGGGTTTTATCTTGTTTTTCTTCTGGTACATAGTCCTCTGCCTTTTCATCTTATCTATATTTCTGTGAATGTGGTTTTTGTTCCACAGGCTGCAGCATTATATTTCTTGCTTCTCACAGATGCTCTTTCTGTTGTCTTGCTTTTCCTCTCCCTTCCCCCCACCGACCTCTGCACCTCGGCAGGAAAATGCACAGGTCTGGGAGGAAGGGAGGCCCCGCCCCTGCACCGCCTTGCACAGGTGCTGGCTGGGGAGCTGGGCACTAACAGGAGAGTGAGGGGTGCTCGGACACTCTTCATGCAGCTGCCAGTGGTACCCGTGACCCTTCCCACACCCTCTATGAGGCCCTGACCAGCTGTAGCTGCTGGGAGCACAGTAGACCTTTGTGAAAACCAGCAAATGAGTGAATCAAAGGAGCCGGGATTAGAGCCAGTGTGCCAGTTGGATGTGCATGTGGAGCTCATTGGAGAACTGCCAAGTCCCCTTTCTCCACTGCACCGTGTGTGTCTGCAACCCAGAAGACACCCTTCCACAATGGGAACAGCAAAGTGGCAGCTGCACAGAGCCCCCTGCTGTAACCCAGCTCCTTCACCATGCCATCACCATGCTCTGCCCCGTGTTTGTGTTCACTCATCTCCCATCACACCCATGGTGGGTCTCCTATCCACCCCATGGACACACACCCCATTCTGAAATAAGGAAGCCCACATCCCCAAAGCTAAGCCAGTTCACCCAGCTGGTGCATGGTGGAGCTGGGCTCAGTGTCAGACCTGCCCACCCCACTGCCTGAGTTCTGCCCCTCCCAAATGGGTCCCCTGCTGGTCATCATTCTCTTAGTCTCGGGACCCCCACTTGGAGATGGGTGTCATTATTCCTGTGAGGTGTGGATGGCTCTACAATGGGGATGGTTCTCACAGGGGAGCATGGGAGATTTTGCTCCCCAGGGGGTATCTGGCAATGTCTGGAGACACCTCCACAACCTGGAGGTGGCGCTGGAGTTTGCTACTGGCATCTAGTGGGTAACAGTCAGGGATGCCAGTAAACATCCTACAGTGCACAGGACAGCCCCTAAAATAAAGACGTCTTCAGCCCCAAATGGCCATTGTGCTGAGGTTGAGAAAACTGCCCTACAAGATCCCTCCATAAGTAAGTCCCTACTGGTTTCCCAAATTAGCCGAAAACATGGTTAAGGGAGAGCACAGACCGCTGTCACTAATTATTCATTCATTTGACCAGTGTTTACTGAGTGCCAGCTATGGGCCAAGCACTCCTCTAACAGCTGGAGACTTAACAATGAACCAGACAGATCTGCTCACCTGGAGCAGATATTCTAAGCAGGGCTGAGGAGAAAGACAGACACAAAATGCATCAACAAACAGAAAAATGGCAGATGCTGATAAGAGCTATTTGGAGAATTGCAACAAGGTGGTGTAGTAGGGAGGGATGAGTGTCTGATTTTGATCTGGTGGTCAAAGTGGTCCCCTGCAGGAGTGACATTTAAGCTGAACCACAAGAAGATGCCAGCCACCGATGTATCAGGAAGAGAGTTTTCTAGGCAGAGGCGAGAGTGACTGCAAAGATTCAAGACAGGAAGGGGCTTGTTGTGTCTGAGGAGCAGACAAAAGCCAACATAAGAAAGGAAGACAGGAGGGAGGCAGGTGGGACAAATGTCACCTGGGTGTGAGGGGATCCACTGGAGGGTCTGATAGGAGACTGATGGACTCTGGTCTGTTTCCAAAGATGGCCCACTGATGTGGATGAGCTAGAAGAGAGCAGGGAAGTCCGTTAGATGGTTACCAGATAATCCGGGGGGAGTGATGGGGGTGTGGACAGTGTGGTGAGAGTGGGATAAAGGGAAGTGCAGAGATGGGGGACAGGGGGAGGATTTCAAGAATGAGGAGTTCTTTAGGGAGGGGTGAGGGCAGGACAGGAATCCAGGATAAGTCCTGTATGCAGCTTGGGCAAAAGTGACCTGGATGAGAAGCAAGTTGGGGTGCAGTTCAAACTGAGCATTTGGTTTTAGCCAATTCAGCTTCAGATGCTCCTGTGATCTCCCTGTGGAGCTGTAGGCAGGCAGCTGGATCTCATCAGTGGACTGGAGTTCCCAGAGGATGGAGCTGGAGAGAAGGGCTTAGGAGCTTCTCAGGAGTTACTGAAATGAATCCTTCCCCCGCTCCCATTTGGTTTTTGCCACTGAAGGGGGTACTGATGGGGTGGGACCATGCCGGGAGCAGGCGAGGTCAGCTCCCAGAACGCCATGCCTGCCATCGAGTTCTTTCTAAATGTAACAGGCGACTTCTTTTCCTTCTATGCCCTTGAATATGTGCAAACTGCCTTCTACAAAAGGCCAGCTCTGGGCTCTGAGGTCCCGTAATGAACAGGAGAGCGGGAATATTGAGGAGGGATGGGAGGCAGGGTCATGGGGACGAAGGACACGAGCAGCTGTCATCCGGTGCTGGGACCTCTGCACACTCACTGACACTTTCAGGGACTTATCCCCAGAGGACAATGGACAGTCCTCTGGCACCCTTGACTGAGCATAGTGACTTGCAGCTCCTGGAAATTTGCACATGTGCCTGGAATTATGGAACGTGCCTGGCCTGTCTTGAGGAAGCAGCTTCCCTGACCTAATTTATAATAATGCCTGACAGTGACCGTGGCTGGATCCCAGAGGCAGCACCATGGCCTCCACCCTTTTGATGGTCCCCAGGTACCCCCCCCCACCAGATCTCCTGCCCTCTCACATGTGGCTTGCTGGACAAGAGAGGCAAGAGTGGCTCTCTCGCCCTCAGGGACTAATTTCTTAGAGTTAATGACCTTTTAAAAGAGAAACAGCTCAGCTTTGTCACTCTAATACAGTGGTTCCTGAATTCTTCAGGGAATTAGCTAGGTCTTATTCCTGCTTCAAAGACAAGCTAGAGTCTGTCATACAGAGTGAAGTAAGTCAGAAAGAGAAAGACAAATACCGTATGCTAACACAGATATATGGAGTTTAAGAAAAAAAAATGTCTTTAAGAACCTAGGGGTGGGCTTCCCTGGTGGCGCAGTGGTTGAGAATCTGCCTGCTAATGCAGGGGACACGGGTTCGAGCCCTGGTCTGGGAGGATCCCACATGCCGCGGAGCAACTAGGCCCGTGAGCCACGACTACTGAGCCTGCGCGTCTGGAGCCTGTGCTCCGCAACAAGAGGCCGCGATAGTGAGAGGCCCGCGCACCGCGATGAAGAGTGGCCCCCACTTGCCACAACTAGAGAAAGCCCTCGCACAGAAATGAAGACGCAACACAGCAAAAATAAATTAATTAATTAATAAAAAAAAACCTCCTACCCCCAACATCTTCTTTAAAAAAAAAAAAAAAAAAGAACCTAGGGGTAAGACAGGAATAAAGACACAGACCTACTAGAGAATGGACTTGAGGATATGGGGAGGGGGAAGGGTAAGCTGGGACAAAGCAAGAGAGTGGCATGGACATATATCCACTACCAAACGTAAGGTAGCTAGCTAGTGGGAAGCAGCCGCATAGCACAGGGAGATCAGCTCGGTGGTTTGTGACCACCTAGAGGGGTGGGATAGGGAGGGTGGGAGGGAGGGAAATGCAAGAGGGAAGAGAAATGGGAGCATATGTATATGTATAACTGATTCACTTTGTTATAAAGCAGAAACTAGCACACCATTGTAAAGCAATTATACTCCAATAAAAATGTAAAAAAAAATAAACAAAACAACCTCTTCAGAGATATGGGGATATATGTATATGTATAGCTGATTCACTTTGTTATAGAGCAGAAACTAATACACCATTGTAAAGCAATTATACTCCAATAAAGATGTTAATAAAAAAAAAAAAAGACAAGCAGCCAAGAGGCAGAAATGGAAATGGGGAAGAAAGAATCTGAACATTTTCTGACTGCCCACTGCATACCAGGTGTTGTGCTTGGTGAAGATGTGTTTCCTCACGGAAGTCTCACAGTAACTCTTCCAGGTGGGTGTTATCTGGGTTAGACTAGAGATTCAGAGAGGTTGAGTAACTTGCTCAAGTAATGTAAAAATAATAAGAAGGAAAATGCTCTCAACCCTGGGATCTTCAAAGACGCCTGTGACCCCTGTGCTGCTGCCCTGATGGTTCCAGCAAGCTGTCACATTAACCTCATGACAAGGCCCTGTTTTGAGAACTGTGACTGAAGAACTACTTGTCTCCAGGGAAATTTCTGCTGACCAATCTCAGCCACTCTTGGGCACAATTCAGTAATCGTGAGATAGTCACGGATGTTCAGCTCAGTTGCTGCCATCTCTCTGCCAGATTGATGGTGGTGGGAGGATTTGGGTTGGAGCCACCACGTCCTTATCACGTCACATCAACCACTAGCTCTGCTCGGACCCACCTGCCACATCCCTCATCTTGATTTGAAGATCAATATCTAGATTGCAAGGCATAGAAAGGCTTACGTTACCTAATTAGCTGTCCGTTTGCCTTTGGGTTAACGAGGTTCCATTTTCAACCAAGTAGAACATGATCAACAATACAGATTGTTTAAAATGGCCAACTTTCTGCAATTCAAAGCATATGGAGGGGAAATAAATTCACTATCCTTGATGAGGTAGAGAAAATTGTCAAGAACGTTTGATTCAAATGAAGACCATGGATCAACACTCATCCAGGTTAAGTCAAAAAGTATGTAAGCCACTCTTCTCTCTGACCCAATGCAGCTTTCTCTGATGCATTTACAGAGCTTTCTCAGTAAATCTCATTGTTGGGTAAAAATTTTTATTTTATTTAACAAACACATCTGTGCCAGATATGTTCTAATTCATATACATATATTAATTCAAGAGTCCTCATAATAAAACTAAAAAGTAGGTACTTTTGCTATTTACTTACTGTAGGAAACACAGGCAAAGAACTATCCAAGTTCACCAGCAGGTAGGTGGTGTTGCCAGCAACCAAACTCAGGCTGCACTCTGCTATGTCTAAAATGAAAAGAAAAACAGCTCCAAAAATGTCCGTTTCTTAAACAAATTGCAGAGAACCATACTTCAATATTCTTAATTACTTCCCCCAACCCTATTCCAACATTCCTTACACACATAACTCTGCCCTCAGGACTAACAATCACGAAATTCACCCTTTTGGCTCAGGAAAATATTCTGTAACTTATTAATAAATGTGTCTCCTTTTTAGATTAAATTATTACTCATAGTACACAGATCAAAATGGCCCTATTTGATCTTTGGCAAAAGATCAAATAGGGCCAACTTATCTGCTAAGATGTTGGAGTGAAAAGATTATCTCTGACAGATGAAAACAATTAGATATAAGTATAGGCTGTAATAAATTACTCCATGAGAAAGTAGACTCCTTTTTTATTCCAAGACCTCTGACTAGTATCAAGAGTAGATTAAATGCATTCCTTTAGGGGAAATATACGCTGTCAGAAAGTTGTGCGGAGTCTGATGAATTGATATTCATTGGAATGAAAGTGGAGATGATCCTCTATGCTATGAATGTTGCTCCTAAGTTATTAGTATCCATTTATCATACCATCTAGCATATCTGAAGCCCTGGATTATACATTTAACCACATTTGCTACTTTTATTTACTCCCTTTTCATGTGCATTCTCCTGTCCCTGCTTACCCAGCCTGGATCCCACTGTTCAGCAAATAAATGACCATTGTATTAAAAACTCCTACTCGGGGCTTCCCTGGTGGCGCAGTGGTTGAGAGTCCGCCTGCCGATGCAGGGGACGCGGGTTCATGCCCCGGTCCGGAAAGATCCCACGTGCTGCGGAGCAGCTGGGCCCATGAGCCATGGCCGCTGAGCCTGCGCATCCGGAGCCTGTGCTCTGCAATGGGAGAGGCCATAACAGTAAGAGGCCCGCGTACTGCAAAAAAAAACAAAAACAAAAAAAAGAAAAAACTACTCTCTGTATCCCTGTCCTTCTGCTATATACTCCCAGCAAATGCCACACCCTGTCCTAGCTCTGCAGTCTACAACTTAGTTCTTTTGTCTCAATTCCTAACCATCCTAAGCTGCAGATTCAGGACACAGCCAGTTCATGTTCTCCAGCCCCTGTGGGCCTGCGTGCTCTTCTCAGTTCGTTTACTTGTTCTTGGTTATCTACTGTCATGGGCAGAATAATAGCCCCAAAGTTGTCCCTGTCCTAATCCCCCAAACCTGGAATATGCTACATTGCATGGCAAAAACTAAAAAAAAAAAACTTTGCAGGTGTGATTAAGTTAAGGAACTAGAGATGGGGGAGATTAGCCTGGATTATTTGATGAGCCAGTGTAATCACAACGATCCTTATAAGAGGAAGACAGGAGGGTCAGAGTCAGAGAAGGAGAAGTGATGATGGAGGCAGGTCAGAGAAAGAGAGAGAGAGAGAGATTAGAAGATGTGATACTGCTGGTTTTGAAGCTGGAGGATGTGGCACTGAGCCAAGGAATGTGGGTCTCCTTTAGAATCTGGAAAAGTCTAGAAAACATCCTCCCCTAGAGTCCACCAGGAACACAGCCCTGCTGACACCTTAATTTTAGCCCAGTACACCCTATTTGAACTTCTCATCTCCAGGAACTTAAAAGAATAAATTTGTGTTGTTAAAGCCACTAAGTTTATTGAAATTTGTTAGAGCAGCAGTAGGAAATAGCACAATTATTCTTCCCATACCTCCAGAAAATACCCAAAACATCACCTCTCTCTTCACCAGTTCTAGGTCCTCACTTCTCAGCAGACCACCACCTATGATTTCACAAGGAAAAATAGTAAGCCAGATATTCCTTCATCAGTTAGTCACAGATCCCTCCCCCCATCCCCACACAGACACACAAACACATTCTTTCTTTACCCTGCCTTTTGTAAAGAACCATAAATTGGTTTCACTGATCTTTCTGCATAGTTTGTCTATTTTCAATTTTATCAATTCTGCTTTTATTTTTACTAGTGCTTTCCTTTTGCTTGCTTTGGGATTAGTTTACCTTTTTTCTAATTTCTTACATTTCTTAAAGTGGGAATATAGATTATTGGCTTGAGATCTTTCTTCCTGCTTAATATAAGCACTTAATGCTATTAATTTCCCTCTAAGCACTGCTTTAGCTGCATCCCACATATCGTGATATGCTGTTTTCATTTCCATTAAGTTCAAAATATTTTCCAATACCCTTTGTGACTTCCTTTTTGACTCATGGTTATTTAAATGCTTCTGGTTTAATTTGAAAATATTTGAGGCTTTCCCAGATACTTTCTACTATTAATATCTAGTTTAATTCCATTATGATCTGAGAAACCCTCCTTTTTCATGCCTATATTTTTCTCTCTGTCAATATATGTGTTCATGCCCCACCCATTCTTAAAAAGAGACCCATCCTTTGATCTTACTTTGTCATACCTATTATTCTCTAACTCCCTTTTACACTTGCTATCTCCCCACCTTCCCTCCCATTCACATCTGAACCATGTAAGTGCCTTTTGATTTCTTCCTGCTTTCCTCAGCCTGGGGCTGTAGACTCTCACTGGTTTCATAAGCTTCTCTAGCTTTCTAAGAATCATTCTTTTTGTTTAAAATAGCCAGCATTCATTTCATTTGCTTCTAATCAGGAATCCTGACTAGTGTTGCTTAAAAGTACCAGAAATGTATCCCTTGGCCACAGCATGTCATAAATCCTCTCCCAGTTTCAGCATCTCTTCACTATGGCAACCACATCTTGTGATACGTAACAGCAGATACAGAGGCACAGTGAACAGCAGCCAAGTGAGGAGAGCATTTCAAGAAGGAGGAGGTAATGAACTAGGGCACATTCTTTTGAGAGGTCACGTAAGGTCAAGGCTAAAAATGACCATTTGGTTTGGCAATGTGGAGGTCAACAGTGGGGTGGCCACATAATTCATCATACAAACCGAGGCCTTTTTGAGAGTGAAAGGAGTCATAATTAATTAATTGGCTATAAGCCAACACCGTAACAGGCAAACTGAGACATATGGTCTTCTTTTTCTGAGCATAGTGCCTTGAAAGAGTGGTTTTGGTGGAGCAGTAGGTTGAAAACACAACTGGTGTGGGTGGAGAAGAGAATGGGAAGTGAGAAAGGAGACTGCTCTTTGAGGAGGAAGAGACTAAAGAACAGCCAAGAACTGGGGTGGGTAGGAGGAGGATGAATGTGGGGTAGGATTTTTATTTTCTTTCTCTTTGTTTTAAGATGAGACATATTATAGCGTGTTTTCCTTTTGATAAGAATTATCCAATAGACAGGGAGAAATGGGATAATAACAGGGAGGAATTTCTTGAGCAGTGAAAGGGAAGAGATGCAGTGGATGAGAGGGGGTGGCTGCAGACAGGAGTGGAGACACTCCATCCACTTGAACAAGAGAGGTGTCTGTTGTGGGTTGAATTGTGTCCCCACAAAAGATATGTTGTAGTCCTAACCTCCAGTGTCTGTGAATGTGACCTTATTTGAAAATAGGATCTTTGAAGATGTATTTAAGTTAAAACGAGGTCATACTCCATTGGAATTAGGATTAGGTGGGCCGTAACCAATCTGGTTAATGTCCGTGTGATGACAGAGGCAGAGATTTGAGTGATGAATCTACAAGCCAGAACACCAAGGACTGCTGGCAACAGCAGAAGGGAAGGGAAAGGCATGGAATAGAGTCTCTCCTACAGCCTTCAGGGAGAGTATGGTCCTCCTGACACTTTGATTTCTGAACTGTGAAAGGATACATTTCTGTTGTTTAAAAGTACCCAGTTTGCAGTACTTTGTTACAGCTGCCCCAGGAAAGTAACAAAGCATCACAGCAGGGTTCTGATCCAGGGTGGGGCTGGGAAACAATAATGAGAAGATGAGGTTGCTTCCTTGTGATGAAGTAAGATCGAAACGCTACACCTCCTATGTGTCAGCTAGGGGAAAGGTGAAGGTGAAATATCCTAGGACAGAGAAGAGAGACGATGAGCACCCTGGTTAAGAGATAATGAAAGACAAAGACAAAGGATAACAAGAGTGCCTCGTGTGGGCAAAGAAGAAGGTTATAGGCAAACAGTCCTCCCTCCCCAGGTAAGCAAGCAGCCCAGAAAAACACTCATAAGTGATTATGCGTACATCACCCTCAGTACTGACCACCTGCTTCCCCATGAAACTCTCCCCTCCTTGATTCCTTAAAGCCTCACTCTCCTTTTTCTCTCCTCCCTTCTGACCATCACATCTTTGTCTCTGTCTCAGGGCTCTTCTCCCCCCAGCCTAGCCCCCACCAGCATTGCCCCTACACTCTGCTTTGGCCCCTGTTGTGCTCACTGCTTACTGGTCAACAGCAAGGGCACTGATGGTCCCACAGAGAGAAGCTCTCTGAGGGGGCCCAAGTTGAACGCACAAGGCTGTGGTCTCTCCTTCCCTCCCCAAAAGGGCACCTCCACATTCTACCTCGGCTTCCATGAGGTTCAGTCAAGTGAAGACTCATCCTCCCAGGCACCTTTTCTGAGTCAACTTCTTGAGAAGGTTCTGCAGCAAAACAAGAGGAAAATTCGAGAAAATAAGACAGATCCTAGAGCACGATGTAGTGAAAGAAAGTCCGAGGTGACAAATAAAGAGAAACAGGTGAAGCTTGGAGGAGGAGTCTAAGGCTTCGGGGAGCCTCGGGCAGGGTCGGGAGCCAATGGCAGCATTTCGGGCCAGTGGCAGCGCCAAAGGGGAGCCAGGGATGCGCCATGGGCTGGGGGACCTGGGGGGAGGGTGGGGAGCTGAGGTGTGAATCTCAGTAAGGATGAAAACTTCCCAGTGAAGGCAAGTCTGAGAGACCGAGCCCTGGGAGGCCAGGTAAAGATGTCTGGCGGGGGGATCCAGGACCAGAAGGCTGCACCCTTGGCTGGGTTTTTAATCCCTCAAGCACTTGTTTTGGGGGCAGATGAGACCCACTCAAAGGTGGAACCCAGCTGTGGCTCTCCTGAAACAAGCAGGCTCTGGACCAGCCATCGGGTGGCTGCTCACCCACACTCAGCTCTGTGCACAAGCCCCCGGGAGCTTTTACGACACTTGTAGATGCCAGTGAGGTGTCACCCATGGGGGTGTTGGCAAATTTCTCGAGGTCCCATTGTTCTCTGGTAACCCAGCCAAGCCTCTATCAGCAGGAGGACAGAGCTGGGCTCCCCGCAGGCTCACCTCCTTCCGGGAGCCTGAATCACTCCATTAATGACAAAATGGTTCAGAGCTCAGAACCGCCTGGGTTTGAATTTCACTAGCTCTGTAATCTTTAGCTCCCATTCCGCCACACCACCCACACCACCCACCTCCCACCTCTGCTGCTGCTCTGACGTTAACATCTGTTCTCACACTCACCTGTTGGTTTTCTTAGATTCCCCTCCTTCTCTGCAGGATTTGGTTTGCAATCCTGTTAAAGCTGCACCCCAGTGATTTCTGACCAGTTGACCGGCCCTGTGACACGGCCAGCACTCAGCAGGAGAAAGTTCCCAGAACCCTTGTGCCAACTACGAATTGGCACTTGCCATCTGCCTCTACAAGGATTACATCACAAGCTCCTGCAACCACTGACTTTCAACACCCCCTGAAAGGAGTTCAGGGTGGAGACCAGCAATGAGGCACTCTGAACTGGCAGAACAGGTCTTCAGATAAATATTTTCAGGAGGAGATTTTATGAGCCCAGTTCTTGCATCTCCTTGTATCGAGAAAAGCACTAAAATCCTTCATGGTGATGTCTGCTCCTCGTGACTAGCAGAAACCTTCATGAGACTAGTAGCACCCTTCTGCAAAAATGTGTGCTCTTGGGCTTCCCTGGTGGCGCAGTGGTTGAGAGTCCGCCTGCCGATGCAGGGGACGCAGGTTCGTGCCCCAGTCCGGGAAGATCCCACATGCCGCGGAGTGGCTGGGCCCATGAGCCATGGCCCCTGAGCCTGTGCGTCCGGAGCCTATGCTCCACCATGGGAGAGGCCACAGCAGTGAAAGGCCCACATACTGCAAAAAAAAAAATGTGCTCGATTATGTGTACTCCCCCTCCAGCAAAATCACACATATGCTGACCTTCCCCCCACCGCAAACAGTCCTCAGTTTGCCCCAAATAAAACTTAACTCACACCTCTCATGTTGTGCATTTTTTTTTCAGTCAACACTTGCTTCGTTCACAGCAGACTCCCTGGGCCACTTCATCTTAGCTCCTGATTTGTTTTGTAAAATATGCAAGAGGAGGTTTTGTAAACAATTATAAAATAGCCTGGATTTCCTTCTTTATTTTCCTCTCCTTCCCTCCCTCCCCCTGCCTCCCTCTTCTTGCCTCCCAGCTCCCATCTCCAATGCCTCAGTGAGCACCCTCACACTTGCACACGCTCCCTTACACCTGCACACACCCCTTACACCTGTACACATACCTTCATACCTGCACATACACCCTCACACCTGCACACACACCCTCACACCTGCACACACCCCTCATACCTGCACACACACCTTCACACCTGCACACACCCCCACACCTGTAGGCATACTCATCAGTGAGCCTGGGGCTCCGTGCTGGGAAGACAAAGACGATTCCAGGCACTTGTCACCCCGTGAGGCAGAAGGAACCTCTCCAGGGCCTCACTGGACTGTTTGGTGACCAGATACTCTTCAAGCTCAGCGCCTCCAGGACCAGGAACGTGGTTTTAAACTCATGACACACCTCCCATCACTTTGAGGGTGATGCTGCGTTTTGTAGTATTTCACCCAAAAAAAATCCAGCAAATGGTCACTGCCAGGGCTTCCCTGAAGCAGTAACCCCTGTAAAGGGGGCAGGCTGTGAAGCACAGGCCTGCAGCATCCCTCACTGCACTTGGGTACCACACCTGCCTCCCCGGGGCACCCCCCAGGTGAAAAATGCCACCGGAGCAGGGCTGGCCCTACAGAGCCCTGCAGCCCTGCATGTGTCACACGCCCACACTCACACCCAGAGCAGCAGTGGGAACCCCATAACTGAGCTGCAGCAGTGGGAACCCCATAACTGAGCTGCAGCAGCTAATGAGGCACTTTATAAGCAACGGGATCCATTGGAAAGCTGACTTGCCCATGGAAGAGAGATACAACAAAATAATTAGGTTTGACAAAAATGCCCGTGAGCAAGAGAGAATGTGACAGGGCTGACAGCTTGAATCAGTTACTTAAAAACGCAGAAGCTGGGGCTTGGGAGCCTCAGGACTCTCCCCCTGTCTGGCTCCGCTGGCTCTGAGACCACCTTGGGAACAGGACATGTATTACAAGATTTAAAACGCCTCTAAGATGTGAGCCTGATGGAACCGGGTCATCTCTGCCACAGAAGTCCCAGGACGGACTGACCACTGTCCCACACCTGGTCCTGGGGCCGGGGCACAGCCCCTGTCTTGGGGAAGGGTCTAGCATGCAGTTCTCAAAGCAGCCAGGGACAATGTGGTCCACAGTGTGGATGCAACCTGATTGGGGAGCCCGTCAGATCTGGGTGTGGCACCAAAGACGGGGTTCAGGGGTACAAAAGAGCATGGTTAAGAGCTGACACAAAAGGACAGGAGCGAGGGAGACCAGGGCAAGTGGGAATGGGGTGTGTGTACAGGTGCGAGGGAGTGCGGGCAGGTGGGAGGGTGTGGGTACAGGTGGGAGGGATGTGCAGGTATAAGGGTGGATCTCGGAGAAGGGGGTTGTAGGTGGGAGCTGGGAGTCAAGAAGAGGGAGGCAGGGGGAGGGAGGGAAGGAAAGGGGAAAAAGAAGGAAATCCAGGCTATTTTATAAATGTTTCCAAAACATCCTCTTGCATATTTTACAAAAATAAATTCTCTTAGTAACATTTCAGCGTGTTCAGGATTCACTGCTTGGTGAGCCTTCGGGCTCCCAAGCCCACCGCGTTATTCCCTCATCCCGCCTGGGTCTGGGTTTCAACTAACTCCAGGTAAAGCTTAACTCACCTCCAGCGCCAGCCTTCAGGGGTGAAAATTAAATTAAGAAACAGGACAGGGCTTCCCTGGTGGTGCAGTGGTTGAGTCCACCTTGCGACGCAGGGGACACGGGTTCGTGCCCCAGTCCGGGAGGATCCCACATGCCATGGAGCGGCTGGGCCCGTGAGCCATGGCTGCTGAGCCTGCGCGTCCGGAGCCTGTGCTCTGCAGCGGGAGAGGCCACAGCAGTGAGAGGCCAGCGTACTGCAAAAAAAAGAAACAGGACATAAAGTTGGACTCTAATAAGGAGGAGGACCCCCCCAGAAATTTTAAATGCTAATTGCACATACAGATGACCTACAGCAGGAGGAACAGAGCTTCCGTTTCCTGTGAAGCATCTCTCCTTTAGATCCTTCTGTGTATCCACGTGATCGCCCATAACAAAGCCGAGTGTAAACTATAAAGAAGATCATCATAGGGGTGTCGTAATCCCACAGGAGCTGAGCCACCGAGGAACCTACTTTTTTTTTTTCTTTAAACTGCTTTTTATTTATTTATTTTTGGCTGTGTTGGGTCTTCGTTTCTGTGCGAGGGCTTTCTCTAGTTGCGGCAAGCGGGGGCCACTCTTCATCGCAGTGCGCGGGCCTCTCACTATCGCGGCCTCTCTTGTTGCAGAGCACAGGCTCCAGACGCGCAGGCTCAGTAGTTGTGGCTCACGGGCCTAGTTGCTCCGCGGCATGTGGGATCTTCCCAGACCAGGGCTCGAACCCATGTCACCTGCATCAGCAGGCGGACTCTCAACCACTGCGCCACCAGGGAAGCCCCGGAGGAACCTACTTTTGAAAGAAGGTCAGAAAAGCTGGGGAGAATTTCCTTCTCCTTCCCTGGCTGTGAGTCTGGACCCCACATGGGGCAGTGACTCGGGAGATGCCTGGCAACATCTCTTCTTCCTACGAAGGCTCACCCTCTTTTCCAAGACGGCCCGGAGAAAGAAGTTTGTATGTGACTTTCAGATGTTCTCGGTTAATAAGAGTAAGAAGTGTCCCCCTTCTGATCGTCTGACTTTCCCGTTGGGACCATCCAGTTGACAACATAACCTGAACTCCAGGACCTCACTGGCAGGCAGCAGAAAATCAACCAAACCGACAGCAAAGCGAAGCTCACAAAGGCCTCCCACTCCTCCCGAGAGCCCTCTGACTCCGGATCCCAGCCCCTCCTCCAAACTTCCCTCTTCCACTTCTGGGAGCCCCCAGGGCTCTGTGCTCGGGATGCTACTCTCCATCCCAGGGGTCCTCTGCAGGCATCTGGCCACTGGGATGCCGCATGTGAACACTGACCCCAGTGACGACCGCAACCCCAGGGCACCAAGGCCACCCGAGGATAGGAATCACATGTCCTCAAAGAGGGGAAGGGTGTCCTGGGGGCCCCTCAGCAGCACTGCTTTGCCTCCACAACTCAGGCCCCTGGGGAGCAGTGCCTTCAACATCATCCCTTATGGCTCAAATGTGGCCCGTGGGGTTGAGCTGGGGAAGAGAAGGGACCCCACATCTTCCTCTCCTGCCCTGTCCTCACCTGAGCCCTCACTCAGCCCCTCCCCTCTCCTTCCCCCTTAGAGAGCAACCCATGAAAAACAGCTGCCTGGGCTACACCAGGGCCTCTGACGCTCCATGGCTAGGCCCTGGTTAAGCTGTGTCCACATGCCTGGTCCACGAAGCAAAAAGAGCCGTTGTTAGAAGTGGGGCGGCGAGAGCGGAGGACCAAGTCAGAAGCCCCCTTTCCATCTCCCTCAACAGTAACCACTGGGCAACCCTGTGACCTTGGACTCAGAGAGGTGGGCCAGGTGCTGCTCGCCATACCTGCCCTGCAAGTGTGGGGAGAGGTGTACAGAGCAGATACTCCTTGGACAAACCATGCAGAAATCCTAAGGTCCTGTACCCATGCTAGCCATTGCCCTGATTAATAATGACACTGCTGGTGGGAATGTGAGTTGGTATAGCCACTATGGAGAACAGTATGGAGGTTCCTTAAAAAACTAAAAATAGAACTACCATATGACCCAGCAATCCCACTACTGGGCATATACCCAGAGAAAACCATAATTCAAAAAGAGTCATGTACCACAATGTTCATTGCAGCTCTATTTACAATAGCCAGGAGATGGAAACAACCTAAGTGTCCATCATCGGATGAATGGATAAAGAAGATGTGGCACATATATACAATGGAATATTACTCAGCCATAAAAAGAAACGAAATTGAGTTATTTGTAGTGAGGTGGTTGGACCTAGAGTCTGTCATACAGAGTGAAGTATGTCAGAAAGAGAAAGACAAATACCATATGCTAACACATATATATGGAATCTAAGGAAAAAAATGTCATGAAGAACCTAGGGGTAGGACGGGAATAAAGTCACAGACCTACTAGAGAATGGACTTGAGGATATGCGGAGGGGGAAGGGTAAGCTGGGACAAAGTGCGAGAGTGGCATGGACATATATACACTACCAAACGAAAAATAGATAGCTAGTGGGAAGCAGCCACATAGCACAGGGAGATCAGCTCGGTGCTTTGTGACCACCTAGAGAGGTGGGATAGGGAGGGTGGGAGGGAGGGAGATGCAAGAGGGAGGAGATATGGGAACATATGTATATGTATAGCTGATTCACTTTGTTATAAAGCAGAAACTAACACACCATTGTAAAGCAATTATACTCCAATAAAGATGTAAAAATAATAATAATAATAATAATGACACTGATAATCGTAGCAATAGTAATAGTTCAGAATACTCTGGGGAAAACATCATTAGAGGAACTTATTCCCTCTGTTGTATGGAAAGAAAACAAGTGAGTTCTAAAGACACCTCCATGCTTTGGAAGGGGACAAACTCCCCCTCCCCTCTCCCCAGAACAGGAACTAAAACAATGGGGGTGGCCAGGGTGGGCACCGTCTGAGATGCTGGTACAACTGGGCGGTGCTTAAATTGTCAGGGGAGGGGGACTTCTTTGGTAAAAATACAACTTAATGGAATCCATCATTGTATTACTTTGCTAGGGCTACTGTAACAAAATACAGTAGGCGGCTGTGTTTCGTCACAGTTCTGGAGGCTTCAAATCCAAGATCAAGGCATCGGCAGGGTTCGTTCCTTCTGAGACCTCCCTCTTTGGCTTGCAGACGGCCGTCTTCTTGCTGTTTTTTTTCTTGAGGCCTGGATTCTTTGTGAAGACTCAAGCTTAGGAACCCTCAGCACAACCCCCTTTCAAAGCCCTGGGAGAGGGGATGGGGGTCCCAATGTGCTCATAAGGACCTATGCTTTTGTGAGAGCTGCCAAAGTTTTTCTTCTTAAAGAGGGGCCCTGGAATTGTCTAAACTTCAGACCCCACAAAACTGAGCTCCGCCCCTACTTTTCACAAATATCCTTCCCTACACGTTAAAATGTTACCACGGGCACGTATTACAGCTTAACTGTGTTTTAGTTGCTATGTTACAACCCAGAATGAACAGGAGAGGATGAAGGGAGGGAAATTAACATACGGTTCAACCACTAGAGAGAAAGACCACGGCAGAGCAAAGAAGGGAAATACTGGAGACTGAAAAGGGTTTTTACAAATCAAACACTGAAACGAAATGACCCCTCAAAATTCCTGGGAGTGGTGGTATTTGCTGTGGAGGAAAAACACGGGGGTTGCTTTCCTGGGTGATGCCATGTTTTTCCATGAGAAACAACAATGAAACCGACAGTCAAGGCATGTTTCCTGACCTCCTTTCACATCCTGCAGGGAATGTTGGCCTACAAGCAGGGAACAACAGAATGCTGAAACGGGAAAATGCAGAGCTGCCAGGATGGCAAGTTGTGCTCAGGCCACCTGCCCAATGATTCACAAGCCCTCCCTGGGGCTGAGAGTGGCTCACAGACCTTGCTTCCCTATCATCACCGGGGTCGCAGACCCACCAGCCCTGCAGATGTCTGGGGCCATTGAGAGGAAGATAATTGCCCCCATTATGTTTCCTTTCACGAAGCCCTTCAAAAGTGGTTTTCCCTAGAAGGGTAGCAGAGCTTTCCAATAAATACGCTTTCTTGTAATTCTCATGCAAGTCAGGGTGGTGAGGCAGACCCCCTTGGTGTCCAGTTTTCTCAAGCAGTGAAAACAATCATCAGACTGTTCTAGACCCAGCTGCACCCCAACCAACTAAACAAGTGACTTAGGGCTTCTGACTTAACCCCTCTTGTCTCAATTTCCCCATCCTTAAAAGGAATCATGACATTTTTTGAGAAGCTCAAAAGAAATCATGCTTCTGAGAGAGCCGTAAAAACCAGAGTGCTATCCAAACACTAAGACTTTATCATTCACAGCTTTGTGTTTTTGTTTTTTACATCTTTATTGGAGTATAATTGCTTTACAATGGTGTGTTAGTTTCTGCTTTATAACAAAGTGAACCAGTTATACATATATGTTCCCATATCTCTTCCCTCTTGCGTCTCCCTCCCTATCCCACCCCTCTAGGTGGTCACAAAGCACTGAGCTGATTTCCCTGTGCTATGCGGCTGCTTCCCACTAGCTATCTATTTTACGTTTGGTAGTGTATATATGTCCATGCCACTCTCTCACTTTGTCACAGCTTCCCCTTCCCCCTTCCCATATACCCTGTGAAAACCATAATTCAAAAAGAGTCATGTACCAAAATGTTCATTGCAGCTCTATTTACAATAGCCAGGAGATGGAAGCAACCTAAGTGTCCATCAGCAGATGAATGGATAAAGAAGATGTGGCACAGCTTTGTGTTTTGATGTGGAAATTTTGGTTGTAACTTAACCCAGAATTATACTGGAGCCAAGAGCAAATCTTCTAGATAAATTCTCTCTGAGGAGATCATCATTCTGCTGTAAAGGCTGTGTCTCGTCTGATATTCCCTCATTTCTATGCATGTACCCATAGGTCTTCCTCATCTTTCAAACCCTTTGATCAGGTTGATGTTCACCTTGCCCATATTTCACATCTTTCCTCTTCATAATTCAGCCCTGCCTGCTAGGTTCATTGCTCTGTTCAGCAAACTGTACAGAACTTCTGGCAGCCCCACTGCTAGACCAGAGACGCATAGGGAAAACATCCAGGCAGACGCTGGTTATGAAGCAGTGAAGCAACTGCTGACATGGGACCAGGCACCCCGGGCTCTGGGAACACCAAGGGTGGTGTGATCAGGGCACAGGATCAGATTTTATTCGTTTTAGTTTCTTCTTATTTCTCTGCCCCAAAGCCTGGGAATTTGCACAGATCTCTGAGGTAACCAAATCTGGATGAGTTTGTTGAAAATGTCTTAGAAAACAGACATAATTTGAAATACATGAATCACTTAGAAGGAAAAACATATTCCAGGTCTAATGTACAATTAAAAAGTTGGTGATCCAAGGGCACTTCCTCTATTCTAGAGTATTCTAGAGAGGAATATAAGAAGACATGACTCAGAGTGAAAGCAAAGCCCAATACATAGCACAAGTAAACTAGACTTAGAAAGATGGTCAGCAAACAGGGATCTTTCACCAGTTGAGACCAAAGTCCTTCCTGAGGATTTATGCACCAAAGTTTACATTTTGTAGGATTAAGAGAGCCTTATAAGTCAGTTGTGTGGTAGATCACTTGCAAAAGCTTTTTGAAGTCAGGCATTGTGTGTGATGTGAATTGATTGTTTTGAGAACACGTCATCAGAGAACAAGTCCTTATCTGACCAAAACAAATAGACTGGACCATCAGTATTGATGTCGCTGCTTGATGGTTTTGGAAGCGACACAATTCTAAAAGGACGATCACCCACTGTTAACAAAAAATTAAATGAGAGGCCATACTAAGTGCAACACATAAAAAGCCCAGCCAGGGAAAGACTCATGTAAGTTCCCCCCAGCAGGACATTCCTCCCTCTTCTGCCCACTCTGGGAACTTGAATCTCAACCTTACTTGCCAGTGAGGGCCCCTGATCAGGACCCTCCCCCTTATCCCAAGATCTGGGTTCAGATCCCAGTTCTGTTACTCCCCAGCCCTGTGAGCTAATTCTTTGACTTCTCCAAACCTTCATGTTCTCAACTAAACTAGAGATAATGGTGCTTGGTCTCAGGGTTGCTATGGGAATTCATCATGACGCTGTGTGCTTAGCCCAGTGGCATTACGAAAGTGCTCAATAAAAGATAAATATTATTATAAAAGATAGATATTATTATCAATTAATGTTTCCTGAAGGAGTCCCCTGAACCCGAAGCGTTGCCAGGATTGCAGAAAGGATTAGTATGACAAGAAGGGTATACATTAAACATCTCATAAGTATGATAATGGCCAAGACAGAGGGCAAATTCTTAACAAAAGAAATCCCCCCACCCAGCTCCTGTCAAGCAGATCCTCTTCCGAGCCCCTCCTTCTAACTCTATTTAAATTTGCTGTCCTTCTGTGTGTCCTCACACCAAGAATTTAGTACAAATATAGCCCTTTCCTTCTCACTCTTTCTCTCTCTCTCTCTCTCAGGTGCTTGATGTTCACAATTTAAGTACAGCCTCCAAGTCTTCGCCACACATGTTTCCAGAGCTTTGGATTCCTGAACCCTGAAGGCTGCTGCACAGACCTACCTAGTATGCAAACCTGGGGAGTTTCACTCCTCTCCCATGAGGGCTCGGAGGAAGACTGGCTGTCTCCGCTCTTCCTCACCTTCCAGAACCCTGGGTGGAACAGAAGTAATTCGATGCACCGCTCATTGTGTGTTTGTGTCTTTGTGTTTTTGTTTGTTTTATTGGGAAGGGAATTTCCAGATGAGGTGCTGCGTTCCTCAGTCGCACAGGGGCCCCTGTTCCTTCCTGTGTGTCTCTTCACCAAGCACTTGCCACGTTTCCCCCAGCAACAGCAGCCTGAGATTTTGCCTGAAAGAGTAGAGCTGATGCTTATTTAAACACTTACTTAAAAGCTGTTCTTGTGCTGTTGACCATCAATATGGTCAACATCTGGGCTAGAAGTACATGGATGGGCCAATGGAAGTGGACAAGGAGTGTGAAGATCTTTGTGTCCCATGCTAATGCCCACCAGAGAGCAATCCCCCCCGCCATAGAAAAGGCACTAAACAGCCCAGCAGAGGGATACCTCAGCCAGTTAAAGTCAGCCAGCCTCTGTCATTAGCCACCCCAGCACTGGCCCAATGGGTTCACAAAAGGAATGGCAGCAGTGACAGGAATGGAGGCGACACATGACTCAACAGCTGTTTCATCCAGCCTGTGCCACCACCAAATCTGCCAGCAACAGAAACCAACGCTGAGCCCCTGATGGGGCACCATATCAGTCCCACCAACCATCTGGGGGTAAGTTGATTACATTGAGACCCTGACACCCTGGAAAGGCATTTGTCTTGACTGCAATTGACATGAATTCAGTATGGGTTTGCCATTACCTGCAAGGCCTCAGCCAACATTGTCTGAGGACTTGGAAATGTTCAATCCATCTATATAAGACACTACACACCATCACTGTGAATCAAGAGCCGTATGTTAAAGCAAAGGAGGGCCCAGTACCATAGGATCCAATGGTCCTATCCTGTAGAGCATCACCCAGAGCCTCCCGGCCTGAGACAAGGTAGAATGGCCTTTGTAGGGTGAAGCTGAGGCTCCATCTTGGAGATGATACCTTTCAAGGATGGGACTCCATCTTGCTGAATTCAATATCCACCCTTAAACAACAAGCATTATATGGTACTGTATCCCCAGTAGGTAGACGATGCAGCTTCAGGAACCAATGCGTACAACTAGGAGTAGCTCCACTTACCATCATTCCCACTGACCCACTTGGGGGAATATGTGTTTCCTTCTTTGTAATTTTAGGATCTGTGAGTGTAGAGGTCCTGGTTCTCCGAGGTGGAAGGCTTCTACCAAGAAACACAGCAAGAGTCTTATTAAGCTTTAAGATCCAGCTGCCTCTTCTCTTCCAGGTCTTTGTGACAAGAAAGCAGCAAGCGAGGAAAGGAGTCTTCATAATGGCCCTGGTCCTCATAGTCAGCAGGACGCTGGTTTACCATCACACAGTAGGTTTAAGAGAAGAATATGCTTGACTGCCGTGCAATCCTGTGGTATTTCCCTGCCAAAGCTTGGTGGTAAATGGACAAGCCCAGCATCCATGGCCTAAGCAGAGCATGGTGACCAGGGTTCAACCCACTTAGAGATGTGGGTCTTGGTCACCCTCTGCAGGTAAGCCATGCAGACAAACAGAGGTGCCACCCAAGGGTTGGGGTACCTCCTAATGGGAGTAGAACAGTTGCATAATGAGTATCAGTGGAGGTCTCAAGACCAGCCACAGCAAGGTGGATATTATCTGTCCCACTAACCTTCCTCTTCTGAGACTCCCCTGGAAATCAGACCAACCAAAATCCCAGAGGAGTGGTTCCCAGATTGGTAATGTGATTATATGAAACACGTGGCTCAGCATGTGGGGTGGACGGTATCGGATCCTGTGATGGGACACCCTGATCCCCCTTCAGGACTGGGGCCTTCCTTCCCCCAGCTGCTGAAGTCATGGCTGATGATGACTCACTGCTGAGTCCCTCTCTAGAAATCTCCCCCAGCTGCCCAGAGCTGCTGAGATCAAGGTCACACTCCTTCCTGAGGACAGCCTGCATCCAATGACTAGTTGATGCAAGGGTACAAGGCTCAGCCCATGGGTTCGATTCAGGACAACTCTGAATGCCATCCCAGCCCCAGAGCTTCCCGTAGGGTAAGCCGAGGCCTCCACTGCAACTGCATTGCCATTCAACCTCTGCGTCTGCCCAGTCTGAGCCCATCATGCCCCAAGTGTGCTCCTCAGTATACGTCCTGCACCCAGTCTCTATCTCAGGCTCTAGAGGAACCTCACCTGCGACACCTGGGCAAGGAGCCATTGTCCTCTGTTCTTTCAGTTCATCAATAAGACCCTTGCCAGAGTATCAGTTTAATATTGACCCCCTACCGCATATAAAACACTGCACTTAGTAGGCCTGGGGGATACAAAGACATTTATTTCTGTTCAGCCAACATATAGTAAGCACTTTTGCTGTAACAAGGTGAGGTACTTGAGATAAAAACAAGAAAAAGAAACATCCTTCCCTCCTGGAGATAACGCTCTGGTTGGGAAAGGGGCAGACCACCAGAGGGCTTATGCCCAAGGCTGGAACGGAAAAGACAGAAAAGGCAGCACAGGTTTTTAGAAGGCTCAAGGTCAAGCTCACAGTCAAGGAAAGCTCACGTCTCGCTTTGGCCACCTTTACCCTGATCTGCGATTACTCCCAACATGCAACACGTTCTGCTCATCGCAAACCTCTCTTAACTTAACGAACAGTAGTTGAGGACCAGACAGGAGAGTAGCCTCAAGCACAGGCAGCTGTCCCCTGAGCTCGGATACTCGAAGTCTCTGATCAACGTCTCAGGCAAAGGGGAGCGGAGCTCTGCCAGCGGTAATGAGCCTCCTGGGAGAAGCGAGAGCCAGTCCTCGGAGGACCACTGAGCGCCAAGTTCCACAGTGACCTCCATTCCTGTGATGACTTAGCAGCTCAGGTCCTTCGTGGGCATCAGGGAAAGTTCAGTGGGGAACGCACTCACGGGCAAGCAGTGTGGAGGATCAGAACCCTAGGGTAGCTGTTGTCTTTGCATCTGATGGGGTCCAGCCCTGGAGAAGAGAAAGCTTTCCTATCCCACCAGTTAACAAAGGCACCACCCCTTCTGAAATAAGATCCACAAAAGCCCTTTAGCTTATTTAAGCACACGGAACTTGGTAACTGAGGATGTGAAGATGCCACACACAGAATCCATCTCTCTGTTCCATGATTTCCCCTTGAATCCCTGTTGTCCCCTCTGGGGATGGAATTGAGCTGGGATGGTTCAGACAAGGAGTAACAGCCAGGAAGAAGATTTCCAAAGCTAGCATCTACACCCCAGGTCTTCAATAACCCAGAGATTTTCTTCTAATCTGCTGATGAGCAGCAGCCCAAGCATCGAAGAGTAGGTACATCCTGAAATAAGGTGCATGGGTCATGCATTGCCTCAAGCTGCTGTAATAGCTGACCACAGACTCGGAGATTTACAACACACATGTACTCGCTTATAGTTCTAGAAGCCAGAAGTTCAGATCAGGGTGGCAGCAGGGTCACACTCCCTATGAAGTCACTGGAGGAGAATCTTTCCTTGTCTTGCCCAGTTGCTGGCAGCTCCAGGCATCCCTTGGCTCGTGGCTGCATCACTCCAACCTCTGTCTGCATCTTCACCTGGCCTTCCCTTTGTGTTCTCCTCTTATAAGGAAACTTATTGGATTTAGGTTCCCCCAGTTAATCCAGGATGATATCTCAGGATCCTGAACTTTATACCTGGAGAGACCCTTTTCCCAAATAAGGTCACATTTATAGGTATTGGGGGCGAGAATGTAGACATACCTTTTGGGGGCCACCATTCAACCCAGAACACATAGTAACCTTACTACACGTGGTAGCTTACTGGGGAGTCCAACAGAAGTGTTAAGTGTGTTTTTTGTTTTTTTTTAACGCTAAAGACATGAACACCCTCTGCACATAAAGACTCTTTCCAAGGCCCCCCTGCAGCCAGATGTGGCCATGTTACTAAATGCTGGTCGACAAGGTGTAAACAGAAGTGTTGAACGGCAGCTTCCAGGAAACATTCTTAAAAGACAGCTAGACCAAGCCTTTTTACTTTTTGTTCCATTAAGCAGCCTGAAATGTAGATGCATTGAAAGTCTGGTGGATGTTTTCACCCATGAGGATGAAGGCTACATCCTCTGGTAGCAGAGCAATGCTTTGGAAGGAATCCATGTCTCCCCAGACCTCATGGAGCCCCTACTCGGGCTGGACTTCCTCCCCCTGAACTTAGCGCAAGAAAGGAAGAGACTTCTCTCTTGTTTCAGACCTCTTCTATTTGGGTTTCTCTGATGTATGTGGCCAGATCTAATCTCAGCTAAACAAGGACCCACCTATAGTTGGAAGGACAATCTCAGAAATACAGTGGACTAGGAGAGCCATTGTGGATAGTACGCCCTTTCCAAAATAGTCTTCTGCCATGCATGAGATCTGATTTCAACGTCTCCAGAAATCTAGGATGTTCTGAATTGCTCTCTGGCTGCTTTTCCAGGATGGAGACCTGGACTCCAGGACTGGCCCAGGACCACCCATGGCGATCTCTGCAAAGCCAGGTCCTATGGCCAGGAAAAGGAAGCTCCATTTCTCTACCAAACTACGTCAGGGCATCATCAGGGAACGAAATGGATCAGATGGGGTTTGGAAGATGCCTTTCATTCTTCCCACTTGTTGACACACAAGACTGTACATCCCTGAAGGTCCATCTTTGAAAATACTTGGACTTTCACAGTCTCCTCCAGTCTTCCCTGGAGCATCAATTACAAAGGCCCAACATGTGTCCCACTGATGGAGAATCTCCTTGCGGGACTCCCCAGTAAGCAGGAACTGTCCCCTTCACAGGGACTAGCAATAGACAGGATGATGTGCACAAGGGCTCCAAACACCATAGGATCATGGATCCCAAGTGAGAGCCCATGCTTGGTTGGATGCTCTGCTGTTGCCATCTTGAAATTCTTAATCATTTGTGAACTGGGGTCCTGCATTTTTATTTTGCACTGGGATGCACAAATTATGTAGCCAGTTTCTCAAACGTGAACCAGGTTCTCCCAGGACTTAGGAAATATCTTCTCATATATGGTACATATGAGGCTGGTTCACCCATTTCTCCACTTTTGGTCACTGGAGATAAAAAAACGCCCCCTCTTCAAATGCCCAGTGCCAGGAGACCTGTGTAGCCAGAAGACAAATAACACATACAAGTCAGACAGATGAGACCACTCGTATTTAGACAGCCAGGCACCCTCTAATCTTAACACACCTGAAGTGCTGAAAGGGTTTCCCCGTTCGGTGGATGGAAAGATTGAGAACAGGGAGGGACCCTCACCACTGAACGGTGCCTGGAACCCATTAGGGGCTCTTTAAATCTTTACTGAATATTGAAATATTGTTTGTGAGATGTCTTTACTTTGTTACATTGAAGGCAGATTTTTTTTTTTTTTTTTTTGGCGGTACGCGGGCCTCCCACTGTTGTGGCTTCTCCCGTTGCAGAGCACAAGCTCCGGACGTGCAGGCTCAGCAGCCATGGCTCACGGGCCCAGCCGCTCCGTGGCACATGGGATCTTCCCTGACCAGGGCACGAACCCGTGTCCCCTGCATTGGCAGGCAGACTCTCAACCACTGTGCCACCAGGGGAAGCCCTGAAGGCAGATTTTGAGATGAGATAAGAGGTGACCTACACAACACTGGGCACGAAATGCTTGAACATCAACTATTCATTCAACAAATGTTTACTGGGCCCCCTCCATATACCAGGACCATGCTAGGTGCGAGGGTGCCATAACAGGCCCCGAGTGCAGCTCCTGGGCACTGTCTGCTGGTATTACATGTGATGCACTATGGTCCGCCTGGATGAGGGATCCATTTTCAGTTGGAACCTCGAATCAAAAAACTCCCTGTCTTCCCAAAGGGAATGAAGAGATTAAACAAAGCCCTCCATCACCATAGTACAAGAACATGCATTGACTGTGGCAGGTAACTGCCACATGAACAAAGATTACTAAATGAAAAAGAGAAGTTACTTTGGTGAAAACAAGTCAAGTATTCCAGCAGCCCTTCTGCAGAGCAGACTGTGGCAAGCCTGCACGGTGATCTATTGATTTCTGCTCCAAGTGAACTTCGAGCTATCGCATTAGAGCCAAGGGTAAAAATTATTCCCAAGTAGCTAGAAGGAGGCTTTTTTTAAAGTACTATATTTTTAGCACAATCTCTACTGAATGAGAACAATGGGAAACAGAGGGAAAGTCAGCAGAAATTGGGAGACGAGAAAACGAGATGGCTCAACCGTGAGATAATTCCTTTGCCACATGGGACAAGGCTTGTCACGGCCTCAATTAAAGACACCCACCAGGCAGGACACACACTTGCCCAGCCACAGAGGATCTTGGTGAAGACTCTGGTACCCAGAATCAAGCAAACTCCCTCTAAGGATCCTGTCTTCATAAGACATCGCTATGGGTGTCTGTCATTCACTTTAAACTGGCACCTTCACAGGGAGTGAAACAGATCCAAAGTATCCAAAAGACCAGAAACAAAAATTTAATAAAATCAATAAAAACGAACATTTTGCAAATTGCAGAATTGATTTATTACAAAGTTATCATCTTCCTAATACTTTTCCTCTCTTCATCTGAGAAGCCCATCTCCCTGAGAAAGTCTAAGCCATTTCTCTCTCCAATATAAGTGAAAAGTACCTCCTTCTAAAAAAAGTTCATTTATTTAATTATCAGTAACATTGGACATATTTTCATAAGTTTATCATCCGTGTGAATTTCTTCTTTTTGTGAATTTTCTCCTTCCGGGTTTCACCAGTTTTTCTTTGGGTTGTTATTTTATTGATTTGTCTGTCAGATATGATTCAAATATTTTCTCCAGTTTTTGTGGGTCTGATAAATTTTTAGCATCTTGTACCATGCAGAAGTTTGTGGGTGTTATTGTTTTATTTTGGTTCAGTTTAGTTTTTAAGTTTTACGCAGTCCTGTATTAATAATTTCAGCCTTGGTCTCATGCTAAGAATGGCTCTTCTCAACCCAGAATTATAAAGAGGCTTTGTTTTGCTTCCTTCCAGGGTAGGAGGTTATTTTATTTGTTTGTTTTTGTTAGGGAGAAGGGGGCTGTTTGTTGTTAATTTACTCGTTCATTCAAAAGCATGTATCATTGCTCCCATAGCACGAAACAAACTCGGGTAAGTAGGTGGCTCAGACTTCATGTGAGTGAAGATCACTGTGGCCTTTCAGTGGAGGAGGCTGGAGCAATTAGGTGACCAGGGCAAGTCCCACGTCCAGTGACAGCAAGAGGAATTTAGAACACAGACCCCTTAGAGCTACTTGCTTCCCCTTTCAGATATGCCAGATGCCATTCCCAAAGCTCCATCACCAAGACAAGTCAGTTCTGAAATTGTTTTGACATTTGTAAATAGCAGCAAAACTCCAAATGACTTTTCCAATCATTTTGTTGTTGTTTCCTGGAATTCTATTTTACTGAACGTTGCTTGAATAAGATAAGTTTATAAAATATTTTGGGATGCAAAGATTTCCAACTTAATGGAATCTGAACTACAATGGATTTTTTTAAAGGATCCACAAAACAATAATTCTCTCCACTGCCCATTGAGAAAATTTATTCATTCATTCAAAAACAAAATTAAACCTATATGTTTTGAACACATATCCTATATCACAAACTGTGGTCAACTGATTGCAAATATGGCCCTTGTATCCATGTCCTTTGCAGTATGGCATGGCAGCCTCTCCTATCAAGAAGTGTCTATTCCCCTGCCCTCGAATCTGGGGTGCCCTTGTGACTAGCTTTGGTCAATAGAGTGTGTCAAAGATAATACCATTCATGGGGGCCTGGGGGCTTCCCTTTCTCTCGAAACCCTGCCATCGTGAGATGCTAACAAGCCCAGGCTAGTCTGCTGGAGGAATATGAGGGGCCTCATGCAGCAAAGCAAATCATCCTAGTGGTCCCTGAAGAGGTCCCAGCAGAGTTCAGTAGAGCCACTGAGCTAAGCTCAGCTCAGGTCAACAGAATGGCCCAGTCCATCTGTAGATACTTGAGCAAAAATTAAAGTTTATTGTTGTATGCCACTGAAGCTTTCTGGTTGTTTATTACCTCACATCATTGTATCAATAGGTAATTAATATTAATATTGATATTGATGGTTCTGAAATGTATATAAATGGTGTATATTCAAGAAGGAGAAGCTCAACCAACACCTGCCCTCCAGGAAGGTGCAGTCTAGTGGGGAACACAGACCTGCAAGGCAGTACCCAGGATACAGTATGTTGTGCCTTGTGACAGCTGTGACAGCTGTGTCTTCTGGTGGCACGGAAAGGGGATGCCCTCAGGGGCCGGGGGATCAGAGAAGACTTCCCAGGGCAGGGGGATCGGTCTTGAAGGAAGGTCTTTGACTTTGCCTGTGCAAAGGCACAAACAGCGTGGCATTTTAGTATAACTGTGGTAAAGAACAGAGCAGCACAGTGGCCTCACTTGCAGTTTCCTGGAGGCCCTGAAAAATCTCAGGTCTCTGAGCTCCACCTCAGAGTTTCTGATTCAGGAAGTTAGGATGGGGCCCATGAATCTGCACTTCTAACCAGTGCCCAGGCGGCACTGGTACTGCTGGGCTGAGAACCACAGGTTTAGCGGTTAAGAGCACGGAGTCCGGACTTCACCAAATGAACCTGAGTTCCAGTTCTGCTCGTCTCTGGCAGACTGTGAGACTTTGAGAAAGTGACTCAGTTTCTCTGCCTCAGTTTCCTCCACCAAAAAGTGAGCATTATGATACTGATCACCATGAAGAGTGGATGTGAGCATTACGTGAGTTCGTGCATTAAAAGCACTTCGCACAGAGCTGAGTGCACAGGAACATTCAGGAACCATGAACAATCACATACATTATGTGAATTATTATTACGGCGATTCCTGAGCACAGCTGGAACACAGAGGAATGACCGCACAGGCAGGGAGGGGTGAGTGGACGGCCAAGAGGGGTCCCAGGTTTGAATTTTATTCCATAGGTTATACTGAGCCATAGAGGGCGTATGGGGTGGGAGGGTGTAACACAGTTAGATTCATGTTTCAGAAAGATCACCTGGGCAGCGGAGCAGGGCATGAGTTGGGGGAAGAAGGTGAGCTGTTGGAAAGGCATCGGCTGGTCTCTGCACCCACCTTGATGAGTGATGGGAAAGGGCATGTGCAGGTGAGAGGCACCTGCCCCTCCTTTAACAAACCAGGAGTGGTGCCGTAGAAAGTCCTTCTGCGTTGACCCCTGCACGTGTCTGCCACTTGGACATCTGATGGGCATGTCACACTGAACATGGTCAAACAGACCCCTGGTCGCTCCCTGCAGCCAGCTCTGCCCAATTCAGGAAACGGACACCAAGGTACCAGGAGGGCCAAAAGCCTCAGACTCCTCTCTCCCTCCTCTCCCCCCTCTCTCACCTCCCTCCCAGCTCTTCCTCTTCTTCCTCCTCCTTCTTCTTTCTTCTTCCTTTTCTCTCTGTCTCCCTCTGTCTCTGTCTCTCTGTCTCTCTCCTCCCATCCAATCCTTCAGCAAATCCTATTGGTCCAATATCTACAACATAACCACACTCCTCCATTTCTGACCACCTCCTCTGTCTTCACCCTCAGTCAAGGTCCCATCATCTCCTGCCCAAATTACTCTAGTTTCCCCCTTACTGTGTTCTCTGTTCCTACTCTTCTCCCCTCTAATGGACTCTCCAAATGGCAGCCAGAACGATCCCTTTAAAATGCAAATCCGACTGATGACTCCCCATCAGACTCACAGCCAGAAGTCCTTGTCTCGACCCACAGGCCTCCCCTTTTTTCTGTTGTGCTCCAATCACGCTGACCCCCTTGCTGTGCCTCAGATTCCATGTGTGTGCCTCAGGGCCTTTGCACTTGCTGTTTCCCCAACAGAGGTGGCTCTTCCCGCAGGAAGATGCACCGTTCACACCCTCTCTTCAGTTACGTCCCTTCAGATGTCTCCTCCCCTCCACAAATCTTTCCTGCTCTAAAACCACACCCTTTATCTCTCTTTGCCTCCTGTGGATGTCTCGTCTCGCTGGGCCCATCACTGCCTTGTTTCCTTGCTTACACTCTGTTTCCTGGTTTGCATGAAACTCCATGAGCTCAGAGCCGGGGTCTGCTCCACTCAGGGTTTAACCTCGGATGTTGGCAGTGCCTGGCATCATTGGCCATCGGCCAGCATCATTAAATATGGCCCCGGAAGACTGAGCACGGCCCAGTGTGATGGAGTGAAACCTTGCTCGTGGATTCCAGCCTTCTGTTTCACTCGGGCCCCAAAGAGAAGCCCCTAGTCAACCACAACAACAATGGGACTGTTCACCTGACCCGAGGGCAGGAAAGCTACCTGGCCTGTCTGAAGCTTGGTGTGTCTAGGGAATGGATACCACTTGCCAGTATCCCGAAGGGAGATTTCATCAATTAGATACAGCCTGGGAGAGAGTCAAATTTCATCACTGCGGTTTGTGTTAAGGGGGGAAATATATATCTCATTGCACAATTTATTTACATTTCTCCCCAGCTCTCATGACTTCTGAGAAATCCCTTTTGGACAGTTTCGAGACTCAGAGGCAGCCCTGAAGCGCCCTTCTCCACCCTGGTCCTAGCATCAGGAATGATGAATGGAAGGTCGGGAGAGAAGCTAGTGTTTATTTGACTAAATGCTGTCCATTCCCAGGCAACAGGGAGGAAAGGCTGCTAAAGTACTCCCCCATCTGCCAGGGGCAAAACCTTTAGCAGAAAGGTATATCACCATCCTTATTAATACAGTCCAGGGTCAGAAAATGGCCAAATAGTCATAGGACAAGCTCCACTCAAAGCTTCGAAGCTGACTAAGCTTGTTTAAAATACATCATTGAATTAAAAATGAAGATCAAGCACATTAGATGTTGAAAAAAACTTTAGCTAAAAGGGGTAAGCAATGAAGTTTTTAAAACTTGAATTAATAATAGATCTTTTTTCATTCTTTCATTATTTTTTAAAATTTTTATTGAAGTGTAGTTGATTTACAATGTTGTGTTAATTTCTGCTGAACAGCAAATTGATTCAGTTATAAATATATATATACATATATACATTCTTTTTTAAAAATTTATTTTTATTTATTTGGTTGTGCCAGGTCTTGGTTGTGGCATGTGTGCTCCTTAGTTGCAGCTCACAGGCTCCTTAGTTGTGGCTTGCCGGCTCCTTAGTTGTGACATGCGAACTCTCAGTTGCAGCATGCATGTGGGATCTAGTTGCCTGACCAGGGATCAAATCCGGGCCCCCTGCATTGGGAGTGCAGAGTCTTAACCACTGCACCACCAGAGAAGTCCCTATACATTCGTTTTTTTTATATTCTTTTCCATTACGGTTTTTCATAGGATATTGAATATAGTTCTCTGTGCTGTACAGTAGGACCTTGTTGTTTATCCATTCTGTATGTAACAGCTTATGTCTGCTAAGCCCAACCTCCCACTCCATCCCTCCCCAAACCCCCTCCCTCTTGGCAACCACAAGTCTGTTCTCTATGTCTGTGGGTCTGTTTCTGTTTTGTAGATAGGTTCATCTATGTCATAGTTTAGAGTCTACATATAAGTGATATTGTATGGTATTTGTCCTTCTTCTTCCTTACTTAGTATGATAATCTCCACCTGCATCCATGTTGCTGCAAATGGCATTATTTCATTCTCTTTTGGCTGAGTAGTATTCCATTGTATATATGTACCACATCTTCTTCATCCATTCATCTGTCGATGGACATTTAGGCTCTTTCCACATCTTGGCTATTGTGAATAGTACTGCTATGAACATAGGGGTGCATGTATCTTTTTAAATTATAGTTCTCTCCAGGTATATTCCCAGGAGTGGGACTGCTGGATCATATGGTAATTCTAATAGTAGGTCACTTTTGACATGTGAGCCATATTGTGCAAACTTCAACCACCAAACAAAGACCTGTCTAACTTAGGAAGAAACAAGCATTTCCTTCTCACTGAAGCTTTGCTACGCGCACTTCGGGGAACCCCACGTAACTGGTGCTGCATTTTTCTTCTCCGTTCATGGTAACTGTAGGCAATGGGGATTGAGATTAGGAAACCACCTCTGTGCTGTTAGGGACTCACCACAAGGCTCTTCTTAAGGCCTGGAGAACATAATTTACCCTCTTACAGCTTGATCTCTTTGAAATGTTCAAGGCAGCAAAATATACCACTTACACCAATGCCGTGATTGATATGGGTCTCAGATTTCTTTTTTTTTAAATAAATAAATTTATTTATTTTCGGCTGTGTTGTGTCTTCATTGCTGCGTGAGGGCTTTCTCTAGTTGCGGCGAGCGGGGGCTACTCTTCGTTGCGGTGCACGGGCTTCTCATTGCAGTGGCTTCTCTTGTTGTGGAGCACAGGCTCTAGGCACATGGGCTTCAGTAGTTGTGGAGTGTGGACTCAGTATTTGTGGCTTGCAGGCTCTAAAGCACAGGCTCAGCAGTTGTGGCACACGGGTTTAGTTGCTCCATGGCATGTGGGATCTTCCTGGATCAGGGATTGAACCCATGTGCCCTGAATTGGCAGGTGGATTCTTAACCACTGCGCCACCAGGGAAGTCCCTCAGATTTCTAACTTTACTTCATGGTAAAGATCTGACGAGCCTAACAAGAGGATTCTGGCTGGTGCATCATTTCTAGAGCCAAGAGGAGGATGGCAGGTGATGGCTCTGCGTGAAATACAGAGTTTGTGTCCAGCACACGGGAAAGCAGGGCTATTGGAGGGGGTGGTTTGGGCAGAGCCTCCCCTGCCCTTTGGACTTGGGGTCTGAGGTTAGAGATGAATAGAAAGAACACAGTCTATGCTGGCTTTTGGGGACACAGGTAAGAGATCACCTGTTCGTGGTCTTCTTAGGGCATGGATTCCATGGAAATGGGACCTGGTGTGGCCTCAGGCAAAGCAGGATGCTCTCAGGTGGGCTAAGGGTATTGCCCCTTTCTCCTTGGGTCTTACTCTAGGGCATCAGTGAAAAAACAAAACAAACAAACAAAAAAAACCCTCCTTCTCAGGTATTTCCAGTCTCTGGATGTGCATGATTATCTTCAATGCACATGGTAGACTCAAAAGGTTTTGGCTTCAACCAATCCAGCATTAATGTTTGTGAACTTGAAATGCATGTTTCAGTCTCATTCCAAATCGACTTTGTTCATTTTCTGTGGCTGCTACAACAAATCACCACCAATGCGGTGGCTTAAGAACAGCACAGATGTATTTATTATCTTAGCGGCTCTGTAGGTCAGAAGTCCTACAGGGGTCTCACAGGGCTCAAATCAAGGAGTCTGCAGGGCTGCGTTCCTCTCTGGAAGCTCTGGGGGAAGATACGCTTCCCTGCTTTTTTCAGCTTCTAGAGGCACCTGTGTTCCTTGTCTCTTGGCCTCTTCATCCTCAAAGTCAGCCAAGAGCAGGCTGAGTCCTCACAGCCCATCACGCTCACTTGCTTCTACTGTCATATGTTCTCTGACTCCTTTCCTGACGCCCTCTCCCACTTCTAAGGATCTTTGTGTTTACATCGGAGCCCATCAAGATAATTCAGGAGGGCTTCCCTGGTGGCGCAGTGGTTGAGAATCTGCCTGCTGATGCAGGGGACACGGGTTCGTGCCCCGGTCCGGGAGGATCCCACATGCCGCGGAGCGGCTGGGCCCGTGAGCCATGGCCTCTGGACCTGCGCGTCTGGAGCCTGTGCTCCACAACGGGAGAGGCCACAGCAGTGAGAGGCCTGCGTACCGCTAAAAAAAAAAAAAAAAAAAAAAGATAATTCAGGAAAATCTCCCTATTTAAGGTCAGCTGATTAGCAATCTTAGTTCCATCTGCAACCTTAATTTCCCTTTGCAATGTAATGTACATGTTCCCTGGTCAGGGATTAGAGCATGGACAGCTTTGGGGGTCATTGTTCTGCTCTAGATTAACCAAATTAGCCACAAAGGTACCCCACAGAAGATACTTACACACATACACACCCTGCATACATGCACAAACACACACCCTAACAATATTTCAGGGCTAAACTCCAAGACAAGGTGGGTAACTAACTGGTCATGGTCCAACACAAGCTCACTTGTCTGCCATGCCTCAGCCAGTGTTCTCCCTCCTTCTTGTAACTTTGTGCCATTTAATCATGTAACACGACAGCGTTCTATGGGAACTTCGTAGGACAGAAAACCCTTATGTCCTCCACCTGCCTCTTGTCTGTAGAAAACCTTTAGCCAAAGAAGAAATTTAGTTAGAGAAATGGAAAAAATGCAGAAACAAAGGAAAACAGTCAAACAAGACAAAATAATAATAGTGTCACCATGAAATAGTCAACAACCTTTCGTTTCTCCTCAAGGGCTATAGGTCATATTCTGAGCCACATCCTTTGAGCTGTTTTGCAGATACTGAAGCCTCCACCAGGTAGAAGAAGTCAACTACATGATGACCAGACTGTAGCCATGACATAAGCTTCTCCATCTTGTACATTTCTGAGAACTGGCCTCAAGAAAATGGGAACAAACTGACCCTGGAGCTGAATGTTAACTGTATTTAAAACAATCAAGATGATGCTAGTCAAACCACTGCATGACCAATTTCAAGATCATTGTCAGAGCTGACTGTGCTACTTTGCACGTAGCCCCCCCCTTCCCCCCACCTATACACTCCTGAAACTTCCCTTTAAAATCTCTTGCCCCCTAATCGGCAATGGGGAGTTGGTTCTTTGGGACATGAGTCCCCTTCTTCCCAGGACTGCCAGCTTCCTCAATAAAGACGTCTTCCCTTTAGCCCAACACTTGTCTCTCAGTGTTGGATTCTTGAGCAACAAGCAGCCGAACCTGAGTTCCGTAACAGTCACAGCAAATGAATTAGCCTTCACTGATATCTGAACCTTTGAAGTGCTGAGAGCTATGTATAAAAATACTCAATAATATGCAATTTAGTATTTCCTGTAGAGATTTTTAAAATGACATTATAAAATGCAAATTAACTTCAAAACAAAATTTCCAATGACAAAAATCCTTTCATAGACACCAAATATCTTTAAACACATTATTCTTCATTTTGTCTTTGCACAGGGACTTCTTGTAACGCCTTCAGTATGCCAGGCATGTTGCTAGGGGTGTGACAATGCCCTAGAGAGATAAGGGGACTGCTTTTTTTTTTTTTTTTTTTTTTTGCGGTACACAGGCCTCTCAGTGTTGTGGCCTCTCCCGTTGCAGAGCACAGGCTCCAGACACGCAGGCTCAGCAGCCATGGCTCATGGGCCCAGCCGCTCCACAGCATGTGGGATCTTCCCAGACCAGGGCACGAACCCATGTCCCCTGCATCGGCAGGTGGACTCCCAACCACTGCGCCACCAGGGAAGCCCAGGGGACTGCCATTTTTAAGTTTACATTGGAGGGGAGAGGATAAGTTGATGACTGTTTTCTCATCTCTATAACAAATCAGATCTAATATTTTAGATATGCCAAGTCATGGATCAAAAGTATGCATGTTGGTATCATTTTCACTCTACCACCTAATTATGGTTACTTCCCACACACAATTAGGTCGAGAGGTCAAGAAAGTGCAGGGTTGGGGAGCAGGAGGGCTGCGTTTCTGCATGAGCTCAGCAGCTCTCTAACTATATGAGCAAGACGAAGCCATCCAACCTCTGTGGGCCTTTGCCGCCTCGCTGGTAACAAGGAGAGAACTGCACCAGTGACTTCTAAGATCTCTCTCAACATGTTTATTTATGTTCCAGGCCAGGTTAGGATGACATTCGGTGCGGGGGAAATCCCATTAGATGCTCAATATACAGAACACATTAGTGAAATATTACTATGAAAAGGGAGTTTGACCAGTTGTCCCACAACTGGTCAACCAGGGCCAGGGCCACCCACAGGTCACAGTACCTTCTGTTGGTTAAAACATTTCAAACAGAAAGAATGCCAGGAAAGGACCCACGCTATGCAGAATTCCTCAGAGCAGTGAGGGTGATTCTGCCTTTGCTGGGTCCATCAATACCTGTGTCACTCTCCCTGGACTCCTCCCTCCTGTGGTTCCCACAACCCATGTAGACACATCTGGGTTGTGGGCAGTCCTCTGTGTCCATTTCTCCATTAGCCCCAGGTATCTGGCATCCACCATGCTGCTGGGGCCCCTCTGGGTTCCCTCTTAGACAAGACCAAGTTGACTCACACCAATGCCTCTTCTGGATGACCCATGCCAAGTCATCAGGAAATATTTGTGGAGGTCAGTCCCAGGTTGGCCCCCTTGCTGATGGTTATAGGCTCCCGGGACTTTCTCAGGCCCCAAAGCCCAAGCACCTGGTTCTCCCGACTTCAGAGAACCCACTGCAGACCACCGAATGGCCTCATGAACTGTCTCGTCACTAAGGGTGAACTACCCCCTCCCCACTTAAGGGAAGAGGAAGGAGGGGTGGGGATGAAGGTGAAACATACAAAATGCAGCAGTTCTCTTCAAAGAAATCTCTTCACTCATTTCTTTTTCCCCATCGGATCCCTTGGTACATCCTTAAACCTAGATGGGTGCTTAGGACTTGTGAAACATATTTTTAAAAGACTCTCTTGTGTAAATTCCGTCTGGCCTCATAGGCCGTTTGGTACATGATATCTATCACACTGGAACATTTGTCAAATGTCAATTTTAACCACATGCTTCATTAAACGTGCTGTGCATATGTCATAAATCAGGGAAATATGTCATAAACTTAGGAGGTAGATGCTGTAGCAGACACGGTGGACTGTCTACCCAAATTGACTTTCCACATCCATTCTTGCTGGCATATTTACTCAGCATGCTCCCTGCAGGCTTCCAAGGTCCCAGGGAAGGGGTATTTCCCCAGATGGAAGGTGAGGAGTGCCCAGAATCCCATTTCCCTGTTCGTCTTTGCGACTGAAGCTAGCGTGGAACCCGGGTCTGGTCCTTGAGATGGAGGAGGAATCTACCAGGAGTTCCAGGAAAAATATCTTCCAGGCTCTTCAAAAGAGACAACCAGGGGCTTCCCTGGTGGCGCAGTGGTTGAGGGTCTGCCTGCCGATGCAGGGGACGCGGGTTCGTGCCCCGGTCCGGGAGGATCCCACATGCTGCGGAGCGGCTGGGCCCGTGAGCCATGGCCGCTGAGCCTGCACGTCCGGAGCCTGTGCTCCGCCTCGGGAGAGACCACGGCAGTGAGAGGCCCGCGTACTGAAAAAAAAAAAAAAAAGAGAGAGACAACCAGGATAAACAAAATGTGTTGTGCCCATACGATGGAATCTTATTTGGTCATAAGGAGGAATGATACCTGCTATAACAGGGATGAACTTGAAAACATGATGTTAAGCAAAAGAAGCCAAACACGAAAGCCACCTCCTCCTGTATACGAAATATACAGGAAAAGCAGACCTATAGAGACAGAAACACAGTAGCGGTCATCATGGCCTGGACAGAAGGGAGAACGTGGAGTGGCTGTTAAAGGTGCTGTTTGGGGTGATGAAAACATTCTGCAACAAGACGGAGGTGACGGTTGCACCACATTGTGAATGTACTAAATGCTAATGAGTTGTACCCTTTAAAATGGTTAGAATGGTGAATTCTGTGTTTTTTAATTTTTATTTTATATTGAAGTCGAGTTGATTTACAGTGTTGTGTTAGTTTCAGGTGTAGAGCAAAGTGAGTCAGTTATACATATACCTGTGTTATGTGTGTTTTACTGCAACTTGGAGCAAGGAGGGAACCAAGAAGAAGCAGGTGTTTCCCTGATGTCCTTGCAGCAGTGAAGGACGGCCACGTGACCCTGGGCACACACTGGGCTCCAGTCCAGCGGCCGAGGATGGCTGAGCACAGAGATGCAGAGAGACGGGGACCCTGATGTCTATGCTGAGCCCATCACACTCAGTTCTGGAACATCCCCACCTCTGGGTTTCTTATTATAGAAGATTTTTTTTAATATGCCACGTAAAAGCAGCGCTCCTTGGAATAATTATCATCTCTTTTCGGACCGCTACACAAGTTCCTTCTCAACTAACTGCAGATCTCAAAAAATACAATTTGCCAGGAAATATTCCCTTGAATTCCCAGAGAACAAGATACTTCTTTCCAGTCCCCTTGAGAAAGTCTCTACCCAAACAGCAGAACTAAAGACCAAATTTGATTTCACCTCCATTCCAGATATGATTAAACTAATTTTGTTATAGAGGGAGGGAGGGGGTCAGGAACGCAGGGGTTGAACGGGGCTGGCAAGGTTTAATTTCTTGTTTGTTTCCTGCAGCCTTTGGACATTTCTGAGGTCCTTCAAGGGTATGAATACATCCTGCAGAAATCATGGAGTAAATGGTACCCTTATGGCCTGGAAGACTTCAATGTGGCTGATTTGCTGCTGCCCAGGTGAGACATAAATGCTAAGAGAAGTTGCTCTCAATGCCTGGAGGCTGCAGCTGAGAACTAATGTTATTTTGCTTGCATCTTCACAGCCATCTATCCAACCATCCCTCTATTCAGTGACCCCAAATAAAATTGGTTTTATGTCATTTAAATTTGGAGACCAAAACTAAGTTTACAACTTAGGGTGAGAATCTTCAACAAGGGAAAGAAAAAAGATCTGGTCCCGTGGGAAGTGGTTCTAGCAGTTGGATGGTCTGGAAGATCACCAGTGAGCGGGAGAGGAAAGAAAGGCTGGTGTGAGACGACATGATAAGAGCCCAGCGGAGTTCTGCTGTAGCCGATAAAACTGTTCCCAAAGGATTCAAGAGTAGCTCATTTTGCCCAGAAGGGCCCAGAAATCAACTACTCAGGGAAACACATACAGTTACTAGGAGGTGAGAGTTCTCATGATTTTATTTTCTTCTTTATATTTTTTCCTGATCTGTTGATATGTCCCACAATAAACATGGATTATTTTTCAAAATAAGAAAAACATCTTACTTTTTAAAATATTTTTAATTCATACTGTCTACAAGGTAATGGGAAAATAAGTTTTGAAGGACGTTTGGATAAGAAAGGTAAATTCTTTCCTATCTTCTTGTGGTTTTTAACCTTTTTTTTTTTTTAACACGTTTTGAGATGTTCAGGATTTTCTGGGATGTGTGATTTCTCAGGATAGCAATTGGATCCCCCAGGCAGCTCTGCCTACAGCTCGCTGCCTGAAGCCTCAGTTGAAATGGATGTAAAACATTTACTTTACCTAAACTGACAGTTTTCAGCCCATTGAACAAAATCAGGGAAACACATGTTTCAGAGTTTGATGTTTAAATAAAACCATAACGGTACTGGGTGGAGAAGGGGGATGTTGTCCCTTTCTTGCATTCAAAGTACCTGAAATTTGAGGTATCCCCTGTGTTAAATAATGTCTCAGCAATTCTGGGTGAGAGAATATTCTACAGACCCATTACGGCCTCTTCTTTAATCACAAAGCAGGAGAGGAGGACCACAGGATGATTTCCTACGTGGAGACGTTCATATTTAGCATTTTGCTTTGCCAGAGAATTCTTTCCTCAATTTAGTGTCAACAAAAATGTCAGCCACACCCTACAGTAAAAACCCGTCAAGCTTTGCTCCTCTCTGTGCATTAGGAAAGAAAAACTATCTTTCTGTCTGCCAAGTATTTTGTTTCCTTTAAAACTTGGACGTGGGCAGATTTTCGCAGCTGTCCAAAGCCACCTGTATGAATAAAATACTTTTCATATGAAAATAACTAACGAAATTAATAAGAATAATGATAATAATAATAATAAAGCTTAAATATAAGATCTGCATAAGAATAACCTCCTCGGAGCACCTCCTCCCAGGATGGCTTCATAGGGGAGATGGCAGGATCCTGGCCACCCACCTAGTCACCCACCTAGAACCTTGATTAACAGAGCATGTGTGTACGTGTGTGTGTGTGTGTGTGTGTGTGTGTGTGTGTGTAAAATTTCAAAGCTGTTGATTTCAAATCTGAGAAACTCCCTGCTCACCATCACCATTAACTCTCACTATGTGCTGTGTCTTCATGGACTCAGTTTCTGAAGCAGGAGGAGGAGGTCCTACTCCCATCCCAGGGATCTCTGAGTGAGCCGTCCTTGCCAGGGGCTTCCTCACCAGTCATCTGCAGCGTTTGGAGGGAACTGAGAAGTTCATTGTCCTCTTGAGTAGATTGAATTGTGTCCCCCAAAAGTTGCCTCCAAGTCCTAACTCCCAGGACCTGAATGTGACCTTAATTAGAAATAGTGTCTTTGTAGATGCAAGGACCTCGAGATGAGCCCAAACTGGATTTAGGGTGGGCTCTAAACCCTATGCCTGGTGTCCTTACAAGAGAAAGGAGCAGAGATTGAAGACATAGAGACAGAGGAGAACCTCAAGGGAGAGGGAATGTGAAGACAGAGACAGAGAGCCAAGGGATGCATCCACAGGCCAGGGATTGGCAGCTGGCACCAGAAGCGGGAGAAAAGTATAAAATGGATTCTTCCTCTGAGCAACCAGAAGGAACCAACACTGCCAACACCTTGATTGGGGGTTTATGGCCACCAGAACTGTCAAAGAATATATTTCTGTTGTTTTAAGCCACAGAGTTTGTGGTAAGTTGTTTCTCAGCTCAAAGAAGTGAATGCACTCTCCTGACATAGAACCTGGTGGTTCAGCCACAATCTCCAAACCCTGGGTTATTCCACCTCTTTTTAGCTGCCAGCTCCACCTCCTTCCCACCTCCAGCCCCCTCCTTCCATCCCACCTGCTCGGGCCTCTTCTGCTATGTTTCTCCTACCCGCCAATATAAGCCTTGGCTGCACCAGAGTTACAGGGGGAGTTTTTAAACAATACGAGACCAGGACAGCACCAAAGATCAATTAAATAAGACTGTATTGGGATGGAGGGTGAGGGTGAGGGTGAGGCCTGAACACCTGAATTTTGTAACAGCCTCCAGTGATGGTAATTTCAGCTGAAGTACAGGACCCTGTACCAGCTCTGGGGCCTCCAGCTGGCATCCACCCTACTCCCCTCCCCGTACTGCCCACTGAGGTCTCTTCCACAACCACACTGATGTAGCTCCCTGCACCCATGGGCTTCAAATTTGAGGTTGCATAAGAATTTCCTGGGTAGTCTATCAAAGCACAAATTCCCAGGCCCCTACCCACAAAGACAATTCTGTAAATCTGGTGTAGGTCCAAGAATATGAGTTTTTAACAATCTTGAACTTTGTTGAACATTAAAATCTCCTTGGGAGCTTTACCAAAAAACCAGTGTCCAATTGAATCAGAAACACTGTGGGAAAGACACAGGCATCAGAATTGTAAAAAATTTTCAGCTGATTCCAACTTTTAGCCAAGCTTGAGATCCACTGTCTCAAGAAGTGCCTACTGAGTGCCAGCTACAGTGATGAATGAAGTAGATGATACATGCTGGTAGGGAGGGCAGATATTATTAATCATTTAGATACACAATAAATATACAATTCTAAACTGTACTGAGTACTCTGATGGAAAAGAATGCAGTACTATAAGATAGACTGATATGGGACCAGGGATTGCCTCTCTGAGCAGAAGAGATAACAAGTGGAGTGTGGGGACCACAGCATCCCAAGTAGAGAGAACAGCACATGCAAAGGCTCTGGGGCAGGGGGACATTTAAGTAACCAAGAAAAAGCTTGTGTGGCTGAAAGACAGTTAGCCAAGTAAAGGAATGGGAGTCATTTTACTCAGAAGGGAGAAAAATAGAACAGGAACAGTTCTGAAGTGTGGGAAGGTGAAGGCAGACCAAGCTAGCTGAGTTGGGTGTGCAGAGTTTGAGCTGTGTGTGCATTACCCAAATAGAGATGATACGGAAGCAGTGAAATACACTCGTCTGCACCAGAGCTGGAGACCCAAATCTAGCAGTCTTCACCCTGTAGAAGATATTGCAGCCATGGGTTACATCAACTTACTTAAGAATCATCTTAGATGCCCCTTTCTCCCTACCTGTGTCCCCCAGACCAATCAATTACAGTCTTCTTTTTTTTTTTCTTTTTAGCCCCACTGCGTGGCACGTGGGATCTTAGTTCCCCAACCAGGTATCCAACCCATGCACCCTGCGGTGGAAACTTGGAGTCCTAACCACTAGACTGCCAGGGAAGTCCCAATTACAGAGTCTTTTTGATTCCATCTACCTCCCAGGTTCACCCTCTCCTCTCAATCGCCAGCATGTCTGCCCTGCTGTTAATCAAACTCCTGACTCGGTTTCTCCTTTTCCTAATCCATCCTTCACACCAATCCAGAGCAAGCTGATCTGATCTTATCCCTCCTTTGCTAGCAACATTTCCACAGCTCAGAGTCACCTATAGAACAAAATATGCCATCCTTGGCATAACGGTCAAAGGCCTTTGTTATCCGACCTCTGCTTGCTTGTCCAGCCTTGTCTGCACTACTCCAGACACTCGGACACCCCGCTCCCCAACCTCGCTGAGCTATTAGCTGTCATTGGCTGCCCTCCCGAGTTTCCCAATAAGGCAGCATCTTGGCATATGCATGTCTCCCTCTGTCTGTAAAGGCCTCCAACACGCCTAGAATTTTGTCAGCTCAGCACCTCTCTTCTCCTTTTTGGGAGATGTCCTTTTACAACCTCCAACAGGTGATACAAGTGGGAGTTGTTATCCTCCAGCAGACCCGGCCCTGCAGCACAGGGTAGACCTATGGCCAACCTGAACCATCACAGCTCCTCCTAGGACTTTGGAACTTGGGGTCAGAGGGAGAGAGAGGTCAGTGCCTTTCTGACATGAAGATGAACAGGATATGGTAATGGGGAGCTGTCAGCAGCCTCATTCCCCACGAGGTGAAGAAAGCCCGTCTCAAGGGTGAAGTACTGAGGCTGATGTTGGTGATGAGAAGCAGGAGGATGGCCCGGCAGACTCACTGGAGGCCCAGCTCAGGTGTGTGTGAGGCCACATGATCCTTCCAACATTCTCCATTTGCACCTAAGCTTGTCTGAACTAGATAACCGTCCCTTGCAGGCTTAACGCGTGAATCATACAACATTGGTGGAGGAGAAGAGTGAAGGAAGTTTGGGGGCAGGAGGGCACAGACCCTATAGATGAGCAAGCTCAAGGCAAGACAGTCACAGAGCTCAGAAGAGGTACTGGGGTGACCACTCAGCTTCTGGGCTCCTGAAACCTCCAAGCCCTTTATCTTCCAAAGCTGGGGCTCCTCATCTACCTGGCAAGCAAGGACTCCCTCACTGAGCCCCCATACGGTCCAATGATGAACATGTTCCAAAAAGACAATAGTGACAGGCGATCGGAATGCCTCAGGCTTGTCCCTGAAACCCTCATCCTTCCAGACACTGACACCTTCGCCTGCCTGGGATCTGCCCTCACGTGGTCATTGGAGAGTCCCATCTCCTGTTCCCCTTCAATTTTCAGTCCCAAATCCACCAGCTTCATTTCCTGGTATGTGACACATGTGGTCCCCCTTGTATAAGTTTCCTTGGATCTCTGCCTTCGTGGATGAGCAGTGATCCATGCGTGGGTGCCACCCTCGTGGCTCAGGATGGAGGGTAGAGAGGGTAAGTTTGGGCAGAGGCTCAAACCGGACTGTGTGGTGGTCCTGAGGTCTGTTCCCATGCCCTGGGTGCAGAGGCCATGTGTCCAGGAACTTTCTTCAGCCATGCCGAGGCCAGGCCTGTCCTCCTGAACCTTCCAGAACCCAATTCTTTGCCCAGTGGTAGAATTCCCACCCACACAGCACAGCTGATCTGCACAAAAGGAAATGAATTCAAGCCGTTGTGAGTTGAAGAAAGTCTCTTAGAAAAATTTTGCCTTAAAGAATTTGATTTTAATGTTACATTGATAATTAATCTTTTTCTGACTTGAGAAGTTTTCTGCCCTATTTAACACCATATCTTTGCACCTTTGTATCTGTTGTACCTAATTATAAAACATAGGTCACAAGAAATGGGTTCTCAAGAAATGCCCTCGAGCTGCAACTCCTGGCAAATCAGCTCTAAAAGAGCAGTAGAAATAGTCACTCCTGGGAAGATGGAGTTTGTCTGCTGGACTTTTGAGTATGTGAAGGTCACATAGACATGTTAAATGCAACAGATCTGAAATCAAACTACCATGGTCTAATCAACCCTTTGCACACTTGTTCTTCCCACCCCAAATTGCTTCACCAAGTCAGGCATCTCAAATCCAATGCCAGATCCCACTGAGGTTACAATGCCCAATCCTCTCCTCTGCCCACCTCCATGCTATCAGGAAATCCTCTTCTGTCCCTACCTGGCCATGTGGTATGTGGTATTCCTGGTTGAAACACTTTGATGGATCCTTGTCACCAACAAGATAAATTCCAAACTACCATCTCTTGACACACAAAACCCTCCATAACTTAGCCACTGCCTCTCCTTTCAACCCTGCCACCCAGGGTGACCATCTGTCCCAGTTTTCCCAGGACTAAGAAGGTTCCCAGGATGTGGGACCTTCAGTTTTAAAACCAGGAAAATCCAAGGCAAACGGAGACAAATTGCTTTCCACCCTAGAAATACTGAACTGCCTGTAGTTCTGTTATGGGCTGAATGCTTGTGTCCTGCCCCCCAAGATCCCTATGTTGAAGCCTTAAGACCCCATGTGATGGTAGCTGAGATGGAGCCTTTGGGAGGTAAATAGGTTTGGATGAGATCATGAGGGTGGGGCCCCCATGATGGGATTAGTGCCCTTATAAGGAAAGGAAGACAGAGATCTCTGTCCCCTTCCATGGGCACACACTGAGGAAGGGTACTGTGAGCACACATCAAGAAAGTGGCTGTCTACAAGCCAGGAAGCAGATTTCACCAGAAACCAAGTCAGCCAGCACCTTGATCCTGGACTTCCAGCCTCTAGAACTGTGAGAAATTTGTGTCATTGTTTAAGGCCCCAGGGCAAGGTATTCTGTTACAACAGCCCAAACTGACTGAGACAAGTTCCCTATTACCCAGCTATGATTTTCCAACATGAAGTGTTGCTTTGTGCTGTTCACTCAGTCTGCACCTTTTCTCTAGTCCCACTTTTTACCTGATTAACTGCTGTTTATGCTTCAAGACTCAGCAAAGGAGGCCCCTCAGCCTGGAAGTGTTCCTTGGCTTCATGCTGACACCTCTACTCTGTGCCCATGGAGGTCTGGAGGTGCAGCTGTCACGGTACTGTCCTTGGGTGGAACACTTTCCCTGCGTGTCTGGAACCCTCATCAGAGGGGAAGTAATCACAAGCTGGACCTGTGTCTCATTCATCCTGTATCCACAGCCCAGCCCAGCATCTGACACGTAGGAAGTGGTCAGTCAGTGATTGAATCTGTTATTTGGGACACCCATGTATAAATGTTTGTTTTAAAAAAGTGCTATTTCCAATTCAACAAACTTCCCAACCCTAATTAGCACTTTGGCCATTTTGAATACAGGAACTTTCCAGTTTAGCTTTTCACATGCCAGAGACCAGGAGGAAGCTGATCCAGAATTGACCAAAGGCCCTGGAATAACTTCTGTGTCTACATCACACTTGATGATTGATTTTGGAAATGTGCTATCAAATGCTGAATTTACTGCACATTTTCTTTGGGACTGAGATATCCAATAAAACGTTTTAAATTTGATTATGATAATACATCCTTGTTATAAGCTTAAAGGATATAATAAATGTAAAGATGTAAATGTGCTTTAAGATACGTAAGCACTGATATAAACATAGCACATTATTACTAAGGTTTTCATCCTCAGGATTATTGTGGGGTGGCCTCCTGGCGCATCCCCCAGAAAGCTGAGCATCTGGGGAGGAGGAGAATTGACATGGTTCCTCCATTCATTAGCACATGGATCACACAAGTAATGTCACTGTTCTCAGCCTCCAGCTCCATCAAAAATAAGTGGGGACTATAATATCTGTCTCATAGGGTTGGGGTGAAAATGAAATGTTAGTGTCTGAACAAAGCCTAGAGCTCCAGAGGAGAAAAGTGTTGGTGATGGTGCTGGAAGGGGATGACACTGGGATGGTGTCGGTTTGGGATGGTGGTCGTGTTAATGATGACGGTGCTGATGATGTTGGTGCTGGTGATGATGGTGGTGATGGTGATATGATGGTGATGATGGTGCTTGTGATGGTGGTGTTGGGATGGTGGGTCTGAAAGCTATCAGATGGCCTTGACAAGGCTCAGTGTTCTGCTCATAAGGAAGGTGGCCAGTAAATGTTTTTTGACTGAATAAATGAAACAAGTGACTTGGGAGTCCTTTTATTCCACTATATTTTGTCACCATTTTAAATGCAACAGGCTAGAAAGACAAATATCATATGACATCACTTGTATGTAGAATCTAAAAAAAATGGTACAAATGAACTTATTTACAAAACAGAAATGGACTCACAGACATAGAAAACAAACTTATGATTACCATAGGGGAAAGTGGGGGCAGGAGGGGTAAATTAGGAGTTTGAGATTAACATATACACACCACTATATATAAAATGGGTAAACAACAAGGACCTACTATACAGCACAAGGAACTATACTCAATATCTTGTAATAACCTATAATGGAAAAGAATCTGAAAAAGAATATGTGTGTGTGTGTCTGTGGATACATATATATAAAATGGAGTCACTTTGTTGTACAATTGAAACTAACACAACATTATAAATTAACTATACTTCAATTTTTAAAGTTTTTGAAAAAGAAAAGAGAAAAGAAAATTTCAACAGGCTCAATGACATGTAATATTATCAGAGTCCAAACTACATTAAAAATCAATGTTAAGAGAAGACAAGCTTTCCAGGACATGATTTTCCTACTAGATAATGATTACTTCAACTAAAATCTGGTTACATATGTTGGAGATCTTTAATGTTTTCCCTTCTTTTTTTTCTTTTGCCCAGACATGATCTCACCTTGTTGTATAAGCTCTATTGCACAATTCAGAGGACTTTCTGATGCTGACCTAGTGCAGCTGCTCAGTTCCTCTGAGCCAGGATGCACTTGAATATTATAAGAGAGAGATGATCTTGAAGAAACCTTTCTTTTCCCCTGAGCTCTACTTTGGAGCAGTGACTAGAAAAAAGGTCCAAGCTCAGTTCTAAATTTAGAATTAGACATGTTTAATTAAATCTAAATTTTGGCAAAGAATGGATTTCAAGTCACAGTTAAACTCTGAGAGTAAACAAGAAGTCACCAAAGGCATGTGACTCCTCCTTGGCCAGACCTTGGGGTCACTGCCCGTGTCTGTGAACCAGACGTAGTACCGTTGTTCCGCCAGCTGGTTTTTCCCAACCAAAGGCCCACACCACAATTAATGATCAGCGTTCTGCTTCCTCTCCTCCCCTGCTAGCAGCCCTGTTTAGCAATGTCCAGACTCATTCCTCAGATGTTTATGTGAGAACAAATCTACATCAAATCCAGATGAGAAAAATATGCCTAAAAAGGAAGGAAGTGATTTAGTGGCACACTTGAAGACTTACATGCAAATGTATTGACATTAGTCTGTGCATAGAAATTATAATATTTCCATGATTCCCACAAGGGAATTGCACTAAAAGCGTCTGCACACCAGGAGTATGGGACTGTAAGACAGTGTCATAACATGGAACCCACTGCCAGGTACAGAATAAATTAGGTGTGTTTGTGTGGCATTTATACATAAGGCTTTATTAATAATGAGATCTCATTGCATATGTATAAGCATATGTGTTATCAATTGACTTCCTCAAAAATGCCTGTTATTGGTATTATTTAAATCAAGACCATCAAACTGGGCTGCAGAAAGAGCCCAGTCTTCTAAATGAGGAAAAAGAACACTACATATACACACAGAAATCTCCAGGAAGAGCGAAAGGAATCATAACCAAAATTGCTTAATTGAAAGTTCATCCTTGACTTGAGAAATGAATGTAATTTTGATTTTTGGTTACATCTGTCCTCTATACATGTACTGCTTCACTAATTGTTGCTTGAGCACCTACTCTGTGCCAAGCACTGTTCTATTAATAGTATAATTCTTCCTTCAGCATTTGTTACATTCTAAAAAGAACTTCCTGCAAAGAATAAACTATGATATGTTTAGAGACAAGTTACTGTCTCAAAAGCTTATTATTTTTTTTTAATTAATTTATTCATTTTTGGCTGTGTTGGGTCTTCTTTGATGCGCACGGGCTTTCTCTAGTTGCGGTGAGCAGGGGCTACTCTTTGTTGTGGTGCGCAGGCTTCTCACTGCGGTGGCTTCTCTTGTTGCAGAGCACACGCTCTAGGTGCGCAGGCTTCAGGAGTTGTGGCTCGTGGGCTCTGGAGCGCAGGCTCAGTAGTTGTGGCTCACGGGCTTAGTTGCTCCACGGCATGTGGGAATCTTCCCAGACCAGGGCTTGAACCCGTGTCCCCTGCATTGGCAGGCGGATTCTTAACCACTGCACCACCAGGGAAGCCCCTCAAAAGCTTATTAATCAACAGTATGAAGGCAAGTGTACAGACGTCTTCAACATTCTTCATTTTCCTCGTTTATGATATTAAGTTTAGAGATGTGGAAATACTTATGTCCTTTTGTCTAAAAATGACATCATTTCCTACCACGAGAGCCACTTTTAGGAGCATTACCAACTCTGATGCACTTGGACCCTGTGTCTTTTTATTTCACCTGTTGAGATACAGTCCCCTCCAAACTATTTCCCTCTTTCTAAACATTTCTCTCCAGACATTCTGAGCTTAATTGTATCTGAGAAGTAGAGTTGAGAGAACTCACAAATGGCCAGGAGTCTAAAATCCTGATTTGTCATCTTAATTCTGCCACTTACTCTACTGGGACCTTACATTGCATGAGAGGGCAATTCCTTAAAGAAGAGATGTCCAACCTTAGAATGATATCCTGGGGTCTATCACTGGGACATCAGGTAAGACAAGAACCAGGAGTGATTTTTCACCACTAAACTGGAGAGTGTCTGGAGTTGATGCACACAATTCTTTACTGGCATCCCTGGAGGCTGGAGCAACCCTCTGGGAAAATCATTCACATTACACAAGTCACAAAATTCTTAATTCATTCTAGATCAGCCATTTCAGTCCTGGGAAAAGTTCCTTGGGAAACAACATCTTTAAAAGTAAGTGATACATTCATAAAGATGCCCACTCCAGAACGTCACTGCTCAGGGAGCTCTAATTGAAACTGAGTTCCCCTAAAACTGAGTTTCCTTGATGAGTTTATGACGAATCTTTCTGTCCAAAACTTTATTCTTTTTCTCGTCCTGCCCCTGTTCCCCTCAGGATTGAGGCATATCAAAGAAAAGGGGGAACTGAAACCAAGCAGGACCCTTTTGGACCCTCCCAGGTACAAAAACCTCTCCATTTCTTGTTTGTAGAAAAAATGGCTTACTCTCCTATGCTTTCTCCGAGTTCCAGAGAGCAGGCTCAAGTATGAGAACAATAGAGTCACAGGACTTCCAGGTCTTCCTGAAGGGATATAGATAACAATCTGACACATATCTTTGAGCTGTTCTGCAGAAACTAATACCCCCCACCACTCACGTGGAGGATGGTGGCTCCATGCTGACCACAAGTACTTAGACCCCAGCCTGGTTGGAACCAGAAGGTTGAGATTCCTGAAACACCACTCTGTTACCTCACCACCAACCAATCAGAAGAAAGTCTATGAGCTATTCACACATCCTATGACCCTGGCCCCTAACACTGTCTCCAGAAACTCTTGCCTGAAAGCCATCAGGGAGTTTAGGTCTTCTGGGCATGAGCTGCCCATTCTCCTTGTTTGGCACCCTGAAAATAAACCCTTACTTTGCTGCAAACACCTGCTGTCAGAGTTTGGCTTTCTCTGCTGGGTGCACACAAGCCCTGGTTGGGTAACATTACCATTGATTGAATTCTTCAATTCCACTGCAGTGCTGCCAAGACTTGGTGAATTTTAAGGCCACTTACCTTCTCACAGTCACTGCAGTTCTCAGGTTCTTGCTTCTGCACACGCTGTCCTCACTAACATCACGTCCACTCTGACAGGAGCCTCAGTGTCTTCCTCATTGACAAACCCACATGCACATATGCACAGACACGTGCACATGCTTCCAAGAGTTCATGAGTGAGTACAATGGCAATTATAGAAGACTGACATGGGTGGGGACAGGACAGTGTGGGGAAGAGTCTACATCACAACCACAGAGCCAACTTTGAATTGACAAGTAGGTATCCCTGCTTTTAAAATATCCTTTGGCCCCTCACCAGGCCATTGAAGAAATTCCACTCAGTCCTCTTGTGTTTTTGTCCTTTCCCATCTGACTTCCTCAACCCCTCCCACCTAGTGTTACACCTCCTCCCAGTCTGAAAATAATTCTCCCATTACCCCAGGATTCACTCCCCTCCTACAGCCAAGTTCTGGTCCCACCTTCCTCTGTGCATCCATGTCAGCAAGGTGCCCAGCAAGGTGCAAAGTGCTTCCATATACAAGATCCACCAGAAAGCAACAATGGTTATAAGGGGAAACGTATTCCTCCTTTACAGATGTCCTGTGGAGCATTTCTCACAATTGCTAAACACTGAAAAGAACTCAGATGATCAATAACACAAACATTTAAAAATCAATTACACTAGTAGTTGCCTAGGGCTGGGAGGAGGAGGAGGGTTGGAAGTGATAGGTAAAAAGCATGAGGTTTCTCTTTGGACTGATGGAAATGCTGTAAAATTTTGGTGATGGTTGCACAGCTCTGTGACTGTGCTAAACAACATAGTCAACAACTGAGTTGTACACTTTAAATGAACAAATCATATGCTACACAAATTATATCTCAATAAAGCTGTGACCAAAAATAATTATTCTCATGATGAAATAGTTTATAATAAATAAAATGTGAGATTGTGAAGATCCTGTTGACCTCCACCCCCAAGACAGCCTGTGTTTTGACCTTTTTGAGGTCTTGCCTTTCCTGTTTGCCATCTGGCTACTATACTTACCTGTTCATGTTTAAGACTCAGCTTCTATTACAACTTATTTTGTTATTGGACCCCACTCTATGCTTTGGCAATGGCTTTTGGACTGAAATGCACAGGCTTGGAGTCCAGGAATATTTGGATTTGATTTCCTTTCTGGACCATTCAAGAGCCTTGAGCAACCCAGCTTAAACATTGGCTTTGCCTAAGGGACACACTGCATCCATGTCATCACTATGTTGCATCCCTGCCCTGCCTGGGGCCAGCCTAGGGCAAAGGCAAACAGGAGTTCAGAGCGCAATATTTAAGGAGGCACTCACTCTCAGGAGTGCAAGTGCAGAGTCAGCCCCTGAATCAGTGCCTCCTTAAGAGAGAGGTGCTCACGTTGGAAAAATTTAAAGAGATATTCACTCTCATGTATAGATGGTGCATTTGCAAGGGCCTGAGAATAAGTGCCTCCTTAAATGTTGTGCCCAAAGTGTCTCTATTCTTACTGATCCCAGGTACCCAGAAGGTAACAAATCAGATACTAGACAAGCAGGGTGAGTGTATGTAATGATCTATTATTCCTTTGTTAACACCTTCATCATCGTACTTTTTTCAGCTAACAAATTAAATATGCCTAACAATTTTCACATTTAAGATCCCAAACTTTGTTGAGCAAACTTTATTTTGAGGTCATAGGAACAGTATGGTCAGCAGCACAAACAACCAATTTTTCCCTTTAACTAAAATTCAAGAGATATGATGGCATTCTTGGATAGTTCCTTAAAAGTATGCTTCTCCTGCTGGGGCCACTGAAGAAATATTGAAATATATCACCTGCCCCCTGCCCCCACTTGGGGAATTTCAGGCTGTTCCAACGGTCAGCTACAGTTCTACAGAAGCTATGCACATGTAATTTATACCAGCAGACTAGAGCACACAGGTTATCACCCCACAAATCACTTCCTTTGGTGGAAGATGTCTCTTCCACTCTACTTGGTTTCAGTGTCATTTGGAATCCCATTCCTGGCTTTAAGGATCATCATGTGACCTGGCCTGGCCAATCACTATTCACTATACCCCTCCATGCAGTGGGCACATGACCCAGCAGAACCAAACAGAATCCTGCATGAAAACTGACATGTCAGTTTCAGATTCAGCCTGTGCTCTGCAACAGGAGAGGCCGCAACAGTGAGAGGCCCGCGTACCGCAAAAAAAAAAAAAAAGAATGCATAGTTTGGGCTTCCCTGGTAGCACAGTGGTTAAGAATCCACCTGCCAACGCAGGGGACACGGGTTCGATCCCTGGCCTGGGAAGATCCCATATGCTGTGGAGCAACTAAGCCCGTGCACCACAGCTACTGAGCCCACGTGCCACAATTACTGAAGCCTGCGCACCTTGCTTCACAACAAGAGAAGCCACCGCAATAAGAAGACCGCGCACCGCAACAAAGAGTAGCCCCCGCTTGCTGCAACTAGAGAAAGCCCACACACAGCAACAAAGACCTAACACAGCCAACAATAAAATAAATAAAATAAATAAATTTATTTAAAAAAAAAGAATGCATAGTGTATAATTCCCCATGTACTCAGCAGAGGAACTTATATTTAAGTCAATTCCAAGCCAAATAATTAAATGTAAACCCTTAAGATACATCCCCCTAAGATGCTATTCTTTGTGCTATTCTTCGATTAACACACATAGATACACACTCCCAGACACACACTCTCATTCTGAATATTGATGATAGAAAGAAAGAATTAAGAATTCTGCAAATAAACAACGTGTTTCCGGAGAGCTAAAAAAAAAAAAAATCATTAAAATAATGTGTTCTACCTTGAATATCTAAAGTTTGAAAGGACTTTATTTATTCATATGCCTTCTTTTTCTACAATATATTTGAGGCTACTCTAAAATAAACAATATATACATATACCACACACACAAAAAAATAATGTGTTCTATAATTTGGCTTCACGCTTGTTTTTGAGAATCCATTAAGATTACAAACGCAAGTGGGTTCTGACTCTATCGGCTACTTGGTGAAGTGTGTTTTCATTCGTTTTGGAGTGAAGTTCATCAAAATCACCTTCAGAAGATGACTTCTCAGAGACTCAAAGGAAAGAGCATCATACAGCCTTTATGAAGTGTATTTTATGTTCAACAATCCTAACCTGGATGGTTGTTTTAAAACAACCACAACACAGTTGGCCATCAGATTTCCCGTCACGCTCAGCAGCCTCCGGAAAGAAAAGCCCAGGGGAGTATTAGTGCTGTGAGGATGCAGGACCTCAGGTAATGGGGCAGATGTCTGTGGGGAAGAACAGCAAAGCCTGCTTCTGGTAAACTGATTAGGTCAAGACACTGGATCGTTGATCACTAGCTGAAAGTTTCCCTGAAGCACATGCCAGCCCTTCACACCAGAATCGATTAGGCAACCCCGTGTTTATTTTTAGAGCAAAGCCAAAATGCTGCCACAGTTTGTTTGGCAGAATCCAGGCCAACACAGTACTAGGCTTTGAGAAAAGTTAGGGAGCTTCTTCTTCAGGAAGGGGCTGTAGGAGTGGATGATGCAGCGGTGAATGTGACACTGTCCCCTGGGCAGATGTCGGGTCCCCACCAAGTCCTAGCCAGCTCCTCAGGGGAGTAGGAGCCCCCTGGAAAAATGGGAACAAACGGCAAACACCCCCCTCTCTGCCACCAGGCTCCACAGGTGGAGTCTTCAGAAGCCTTGGGCAGACATGAGAGACTTATTCCCCATTTCAATGATCTACAAGCATGCTTTGCAGGAAAACATGTCCTGTGTGGAACACAAGCTGTGTTTATGGAGCGTGGTTGGGACATGAGATTTTCCTGATTCTCTAGTCCTCAGAACAGGGTGGGCAACAAGAGATGCAAATGCATAGGATTACGCAGTCAAATACAATCATGGGAACTGAAACACGACCCACTCCAGGACACTCACAAAGCAAATGCTCATATGCAGAGGTCTGAGAAGGTTTGCAGTAAAGAGACCCAGCTAACCATTTCCAAACTTAGGTGACAGAGAAGCCCACACTCGTGTCCTAAGGCTCTGGGGGTCAAGGCCACCCAAGATGGAAGACCTGGGGGGCACGTCCAGGGCCCTTTCCCTTCCCTCCTGAGTGGCTTTGACATTGGAGGCTTTTCTGGCCATTCAAGGAGTTAATGAACTTGAAGCAAACACTCAAAAGCCCTACACAGGGAACTATATTCAATATCTTGTAATAAACTATAATGGAAAAGAATCCAAAAAAGAACATACATATATACATATATATTATATATATATAAATATATTAAAATGTATATAAATATATATAAAATATATATGTATAAATATATATATATATGTAAAACACGGAATCACTGCGCTGTACACCTGAAACTAAGACAGTGTTGTAAATTACCTATAGTTCAATTAAAAAAAAAAAACCTATGCAATTCTATGTGAAGACTCCCTTGACAAAGTGAAGACTCCTTTGGTAACATACGTTTTCACCTCCTAAATTACACGTTTGCTTTAAAACAAACTGGCACAGCTGCTGCCTGGTGGCCACAAGGAGTAGTCTTTTGCTTACTCCTCAGAATGCCGGAGTTTGTCCTGGAAACGGGCCCTTTTCACCAACAGGGTATATTTGCCTTTAGACCTTCACTCCTTTGGGGAAGTTGGCTTTTCTGGAGCCTCTGGATTGGCCTGGGTTCTGCAGAGGAAAGAAGGGTGGGTCCTTCACACAGTTCAAGCTGTGCCCTGAGGCCCAGGCCCTGGGACCCCGCGAGCTGCTCTCCTCTTCTCCTGGGTCTCCTGCAGTTCCAGCTCATGCGTTGCTGGTTCTCTGTGTGGCCCCATGTCCTTACGCCTCACTTTGAAAACTGCAGCTGTCATGTGAAAAGCAGAGGGCAGAGGTCTGTGAAGATGGGCTGCAACTGGGAGCCCTTCTCGGAGCCACAGGACCGCGGGGCCGGCCTGTTCTCGCTCTCCCTGGTCCCCAGGAGGTCCTGGCCGGGCTGTGCTGCCTGCAGTCAGGACGGATGACTCACACTCCAGGAATTCTTCACTTTACTTGAAAGTCCAGCCAAGGAGAGGAAACTCCCTTGCATCTGGCATCCTTTTGGGGCACAGAGGGGACCGTGACTCTCTCCCATAATGGGAGGGGAAGGAATGTTATTATTCCTTCACAAAGCTACAGATGTATCTGTTTCCTGAGGTTGCTGTGTATTCTGTTGGAGACGGAAAATACTGAGTGAGAATAAAGTTTCATTTATTCCTTTTCTCCGAGTCTGCAGGCTAGGAGAAAAGGACTTGTGAATAAGAATGGACCTCAGGGTTGAGCTCCAAAGACTTATATTCCTTGTTGATTTCTTTTATTTATTTATTATTTATTTATTTTTTATTGAAGCATAGTGGATTTACATTCTTGTTGATTTCTTAAACAAAATTTCAAATGGTTGATAGTAGTACATGAACAGAACATTCTGAAAGCATTTGTGATGGTCACATATACCTACAAATTCTCTTTTATACCCAGCAAATTAAAAATAGCACAGATAATTCTACAAAGCTGGCCCTGCTATCCTATTGCTCACCCTCAAACTAGAGCTCTGAGGTCCATTCAAGGGAGGGTTCTTACAGATGTATGACAAGAAGGCTCAGCATGCAGTAACACAGATTAAAGAAATCCTCACGCGAGCCCCCAAATCTAGTTCTGGAACCCAAGCCAGGAGGAGTTGCTGCAGAAACTCTGTGCAGCATGAAGTGGGCTCATTGCGGGCTGTTTTCTTGCTTATCAATACCCAATACCAAGCCCAGAACCAAATTGGCTTTGCACAGGCTTGTACCCAGAACTGTATCAGAACTTATAATCAAATAGGCAGGAATTGTGTAAGCTCGTTGTTACATTGTTGGTAGCTTGAAATAGACTATGGTGGGAGTCACAAAAATTGGCAAATGCTACAAATCATGCCTTTTTTTTTTTTTCTTTTGAGATGATTCACCAGCACACCATGGCCTCAGCTTGAGAAGAAGAAGGAAACATATCTGGCCAAAGGGCAGAGCTTTTAAGACAAGTCACTGCATTTTAAAGGGTGTGAGCAACCCAAACTTGATTTGATGGGCTCACCATGCCTGGAGACGTGACTTCATGGGTGGAAGGCAGAAATGACCATTGTACAGGCCACCAGCAAGCCCCAGGGGTAGGACCAGGAAACTGAGGCTTTCCTCTCCATGGAGTAAGAGTCATGAAATGATATGATCTGTTCCTTGCAGTGCTGTGGGAAATTAGGAGGAGCTGGGGTCATGCTTGGGTGGCGCGGGGCAGGGAAGACACCTACCCAGCCTAGAGGAAGCCACCCTTGTTCAGACAACCTGTTGATGTGATGAGAAAGAACCAGAGCAGAGCTGTGAATCAGATACATTTGGAGCCAGGATCTTCCTAGAAATGGATGAAAAAGGAAATGTGGTAAAAGACAGGATTTTCTAAAGCCATCCTAGCTAAGGACATAGACTATTACTCATTTGAGCCTTGAAAGGTCATACGGCCATCGGTGACCAGAGAGCTCAGGGACGTTCAGGTTACTAACCATACGTATGATCACGTTAATTGTTAATTGTGTTGATGGAGGGTTCCCTCCACTCCAGGCACTATTTTGAGAGCTTTACATGGAACATCTCAAAGGATCTTCACAGAATCAGCACAGAATAGCATTTGCTTATCCCATTTCACAAATGAGGAAACTGAGGCATAGATTTGTTTCAGCTACAAGGTACAAGAGTCAAGATTAGGGCTTCCCTGGTGGCCAGTGGTTGAGAGTCCGCTTGCCGATGCAGGGGACACGGGTTCGTGCCCCGGTCCGGGAAGATCCCACATGCTGTGGAGCTGCTGGGCCCGTGAGCCATGGCCACTGAGCCTGCACGTCCGGAGCCTGTGCTCCGCAACGGGAGAGGCCACAACAGTGAGAGGCCCGCGTACTGCAAAAAAAAAAAAAAGTGTCAAGATTAGAACTCAGGTGGTTTGACCCAAAGCCTCTAGGGTCCACCAACCTCTGCACCCCTTCAGATATTTGAAGACGACTGTCCAACTCCTTGAGTCCTCTTTTGTCCTCCAGGATAAACATCCTTGGCTCACTCGGTTGCTTCCTCTGGGACACGGCTCGGATCCGCCCCCCAGCCTGGTGAACACAGTGTGGTGAACTCACACCAACTCTGTATGTGCAGGATCAGAAGTAGATTGCAGACACCATGCCCTTTGTTCTAAAATCCTCGACCTCTATTAAGATAACCAGCTAGTGAGAAAAACAAGCTACAGAACAATTTGTCAGTAGGTTCCATTTTTGTACAATGGCTATTTATATAGAGAGAGTAATATACATGTGTACATACACAGTTATTAATATGCCCAGATAAAAGCCTCTGAAAGGAGAAATATCTGTGTCCCTGATGTTACGTGTAGGTGGTGAGGCTGGGGATGGGGACACGGATTGGGGAATTTTGCACTTTACACACTTCTATATTCATTGAAGTTTTCACAATAATTATGTATTATTTTATTATTTTAAAAATGAAGACACAAAAATATTGACTTCAGGAAGTCATTCAATGACTCTTTTTTTAAAATGCTCTTTAAATATTATATTTTATAAACGCTAAAGTAGCATCTGCAAGAAACCAGGAAGAGCCTCATTCATCTAATCCCATCGTTCTGTATAAAATGATTTAATCAGAATTCAACTCATTCTTCTCCCCAAAAGGTCAAGATGAACATTTGAGATTTGTGATCCCCAGACGCCGCTGTGGTTTTCTGGCAGCAAAGTGGTTTCCCAAAGTTGTGACAGACGCTGCCATCCCCAGGCAAGTCCAGGTCTCAGGACCATATGCGTCTGTCAGCTTCGTGTGTCCTTGGCCGTTTTCCAGCCTGCGTCGCTGAGGGGGTAACAGACCGACCTACAATGTCTACAAGTCCTTTCAAAGGTGGCGCCACTGACTCCTCCCCCTCATCTGCTTCTGAGGATGCTCTCGGACTCCTAAGCCCACAGAGCAGAGCCCAGCGTGGAAAAGAGGAGAGAACCCCCAATAGGCTTTTCGCAGGGGCACCCACGAAGCTTTACAGTGGACGAAGCAAGTGTTGAACATTCTGGAGCTGAGAGGGCAGGATGCTGAACGCTTCCTAAATCTTTACACAAGCCGTGGCACTGCTAGGGTGGGTGGCATTACCTTTTGATGGCTCCGGAAACCAAGGTTCATGGAGGGGAAGTGAGTGGCCCCGGTTCATACCATTGGGACCAACCTATGTACTTCTAGCCCCAGCTGCATATTTGAGCAAGAATGTGAATGGTCTGGAGCCTAACTCAAATACCACTGGGGGCGCTAAACTGTGTCTCCCTCTGTGCGAAGCAATTTGGAATGATTGTCAACATTGAAAATTCTTATGTTCTTTGACAATTTCCCTTCCAGGAACTTATGGAACACATATACCCACGTGTTGAAATGATACATGTCCAGGCATATTCACTGTAGCATTATTTGTGTTAAGAAAAATTGGGGGACTTCCCTGGTGGCGCAGTGGTTGAGAGTCCGCCTGCCGATGCAGGGGACACGGGTTCGTGCCCTGGTCCGGGAAGAGCCCACATGCTGCGAAGCGGCTGGGCCCGTGATCCATGGTCGCTGAGCCTGCGCACCCGGAGCCTGTGCTCCATAACGGGAGAGGCCACAACAGTGAGAGGCCCGTGTACCGCAAAAAGAAAAAAGAAAAAGAAAAATTGGGGAAAAAAACAACTAAATATCCTTGAAGAAAGAATATTCAAATAAAGGCACGTAAAATGAAATCTGTGCAAACTTTTAAAGAAGAGGGAAGCAGACTGATGTGAAATGAGTGCTAAGAGACAGCCCTAAGTGTCAGAGTAGGAAAGGTGTCCGGAAAGTATGCAGAGTTGTGGGTACACAAAGAGGGGTGAAGAGATTCATGCTTAGGATGCGTTTCTTTATACTTGAACCATCTCTAGAAAATGATGCAAGAAACGGGATACAGTGATTGCCAGTGGGGACAGGAAACAGGATGATTGGGGCCAGTGGAAGGAGCCTGAAATTTACTCTCTACCCCTTTTATATCTTCTGAATTTTGTACATATTGCCTATTTAAATTTTAAAAAATAATTACAGAAAGAAGGAATGTCTTGGTTTATGAACTTTGGCCAACTCTCCAGACCCGTCCTATGGTTTCACTGGATGAGAGCGGCTTTGCCACAAGGACCATGACAAGATCAAAGAGGGGTCTGAGAAGAGGTGCCTGGAATCCTGCTCCTGGGAAAAGGTTGAACAGGATTCAAGCATAAGAGTTATGGTGGCTCATGGAATCTCAAATTGGAACAGGCCTCAGTGTCCTGTAACCCAAATCCCTTCCACAGTACCCCAACATGGACCTTTGGCTGGGACACCTCCGTCTAAGAAGTCATGATGCCTAGTTTATGTTTGCCAGGAGCATTAGTGAGAAAGGCACAAGAAAACACCTCACACTGGGCCTGGCACATAGTACATGTTCATTAAATGGTTGTCTTATTGAACGTGAATCATACAGAACACTCCATACTGGAGGGCAGGGAGGCGCCCCCTCCAGGATCCTGCACATTTCACCTGTCTTAGGTGCTTTCCACTGCGCTGTCTTGCAGTGACTGTATATTATCCCACTGACAGGGAACTATCATTTTCTTAACTTCACGTTTAATTTGCCTTGAAATTTTCAGAGGCATAAATGTAAATACAGATGAGCATCTTTTGCACACAGCATGTTATTTTTCGTGCATCCTTGTTTCAGAAGCACAAAGATTCAACCAAAGAAGTGAACTTATGGGGGATGGGGAGACAGCTGTTCATGAACAATAATACATGACCACGAGATAGACATTTCCTTCTAAAAACAAGCCTGCAAAAGAAATGGGTGTGGGAAGGAAGGGGAGCATATATGAATATAAGCAAATAGGAACCTCAGGTGAAAAAGCGCTAAAGATTTGTCTGGATGGAAGAACCAGACTCTACTTATGTCATCGATCCCAAATCCACTTCTGGGACAGTCAGAGTCCTGAAACATTTGGAGACCTTTACAAAAATAGCAAAAAGCCTGGTATTTCAAAAGAGTAAAGAGGTATAACATCAAAATGCAGGAAGTTTTCATTACCTCTGTCCCCAGAGGAATATTTTACCGTTGGAAGAAAGAGAGAGAGCAGCATTTTACAGACAGAAGATATGGCAGCCGCCCCCCACCGGTGGCGCCTGGTGTGATGGGAAGAACGGGAGCTTTGCTGGGAGGAGGGGGTGTGACTATGACTAGTGACATCGGGCAAGGTGATGTCACCTCTCTGAGCCCCTGTGGTCCTAATGCATGAGTTTACAGTGAGAATTAGGAGCTGCGTGCTCTACTATGTCAGTTTCCATTGTTAGCTTCCCTCTTTAATTACACCTAGTCTTGCTGATGAACCCCAGGCCAGACGGAGGCTCGCTGTGGGCCCTCGGTGCACGGACTCAGGTGCTGACACCTGAGCAGGTTTCTTGGGTCCGTCGCCAAGATCAGGGGTTGGAGGATGCCAGCAACACCTGCTCTCCATGAGCTTCCCTCTTTGTGAGGCCAAACTCAAAAGCAATGGCCAAAGAGGAAACATGACTGTACCAAGAGCTGCTCAAATATGCCTAAGAGCCCCTCAGGACTCACTCTGGGTTGGTCTGTTCCAAGGGCTTTGCGTGACCCTCTCACGTGATGCACCCCGTGATGTGGCCCCACTTCGCAGATGAGGAAGCATCAGATACTCCCACTCAGGCCACTCAGGTAAGAGTTAAAATTAAATGACTGGATTAGGCTTATATCTAGACCCTGGGACCAGCCAGGTGTCCTGCAGGGAAGGGAGAATGAGAGAAGGAAGGCCGTGGAGGGCTAGGAGGCCTGGACCCTGACACCTGGCCAGTCCTGCCAGGGTGGCAGGAAGGAGAGAGAAGGACTCAAGAGAAGGGCCTTTAGCACAGTGACTGACCAGGGTCCCGTGGTCGGTTTGGGCTGGTCAGCGAAGTGACTTCTCCTTCTGCTGGTGAGAGCAGATGAAAGCCCAAATATCAACCTGCATCTGTGGATTTCCTAGCCCGTTTGGGCTGCTATAACAGAATACCACAGCCTAGGCGGCCCATAAACAACAGAAATGTATTCCTCACAGTTCTGGAGGCTAGAGGTCTAAGGTCAAGATGGCTGCATGACCAAGTTCTGGTGAAGGGCTGCTCTGGTTCATAGCCAGCGTCTTCTCCCTCTGTCCTCACATGGTGGAGGGAGTGAGGGAGTTCTGTGGGTCTCATTTGTAAAGGGCACTGATCCCATTCATGGGGGCTCCACCCTCACGACCACTCACCTCCCAAAGCCTCCACCTCTTAATACCATCCCCTTGGGGGTAGGATTTTCTGATGGATGCCCAGGTTTGGATCAGAGACCAAGTCCCAAGTTTCCTCCTTACTCAGGCAGGCATGCTACATGATTGTTCTGACACTCAATTTCTCCATCTGCAAATTGGGGATAGCAAATCCTATGGTAAAATAGGATTATAAATTTCAAAGTGCTTCACAGAGTCACCAGCTCTAAGTTGGGTGCCTGCTGGCCACAGCCCAGGTGGGTTGCTATTCTCGTAGGAGGCTCCAGCCCTACCCAGGATTTGGAATTGACCTTCGTTGTATCCTTGGAGGATTCTTCTGCCCACTCAGATCATGGCGACCTCTCCTCAGCTCACCCAAGATCTGGGAATCCCAATTCATTCTCCTTGCCCCACTCAGCTTCTGGACAGTGGGCTCTGCCCTGTACCTTTCATCCCTTCGCTAAGAATGTTTTGGAAAGGGCTTCCCTGGTGGCGCAGTGGTTGAGAGTCCACCTGCCGATTCAGGGGACGTGGGTTCATGCCCTGGTCCGGGAAGATCCCACATGCCGCGGAGCGGCTGGACCTGTGAGCCATGGCGGCTGAGCCTGCGCGTCCAGAGCCTGTGCTCTGCAATGGGAGAGGCCACAACAGTGAGAGGCCCGCGTACCACAAAAAAAAAAAGAGAGAGAAAGAAAAAAAGAAACAGAAAGAGAAAAGAAAGCAAATCCAGGCTCCTTTGACTGAGCACATCTTGGGTGTTATTCAGGAATTCTGCTTGCCAGAAAAGCATAAATCTAAGGGGCGTCTGGTTGGCAGTGTGCCTCTCCGAGAACTCGGATAATGAAGCACCTGATTTAAGCTCTCTTTGGGATAAATATGGCAAGGCTCTAATTCTGTAAAGGAATCATAGATCAACTCTTATCTGGAAAAAGAAACCAGTGGAGTTTTAAACATTCATCAGTTGTTGCATCTGCCGAATCTGAATCCTGGAGGTTATAGTATTAAAGTAGGATGTTGTCCTGGGAGAGTTATACTGAGAGCCAGGAAGACTTTCTAGATTCCTAAACAAGAGAAAACAAGTTGCCTCGAGGTCTAATTAGTGTCTGATTGATTTTGTTTTTAATAATCCTGGAAATTCAAGACTTCCCAGATATATGAGCTTTATTAGTTAGCTGTCGTTACATAACAAACCACCCTGAAACTTAATGATTTAAGACAATACCATGTAGTGTTTCTCAGGAGTCCGTAGGTTTGTTGGCCCGGCTGTGCCAATGTAAACTCTGCCCACTCAAGCATCTGTGGTCAGCTATGGGCTGTTTGTTGTCCAATGGCCTTGGCTGGGACCCTTCAGCTCTCCTCCACGTGGTGTCTCATCCCCCAGCAGATGAGGCTGAGCTTATCTCCTGGCATCCAGAGGTTTCTAGAGAGGAAGTGCCCTCTACCTCCTAAGGCGTAGCTCAGAACAAGCTCATCCTCATTCTAGTGGCCAGAGCAAGTGACAAGGCCAGTCCCAGGTCCCAGGGACAGGAAAATAGACTCCACTTCCCCTGACAGCGGGAGCTCCGAGGCCACAGTGCAAAGGGAGTGGTGGAGAGCTATGCTCATCTTAATCAGTCTTGAGGGACTCGGCACCTGCTGTCTGAATGTTGTCATTTTAATGGCTGCTCAATGTTCCTACTGAAACAGGGCAACCAGGAGGTAGAGACAAGAACAGGAAGCAGACAGTCTGGGAAGAACACTTACCGGCGTGGCTATAAGAGAAGAGTAATGCATCCTTTCAAGTTAATAAGAAAGGAAACCCAAGAAAGAGGAGGACAAGACAACCGGAGTTTCAGAGAAGTGGGTCGGGATAGATAACCCAATAGGGGAGCTTTTGTAAAGAGTTTTGTAGATCGTGGGGCTTTCACTCCAATACGCAAGATGTAGGAAGTATCTGGATTTTTTATTTCTATAAAGCAAGTGTCACAGGCTCTGTACCCACAAGCACAGGGCTATTGGTGAATCCAGTGGCTGCCTTTTCTGAGGCTCCATCCCCACCGGGTGGAACTTTTGTGATGACCCGGAAGCTTATGTCAGTCCACGCTGGTCACCTTCGATTGGCTCAGTGTCCAAGCTTGGACACAGGATCTTCATCCAGGCTGGGATGTTCTGAGCTCAGGGTCCAGCCATCTCTAGGAGCAGCACCCAGCCATGTACCTGCCACCTCCTAGATGCTGTGGGAAGCAAGGCAAGGCCCCCAGAGTCCTGGGACCCCACGTCTCTGCCTCTTCCCATCATAAGTGAGGCTCTCTCCGCATCCATTTCCACGTCCTGCATCTCCCAGAGCTCCATGCAGCCTCCAGGACACTCTGCTCAGCTCTTTCTAAAGCAGAAGCTTCTTACCTCTGACCTGGGTGCTGAGGTTGTCCAGGTTTTCCAGAACTTAAGGCAGAAAAAAGGGGCAGAGTTAGAGATGGCAAAGAAGAATGGTTTTCCATCTTCTGGACCCAAAACAAAACATGAATTAATATCTCAATAAACCAAGCTGCCACTTTCAGCTTCTCTATAACCCACCATCAGGGCTGCTCACAAGGGACAAACTGGTCTGATTCCTCATAAGCCCCTCCCCTAGTCAAGTCTCCGATGGGGCCACAAGTGTTCTCTTTCCTGCCTTGTCAACACACATCCTTTCTTCCCTTCTTTCTTTTCTAGTTTAAAGAAGAAAAGAAAAAATAGTTTCCTGTGGTCAAGGCTTTTAAGGGCTATTCCACGGGTGGAGCTACCTGACCCCCATTCAGGGCTCTCCTCACGGTAGTAACGTTGCCAAATCCACAGTTTGGTCCCAGATTTCCCAACCACCAACTGAGGCTCACCCCTCTTCCCTCAAAGCCTCTCCACCTCTTCAAAGTCAACGCATCTAATTCCAGAGCCCTTGACCCTAAGCCTGCCTCCCTTCCAGAGTCTGGGAGGTGCTACTCTGATGACAGGATGAGAACTCGGGTCCCCCCCCTTTCCTCTCCCAGTCTCCTCTGTCTCTCCTCTCTCCAGCGGAGAGAGCCTCACGGAGTCCATGTGACTCCCCACTGCTTCCCACCCATCCCTCTGTCTCAAACCACCACCCCCAACCTACCTCCATCTCCTCACGCCCTGACCTCCCCTGCGATCTGCCTGCCTGGCTTCAGCGCCTCCCTCCTCCAGTCCATAGGATGTCTCTGCCCTGGGAGATGCTTGAGATGTAAAGGAGCCCAAGTGAGGGAATTTGCAGGAGGAGTTCTCCACTGAAAGGACGCCTTCATCACAAAGCGAGCCAGGGAGAAAGACACCAGTAACCAGCCCACCTGGCTACACAGGTGCCGTCCTAGTGATGGGTTTCACAGGGAAGCAATGAAACGAGCATTTGCCAAAATCCAGATGTGAGGTTACTTATCAAACTCTCATTCAGAAGGCATTATTCTGCACTCAGGGGTCAAAACTCCTCAATGGTTCCCCATCATTTCCAGGATCCAGGCCAGGGATCTCGGGCTGCCGTGCAAAGACCGTCAAAGAATGGCTGCGATCTCGCTCTTCGTTCCTACAACGGGAGGTTCCAATCTTGGAAATAACAAACCCCTCCCTCGATGGGGTAAATCTCCTGTGGGCTTTCAGAATTTTGAAAAATGATTTCATTAATTTTGCATGGTATTAAGCAAAGAAATAGTTTAAGGAATAAGTAATCACTCTTTATTTTAGATGAGTATATTATTGAAGACTTATTACCCACAACCGCAACATCCAAAAAGCTCTGAAAAACAGAATGTCTTTTCTATATTTGGCACAAATTTATTTGTCCACAAATCTGACCTTAACTGACATGAGGCTATTCAGAGTCTATACTTCTCCTACATGGTATGAATATTCAGAGGTTTCACCATAGAAGCATTAATACACTCAATTAGAGGATGCAGCCCCAGACATCACTAGGGGGTTTTATATAACATATGACACATATAGTGTATTACTTCCTTAAAATCTCAAAGATTCTGAAATCAAAAGCACATCTGCCTTAAAATTTTTAGCGAAGAATTTGGACCACTATACATTCGTTGCAATATAACTCAATAGTATTTGAAATATACCTTTAAAGATCTATAGGATCATCCTATGATGGTGTCAACCTCCACCATCCCTCCTTGTGGTAGTTTATATAAAAAAATATGTCCACAAATTCCTTGCTGTTCCTTCCTTCAACATGTGGAGTTTAATTCTCCTCCCTGTGAATGAGGACTGGAATAAGAGACTCCCTTCTAATGACTAGAATACAGTAGAAGTGATGGTATGTCACTTCTCAGATTAGGTTATGAAAAGACTGGCTTCTGCCTTGGATACACACCATCTCTCATCCTCTTCCTCTTGGACCATTCTCTCTGGGGGAAGGTGGCTGCTAGGCTATGAGCTGCCCTGCACAGGGGATCAAAGTTGAGGAACTATGGTTTGGGGGAGACCTCAGCTCAACAAATCATGCAGATCTGAGGCTTAACAGCAACCCCGGGAGTCAGACTGGAACGAGGTCCTTCAGCTCCAGTTGAGCCGTAAGATGAGGTCTCAGCCTAGGGCAACAGCTTGACTAAAGCTTCGTGAACCACCCAGTTAAGCTGCTCCCAGATCCCTGATCCACAGAATCTGAGATAATAGATGTTTGTTGTTTCAGGCTGTGAAGTTTGCAGTAATTGGTGATGCAGCAGTAGATGGCTAATACATCTCTCAGTGTTCTCCACCATAGCACCCTATTTCTTTCCTCATCACACTTTATCATGAGCTGTTGTTTTATTTAGTTTTTAATCTGTTTGCTGTTTATCTTCTTCTCCTCCTGTGAGGGGGGAGCCAATGGGCATATTCAGAGTTGTACTCACATTACTTGATGCAGGGCCTGGCCCACAGATGCTGAATATACATTGAAGAATGGAAAGAGGGAAGAAGGAAAATTATTCTGAACACAGAACCAGGGAGGCAGTGAGGGTTCAGGCTCAGGGTTAATAAAGCACTTATAATAATTCGAAAGCTTCAAATCCCAGAGAGTAAACACCCCTCTCCCCTGACCTGGTCCAGGTGGTCCCCAGGCCTTGGGGACTCTGCCTTCTCTGTCTCACTTGAGTGTGTCCTCTTCCCTCCACCCTGACTGCCCTCACTCACTCCCAGCTCCATCATTCCCCACCAGTGTCCTCATGGGTCTCCCTGTTCTCACCCACCCACCCGTGCCAATTAATCCATTCTGAACACCGAATTGTGCAACGTGGCAGAGGGGAGGGTAAAGGGAGGTCGAGGCGCCATCCTTTTCTCCAGGATCTTAAATGAACCTATAGCCATCACCCTGTGCCCAAATTAAGAACCGGTGGTCCAGAATGAGATCTCGACTCCTATTATACCCCCTTCAATAAAATGACCAGGAAGAAGTCAAGCAAAAGTATTATCAGTTCTAAAGAGAGTGAAGCTAGCTCCCCTCCTGGGCAGAGGGTAAGTCAGTCATCCTTCCAGAAAGTAGTTTAGCCATAGGTTCAAAAGACTTTGAACTATCATCTGCTTCCACTCAGTAAGAACTCCCTTAAGGACCAGCCTTAAGGTGCATCCTGGGACCGCAGCAGAGACTTGAATAAAGATCTTTATACAAAGATGGCAGCCCAGTTTGCTTTTAGGAGATTGTAAGCAACCTAGGTACCCTGCAACAGAAGAAAACTTAAATAAATTAGAATAGAGCCATTAGATGAATGTTATTCACCCAGTGAAACTGTCCTTCCATGTTTTCAATGACATAAGAAAATGCTCTCAATATAATATACTCAGATATTATATACATATAAAATCTAACATACACATATACAATGACTGAAAAAAACACATCCAACTGTTGCTGGTGATTATCTCTGAATAAGCAAGTGATGGGGGATTTTTTTTCCATCTTTATGGTTCTATGTATGGCCCACATTTTCTACATTGAGCATGGATTCAGCTAAGAATTATAATTGTCTGAAGTGAGAAACAGGGAGGCATATGGAGGAAGATAAGTTGAAATCACATCTAAGACCCCGGATAGCTTTGTCCTTGCCGCACACCTGCAGTTGTGTCACCATGACTGGCCATCAAGTTCACGAGGAAACGGAAGCCCGGGGGAAGGGGGTTCCCAGGTTCTGCCTGTCCAGCCCCTCAACTTCAGAGAAGGGCCCTCAGTGCTGTCATTCAAGAAGGCAAACTCTTAGGAACAACGTTGGAACCTTATTGACTTAAGAGAGTGAAGGATTTTTTTAGCTCAATCTTGGGGGGTAGCGGAGGTGCCATGGCGGGGGGCAGATTCCTTCAGGGGAGATTCTGTGGGCCAGGCCTGGAAGTGGGGTTGGACCCTTCTGCCCGCGTTGCATCAGGCCCATCTCAGTCATGTGGCTCCCGCTACCTATATGGGCGAGATGCCCAGGAGGGGAAGCCAGCACAGGTCTTCCTGAGCTTCCTATGCTGGGCCTAAACAAACCTCTACATGCAGACTGGCACCTCCGCCACATCCACCGGGGCTGCAGAGTCCTGCGCTTGGGAGAGGGAAGCAGGGAGCCCAGCACCATCGATCGACACCTCCCGGCTGAACGCTGGACAGAATCCACAATCTACCAGGCAGACCGCGTCTACTTCTGGGTCCATTGCTCCGGGCAGCCTGGACCCAGGTCCCTGTCAGGCCTTGCACGGCCAGTGTCCCTCTGCTGCAAAGACAGCCTCCCACTTACTGATCTAATTTCCAATATTTTACTGGAAGGCAAGGGTGGATTTGGATGACGTATCGAGAGAAAAGAAGAAGCTGGATGATTGAAAACCAAGCTTTTCCCATTGCAGAGTGCTCTGGACCACTTAGGGGAAATAAGAAACCTTGCACGCCCTCACCAACAGCTCTCCTCCCCACCTTTGCTCTCATCCCTCCCACGGCCACAGAGGAGGGGCAGGGACAGGCCATCTCATCTGCACAGAGAGTGAAATGTGCACAGTCCTCCCAACCACGTGGGCATCACCCAAGTGAAATCCCAAAGGAACAAGATGGAAGAGAAAGTGTGGGATGTGGGTGAGTTAATACTGAGCCCATAGCAAACTCAGGTAAGAACTGGACATCATCAGATTGAAATACATTTATTGTTTAAAGCTAGCTGGAGGACCCTAAGATTCCCTACTAAGGAGAAGGCTTTAGAAGTCAAGTCTCTCTTTAAAGTCTAGTAGGGTCCTCAAAGACGCAGATATGCCCCACAGATGAGATTCAGTAAATGCGTCCCAAGCTCCAAAGGCAAGCTGCTTCCACAGGCACACAGAGCTCCAGCCCTGGAGCTGGAACAAGGGGAGCCTCAGCAGAAGGGGCCAAGTGCACAGGAGACAGACCGTGAGAACCACATGGCCAGCAGCCAGGGCTGGGCTTCCCAAGTAAGCTCGCGAGGAAATGACTAGATGCAGTGCCTCTCAAATTTTCCACCCAAGTCTTCCAAAGACAGAACAGCAGACACACATATAGGGGCTGGAGCAACAGCCCTAAAGAGCTGGACTAAACTTGATTTCATTATTTATATTTAAAATTCCTGGGAACGCATTATCCAATTCCATATGTATTCCATATCTACTTAATAACATCCAAAAAATTACCATCAAGCAATTAATGTGCTGTGTGTTTCCTGAGGGCTTCATCTTATACTTAGTTTGGCACCTACCACTCCAAGGGTGGGCCTCCATCTGGCAGCCTCAGCATCCCCAGGGAGTAGTAGGAAATGCAGCATCTTGGCCCCCTCCCAGCCAAGAGAATCAGAATCTGCATTTTAACCAGATCCTGGAGCGACTCATTCACATGTCAAGATTTGAGGAAAGTTGTTCTGCCTCAAACTCCAAGGAGTGTGGACACTGTAGTTTGAGACGCAGAGCTGCATAGAATTTTCTAGAAGTTCTGTCTGTGATTCTCCATCCTACAACTCTCTAGCTCAGTACGCAGTTTTTGTCCAGAGCACTTATTTGTCTGTGTGTGTGTTTAGAATGTAAGCTTCATGAAGCAGGATCTGTGGCAGACCTGTGCACAGAGAATCTTGCCTACAGTAAATGGTCATTAAAAGGATTTTGAGGGAATCAATCTAAACTAGAGGTGGAGGGAAGGGTTGGATTGTAAAAAGTAAATCAGGTGTCAGTCTCTTTATGGGAATTTCCCTATAAAAAATAATGGCATTTCCCTTCTGAAATGAAAAGCAAAAAGTCATATTGGAATGTCCACACAGAAACCTGTACCTAAATGTTTGTAGCAGCTGTATTCATAATAGCCAAAAACTGGAAACAACCCAGATGTCCTTCAGTGGGTGAGCGAGTAAACACACGGTAGTACATCCATACCATGGAATAGACTCAGCAATGAAGAGGACTGAACTACTGATACACACACAGCTCGGATGGATCTCAAGGCAATTACACTGAAGAAAAAAGCTCATCTCTAACAGGATATTGCTATAGATTGAATGTTTGTGTTTCCCCCAAAATTCATATGCTGAAATCCTAACTCCCAAGGTGACAATATGAGGAGGTGGGGCATTTGGGAAGTGATTAGGTCATGGGGACAGAGCTCTGATGAATGGGATTAGTTAGTGTCCTTATAAAAGAGACCCAGGGAGTTCCCTTGCCCCCTCCACTATGTGAGGACACAGCAAGAAGACAGCCATCTGTGAACCAGGAAGAGGGTCCTCAGCAGACACCAAATCTCCCTGAGCCTTGATCTTGGACTTCCCAGTTTCTAGGACTGTTTCTGTTTTTATAAGCCACCCAGTTTATGGTACTTTGTTATAGCAGCCCTAAGAGACTAAGACAGGTACATACAACATGATGCTGTTTACAGACTAGTGGCTGCACAGGGTTAGCGGGAAAGGATGGATGTGACTATAGAGAGATGGCAGGAGAGATCTTTGGGATGATGGAACAGCTCTGTATCTTGACTGGGGTGGTGATTACACATTTACACAGGTGATAAAGTTGTATAGAACCACACATGCTCACACACACACACACACACAGAGGAGTGCCTGTAAAACTGATGAAATCTGAATAAGGTCTGTGGATTGTACCTGTGTCAATTTCCTGGTTTTGCTATTGCACTATAAATATATAAGATGTTACCATTGGGGGAAACTGGATGAAGGGTACAGGGGACCACTCTGTACTATTTTTGCCACTCCCTATGAATCTATAATTATTTCAAAAAAAAGTTAAAAAGATCTTATTGAAGGATTCATGTTATACATAGGGACTATGCCTTGTTTTAAAACATTTAATTAATGAGAGATAATTTTATGCCATTCAGCATGACCTAACCATGGAAGTGTTTTTTTAATATTTTTTTTATTTTAATAACTTTATTTTTTTTTTTCTTTTTCTTTCTTTTTTAAAAAAATTATTTATTTATTTATTTATTTATGGCTGTGTTGGGTCTTCATTTCTGTGCGAGGGCTTTCTCTAGTTGTGGCAAGCGGGGGTCACTCTTCATCGCGGTGCGTGGGTCTCTCACTATTGCGGCCTCTCTCGTTGTGGAGCACAGGCTCCAGACGCGCAGGCTCAGTAGTTGTGGCTCACGGGCCCAGTTGCCCTGTGGCATGTGGGATGCTCCCAGACCAGGGCTCAAACCCGTGTCCCCTGCATTGGCAGGCAGACTCTCAACCACTGTGCCACCAGGGAAGTCCCATGGAAGTGTTTTGATTTCTACTGTACAAAACATGTCTCTCTAAATAAGAGAGAGCAGTTGAGCCAAAAGTAATCAAGTGTCTGCTTTCACCTGGATTTAGAAGTAAGTAATGCTCGTGAGGGATTAGATTCTTACTTCTCACAGCCAGTCCTGTGTCAGGGGCCTAAGGAACTGCCCACTCAGACAGAGGAGAGCAGAACAGGTCAAGAAGGCTGCACCTGGTTTGGGGTGCTGGGGGAGGCTGCCATTGTCCAATGGTGTCTGAGACCCACGGTGAGCCCATGACTCAAGCAACATAAAACAGCATGGTGGGCAACCATTGCCTGGTCCAAGAGGTGGGCCACCAACTCCATCAGCAGCCACATCCATCCTGAGGAAGGAGTACCACTGGAGAGTCTCTCCCTGATTTAAACCATCAGTGGGAATGAGATGAGGGAGGCAACTGACGACCTTCATTTGCCCTTTCCTTCTTTTCACGACTGAATAGAGTCTTCTCCCTTTTCTTCATCTGGGTACAGAGTTCTCACTTGGGTCAAAATGTGTGTGGCCCCGAGGAAGTGAATGGAAGCTCTAAAATTAACTCAAGCTATTTCTAAAGCCATTACAACAAAGGGAGGGCTTGAGAACCCAAGAGCCTGCAGGGGCGGGACAGGAAAGGGAGTGAAGTGGGCCCAGTGGGCTATGTGACGCCCAACAGAACCAGCCCCAGCTGCCGGCCCCTCTAGGACCCTGAGCTACTGAATTGTCCAACTTCTCAAGACAAGCCAGAAACCTGGATCTTTATGTGAAATGTACTGTTTTAAGTATAATTAAAATGTTTAAGACACCATGTGTGCCAACATCTTGCCTGTTTCTACCAGCCTGCACCCCTGCCCCTGAGGAAAGCAAGGACCACGGGGGCGCCAAGAGGTCAGCCCGTGGCCAGGAGACACCAGCTCTACATTTGTGGCCCTGGACACCTTTGTTCTCAAGCTTTTGGAGCAGAGAGGCAGAGGAAATCTCATGCCTGGGGGGAAGGAAGGCAGGGTGAGGAGCGGTGAGGGTTTAGACCAGCTCCATTCTCAAGGAAAAAAAAGCAAAGTTTAGAAACAAAATGTATTAACATGTGAGCGCTTGTAACCTCCCGGATCCCCTCATCCTTCTAGTCCAAGAGGGGAGGGCCCTGCTGGCTGAGGCCCGGGACAAAGCGGGGTTGGGGGGTGGGGAGTGTGGGCACAGCAGGATCCTCAAACTGAGAAGACTGAGGGCTTTTCAAATTGTTGTCAGAAATTAGGATGAGGTCAGCTTCACTATTTTTCAGGAAGCTCAGGTAAATCTGGAATGACGTTTGGCCACTACACTCTGTGTTCGAATTCAGTAAGGATTGCTGAGACCAGGCCAGTGGGGCTAGGCTGGGAATTAATCTGTTTCCTGTATAGAAAATCTTTCTGTTCTATCTGAGAATGGAAGGCAAGGGTGTTTTTCCCATAGTCTGTAAGTCTAGGGACATTTTCTATGCAATTTAAGCCTCCAGGACTTGCCCATTCTTCCCAGTAGTGACTGTCTTATAAATGACTGTGTCATTCAGAATCTTCGCGGCCAAGGATGGACAGGGCAGCTGGCCCCTTCCAGAAGTCTGCAGACAAGGGGAACCCCCAATTTATTGAAGGACAGAAGACTGGTGTGGGGAGAGGGCACAGTGTCAGGAAAAGCTAAATTCACAGCTGGCATGGGGCCCAATCAGGGTTGTCTAGAAAGCTGCTGGGACCGCTTGACAGGAGCCCATTCTAAGAAGGGATTGTCGGGAGAGCCTCTTGGGACAGAATTTTCCCCAAAGAGGGCCAGGAGGCAAGGTCAGCCTGGAACAAAGCCTTAGTCATCAGAGTCCGCAGACTCTGTGCCAGCCCAGGTGACCTTGATCTGGTCCATAGACATCTGGCCAAAATCTGGGAGAGGAGACTTGGCCCCAAGACAGGAAGAGGGGTCCTTGTCACCATCAGTCAGACCTGGGGACGCAGAAGAGGAGAGGGGCTTTGCTCCTCAGGGGCAGCCTCCTGGGAAGGGGCCACGGGGTCAACAGAGGAACTGGAAGAGCGGGGAGGGCTGGGAAGTAGCTGGTGCCAAGGAGGAGCCAGAGTCACAAGTTCTTAAAGTACAAATGGGGCATCTCCTGGAGACCTCCAGAATGAGCGTGTGGAGGGGACAAGGCCATCAAATAGCAGGCAGGGAGAAGAAAATACATGCCTAAGTGTGAAACTTACACGCATTTTAACTTCAGTCTTGGGGCCAAGAAGGCACAGAATGCAGGAATATCCCAGTGATGCCCCAGTGATGCCCCAGCCTGACTGTCGCACTTCACTGAGGTCACAGCTCTCCGAGGGCAGGCATTCCTGTCTTTTGTTTAAGGCTCTCTCCCCAGAGGCTAGGAAAGTGCCTGGTATATGATGATGTCGATATTTATCGGTGGAATATATTTCCCAAAGAGAGTCACCACCTCAGTCCCCGTGTGAAAAGAGAGGCTGACAAAGAGGACAATGTGACCTTTCCCTCAGGTAACATTTTTAAAAATAGAGATAAGAGAGGAGGCCCCTTGGGAAAGGCTTAGCGATGGCTGAGCATAGGGATGGATAGAGCACGTAACATCGGGGCATTGTCTCAGAGCTACCAACACCAGGCATCCCCCTCCTCCTGCCAACGTGTCAGACCCTCAGGTGCTGACACTTCATAAATATTAATGGCCTCTGGCTCAGCAGTTTCTGAATATTCCTAAATTTGAGCTCTGCCTTGACACTTCCTGGGACAAGGAGCCAGGCTGAATGCAGATGTAGCCCTTTTTGCAGTTTTAGAAAACGTTGAGCTTAATTCTATTATTATTTTAGCCTTCCCACCCAAACCTCAACGTTTGCATTTCTACTGAGTTACTCCTGACACGGTCTGGTGGCAATGTCACACGCCATGTCAGGCCACGTCCCCAGCACTGAGGTGACCCTGTCACTCACACTCACACTGGCATCTCTAACATTTGCCAAGTCTAATTCCAAGAGGAAGAAATAGCCTGAGTTCTGATGGAGAACCAGCCGGTGTGGACTCTGGACTCATGTGGACCAAATTTCAGCTCAAGTTTTTGCCCATAAATGTCGTTGATTTGGATAAGTTACTTGGTTTGACCAAGTCTCCATTCAACATCTCTGAAGTGTGGGAAATAAAATCTGGATCAGTTTCTAATTCCCACGGTAACAATGATCAAAAACATTGTGGATTCGAACAACCCAAACTTACTATCTTCCCATTTAGGAGGCCAGGACTCTAAAATGGGTCTCCTTGGGCTAAGGTCTAGGTGTTAGCAGGCCATGCTCCTTTGGAGGCTCTGGGGGAGAACCCGTGTTCTTGTTTTTTCCAGCTTCCAGAAGCCACCCACCTTCCTAGCCTGGTGGTCTCATCCTCCACCTTCAAAGCCAGTAGCTGCTGGTCTGGTCTTTCTCACATGACATCACTGACTTTACTGCCTGCTGCTTCTGTTTATAAGGACCCTGAGGATTACACTGGGCCCATCTGGATAATCTAAGACAAGCTCCCTATTTTAAGATAAATGGATTAGCAATCTTAATCCCCTTTGCCTTGTAAGGTCACATCGTCACAAGTTCTGGGCATGAGGACACAGACATCTTTACGGGACTGTTATTCTGCTGATTGTGATCCTGTCCACGGTGTGGTGGTGAGGCCTACGTGAGGGTCAGCTGCGCCATGCTCGCCACGTGCTGAGCAGATTTCTCAGGAAGCTGGATACACTGGGGCACACGGACACCATGAAGATGGAGGTCTCCCACCATCTTGCCTTGTCCTCATCCCAGAAAGGATCCCATCCAACTTTGCCCACCCAGCCTGCCAATCAGGAAAAGCAATCATCTGCCATCTTTCAGCCAAACTCCCTTTTGTCTTTGTCTGCCTGGAATACAAACGACAAACACACTCTATGCCCAGACCCCCTATTTCATGTTCCACCCTACCCACCAGCAGCAATGACACTGACTAGAGTCCCTAATGGACACATCAAACTGCACATCCACCAACCTCCCCTTCAACCTTTGGGAGCCAAGCCCCAGGATCCCTCCTGGAGCAGACACCTGCCCTTATGTGCCTTGAAGCAACGCAGCCTCGCTCTCAGGAGCCAAGTGCATGGTCAGCCTCTTCCGTGAACTATAAGGACACAGGAAGCCCCCATGTGGACGGGAGTCAGCCAGCTTGTACAATAATTCCCAGCTTTGACTCTCTCTGAGTCCTTCCTCCCAGTGGCTGTTCTTACAGTCCTCAGGACCTTTCCCTCAAGCCATCCTTAGTCCTTTCTCAAGGCCTGAACAATTCCTAACTACAGGACACCTTATTTCCAGGTGGCCTTTCTCTTAATATATGCACCAGTCACCATGCCAGTCTCTGCAGCTCTTACGTAACTAAAGGTTCTGCTAAAACCCTCCACTAAAGGGCTGCAGAAACGAATAAATTCTGCAGTGTTCTTAATTATCATTGAGACACAACCTGAAGGACATAACAGGAAAGAAGAAGCTTGGTCATGATCACCTCAGATGGTTGACTTTAATTATTTCAGCAGACGGTGTGGCCCCAGGGGAGGGTGTGAGTCTGGACTAAGTCATTGCTGGGTTTGAGTCACTGTGCTGCCACTTTCAACCTGGGTGACCCTGAGCTGGTTGGACTCTCCAAACCTCATTTTTCTCATCTGTAAATTGTTGGGAATAACCCAACGTGCAGTATTAGGGTTAGAAGAAAGGAGAGAGGAGACACCTACCAAAGTTACCACATCTGGTAGGAAATTCTGTTCTGGTTACCTATTGCTGCATCTCCAACTCCCCCAAAACACAGTGGATTAAACAGCAACCATTTTACTGTATCTCACAAATTCTGTGAGCCAGGAACTGTGGTCTGGCTTGGCTAGGAGAGTCTTGTGCTCCTCACGCTGTCGGCTGATGTCTCATGATCAGCTGGCGACGCCTGGTCTGGAGGGCACAGAGCAGCTTCACTGAGAAATAGCCGAGGCTCACTATTCACGGTGGTTATGTTTTATAAAACTGCCAGGATCCCTGGTTACTGATGGCTCCTGGGGGAATTTCAGGGTTAGGTCCCAACATTTCTGTCAACTGAGCAACACGTACCCTTGTTTTATAAGTGTTTCTGTTTAAAGACACTATTTAATATATAGTTCTTCAAAATAATTAATTAGATTAATTATCATGACAATTTAGTGGTGCGTCTTTATTCTAAACACTAAAACCCTAGCTGGGGCAGGTTCAGCATCCTCCCGATGCTGGGGAATGTGACCTGAATATTCTTTGACTGCCAGCCTCACCACGAGCCGTCCGCTACACTGTTTGTGATCAGTCATTATTTCATGAGTTTACAAATTTAGCCACTTTTCCATCTTTTCTATAGATTCATACCTACTGTAACATGTTAACACTGGTGCAACTTCTGGAAAGATGGGCAAATGTCCTCTTCCTTTGCCGAGGTGGACCATATCGTTGGTTCATTAACACTGAACTCACGGCTAACAGCACTAAACGAAATTCATCTAACATGAGTCTTTTCTCTGTAAGGCACAGCACAGCTTTCCTGCACTTAGGACACTAGATAGCATTTCAGCACAAGGCTTGGGGCTACTTTAAAATGGCAAAATCCCCAACACAAAGCACAGAAATGCCGAAAATGCAGCAACAAATGGACCACGAAAAGGGCCTTTGTTTCCCATGTGAGATTGACTCAGCTGGGACGTGCACGTGTGTTGCCACTCTGGGCACATCCCCGAATGCCCACAAAGATTCTGCAAGTATAGACTTGGGGTTACAAATACATTTTAGTGCGTAGGATAACTCACAAATGTGTAGCCTGCGAAAAATGAGAATGGACTCTTCCTGGTGTTTCTGTGGGAATGGTGGACAGCTGCACGCCGCTGGGACGGTCCACCCAGGCGTCGACATGGCGGCCTCCCCAGCATGGCGGCCTGGGGTGATTGGACCTCTTATGTGGTGGCTGCTTCCCTCAGGGTGGGTCCTAAGAGATGGAGGAGGAAACTGCATGGCCTCTCTGGACCCGGCTTTGAAAGTCACACGGAGGCACTTCTGCCACATTCTGTTGGTTGCAAGGGAGCCCAGCTTCAAGGAGAGGAGGTTTAGACTCCACATCTTGCGGGGGCAATGTTGTGAAGGCCATCTTTGGAAAACACAGTCTGCCAGAGGGCTGGAAAAAAACACTAGCTATTATTTGATACAAAACAACCACAACAAAAGATGTTTCAACCAAGCACCCACAAGTGTAGAAGTAATTACTCAGAAAGCTTGCTTTCATAATCGTCTCTTACCTCATAAGACTCCGACAACTAGTACACGCTCAGCCCCTGCTCCATCTTTAAGGGAAAGATAGATGGGAGCTAAGGGGAGTGCCAAGGAGCCAGAGAGTCTTATAATCCAGGGCTTTGGAAACTTTAGAGGTCTTTAGGGCCAATTAGGACATAGGCTAGTCCCGGCCAAGTGCCGGGAATTCACGTCTGAACCACAGTGATCTGGAACACTGGTTTACTCAGAAACAAACACCTGGAGAGTGTGTTAAAAAAATATAGGGTTTCCCTGGTGGCGCAGTGGTTGAGAGTCCTCCTGCCGATGCAGGGGACGCGGGTTCATGCCCCGGTCCAGGAGGATCCCACATGCCGCGGAGCAGCTGGGCCCGTGAGCCATGGCCGCTGAGCCTGCGCGTCCGGAGCCTGTGCTCCGCAATGGGAGAGGCCGCAACACTGAGAGGCCCGCGTACCGCAAAAAAAAAAAAAAAAAAAAAAAAAAAAAAAAAAAAAAATATATATATATATATATATATATATATATATATATACACATATATATGTATATAGACCTGTTCAACCCTGCCTTAAATATATGAATCCAGAGTCTGTAATACTTTTGACAAGTACTCCCAGTAATCCTAGTGTAGCCACTAGAAGAGTCATTCTTCTCCCACCTAGGAGCCCAGAGGAAACTCTCAGCGCCCACATCATCACCCAGCTCAGTTCCTCCGGATCATGCTGACACTTCTAGATCCACCTCACTTTCCCAGGATCTCCAAAATCGATCTGAGTGATGGGCAAAGCCCATTTCCCCAGCCTCTGTAAAGGGCCCTGGGTCTCCCCGGCTCTGTGACAAAGAGGAGAATGAGACAAACTCCAATGGGACATTCTAAGTCCTCCTTTAAAGGCACCACACTATCAGACAGGGACTGTGCCTGAATGATGCCCCGGAAAAAATGTCCATGTCCTAATCCCTGGAGCTTGTGAATACTTTCCCTTACATAGCAAAGGGGAATTCAGGGTATAGATGGAATTAAAGCAAGCCCTGTGTTGGATTGTCATTATTTATCATGCTGAAAAAAAAGACAATGCAGCGTTTGGCACATAGTAGGGATTCAATAAATGGTGTAATAAATGACAGGAGTGCTTCTTTATGTTGCTTTGCTCTCATCTTCCAATACTTTTAAATAAGCGTTCGATTTTACTTCAGTAAAGGAGTCCCTGATGCAAGAGGATTTTAGAGGCCGCGTGGAGTAAGGGAATTAACATAGGCTTCAAGGTTAATGTGGAGCTTTTCTGTAAACCTCTGTGACCAGTGTCTGTATTGACTTCATCCATTCTCTACAATCACTGCCAGTTTGTACAACCAAAGGCAATGGAAATTTATTCAGCCATATAACAGATATTTACAACCCAAATCACAGGCAAAGGGCCAATGTCCCCAACATATATTGAGCTCCTAGAAATTATTAAGAATAAGACTTTTTAAAAAAACAAGGACAAATGGCATGAAGGATGCGAATAGATACTTCATGGAAAAGAATACAAAGGGCGGTTGATGCAATGAAAATACACTGAACGTCACTCATAATAAGAAAAGCAAATTAAAGCTACACTGGAATTCAAAAGTGTAGTAACTGTCGTCTGGCAAGGGTCTCAAGAGAGAAACACTTCCATATGCAGCTGATGGGAGTGAAGTGTGTACAGTCCCTTGGAAGAGCAATTTGACCATATCTGTCAAAATTATAAATCAGTTCCCTTTGTCCATCCATTCTATTGGGGAATTTATCTGACAGAGCTATCCACGGAGGAATGAAATGATACACTGCAGCTTTGTTTGTAATAGTAAAATACTGGAAACAACCCAAACATCTATCAGTAGGGAATTGATCATATAATGATACATCCATTTTGCCACTCTGTGAAATACTACATAGCTGTAAGACAAAAAATAGCATGCTAAAACTCTCTAGGTGCAACATGGAAACAACTCCAGGATATATTGTTAAGTGAAAAAAAGCAAGAAGAACAATGTGCATATCACGCCACCATTTTGGTAAAAAAAAAAGAAGGAATGGAAGATAAGACTTGTGTATTAGTATTTGCTTGTAGGTCTCTAAAAGGATCTATGAGATTTGAAATTGACATTGGAACCGGGCTTGATGGAGGACATGGATCAGAGGTAATTTTCACCGTGTACCATTTGGGTTGCTGAGCGTTAACGTTTGTAAATGCATTGATCGTTTAAATTTTAATTAAATCAAAAGTATTATTTAATAATTAAAATTTCTGAAGTTCCAAATTGCAAACAATAGACGTCTCCTCAGTAAGATAAGGAGAAGGACAGGTGCTCAATGGAGAAGTGTCTTACTGCTGATATAAAATATCAGCCTGGGAAACACAGACAAGAAACCTGTTAGAGGAGAAACTAATATAAAAGTCAGATGCAGTTAACTGTACTTTAGAAGCACAGTTTAAGTAACCTTAGTTTTAATTTCTAAGTAAAATACATTTCAGTTCTGATATTGAGACATAACCGGTTTATTGTCAGCTCTCTGTATTTGTTTTCCCTTATTTTCCTCTTGCAAAATTGGAAGCAGGGAGGGCTTAAGTAATGTCTGTAAGTAAATTAATTGTGTTACTATGTATTCATAGAATTCTGTGGCATGTTTAGCAGAAAAAGCTTACCAAAAAAAGGACCATAATTTCACATTAAATATGCCTTTTTTCAAATGCTTCTAATTGCACTATGTTTTGAGTATGAGGAATCTGATACCAAAAAAACATAATTGTTATCATTGGGTCAAAATTCATTAAAAGGGGCAGTTCTTGAATGTTATTATTCTGTATTGGTCCCTTAAGAAATTGCCAGGTTTAAAATATTTAGGACATAAGTCCAGCACCAAATCATTGCCTTTTAGTTACACAGATCTGCATCCTACCTTTAGAAATGGTCTTTCCTACTTAGTCAGTTAACAAAAGGACCAAATCATTTATCATCCACTTGGGGCACCTTTCAGAGCTAAAAGGGACACTCAATATTTACATGGGGACAAAGACGTAGCCAGGCTACCAAAGCAGACAGAGGCTCTTTACCTATTGCGGCATTCATAATAAATTGTGAACCACAAAATATTTATTAGGATGTTTTGATTGCCATGAATTGTGTCTTTCCAATTATCATACAAATTGCTTCCAAGAAGCACAGTTTGAACTCTTTTCTGTAAAGACACATTGAACAGACCTGAATCGGTTCACAAACCCCTGCAAATCTGAGAGGTCTATCCACCAAAGCAGCTCACTTTTGTCAAAATTAATGATGTGTCCACAATGATTAATGACTGCCTTGATAAATGTGATGAAGCACTGCAAACGTTACTCTTGCTATAGTTTATTTGAATTTATTGCACCTGATTCATTTCCTAATCTGGAATTCATTCATGCATTTTAAAAATTACTGTGTTATATTACTTTCAAGGAGACTATCTTTCTATTTTAATTTCTCCCCATTCATAACACAATAGATCTTCCCCAGTGTATCAAGGTAGTAATAGTTCAGATGTTTCATTCTTAGAATTACATCTCTCAAAGTCAAGTCAACCAATGTCAGAAAGATTCAGTCCAGTTTGCGTTATATGCACTAAAGTAATAGTTTGAATTATTTCACAGATTTTACCAATTCATTCTCTTCATATAGACGTACTCCAAATCCTTTTGTTCTGTTTTAAAATGAGAATAATACTGTTGTCATAGTTTTGTTAGTCCTCCTGACTCAGAGTCCTGGAAGTGCTTGAGGACATACGTAAATCCCTTGAAATAATTGGCAGCATGTTTTGTGTTTGTGTGTATGCATTTCTTTTCTCGCAAAAAAATGTTTGTAGCATCCATCGCATTCTTGGAGGGGTTACCTGAGGACTCAGGAAGGTTAAAGTAGACACTGCTGGGTCAGGAGGGCAGCTTTCCTCTGGGTGTTTATTGGACAGACAGAGGTGCCCACCTAAGTGGAAATTTTCTCACTAGGTTTTTATATCAACAGAAACGGCCTGTGGTCATACACTCTCCCGGGCAGCCAGGCACCCCAGGTCATGCTGCAGCTGGCCTCTCCTGGCCTGCCCCACCCTTAGGTTGTTCCCAATATATGCACCCAATATACATGGCTCATTTTCCTCCTAATTTAAGCCTTTGCATAATGGACCCAGTGTACCCTTGCACTCCTGACCCAATAGCTGAGATTAGGAGAGTCAAGGGACTTCCCTGGTAGTCCAGTGGGTAAGACTCCACGTTCCCAATGCAGGGGGCCTGGGTTCTATCCCTGGTCGGGGAACTAGATCCCGCATGCATGCCACAGCTAAGAGTCTGCATGCCACAACGAAGACCCTGAGCAGCCTAAATAAATAAATAGAAATGTTCTCCTAAAAAAATAGAGTCAAAACCTCTTTTCAGTGACCTTCTCCTATATTCTTATTTCTCCTATACCGGAAAGGAAAGTTCTTCCTGTCCATGTTCCCCCAACGTGTTGCCGATATGTTAAAATCAACGTATTCTGTGTTATAGTAAACCTAAGACTTGTCTTTCTAAATCTGTTTTGACAGAGGATATTTGGTTAAAGAGAGAAGACACTGGCCATATTACACAAGTTAAAGGAAAAAAAACTTCCAAGAAATTACTCAGGACTCTATGAAATTCTAATCTTTCTTTAAACTTTTCATGGCCTTAAGACATGGAAACAAACTAAGTGTCCATCAACAGATGAATGGATAAAGAAGATGTGGTATATATATACACATACAATGGAATACTACTCAGCCATAAAAAAGAATGAGATAATGCCATTTGCAGCAACACGGATAGACCTAGAGATTATCATACTAAGCAAAGTAAGTCAGAAAGAGAAAGACTAATATCATATGATATCACTTATACGTGGAATCTAAAGTATGACACAGATGAACTTGTCTACAAAACAGAAACAGACTCACAGAGATAGAGAACAGACTTGTGGTTGCCGAGGGGGAGGGGGCGTGGGGGAGGGATGGATTGGGAGTTTGGTATTAGCTGATACAAACTACTATATTTAGAATGGATAAACAAGGTCCCACTGTATAGCCCAGGGAACTGTATTCAATATCCTGTGATAAACCATAGTAAAAAAGAATATGAAAAAGAATATATATATGTATAACTGAATCACTTTGATGTGCAGCAGAAATTAACACAACATTGTAACTCAACTATACTTCAATAAAGTTTTTTAAAAAATAAGAAAACAAGCTTATGGTTACCAAAGGGGGAAGGGGGTGGGGAGGAATAAATTAGGAGTTTGGGATTAACATATACTCACTACTATATATAAAATAGATAACCAACAAGGACCTATTGTATAACACAGGGAACTATACTCAATATTTTATAATAACCTATAAGGGAAAAGAATCTGAAAAAAAAGATATATATGTATGCATAACTGAATCACTTTGCTGTACACCTGAAACAAACACAACATTGTAAATAAAGTATACTTCAATTTAAAAATTAAATAATAATGATAAACTTCTCATGGCCTTGGATATAATAAATCTTTATGGAAGGACCAAAGTTAGCTCGTTAGATCTGGTAACGGGGACAGTTGGGGACACTGCTGTCTTGGCTGGAAAGCACTGGAGATCCTGATTAGCACTTTCCCCGTTGTTGGCAGGTTCAGAGCGTCTAAACTGTGCTGCTCCTTGGCCTCATTCTGAATGGACTCCATGCAATGTCCCCTCTCAGTTCACTGAAAAGCTCAGACTAAGTCGCCTACCTGGGGAGGGCTCCCTGCCTGTCAGCCTCAGGATGATAGTCTAAGGAACAGGCCGATGCAGGCACTGTCCTTTAACACCCACTCTTGTTCTGTGTTTCATCCTCTTACAGAGAATTCGCCCAGAACAACAAAAGACTGTTTGTAGTTCTAATGGTTTTTCCCTGGCCTCTGACCCTGGGGACAGCACTGTTTTCTCTGCGCAATAAAGAAAGTGTCTGTGCATAATGGCTGTGACTTCTCCCTCTCTCTTTGAGTTGCATGGATTAGGGATTAAATGCTCAGTGAATGAGGCCAAATTCTCAGGAACTTGCCCCATTTTATGTCGGTAACTTTGCTTTCTTTAAAAAAAAGAAAAAACAGAGACTATAATCAGAGCACAGCTTCAGCGCTGAGGGGCAGGGGAGGCCAATTGGTGCTGAAACTTCTTTGGGGTTTTTAGTCAAAGGCCAGCAACATCTCCATAAGAGTCAGGTCAATAGCTCAGGGCCTGACTTCACTCTGAGAGCACAGTGCATGGTGTGAAGTTGTTTTCTCACAGGAGGATGTGAAGAAATGTCCACTGGGGTCTACATTGTAGCTGTTCTTTTCTTTCCAGTTTAAACTGACCATCTTCTGACTGCTGAGAGCCAGGAGTCAGAAATCCATCATCATTTGCCCTCTTGTTCCTCATTTAGAGGGTCACACATCCGTCCCCATGATATTTGAAAAACATTCTGGTCCCCTGCCTCTTAATGACCATCTAATGTGTCATCCTATTAAATATAACCAATTTCTGTATCTTCTTTAACTACGAAATGTTTCCAAATCAATTGCCTCGATAAACCTCACGATGTCCTATTTCAAATGGCATAAAAGGCCAGAGCAGAGTTTGCTTGCCCTCTGAATCTGATTACATAAAAATCTCAACTAGGTAATTTTCCACTTTGGATTGCCCAGGACAACATGTTTCAGAAAATGCAAAAAAAAAAAAAAAAAAAGAATATTTGCCAAGCACACTAAGGTAATTGTTTCTGCCTTACATGTAACAATATTTTGCAAATATATAACAGCTTCTCATCAAAGTTGATCTATGTTTCAAAATAGAGGCTGATGTCTCTGGGTCCCTGCCTGAATAGCCAGATGTGAGCTGAATAGACAGATGTGGGCTCCTGGGACTCGGCAGGGAAAGAAAGAGAAGGGGCATTTATTGAGTCTTTCTGGTGTTGTTATACTTTGACCCCATTTAATTCTCACAACAGCCCCAGAACTTGGTATTATTATCTTCCTATTACACATGAGGAAACTGAGGCTCAGAGAAGTTCCATACCTTGTTCGAGGTCATTCCAGCCAGCAGAGTCCAGATTTAAACCAGATTTGGCCATGTCCCCAGGTGAGGAATAAAGGAGAGTTTCTCGGGACCCATAACCTTGAACAATAAGCCAACTTCCTGCTGGATAATCTAGCGTGTGGCCTACAAATTGGAGTATTAAGTAGTCAGAGAGAGAAAGACTCATCCATGAAACAGTGGCAAAGGCTATCTTCAGATATGACCTGAAGCCATTCTTCAGGGGACATCTGGGTGGGCCTTGGTGACCCTGTAGTACAGCTTGAGAAGGTTTGGCCAGGAAGTACTGGGACCTCAAGATACACCCAGGGCAGAAGAGAGACACTGGAATAAGGGAGCCGTCTCATCACTGGGCTGATCTGAACTGTGTCCTCGGAGGTGGGAAGATCACACTGGAACCAAGGACAGTACATGGCAGGATGTCTCTCTGGGAAAGTGCAGAGAAAGGGGGACAAGGGGGTGTCAGAGGAAGGCCCAAGACTCAGGGAAAGCCAACAGTATTGGGGAAAATCAGAGGACAAGCTCAGAGGTGGACTGGACAGACCCAGTGGGAGTGGTGGGTGCCCAGCTGCTGGGCTAAGGTGGGAAGATGGGTGAGGGCGTGTTCCCAGGACACCCCGCATGGTCCTGCATCACCTTGGAAACTTGGCAGGACAAAGCCTTCAAACGCTGCACCTCGGCCACAGCAACTGCCCGGTTCTGGGGACACAGAGACTGACGAGGATTCTCAGGATGAGGGTGGGAAGGCACTGGAAGCCTGTTGTCAGTTGGGTGGGAAACTAGAAAAGAAACAGAAATTTCCTATCACCAAAAAGCAAACTAGGAGTCGGAGAATAAGAGTTGAGGCTTTTCCTTCAGGAAAGGTGTCCCAGCACTGGCCTTGTTTCCCGACCAGGCTGGGGAGGATGCTGCTTCCAGTGATGGGCCCGCCTGGCGTGACTACAAAGCACAATGGGTACCTGAAGCTTGGGTAGAATCATGATACGTCAAACTGAGAGAATGGAGTGGATGGGTGTGGAAATACAAGGAACGGAGGTGAAAAGGTTGGAAAACACGATGGGCGTTTGGATAGATTGAGCCAAACAGCTTTTCAGGTGCAGGCTGCTCCTCTGGAGGACGGGAGGGAGGTGCACAGAGAGGACAGGTGAGCAGGGCTGGGGCGGGCTCTGAAAACAACGTCTCAGCCATCGCATCCTTCCTCGGGCTGCGCAGGATGGTTTCACGTGCACACTGAGAGACTGAATCTTAAGCAAGGTTAGCCAACTGGGATTCTCTCACCCTCTCTGACAAGGAGACAGCGCCGCCCCAATTAAGCATTCCATCTGCTGAGTCATCAGGTCTGAGCTTCCCTCCAAGCGAAAGTGCAGACGCTGACCCCGAGGAACACCTACGTGCCCGGGGCCTTCGGAAAGCGGGGAGGAGCGGGGGCATGGGGTGCTTCCTGAGCTTTTTCTGGACAGGATGCAAAACTTCAGCATGTCAACATCTGTTGTTGCTTTCAAGGTATAGGCAAGCATGTTTCTGAGATTTTTCCTGATTTGCCTTAAAGGAAAAGTACTTGTCTTTCTGCTGTCTGGCACAGAAACATTATTCTCTCCATTTTGCTACATTTGTCTCTTTTCTGGTGTTTATGGGGGGTTTTGACTAATATTTTCATTTGCTAGAGGTGCTTTTAAAGTTGCACACGTGAAGAATAAACACCTTTTCACCTCTGCATTTCTAATATTCAGCTGTTCCCTTGCCTTACCTGTCCAAATGCACTGACCTTTTTCTCTAGGCAGTTATTTTTGTCTCACAATCACTTTCTCTCGGAATTCTAGGGACACAACTCCGCTGTTGTCTAGATTTTGATGCAGATTTCTGTGGAGAAGTCTGAGGCCAGGGTGATTTTTGGTTCTTTTGGGATTACTTATATTGTTGTTGTTTTGTGGAGTTTTTTTTTTTCTGTTTGTCATGAGTCCCTTCTCTATGCCTGAAATTTGAAAGTGTCAGTACCCCAAGCCTAAATGTTGGGCTCCTTTAACTAATTTTGCCTTGTATTTGATGAGCCTTTTCAATCTGAAGGTCCAATTCTTTCTGTAGCTCAAGAAAGTTTCTATTTGTTTTTCCATTTGTTTTATGCTTTTTCCATTTGTTCTATTTTCCATTTGTTCTATGCTTTCCGACACATACATGAGGCTTCCCTGAACTGTCATCTTTGTCCCTTTTTTTCCCTCTCATCATTTTCACTTCCTCATCTGTTTCATATCCTTGACTTTCATTTTTAGGTACAGGAGAACTTCTCACATGTAACCTCTTCTTAACCAATCAGATTTTCTGTTCGTTTCAACAAACATTCAATCTGTTTCTCAATGTTTCCATTTAGGATTTTTTAAATTTTGCTACTGTGTTTTTCATCTTTCCTGATCTCACTGGTCTTTCTCTACGGCTGTCTGTTCACCTTTCACAGGTGCAATATCTTCCTCAATGTTTCAAGGGATACACAGTAGAAACTGTGTCTTATTTTCTCCAATTCCCTGCAGATTCTATTTCATTGGAAAACATTTGCTCTGGCTTCTTTGGAAGTAGCTTGTTGCATTTAGTAGTGATTTCTCTATAATATTCCTTTATAAAGCTATGTTTTCTTGTCTTTATTAGTTCTTGTAAATGGTAATCCCTAATTGTTTACTATTGGGAATCAACATAGATTCTGACACATATTGTTTTCAACCCTTCCAGATTCTCTGGGCTCAATGAAATGTAAAAGCATTTACAGGGATTTAGTTAGCTAGATCAGGTACTCGGTATTGAGACTGCTGAACCAGTGGCTGTAGCAACACGGGGCATCAATTCATTACCAGAGGGCCTCTTCCCATGTTCCTTCTGACACCCAGCAACTAATACTAGAGCACAAATCTTGAGATTCATGCTCCCACAGTATTGTGACTTTTCCAAAAATATCTTGATTTATGAATACAAATTAAATAGTACAATACTATAATCCACCACATCAACAGACTAAAGAAAAATCACATGATTATGTCAACAGATGCAGAAAAAGCATTTGACAAAATCTAACCCCCATTCATGATTAGAACCATCAGTAAACTAGGAATAGAGGGGAATCTTCTCAACTTGACAAAAACTGGCTACCAAAAACCTATAGCTAATATCATAATTAATGGTGAGAAACTAGAAGCTTGCCCACTAAGATTGAAGCAAGGATATTCCCTCTCATTATTCCTTTTCAACCCATACTGAAAGTTCTTGCTAATGCAATAAGGGAAGAAAAGGAAATAAAAGGTATACAGATTAGGAAGGAAGACATAAAACTGTGCTTGTTTGTTGATGTCTTGAACATCTATGTAGAAAATCTGAAAGAACTGACGAAAGAACTGTTGGAACTAACACGTGATTATGGCAAGCTTGTAGGATAAAAAGTTAAGCAATAGTATAGTATACAAACTATACTATTGTACCATAAAGGGATAATACTACACATACTATTTTGTGACTTGCTTTTTTTCACTTAATGGCATACCTTAAACATCTTTATATTTCAGTACATGGAGGTCTTCTTCATTCTTTTTTACGTATAGTATTCCATTAGATAATACCAAATTCACTTGCCCAGGCCCATACTGATGGCATTTAGGTTGCTTCAGAATTCATTGCTTGGTTGGTTGGTTCTCACTTGCAGTATGATATCATGGACCCCCTTATTATTTCAGTATTCCCTGAAATCTTTCCAAAACACACATGAGGGCTTTTACAGAAATGTCTCCAATCTATTCATTTATGTAAATAAAAAATTTCAGAATAATAATGGTAACAGTGATTACCTCTGAGAAGTGAGAACAGAGCTGGGGGTCGTGTGGTAGGAATGTGCTAATATATTTCGCTTTATATCGTTTTCTACTATCAGAGTCTTTACAATTAAATGCAATGCTTTTCTAATCTTAATTAAAACATATAAATAAATAATGCTGCAATAACAGCAGCCCAAGCTGTTTTTCTTCTTTAAGGCTATGTCTCAAGGAAATTATCTAGATGTTAGATTACTGGGTTAAATGGCATGCTTAGGAACTGTGCCAATTCCCATGGTCTGGAGGGATTTCAGAGGTGCAGCATTTGGCAGGTGGTTCCTACCATTATGGAAAAATAGAAGCAACTGTATACAACTGAGTTGTGTCTAATAGTGGAAGTTTCACTCATGCAGCTAAGGTGCAAGATTTGGTCTTAAAATCCATTAGAAAATAATCGGTTGGTGGAAATGCTGGAACAGGTGCTCTTTGGTGCAGCTGCATCCTTGCCTAGTGGTTGTTCTGGATCAAAACCCCAAGGAGAGAATCAATGACTCTCTCTTCTTGTGGAAGTTCGGAGAGGACGTTGGTGCATTTAAGTGGGGGCAGAACGGACGTGTAACTCAAAAGTCCAGTGCAGGCTTTTTTCAGACTGGGCTCCTGCCTGTTACTTAGAGACTCTCTCTGTTCCACCCTTTTCTGTCTTTGGCTTTGTCCCACATCAGGCTTCTCTCAAAGTTACAAGAAGCCTTCCGCAGCAGCCAGGGCTTCAGCTGCTCTGCTCACATCCAGAGGGAGAAAAATACATGGCTGAGCTTTGGGCTGATTGGGCCAGTCCGTGGCCAGGTGACTGACAGCTGCTGATAAACTTTGGCCAGCAGTTGTCAAAACCAATCACATGGCAGGAGGAGGAACAGGTAACTCTAATTGGCTCAGGTCAATCAAGACACGCCCCTAGAGCCCTGGAGAAGCCAATCCCAACCAAGCCTGGCTGCTGCACAGTGAGAGAGGTGGCCAGGCATGGCAGTGAGAAACTCAGTCTGTGACCCACATAGTATTTTCCATGGATGGAAAGGAGAAAATGACCCTCTTGTGCTGAGCCTATATTGTGTACCAGGCATGGAGCAAGAGGTTTTTATTATTTAATTTAATCCTCGAAACAAACCTCTAAGATTGGCATTGCTAATCTTTATTTCACAGATAAAGAAAACTTCTTTCACAGATAAAGAAAGCTCAGAGAGTTTGAGTCATTTGCCTAAGGTCACACAGCTAATAGACATCGAAGCTTATCTCACCAATTTCATATGCTGCTTGGCACAGCTTGCTCATGATCCTAAAGTGCATCCAAGTTCAGCATGATAAATACCTTTTAGATCCTATTCCCTTGAGGTCTTTTTTTTTCAATTGTTTAAAAGTCATGTGGATTTTTTGGAATATATACATATGTAGTTAAGACTAAATCAGAAGGAAAAGCAAAAATGTGTTTTATTTTTTCCAATTAAGCATCTTCTAGCAGTTGAAATACTTGGTTTGTGTTATCAGATTCCGGCCTAGAACCAAGTCATAGCTATGAATCATAGCTGATGTAATGTGCGTCTTAGTAGAGCTATTATGTATTTCCCAGGTGCACTGCACTTGACTGTAGGAAATCAGATCCCTGCCCTGGTCCCTGGTGAGCAATTATGACATCATGAACTGGTGCTTGGATACCGAATCACCCTGGCCTTGCAGAGCTGCTAATATTTACTCTCTGTGGAAACTGGTGGGGAAAACCTGAATCTAGATTTGCACTTTTCCCCTGAAAGAACAGGGGCTCTTGAGAGCACTACAGCCTCTGGGTTGGTGAGTCTTCCTGAAGTTCCCGGGGAACTCCATGGGGATTCCACATTGCCTGCAAGTATGGGGCTTGCTGCTCTGTTACTAGCATTTGAGATTGAGTCCCTGATTGCAATTCTGGTTGGGGGGAGGTTAGGAGGGAGTGTGAGGGTGGACAGGTAGGTGGAGGTGGGTACACGGGCACAGACACGTACCCTGATGTGGACAGTCATGACTGCCAGGCAGGGGAGGACTTCCGTGCAGCAACCTGAGGAAAACAGCCAGACAGAGGTTTATGCATCTTTAGTGATTTATGCTCAGGAAGTACTCAAGTTAGAGCCTCCTGCTTATGAAAGATGAGCGATGTCACAGATCTGCACATCTAAATAACAAATAAAGACAAAAATGAAAAAACAAAAAAGACTTGAAGTCCTAAAATTTCATTAAGATCCAGTTTTCTTCAGAGAGACTATGTAGAAATTCTATTGTTGGCATAATTAATTGTGCTGAGCACCACCTGAAATGCTTCAATACCTTCAAACCATTTCACTGTTTTTGCCTTTACTCAAAATAATTGGTCACTTTCTAATTAATGTGAAGCCTCGTTCGTAAAAGATGTAGTTTAGACCAATAAAAAGGGAGGGAACACCCATTTAACAGTTTCTCAGAAGCAATTAAAAAATGACACTCTTAAGTTTTACAGGCTGAGGAAACATCATGCCCCAAACTTGGCATGATATTGTTTTAAAACAGAGCAATGCAACAAGTACCCCACGGATGAGGAGAGGTAAGGGCAACTGCTAAAATGTTGCAGTATTAGGACTTCCCTGGTGGCGCAGTGGTTAAGAATCCGCCTGTCAATGCAGGGGAAAGAGGTTCGAGCCCTAGTCCCAGAAGATCCCACATGCCGCGGAGCAGCTAAGCCCGTGCGCCATAACTACTGAGCCTGCGCTCTAGAGCCCACGAGCCACAGCTACTGAGCCCTCACGTGCCACAACTACTGAAGCCCGCGCGCCTAGAGCCTGTGTTCCGCAACAAGAGAAGTCACCGCAATGAAAAGCCCGCGCACCGCAACGAAGAGCAACCCCCGCTCTCCGTGCGCAGCAAGGAAGACCCAACGCAGCCAAAAATAAATTAATTAATTTATTTAAAATGTTAAAAAAAATTACAGCATTAAAAAATTGGCTTCCCCTCTAAGAAAAACTGCCCAGAAGCAGCCAGAGTTCTGTCGCGTGACCCTTGGCCCACAGTCTGATGACACCCTGTGGCGCAGCTCCCTGCAGGAGGCACTGCCAATTTGCAGGGCCCACTGCAAAACGGATTCTCTTGTTCAAAAAGCAAGTGGATGTATACATATAGGTGATTCCCTTTGTTGTACAGCAGAAACTAATACAACATTGTTAAGGCAATTATACTCCAATAAAGATGAAAAGAAAAATAAGAACCCACAGTGAGATATCATCTCCTACCCAGGAAGATGGCTATAATTGAAAAGATGGACAACAGTAGCTGTTGGAAAGGACATATAGACATTGGAACCCTCATATACTACATTGCTGATAGAAAGGCGAAATAGTGCAGCTGCTTTGGAAAGCAGTCTGACCGTTCCTCAAAAGATTAATTCACTTCTAGATATACATCCAAGAGAAATGGAAATATATATCCACACAAAAACTTGTACACAAATGTTTGTAGCAGCATTATTCATAATAGCCAAGAAGTGAAAGAACTTAAATATCCATGAAATGATGAGTAGATAAATAAAATCTGGCATATGCCTCCAACGAAATATTATTTGGCCATGAAAAGAAGTAAAGCACTAATGCATACTACAACATGGATGAACCTTGAAAAATTATGTTAAGTGAAACAAACCAGTCACAAGGACTGCATATTTCAATATTCCACGTACATGAAATGTCTAAATTAGGCAAATCCAGGGTCCAAATATATTGGTGGTCGCCTAGGGCTAGGAGGGCTGGGGAGGTATGGAGAATGACTGATAATGGATATGGTTTCTCTTGGGGGTGATGAAAATATTCTAAAATAGATTATGGCAACAATTGTACCACAATACGCTGAAATATACTAAATATGTCTACTAAAACCATTGAAATGTACACTTTATATAGGTAAATCGTACGTATGTGAATCAAATCTCAATAAAACTTATATAAAAAATATATATTTTTTAAAAGGAGGTGGAAAATGCCATTAAACATAATAAAACATAAAGCTTTTCCCTTTCTTCCACAGTCTCTCCCTCGATTTATCGTGGTGTTTTTAATTTGCTCTTTAATGCCGTGTTAAGTAAAGAAAAAATAAAATATAAAATTTTTACCATGAATTTTACCATTTCTCTTTATATTGTGCAATTCCTATTGAAATGCAAATATAAGAGCATTTAACTCAGATGCTAAATAGCCAAAATTACAAAATTTGTATTTTATATCTTGTACATGCATATGTATTTCCTTCTTACCAGAACACTGAAAATCGCAAAACATTAACTCAAGGGTTTCTATTTCACTTCTTGATACACTATATTCTACTAATGCTCTCTGCTTTTGGTTTACTGATGAGTATGGAAGGCCTGAAAAATAAAAATAAAAGGCTCCTTTCTCCTGTCCTTTCCTTCTATGGCATCAATTCCAGCATAGGTTGACTAAGACAGGGAAGTAACATAAGTTAGAAAGGGTATGATAGGATTCCTCGGTCATTTGTGCTTCTCTCGCATTGACTTCTTCTTGCATCTGAAGCAAATGTAATAAGGAAAAACAAATCTGACTCTGTATGGGATCTGTTTCTTTTACTTTAACCTTTGTATTCAATTGCTTTTGCTTCCAGTTAAGAATGTTGCCTAGAGCCTGAAATATACAGGATAGCTCATTCTCAAGGCTCTTACCTTTAAGGATGTAACACTTTTCCATTCAAATAGAGATAAAAAGTTGCAGAACAGAGATTAACATTTGTCTTGTTGGAGGTTTACAGGAAAGTCCTGACCTGACCTACCTGGACAGTTGCAAAAACAAAGGATGCTGACACCAAGAAGTTTGCAATGACCAACCACACCCCTCCCTCACCTAACCTTTAAATATGCTTTGCTGAAACTCTTTGGGGAGTTCGGAGTTTGGGGTGCACAAGCCAGCTGTCTCCTTGCATGGCACTACAACAAAACTTTCTCTGCTCCAAACTCAGATGTTTTGGTTTGTTTGGCCTCACTGTGCATTGGGCACATGAACTTGTGTTAGGTAACACAAGTTCTAGGTCTAACGGAAAGTATGGCCTCTGGAGGTCATCTGGGGCTCCCTCCCCTTGCTCAGTCATAGATGCTGCAAGATGACCACCATGCATCATGGTGCCATGGGAATTCTGTGCTCATGGGGCGTCACAAATGCAATGTGTGAATGGGGACACACATATTGTGTGTCTCCTCTGCTCACATATGTGCTCCATCATCCCACTGAGTTTCACCTCAAAATACAAGTTCAAACATAACATTGTTAGTTTTGAGTAGCAAAGCATTAAACCAAGCATAGGGACCCCCTGAGAGCAGGTCGTATGTCCACAAAGCCGGCCCTGCCCCTCGGTAACAAGAATCAGAGTAATTAGCTTGGCCAATCAGGTTCTCACTCTTGGGAGTTTAAACAGAGATGTAACAATGAGAGAAGCATCATCACTAAGTACCAAGAGAAGAATCCGGAGAAGAAAATATCTGAAGCATCATAAAGACTGTTCATAAACTTCTGGGACCAAGGTATTTTCCTTAGCTTGTGATGATCTTCCGTCTCCATCTCTGTGTGGTCCAAGCTCTACTACCATTTCTTCATTTCTAATGAGGTCTGGATATGTGGCTGAAATTTTGGTTTTTACCACACTTATCCTTGTAACATATCTCTCATTACTCAGCATAATTTGACTAATTCTATGTTCCTTGCAGCTAAGAGCCTGATAAACAGTTAAGGTAAATGGTTGCTTTCTGTACACCTGATACAAACACAACATTGCAAATCAACTATATTCCAACATAAAATTAAAAAATTGTTTAATTTAAAGCAGTAAGTGGTTGCTATTGGTACTATAATTTTTTAACAAGACAGGGAAAGACAGCCAGAGTTTAGATAAATGAACCCCAGGAATGAGTATGTCAATGTCTCCAGCACATTAGGTGAGATGCTACCTGTTCAAATATCAAATTCTCTTCTTAGGCAAATGGAGATGAAACTATGACCGCAGTTCTCAGATTATCTAACTGACATAAATAAATAAATATGTATCAGGGTATTCTTCCTGAGTTATAAAAGCAAAACATTACAAACAACCTAAATGTCCAACAATGTAGGTTTGGCTAAATAGATTTTATCATTTGGATGATGTTTTTTTCAGGCAGTGAAAAGTATGTTTTTAAAAGAATATTTAGCAGTGTACATGTCAAGATCACCATAATACAACTGAAAAAGCAGAGTAAATATGTGTACTTAACATTACCAATTATGTTCTGAAAGTATGAATATATATTTATTTACTTGTTTACATGAATAGAAGAAGGCCAGAAAGTTACAAGCTATTTATCTCTGGACTATAGGATTAAGAGTTTCTTCTATTTTCCATTTAGTAATGTTTAGTTTTTTTTAAAATATATTTTAAGCTTTGATAAAGAATTAATAAATTTCTCCAAAATTCCAATAAATTTCCATCAATATAATTCCACACTCAAAAACTAACTTTATAATTGTGGTCTGACCTCTCATGAAGTGAAGTATGGTGATTAAGAGGATGTGTTTCTGAAGTCAAACAGCTCTCAGCTCTGAAAAGTTTACCACTTCCTGGCTATTTGACCTTGAGCAAGAAACCTCAATCCACCTGCTTCCTTTTCTGTAAGATGAGGTTTTTAATAAATGACCCCTTTCAGGTTCATTCTATGGATTAAATGAGATGATTAATTCCCCTTCAATGATTATTGCTCATTCTGTTCATTGTGTATTCCAGTGAGGAGGGTGATAGCCGGCACATAGCAACTGCTCAGTAAATCTTGAGTGAATGACTGGGCAGGTCCGAACACACATGCATGCTGAATGAATGATCATGGAGTCATAACAAGAATCAGACCAATACAATTTTATTTTTCTACATTTTGGGGCTGACATTTGTGTAGCTTGTGATATGTAAAAATGAATATCAACTTTTAAAACCTCCCACTTTCTTTTCCTAAAAATCTTAATGGTGTTTTGTGTTTTGTCTTTAGGCTTTAATTGTGTTGGCAATCTAAGTTGACATCATAAGTGTTTTATCAATTTTAAATTAACTTTGGTTATTTGGGATTTAATAAGTAACCTATTGACCGGGCTGAAAAATTTAAGTGATTTGAAAATGATTTAGAGGCCAAATTCTCCCTTCCTCTCCTGTTGCCTTCTCTCCACTTTCTATCACTCTCTCCAAAGAAATAAATAAGCGTTATCAATCCCTGAGATACTTTTCCTGGGATTTTTCAATATCTATATCTATAGTCAATTAACTTATGTCCAAGTCCTAATGCCCAGTACCCGTGAATGTGACCTTATTGGGAAATAGGGTCTTTGCAGATGTAATCAAGTTAAGGATCTAAAAGTGAGGTCATCCTAGATTTAGGATGACCCTTAAATCCAAAGATAGGTGCCATTTCAAGAGAAGAGAAAGGTGACCATATGAAGACACAGGCAGAGATTGGAGCGATGCTGCCATTAGCCAAGGAACACCTGGAGCCCCAGACGGAACACGGTCCTGCTGACATCTGTTTTTTCTTTTTTAAGAAATCTTCCTGTGTGTGTGTTTTTTTTAATTCATTTATTTTTGGCTGCGTTGGGTCTTCGTTGCTGCACACGGGCTTTCTCTAGTTGTGGTGAGCAGGGGCTACTCTTCGTTGTGGTGCACAGGCTTCTCATTGCGGTGGCTTCTCTTGTGGCGGAGCACGGGCTCTAGGTGCGTGGGCTTCACTAGTTGTGGCTCACAGGCTCTAGAGCGCAGGCTCAGTAGTTGTGGCTCATGGGCTTAGTTGCTTCGTGGCATGTGGGATCTTCCCAGACGAGGACTCAAACCCGTGTCCCCTGCATTGGCAGGTAGATTCTTAACCACCGCGCCACCAGGGAAGCCCCTGGTCCTGCTGACATCTTGATTTTGGATCTCTGACCTCCAGAATTGTAAAAGAATAAATTTAGGTTGTTTTTAAGCCAGGGGGTTTTGGGTAATTTGTTACGGCAGCCCTAGGAAACTAATAAAAACATCTAAGCAGTATAGAAATATTCGTTGACCTTCGTTTACTATTTAACAGTGGTTCTTAGAGTTTTGATGTGTTATCTACACCGCTGTCATCAAAGTCAAAACTCTGGATAGCTTTTACACCACAGGAAAGTTGGAAGAAAAATATTTTCTACTTTTTGATAGTGCTGGGGCTTAATTATACGTTTCTTGAATTGCAGCTTCAGGGAATTTCCAAACACATAATTTAGCCTTCCTCTACTGTATGAAATGTTCTACTGGAACAAACAAGATTAGGGCCATTATATTCAGTTCATCTTACCCAGAAGGCAGAAGTAGTAATTCATACATTCAGAGAGAGGGAGAGAGAATTTGCCTAAAGCGGCCAATTTTAATTTCTGCATTTTCTAGATTTTAGCACTGGGTTAAGCTCTAGTCAATGCTGAAAATAAATGTGTGTTGCTTGGAGCCGAAGGCAGAAAATTGTGAGTCTCATGAAGAGTGCCAGGTGTTCACACTCTTGTCGCTAGATGGTGGGTTGGGGAGAAAGGGGTAAATGGAACTGAGGCAGTTAGAGCAGTGAGGAGTTCCCCCGGGGTGGGGAGGGGGCTTGGGAGGGCAGCGGTTTGCAAAGTAAGACAGAAGGACTTCAACACTTTAACAACTGGTTCTGTGTTCCGGTGCCTGTCAGCTGAATACAGTACCAGTGATGTTAGCGCAAACAACACACTTGCCAAATGCTTTCACACCCATCATTCTGATTCTACACAACACTCAGAGATAACTGCTACCCCATTTCACAGATATAACCTCCGAAGCCCCAGCATATAAAATGACCCTCCCAGGATGGCCCCAGTAATAAGTTGTGCACGCAGGCCCTGAACCCATGTTTTAGGATTTGAAATTCAGCCCTCTCTTCATTAAACAACAGCCACTTTTTTTGTTTGTTTGTTTGTTTTGGCTGCGTTGGGTCTTCGTTGCTGCGCACGTGCTTTCTCTCTAGTTGTGGCGAGGGGGGCCTACTCTTCCTTGTGGTGCACGGGCTTCTCACTGCGGTGGCTTCTCTTGTTGCGGAGCACGATTTCTAGGCACACGCGCTTCAGTAGTTGTGGCTCGCAGGCTCTAGAGCGCGGGCTCAGTAGTTGTGGCACGTGGGATTAGTTGCTCCGCAGCATGTGAGATCTTCCTGGACCAGGGCTTGAACTGGTGTCCCCTGCGTTGGCAGGCGGATTCTTAATCACTGCGCCACCAGGGAAGTCTACAGCTACTTTTTAAATGACAGTAAATCTTCCTTGACCAGGCAGACGGCCAAGCTGGTTTCCATTTCAGATGAGAGAACCAAAGAAAGCCCCACGAAGCCAGAGAAGAGCCAGAAGGGATGCCAGCATTGAGGATGCCTTGGTGAGAAGGGTCAGCTTCTCAAACGAAGAACCTTCGGGGATGTATTATGGATGAATCTGAAGATCATGGCGGGGGTGGATGAGGCAAGTGTACAGCACTCCTCAGCAAATTACCTTATCAATGTGGACATCTGAGTCAAGAAAATGGGTCTGCTTTACCCAATACATAGCAGAACGTGATAACCCACAATGTCAAACAAAAAATTTCAAAGGGGGTTAATATTAATATATGATGACATCCAAAATAGATTATTTTACAGTAGAATAGGATTGAGAAGGGCATATCCTTGCACTTGAAACTGACCACAAAAGACACAGTTTATCTCTTTCAGGGGGGAACCATGGGGGTGACGTGACCCAAGGCCTTGGGGAAGGTAGGTCTTGTGTTGCTGTGCTGCTGGGTGCTGATGAGGGCATCTCTGAAGATCAGGTCTAAAGACAAACAATTGGCTGGTGCCCTTGTATCAGGAAATGCCCGGGCCATGACTGAGGCTTGCATCTCTTTCTATTGATTTGCAGGCAGAGGAAATGAAGCACCTCTCTCTCTCTCTCTCTCTCTCTCTCTCTCTCAAACTCCAGTGGGCCTAGCAGTTGCCAAAACTGAAGTATGATGTGTGCTGTGTGTGCACTTCTGCATGCTGCATTTGCATATTTTATTCCTGTTTTAAGGCTGAATAATGGATTCAGGTTCTGAGCAGTAGAAATGCTACATAAATGACTAGCCAGGCTGTGCTCAGTTTTGTGCTCAGGTGAACTTTGCCCCACTTTTGCTACGGCTGCTGCTGCTCTTGGAAAATAAACCCAAGGCACACACATCTGAGGATGGAGACCTGGGGGCTCGGAGGAGGTAAGGAGAGGCTGATCCAAACCATTGGATGTTTTTCCTGATGGCCAAGGAGCTCGTTGTCTGTGGAATGTGAAATGGCAGAGGAGGATGGCATTGCTCTACTAAACCTGAGAGTGAGTTTAAGGTTGCTGTTTGCTGGGAAGAACTGCCCATTGGTGTCACGTGACACTAGGGTTTAGATGACCTCCTAGGGTCACACAGCAAGTGAGAGATGTAATCATGACCATGAGTTAGGAACAAATTTATTTTTGAACCATCCGAGTATTAATGGCCTACCTTGTGTTCTGTTTCCTGTTGGGGACTAGAGAGAGAAACTGAAAAGAGTCTCCACCTAAAAAAGCAAAGTAAATTAACTACATGTTGCTAAAACTAATAGTAAATTAACATGAAAGAGTCAATGATGGAAATCATGTGAAATCCAGGATTTGCTTCAAAATAACTGTGCAGGGAGGAGGGGACTGGGTGGGGTAGAGAGAAAGTGAGACGAAGTCATGAGTTAATCATTGTTGAAGTTTGGGTTTGGGTACATAAGTGTTCTTTCTCTCAAGTTGTATGTTCATTTGAAACTTTCCACTATAAAAGTTTTTTTTTTAAGTATCCCATTTACAAAGAAACAACAAACACATTAAATTAAACCTTCCAAGAAATGTGTTGTACCTATATAAAAAAAAAATCTATAACACCTAACTGAAAAACCTAAGGACTCAAATAGAGAAAGAATATTCCTGGATGGGAATTTTTGTTATCATAATGACGTCAATTTTCACTCTAAGTAATCTGTAAATTCAATGTCATTCCAATTGAAATTCCTGTAGGATTTATTGGAACTTGATTCTCAAATTCATATAGAAAAGAAAATATGCAAAAATAGCAATGACATTTTAAAAAGAAAAAGAATGAAAAGGAAATTATCCTATCAAGTATCAAAACACATTACAAAGCTATAATTAAAATAGTGTGATATTGGCATAAGAAAGGACATGTATTCATAGAACAAAATAGAGAATTCAGAAATAGAGACATGTAGATATGAAAATCTGGTTTAATACAGAGATAACATTTCAAATCTTTTCCCTCCTGACTGGGGACAAATTTAGGTTTTCACTTGGAAAATAATGTACTTATAAATATTTGTCTATATGTCAATATACTTACCTGTTGATATGTTTATGTATAGCCTATTTCTACATTTCTATATCTTGCAAAATTACACATGTATTTTAAATACTTATTTTATATTTTTATACATTTTGTTTGAAAAATAGTTTATTATATTTGTTTATATATTCTATGTAGATAAATTTTTTTCCTTCCAGTTTTATTGAGATATTATTGACACACAGCACTGCATAAGTTTCAGGTGTACCACATAATAATATGACTTACATACATCATGAAATAACTATCACAATAAGTTTAGTGAATATCCATCATCTCTTATAGATGCAAAATGAAAGAAATAAAGTTTTTCCTTGTGATGAGAGCTCTTAGGATTTACTCTTAACAGCTTTCATATATAACGTACAGCAGTGTTCATTCTATTTATCATGTGGCACACTGCATCCCTAGTACTTATTTATCTTACAGCTGTAAGTTTGTACCCTTTGACCACCTTCTCCAGTTCCCCTCTTTCCACCCCCCACTTCTGATAACAACAAATCTATTTCTTTTTTTTAATTTTATTTATTTTTTTTATACATCAGCTTATTTGTCGTCCATTTTATACACATCAGTGTATACATGTCAATCCCAATCTCCCAATTCATCACACCAAAGACTAAATAAAGGTGAACAAAACATTTTCACCTGTATGGCACTTATAACTTGCACACTTAAATATAGGCTATATATAGTATATATACGTGCATGTATATGCTTATATACGTATATATGTATGTGTGTTTTGTATATATGTATGTATGTATTTGTACATGACATACATGACAATATGAGGAGATGCAAATGTCTGGTGGGGGAGGTGAGGAAGGCTCCTCGGGGGAGACCTTACAAGGAAGAGGCTAGTCCAGCCCAGGCAGAGCAGCCCTGCGGCAGAAAGTGGTCCATGGCAGGAAGGGGCCCGCAGCAAGGGTGAAAATAAATGGTAGAGCCTGAGCTTGACTGTCAAGGGTGTGAGACTACTCCTAACTTGAGAGGGAGCCAGCAAATATCACTGAAGGGAGGACAGAGTGGGGACACGACTGGGTGGATGCTAGCAGGACCCTCTGGAGGACAGCTCGGAGACACAGGAACCAGAGACAAGCAGGTACGTCCGGAAGTCCTTGCAGTGACCTGATCTACACCAGAGGCCAAGAGCTTGGAGAGGAGGGATGGAGGCCAAGTTCAGGTGAGAAGCCTGGCTACCGACGGGAAGAGGGAAGAGGAAGCCAGGATAGGACGGGGTCACAGCCGGGTGCCCGTGGCAATCACCAGGGAGTGTCTTGCTCCTTGAACAATAGTGCAAGGACATTGCTACTTCTGCCGGGAGCCCCGTGGATGACCCCACCAACCAGCTGGAGTTGAGAACCACTGAGGTTTTGGGCCAAGGTGGCTGGAGGGGGTTCTGAACTGAGACAACGAACTAGGAAGAGGAGGTACTTGGAGGAAGCCCGATGGGCTGAATTTGCGGTGCCTGCATCAGGTCCTCCTGGAGAGGCTGCTTCATCCACAGGTGGGGGGAGCCACCAGGAGGAGCTTCTGTCAGGTGTGATGGCACCTGTCTTAGGGAGCTCAGGCCACTGTGACAGAATACCAGAGACCAGGTGGCTTAAACAGCAGGATCTATTTCCTCACAGTCCTGGAGGCTGGACGTTCAAGCTCAAGGTGTGGGCAGGGCTGGTTTCTGGTGAGACCCTCTTGTTGGTTTGCAGGTGGCGCCTTCTCGCCACACCGTCATGTGGTCTGACCTCTGCACGCACATACCTGGCTTCTCTTTGTGTCCTAATCTCCTCCTCTTATGAGGTCACCAGTCACATCAGATTAGGGCCCATCCTGAGGGGCCTTGTTTTAACTTAATCACCCGGTTAAAGGCCTTATGTCTAAATACAGTCACATTCTGAGATCCTGGGGGTTGAATTTGGGGGGAACATAATTGAGCCGGTAAAAGCATCTTAGTGGTAGACAAATTAACCAGAAGGCAGCTTTGTTCCCTGAGCCTTGAAGGGACCAGCTGCCAACAGGTTCCATCTGATAAGGAGCTGGTGACATTCTTGTTTGGAGGACAAGGGGCTCTCGCTGGGTGTGTATAGTTAACCTCCCCTCGGCCCACCCCAACAGACCATGGATGAATGGGAGGCGAAGGTCCGATGACTGCATCTCACCAGGGCAATAAAGAAGATGCTTTTAGGGCTTCCCTGGTGGCACAGTGGTTGAGAGTCCGCCTGCCGATGCAGGGGACGCGGGTTCGTGCCCCGGTCCGCGAAGATCCCACATGCCGCGGAGCGGCTGGGCCCGTGAGCCGTGGCCGCTGCACCTGCACGTCCGGAGCCTGTGCTCCGCAACGGGAGAGGCCACAACAGTGAGAGGCCCGCGTGCCGCAAAAAAAAAGAACATGCTTTTATTTCCTCTAAGTCAAAACAAGAACAAGTGCTTGCTCTGTATCTGCGGTACCATCTCATCTCACCCTCACGTCAGCCAATAAGCGACGTGTCTACTGCCACTATCTTTGTTTCTAGGATGAAACGCATGTTTGGCGTGGAGGCGTGACCTGCTGGAGGTCCCTCGGCTGGGAAGTGGCAATGCCAGGCCTTGACCTCGGCCCATCTGACTCTCCAGAGCCCGTGACTTTAACCCCCATACTGCAAACAGTATTTCTTTTGCTTAGAAACATTTCCAATTCTTTTCGAACCTCTTGAAGCAGTTCTTCGGGAATCCCTGGGTCAAGGAGGTGATCTTCTGTCAAAGTGTTCAAACAGTCTCTTCTCCCCGTGACTCTGAAAGCCCTTGACAGCCTTGCAGATGTGACAGGGGAGAGCAGCCCAGCTTGGACGTTCCCTGCCCGGCCTTGCAGCAAGAACACGTGTCGTTTTCTCAGGTAGCCTCAACAGGGACACAGAGAAGCAAAGTAGAAATGATGGGCCCAGACGTGGCTCAGAAAAGAGGTGGTGATGACCGATGAAGGGCCTTTTGATTACTGTCTCCCAGCAACCCCCCGGGGACCGTTCCTGAGCATGAACTGGGCTAAGTGACATGACCCAGGGGTTGCGAAGCGGTCCACACCTGGTGGGGCCGGAACGGATGTTGGGGGGAATAGAGAAGTCTCCCTGGGCGTCACGGCATGAACATGGGGAGAACAGAGCATCGAGGGGGTCATCACAGAGATCCATGTCTTCGTCCACTGTCAGCCAGGGACCAGTCACTTTCAAGGGTAGAATGTCACCGCTGGGTGGAAGATGGGTGGTTTGCAACTTCCTGTAAGAAACATCACTATCATCCTGTGACACTGCCTCCACATTCCACTTGGAAAGACAGGCGTACAATCAGTATATTCCAAAGAGACTAATTACCTGGGGAAGTTGTTTTTAAAAAACAATAAAAATTATACAGAAATCGGTGCTACCCACACTGGGCCTTGTAATAATAATAATACGTACAGGATTTTAGCTGAGGGGGTGGAGTTATTTTTTTATATATATAAAATTTTATTTATTTATTATTTTTTTATGGCTGCGTGGGGTCTTTGTTGCTGCACGCAGGCTTTCTCTTGTTGCATTGGGTCTTTGTAAGCCCCAGCATATAAAATGACCCTCTCAGGATGGCCCCAGTAATAAGTTGTGCATGCAGGCCCTGAACCCATATTTTAGGATTTGAAATTCATCCCTCTCTTCATTAAACAACAGCTACAGTTTTTGGGGTTTTTTTTTGGCTGCATTGGATCTTCGTTGCTGCGCATGGGCTTTCTCTCTAGTTGCGGTGAGCGGGGGCTACTCTTCGTTGTGGTGCGCGGGCTTCTCATTGCGGTGGCTTCTCTTGTTTGCGGAGCACGGGCTCTAGGCGTGCAGGCTTCAGTAGTTGTGGCTCATGGGCTCTAGAGCGCAGACTCAGTAGTTGTGGCGCATGGGCTTAGTTGCTCTGCGGCACGTGGGATCTTCCCGGACCAAGGCTCGAACCCATGTCCCCTGCATTAGCAGGTGGATTCTTAACCACTGAGCCACCAGGGAAGTCCCAGGGGTGGCGGTCTTGAAATGCAAGTCTGTGACCCATAGAAGCAGAAGTTCATACAGCCCATAAAGTTATTTGCTGAGGAAATGTTATGTTAAATATATTCTCTGAATATCCTCTTCTTATCTCCGGTGTGCAATAAGATGGAAATCATCAGGTATCTTTGGAAATCACCTCCAAGTTGGAAACCTCTGGGTATTGCAGAAAATTGAATGAATTCACTGAAGGAAAAAATTACCTTACTTTTCATATATTGCCAACCAGGACAAGTATCCTCAAATAAAATAGAAGTTCTTTCACCGGCTGCCACAAGAAGCCATTAAAGAAAAATGTGGTCACCCTCATAGCCGAAACAAGTTTGTTTTTTAAGGTCAAAATATATGAATTGAAAAGAATAATCTTTATTGCTAAACAGATATTCTCACAGTCCTCCCCTGACTGACATCATTTATGCATATTTTCTCCACTTGGTGGATTATCTATGGCCAAACTATAATTGCCCTTGGACTTTCCCTGGCAACCTGTACAAGTGTGGTCAAGCACAAGTCCAGCTTCCTGTGGGCAGATGGGCGAGGCAAGAAGGATCAGAGGCTGGCACATTCACTCCCCATTCTGGGCAGGGGGTGTGGGATGGGAGGGGAGGCGTGCACCAAGCTCCATTATAAATCACTCTGAGCTCATCTCTTGTTAGAAAACACACATCTTTCCTAATGGAATGGGCAACTAAGACCTATAATAATAGATGCTATAAATATGTATAAACATCAGTTATCTTGAATTTCAAATATTCTTATAGGACAAAAATGGATATATTTTCCTTATTATTCATTCAAATAAATTCTAGTCTGTTTGTGTGATAATGAATTTCTTACCCTTTCTGAGCTGACTCATCCTGCTTGCTGGAGCATTTCTTATTTCTCCTCCTGAAAGGACCCAGTGAGAGGCTGGAATCAAGACTGCTGGAAGGAGGAGCAGCTGTTGAGATTGAAGACAAGTACGAACCACTGTTTTCTTTTCAAGTTACCACCAGGTCTGGGTCTCGAGCCACCAGAGACCCTGGGGAGCCAGGGAACATCCATCCTATATTCTGCACCGTATATGTCCTTGTACCACATTGGGTGCTTCAACACTAATGTTTGACAGTTTGAGATCATGAGACGAATAATCATTAACCCAGACGAAATGTCTGGAGTTTCCCTGGTTGAAACAAGTCAGGTGGAACCCATGAGAGGGATCACAGGAGAAGGCCCCCCAGGAAAGGGTGAGTTGACATTCATACCAGGCAAACTCGGGATGGATGAAGGGGTCTTAACACTCAGCGCAGAGCTGCTGTAAATAATCTGTGCCTTTCTTCTTTTCAGCCTCTACAGATAACGCCCCCTAACGCTTCAGCTTGACCATCTGCAGCATTGACAAAAAACTTGCAGAGAGCTATTATTTATTAAATATTTCAGTGAGTGATATTATAATAACATTATAATCTGGTTAATTATCTCCATATGAAAAATGAGGGAAAATGAGGACAAGAAATCCTGTCACTTCTAGGTAACACAAGGAAAAGCTGGAATGCAGACTCAGCTTTTCTCTGTGATACACAGGCAGCTTAGCCTCTTCTCTGGATAAGACCTCCCCAGAGAGTGGGTCACGCTCATGACATTCTCTGCTGTGTCCATCCCCTACGTTTAGTATGTGCTCAATACATAATACCCAGCAAATTGCAATCAGTGTGAAAGCCAACACCTTGCTTGGTCCATGGAGTCACATCCAAGGATGCAAAGAGGTGAGAGGAATTCAGATCTTTACTTCAGTGTCTCCAAAATGCCAAAGGGAAACAGACAACACGGAGAAGCCAGCTTTCTTTAATGTCCTTGCCTTTTCTCTGTCATGATTCCCTTGCTCCACAATCAACTACAGCTTCCTCAGATGTCATTCTTCTCCAAATAAGCCCCTCGAAATGCTTTCTCTGCAACCTGGCCACCATTACTCCTGACCTTCTCTTCTCCCTGCTATTCTACCAGAACTTGTAGATTCTCTTTCCAATAGACACACTGTCTCTTTCAAAATCCTGATTACTTTCTCTATGCTCTGGGCTGTGAAAACACACACACACACACACACACACACACACACACAGAGTAGCCAAACTGGAAAAAAGAAAGTAGTAGGTACAGCAAGAATTTTCCCGTGCAGAAGGGTGGGGGTCACATGGTGGACTCTGACACGAAGATATTCTCTATTTTGTTTCGGGTCAGCCACCACCTTTGGGCTCTCTGCCCTGGGGACACCTGCAGAGGCCTCAGCCAAAAGGAGCTGCTTTAGGGAGTTAGAGGCGCCCATTATCTTATTTGTCTGTTTTGTTCTGGTTTTGTTTTCCAGAAGGGTGTGACTTACATTTGTTGTTTCGTTCACATGAAAGATTTCTGTTTAATATTCTAATTTTGAAAGTCTTATATTTGCCTGTTGTAGTATAGCCTACACTATGAAATCTAGCTCTCTTACTGTTTGTCTTTTAAATTATCTCTTTACTGTCCTGGTTTTGTTTATCATTGTCATGGGTTGAATTATGTCCCATCCCCCCAAATTCATATGTTGAAGTCCTAAACCCCAGTATGTCAGAATATGATAGTATTTGGAAATGGGGTCGTTGCAGATGTAATTAGTTAAGAGGAGGTCATGCTGCAGTAGGATGGGCCTTAATCGAAAATGACTGGTGTCCTTATAAAAAGGGGAAATTTTGACACAGAGATGCATGCAGGGAGAAGGCCAGGTGAACATGAAAGCTGAGATCAGGATGACATTTCTGAAAGCCAAAGAACACCAAAAGTTGCCAGCAAACCACCAGAAGCAGGGGAGAGGCCTGGGACAGATTCTCCTCATAGCCTTAGAAGAAACCAGTCCTACTGACACCTTGATCTCGGACTTCCAGCCTCCAGAACTGAAAGACAATACATTTCTGTTGTTTAAGCTCCCAGTATGTGATACTGTGTTATGACAGCCTTAGCAAATTTATGCAATCATTTTAAAGTATTTTATAGGTTTTTTTTCACTTTTTTTTCAACCCTTGCATTTAGTCTTACCATTATTACGTCCCTGTTGTTTCTTTTTTTTTTTTTTTTTAATTTATGATGACACTCCACCCTCAGTGATGGGGAGCTTAACTCCCCACTTCTTTTTTTTTTAAGATGTTGGGGGTAGGAGTTTATTAATTTATTTATGTTAGGTCTTCATTTCTGTGCGAGGGCCTTCTCTAGTTGTGGCAAGCGGGGACCACGCAGGCCTCTCACTATCTCGGCCTCTCTTGTTGCGGAGCACAGGCTCCAGACGCGCAGGCTCAGTAGTTGTGGCTCACGGGCCTAGCTGCTCTGTGGCACGTGGGATCCTCCCAGGCCAGGGCTCGAACCCATGTCCCCTGCATTAACAGGCAGATTCTCAACCACTGTGCCACCAGGGAAGCCCCTCCCTGTTGTTTCTTAAAGTCTGATTTTATCTATCTGGACATATGAATCTTTTATTATTTCAGACTTCATCTCTCTTGCTCCCTTAATTTTGTTTATGTTATTATTGGGCCAGATGTTACCTTTTGCCTCTGGTCCTCTCAATAATTTGCACATTGGTTTTACTAACTTTGTCACCATCATCAACATGATTTCTTCTCACGCTGTACTTTGTATGATGTTCACAAGGACGGTGGCTATCACAGTGTGTACCCCACAAGCACCTGGCATGCTTGGTACTTTTTTCCCTTTCTCTCTGCTCCCCAGTTTCCCTTCCTCTCTGCTCCCCAGTTTCCCTTCATGAATCTTTCATCTCCTTCAATGATGATTCTCTAAAATTTTTCACCTTGTTTATCTCGAGACTCTCAAGCCAAAAATTTTCTCCTAGGACCATTATGATTGTCCTTGCACAGATGAAACATTCGGTGATTGGAACGTGTGGTTTTCAGACATCATACACCATCAAGGCCCTTTTGGAGGAGGAGCCACTTCACAGGCCCCAAGCTCAGGCAGCCCAGGGCCAGGTTTCATGTTCTGTTCTCGCATCTTGAACTTCCTCGTTTCTGCACTAGGCCATGGAGGTTATGTAGCTAGTTTTGTTTGGAGAGGAGCCTTTTCTAAAATCCATACCCTCATATCTTTGATCACTGGATGCTGAGAAAATTGCACACACTTTGTGCCCTATGACAGCAGGTCCACCAAGAAAGGACCGTCCCTGTGAGGCTTGGGCAGGATGTCGCTGAATTTCCCCCTTGGTTTTCATGGAAGGAAGCCCAGTAGAGACTCTGTGATCAGGCTCTTGAAAGCCTTCCTAGGCAGCCTGCCTTGAAAGTGATATGTTTCCAGTAGGATTGGAATGCATCAATATGCAAAAATATGTTTTTGCAATCTCCAGTGCCTGAAGGAGAAGATTGAACCAAAAAGAATCCTATAGTACGTTGAAGGGCTGTTGGATGACATTTCAGCTCTCAAAGATCCCCCAAGCCTGCAGAATTGGTAAACTTCAGGCCCCCAGCCCCCAGCACCCCTGCACCTGTGTCTCCTGTACACCCTACATCACAATGCCTCTTCCCCCACTTCTGCCCACAGACCAGTCTCAGCTTCAACCACTGGTTTACAGTCCATCTTGACTAACTTCCTGCCCTAAGTCCCGCCCAGAGTCAAGGCCCATCTTGAACCTCTGGTTAGATCACTCCCTCCCTCCTGTTCTTTCCAGACCCCTTCCCTATGTGCCCAGGATGTAGCAGGACAGAATCCTAGAAACACAGCTCCTTTCTCTAAGTGGATTCCACGCAGAACCTCTCATTGTTCTGCTAGGACTGTCAGCAAGCCTCCCCACTACGCTTCTCCCTGGATTTCTCACCGCTGAACAAAGCCAGCTTCACCACCCCAATGCCGGTGCGGGGGGGTCCCTCGCTGAACAAAGGGTTTGACCCCGACACAGAATCCCAGCATGCCCCAGTAGGTGCAAAAAGCAAAGCAGAACTGTACCAGTCAATGTGGAAAATGTGTTTGCATTGTCTCTAAAGTCTGAAAGGAAACTTTTTCTTTTAAATACTGTAAGAGCTATTGGATCTTTCTCTTTCATACCCAAAATTTCATAAATATTTTGTCTTGTTCTAACAAAGAAGAAAATTGTATTTCACATGCCAGATACTGTAAAGTTCATCTGGGAAGTAAATTCTTAAGACTATCTATATCATTTTTGAAAAATAAAGACGTGAGACATACTCTAAAGAATATTACAAAGCAAAACAATGACAACCAACAGTACAATCATGGCCCAGAAACAATTAAACAAAATAGAAATGACGAAAACACATGTTACAAATAAAGGTAACATATGATAAAGGTAAAATTGCAAATTAGTAAGGAAATGAAAGATTTTTTTAGCAAAATCATATTTGTACAACTGGCTAAGGTTTGGGGAGATATGAGTAAGTCCTTACTTTTCATCTTAAGCCAAAATGAATTCCTGACAGATGAAGGATTTGTATCCTTAAAAATTTATCCAAAGCCATAAAAATAAGAGAAAAAAATACTGGTGAAAGACTTATAGTACATGAAAGTGAAATGGGGACTTAGAAACTCAACACCAAAGACAGACAGGTAGGTCACCGGCATGGTTTCAACCAGGACTGCCAGACATTTACGAGGCCAGAAACACAGCGTTCACCTGACGGCCTGCATATCACACGTGTAAATATCTGCAAGTAATAAAACAAGTTAACACATTGTTACGTTAAGTATGATGTATCCTTTTAACTTGACAAATATACTATCCCAGCAAACAACAACAACAAAAATTTGCCTAAAGCCGTGGTGTTTATATGACTGGAAGCTGGCAAAATATCAAAAACCAAACTTAACCATTATTGCGTTGTGTCTGGATGTTCCATCACCAAGTCAGCAATATTTGGGGAAGTCATACAACAAATGTGTGCATAATTAACATGTTATACTTATTCGATAAAATTATTCTCTTGTTTTCACTTCTCAAAAATCACTATATTATTTTTTCTGCATAATTTGTATTCCATTGATACTAATGATTTAAAGGATTAAAAAGTAAAATTTAATTGCATTCCAAATGTACAAAATTTGAACTATTTTCTTCAAAATAAAAACTGAATAAAACATCTAAAATTATTTTCGTGAGTTTTCAAAGAATATTTTTCTTCTAAGATATTCAAGATTTTAATTAAAATTAAAAGGCAAAGTTTCTACCATATGACCCAGCAATCCCACTCCTGGGCATATACCCAGATAAAATCATAATTCAAAAAGATACATGCACCCCAATGTTCACTGGAGCACTATTTACAATAGCCAGGACATGGAAGCAACCTAAATGTCCAGCAACAGAGGAATGGGTAAAGAACATGTGGTACATACATACAATGGAATATTACTCAACCATAAAAGGAACAAAATTGTACCATTTTCAGAGATGTGGATGGACCTAGACACTGTCATACAGAGGGAAGTAAGACAGAAAGAGAAAAACAAATATCATATAATATTGCTTATATGTGGAATCTAGAAAAATGATACAGATACACAGATGTAGAGAACAAACGTATGGATACCAAGGGGGGAAAAAGGGGGATGAATTGGGAGATTGGGATTGATATATATACACTACTGATACTATGTATAAAATAGATGACTAATGAGAACCTACTGTGTAGCACAGGGAACTCTACCCACTGCTCTGTGGTGACCTAAATGGGAAGGAAATCCAAAAAAGAGCAGATATAGGTATACGTATAGCTGATTCACTTTGCTGTACAGCAGAAACTAACACAACATTGTAAAGCAACTATACTCCAAAAAAAATTAATTAAAAAATTAAAAGGCAAAGTTTAAACTCATGGTTACAAGAATTTTAAATCACTGTTATCTATGCAGAACTGAAATTTCAAATTTATTTTTATTAAATGTTACTAAATATTTTAATAAAAACAAAAGCCTTTGCAAGTCCAACATTTGCTGTTCTTGCTGTGAATAGAAAGAAACGGAATCATCTTTTACACCCGTTGTATTTACACGTATGTGTGTGTGTATGTGTATGATATTAATCCTTACAGAGAGCAATGTGTGTGTGTGTGTGTGTGTGTGTGTGTGTATATATATATATATATATATATATATATATATGGAGACCGAGAGACTATGAATTATTCAGTATTACAACATGTTCCTTGGCCACCATGTGCAACTGTAAATAGAAAGACCTCCAGATTCAAGAATTTGCACACACAAAGAGGCAAGAAAGTGGACACTCAATCCAACCATTAAACTGTATTTTAATAGGCCAGACTATATTTATTTCATACTCTCCAAGAGGCAGGGTTTGACCAGTCTGTCTTTTTTCTCCCCAAAGCACTTGTGTCACCCAGCTCTCCCCACTCGGGAGCAGCTGCTCTTCCCAACTTTAGCTGCACACAGCACACACACCATCCTAGTATGGAGACACAGTCCCCTTTGTTTTAAGGACATGAGCAAGAGGTGAGAAAGTTTTCTAGGAAGCTGAATGATGTTAGTCAAAAGAGCTGTTATTTAGGGTATGGACTCCACTGTACCAGTGCCCGGCACACCCAGTCCCTAAGAGGCATTGGCTTTGATAACAATGAAAAATCACCTTCTCATAAAACAAACTGGAACCCATGAATAAAGTCAAAAAAACGAACTAGCAAACTCAAATATATGTGTCACATACACAACAAACCATGCTTAATAGCTTTACTATGTAAAAAAACAAATTGTACAAATGGTTTCACAAGTGTTCCAATGTAAGATGTGTAAGGATAATGACACCAAACAATTCATGAAAGAAAGACTATAGAAGACAAACTATATATATAAATGCATGTATAAAATATATAAATATATTTTAAAATATATAATATATAAATAGATATATATAATTCAGACTTAACAATAGGCCTTCCCTTCCTGGTAAAAGAGCCACGGCGGAGATCCTGGGCAACTTCAAGGCTGCTATTTGCAGGTTTAGGAGAAGACCTGCCTTTTGAGAGAAGCAAGAATGGGAGCCCACAAGGAAGTGGGGTTGGGAAATCTGTAAGGGCACCAAGGATGCTATTTCAGACAGCACAGTGGTGGCAGTGGTCAAAGGCCACAGAGCACTCCAGAAGGGGAGGGGCTTCCTTACTTCACCTTTGGGGTCCAGAGAGGCAGGAAAAGACAGACTGCCCCGGTGTTTGCTGTTGTCAAGGTGATGGAGAGTAACCGTCACCAGTGTGGCTCCGAGGGCCCATGATGTGTGAGGACCTGTGCCAGACACTTTCGGGAGCACCTGTTTGATATGTGACAGCTTTTTTCTCATTTGCCCTGAGAAAAAATATAGTCCATGGCCCTCGGGTGGTCACCAGGGATCTCTGAAAGAGCGAGTCAGAAAACTGATGGCTTTGCCAAAAACAGATTTGCAAATCCGGGACCCGATGCTATTTTAAATAGCCTCGGCCTCTACTAGCACAGAAATTAAACTCACCAGCTTTTGCTTAGAGTTATTGGACTCTATATCTAAAATGTCACTTCTTCTTTCATAAAACACATAGCCAAGAATTTTCTGCTGCCATTATTAATTTAAACTAGCAATCAACATTTAACTAGAATCTTAGGACAAACAGCCAGTGAGACGAAAAATACATTATTTTTATTTGCCACTAGCTGCTAAACAAAGGACTTTATAAGTCATTTCTTAACAAAGGACTTTACAAGTCATTGTTAAAAAGAAATATTACAAGAGCCAAGTCTTGGAAACCACCCCCATTTTCCACTATATCATAGAATTATGTATTAAATAATAGAGGCCCAAATAAAATCAGAACACACTTTTTTCTAAGTCATCCTTTTCATAGCCACATTCTCATGGGAATACTATGCTAAAGACAGTGGTACTAATTTTATCCTAGATTTAACTAAGCTGAGATAATTACAACCCTAAATTTTAGTTTTACCAAAAAAGGGCTGTTTTCCATTGATCCAGTAGATTCTTGCCCTCTGCTCCTCTCCTGGGCTCCCATACCTATTACCATCTCTACTCCATAGAGGAGTTCTCCCTGGTAATAGCATTTGATCCTGGAAATAACAGACAAATTGAAAACAAAAGGGTTAATTGCTTGCCTCCTCCAAAGGTGGTCTCTAAAGCAGAATTTCTGGATTACATGTGAAGTTGTTTTTGTTAAATAAGCACCATCTAGAAAAACCAGGAAGAGTGTATATTTATACCTTCTTGAGTCTGAAATAGCAGGACGTGGAGGGCATTTGCTCTAAAAAGTGCTCCCAAGCAACTAACTGTGGCCAAGGTCAGTTTCTTCTGCTTCCCAGAAGCTTCACTGATAGAAGGTCAATGTCCCATTTTAAGCCATGCAGATTCCAAAGCCTTAAAAGTCCTGCCTCTCTCTCTTTTTTTTTCTTTGGTGGGGGGGTGGATATCACTTTTATTACTTTTGTTCACATAATACTTAAAAAAAATTTTATTGGAGTATAGTTGCTTTACAAATCAACAGAGGAATGGCTAAAGAAGATGTGGTACATATATACAATGGAATATTACTCAGCCTTAAAAAGGAACAAAATTGGGTCATTTGTAGAGACATGCATGGACCTAGAGACTGCCATACAGAGTGAAGTAAGTCAGAGAGAGAAAAACAAACATGGTATATTAACACATGTATGTGGAATCTTAAAAAATGGTATAGATGATCTTATCTGCAAAGCAGAAATAGAGACACAGATGTAGAGAACAAACGTACAGACACCTGCCTCTCTCTCCATTGCTCTTCTCCAATGACTCATCTAAGTTTTGATTACTAATATTGTTATTGTTGCTGTTGTTGTTATTTGCACTGTGCTGATCTACCATGGAGTTAGAGAGATTGAAGAATTTTTGTAAAAACAGCTGACACAGTGTAGGCATAACCAGACTTCCAATACACAAAGACAAATGCATAATTTTAATCACATGAATTTTGCTAAGATTGCAAAAAAATTCTGAGACACTGTTTCCCCATGGGTCACACCGCTGGTGTTCATGTGTGGCTGTACTTCAGCAATTGGTCTGAACTCACATCACACCCAATGCTTCTGTTTTCTAAGGCTTAAGAATAATAAGCCTGGTAACTGATTCACTTTGCTGTACAGCAAAAACTACCACAACATTGTAAAGCAACTCCAATAAAAATTAACAAAAACAAAAACAAAAAAAGGAGAAGAAGCCTGGGAGTGCAGGCACATAGTAGGCACTCGTTAAATATCTGTTTAATGAAGGTGCACAATCTATTTGTGAGACCTTGAACTGCTAACTCATTATGGTCAATTCTGCGGGAGAGAAGCCCTTGGCTTTGACACTAGACTCTGCACTGGGGCAAGGCAGATGCTGGGGGATCTTACAGAGATGCTCCATCCAGTGGGAACCACCAGGTGGAAGGGATGTAAAGATATCCAGAAAGATATCAGGAAATCTACGGCAAGATCATGGCGGGGAAGGCTTGCTGATGTGGGATGGAAAATGGTCAACATCAGGTAGGAAGTTATCACTGGTCTGTAGAGGGTGGGGAGCACAGGGATGTGTTAGATTTCAGTTCCCGAGATGGACACATCCAGCACCCACGGGACAGGGCCATAAGTGAAGTGGGACAGACACTAGACCCAATCACAGGAGGGAAAATAAGGACCAAATCCAAGGTCCAGGTGGAATTACCTGGATCTGCAATGGGTCCAGTGTCTTGGGGCTCAGGAATAAAGGAGGATTCATTTATAACAGCCGGCTGGTCAGAGTGACGCTTGCTGCAAAAGGGAAACCTTGCTCAGCCTCTCAGGGTTGGTCTGGACAAGTTTAAATATCTGACCAAGAAGGAAAAGGGAAGATGGAATGCCCCTATAACCCCAGCTAAAGAAAGAAGAGGAACTTGGAGTCTGGGCTACAGAAGAAGTGGGAACGGCCCTAGAAAATACGATTAAACAGAAATCATTCCTCCAAGGCTATAAAATCATTTCATTTGACCCAGTGATTGTAAAACCCCTATTGTAAAACCAGGGAGAAAGGGGAAGAGGCAATAATTAGTATTTGTTCCCAAACTTAATTGCTTTTAAAATCAGATTTCTGTTCAGTAAGTGAATAGTGCTTATACCAAGAGAAGAAAATCACAAACGAACTTTGCTTAAAAACCTGTTACTGTAGAGTGTCAGTTCTTAAATCACACCTATTAGTTCCTACTGTTGTTAGGGGAAATTGTAAAAGACTTTAAAGTGGGGGAAAAAATTACTGTGTGTCCGGTCTAGCACACCCTTCCAAGGCCCCTGTTCACTGTCTTTGAATTATTTTACAACTTTGTAAGTTTTAGAAAATTGACACTAATTCAAATTATTTTTGCCCATAAAAATGTAAATTATTTGCATCTGGCGTAATGCAATTGATTACTGACCCGTTTGCATCTATCTGTAGGATCTTTTCTGTATCTCTTATCTGCTGTTATATGTGTGGCACTTGGAATTCTCCTTTGAGCAGGTCATAACATCTCACTGGTTCCCTCATTTATTGATGAGTTAAATAGCAGGAAGTGTTTCTCCTAAATCAGTATGACTCATGTTTACATCTCTTTTAAAAGACTCTCTTTTAATACTACAAAACAGCTGAGAATAGTCATATGGAAAGATAAAAGGTTGAAGTTACATGTACTGGAACATAAACAAATTAAGTAAAAAAACAAACAAAAAACAACATTTGTGACAGAAGAACTGTGAACTGGTCATTTGAAGACCTGGGCTCCAGTCTCAGGGCTGGCTTTGATCGCGAGGCCCTGGGTAAGTCCGTGTAAAGGGGACTCTGGGACTCAGTTTCCCCTCGGGGGCAATGAAGGTGAACTACACTGGCTCTGATTTCTGTGATTCCACACCATTAAATTCAACTTGATTTGGCTTTGAACATGTGGCTTATAATCAATTACAAAGGTAAAATCCTAAAGCATGGATCTAAATCATCAAATATTGGGCTGAAAAGTTTTCTCAATATAAAGCAAAAATCTCTGTTTACCCATCACTAAACAGGAGTGTGGGCTGTTGTCAGCAGGCAGGATACAGTCTGAACACACCTGAGAAAGAGCTGCCAGGATGACCAACAGGACTCTGGTCACTTAAAAGGGGCACATGGGAAGGAGGGGCATGACTGTGCCCACAGCCCAGGCTTCAGTGACCAGCAGTGATGAGGTCCAGCAGAGAGGTTTCAATGCAATTACCCTACAGTAGAAAGAGCAGCCATCCTGACCTACAAATTATCATTAGTCAACCAAGTAATCAACACACATGACAGCCCTTGCAAATTTCAATTTGAAATAAAGGAATAATAAAGGTAAAACTGAATTGATGAATTGAAGTACATTAGCTTTGAATATATACATTTGTATGTGTGCATGTATACATATTCAGAATATACATACTTTCATGTATGTATACATATAAATATTCAAAAGAGCTAACAGTGAAATGTTCCAAATATCTCTGGAATTTTTTTAATATCTTTATTGGAGTATAATTGCTTTACAATGGTGTGTTAGTTTCTGCTTTATATCAAAGTGAATCAGCTATACATATACATATGTCCCCATATCTCCTCCCTCTTGCGTCTCCCTCCCACCCTCCCTATCCCACCCCTCTAGGTGGTCACAAAGCACCGAGCTGATCTCCCTGTGCTATACGGCTGCTTCCCACTAGCTATCCATTTTACATCTGGTAGTGTATATATGTCCATGCCGCTCTCTCACTTCGTACCAGCTTACCCTTCCCCCTCCCCATGTCCTCTAGTCCATTCTCTATCTCTGTGTCTTTATTCCATCCTGCCCCAGGTTCTTCAGAACCTTTTTTTTTTTTTAGATTCCATATATATGTGTTAGCATATGGCATTTGTTTTTCTCTTTCTGACTTACTTCACTCTGTATGACAGACTCTAGGTCCAGCCACCTCACTACAAATAACTCAATTTCGTTTCTTTTTATGGCTGAGAAATATTCCATTGTATATATGTGCCACATCTTCTTTATCCATTCATCTGTCAGTAGACACTTAGGTTGCTTCCATGTCCTGGCTATTGTAAATAGAGCTGCAGTGAACATTGTGGTACATGACTGTTTTCGAAATATGGTTTTCTCAGGGTATATGCCCAGTAGTGGGATTGCTGGGTCATATGGTACTTCTATTTTTAGTTTTTTAAGGAACCTCCATACCGTTCTCCATAGTAGCTGTACCAATTTACATTCCCACCAACAGCACAAGAGAGATCCCTTTTCTCCATACCCTCTCCAGCATTTATTGTAGATTTTTTGATGATGGCCATTCTAACTGGTGTGAGGTGATACCTCATTGCAGTTTTGATTTGCATTTCTCTAATGATTAGTGATGTTGAGCATCCTTTCATGTGTTTGTTGGCAATCTGTATATCTTCTCTGGAGGAATGTCTATTTAGGTCTTCTGCCCATTTTGGATTGGGTTGTTTGTTTTTTTGATATTGAGCTGCATGAGCTGCTTGTATATTTCGGAGATTAATCCTTTGTCAATTGCTTCATTTGCAAATATTTTCTCCCATTCTGAGTATTGGCTTTTTGTCTTGTTTACAGTTTCCTTTGCTGTGCAAAAGCTTTTAAGTTTCATTAGGTCCCATTTGTTTATTTTTGTTTTTATTTCCATTTCTCTAGGAGGTGGGTCAAAAAGGATCTTGCTGTGATTAATGTCATAGAGTGTTCTGCCTATGTTTTCCTCTAAGAGTTTTATAGTGTCTGGCCTTACATTTAGGTCTTTAATCCATTTTGAGTTTATTTTTTGTAAATGGTGTTAGGGAGTGTTTTAATTTCATTCTTTTGCATGTAGCTGTCCAGTTTTCCCAGCACCACTTACTGAAGAGGCTGTCTTTTCTCCATTGTATATTCTTGTCTCCTTCATCAAAGATAAGGTGACCATATGTGTGTGGGTTTATCTCTGGGCTTTCTATCCTGTTCCATTGATCTATATTTCTGTTTTTCTGCCAGTACTATACTGTCTTGATTACTGTAGATTTGTAGTATAGTCCAAAGTCCAGGAGCCTGATTCCTCCAGCTCCACTTTTCTTTCTCAAGATTGCTTTGGCTATTCAGGGTCTTTTGTGTTTCCATACAAATTGTGAACATTTTTCTAGTTCTATGAAAAATGTCAGTAGTAGTTTGATAGGGATTGCATTGAATCTGTAGATTGCTTTGCGTAGTATAGTCATTTTCACAATGTTGATTCTTCCAATCAAAGAACATGGTATATTTCTCCATCTGTTGGTATCATCTTTAATTTCTTTCATCACTGTCTTACAGTTTTCTGCATACAGGTCTTTTGTCTCCTTAGGTCGATTTATTCCTGGGTATTTTATTCTTTTTGTTGCAGTGGTAAATGGGAGTGTTTCCTTAATTTCTCTTTCAGATTTTCCATCATTAGTGTATAGGAGGGCAAGAGATTTCTATGCATTAATTTTGTATCCTGCTACTTTACCAAATTCATTGATTAGCTCTCGTAGTTTTCTGGCAGTATCTTTAGGATTCTCTATGTGTAGTATCATGTCATCCGTAAACAGTGACAGTTTTACTCCTTCTTTTCTGATTTGGATTCTTTTTATTTCTTTTTCTTCTCTGATTGCTGTGGCTAAAACTTCCAAAACTATGTTGAATAATAGTGGTGAGAGTGGGCAACCTTATCTTGTTCCTGATCTTAGTGGAAATGGTTTTGGTTTTCCACCACTGAGGACAATGTTGGCTGTGGGTTTGTCATATATGGCCTTTATTATGTTGAGGTACGTTCCCTCTATGCCTACTTTCTGGAGGGTTTTTTATCATAAATCGGTGTTGAAATCTGTCAAAAGCTTTTTCTGCATCTATTGAGATGATCATATGGTTTTTCTCCTTCAATTTGTTAATATGGTTTATCACATTGATTGACTTGCATATATTGAAGAATCCTTGCATTCCTGGGATAAACCCCACTTGATCATGGTGTATGATCCTTTTAATGTACTGTTGGATTCTGTTTGCTAGTATTTTGTTGAGGATTTTTGCATCTATGTTCATCAGTGATATTGGCCTGTAGTTTTCTTTTTTTGTGGCATCTTTGTCTGGTTTTGGTATCAGGGTGATGGTGGCCTTGTAGAATGAATTTGGCATAGGGTGTCCAGCAGTGTAGCTTGCTGATCGTTGAGTGGAGCTTGGTCTTAGCATTGAGATGGAGATCTCTGGGACAGCTTTCGCTGTTTGATATTACATGGGACCAGGAGGTGTCTGGTGGACCAATGTCCTGAACTTGGCTCTCCCACCTCAGAGGCTCAGGCCTGACACCAGCCAGAACACCAAGACCCTGTCAGCCACACAGCTCAGAAGAAAAGGGAGGAAAAAAGAAAGAAAGCAAGAAAGCAGGAAAGAAAGGAAGGAAGGAAGGAAGGAAGAAAGAAAGAAAGAAAGAAAATAAATAAAATAAAGTTCTTAAAATAGAAAAAAATTATTAAAAATTAAAAAATTAAAAAGTAATTTTAAAAAAGGAGAGAAAGAAGAGAGCAACCAAACCAGAAAACAAATCCACCAATGATAAAAAGCACTAAAAATTATACTAAAAAAAAAAAAAACAAAAAACAAAAAACAGACAGTCAGAACCCTAGGGCAAATGACAAAAGCAAAGCTATACAGAAAAAATCACACAAAGAAGCGTACACATACACACTCACAAAAAGAGCAAAATGAAAAAAATATATATATAAAAAAATTTAAAAAGGAAGTGAGCAACCAAATTAATAAACAAATCTACCAATGATAATAAGCTCTAAATACTAAACTAAGGTAAACATAAAACCAGAAACAAGTTAGATGCAGAAAGCAAACCCTAAGTCTACAGTTGCTCCCAAAGTCCACTGCCTCAATTTTGGGATGATTTGTTGTCTATTCAGGTATTCCACAGATGCAGGGTACATCAAATTGATTGTAGAGATTTAATCCACTGCTCCTGAGGCTGCTGGGAGAGATTTCCCTTTCTCTTTGTTCACACAGTTCCTGGGGTTCAGCTTTGGATTTGGCCCACCTCTGCATGTAGGTCGCCTGAGGGCATCTTTTGGGACATCTGAGGTCTTCTGCCAGCATTCAGTAGGTGTTCTGTAGGAGTGGTTCCATATGTAGATGTAGTTTTGATGTACCGGTGGGGAGGAAGGTGATCTCCACGTCTTACTCCTCCACCATCTTGAAGGCACCCCCTACGAAATTTTTTAAAGTTATTTATTTTCAAACCTCATTGAGTACTTAGAGGCCCAGATTTAACTTGGCGGAGAAGGGAGGCAGTGGGTGTAAAGAGCCTGTTACCCAGCTGGCCACCGCTTTGGGACAAGCTGACTGAGTGTCTCACGGGACACTCTTTTTTTTTTATTGGAGTATATTTGCTTTACAATGTTGTGTTGGTTTCTGCTGTACAACAAAATGAATCAGCTATATGTACTCTTAAGACTGACTGCAGATCCCGACTGTCCAACCAGAGGGAGGAGTGAAGAAAAATGGATCCTCCAGCCTCCACCTCTGTTAGTCAATGCTTGTTCATCAGAGCATCACGGCCCTGAACTTTCAGGTTGGGGCACGCATGACACTGGTGGTTCCCCCATGGTCCATCCTTGGTGACAACAGGGATGCCCAGAGACAGGAGATGAGATATTGGGTGTGACAAGGGGCACTGTCAAATCCTGCCCTCAGGCTACATGAAGGACTGGAGCAGCCACCTCAGTGGTCCCTAAGGTGACAGTGGCCTGGACCCCCTCATTGCCAGGGTCACTCTTGTCAGAAAGCACAGCAAGCACACAGACCTGCGGAGGTGCGTAACCACATCCCAAACACACAGCAAAGTTCTCAGAGTCTTTATGCATAATTCTATCTTGGCTTCATTTACTATCTTCCTTTTTTTTTTTCCATGAGAAAAATGTCCAGTCACTTCTGTATTCATGGTTCAAATGAGCAGCCTCCATTGTTTTTATTCCTTTCCCTTTGCCTCATGAATCAACGTGAAATATACTTTCAAACAACTCTTTAAGGAGAGTCATATTTTCAGCATGTTCACTAACCTAACCTAGGAAAAATCACATCTTATAGAGGAAAGTTCACTGTCATACATTTAAATTGCCCCTCAAGCCCAAAAAATCCTTGTCCTAGAACCTGTGTATCTTTTACGACTTGCTTCTTAACAGGCCTTAAATCTTCCATAAAGAAGGAGTCATTAAGTAGAGAAATACTAACCAGCAGTTGGGTCTCATTTTCCCTTGTCTGGTGGAGTGCATATTTCTCCCTGGATTAATGGCAGTCCCTCTAACCCAGAGCTGTCTTTCCAAGTTCAGTTTGACATACGCCTACAGCCACACCCAGCGGAAGCCATGAAGTCGGGGTCCTTCTCCTTTCTGCTTCTTTTGCTGTTCCTTTTGATCTCTAATTGTAGGTGTCACACTTAGAGTACTCTTCACTGACGCAAAAATGTGGTGAAGAGCAAATAAGAGCTCCTGGCACATGTCCACTGTAGTATGGCAAATGACTCAGCATCGTGAATGACAAAGAGCTACACAGGTAAGTGTTCCAGATAACACCACCCTGGAGAGAAGTTTCTGATCCCAATAATGATCATTCATAGAATTTGTTGTTGTTGTGGCCACCGTCTGCTATGTCAGCTCCCAGCCCACCTCATCCCCAGTCATTGCTGGGAACCCCCCAAGGGAAATGTCATGGAGACCACATAGAGTCTGGTCTCCATGGTGATGTGCAGCTAAGTGTCCAGCCATGGGTAGACAAAGCTCACATTCAAGTTGAGTTTCCATGGTTCCCCTTCCTGAGTAAAACTTTGCTGTCCTTTGCCAATGCTTCTTTCCTTGCCCAAGGATCCTTTTTTTGCTTGGAGAGGTGGGATAAGGGGCAATCTTTGCAATGGGCTCTCAGTAGCCCTCCTGACATCGGCTCCCAGGTTTCCTAACTCTTCAACAAGATTTGGCTGAGCAGGCGATTCCTTTAAGAGACGTCACTGGGGCCTCATGAGCCCCCTTGCATCAGCCATGGTCTGTGCAAAAAGCTGGCTCCTTGCCACGGAGCTCAGCTCCACCCAGTTGTAAAGAACCTCAAGCGTGGAGTATCCTGAGTCATGGCTGGGTGGTCAACAGGTCCTAGGATCCCTAGGAGAGGACTGTGCCTCAGGGGACATGAAGGTTCAGCCCATAGCCTGGATCTACTCCCAGAGTGACCAACTGGTCCTGGTTTGCCCAGAACGTGTCCTGAGAACTGACTTAGTTTTGGGCAAACAAGAAAACTAGTCACCATACCTGCATTTTTTGTGTCCTTCTTCCCTGCTTTAGAGACCCTGGGTTGATGGTGGGAAGCCTTTCCTAGCTTTTTTTCCAAAGGCCTCAGAGTATTCCAAAGAGAAAGTATCTCCTTCATGGAACAGCCTTACCCCTCATTCAAAATCAGTATGTATGCCCCACCACCATGAGAACTCCATCCTCATCTTCTCCTGCAACCTCTAACAGGACACAGAAGTTTCCCTCTTCTGGTGGTATTGCAATAACCAAACTATAACTCCCCTTCAAGCAAGCTGACACCTCAGGCCCTTTGCACTAGCTGCTCTTTCTGAAATAGTCTCTCTGCTTTCAAACCTTCACATGGTCTATGTTCAGACCTCCACACAATGTTACCTCCTTAGAGTGGTCTTCCACAATTACATGTCTAAAAGTACATGTGCCCATTACTCTCCATACTCATATTCTGCTTCATTTGTCTTCATAGGTTTATTATCACCTGTACTTTAATACATCTAATTATTTGCTTAAGAGATGTCTTCTCCACTAAAATGTAATCTGTACTAGGAAAGGGAGTAACTACTCTCTTCACTACTGTGACTCAAAGCCCAGAATAGTATTTGCAACATAGTAAGTGCACAATTAAAAAATACTGGCTTAATGTATAGACATTAGTGTCACTCCGTCTCTTGGATTCCAGATAGAGTTGCTTTAAATCACTCTCCATATATTATATAATAGTCCAATGACCCCTCCTCCCCCAAGCCTTCTCCAGGTTTTCTAGGGAGGTCTAGATATTCCATGGATACTTCTGGTTCTTACCCTCTGGGATTTCTAACAATTCAATTTTGGTACCTTGTCTCCATGCTCCTTGGGCTGTCTCTCTTCTGATTGCATTGAAATTCAGCCTTTTAAATTGGATTAGTCCATAAAACATTTAGAAAAGGCATTTGTGTTAAGGAAGATGGAAATAGTTATATTGTGGCAGTGCTAGCAACTTAAAAAGTGATACTGATAGAATAAATAGACAGAAAATGAGTAAAAATATAGGAGACCTGAACAACACTGTAAACCAACATAACATAATTGACTTTGCTAGAAAAGTCCACCCAAAAAATGCAGTTCTTTACTTCTTTACAATTATTTACAAAACATTCTTTACAAATGCATACAGACCATTCACTAAGAAAAACCTTGTGCAGCCCATAAAGCAAGCCTTAATAAATATAGAAGGACTGAAATCACACAGAGTATGTTCTCTAAACATGATGGAATTAAATTAGAAATCTATAAGAAAAAGAAATCTGGAAAACTTCCAAACATGTGGAAGTTAAATAACACATTTTAAAATAACCCATTGGTTTAAGGAAAAAGAAGAATACAAGAAAATATTTCCAAATGAATGAAATAAAAATACAATATGTCAAAACTGCACTTATAAAGGAATTTATAGCTTAAATGCTTATATTAGAAAAGTTTAAGTCTAATAACAATTATTTAACCTTCCAACTTAAGGTAAAAATTAAGAGCATTAGAACCAAAGTAAATAGAAGAAATTAAAAAATGAGTAAAAATGAATAAAATTGCAAACAGATAAATAACAGGGAATACTGACAAAACCAAAAACTGATTTTTTGAAAAAGAATTATTAAAATGAATAAACCTTAGCTAAAGTCATTAAGAAAACAAAAACATACAAATTAATATCAGAAATAACAAAGAAGACATTGCTATAGATATTAGAGATATTAAAAGAATAATAAGGAAATATTATGAACATTTTCATGCCAATAACAACTTAGATAAATTCCTTGAAAAACACAAATAACCAAAACTGACAAAACAAAAAATATAAAATCTGAGTAGCTCTATATCTATTACAGAGATTGAGTTCAAAGCAATAAAAATTATTTCCATAAAGAAAACACCAGACAAATGTCTTTATTGCTGAATGCTAGAAAAACTTTAGGAAAGAAATAAGACCAGCTCTATACATTTGTTTGGAAAATAGAAAAATAGTAAACATTCCCCAACTCACTTTGGAGGCTTGTGTTACTCTCATACCAAAACCAAAAAAGACATTACACAAAAGGAAAATTACAGACATATATCCTTTAGGAACATAGATACAACCATCTTTGCTAGCAAATTGAACCCATTAACAAGGAAACTACATCATGATCAGTTGGGTTTATTCCAGGAATGAAAGGTTGATTTAACATTTAAAAATCAATCAACATAATTTATTAACAGAATAAATTATTCTGAATAAATTCAGAATAAATTATTCTGAATAAATTCAGAATAAATTATTCTGAATAAATTCAGAATAAATTATTCTGAATAAATTCAGAATAAATTGAAGAGAGGCAAAAAAATAAAAAGAATTTAACACAATCCAATACTCATTCATGATTTTTAAAAAACACCCTCAGACTTCCCTGGTGGCGTAGTGGTTGAGAATCTGCCTGCCAATGAAGGGGACATGGGTTCGAGCCCTGGTCTGGGAAGATCCCACACACCACGGGGCAACTGGGCCCGTGAGCCACAACTACTGAGCCTGCGCATCTGGAGCCTGTGCTCCACAACAAGAGAGGCCGCGACAGTGAGAGGCCCCCGCACCGCGATGAAGAGTGGCCCCCACTCGCTGCAACTAGAGGAAGCCCTTGCACAGAAATGAAGACCCAACACAACCAAAAATAAATAAATAAAAATAAATAAATTTATTTAAAAAAAGAAACACAAAAAAACACCCTCAACAGAGAATAGAAATGTCCCTCCCCAAGCTGATAAAGGGCATCTGTTAAAAAACTACAGCTTACACTGTACTTAATGGTGAGAAACTGGATGCTTTCCCCTTATACTGGGAACAAGGCAAGTGTTTTCACTCTCACCAATCTTGTTCCGTTTTGTCCTTGAGTTTCTAGCCATTGCAACAAGAAAATAAAATGAAATAAAAGTATAAAATTGGAAAAGAAGGGCTTCCCTGGTGGCGCAGTGGTTGAGAGTCCGCCTGCTGAGGCAGGGGACATGCGTTCGTGCCCCAGACCGCACAACAGTGAGAGGCCCGCGTACCAAAAAAAAAAAAAAAAAAAAAAAAAAAATTGGAAAAGAAGAAGTAAAGCTGTTTTGTTTGCAGATCATGATAACAAAGCTATTAAAACTACTAAGTGAATTTAGCAAGACCACAGGATAAAGTAACAATACGTATATGAAAAGCAATTGGATTTCTATACACTAGCAACAAATCATTGGAAAATAAAATTTGAAACAAAAACAACACCATTTACAACAGCATCAAAAAACGATGGAATACTGAGGGAGAAATTTAACAAACTGTGTGCAAGATCTCTGCGCTGGAAATTACAAAGTGCTGCTGCAAATAATTAAAAGAGACCGAAATAAATAAAGAGGTATATCAAGTTAATGAACTGGATAATCCAATAGTGTTACAATGTCAAACGTCCCCAAAGTGATCTATAGATTTAATGCAATCCCAACCAAAATCCCAACAAGCATTTTGGTAGTTGGGATTGTACAAGCTGATTCTACAATTTATTTGGAAATGCAAAGAATCTAGAATAGCCAAAACAATATTGAAAAAGAAGAATGGGTTGAAGAGCTAACACTACCTGATTTCAAGACTTATTATAAATATGTATGTATGTATATTTTTATAATATTAAATTAGGTTTAAAAAATACAATGGCCAATGTGCCAATTCTTATATATCTCTACCTATTTTCACAACTTAGATTCTAGCATAGTTGCCTACATCACTCACCTTCCCTTAGTCCTCTCATCCATTTTTTCCTGCATATCATTTTAAAATGAAGCAGATTAGCTAACTTTTTGTCTCTCTGTACTTTACGATCCAATACTCTCAGGGTTTTAGATTTTCATCAAGTGGCTTATCACAGTATTTTCTTCAATAGACAGCTATTTTCCCAAGAAAAATTCTAGTCCTAATTCTTAAGCTAGTAAAATTTATACCTTCCTATAGGTATGGAGGATGATAGATAGATAGATGATAAATAGATATATAGATAGATAGATAGATAGATAGATGGAAATGTAGACTTTCCTTAACAATACTGCATTTTCAAGATTTCAGGATAACATGATGCTAATTATTTCACTCTCTGTTAGAAGCTTCCAGTTTCTATGGTGATATAGTATCTCCAGCCATACCTGCCTGTTTGAGATCCCTTATAATTGGACTAAGACATTTAATATCAAATCTTTGACACACACACAGCTCATTGAACAGTACATCACTTTGACCATGCATTTTACAGTGAAAGATAAATGGTTATGCATTCAGATGGTACATTAAACACATTTGTGGGATGTTAAATATTCAGAAAATAGGAATGCAGGGTTAGTACTCTTCAGAGCTCACTCAGAGTCATCCACAGTAAAACAGGGTGGTATAAGCAGCCTCCATCTCAAAGTCCATTTTATTTATTTTTTATTTTTTTATTTTTTTGGCCATGCCACGCAGCATATGGGATCTCTGTTCCCCAACCAGAGATGGAACCAGAGGCCCCTGCATTGGAAGTGCCAAGTCTTAACCCCTGGACCACCTGGGAAATCCCTCAAGTCCATTTTAGAGGGCAAATTCCTGGAAATACCAGGGGAGACGTATTTAAAACTTGTTTCTCAACATAATCCCAAGTCATAAATTCTGTTACTAGAACAGCAAGACTCCAATATACATCGTTTTATATTCAGTCTATTTTAGGAAACAAAGTAGGAGGAATCATGAGCATTTTATAATTTGTTCCTGATGTGCTTCCCATTTTTCTAGAAAATGCATTCATCGGTATGAATTTTTTTCTTTTTTTCGGTACATGGGCCTCTCACTGTTGTGGACTCTCCCATTGCGGAGCACAGGCTCCAGACGCGCAGGCTCAGCGGCCATGGCTCACGGGCCCAGCCGCTCCGCGGCATGTGGGATCTTCCCGGACCGGGGCACGAGCCCGTGTCCCCTGCATCGGCAGGCAGACTCTCAACCACTGTGCCACCAGGGAAGCCCCATCTGTATGAATTTTGTCATGGGGGGATTAAAAAGAAGACAAGACAAGTCGATCTCAAGTGTCCACAGGTGGCCTCAGGAGTTCTCCAGCTAGTCCTTCACGACCGAGCTGGGCACACTGGGAAACGTGTTCGAGTCCCATGCCAGACTGGGGCACAAAAGACACGCTCCCCATGACCTGCAGGAAAACCTGTAATTCCCAGGGAAAACTCAAGGAGCCAGCTCGACCATCAGTGAGAGCTTCCCGGTCTGTCTGGCCTGCCCATATCAGATCCTGGATATACAGCTGGATCAAGAGCACATCACTGTGACAAAGCATTTACAGTGAAACTCCACAGCTCACCGTTGTTCAGAGACAAAGGCAGTGAAGAAAGAGAACTGAGCTGCTGGTGGGCGCCCACAAGGAGCTCAGCTCTAGGGCCAAGCAATGGAGGGCAGCGGGTGGTGCTCAACCCACGGGGCTGCAAGACGGAGAATCATCCAGGTTTCTCAACAACATCCTCAAAGTGGCCGAAGCTAAAAACAACATCAACCACACAGGTTCTCCATTAACCCAGCACACCCTGTGGTCCGCTCTCCAGCCCTGAGGTGATGCTTTCTGAACCCCACATCTGGGGTGAGTCCTGTCTGTATAAAGAGATGGTATTTAACATTCTCTGTGAACGTGTGACCTTGAAAGGAGAGGAGACCTTGTGCTTTGAGAGGAGAGAAGCAAATCGAGTTAAAATTGGCTGGAACTTGACCCCGTGTAGACATTGTTCTCGGACCTTCAGAGGGTTCTGGTTACTAAAATAATCCCTAATACTGAACAGATGAAAAGAAAGCATGCGAAAAGTTGAATAATTAAAATTCTAAATAGCAGCTAAACAATTGGGTGGATACCCTACGGCAGTTGAGGAATAATTGCTAGGTGAATTTTAAAGATAAAATTGCTATTTGAAGAACACTGAATTTTAGACATACTCCTATAGACATCTAGAAGACACATTTTTCAGCAGAATGAGAAATTAGGATAAATTCATTAAGTGGCCAGTTTCACTAGATCCTGATGACATCACCCATTATTAGAGCCTTCATAAATTATTACATTTCCATTTACTTGGACACAGTGCTGGTTTCTGTTTGTCTGTTTTGTTGTTTTTAATTGAAGTATAGTTGATTTACAATGTTGTGTTAGCTTCAGGTGTACAGCAAAGTGATGCAGTTTTATATACATTATATTCTTTTGCAGATTATTTTCCTACAGGTTATTACAAGATATTGAATATAGTCTCTGTGCCAGACAGTAGGTCCTTGTTGTTTATCTATTTCTTATATAGTGGTGTGTATCTGTTAATCCCAAGCTCCTAATTTATCCCTCCCAGCCCCTCACCGCTGTCTGTTTTTAACTAACACGCAACTAAGGCAGTGCAGAGTATCCAATTTGTGGATTTCTATAATCAACATTAAGTTCCAGGTTTTCTCGTATAGCCATTTTGGACACATTTCTTGTGATTGGCTACAGCTTGCTCACCACAAATGGGAATGCCCGTTCAGTGTAACACTGACCTAAGAAAATAGAATTGGGCAGGACAATTGGTTGGAGACACACAGAGACACAATCTAAAGCTTAAAAAAAAGACCATTAGGCTTTGCACCCATTTTGCATTGTCTTCTCATTACCTCCTCCATTAGCACAAATAATTTAGTGGTATAAAGTACATTGAAACTATTATGAATCTTGTAATAAACGATTTCCTTAGCTCTGCTTAAAGGTTTCCATTTCCAATCAGACATCCAGCACCTTTCCCAGAACTGCCTCCTTCACCTCAGAGAGAAAGAAAAGAGCTGGAAGCATTTCTGGAAAACAAGTGACATAATTCAGGTGTCCTCAAGCTTGGCTCCCCCAGTTACACTGACCAGATGATGCTCACAGGCGTGACACAGTCCCGGGGCTTTGACCGGGTGTAGGAGCAAGACCCTGCTTGCTGGCTGTCATTCCGATCCTCCTCCCCTTCCAATAAAGCAAAACACATGTGAGTCAGTGAGGATTCCATCCTGGAAGTAGCATCTCTGACTTGTTGTAAAGTTAAGTCATTCACCAACTTTAGTCCTTTACACGTTGCCAGTAACAAATTACTTGGAGTACACCAGGCATGCAGGCTACCCCCGCGGGTTGCAACAGCCCAGATGAAATGAGCTGACCCAGAGTATAGAATAAAACAACCTCGTCATCTTAAGTGACACACTCCAAAAAAAAAAAAAAAAAAAAAAAAGGCAGTTATTTTGCAAGCAACTAAACACATTAAATCTAAGCCCAAAGTCTCCTAGGGAGTTGGGGGTAGGCATATTGAAGAATATCCGTTCTCTTTTACCAAGTAAAGTACTGAAAGGCACCCAGCTCTGGGAAGATCACATTTTCCAAGCCCCAAATTGGAACAAATCTGCTGCAGATGGTCAAAAAACAGACTAAATATTTAAATTCAAGATGGTCCTGTAAAATCTAAGATGTGGTGAAGTCAGGCAAGGGAAGCACTGAGATGCTCAGCCCAAATGGGGACAGAAGAGGACAGTTAGGGATGGAAAAAGATCCAGAGGGCAGAGAGGAATGGGGGGAGCTGCCCGATCCATGTGAGCATGAGGTGTGCGTGGTGGGTGTGTCTTGGTGCCTGGCGAGGCAGCACGGGGCTGTGTCCACCAGCCTGCACTGCCGTGAACCAAAAATTAGAGTCCCCAGTCCTGAGTCTCACGTTTCACTCTCATCTTTGGGACTAACAGGAGAGCCCCTCCAGAGAAGCTGCGTGCATCTATTCTTGGATAAGTATTTCTAAACATTAGAACAACTGCACAAAACACGACAGCATCAGATCTACTCACAAAATAGCAGCGAAGCCAAGAGCCAAACAAACTTTCACCTCGGTTGTCAAAATCACTCCAGTCCCGTGACGGCAGAGTTGCTCTCGCCTGTTCCGAGCACTTTTCCAAACAGAGCATCGTAAGAGGATTCCTAAGAAGTAAATATTTAGAAGGCCTGTTGGCCGATAAAAATATTTCTTTAATAAATATTTAGGGAAGTGAAAGTGTTTCTATAAATGGTACCAAGATGAGCAATTCTTACATCAAGAGGAAAATCTTTAGTTGGTAATAATTAGCAGTGAATCTATTTTAATTCTTGATTTTGGGAATCCGAACTTACTCAGCAAAGTGGAAGAAATTCCAAAATCTTAGGAAACTAAAATGCCTGCAAAAGTTAAGCTTTGGGGAAGCAAAAGAAAGGGATGCAGACAACTGAAGGGCAGGGGATGGGTTTTGTGGAGACAGAAGTGTTCCAGAATGATCTCTGTGAGAGAAGATGGCCAAATGGAATACACACACACACACACACACACACGCAGTTACGTTTTGTCATTTTGTACTGTTTTTTAGAAATGTATTTAAATGAGCAAATTATTTGGAAGTTGCCTTGCATGTTCTGATGCTGTTATGTGGCACAGGAAGTTTCCTGACTATAATGCCGTCATTCATATATTCTCTCATCCAACCAGGACTGACTGAGCATCAGACACTGTGAGAGAGGGTGGCATACAAAGGCAAACACACCCAGGCACAGACTTTGCCCTCCTGAACTTAGAGACAAGGAAACAGAAGTAAGCCTGGAATGAAAACAATCTGGTGAGCAACCCTGAGGAAAGTGACAAGACGTCTCCCTTCTTGTTACATCTTGTGATGGAGTGACTCAGGCTGACCGACCATCCTGGTTTGCCTGGGACTGTCCCAGTTCAGTGCCAAAAGTCACTCAGTCCCGGGCAAACTGGAAATTGGTTGGTCACCTAGCAGGTAGGAGGGGCCACTGCTGGGAAGGGGTGGTGAGAAGACAATTGTATGGAGTGGATAGGATGGATCTGGGCCTGAGGTGTAAATTAGGGGTGGTTAGCACATGACTGATAATGAACCAGGTGCAGGGAGAGAACGTGAGTTCTCTCTCATCAAAGTGAACTGACCTCCGCTTTCCTGGGGATGCTTCTCACATTAAACTTGTTGACAGTTACTAACATATCTTCCCTCACTTCCTTTTTAGTTCTAGTTTACCTGATACGTGTTCGCCTCTATGTAACACTTCTTTCACCATCATATTTTAGGGCTGATTTTGTAAGGAGCATATCATGTTTTTTTTGGTTTCTAAATTCAATTGTCCTCTTTTACTTAGAGAAATAACCCATTTTTACTCAGCATCATCATTTATATTCCAACTTGCTTCTGTCTTCTTGTTCTATGCTCTTTTCTTTGTTTTCTGATTGTTTGCTTTCTAGTCTATTTTGTTTGGATAGGTTTTTGTTTTTCCATTTTTTTCTTTTGCTGTACTAGATTTCTTTGTGATCTGTAGGGTAAATAGCCTTTTAATTCCGTTAATTGTCACATAATAGATTTTTTAAATGCAGTTAAAATTCATTCTTAACCTTAAGGGAAACCAGCCATCAAAGTCAGCAGGTAGGCAGACATTGTAATATCCCTTGAGGAAGACAGTGGGTTTGTTTAAAAATTACCTTTATTTCAGTATTTAACTCTGCTCACCCTCTGCTCTTTCCAGCCATGACTTCCTCAATTTTGAGTTCTATTTTAGGGATGATTTTTATTTTATTCCACTATTTTTTTAAATTTCTTTAATTCCACTACTTCTTTAATGATTGGTTTTGCTCCATCTCCATTCTGCACTCTCTTTCTGAAAGGCTATTATCTGTAATCTTTAGAGCTGTCCTTCATATAGTTTTTCTTTTTCTCTTAGTTTAGTCAGCTCAGGCTGCTCTGACAAATACCACAGACTAGGTGACTTAAATAATAGACTTTTATGTCTCACAGTTCTGGAGGCTGGAAGTCTGAGATCAGGGAACGAGCTCTGTCAGGCGAGGTGTGAACCCTCTTCCTTGTTTGCAGATGGCCACCTCCTCACTGTGTCTGCACGTGGTGGAGAGCAGAGAGATGAGGAAGCCCTCTAGGGTATCTCTTATAAGGGCACTAATCCCACAATGAGGGCTCCACCCTCATGACCTAATGACCTCCCAAAGCCCCCATCTCCAAATACCATCACCTTGTGGGTTAGGGTTTCAACCTATGAATTTTAGGGGGACAAAAACATACACTTACACCCCCCTTTATAACACAATGGGAAGTGCTTCTTCTATTTGCTTCTAGCAGCACTGTCCCTGGCAGAAAATAGATATTTACAGAAGCCAATTTTGTCAGCATACCACTTAAAAGAAAATCAGGAGCAGCAGAAAGGATGAAGCAGGAGGAGACTCTAATCCTGACTTGACCTCAGAGGGATGAATATTGAAGAAAACAGATGCAGAGCCACCATGGTCCCTCCCATCACCCACCTTTGGGACCACCATCCCAAATGCTTCCACCTCTGAAATGGTGCTCCCAGACTCCCATGCAGACTGCACCCTCTCATCTGTCTGGCTGCTGCCCCTAAAACCAACATACAGCAAGTTGAAAAAAATTGGTCACCCTCTTGTTATTGTCCTCCTTGTCCTCATCCATTCAGTCCAATTTCTTGAGAAAGTCCTGAGCACTGGTCACCCGCCTTCACTTCCTGTGCCTTGCCCAATCCCCTACAGTCTGCCCTCTTCCCCCCTGCTGCTCTGCCATGCCACCACTAAAGTGACCCATGATCTTCCCATGGCCAAGCCAATGTTTTCCTGCATTCATCTTTTTAGTCATTTTTTAGTCATCTATCTGACATTTGACACTGCCGAACCCTTTCTCTTACTAGAAATATTTTCACTATTTTCCTTGAGAGACCCTTATCTACCCTGACTTCCTTTCTATGACTTTGTCCCTTCTTAGGCTTCTCTCAACTCCTCTTTGGATACTCATTCATTCACTCAACAAATATTTATGGAGCACCAACTATTGGCCGGTGGATAGAGCAGTGACAATAGTCTCTTCTCTAGTGGAACTTACAATCCAATGTGGGGGGAGGGAGGAAGAGCAATGAGCGAGTGATGAATGAATAAGTATGTCATCTGATGTCAAAGGGTCATAAGTTCTAGGCAGCAAAATAAAGCAAGGCAAAGCTAATAGAGAGTAACAGTGGGATGGGGTCTTTCATTGGATTAAGGTGATCAGAGAAGACCTCTCCAAGGAGACACTTCCTCAGAGCTGGAATAATGTGAGTGAGTGGCTGATGTGAAGACCTGGGGGACCATGCATCTGGAAAATAGAATAGCAAGTCCAAAGATGCTGAGGTAGGTGTCTATTAGGCATGTTCCAGGAGCAGCAGGGGGAATATGGTGGGAGAAGGAAGACGAGAGGGAAAGGGAAAGCCAAGGTGTCCAGGGGTAAATGATAAAGGCACCTGCACACCAAGGAGGAAGGCCAGTGTTCTCCAGGGAGCTGCCACTACTCTTTTTTCCTCTATATATTTTCAGAGAGGGACATCATCCAAGCCTAGAACTTCCATTACCACCTTCATCCCAGTGAAGTCAAGTCTACTTCAGCTCAAACTTCTCAGTGAAGAATCAGGTCCTAGTTAAGGCAGCTCTACTCAGATGTGCCATATGCATCTCAGACTCAACATGTCCAAACCTAATTACATCATTTCCCCCCAGAACTTCTCCTCATCTAGGATTTGGCCAGACTCAACGTGTCCAAACCTAATTACATCATTTCCCCGCAGAACTTCTCCTCACCTAGGATTTGCCGTGCCAGGAAAGGAGTCATGGTCCACTAAGGCCACCAGGCTCAACTTGAGGCCTCTCTCCAGACCCCTCCTCCCTCATCCCCCCCATGCAACCACCAAACTGTATAGTTTCTGCTCCTTTAGATCTACCACCTCCACCTGTGCCCTCTGCCTTATGACAATGTCACCATCCTGGTCCCAGTACTCAGCCCACAAATGTAACAACCAGTTAATGGTTCTTCTGACCTAAATCTGATCCTCTTCTGGTCCCTCCTGTATATGCCTGACAGAGGGGACATTTGAAGAACTGATTTCACTATATTCCTACCCTGCTTTAAGTCTATAGTTTTAGTCCAAATCACTTGGAAAGGGGATCTGTCCATTATTTGACTCTTAAGTGTACTCCTCCCCAACACACACACACATGCACACACACTCTTCCACCCCACCCCTGAGTCACCAGTTAGCCCTGGCTTTATCTCTTGCTGTTCTGTATCTCCATACCTTCCCCCACCCGCCTCCCTTGTTCTGCTGCTTATAATGCCTGGAACCTCTTCAATTAATTTATGCCTATCATTCTTCAAAATACATCCCCAGCTGGTTAAGTAAATGCTGGTACATCCATATAAAGAAACACTCTTCCCATTAAACAGAAGGAGGCAGAGCTCTGTAAAATGCTTCAGAAGCATCTGTAGGATATTCTGTTTATGCAAAAAAGCAAGCCGCAGAATGTTGTGCATGGGATGCTCTCATTTGTGGGCAAAAAAAAAGAATGTTAGAAATACAATAGCAGAAGTAAAGATAATTTGGTCAAATATTTGAAAAAGAAAATGGAGGTGATATCTTTTAAAACAGAGCACGCAAGAGGGAGGGGATATGGGGATATATGTACATGTCTAGCTGATTCACTTTGTTATACAGCAGAAACGAACACGACATTGTAAAGCAATTGTACTCCAATAAAGATGTTAAAAAAAAAGAATAAAAACCACACACACAGACAAAGAGAAAAAAACAGAGCAAAAGGACAAAGAGATAGAAAATAGGTGGGGGTAAAATATAAGAAAAACAGGGCATCAATCCAGGAAGTCAAACATCTGAATAACAGGAGCTCCAGAAAGAGAAAATGGAGTGACAATTTATTTCTCGGTTTATTAAAGAAAAAAATGCAGAAAAATTTCCCACAATTTAAAGATATGTGTTTCCAGATTGAAAGGGCTGTTAAATTATCCATCACAAACCAGAATAGATGAAAAACATCAAGAGAGAGCTCAAGAAATTTCACAACCTGGAAACAAAGAAGTTTCTAAGTACATTGAGAGAGAGAAAAAATACATATCTGCACATTAGATGTAAAAACAGTTGGTCTCTCTGGATGAAGTGATAAAGTTCTTGTTAATAGATAACTTACTTATTCATGGTTTCCTGGGTTTTCCCTTCTCTTTGGTTGCCAGGGAGCTCAGAGTTCAATTCTAGACTCAATTGCAGGCACTGTGATCAGTCAAGTTTTGCTAGGGGAAAAACTAGTTCCATCTTTAAATAATATTTCAAGGCTCTTAAACATTTATTTTCCTTTTAATGGCTTTATGGCCTATATATTATTTATCATAAACTGTCTAAATCCTTTGGGAGACACATGAGCATGAAAAATAAGCCTGAAGGAAGATCTCCCTTCTTTCCATCATACCTTTCCAGGTGTGTCCAGCCCCTGATGGGGGCTTACCTGCAGCCCAGGGCACCCCTGTTGATGGTAGCCACCCCTTGTTCTGAACTGTTCTTTCTTCCCTCTGAACCATTGATGATCTTCTTTTGCAATGGTTGTCATGTTTGGGGAAAGGAGAAAGAAAAACAAGCAACCTAGACTTTTTAATGTAGTTACTTATTGTTTGTTTCTTCTACCAGATTTTTAATGCTGTGAGTGCATACCCCCGGCTATATTCCCCATGGTTACAACAATGCCTGGCACATAAAAAGCTCTTCTATTAATCCGCTGGGCTGTCATGCAAAATATCAAAGACTGGGTTGCTTCAATAAGAGGTGTTTATTTTTTCACAGTTCTGGAGGTTGGAAGTCCAAGATCAAGGTGCTGGAAAATTTGGTTTCTTGTGAGAGCTCTCTTCCTGGCTTGCAGGTGGCCACCTTCTCACTGTGTCTTCATATGGCCTTTCCTTGGCTTGGAAAGGGAGAGCTCTCTGGTGTCTCTTCCTCTTCTTATAAGGACACCAATCCTCTTAGATTAGGGCCCCACCCTCATGACCTCATTTAACCTTAATTAACTCCCTAAAGCCTCTGTCACCAAATACAGTCAGTTAGGGCTACAACATGGGAATATGGTGCAGGGGGGACACAATTCAGCCCATATAGCTCTTCAATATTTGTTAAGTGAATAAATGAAGCTACAATCTTGGAGCTTGAGGGGACTTCAGAGATGGTCTGGGCCATCTGCTTATTTGACCCAAACTTAGAGAGGAAAAGTTCATGGTCATAGAGGCAGCGGTGGGCACACCTAGGACTACAGGCCTCACTTGCTAGGAAGCAGTAGCAGGTGCAACAGTGGCTGGTGAAGAACATCTGATGTTAAACAGACCTGGGTTCAAGTCTCCGCTGTGCCACTTTCTAGCTATGTGTGATCTTGAGCACGTATTTAATCATTTAGAATGACTTTTGTAAAAATGAAAATAATATGAGGTCAAGCACGTAGCATAACATCTGGCATGCTAGAAGCACTCAAGAACTGTGAGTTAAATTTGACTCAGTGTTTCTTGGGGAAGAGCTGCCTTGGAAAGCATGCTCGGGATCCTACGATGATGGAGGTCATCTGTGCCTTTGACTCTTTTTGCAGCTACCTGTGAAGCTAGACCCAGAGGTGAGGGGATCAGAGAGTCCCCAAGCTCAGGCTAAGTGGTCCACCTGCACAGTGCAGAGCAGAATAAATGTCAGGAGGAGCTTCCCATGGAAACAACTGATAAAGACTTGGAATCCAGAGCTGGTATTCTGAGCAAGTGTGTAAACAGAGTGCCAGTCACCTGGGCCTAAGAGGCCTCATCTGAGAGCTGCAGTAACAAGGACCTAGCCACAGGGTCCTAGTGCGGATGAAATAGATGAGCTCCGCAAAGAACTAAGAAACAACCAAGGAACCAGCATCCTGCTCCCTTAAGGCCACACCCTGGCCTCTAGGAGGAAGAACCAGAAATGGGTACCAGACACCTGGGCATCTTATTTTGTGTGCAGTATATAGTTATACATTTGTAACATGTGACAGTTCTTGATCCATACTTCAAGAGCAAGTGCTTTTGCTGCTGTCTAAAAGAATCTCTAATATATTCGACTCTAGAAACAGATGGCTCCCCTCCCCCATCTCTGAAAGTTTAGATTCTGATGCTCAGAGTGGAAACAAAAAAGCCCCATGGGCCCTCTTTCTAAGTGCATCTGGACAGAGAATCTATCTGATTGGTGTCTCCTGATGGTTCTCTCTGAACATACCTGTTTATCTGGAGAGAGGGCAGATCAACTGCCACTTGCTCTCTGCCCTCCCCTAACCCTAATTTGGCCTTGTCTGGGGGACAGTGGCTGAAGGCCCTCAGGCTGATACGCTGAACAATCAGCTCAAAGGGAGGCACTGGAGCCCGGGTGGGGGTCACCCCAGGGCCAAGCCCAGAGCAGGCCACCTCCCAGCACCATCCTCTCCTCCTGTGTAGTGGTTCCGAGGACACTTGACTTGCTGCTGACTAGAGGGAAGGTCTGCCTGACAACTTCCGGACTCACTTCCAGGACGTTCAGATAAGCAGTAAGGTCTGCTGGTGGCTGGGGAAGAATGAATCATGAAGTCAAGACTGAGGGCTTCCCTGGTAGAGCAGTGGTTGAGAGTCCACCCGCCGATGCAGGGGACGTGGGTTCTTGCCCCGGTCCGGGAAGATCCCACATGCCGAGGAGCGGCTGGGCCCGTGAGCCATGGCCGCTGGGCCTGCGCATCCGGAGCCTGTGCTTCGCAATGGGAGAGGCCACAACAGTGAGAGGCCCGCGTACCACAAAAAAAAAAAAAAAAAAAAAAAAAAGACTGAGACTGTTGTGGATGCCCAGTGAGCATGACCTCCCCTTGATGCCAAGTGGACTGGAGAAATAGGGCCCGTGCACTCATCAGTGGCTGGAATCTCAGATTTTAGAGTGGGGCAGACCCAAAGTCTGTGTCTATTCTTAGCTGAGTCATTCAAATTCTCTGAGTCTCTGTTTCTGGATTAACCATGTGGTACTTTGACACCTGGGGCCAATTCCTCAACGACAGAGTAAACAACCTGCCCTGAAGCATGCTTTTCAAATGCAAAGCAACCAGTCCAGAGTGCACACACAACCACCTCATTTATTAGGCCCTCACATTCCAGGCTATTATCCACCTGCCTTAATCACACTAGGGCCAGATAGCAGACAGCTAGGGGCAGCTCCTATGCCCCAGAACCTGCTGCAATTATTCAAAATAGCTAGTCCAAACCTGCTTACCCTGCCGTGCCCATTCCTTCCTTGGAAAGCACAGTACAGCTTTCTTGCCCACAGCCCCCTACTCCCTCTGCCTCCCACCAAAGCCTGGTGCCTCTCCATGTGGCCCTGTGTGCCACGTCTCCTGTTTCTAGGGAACTGTGTGTAGGATAGGCTTCTTTGTCTTTGTCACTTCTGCATCTGCGTGTCCTAGCATACATGATTAGGACAAATCCTGGGTACCCTGAAAATAGTTTCCATAACTTCAGAGTGGGGACGATGAGGATTATGCCCACCTTCTAGGGCTGCTGTGGGGACTGAGCACAGTCACCCACCTAAGGTGCTGGTACAAGGCCCCTGCCAGGACTGATACACTGTGGCAATTATTACCATCTTTATTACCTGAAAACCTCTACATCCCAGGGCCACGCTTCCAGAAAAAGTGACAGATTTATGTCCTGTTGGCTGACTTGTTCTGTGTCCATACCTAAGATTTGGAGGTTCTTTTTTTTTTTTTTTTGGCTGTGTTGGGTCTTCGTTGCTGCACGTGGGCTTTCCCTAGTTGTGGCGAGTGGGGGCTACTCTTCGTTTTGGTGTGCCGGCTTCTCATTGTGGTGGCTTCTCTTGCTGTGGGGCACGGGTTCTAGGCGCACAGGCTTCAGTAGTTGCAGCACACACGCTCAGTAGTTGTGGCTTGCGGGCTTGGTCACTCTGCGGCATGTGGGATCTTCCTGGACCAGGGCTCGAACTCGTGTCCCCTGCATTGGCAGGCAGATTCTCAACCACTGCTCCACCAGGGAAACCCCAGATTTGGAAGTTCTGATTGGCAGGGCCTGGAGCTGGGGGTGGGGTGAGCCCTACTAGAAGCACACGTATGAGAGTATGATTCCCTGAAAGAAACTGAGGGGGTTTAGATGGTAGATAAGATAATCCAAGCACACACTAGAAGCCAGTAGTTCAAATGGTTGTTGTTAACTTTTGAAGGGTTAAAAACCACATGATGACCAGAACTTTATCTCTATCCAGTGAGAAACAAGCTATTTAAATAGTCACCTCAAGTCCATTTTTCTCTCTGACCCCCAAAAAGACTATGAAAACAAAAATGTGCCTAAGATGGGTACAATGTGAAGAAAAGCTTCTTATCACAGAAGAGAAAAAGAGAAAGGAAAGAAGAAGGAAGGAAAGGAGGGAGGGAGTGAGGGAAGGAGAAGAATGTTCTTCTTAAAATCTTATACGTAGAAAAACCCACTCCACCAGAAGACATAACAGCAAAACAGAAGAAAAACTTTGCTAAGGAATCTGTGTCCACATCAATTCTGTCATTAGGAAGAGAGTCTAACGCTGCTTGTGGCCATTCATGCTCTATAAAAATTGAAAAATTTATGTTGATAGTTGAGTTTTATGAAAGACATGGTGGGTTTTGGACCAAGGTACTATTTTCCAGTGTAATTCTCTTTTTCTTACAAACAATGAATTCTTATAAACAATGACTTCCGCCGGAAGGTTTTAGACACCTAGGATTCCAAGGATTCTAAGGCTCTCCTTCCCGCCATGCTGACATATTTGAAATCCACCCCAGGGTCTTTCCCAATGGACTCCTGAACAGAAAGCAGTGGACTACGTGTTTTACTGCAAGGGCACTGTGAAAAGGAATCAGCACTCCCTACGGCAGCAGTGCAACAGTTTTCACTGGTTCTGGAAAATTCTAATCCCAATTTGAACCCATATTTAAGCCTAATTTAAACCCATGCTGATATGACCAGTAGGAACTGATTTTTTTGAAAAAGAAGAAAGCAGCATGTCCCTGGCCACATGGAAAGCCATGTGCACACAATAGGAAGAAGTCCAGGCAAATCTCAGACCTCCAGGCAGACTTTTCTGCTCTTCATGCTGCTTCCTAAGCACCGCTTGCAATTTCCAAACTGACCTCACCCTTAAATTCTCAAACTGACTGAATTTTGTTAAACTCTCATAGTTTGACATTGAAATATTCACTGTCGTGAGGACAGCCTTATGCAATTGGGGTTCTGTGCTGTGCAGGACACCCCAGGGTTGGAGCTAGCTTGCCTGTCCAGCCACAGCATCCCTGGGGTCACACATCCCACCTGGCACGACACCCAGTAAGCAGCTTGTTTCCTTCTCAGAGCAGGTTCTGCTTGGGACTCTGCCCCTCTTCCCGGCTTCTAAGCCTAAGACAAATTATACTTGCCCTTTGCAATCCAGCCCTGAGGATGTCCACCCCCACCTGCGTCCCGGCTGGGTCAGGTGGCTGTCCTGTGTGCACCCTGACACCTAATTGACTACTTAACACGCTACAGAGTAATTTCTTGTTCCCACGGCTGTCTGATTCTTAGATAAAAGGATCTAGGTTGTACTTATGTTCTTATCCCAGGCTCCTAGCACACTGCCTGCTATATAATAAGAATTCTAGACATATTTGTTAAATGAGTAACTGAATAAGTGAGGAAGGAAATGAATATTTATTTAGAAGTATTTCTAGAAGTTTCCGGAAAGCCACAGAACTCCTTTCAGCTGACTTTTTTGTCTATCTCCCTTCTGGATTCTGCACATGCACCTGTGACATCCTAGTCATGCCCCTGTGTGTATGAATTAATTAAGGACACCCAGCAGGATGGAGGGCTCAGTGTCACAGCATTTTAGGGTGGGAAGGATAGAGGCTTCCGAGAACGGCAAATAGGTCACCCAACATTTTCTGACCAAACAGAGACTCTCTTGCAGCTCATGACTTGTTGAATTCTGAGCTGAGTGGGGGAGCAGCTGAGGATGGAGGAGCATCTGAACGCCCCTTGATTCCCTGCATCCCTGCACAGTCACTGGGCTTTGGGGGCCCAGCACCTGTGAACCTCTCCACCGACACCTCTCATGGCTCTCCACCTCACTCTTTCATTTCAACTGCACTGCTGTCATGGCAGTTCCAGAAGGGCATGAAGCTTTTTCTAGCCTCTGTGAACTAAAATATTGCCTGCCGTACCAGTAAACAAAGGACGTTGCAGCCATCAAGCCATCACATTAAAGCTGCCCGGATGGTGAGCCCCAAGGGAACTCTGAATGGAGGCAGGATGCTCCCCCCCATCGAATCATCAGGCTGAAGCCACCCACCCCACGCATGGTGCACCTGAGGAGACTCAGGATAAGAGAGCACAGGATGCTGGCCCCAGATAGCTGAGGTGCACATCAAAGGAATGATTTCAGTGAGCCCAGACTCTTGCATCTTCCCATACGTTAAAAAAGCGCTACGCTCCTTAACTTGAGATACCTGCTTTTCCTTTATTAACGGTAATCTTTTGATGTTCCGGCTACCTGGTCTTTGTTGCAAAAACTCCTATATATCCTGGCTCCCTCCACCACCCTGCCTCTTCAGAACAGTTTCTTAGCGTTATCTGAGATATTGTGCCCTGGGCTTGAAGTCCTCGGAATGTCTGCCAAATAAAACATAATGCTCAACCTTTACGTTGTGCCATTTTTTTCCATCCACACCTCCAAGTCTTTGCATATGCTGTTCTCTCTGCCAGGCGTGCCCCTCCCTGATTACTTTCACTTTGGGTCTGATGTCCCCTCCCCTGAGGGCCCTCTCTAGCTGTCCTACCTAAGTCAGGTGTCTCTTTATCTCTTGGCTCAGGTGATTTCCTTTAGAGCATGTGCCACCCACAGGCTTGTCCCTCTCCTTCTGTCTCAAACCACCACTGGACTCTCAGCACCACGAGAGCAGAGCCAATGCTGTCTCGCCCAACCTCCTGTTCTCAGGGCTGAGCCCAGGGCCTAGCACACAGGTGTTCAATAAATATTTCTCAAGTGCACAACTGTCACTCTTTAGGCTCGTGGCTCATGCCGGGAGCATCTTCTCCCTCAACTGAAATCCACAGAGGGTACTCAGCCAGGCTAGGGTTTTCCCAAGGACCCCCTCTTCACATTCTGAGTCAGAGACAGCAAATTTGAAATTCCATTCGGCCACATTGATGATATAGATTCCACTGGAAAAATACCTTATGCCTTATGCTCATCTTTTCTCCCTTAGCTGTGTTTTGTATCTTTTTATTCTCTTTTCCCCATGATGTGGACATTGGGTCTTTACTGATTTCACTTCACCAAAAGAACATCATTCTTGGGGCTTCCCTGGTGGCACAGTGTTTGAGAATCCACCTGCCAATGCAGGGGACACGGGTTCGAGCCCTGGTCTGGGAAGATCCCACATGCCGCGGAGCAACAAAGCCCGTGAGCCACAACTACTGAGCCTGCGCGTCTGGAGCCTGTGCTCCACAACGGGAGAGGCCGTGACAGTGAGAGGCCCGCGCACCGCGATGAAGAGTGGCCTCCTCTCTCCACACCTGGAGAAAGCCCTTGCACAGAAACGAAGACCCAACACAGCCAAAAATAAATAAATAAATTTAAAAAAAAAAAAAAAAAAAAAAAAAAAGAACATCATTCTTTTGATTTCCTTGTTGAGAATGCCCTTGTACATAGAAAGATACTTTCACCATGAGCCCACCTGAGATTTCTGAGTAGTTACTTCCTAATGTGAAGAATATTTTTACAGGTGGCTAGAATGCTACAACATTAGCAAGTTTTGGTAGAGTTCAGGGCAGTATATATCCCTTAGGAGTTATTCTTGTTTGAGCTGTTATTTCTGGCAGTGCTGTAGGTACTTTGGGAAGCCCCAGGAATGAATCTTTGGTGGTGATGGTTGGTGTGGATTACGCTCACACCACCGCTGCCTTAAATAAAAGCACTGCCATGTTGACGGCCCAAATCCACTCCAGCCTCCTCTAACTTCCTGTGCATTTCACTTTCCTACACACAGGAGACTTCCTAAAACGGCATTTTCTCCGATACACTGAGTACATGCCATTATAGAGGAGCTCACACTCCTGGAGAAATTTGGCAGGTGAAGTCATTTTGTGAAGTCTGAAGGTCATTTTCTTGGACTCTCTCATCAACACTTTTCCCTCAGGGTAATGAGGTCAGCTCCTTGGGAACTAAGGTGGCTTGCAAAACGGTACGTCTACGTACCGCTGATATAAAACCAGGAATGAAAGAATAACTTGTAAGTATGTGTGTGTATACATGATAACAATAGATTATATTTATAAATGCTGTATGCTCTACGCTGAGCAATTTGCACAAAATATTTCATTTAATCCTTGCAAGTACTGTGCCCATCTCAAGATGAGAAAACACCCAGCCATTAAGTGGTGGGGCTGGCATTCGACCCTGGGCAGTTTGATTTCAGTATTCTATTTATTTGTGCGTGTGTATATTCATATATGTATATGTACACACATCCACATCACACACATGCATCATATATACATACACACATGCTAACGTATATGTAAATGCTTAAGAAAAGTTTCTGGGTGGACACAATACTCTGTTAACTGTGGGAAAGGGTATGAAATTGGGGGTCGATGCCTACTTGTTACCCTACTCCTCTAATCATTTGAATCCTTTGAAACAAACATGGATTATTTCTGTACTTAAAAAAACAAGTTATCGATTTTGCTGAATGTGTCTCCACTAGATATGCTTACTGAGTCACTGAATGTTAAGTATGGTTCATGTTTTTTTCTTTTCTTTTGCCTTTGGAAGGGCAAGTAGGAAAAACTGGCAGGATGAGAAAGCATAAAGTTAACAGGAGCAGCATCCTGAGACCTCCCTGACTTCCAGAACGCCAAGGACAGAACAACTTACCCCTGGCCATGGGACACTGTCTCTCCGGCTCATTCCTGCCTCAAATCCAAGAGCTTCAGCCGTAAGAGTACAGGAGAATCTGTTCATGTCTTTTTCGCAACTGTCTTTAAACATTCTGACTGCCAGGGCTTTCCTGGTGGCGCAGTGGTTGAAAGTCCGCCTGCCGATGTGGGGGACACAGGTTCGTGCCCCGGTCCGGGAAGATCCCACATGCCGCGGAGCGGCTGGGCCCATGAGCCATAGCCGCTGAGCCTGCATGTCCGGAGCCTGTGCTTTGCAACGGGAGAGGCCACAACAGTGAGAGGTCCGCGTACCACAAAAAAACAAAACAAAAAACCCCAAAAAACAAACAAACAAAAAAAAACATTCTGACTTCCATAAATTCATCCTCTCGAAGGATGCCAGCTGGTTTGAAGATGCTCATGGCACCATGATACCAAGTACTGGGTTGGTACAGCTGTGGACACCATGAGACATGCTCTTTGTCCCTCAAGGTGAACGGAGCAGGCGCTTTGCTTATTTGCACTGTACCTTGCATTTCTACCGCAATTCATTTTTTGTGCATTTTAACACCTCTTCCTCCCTCACTGATCAGTGAACTCAGCTTTTCCCAGACTGGACCTTGACTTTCTTATTTGATTGTTTTTGTGTTTTGCCCTTGCTCCCTTCCTCAGCGTGGCTGCGAGCTTTTCCATGCGTTGGGCCATTTGTGTGCTTCTGGGAATTGTCTTTTCATACCCTTTGTCCATTTTCTACTGGCCTGTCTTGTTCAGTGCTTTACAGGCATTTTTACACAGTAAGGCTATTAGTCATTGGGAAAAGCAGTAATGATAGTAGCTAAAGCATAACGAATGCTACTCTGTGCCGGGCCCTCTGCTACGCACTTTACATGCTCCACTGAATTTTCATTCTCATTTAGGAACCTCAGTCACAGAGATTCAAGCCCAGCAGGCTGGCTCCCAGGTTAGTGCTCCAAACGTGTTCTTATACCACTAAGGACATCCTGGGCCCTCACACGCCCTAGACACCCTCCTCCTCTCTGAGGCTTTTCTACCTGTCCTTTCAGGGTGACTGCTTCCTTTTGAAATCTGCAACATATATTTTAGGGCTAATTGTATCCATTTTCAAAAATTCAATTGTCCTAACACATAGATGACACCCAAATCAGAACACCAGTCTCCACCCTTCCAGATCCATGTCTCTATCTTCCTGTGTCTCCTTCTGAAAATTCAACACGGACTTCAAGTTGAGTGGTAGAAAACCAGATCCCTGAGGTAAAGGGAGGTCTCCAGGGCCAAAGGAGCTGCAAGGGCTTGGGATCCAGAAAATACTGGGTTTAAATGTAGACTCATGCCCCAAGGGATCATGACAGTGCATAGGTCTAAAGTCACCTACAAAACGGGAATAGTAATACTCTTGGCTTTGCTAGGTAATGGTGAGGAATGACTCAAGGAGTGTCTAGTTCTGGCCACGGAACAACAAATGTTAGCGTTTCTCCCGCTAAAGACCTGTGTTTCCTTCTGGTTTCTGCGTTGCAGGGGCCTTCCAGGCCTGCAGTAGGGTAGTTGGTGGTCCCCTAAGTGGTTAGAGCCCAACTTCTGGAGTGGCCTCGGGTCAAATTCTGGTTCTACCAGTTTGTTGCTGTCAAATTAATTCTCCAAGGTTCAGGCTACTCATGCGTGAAATGGACTAAGGAGGGTAGCCAAGTGTGGGATTTCTTGAGGATTAAATGTTCCAGTCCATGGAAAGTGCTTGCCACACAGTAAGTCGTGCGTTCATTCACAGAGCATTTATTGAGTACCTGCTACGTGCCAGGCATGTTCTAGGCGCTGGTGACCCAGCGGTGTACCGGCCATTGAAAGTGTAAATGGCTAGACGCTATGTATTCCATTTGCGATCTGCTTAGCAGGAAGTTCTTTGTAATTCTCGATGTGACTGCCTTTTTCTAGTGCTTACTTCTTAAACTTTGCGCTGGTCCGCAGTCTCACACCTGCTTTTTTTCCACGGTCCTAGACAAGTGTGCTGTTAAGAAAGATTTTGAGAATTAGGAGCCACCGTCCGCGGCCTGGTCAACGCCAGCTTGCGGATCCAAACCTCACCCAGGAGTCTCCGCTTGGGGCTCCCAGAGAAGGAGTGGGAGGATGGAGATGCCAGGGGCTTATGAGCGCTGCCAAAATGTCGCGTTGCAACAGCCACTTCTAGATTTGCTCGGTATCAAGGACCGCGATCCCGGGGGCGCCCGGCCGCCTGGACCTCGCTCCCTGGCCGCCGCCTAAAGGAGGAAGAGGAGGAGACGACGAGGCCGGATCCCCGCCAGGGCTCGGGGAGACGCGGCGCCAGACCCAGCCTGCGCGCGCTCCCCCTCCCGGACTCCCCGCGCGCCGCGGCTTGGCCACGCCCCTCCGCCCTCGCCCCGCCCCCGAGGACCCCACCTCACCCCCGCCTACCGGCCGCCGCGGCTTGCCCCTCCCCCAGCCTCCAGGCGACAAAGGCTCGGCCCCACCCCCTGCTTTTCCACCCCTCCACCCCGCCCTCCCCCCGGCGGCTTCAGATAGGCCCCGCCCCTCCACTATAGCCTCGCCCACTAATTATTCACACCCCGCCCCGCCTTTCGACCGCCTTCTAGACCCCCGCCCCCTCTGAGCTTGCCCCGCCCCCTGCTAGTCCACACTCCGCCCCTGCCTCCCGGAGGCCCAGGCTAGGACCCGTCACCTCCTTCTCCAGGTTTTCCTCCCACCCCAGTCTCCCCAGGGGGCTCGGCTCAGACTCTGCCCCCGCCGCCCAAGGCCCAGCGCCGGCGCAGGACCACCCCTCTCCCGCGGCCCCGCCTCCGAACCCCCCGCCCCCTGGACCCCGCCCGGGTCGGGAGACCACCCCTGCAGCCGGCTCCCTGGTCCTGGTCTCGCGCGCCCCGCCCCCGCCCCCGCGGCCCCGCCCCGGCGCGGGGACCACCCTCCGCCCGCGGAGGCGGGGGCCAAGCGCTCGGGGCACTCTCGGCTGTCCCGGCCCTTCGCCGCTGCCGCCGCCGTGCGGTGGTTCCCGCGGATCCGCGCGCGCCGCCGGCCGGGAGAGCTCTCAGACTGCGAGGAGAGCCGCAGGAACCCGTGGGACGCAATGCGAGCCAGGTAGGCAGGCTGTACCCCGGGCCGTCCCCTGCGGGCCGCTCCAGCCCCGCGCCCAGCCTCTCTCCCGCGGCGCCTGCTGGGGTTCGGCGGGTTTGCACGCCTCGCGGGCGCCGCTCGTTCCCCCGCCGCCTGAGTTTGGGGCTCCGGGGTGCCCGGGCGCGGCTAGCGCCGGACGTCTTCGGGAAGCCTCTCGCGCCCCTCGTGCTCCTGGGGGACCCAGTCACCCCGGAGCAGGCGGACGAGCCGGGGTACCGGGCCCGGAGCGGCACTCATGGCCCCCGCGTGCGCCCGGGGATCCCCTCCCCTGGCCCTAGCGCCTCCCGAGGCCGGCCCTGAAGGGTGGCCCGCCTCGGCGACCGGACGCGTCCTCGGGGCGCTCGGCTCGGGGGGCTTGGGCGCTCCGAGGGCTGGAAGGGCCGGGGCTTCCTCTGGCGCGGCCCTGGGGAGGAGGGAAGGGCGCGCGGTCCCGGGTTAAACTTGGTGACAATGCATATTTCAACTTCTTCGGAGACCTCTCATTTTAGGATGGAAATGAAAACCCCGATTTCTGTCTTGGCCGTCCGGGAACCGAGCAGCCGCGAGGTGACAGCGCCGGCGGCGGGCGGGTGGGGACGGCCGGCAGAGACGCACGTTGCTGAGTGGTGTTTCCCGGGAAGCCCGCTCCGCGGTGCGGATTCGTGGTCTGTAGGATCCCAGCCTTGGAGTGCGACGACTCCTAGCCCGGGGCCGGTCGTGCAGCCAGTGGGACCAGGCCGCGCTGGCCCTTCCCCGGGGTGTTGGGCGGCCGGCGGTGCCGCCAGGGGGGCGCAGCGGGACGGCGGCCGGGCTTCCTGCGTGCGGAGAGGCCGGTGGAGCCTCACCGGTCAATGAGATTTAAAAACGGAACGCCGGGCTGGATTTTATCCGTGCTTATTCTTTCCAAGTTAGTGCAGCAGATCGGTACCGTGTGCTTTGTCAGTAGTAAGAAGTTCGCATAACTTTTGTTCCGATCACAAAAGCAATATATTCTCTGGGTAGAAATCAGAAGTATAAACAGTAAAACAAACCATCATTGATCCCACAGTCCCTACCGGCCTCAGTATTTACACTCCTTGATATTCACATTTCACAGGCTCGCCAATCTAATCGATAAGTTTACCAGTGGAGCCTCTCTTGACTAAATGAAAGCAATCCCTTTGGGCAACTCTCCCCTTCCCACCCTCCTAAATGGGTTTGTCTCCGAGCACCAAAGTTTGGGGGTGTTGGCCAGGCTCCCTTCTCAGGCTGAGTCCCCTTTCCAGTGTGTGATGTTCTCCATGCCTTCTGTAGGCTAGAGGTGGAGAGAGAAGCCAGCAGTCAGCTAGACCACTAGCTCAGACTGGATTGGCTGTGGTTTTGGTTCCTTGCCTTGAAAAAATGAAGGTAATGATTCTCAATCTGCTGCTCAGAGCACCATAAAAGTTAATGGGTGGTTTGCAAAGCGTTTTGACACCCTTGGGTGGACAGGGACTGTACTTTGCGGGGCTGGGGGTGTCCCTTGCTTTCGTCATCAAATAAAACAGTCTATCTCCTACTTGGCCATCCTGACCAGGAAACGGGCGCCAGGAGTGACTGGTGGGGTCTGGAGAAGGTTCCTGGTTCCCTGCTCAGTACAGTCGGCCCAGGCTAAGCCCCTCAGAAAATTGGGGGCTTGGAAGGAGACAGAACTCCCCAATCCACCTTCCCTGTCTGCTTTCTGCACGTGGGCAGATGTGGAGAGTGTAAGGGGGCTTTGACGTTAAGACGGGACCCAGGATTCACAGGCCTGATGCCCGGCCATCCAGAATGCCGAGGCCTGCTGATCCAAGAGGGAACAGTTAGTTCTGGGAGAAGGGCTCAGGCTGTGAACAACCCTGGCTTCCTAGACATTTGTTTTATGGCTCTCTTGTTTACGAAATGAACAATGACTAGCTCAGATCTGCCGTGCCTGAGGAGCTTCTGTGAGCTTTAATTTTTTTCCTGTTGTCCCAAGCCTCTGGCATCGTGCTTTACAGGGCTTTTTAAACAATTGGGAGAAACTCATATCATTTGTTAACGTCTGATACCGAAAGCCGGAGGTGCCACACAGGTTGCCTTTTGTTCCCCTTGCAAAGCAGCCGTGAAGGAAGCTCCTCTTTCTTTAGCAGGTCTCGAGGGCTCCAGTTTGTCACTTGATAGTTTCATTTTTTTTTATTGTCGCTCCCACCAGCACTTTGTTCTGCCCAATGTCTAGTAGCTGACCACAGCCCAGACACAGGGGGGACCCAGAAAATGGTCTGAACAAGTTGCTGATAAGTGTCATTCCGGGGCTCATCGGCTCTTAGTACTGTGCCCCGAATTTTCTCCGTGTAGGGAGGAAGGGGGGAGTCTTCCTGGATTTTCTTCTCTGCTGCTGTTTGCTAACTGGATTTCTGGTTACCCAGCAGCCTGGAATTGTTTTCCTGCCGGCTGCTTCAACGGACCTTTTTCTTATTCTAATGGTTCTAGTGTGAGGATAAGATTTGCTAACGTAAATGGGGTTTGCGCCCCGGGTTCTGGGAGGCCACTCCTGAGTTAAAATCCTGGCACTCAGGCCTGTGAAGTGTGGGAGGGTGTGTGCGCTTCCTTCTTCCCGGGGAGGAGGCCAGCTGGCTTCCCTCAGCTTCTTAAGGGGAGCCCTTGGCCCAAACAAGGTTAGGAGTTAACCGCTGTGCTCGGCCCTGGCTGACCTCACCCCATGCTCGGGGTAAACCTCCATGGCTCCGTGTTTGAGGAACCAGCCATGTGCCTGCCCGATACTCAACTGAGGAGAAGCCGTTGTTCAGCCAGTGGGCCATGCTCCATCCACGTGGGTTTCCCTTAGCTTTGTTATTTTCAAATTCGACACCTGAATTGGGCCACGTTGCAGTTTTTCTTCTGAGAATTGGATTCAGGCCCCTGGGATGTTTCCTAAGGCCCCGGAGATGGGCACTAGGACTTCTTTGCCCTGAGGTCACTGTGTGATAACCAGGAACTGGGAAGGGTCACCGTGCAGCTAAGTAGACTTCACCGAGACTGCGTGGCCCGGAGGGGAGCCCGGGGTCCATCGAGTGTTGCACTCAGCTTCCAGCGAGCTGGGTCTCCCGCCTCCCCAGCTGTTTGCGCAATAGAAGCCCCATGTTCTCCCATCACACCCTGGAGAGTAACAAAAAAAGCAGTTCAGCCAGCCCTCACACACAAGGGAACCATCCAGCTACTTACTCAGGGTCTTCCGGGGAGCCCAAGCCTGCTTCTCCGTGGGCCCTGAGGGCATCGTGTGTTACTGGACTGCATGTCTGATGCCATGAGGATCAGCGTCTCAGGGGAAAGGATGTCGCGGTGTTCAGCCTTTAGAAGGCAAGAGAACGCCGAAGGTATTTTAGAAGCAGAGTGTGTGATGTGTTTCTAGGAAGGGTGAAATTCCTTATCGTGCCTCACTGCTTCCCATCCACCAGGTGTAGAAAATAGCTTCCCAAACCTTCAGTAAGAAAATATGGACTTGTGGGAATAGAATGGTGTCCTGAGTTCAACTAATTTAAGTCGAGATTCGGGGTGTTTTTTAATGGGCATCGCTTGCTGAGGGTTTGTGACAGACCAGGTCTGGTGTGCACACTTTTTTTTTTTTTTTTGCGGTACGCGGGCCTCTCACTGTTGTGGCCTCTCCCGTTGCGGAGCACAGGCTCCGGACGCGCAGGCTCAGCGGCCACGGCTCACGGGCCCAGCCGCTCCGCGGCATGTGGGATCCTCCCGGACCGGGGCACGAACCCGTGTCCCCTGCATCGGCAGGCGGCCTCTCAACCACTGCGTCACCAGGGAAGCCCCGGTGTGCACACTATTATCCTTGCAAAAACAGCGAGGGGTTCCATTTTACAGGGAAGCTAGAACTGAAATAGTTGCTCCAATCTGCTCGTCCCAGTAAGTGCTTGATTTGAATCTAGACCTGCCTGGGCCCAGAGCTCTTCATCACAGCTCCCAGTGTGCCAGAACGAAAGAAACAGGTCACAACTTCGGGAGCATGAAGACACAGGCATGGAGATAGCAGAGTGCCTGCCTCCCTTACACAATGACCAAAAAAAGGTGATGAAATCTTTAAAACCCTAGGAATCTTCATTGTCTAAATGGAAAGCAACCCGTTTGCACCTTTGCTCCCCGGGAGCCATGCCCTTGCGCCCGGTTTGCAAGATAAAGTTTGATGTATTTGGAAGATAGCGATTTTGGAGGTGGGACAACTCAGAATCTGCTCTGAAGTTTGTCCTTGTACCATGAAAAGAGGGTATTCTGGGCAGATGAGGTCACTAGAATAAGATTAAGATTATGGGAAGGCTGTTAAGTAAATGTAAGATAAGGGTCCACCTTCCACTTTACAATCAAATAAAGGATATACTAATGAGATTATTTCTATCTGCTCCATCAAAGCTGGGTCTTCGGGGAACTCTCAGAGCTGATGCCTGGTAGCCCAACTCTTCTGAACAAATTGAAAAGAATCTTTTCCGTGAAAGGATTTTTGTGGTTCCATATTCTTACTAAATCTCCCTCTCGTCTCTCTCCCCTTCCCTGTTCTCCCAGTCTGCTTCACTGAGGAAAACCCTGCCCTATTCTTATGAAACAGGGAAGCCTCCTAATAAGCTCTGTAGGCCTGGAAGGAATTCACATGTTCCCTTTCCTGGCTTTTTCCATGTTGCAGGTCCCTGAGCCCTAAGTGTGCTGGTCAACCTGCTCCCAGGAAAAAAAACAGAGCATCTTGATGGTAGCATCTGTCAACTGCCCTGGTGTAAATCCTCCCACCATGAAATCATGGCTGATTTCAAGCTCCCAGTTGGGTTTGGCAATATTACTAAGTATTTGACAATCTGTGTAGCCAGTTAGAGTGGGCTGCAGCTTGCCTTTCATTGCACTGAGCTCACCAGCACAGCCCCCCTTGTAGAATGGATGAAATGGTTGCCTGGCTTCTGCTTGGACCGCGGCTGCCCAGGAGCTGTATGTACGGAGAGGATTTGGATGTCATTGAGTAGCTAGTTTGGCCAGCAAGAGTAGAGTGCTTCAAAACTCAGACTCCACGTTAAAGTCACCTGGGGGATTTTAAAAGCTGCCCAGTGGAATCGGCTTTCTGTGTGTATCCAGGGTTGAACTCCACTGATGTAGGGAATTTGTGTAAGAAGAAAATTAGAGGGCTTCCCTGGTGGCGCAGTGGTTGAGAGTCCGCCTGCCGATGCAGGGGACATGGGTTCATGCCCCGGTCTGGGAAGATCCCACGTGCCGCGGAGCGGCTGGGCCCGTGAGCCATGGCCGCTGAGCCTGCGCGTCCGGAGCCTGTGCTCCGCAACGGGAGAGGCCACAACAGTGAGAGGCCCGCGTACAGCAAAAAAAAAAAAAGAAAAAAAGAAAAAGAAAATTAGAGGTGTGGTTTGGGATTAGGCATGGTAGACCCTGTATTTGAGGCCAAGGAGTTGAACGTTTTCCGTGTGGGGTGAGGGAAGGTTTGCCAGCAGAAGCCTCGGAGCGGAGGAAGGGCCCACATGTTCCCAGTTGCCAGTCGCCAGTCTGACTCCAGTGGCCCTCCATGGTGGCGGACGACATTGTTTTGCCTTGGTTGCTTCTGCTGGTCTGGAACGGAGATGGGTCTTCGTGGAGGAAGGGGTCAGGATGAAGTGAGAGATCGCTCCTTGGGGAGACGGCTCCTTGGGTGGGTTGGGTGAGCTGACCTCGGATGTTGCAGCAGAGAGCCGGCGTCTAGAGGAGCTTCCCAGGACCATCCAAGTGAAGAAAGGAGGAGCTCAATGGCTGAGGGCTCTTTAACAGTCTCAGCTTGGTTGCTCACGTAAGCTGATCCCTTTTTCTCTGTCATGATTAGCAGTCCAATTATTTAAAATGTAAGAGCTTCCTTGAGAGGCAGCAAGCACGTGGGAAGGGGAGTGTCACTGAACTTCTGAGCCAGGCTTGTGAGCAGGAAGGGGCCAGCCAGGCCCTCAGGTGCAGACTTAAGGAGGCCTCACCCTTGGGTTGTACACACGCAGGGTCTGCCCTGCTGGTCAGGGGTCACCCGTGTGAGAGAGGGCTGGCTCGGGCCTCACTTTCTTAGAGTCGAACCCGTGATCGTGGCAGAGCTCACTGCAGCCTTGAGTGTGGAATGGGCCTGGGAGCATGCTTCTCAGTCACCCCCTGAAGATGGGGCGGGAAGGCCAAGGGGGCGGAGGACAGAAGCAGCTGGAGGTGGGAGAATGTGTACCGTGTGTCCCTGAAGCCGAGGAGAAGGTTGGGGTGTGGAGGAAGGGGATTGGGAGCCCCGTGCAAACAGGACAGTTCTGGGTTATGAATCATCAGAGAAGTAACACCCGGAAGTCTAGGGGCCACTGGGTTTGGCTTGTTAGAACCATGTGACTGTGGTAGTGGGGAAGCTTCTAGAAAACCAAGGACAAGGGGCATAGGCCGCTGAGTTAGTGATAAAAGAAAAAGGACTGTCTTTTGAGGATATCAAGGCAGGAAGGACCCAGAGTGGTGTCAGAGGGCCTGGGATGCTCTGGGCTGCGGAGTCCTGGTCGGGGGCTGACAGGGTGTTAGGACCAGCACGAGCGATGGAGGGTCCAGTGAGGGGGTGTGAGCGGCCCCGTGGGCTGTGAGGGAAGGAGGTGGGTGTGAGCGGTTGTCATCAGGAGGAACTGGTTAGAAGGCTCCCTCCCCCCCATGCCTTTTCACCAGCTTTTTCTGGGGGTTGGCTGGGGGCCTCATTTGCCCCTAAGTCCCAGCTCCCTGAGGCTCCTCATGGAAGCCTTTCCTGACTGCCCAGGCCAGGAGCTGACCGCTGCTTCCTCACCTGTCCGTTGTCCCCCTGGGCGGGGCTCTGCCAGGCATATGGGGCTGCATTGTTATCTCTGCATCCTCGCCGCACAGACAGCACATTCCGGGAACGAAGTGGGACCAGCCAGGATGCAGACCGAGGGTGGCGCCTTACCCAGTAACCGCACAGCAGCAACGCTGAGAGCCCTCTTAGACCTCTTCACAGCTAAGAATTGCGCTAGAGGATAGAAGTAATTTCTATGAATAATGATCCTCTGACTTGTAAACGCTGTCCAGTGGCCCCCTCGCAGCTCTGCCCTTTACCGTTTCATTGAGTCCGGCTTCCCGCCTTTGTTTACCCGTTCATGCTGTTGCCCTTTTGGAAAGGATTTTAATTTTTATAGCTTTCAGGTACAGAGAAGTACAGCTCTTGCTCAACTTAGGATGGGGTCGTGTCCCGGTAAATCCATCGTACGCTGAAAATATCGTCAGTTGAAAGTGCATTTAATTACACCTAAACTACCCAACACCATAGTTTAGCCTTCTCTAACGTAAACCTTCTCCAAACGCTTAGAGTAGCCGACAGTTGGGCTACTGTCATCATCGAACACAAAGCCTGTTGGGTAATCGAGTTTTGAATATCTCATGTCATTGATTGAATATTGTACTGAAAGTGAAAAACAGAATGATTGTCTGGGTGCAGAATAGTTTTCAGTGTGTCCGTTCCTGGCCCTGGTGGTCACTCCCTGCCCTGCGCAGCATCATGGGAAAGCATCAAACCCACATACGCTAGCTCCAGAAAAGAGCAAAATTCAAAATTAGAAGTACTATTTCTACTGAATGCCTATTGTTTTCACACCCTCGTAAAGTCAAGAGATGTAAGTCAGGGACCATCTGTAAGTGGAATATCTGAAAAATGCAGGTACCTTTAAGCATTTTAAAATTACCCTAAGAATCATCGTTTTGACAAGTGGTGTCAAATATTTGTATATGTCCCTTACAGAAGTAGAAAATAAAGGTCCGTGTTTGAACTTAACTGGGAATAATGGTTGGAGCTGGTGTATTGATAGCACATATAAGTAATTCATGTAAAGGGCCGGGCCAGGGCCTGTGATCCAGGGCCACTCGGCAGCCTGAGGTGGCGGGAGTGATGGTGTAAAAGCAGTCGCCTACTGTGGTCTGGTCTCACTTTTCCTCCCCATCATCCCGTCCCAGATATCCTCTTGCAGAAGTTGTGGGGTTTTCCCCCTTGTGACTTCAGAAATCAGTGTTTACGACATTTTTAGGAGGACGGCTCTATTCTGGTTTTGTGCCGGTTGGCAGCCGTTTGGCTGTTTCACCTTTATGTGCTGGATTAGGAAACCAACATTTCAAATTTTGGTCACATTTCAGGCCCATGTTGGAGTCTTCTGTAAATGGCTCTTTCTTTTCCGTCAACCAAATATGAAGTAACACGATTTGCACAACTGAAATTCATTATAGGTGATTCAAGAATTAAGTGACTAACCATCCATCGTGTTCTTCTAAACGCTGTTTTTTTTGTACCCAAGGCATCGTCAGGGAACAGGAATAGCTGAAATAAGTTTTCACGGACTGGAAGGTGACAAGTGAGGGGAGGGGTGGAGTCAGCAAGTGGCACCCCAGTCTGAGACCTGGGATCCAGAATGACCCTGGCTGGTAGGCTGGGGGGACCAGCAGCCAGTGGCTGGAGGCCTCTGTGCCTCTTTGCAAGAAGGCCTTACCTGCCCTAGCTACCTTGGGGGGTGGGGGAGGGAGGTGAAGCATCTTGTGTTCAACATATGTCCTTTCTAGATATATGAATTGTTATGGGAAGAGGGAAAGGGTTTGCTGTGATTTTTCATTCTTTTCTTTAAAAAACCCTGTCTGCTTAAGTCCCCCCCCCCACCCCCCACCCTCCCGCAGCTACTCAAGTAATCGTATGTTCATCTTAGAAACCTTAGAAAATGCAAAAGGAGAAAAAAGTTTCATCCATGGAACTCGCTGCCACTCATGGTAACTGCTCTGGGCATTTTTGTGTCTTTTGGGTATTTTCACGTGTAAATCTAGACTCTTCGAAACAAAACAGGATGGTGGAGTGGGAACTTGTTTTTAGTTCACTAGATACCTGATGTGTAGTAATCCTTCAATCAGTCATTCATTGTTGAATGAACATTATGCTTTTTATTGAAAATTGTTGACATATCTCCAGATTAATAAGGACAGGTTTGCATCCTGTACTTTGCGTCACATTTGTTCGGGGATGCACCCTCTTTAACAAGTCTGCATTCATGGACAGTTTCTAGTGACTTTGAAATTATAAACAGCACTGCAGCGAACATCTTTCAGTACATGTAAGTTTCTTCTTCCAATGAGTTTTATTCTTCTATCCTTAAAATGTATAAAAACCTTTTAACTATATTCACGGTTGAGTGAACCGTATAATTGCTGCTCAGAAAAGCACGTCCAAAGGTAGTGATATTCAGGAAAGTTCCATCCGTGGAAGGTATTAAGTACTTTGAATAAGACTTGGTGAACTTTGAGACCAGTCTTAGCCTTGCTGGGACTCCTTTGGGGGGAATTGATTTCTGATCATCAAGAGTGCTCAGGTGGTCCAGTGGTTAAGACTCTGCACTTCCAATGCAGAGGGCCCAGGTTCGATCCCTGCTCAGGGAACTAGATCCCACACGCGTGCCGCAACTAAGAGTTTGCATGCCACAACAAAGGAGCCCTCGAGCCGCAACTAAGGAGCCCTCGAGCCGCAACTAAGACCCAGCGTCACCGAATTAAAAGAAGACAAAGAAGAGTGCTAATGTTCTCTGCATTGTGAGCTTTGCGGGCAGGGGTTGGACGTGCACATCTCAGTTTTAGGGAGAGCACATACATGCCAGTTCCAGAAACAGTAACATACGGGGGAAACCGAGTGTCCTGAAACCTAGGAGATGTCTCTGGCGGACGTCTTCAGGGCTCACTCCTTCCCGGAAGGGGACGAGTCTGGTTTCCATGCATTCAGCTTCAACAGCTGTCAGTTCAAGCTCCCCAGGGTCCTGTCGCTATGGGCGTTGAGGGATTCGTGGGGCTGCGTCCCTTGATGAGCTGCAGTTTGATCTGGCACACGGTGGTGACACAGACCTCATCTGTGAGACCTTTGGGTTCAGTAAGAGAAGGAAGTACGCAATACCTTCCGCTGATGGTGAGGCTGTAACTTTGATCTCTAGCTGTGGTCTGGTGTCACAGGACTTCTTCATTCTGGCAGGAGAGGGAAGCTGAGTTATGGGCGGAATATCTGTTGGCCTGTGTCCTGAGTGTGGTTTTGCAGGGGGCCTGGCTGCCCCCTCTGTCTTGGCTCCAAGGTATCCGTGAGTCATTGTCGACTAGTGTTACATGAGGCAGCACTTTTCAGGCTGTCCTTTCATGCTGGCTGTTTGTGCTGGGCGCCAGGTCCACCTCATGGAGTTCTGGGGGGCTTGAGAGCCGGGCCCTCTTGTAACTCTCTGGGACGTTGCCCTAGCCCCTCCCTGCCCCCTTGTTAGCTCGTGTTTGACTTGAACTCATTCATTCCCTCCCTCACTCCGAATCCAGTGTGTGCCAGATGGGGGGTGGGGGATTGGGGGGATGGAGAGACCACCAGGGACAGCCTCTGTGCAGGGAATCGGCCACCAGTGCCCCAGGAGAGGAGGCCAAGGTTCCCCGGGTGTGCTGGGGTTTCGGACTGGCTCCCCAAAGAAGCCCTACTAAGTTGGGGGACTGGAAGGAATTGGGTGGTGCCCGCTTGGGGGCAGCGGGTGGTTGAGTGAGTGCCAGGAACCGATAGGGGTGCCGGCTTTCTGGGAGCACCTGGTGGGGATGCGAGAGGCAGGTGGCAGGTGGCTGGAAGGGCAGGTCCTTCTGGGCTTCAGTCAGCTTTGAACTTCTATCTCAGGCCACCAGGAAGACGATTACACGTGTGAGCCTGACTTGCAAGGGGCCCGGGAGGTAAGCTGATGACCGTGCCTCCGTCTCACAGCCCTGATGCCCCGCAGCCGCCTTGGGTTCCCCTCCTGGGGCTCCTGGCTCCCCACTCTGTGACCCACATGGGGCACCTCTCCCTCCTGACCTGTTGTGAGAGTCTCATAGAATCATTCGATTGATTAAATGACCCCCCTGTTCACTTTTAAGTGTTACGCTTCTTACCCAAAATGATGCTTAGAAGAAACTGAGCCAACTGTTGGGTCATTACAAGAGTCCCAGCATCTTATATTCCAGAAAGGAAAAGGTACTGATGAAGATGTGGAGATTTTCCAGATAAAACATCAGAGGGACCCAGTGAGACTGATCAGAGCACCTTGCCCTGGTCACTTGAGTCCCTGGTGGTCTCTGAGCATGGCTGTCCCCCCCAGGACACGGCTCGGGAGCCCAGGCAGGGCGAGTCCTGGTTTTCCTTGTCAGGTTGCAAAACTCACCAGGCCGGGCAGTCATTCCCCTCCTGACCTCCCCCTTCTCTACCCGACTTGGGTTGGCCGCTGCAGAGTCGGAGCTTTGCTGGCCTTCTGGAGGATTTCTGTGTTTAACCCACATTAACCTGGCTAATCCTGTGTCTACTTCTGGGGAAAAACTTCATTCCAGCCTTCTGTTCCAGTCGGACAACCAGCTGCCCTCAACTTGCTCGAGGTAAGACCGTGACTTTATCAAGGTTAAAAGGGACAGAAGTGAAAGCTGGAAAATCATGTCATAAACACCGCTTTTTCTGTCATTAGTGAAATTGTCAAGAAGTTGGCTGCTTGCTAAATGGAGGGTCATTATTATTCTGGAAAGAAGCGGCGTTATTTTGATGAGCAGGAAAATGGAAAGAATAGCAGCGATTCCCTTGGGGACCCGGTGTTGGCAGCCTGAGAGTAACAGGTGAGTCAGGCTTTCAGGACAAAGTGCCGTTACGGCTTAGCAGATGATTGTAAATTAGGGGAAAACTTGAGCATGTGCGACTTTGAATATGTCAGGTTGTTTGCGGTTGTCCTTTGCCTTCAGGTTTTACTGCTGGGAATTGCAGATAGGCAGCTCTGTAGAGCTTGCACGCAGGGCTGGAAGGGAGTGAACAGAAATAACAGTGGTTTGGGTGTGAAAATTGGTGGGCAGGTCTGGGGCCGTCATCTCGCGCCCAACCGCAACCCCCTCCATTGTCTTTTAACAAAACAAAGTAAACTGTAAATTTAACATGTTTTGGAGAGAAAAAGGAGGAATGGTGGCTAATATTTGTAAAACACCTACGGGCAGTCAGTGTACCAGGTCCTCTCATTTACACGTGAGATCCTCCCAAAACGCAGAGGGTTAGGTGGCATTGCTCACATCTTACCGATGATGAAACTGAAGCCAAGAGGACAGTTATCGTGTCCATGGACACAGCGAGTATCGGAATATACCAGGGAGTAAACTTCTATGTGGTCTTTATGCCTGGATGTTAACCAAGGGGGTTATTTACCCAAAACATGAATGCCAGGCCTTACGTGCAGCTGCCCCATTGTGGATACGTGGACTGTTGGAGTGGGAGGATTAAGTGCGTTGAAAATGACACAAAGCCAGACGTCGCCCTGGAGGGTATCCATGCACGAGCACCTGTCAGGTCAGCGCTGCGACACGCCTCCCACTTCTGGCCCCTGTGAGCCCGTCTTAGACAGCGGTACCTTGTTTTTAATGTTATATCGACTCTTTCTCACATCCTGCATTTGAGGATGCCTGTGCCTTGACTCTCTTATCTTCCTTTGAATTACAAGGATACTCAGAAACTTCGGACATAGTTCTTTTCATTGATGGCAGACAGTGCCTGTATCAAACTGATGTAAACATTGCCTGTCTGTGGAGAAAGCATACGTGCTCTCCTTAACGAAGCTAACATTGTCCTTGATAATAGGAGTCGTAAAAAAAAACATGTAACCCCACTTTGCTACCAAACTGTGTTTACGTATCCCCTCTCCTTCGGGTCCTCGTCTGGCTTTCCTGCATAGCACCTTTATGCTGTGCTCGTGATGATGGTAATAATTAGAACACCAGTAGCATATGCCGTATGCCAGCCAACGTCTTCAGCATTTTACCTCTAAACTATTCATCTTTCCATCCTATGATGGGAGGGGCTCTTAGCATATCTGGATCACAAGGAAGCTAGGGTGCCAAAGGGGAAGGGACTTGTCTGACCCACGAGTGCAGAAGCCAGGATTTGGGTCTGAGCCATCAACTTTTACCTGTTCTGCCGCGCACCGGGGGCCAGGTCTCCCCCAGGCAGGGAAATCCTGGGGCCAACAAGGTGCTTATGGGAACCAGGCCGGGGGCAGGGCGGTGGGGGACGGGTCAGGGAACGTGAGGTCTCAGGTGAGATGAGGATGGGCAGGTAACGGCCAGGTGGCTCGTCTGACGGGGACGATTCCCGACCCCCAGCCGGAGCCAAGGCTTGAGCACAGGAGAGAGACCTTAATGCTGGGTGGGGGAGGCGGGGGAGCTGGGCAGGAAGGAGGGGGTCTCAATCTCAACCCCCCCCCACCCACTGCACTGTCACACTTGGCACACATGTGAGCCCTCCTGCTGTGGCCCAGTCCTCTCCTGCCTCCTTCAAAGCTGTCGTTTATCAAGATCTGCACCCATCAGGCCCTGTGCCAGACACTCGGTCAAGGTGTCTTCATGACTCTGCGTGGTAAATGTTTTAGAGGTAAATCTTTGTACCCAAAGAGCTTGTACTCAGGTAACTCTGTTTTATGGTGCTTTTCTGATTAGCCATGACATGTTCAACTAAGAATTAGTGCAGTATGGGAAGCTCCCTGCTTACTGCCACGGTGCCTCCGGTTTTCCTGCCTGCCAGCCATGGAGGAGCCCCACTGGACTTCCCTCCATCAAGCGAGGGCGGCCATCTGGTCCTCTGAGACCCATACATCCACAGCTGACGGGATGAAAGGTGGGCTTTGGTCCACCAAGGGATCTGGGACCCCGGTTACCTTGGTGACCACAGTGATGACTGATGAAAGGTTCCAGGTCTTGCCTCTTTGGCCGCTTGAACTCATGGGGGAATGTTTGGAAGTAACAACATCAGTAGAACCATTGGTGGGCCGTGGGGTGGGTGGGTTTACAGTGGTGTTTCCAGGATGGGGTACTCTGGAGAGGCACCTGAGTGCCTGGCGCCAGGTGGACCCCAATGCCGTCCTTGTTGTTTTCTAAGGCATCTCTCGTTTCTATTTTAATATCCTCTTTATCCCAAGAGTTATTTGTTTAAGTATTTAATTTTTTTCCTTGTCTATTTTCCCTTTTCCTCCCTCTTACTTTCTAGTTAACTTCTGGTTTGACTGTACTGGGCCCAGGGGCTGTCCCATACCGTTTTCTAATTTGGAGAGTTTGGGGGGTTTCAAGAATGCTTCTGAGTGTTTGCGAATGTTCCTTGGATACCCGCACGGCCTTTGCATTTTCTCCAGGACGTGGAGGTGGATGTGGATCATTTAAATTATGCTCGTTGATTATGTTATGTTTCATGTTGTAACCAGATGATGCTCTGTCCGCTGCGCTGTCAGATTCGAGGGTCGGGCTCCTGTTTCCCGACGTGACTGCGGTTTTGTCAAGTTCTCTGGATCAACTCTAGCAGCTTCTCCTTCGTACATGTTCGTTGTTCTTTCAGCATAATTGGATCTTTTGATCGCTTCACCATTTTGTCAATCACAAAATGCTCTTGTGTGTGTATTCAGTGTTTGTGGCCTGAATTTTACCTTTTCTTATACTGCTTTACTGTCACCCCTGCTGGGTCATTTTCAGGCGTGTTTCACGCAGAGACAAGTGCTTCTCCTCTCTGGGTTAGAGCCCCCTCCTGGATGATTCACGTTTGCTGTACTAACTCATACGCCTGGTTGCATCGCTGCCCTGTTCCTTGAAGGGCTTGCTTCTCGTGTCCTCTTGCTGACTGTGGTTTGGAAGGCAGACCCGTGGCCGGTGGCTTAGTTACATTCATTGAAAGGGAGAAATTCCTGCTGTAAGTGCTTGGTGCGTGTTGAGAGCCGTGTCAGGACTCGGGTCTGCTGCTCCCCGGACAGAGTGAGCGTTTCAGCCAGGCTTCCTCCCCCAGGTCCCCTCTTCCCAGGGTCCACAGGCGCCGTTTTCCTCCTGTGATGTTGCATCGGTGACGCTGCCGAGTTCTCTGGTTCTCTAATCAGTTGGGGTTTGCAGTCTTGAGTGTGGTTTGATTTTGTGTGTGTAACACTTGGATCTGGGGATGACTGAGGTGCAGTCAGAGTCTGGCCTGTAGACTTTCGGGGCCCCCTCCCCAGCGCTCGGTCGCTTCTGTGTGTCTGGGAGGTTGTGTGTTGTCACGTGGGCTGTGGGTTTCGGTGGGACCCTGTGGTCACATGGCACTGGGTGCTGGCCTCAGTTGTGCCTGGTGTGGCTCTGTGACCTGCCTTTGCCTGGGAGGCCGACCCCCTCCCGTTCTTGCTGCTCATTCCTTCGTTCCCTCAGCAGACACGCCTGGCGGCTTCAGCATGCTGGACACGGTTCAGCCATGATCTTTGCCCTTTGCCAAGAACTGAGACCACACAAGCTGATCGTGTTTCTTCCTGACCTGCACACTCCGAGGCCTTCCTGGTTTCACAGAGTAAGCCTGACCTTTTAAGCACAGCATTGGGTCTGGCAGGCCGGCCTTCGAGCTTTCTGTCTGGCCTGCCCGTCTCTGCAGCTGCCCACTGGTCCCTGAGATGCCACAGTGGTCCCCAACCTGATGCGTGTGGACCCTCCTCCTCAGGCCTTCAGGCTAAATGTCACACACACACACACACACACACACACACACTCTCTCTCTCTCTCTCTCTCTCTCTCTCACTCTCTCTCACTCTCTCTCACTCTCTCTCTCTCTCACTCACTGTAACCCCTAATGTCTTCCTGTGTTAGCTCCATCTACGCTGGTCACAAAAGTCGCAATCATTGGTACTGAGGACTGGCCTGGATGCCATCCCTCCTTTCCTCCTGAACTTAGGGGGGTCTTGGTGAATCTCTGTACCTCAGCTGGGCTTCTGTCGTTCTCCGAGCATCACATTCACCAATGAGGGTTGCTCAGGTCCCTCCCTTAGAGTCAGTTGGCCTTGGGCTGGGCCCCTTGCATCCTTCGTTTTAAAAGCATCCTAGGTGACTCTATGCCCAGCTTAGAGTGACCCCCCATTGGAACCCATGTCTTGAATGGCATCATTCCTTAGATGATGGTTTTTCAAAAATGTCTCTGTGCTTATTAAATTGTTTTATTGTCAGAATAGAGTGCTTTTGTAACAATTCCAAATATTACCGACACCTGGCAAGTGAGAAGTGAGTCACTCGTCCCCACTGGAGCAGGCTGTGTCTCTGCTTTTAACAACCTTCCTCGGGCTAATTCCATTGTGTTGTGGATTCTTCTGCCGACCTGTATCGCTCAGGTTTCCCGAGTCTGTATTCCCAAGTGGGGCTTAGGTATAGTTTCCTTTTTGGTTTGTTAGCTTTAGGGATCAGGATCACTTTTTGCCTCGTAAAGCGATTGGCAAGGAGACTTTTTAAAACTGCTTTAGACCTATCTTGTGGGGCACCAGGCCCCAGTGCAAAGGAGTTAGATGTGTGTTGCTGCAGGGCGTTGCCAGACTCAAATTCCAGAAACTACGTGAAGAAAAGAAAATAGGCTACTGTATAGGACCTCCCTCTCTTTTTTTTTTTTTTTTTGCGGTACGGTTGTGGAGCACAGGCTCCGGACGCGCAGGCTCAGCGGCCATGGCTCACGGGCCCAGCTGCTCTGCGGCATGTGGGATCTTCCCGGACCGCCCGTGTCCCCTGCATCAGCAGGCAGACTCTCAACCATTGCGCCACCAGGGAAACCCCCTCCCTCTCTTTTTAAAAATTTTATTTATTTTGAATTGTGGTTTAAAAAAAAAAAAGTAGTAAAAAATTTACCATCTTAACCATTCTTTAAAGTGTACAGTTGAGTAGTGTAAATTGTATTCACATGGTGGTACAACAGGTCTTTAAAACTTTTTCCTCTTGGAAAACTGAAACTTACCCATTAAACTTTTCCCCATTTCCCCCTCTCCCCTAGCACCACCTGATAACTAACCACCGTGCTACTTTCTGTTTCTGTGAATTTGACTCTTTTACACGGCCCATATGAGTGGAATCATATAGTATTTGTCTTTTGGTGACTGGTGTTTATTTCACGTATAATGTTCTCAGGGTTCATCCAGGTTGTAGCACGTGACAACTGTCTTCCTTGTTAAGGCTGAAAGAGTCTGTTATGTGGAGAGACCACAACTGGTTTATCCATCCCTCTGTTCTTGGACATTTGTTTCGTACCTCTTGGCCATTGTGAATGATGCTACTGTGAGTGTGGATGGGCACATATCTCTTTGAGATCCTGCTTTCACGTCCTTTGGATCGATACCCAGAGGTGGGGTTACTTTATCGTAGGATAGTTTTATGTTAAACTTGTTTTGTTTTTTCGGTACGCGGGCCTCTCACTGTCAGGCCTCTCCCGTTGCGGAGCACAGGCTCCGGACGCGCAGGCTCAGCGGCCACGGCTCACGGGCCCAGCCGCTCCGCGGCAGGTGGGATCTTCCCGGACCGGGGCACGAACCCGCGTCCCCTGCATCGGCAGGCGGACTCTCAAGCATTGCGCCACCAGGGGAGCGCTATGTTTAACTTTTTGAGGATCCTCCATACCGTTTTCCACGGCGACTGTACCAGTTTACATTCCCACCAACGCCGCACAAGGGTTCCAGTTTTTCCATCCTCGTCCACGCTTGTCAGTTTCTGTGTTTTGCCCGTAGCCAGCCTAAGGGGTGTGAGGTGACTGACTGCCCATGGTTTTGCTTTGCATTCTCTAAAGATTAGTGGCACTGAGCATCTTTTCATACGCTTATTGGCTTAGCCTGCCCTTTTTAGGCAGTATTCAGTTAGACTTTCTGTAAAGTGTTTTTGAGGAGCCTTTTTCTTTATAGGTACTTGTGGTAAAAATGAAAACTCAAGTGAATTGATGTAGATTTTGAGGGATTCTCCCACGTACATGTGCTGGGGGAGCTTATTTCTGATTAGACCATTTAGAAGGGGGAGTTCCTTGTGAAAAGTGGGCACACCCCCACTCCCACCCCCCCTCTTCCCCGCATTCATCCCAGAAAGCCACTTCCCCCTTTGCGGGTTGTTTAAAGAGTCGATATAGTTCAAGTGCGTTGTGATGAATGACACCTGTAAAACACGACTGTCACCCTGTAGACTTGAAATGTAAGAATTGAAGCCACCCAGTGCCTCTAAAGAGGGGCCGTCGGTTGTCTTCTCTGTTTCTTTACAAGTAATCCATGCTTATCACAGATTTAGAAACTACAGCTTGCAGAAGAAATGAAAAGTCATCTGACTGCCTGTCCCCCCATCACTGTCACATGGATGTGGTGTTAAAAACGGGGTCATTCGTGCTCACTCCTGCAGCCTGCTTTTTTCACTCGGCAGCTGTGCGGAACAGCGTTCTCTGGCCACACCGATGTCACCCATGCCATGCGGCTCCTTAGCCATCCCTGGGACGAGCTGAGTGCCGTGGTCTGAGGAGGTGGTGTCAGCACCTCTTCACGACCCCTGCACTGACTGAGAGCAGCAGCTCACCCACTCCTGTGCATTCCAGTTTGGACATCTCCCTCCCAGCCTCGCTGCCTAAGGTGGAATTGTAGCAGGCGTCCTCTGGCTGGAGAAGCACCTTCACGCTGCAGGTTGGTAGTTTCAGGGCTCTGTTCCGAAATGGAGCCAGCAAGCAGCTATCTCCTCACTGCCTGTTCTGCGGTGGCACCAGGCTGAAAGTGATTCCAGCTTCCGGGGAAGAAATGCGCGTTACACACCCTCTGGGACAGGGAGGCTGCCTCGCCCCTTCAGCTGGACGCTTCCCAGAGACCCCCTCCTTTTTCTGAAGCCTGAATTTGGGGGCTGTAGCTCGCACTGCCCACACGGAGTGTGAGCCCATCTCGAAGTGTATTTCCTGCGTCCACGTTAGTAGGTGTGGTTTGGAACCTTCGAGAAGGAATGTTTTCACTTACCTCAGTGGGTCAGCTCCTCACCTGGGGGAAGGTCAGTTGGAGATTCGGGAGAGGCGTGAACTGGATCCTTTGCTGCCCCCTAAAATGTGCAGTGTGGGGGCGGGGAGGGTGGGCGGCCCTGTGGACTCACAGCCCTTGGCTAACAGTTAACCTGAAATGCAACTCTGGGTTTGCCAGGCCCGCTGGGAGCCCAGAAGCTTCTGGAATCTTTAGCTCCACTAAGCCCTGAGGCTCCCGCCTTGATGGGCTGGCCCTTCAACTGCTCCGCGAGGCTGGAGCTCCGTTCCCTCGCTGCATGGACCAGCTTCCTTAGCTCAGAGAGAGTGAGGGGTTCGTGCCCAGCACAGCTGCTCCGGCTTCTCTGTACCCCCCGCCCCACCGGCTTCCCTGTTCACTGACAGGTATTGGGTTGCTTTTGGCCGCTGGGTGGGAGGAGGGGCAGGAATTAGGTGGCTCTGAGCCAGCCTCTGTGCCCACCCTGGGGCATGCAGCTCATCCTTAACCGCTCAGGCCTGCTGCCCGAGGCATGTGGCGATTTGTGATGGGGATAATCGTAAAACTTAACCCCGATTACAGGCGCGCGTGGCGTGTGCCTGGCTCACATCTCAGCCCAGCTGGTAGCTGCCTGGCACCCCGAGGAGACAGGGCAGGGACATGGGTGTGTGTTGGCTGGGGTGCGGTGATTTCTTGGGATTGGCTTGGTGCAGAGCTGGACGTGCCTGCCACTGTCCAGCAGCTCTGTTTTGGAGAGCTCTTCGGGAGAAAGGAGTTTGGTTTGGGTTGAGCTGTTTTCCCCAACAGGAATCCTTCCAGCCTGTGAGCGCTGGGGCAGCGCAGTACTGAGCCCTCTGCCCGCAGCTGCTGCCCCTTGTCCCTTTCACAGTTGGAAAAACTTCCCTGGGGAAGTTCAGTCACATGCCAAGGCCACCGTGGCAGACCTGAACGCAGACATCCTGCTGCCCCCGAGCTTGGGGCCCCTTCCATCCAGGGCCTGAATTCCATCCTGTAACCAGCTTTCACCTTCCCTTGCCTGGAGGCTCATGCCTGGTTCTAGAATCCTACCTAGGAAGCAGGCACTGTGAACCTCTTCATTCAGCGTTTGGGGAAACCGAGGCATCAAGAAGTTTCCCCCAAACTTTGAGGGTCAAAAATCGAACAAGAGTGGTTTGACTTGGAGCCTTCTCTCTTCCCTCCCCACCCCCCAGCCACTTTGCTGCTTCTCTTCCAGAAAGGACCTAAAAGAGGATGTGTTTCTTTCCTCCCGTCTCATCCTCGGGGATCCTCCACCCAAAGTTTCCAGGTCGCACACAGACGCTGAGCAATTCTCTGGACTGATTGATGACTCCAGAGCACAGGGGTCTGGGGCAGAGTTCAGTGTCAGGGACAGTGTATGTCCCCATACATGCCGGCGTCTCCTAGGGTTCGGGGCCCAGCTCTCATCCAGTGACCCCTCTGAAGGACACCCACAGACTTGAGGGAGTTCATCAGGTAATCCATCCATCTGTGCAGGGGGGCCCCCCAGGTCACCTGGCCAGGTACGTATAAAGGCCCAAACAGGACAGGTGGTATTTGGGCCCTTCTCCTAGAAATGGCTTTTTTTTTTAATAAATACAGGCCAGGTTTTCACCTCTATTTATTTATCCAGCCTCTCAGGTTGTGACTTCCTGTTGATGTTACAGTCAACTGAAAGTTCTGAGTCGCCAACTTAAATCCTTAGGAGAGTGGAGGGCAGTGTGTGTGTGGTTGAGAGGCCTTTACATAGAGCTTCCTGCAGCCATGCTAGGCTTTTGTTCTCTTGCGCTTGGGCTGAGCACTTCTGTTGCTTGTTTTATAATAAATAGAAAAGCTTGTATTTTTTGCCCTTCTGGCTGGCAATGGATGTAGGGGGATCTTTCAGCGGAGAAGGAGGGACGGACCTGGAGAAGGGGGTTCACAGAGGCCAGGCCAGGTGACCAAGGTCAGCATCATCCGTATTAAGTCCTGTTGACGGTACGTGCCCTTGATACGGTGTGATGAGGGTACTTCACCTCTGCCCGCTACCTCCCCTGAATCCACAAACCTAGTCTCACCATGAGAAAAACATCAGACACGTTCCAGCTGAGGGGCACCTACAAACTACCTGCCTGGTCCTGCTCAAAACTGTCAAGGTCGTTGAAAACAGAGAGCGTCTGTGGAATTGTCACAGCCCAAAGGAGCCTCAGGAGATAGGGCTGAATGTCCTGTGGCACTTGGATGGGATCCTGGAGCAGAAGAAGGACATCAGGGAGAAATTAAGGGAATCTGAACAAAGAACGGACTTTAGATCGTCATAACGTGTCATCCTCATTCGTCGGCGAACGGGCTGTCCGAGTTAATCTTTGGGAAGTTATAGGTGTTGGTTGGCATATGGGATGCTATCGTTTCTATAAATCTAAACCTATTCTGAAAGAAAGTTTATTTTAGAAAAGAGAACGGCGGCAGGGAAGGCCAGTGGGTGGCAGGGATTCCATGGCACGGCTCTCAGGCCAGGAATGGGCCTCTGCTCTTGCATCTGCTTTGTGCACTGACCGCAGCTGGTGTCCGGAGGGCGCCCTGCAGTGCCGGCCAGTGGTACCGGCCACCCCCTGCCAGGGAGAAGCCCAGGCCTCCACACCCGGGCTAGTAGCTGCCTTTTCTGCCAAACGTGGTACCCAGCCCCCTCCAGGTCAGGCCGTGGCCTGTCTCTTCCAGCCAGCGTGTTCTTTGTTCTCTCCTGGACCAGACTTTGAACAGTGAGCTGCTCTCCCAGCCAGCGGGGCAGCCGGCTTCCAAACACAAACACAGGTCATCTCTGCCAGGTGAACTTGAGAAAGGCAGCAGAGCAGCGGGGACAATGGGCCTGTTTATCAACTGCTCTCAAATTCAGAACGTGGAGCATTAGGCTGGCGGTGGGAGTTGCGGTGGTGACCGAGGGTCGTGCTCATCCTGTTAGCAGCTCAGGGGTTGATGCACGGAAAATGGCATGAGCTGGTGAGACTGTCTCTGCTCCGAACATGGCTGATGAAAGTCTGCACGGCTGCATCGAGGCATCTGCTCCTTTAGGTATTCTCTGCTGATGCGGTGAGTCAGGGCTCAGGGAGTGAGCGCTGTTACACGCCCAGCACCAGGAAAGTCACTGGACGCACATACACACGCATACACACGCATGCGGGCACAGGGCCCCTTCACTGGAGCTTGTAATCTTCTTAGGCCAGAAGGCTTTCCTAGAGGACCGAGCTCCAGGACGGCATGGGGACAAATGTCCATCTCCAGCTGGACCTGCCGTCCTCCGGCCAATCTTATGTGCCTAGGAATTGCCCGGGACAGCGGCGTTCCTGACCAGCTCCCTAGTGACAGGGAGGAGGTGGCCGGCGTGGGGGCCGCACTCTTGAGTTGCAGAGGCTCAGTCTGGGCTGGTGGGGGGTGACTTCTGCAAGGAGTGGGGCTCATGCTTCTCCATGGGGGCTGGGACTGAAATTTTTTCAGGTGGATATATCGGGAGGTAAGCCTGAACGTGAGTACAGGGATGAGATTGAGCTGGCAAGCGACAAGGGGGTGGCAGGTGGGAGAGCAGGAGAGTTGGCAGCCGTCCTGGGCAGCCCTTGTGTGCACACGTGGTCCCTCATCGGAGAGTAAAACCGCGAGCACCTATGTAGTGTCGACCGAGGACCCGGAGCTGTTCTAAGCGCTTCACATGTACCATTCAGTCCCCACAGCAGCCTGCGAGTTGGATGTCCATTTGGATGCTGTTTTTGCGCCTTTTTATTTATTTATTTTAATTAATTTTTTTGGTGGGGGGGCCATGCCGTGCAGCACGAGGGATCTGAGTTCCCCGATCAGGGATCGAAATCGTGCTCCCTGCAGTGGAAGTGCGGACCGCCAGGGAAGTCCCTTTTGTACCTTTTTAGAGATGAGGGCAGGTCTGCTCCTTGTTTGAGTCCCCACTGGTGGGAGGAGGGTGGGAGCTACGCTCCTGGACCCCGGGCAACCCACCCAGCCCGGCACCTGCTCAGGTGGGGTTTCCCAGCCGATGTGTTTACACGGACGAGCATCAAACCGGAGCTTAGGGTCCCTGCACTGGGTGAGCTCCGGGTCCTGGGAACTTCTGGGGTCCCCCATCTCTCAGACGAGCGCTGGGTCCAGAGGCTGACGTACGTGATGGACATAGAGCCGGGATGGCTGCTTTGGTGTTCTGACCCCACCAGAGGCCTCTTCCTTGCTGTCTGGGCTTTCCCGAAGGTTCTCTCTTCACCACTCTTTGCTTCCCAAACTCAGGTGTGCCGATCTCGTCCCTGACTGAGACTCTCACAGTAGTTTGAGTTAATACCACCACATTCCCCAGCCCTTCCTGGAAGAAACTCCTTCAGATTCCTTACATGCTTCGGGTGTGCTGTGAAAACACCTTTTCTGGTCTTTTCAGCTCTTCAGTGCAAGCAGGCTGTGCAGCTTGTGGAGGATTTTCTACAGAGAGCCTGATTTTTCGGTACTGAATGTTCCCTGTGCCTCTGCCGGCTGTGGGACAGGAGCCCCAGGAGCAGTGTGGCCGCCTTGCCATGGTCCTCAGGGGCTTTGCTCTCATGGCCAAGAGCAGCTTCACCTCCCTTCCTCACGCCATCTGGAAAGCGCTTTGTCACTCATTCATTCAACAAGTATTTGAGAGCCCGCTGTGTCCGGGGGTGTAGGGGGCGGGCAAAGGGCAGGGCTCCCCGCACAGTCTGCTTTCCGTCCGTGGGCAGCAGGGACCAGATACCCTTTCCCTGCACCTCACGACCTCCCAGGCCCAGCTGGCGTGCACTTACTTGGTCATGTGTGCTCACCGGACAGGGTCACCCTGTGCGCTGCTCTCTGGCTGGGCTCCTTCCCTGCTGCAGGCTGCAGTCTCGCCCATCAGCCCACGTAGAAAGTTCTTTTGTTCCATGATATTGCCATGATTGAATCCATGCCGCAGCCAAACAGGATGTGGTCTGGGTCACTCCCAACTTCCAGCAACCGAAGGTTCTTGTTTTCTGCTGCCTGAAGAGGGACAAACCCCACAATCACAGGGCACTTCAGGGCCCTGGGTGGGGGAGCCCTGGATTAATGAAGAGCCCAGCTCAGCAGCGTCTGGGACCTGCGCCTTGAATTGCAGGGGAGTGAGCGGGAAGAGGTGGGGCGAATTCTGAGAGTCTGTAATCCAGCCCAGGAGGACACGGCTTCCAGGTGAAGCTGGAGGCCTGTGAGTTTGGTTCGGGAGGAGGATTTCTAGGTGGGGCCCTACTTCAGGTCACAGCTGGTCTGTTTCTCTGCAGGGCGAGGTGAACGGGAAGCAGTGGCTGGATCCCCAGCCCTGCAGTGCTTGTCCCTTCTATTCCGTGGGGTATCAGGGGCCAAGCCCCTAAATCTTGAATAGGTACAAATAAAACTTAAATATCTGGGATGAATAGCAAATTGCAGAAACAGTGAACACTCGTATAGACTGGTATAGCCTCTACCAAGGCCAAGAAGTGGAACTTTACCCTTGACTTTGAAGTTCTGTTGCCCCTCCCCAATCCCAGCGCCCTCTCACCTGCCCCCTTCCGAATGTGTTTTATCTAATATGCCATAGATGTTCAAAGTAGTCCCTCAGGAATTTTGTGGTTGTCATTCCCTTGCTATTTATAGTTGTACAGCACAGCTAGCATCGTCTCCTTAAGCAATATCATTTGTTTTTCACGTCTTCTCATTTATGTAAATGGAACCACACGCTATCTGTCTGTGGCTGGCCATCCCTAATGTGGCCCCCGTAATCTCCACCTGCAGGCATTCACAGCCTTGTGTCATCCTCCCTGGGATGTGGCCAGCCTAGCAACCTGCTTCTGACTGATGGAATTTGTCCAAAGTGATGGGTGTCCCTGCCACAAACAGGCTACATAAGATTGTAACGTCCTTCTTGAGAACGGACTTTCTCTCTGGCTAGCTTTGGCGAAGCAAGCTTCCATATAGAGGGTCCCACATGGCAAGGAGCTGAGGCCCTCAGTCCAACAGCCAGCCAGGGACCGAGTGCCGCCATGAAGCATGGGAGTGTAGGAGGAGAGCCTTCCCCAGTCGAGCCTTCAGTGAGACCCCAGCCCGGCCCTAGGCATTGACTGCAGCCTGAAGCAAAGGACCCAGCTAAGTCACACCTGGATTCCTGTTTGTGCTCTTTTGTTACCCAGCACTAGGTAACCCATAGACAGCCTTCTGAGTGTTCCCTTCTGGCTCATGTGTTCTTGAGGTCCACAGCTGCAGTTCTCTGACACGGTTTTCCATGTGTACTAGACCTCAGTTTCCTTATTCCTTCTGCTCTTGGGGATCAGAGCTCTTTTCAGCACTTTGCTGTTACAAGTCGCCTTTTCAGTATAGCATCTCTATACCCATCTATGGGACAAATCTGTCTGTGGGATGGAGGGTGTCCCCTTCACGTCCCACCAACCACATTCCGGGTCATTCATGTTCCACATCCTCACCATCCCTCCATCCCTGATGTTGTCTGACTGTTCATTTTGGGAGGAGGTCTGATGGAGGTGAGAGGGCTTTTAATTTACGCTTTCTTCATTATCAGCCATAAACTAATGTTTATTGGCTGCTCCAGTTTCTTCTGATCTGAAGATCGTTTTCATGGTTTTTCCTATTTTTCTTACCGTATTGTAGTTCTTTGAATTTTCTGGAAAATAAGCCTTTCTTGGCTGTGAGCATTGCAAATATTGCCTCCCAGTTTACTTGCCCACCCAGGCTTCAGAAATCCAGCAAGTCACTTCCCAAATCCTGTCCTGGGCAATAATTTGCAGAACTGTTTTCCAGGCGTTTCCAGTTCTGGCCCATGGGTCCTTGGTCTTGGCCAAGGCATCGTGCCTGCGAGATTAGGTCCCACGTATTGTAATTATTTGTTGCTGCCTTCGCAGGGCGTCTCTCACTTTCTGTTCCCCTCCTGGCTCACCCTCTGGTCTGGGAGTGCTTTCCTGCTCAATTTGCTTGCTTTAGTCTCTTAGTCATTTTTGGAGAAAATCTGAGTCAGCACTGGACCTCGGGCGGGCGCGGGGTGCACTCCTCCCAGCCCTGCAGCTTTAAATCTGCATTTCACTGTGGCCCCTGGAGGTGGGTGTTTTACTAAAGGAATGCGGGGTCTGGGGAGCCTGGGCCCAGTGTGTTTAGAACGAATGCATTCCTGGAGGAAGTTAAAATTAGAAAAAGCGGCTACACTTCCTGCCATTCAGCCGCAGTTGGCTGGTGTTTGTTTGCACAAGGATTCTTCTGGTAACAATCTGGGGTCGGTTTCTGGTGGAATGTGAGGTGAAGTCATGATTTTCTGGATGGAGGTGATCCGTTTCCATGGCAATCTTTGTTGTCAGAATCACGGCTTTGTTTGTGGATTCTTGTAGAATTATGCTGGCATGAAAAAATATTCTTGAAACGACTCCTTTTTATAGCCAGCAAGAAAGGTTTTCTTTTTTGAGAAAGCTCTTTAATGGGAAGTTGATACCGTGGAGTGCATCTCTTTGTCAGTGAATTCTGGAAGGAGCGGACCTGGACCCATGGGGGCTTGGCTCACCCTGCCCCCTCCCAGGGGGGCCACCTCCCACCTCTCCCCCTGAGGCTGGACTTTTTTGGGGGACCCCCTCTGACTGGCACAGCCTGGGGGCCCACCCTCGCACCCCCCTTCCTCCAGGTTTAGCAAGTAAGAATGTACTACATCCCAGTATGTTTGACTATTTGGGACATACTTAGAGTAATAAAATTATTTGTTGTGTATCTGAAATTCAAATTTAACTGGGTGTCCTGGATTTTATCTGGAGGCCCTAACACACCCCCTCACCCCCGGTGATACTTTGTGGTCCTCGGTCTTGGTCTGTCTTGGTCTCTCCCAGATGAGGAGGGATGTCGCCTGCTCTTGGCTGGCTGGTGGCACCTGTGGCTTTTCCAGGGTTGTCCCTTTTGTGTTTGGACACTTCTTCGTGCCGGCGCTGGGCCGGTCGCTCTCACCTGCTGGGGTAAAGCTTGCGGTCAGGCGGTCATGGATCATGCTGCACCCATTTTATGGATGGAGGGCGTGCTGGACGGCTCGAGTAGCTCATAAACATCAGAGTCCTCCTGCTTTGTCACTCGAAGCCCAGAGGCTGGAGGGCACAGGAGAAATGGAGCGTCATCTTCCCTGGAGAACAGAAGTGCTCCTCAGAGGCTCACACCCAGGGAACCAGAGGCATCACAAGCTCTCCTGCACCGGACTGCCCAGAAGTGCCGTCCCTTAACGGGGGGAGGTGGCGTGCGTGTCACCAAGACCTGGAGTCACATGTCTCTTTGTGGGAGCCCTGGCTAGCCACTGGGCCTTGAAGGAGGAGGTGGGATGTGTGTGTAGGAGTTTTCTGGTGGGTGGCTGATCTGGCCGGAGTGAAGGGAATTGGCAATGGGTGCTAAGGAGGCTGGTGGGATGGGGCCAAGCTGGGGAGAGCTTAAGCTGGGGCAGAGAAGCCTGGCCCCCAGGTGGGGTGGTGGCAGGAGGGAGAAGGGCACTTTGTGTTCATGGGTAGGGGAATAATCGCTGAAGGTGAGGGAGCCGGGGTATGGATGGTGTAGGTGCAGCTGGGACCATCCGGGAGGTAGCTGATCATTTGCTTCCAAACTGGGATGCAGATCACAGGTACCTGGGGGGACTTTTCTTCTATGTTCAGGCAACAGGTGCTAAGAGCATCTTACCTTGTGCTTCGTGCAGGGACTGGGATGCAACATTGAGTCAGGAGGGTGGATTCCTGCCCATGGACCCTACAGATGAGCTTATGAAAGATACAGATGCTGATTCCTTGAGAGGATTCTGTAGCAATTTACTGAGTGCGTGCTGTGTTCCAGGCGGTTCTGGATGTACAGCATGGAGTCCTTGCCTTCAAGGAGCATTTTCTCTGGTGGAAGAGAAGGGAAATAAACAGATGATAAACAAAGAATGTTGGGAGTGATCCCTGAAGCCAGGTGGAGGCATGGGCGGAAAAGCTGTGTTGTTTTGAGAGGGTGTGTAGTAGGCTGAATAATGGCCCCCCAGGGGTAGTCACATGCTAATTCCCGGAACCTGTGCATGTGACTTTAGATGGCAAAAAGGACTTGGCAGGTGGGATAATTTAAGGATCTTGAGACGGAGAGATTACCCCGCATATCCGGAGGGGCCCTGAATGTAATGTAATGACCAGTGTCATTTTATGAGAGGGGCAGAGGGAGATGTGATTACGAGCAGAAGGCCATGTGATGATGGAGACAGAGGCAGGGTGCTGGGCTTTGAAGGTGGAGGAAGGGGCCACACGCTGGGAATCCAGGTGGCTGCTAGGATGCCAGCAGGGAAACGGATTCTCCTTTTAGAGCCTCCACAAGGCACCAGACCCAGCAATACCTTGACTTTTTTTTTTTTTTTTTTTTTTTTTTTTGCGTTACATGGGCCTCTCACTGTTGTGGCCTCTCCCGTTGCGGAGCACAGGCTCCGGACGCACAGGCTCAACAGCCATGGCTCACGGGCCCAGCTGCTCCGCGGCATGTGGGATCTTCCCAGACCGGGGCACGAACCCGTGTCCCCTGCATCGGCAGGCGGACTCTCAACCACTGCGCCACCAGGGAAGCCCAATACCTTGACTTTTGCCCAGTGAAACTGGTTTCAGATTTCTGGCCTCCAGACTGTAAGAATAAATTGGTCTTAAGCCACCGAGTTTGTGGCAGTTTGTAAAAGCAGCCTAGGAAAGTAACACTGTAGCCTGGGGATTGGAGGAGGTGCCATTCGAGCAGAGCCCTAGGTGTAGGTGACCGAAGGTCCTAACTCATGATGCTTTCAGAAGGTGGGGGTGGGCTTCCCTGCTGACCTGTGGGCAGGGACCACAGGGCCTGAACCGGGATACAGGCCCAGCTTAGAGTCAGAAGTTCCTTGGGAACCATGAACTCTCATGGCCTCCAGCCTGGACCTGAGTGAGCCGCAGTGCCTTTATACGTTTTTAATGTAAAAATGTCAGTCGGGATATAAATACCCTTTGCTTTTCTCCAGTTTTAGCTGAGTTGTAAGTGTATCTTATTAATGGAACCAAATACTTCCTTGGCTTTCTAAATCGGGGATTTCTAACAGTACAAAATAGCCCACCGGCTCTGACCGGAAATGACCAGGAATGTACACGCACATCACTCAGCTGGGCTTGTGTCTTGACCAGAAGGCCCCCGGTGGCCTAGTGCCAGCTTGACATTTGCCGTCTGTTCTCGTTTGGGACCCTCGAATGCAGAGCCTGAGGCGAGGACTTGGGGATTGGTATTCTGGGGAGAGGTGGTCCCCAGAAGCAGGAATGGGACACAGGAGGACGACATGAGGAAGTGGGGGAAGCAAGTGCAGGGCGAGTTACTGCTGAGCTCGTGGTCCCCGTGACTGCTGGGGACCCTCCTGAGGAACCTTAGCATCGTCCCTCTGGAGGACAGGGGCTGTCCTGGGGAGTATGTCCCTGCAGGCTGAGTGAGGGCTGTGGGCCTGGCTGCTGTGGAGGGGTTGTAGCCGCCCATTTGGAGGGTATCTTGACAGCACAGCAAGGGGGTAACTGATTGCACACAAATCCAGTACGGTGTGGCCTCCACGAAATCCAGACTTGACTGTTCCCCTGTGGATCGTGAGAAAAGCAGGTATTTCAGCCCCGTCCAGCGAGAGCTGAGACAGCCACCAAGGTCTGTCCTCACGACTGTCAGTCACCAGCAAAGCAAACGGTGTTCAGACGATCATTGGAGAAATTTCAGATGTGTGTGGGGAGTGATGGGGACCCAGAGGTACCGAGCACCTCACCCGCAGAAGGACTTTTGACCCCTGTGTGTAGCATCCTCTCTTGATACCTGTTTGGAGCCTGGTCAGCCCAGGTGGTACCCTCTCCGTGTCCCAGGAACCCCTTCTCCATCCAGGGGTTCTCTCTCCACCTAGTTCTGTACTCACACCAGCAGCTTTATGTCCTGGCATCTTCTGTTTTCAGCCTTGTCTTTTATTTAGGTACCTGCTTTCTCTTAAACTTCCACTATAGAGCGCAGGGCCCACATGTTGTATTGATGTTGTCCATCCCTCTGTAGTTTGCAAGGAACAGAGCCGGAGTGAGGATTTGGGAGATGACGGAGGGATCTGTTGACACTCTAACCTCATGTCCCTCAAAGCCAAATGAGCACCAGCCAGGAGAGCCTGAACTGTGTTTAAAGTTGTGTTATCCTTTTACACCTAACTGGTGGTTGCTTGTGACGAAGGTAAGAATAAGTACCTATGCAGAGCAGTCAGTGGGAGGAGAGACTCATCGTAGAGCTTCAGGTGGCTCTGGCGGGGAGTGAGGGACGGTAAACACAACCCACCTTTCATGTCACATAATAACTACCTGGGCTGGAGGGTTCTGACCAGGACCTGATTCCACACTTGCTCACTCGTTCCAGCCTGTAGTTAGGAGCTGGGGGATCGGAGAGAAATGACTCCATGGAGCTGTGCCCTTTGCCCAGCCTTGCTGGTGGTGGGGAAGTGTGGTCACCCAACCCTGTGTCCACTAATGCAAGCATCTGCCCAAATGCCCACCACTCCAGTGGACAGCCGGCCATTGAAATGGCTTCTTCAGGTTGGCTTTTTTTGTTTTAAACTTTTTTGGGGAAGATTGCATTTTTTTAAAAAGTCGTTCAAAAAGTAGGATATTCCGGGCTTCCCTGGTGGCGCAGTGGTTGAGAGTCCGCCTGCTGATGTAGGGGACGCGGGTTCGTGCCCCGGTCCGGGAGGATCCCACATGCCGCAGAGCGGCTGGGCCCACGAGCCATGGCCGCTGAGCCTGCGCGTCCGGAGCCTGTGCTGCGCAACGGGAGAGGCCACGGCAGTGAGAGGCCCGCGTACCGCCAAAAAAAAAAAAAAAAGGATATTCTGCGGTTGGGGACCACCTTGTATTTCTGGATAGCATTGTGCTTATCTCAAAGAAGTGATTAAGAAACTGAGGATTTACTTTGGGGGAAAAAAATAAAACTACAGAATGGTCCTCTTATAACCAGAATCAGGTCTTGGGCTTCAGAAAATGTTTGTTGCAGTGATTCTGTTTCTGACCCAGTTTCTACATGTCTTTGAGAGTAGGACTTGTTTTCTAAAAGTAGGGGGTGGTCTGTGATATTGCACTACGTAGCAGATTAACGAATTACAAATCATTCGATGCTCTTATAGAGTAGGTATTCCGCCCTTTCTCCACCGCTTTGGCTAGGTTTATGGAACTGAAATGAGCCCTCTTTGCAAAGCTCAGCGGGGAAGGGGCCTCTCGGGGGCCTTTTTCTGGGTGAGTCGGGCGTGGAGGGGAATTTGGGTCAGCTGGAAAGGTCCGCTAGGGTGGCTCCAGCTGTGTTTACCCCCTCCTGCCTCTTTCACAGTTGCTAAGGTGAGAGGTTGCCCGGGTGAAGGTCCCCAGGAAGAAGAATCCAAGAGGTCAGAGGGTGGGTGGTCCTCATCGCGACAGCTCTGCCCCAGCTCTCCCCGAGGTCAGGAGGGGTGAGCCAGCAGGAGGGCAGCTTTGAGGAAGGAGGTAGCTGTTGGGATTCTGGCAGAAAGGGACCAGCGCTGGACACCATGTGTGCAGGGGCCGAGGCTGCCACTCACACAAGGCCGGGTAATTCCCCGCCCCACCTGGCACCGAGGAGCAAGGGTACACATCCCGGGGTCCCACGTTCAGGGGCCGAGCTGGGATTTGAGGCCCTGTTCCAATGGAGTCTGAGCTTCCACCACTGACTTGTCCCAGGATTTTCAGCCTCTTCTACGTTTGTCGGGAGGCTCTTTGCTCTGTGCCATCTCCCAGGACTGGCACAGAAACTCCCTTCCTGTGGCTCATAAACATCAGGCAGGATATTGCACTTCTTCCTACTTTAGTAGACTTGGGAAGGGGGTGTGTGGTTATAACTGCTGTCTTGGAAAAAGGAAAGAAGGAAGGCCGTTCAATGTGGGAGCCCAGGCCGGCATTTTATACCCTCCCATGGAGACATCTGGTCTGACTGCAGCCTGCTTTGTCTTTTTCTTTTTTAATATTTTCTTTTTTTATTTTTTGGCCAAGCCACGTGACATGTGGGATCCTAGTTCCCTGATCAGGGATCGAACCCGCGCCTCCTACATGGAAAGCACAGAGTCATAACCGCTGGACTGCCAGGGAAGTCCCTGCAGTCTCCTTTTTCTGCCTTTGTTTTCTCTGCACTTGACTGTTAGTCTGTTCATCAAGGTCAAGGGGGCTGCTCTGCACCGGGGGTTATGACCCCAGCTTCCCATTTCTTGACCTCGGGCAGTCATTGAAACCCGTGTTGAACCTCAGTTCCCTCGTCTGCTGAAAAGGACACAGTGATGCCGGCCTTGCCCACCTCCAACCACCAGGAGGCCAGATGGAGAAGCACCTTGTCAGCTACCGTGCATGATATCAGTGGTTTTCACAGTGTGGTCGAGGGACCAGCTGCACCAGCATCACCTGGGTGCAAGTTAGAAATGTATATTCTCAGACCCGGCTCAGGCCTCGGCCGGTGGAGACCGGCAGTCTGGGTTTGAACAAACCCTCTAGGTGAGTCTGATACGTGCCCGTGGTTGAGAACCACTGCTTTATTCACATGTAAGAAGTTAAGTTCTCAGCCATTTATGCCATAAGCATTTTGCGAGTTTTGCACTATGTTTTTGGCTTAAATCTCTGGACTTTTATGTTTCAAAGAAGAGAAAGGCAGCGTCCCTGCCCTCAGGGTGGTCCATAGGCTAGTAGGAAAGAAGGAAAGCGTATACTCTCATGTGACATGGAGAAAAAAGATGATAAAGTGGGCAAAAAGAGAGAAAAGAGTAATCTCTCGCGTGATATGAGAGCCCTTTTACACTTGAGGAAGCCAAGGCCCAGAGTCAACTTAGGTCATGGAGCAAAGGTTGTCAGGCCAGTGAAGGGTGGCGCTGACCTGTGAGCCCACAGGTCTGACTGGGGACCATCTCAGAAGCCTCCGTTTCCAGGCTGCCTTCCTTCAGGTGGTAGCTCCCACACCCAGCCCCGGGCTGGCGCCGGCTCCCCGATTATTCAAAGGATGAGGTTACGGTCAGAATCAAACACATATATATGGAATCTAAGAAAAAAAAATGTCATGAAGAACCTAGGGGTAAGACAGGAATAAAGACACAGACCTACTAGAGAATGGACTTGAGGATATGGGGAGGGGGAAGGGTAAGCTGTGACAAAGCGAAAGAGTGGCATGGACATATATACACTACCAAACGTAGAATGGAGAGCTAGTGGGAAGCAGCCACATAGCACAGGGAGATCAGCTCGGTGCTTTGTGACCGCCTGGAGGGGTGGGATAGGGAGGGTGGGAGGGAGACACAAGAGGGAAGAGATACGGGAACATATGTATACGTATAACTGATTCACTTTGTTATAAAGCAGAAACTAACACACTGTTGTAAAGCAATTATACTCCAATAAAGATGTTAAAAACAAAAATAAAAAAACAAAAAAACCGGGCTTCCCTGGTGGCGCAGTGGTTGAGAGTCCGCCTGCCGATGCAGGGGACACAGGTTCGTGCCCCGGCCCGGGAAGATCCCACATGCCGCGGAGCGGCTGGGCCCGTGAGCCATGGCCGCTGAGCCTGTGCGTCCGGAGTCTGTGCTCCGCAACGGGAGAGGCTACAACAGTGAGAGGCCCGCGAACCCCGCCCCCCCCAAAAAAAACCTAGGACTTCCCCGGGCAGCACTCCCTCACCAGCTTTTACGTGGTGATCATCAAGACATTGGATTTAAGCCTCCAGCCCCTCTGGGAGCCCAGAACTGTGACCCGGGTCAGATTGTAAAAGTCCCTAAGTCATTGGTCAGTGAGTAGAAAAAGTTAGTCTAAGCCTGGAAGAAATAGAATTTTTTTTTTTTTTTTAATGGAAAAAGCCAGTGTCCGTGGATCTTCCAGTCTTCCTATATGGGGTGAAGGTCTTTCTCTGAGTGTGAGTTTCATGGCTGTGTCTGGCATGGACCACAGCCTAGTACATCCTCTTGATTCCCCATTTAAAGTCAGGTGACAACACAAAGGCTAGCAAAGCTGAGTCCAGAGTTCTTCTGGAGTTTTATTGTTTTTTCCTTAAATGTTTAACGTGGTCTAGTTTACCAGCCTGTTTTTAAGCGATTCCCTATTATCGAGTCTTTTACAAAATATTCCACCTGACCAGTCCTGGAAACTGCTCATCTCACATAATTATTTATGTGATAATTAAATCCATTAAAATGTCCATAACAAGGCCCACCAGCTCCATCCAGTGGGAGCAGAAGCCTAAAGGAGGAGGAGACAGCAGCCTTCTGGCCACAGGTGTGGGCGCCCACATACCTGAGAGACAGTGGGCACAGGTCACACACAGGCGCGTCCACCCTCTTCCCCGCCCTGCCAGGGAGGAAGGATGCTCAGAAACGCCGGCCACGCACAATGTACTAAACCACCCACTTGATACCATGTCAGGCACCAGGTGGGAACCCACAGATGTACAGGGTGAAACCGCTGTGGGCGTCTGGTTGATGTGTGTCTCAGTAATACCCCTTTTGTGCTTCACATTCAATATTGGTTTCATACACGAGAGAGGAAAGGGTATTCCTTACCGCACCATCTATACCATTTGAAATGTTGTGAAATTTTAGGAGAGGTAGGTGAACCAGTTCCGTATTCTGTGTAAGAAGATTCTGCCCCATAGATCAGGCACGATTTCACTTGGCTGCATCACCCACCACGTACCTAAATACTGTTCCAGTGAACAGTTTTACAAGTGTTTATTTTGTTAGCATTAAATACAAAGGTCAGTCTGCAGAAGCGTGATTTTTCTCAGTTTTGTCAATTGGTTGCCTTGTAGTTTCTTCCATAAACAATGAAAAACCAAGGGTGAAGTCCACGGCCAGGCCACAGGACCCCGATGTGCCCTGAGCATCCCTTGCAATGCCTTGAGCATCCCATAGCGCTACAATGGTGCTAACCTGCGCTCAGGGCTTGGGGCCGGGAACCCTCCTCACTGGAGGTTGGAGCCAGCTCCAGGAAACAGTTTCCAGTGGATGAAGTTTACCTTCGGGCCATTCCTGTTTCCGTTTGGAGCCACACCTCCCATTGTTTGCCTTCCCTTCCCTCTTGCCGTCTCAGATCCTACCTGCTACCTGGCCAGCCCTCGGCCATTCGGCTATGCACCCGCCGTGGGTGCTGCCCACTTCTCTGTGGCTTGAGCCTACCCCGGCCTGGCCCTCTGCCCCGTGGCCTGTGTAGGGCTGGTGTAGAGCAGGGGTCGGCATACTTCTACTGTAAAAGGCCAGGCAGTAAGTATTTCGGCTTTGTGGCCCCTCAGGTCTCTGCGGCAGCTACTTTTGACACACAAAAGAACCACAGACAAACCGTAAAGTAACGACGGGTGTGCCTGTTTTCAATAAAATTATATTTCTGGACACTGCGACCTGAATTTCGTATAATTTTTATGTCATGAAATAGTCTTTTGATTTTCTCCTCCAACTGTTGAAAACTATTCTTCATTCACGGGCAGAGACACGTGTCGGGCTGGGTTTGGCTCTGCTTTGCGCTTTAGCGCTGCTACTTTGGTGTTTCCACGTGTGGTGGGTCAAGGGTGGGTGAGAACCTAGCCCTGCTGTGGAGGGATCCCAGTCTAGCTCTTGTCAGATGCTGGATGTAAAGGATCCTTTGGCTGGTGGATTCGTCTGTCTCCATCGTGACGGTTGGAAACCTAAGGAAAAAGCTTCCTGGTTTTCCAGTCTCCCCAAAACCACCCTGGAAACGCTTCCTCTCCAGCTTTGAAGAACTGTGTTGTGCGTCTGCGTGGATATAGGGCCACTGAGCACATACTGGGATTGTAAGAACAAAGCACACAGGTGTGGGTGTTCAGTGACATCAAAGGACCATGTAGGTCCTGCCCCGAGAGGCTTGGTCCTGCAGCACGGACGGCTCTTGTGCGGTTAACACAGGCCAAGCTGTAGGTCGAGGTGGATCTGAGGTTACAGAGCATTTTTGAATCTGTCACTTTCAGCTCTGAAGACAGGCAGCATGGTGAGAATTCCTAATCCCATTTTGCAGATAGGTTGTATTAGTTTGCCAGGGTGCTGTAACAAAGGACCACAAGCTGGGGGGCTTAAACAGCGGAAATTTATTGCCTCACAGTTCTGGAGGCTGGAACTCTAAGACTGAGTGTCCGCAGGGTTGGTTCCTTCTGAAGCTGTCCCAGAGAAGCTGTCCCAGGCCTCTCTCCGGCTTCTGGTGGTTTGCTGGCAACCCTTGGCTTGTAGAAGCATCACCCTGACCCCTGCCTTCATCTTTATGTGGAGTTTTCCCTGTGTGTGTATCTGCCTCCAAATTTCCCCCTTTGTAAAGACACCAGTCATATTGGGTTTAGAGTCACCCTAATTGACCGCATTATAACTTGATTACCTCTATAAAGACCCTTTCTCCAAATAGGGTCACATTCTGAGGGTCTGGGGGTTAGGGCTTCAACATAGGCATGGGCTGGGGGGCATAATTTGATTCATGACATAGGGCAAGTGGAGAGAATGGCTGAGTGTCTTGTTGGGGCCTGTCCTGGGGTGAGAATTGAAGACAGGGCCGTCATCTCTGTCTTTGTTGGAATAGAGTCTACTGTCTAAGTTTCTTGAACCTCTAAGTTTACCTACCGAGCTTTCCAGATTTCCTCAGGTAGGATTAACTCTAGCTACATCGTCAGCTGAGATTGTAAGCTGCGGCTAAAACAGCTACTAAGTGATACGTGAGGGCGCCCTCAATGCTGTTCTCACTGGACTGTAGTCATGCTTGGAGGCTCTGGAAGACAACAGTCTTCTCAGCATTGCTTTTTACAGCTCTTTGGTTCTCGGAGATTTCCCCCAAACTTCGGCTAATAAAACCACTGATGTGTCTGGAAACAAACCAGAAAAGCAGGGAATTAGGCACGTGCTACACTCCAGAGCTTTGGGCTAACTTGGTCCACATACACTAAGTCCCGTGTTTTCTTTTGGGGGCCATGGGGACTGATGGGCCCCCTGGTGTCTGGCGGCTCCCTCTTTGAGCGAAGGACCACACCCCTCTCCTGTCAGGAAAGCTGGTCTTTGTGCAGAAACCTGGGGCTTCCAGAGAGGTAGAGCCTGGAGCTGGGGAGGTGGAAAGGGGCCGGCTGGTCCTGTTCACCTAATCCCCCCACCCCACCCTGGACCTCATCGGCATGACTGTTCACGGCCAGAGCTGTGAACACCAACTGGGTAGAGCGCTCCAGGTGTGCACTTGTACCTGCCCATGGCCCATCCAGGAACCTGCCAGGGTCCATTTGAGGGAACAGAGCTCAGTTTCAGGGCCGTTGGGCTGTAAACAGAAGCTCTGTACCCAGGAGCCTGCTGGAGTAGACAAGAGAAAAGCCCAGTGGCTCCCCAGGCCCTTGCCCCAAGTGCTGAGCGGCCCGGCGCCTAAAGACGCAGTGAATGAGGATGCTGCAAATGGACTGAGAGGGGAAACATACTTCTCTCTTCAGAAAGACCTGGTGGCGGTCTGCTCTGGTTCCGCAGAGTGTACAGTCACTCTGTGTCTGGGAGATGGGCTTTAGCGTGAGCAGTGACGTGGATGCCAGAGGCCAAGGCCGTTAGCTGCATGGAGATGCTCTTTGCAGGGAGATCCCGTGGCCTCGCCAGCCCCCAGCCACTTCTTGCCCTTCCAGAAGGGCCTGCAGATGGACCCGTGCAGGGGTCAGAGGCCCAGCAGTGTGGGCCCCTGATCGGGATGTAGGGTAGAAAGTCCCATCCCCCAGCCTAGATACGGGGGCTTTGGGGTTTATAAAGGAAAGGAGACATCCAAGTTTTTAGGCTGGTATAGTGACTTGAAAACGAAAAAGAATACAATAAATGCATACTGTTCTCACCATAGAACAAAGTGGAAAGATTCGAGAAGTCTGAAAAAGCAGCCAAACACCATAAGCCCACTTCTGAGAGGCCACGTCTGCAATGTTTCACTTGCCCCGGGTCTTTTCAGTGCCTCCACCCCCTTAATACAACAAGGTTCCCACCTGCTCTGTCTTGACAGTCTTTGGGGTACTGCGAGCCCTCTGATGATACCCCGAGGTCCTTGGACCCGAGAGCAGCGTGGCGGACGCATCCAAAATCTGCGTGATGGGTGGACAGCGGCCTCTGGGTCCTGAACATTCTCCCTGATCCCTGCATTTTCTCATCTTCTCAGGATCTAAACCTTTTGTCACATTTGAATATATTTCCTCGGTCGTTGGTGCCTTTTTCGTAGCATTCATCGATTTCACTGGAGTTTTTGCTTTTGCCTTTCTGGTTTCATACGTTGCTTGTGCGCTTCGGTCTGTCTCTACCTCGAGAGTTAACTGTACACCTGCCGGATTTTCTCTTTGCTTCTAGTTGATTTCCTTTCGTGCCTCCCTCTCCCTCCCTCTGGGCTTTCTGTACATCTGGAATTCAATGAACCGTGGAAGCCCCAAGGGGAAACGATGTTCTGAAGACCGGCCAGCTGCCCCGGCATCTCAGGGGATAATCCTTGCCCTCTGGTGATGCTCCTTGTAATTGCATGTGAATCATTTACGTAGCTGAGGGTCTGTTCTGGGCTGTCTGTTCCTGCGAGGACAATGATTTAGGGAAGGTATCCAGGATGAAATTTCCTCCTGTTTCACAGTCTGGCCAGGCGCAGGCTTTCTGTAAAGCTCGGAGCAGCTCTGTTACTGCCGTCCAGAACATCGGGGTGGCGGGGGGCTGCCATGCGGTGGTGGTACCTTCAGTTCCACCATCCGTCACCATCCTTGTTTAAGGAATCTGTCACAGACATGGCCTCCATGGTTACTTGTTAGTACCCACCTCCTAAATGACCAGCAAGTGAGGAGGAAACCCCACTGCTGGGAAGGCATCAGGAATACATCTTTTGGGTTCAGCTGATTATTCTGTTGAGCCAACACTGCCCGTCTCTGCAGCAGAAATAACAGCAGGTGAGGGAAGATGGTGCAGTATCGGGGAGACACAAGCAAAAAAAGCCCTTGTGGCAACCTGGGCTCCCAGAAGACAATGGTGACACAGGTCACCATGCAGGTTTACTGTGACGCCCTCTTGGGGTCGGCCCCCTTGGAACGGACCAGGGGTTGGGGGCAGAGGGAAGCCCTTGGAGACCCCACAGACACTCTGGCCCTGGGACTACACTTCCCACTCGTCCGGGTTGGGAGAGGGGTGGCGGGCATCCTTTCACCCCTTTGTAGCTGCCCCAGGGCGGGGCCGTGATCTGGGGGAGGATGCCTCTTTACAGGAGGCAGTTCTAGGAAGCTTGGCACACTCCCAGCAGCGGGGATGCAAAGGGGTCCCGGTGCCCCATCCCAGCGATCCACCGCTGTCCTCACCTTGCCGATAAATGCAGTTTAGAACATAATCTGCTCTTGGCGTGGAACAGTCTTGGAGGGAAGAGGTGGAAATGAGTTCTTCAGCTGAATGAGACTCTGAATCTTAGTCACGTTTCCCCCTTTTGTCTGGTAGCATCTTCCTCCTCTGGACAGAAGGCCGGGTCCTGGTCGTCTGACGTCAGAGAGCTGGGGGGCCCTTGCATGTGAGTGCTGCAGACAGGGCATCTGATGAGCAGCCGGACCGGGGCCTGCCGCGTGGAGGCAGCTGTGTCGTGACCGAGAGGCACAGACCCATGTTGGGAGACGGGCCCCGCGTGCCCACAGAGCCTCTCGGGAGGGAGAGGTCACTTCCCCATGACCTTTCTCTGCCCTTCCCGGCTCTGCAGCCCTGTCTTCACATCCTCATCAGCTCTCCGTGTCCCCACGTGGGAAGGTCAGATGTCGCCGGTGTGCCTGGCACTGGCGAGTTCCCAGAACAGCCCCTGGTTTCTGTTTACCTCCGCCACGTCCCTCTCTGTGGCCACCGATGGAACGTTCTCGCTCTCCCCAGAAACCAGCCGGGCAGCTTGTCCTCCTCCCCCGAACAGCCGGGGGACGGAGCCCAGGTTGGCTGTCCTGTGTGTTTACACAAAGGAGTTATTCTTGAAACCTAAGAGGTTCTGAGTTTCCCGAACAATGGCCACCAGTGACGAGGTGCGACGCGTTTGGCTGTGTGGGTCTGGGAGAGGTTAGTCCTGGGAAGGAGTGCGATGGCAGGAAATGTTAACAGGAAGCATTAGCCCGTGTTCAGGAGTAAGAATGGGAGGCATCCGGCAACTCCCAGCAGAAGGGAGAGTAAGGGTGGCCGGGTAGAATGTCCTCGGATACTTTCTCGGCTGTTTTTTTGTTTTTTTGTTTTTTTTTTTTTGCGGTACATGGGCCTCTCACTGTTGTGGCCTCTCCCGTTGCGGAGCACAGGCTCAGCGGCCATGGCTCACGGGCCCAGACGCTCCGCGGCACGTGGGATCTTCCCGGACCGGGGCACGAACCCGTGCCCCCTGCATCGGCAGGCAGACTCTCAACCACTGCGCCACCAGGGAAGCCCCTTCTCGGCTGTTCTTGATCTTTATTCCTGCGGCTGGCAATACTAGTAGGAAAAACCATCTTTTGTAAAATCAGTTGAGGAAGATCATCTACATAATATGGTGCAGACTTCATGTGTTTTAAAAAAATGAGACTTTCCTCTCCAGGTGAAAGGAGTGGGTATAAGTTAAAGGGGTCATTTGCAGACCGGGGTGAAGAGGGGAGTTGAGACAGAACAGCTCAGAGGCTGCTTCCTTTCAGGGTCAGGTTTGAATAATAAAAGCCGTTCCAAATAAAGTGCTTGAATTAGTGAAGGTTATTCTTTACATCATGTGTGCCTTCTGTTCACCTGGGGGAAGATGATTGGCTTTGGTTCAACTTTCTTCCCTCCCCACCTTTTATATCACATTTCTCTGTTTTCCAGTATCAGCCTGTGCTTTAGGACCGAAAGAATGTTTGAGGACATTTGCAGGTTATGACCCAGGGGCTTTTAATGGTGAGTGAGGAATTCAGGAGTGTTCTGGTCCCAGGGTTAATCCTCACCCTGCTGAGGTCTTAGAGACTTAAAATATTTCTGCCCAGGAAGCAGCCATCAGCAAGCCCCAGTGAAAGGCATCCACATTCCTCACATTCTTTTGGACTGGCATTGGCCTGAATGCTGGGGTTTCTGAAGTCCAGCAAGCAAATATGCAGCTGGGTTTTTTTCTGTAGATAAACGTGATAGATGCCAGCGGTGGTGTGGCAGGGCTCTCTGCCTGACCTCCGCAGGATCCTACCTCTGCGTTTGAATTGGGGGTCTGGTGCAGACCCCCTCCTGAGCAAAGCAGAAGAGGAGGTCAGTGGGGCCCCGCCTGGGACCGCTCTCTGGCTCTGGCACTTCCCTCGGTGTCATTCATGTGGTTTGCTTTTTCCGGCACTGAACCAGGATACCCGGGGCAGCAGGACTTCTGGGAAGAGGAAACAGGAGGTTGAGATGGACAGCCTTCCATCTCAAGATGAGCTGAAGCAGCGCCCGCTGTTCTCCTCTTGTCATTAGGGGTTCCTGGGAGTCTGGAGGATCGCCTCTGCTTGCCTTGGAGATGACAGATGGGCCCTGTGCGGAATTTAGGGGAGTGGGCATGTGTCTCCCAGCATTTAAAGAGACCACCCACTGGCTGTGGCCAAAATGGGATCTTGACATCTGGCCGATTTTTGTGGCTTTTTTTCCTCCAGAAACATACATGCAGTGTTTCCTCTTTGCTTCTTAATATTCAAGATCTGATTTATCTCAAGTTCATTGTGAGGCAGAACTTCCCAGGGTTTTGCTGGTGCCTAACTTTGTGATTTGAATGTAATTCCACCTCTGTTATCACTGTCAGGAATAGTTTATTGAAGGGCTGGTGGATGCTGCTCTTCAAGGTGTGATGGACCAGGTGAGGGAGAAGGAAAGATGCCTGTGAAGGACCCTGCGAAGGACCAGTGTAACCGGCAAGTAACAGCTTGGCCCGACAGCTCCTTGGGGGGTGTGCCAGCCAAGGAGGAGCTCTGTGGGGAGACGGAGGTCAAGGCTGGTTCCCGTGACCCTGCCAGTGGCCGAGGAAGCGGGAGCTCCAGCCTCCGCTCACCCTCCTCTGTCGTATCTCCTCCAGCCCAGGAACACTCCATACGTCCTGCCCATTTTACAGACAAGAAGTGAGGCTCAGAGAGTGCCTCACTCAAGTTCAAGTTCAGAGAGTTATTAATAAGCCCGTTTGTGTGCCCCAAGCCATCCTTCCTTATTGGGAGCACACACGAGCTACGTGGGCCAGTATCCTCGAGTCCCACTCTGGTCAGTAGCTGTCCACTGTGAGTCACAAACGTGAGCCACGTAGGTAATTTTTAGAGCAAAAATAAACAGATGGAATTAAAGTTTTTCTCTTAGAACTGTAAATTTACTTAAAACGGGATACAGTTAGGAAGTGAGCTGGATGATCTCAAAGGCTGGTGCTGTCCAGCTGCCTGGACTTGTCCATTCTTCCTGTCCGGGGACTCTGGCCAGGCACCGTCTGGACCACGTGTACAGTCACTGACAAATTCTTGCTCTGCAGGGGTTACTTTTCAGATCGGGGATCTCCACATTTTCTGATTGTGTGAGTTTGTTTTGTTTTTTTGATGTGAAATTCACATAGCATTCAATTAACCTTTTAAAAGGGTACAGGGCTTCCCTGGTGGCGCAGTGGTTGAGAGTCCGCCTGCCGATGCAGGGGACACGGGTTCGTGCCCCGGTCCGGGAGGATCCCACATGCCACGGAGCGGCTGGTCCCGTGAGCCATGGCCACTGAGCCTGCGCGTCCGGAGCCTGTGCTCCGCAGCGGGAGAGGCCACAACAGTGAGAGGCCCGCGTACCACAAAAAAAAAAAAAAAAGGGGGGGGGGTACAGATTGATTGGCATTTAGTGCATTCACAGTATTGTGTGACCACCACCTGTCTCTGGTCTCAGAACATTTTCATCACCCCAGAAGAAGACGGCCCTCCCCATTAAGTAACTACTACCATTGCCCCCTGTCTCCATGCCCTGGCCACCACTAATTGGTTTACTTTTGAGGTTTGAATTGGGGGCCAGTCTGTATGTAAGGGAGATCCTGGCTTTCAGGTGTCCTCAGGACAGAGCAACCAAGGCTGGCATCCCAGGCCTGCAGGGCCCCTCTGGAGGTGAGGTCTGACATCACAGGGGTCGGCAGGCGATCCACTGCGGGGATGGGGACCCGGCCCCGCATCCCCTGAATGTAAGGCAGTGCTCAGCCTCCTTCAAAACCTCTGTATGGATAAGCCTCACATAAGTGCTGCCGCATTAAATAAAGGCTGCAGTTGACTGTGAGGTCAGGCGCCACGGAGTGAAGCCTGGAGAATGCGGGCGGGTGAGAAACCCACGTGCTCCCCCAGAAAGGGCATCTGCATCCCTACAGGCCTTGTGTTTCAGTCTCATCACCAGCCTGCCTTTTCACCCTTCTTAAAGCAGGCGTGTCATGAGGACCGCTGAGACATTTTTAACATACTTGAGGCTCTGGAGATAAAAGAGGTGAGACAAAGAAAGATTCCACCGTCGTTTATTCCCAGAGCCTTCCAGTCTCGCTGAAACCTGCTTAGACTACAAAGAACTTCCCAATCTAATCAGAAAACCCCAGTTTCCCTATCTCTGGCTGGAGTTTTCCCCTTTTGTTCATTATTTAAAGTCGACTGGGCTGACTGCAATTTAGGAAGGACAGAGTGGCTGTATTTCATTCTTGGGTCAGAAAAATGTCTATGCAGAGAGCTTATCGCCTTGGTCTTTTCCAAGCAGAGACAAATTTCAGTTAGGAGCACATAAGCATTTTGCATAAATTAATTTCCTTGGTCCTCGGTTTCCTCATCTGTAAAGATGGAGCCAGTCTCAGAAGGTTCTCAGAGATAAAAAGGAATCGAATATGCACTCAAACTTGCTCAAGAGAAAAAGTGGGGGGATTGTTGGAAGGATCCAGAGATCAATCCCCCAGATCACAGAAGACCTGGCAACTGGGATTTAAGAAGTGAAACTGCTCTTCAAGAATCGAATTGCATGTTCCCCTGTCACCCAGCCTCTGCTGCTCAGCCAGTGTGCACCTGGCCTAGGAATGGCCACCAGCCAAGGCCCAGCAGTCCCGTGCAGGACGTGCCCCTGGGCCACTTTTGACTTTCTCAGCTCCCTGCTCTTAGAAGTGGGTTGGGCCCCACTGACCCTTTTGAGCTGGTCCTCAATTGCTGGGTCGGTAGGCAGACAGTGGGTTGGTTTACCTATACGTGGTATCTGTTGCTGACCCATCGGAGGGGACGGGGCCATGGGGTGTCCAGGCTGGGGGTGTGCCTGGATCGGGCAGTGAAACTCCCAGGAGAGTGAGGAGGTGGCTCGAGGGCTCAGTAGTTGCGGCACGCGCGGGCTTAGTTGCCCCTGTCGACCACCTGCACAGCATCTCTGATTTTCAGGTATTAATCAGAGCAAGCCCAGGTCAGCTACAGTCCAAAGGTGATTTTCATAAGCCAGGTCCTCCCCATTCTGTAAAGGAGCAAATATTGGGACTGAACAAAAAGCAACAGAAATAATAACCAGATAAAGGAAAGAAGAGTTTCATCTGGGCTTGGGCTGAACACTCTTGGTCAAGGGCAGACCTTCAGGCCCTCAGTCAGACCCAACACGGGCTTATCTCCCGGTCACCTTATCTCCAAGCCGGTCTTAGGTCTTCCTCCAAGTCAGGGTTTTTGAGGGCAGAAATCATTTGAGGACTCTGATAAGGGCTATGGGCTTTCCCTTTAGAAAATCAGCTATACCTGTAAAGTTGTACGTATCATTTTGGGGTCTTGACCCTCTAAATGGACTGACAGCTAGAGGTCCATAAGCCCCACGGGGACACACCTGTTACTGATAAAGATTGTGTTCAATGGGCCAAGGCCCAGACCATCAGGCTCCATCAGAGGACACCCCAGAGATCTCTAGATTTCCAATGGACTTAATGTAACTTGAGAACCAGGCCTCCGTCTGCTTAGGCATAAATATTTGTCACGAGGCAGGTTTGCATATGTCGCTAGGAAATAGTTTGCCCTCCTTGGGATGCTAAGTTTTGGTAGACATTCTTCAGGGTACCACTCAAGAGTGAACTTCAGAGTGAATCTCACTAAGCTCCGGTTGATGGGATCCTGGCCACAGGGTGTGGCCTGGACTCTGAAACAAGCCTGTCCGCGTGCAAATCTCAGTCACTAAAGCTGTGTGGCTCTGCCCACCGGCCCTCAGTGGTGCCTTAGTTTGCTCTTCTGCAGAATGGGGATGGGGGCTGCAGTTAGGGGAGGGTGGTGCCTTCACAGTTCGCTCCCGCATCGTGGTGGAGAAGTGGATCTGGTGTAATGAAGGTGAACCCACAGGGGTGAGGACGAGGGCCTGCAGGCTGGGAGGCCTGAGTCTCTGCATCCAGGTGGCTCCGGGCCCCCATCCTGTCCTCCTGCAGCTTGCTTTGGCTGCCCCAGTCAGGTCCCGTCTTTGCTTAGCGAGTTTGAGTTGCGTGTTTAGAGTCCTAACCCCCCACCACCACTCCCCGATTCCCCGCACCTGTCCCTACTGGGGATGCCTTGCGCTAGTGGGACCACAGTGCTTGGGGGCTCTGGGTCAGCACCCTTGACCAGCGGCTGCCTCCTGGCCGTAACTGGGGTGCAGTTCGCCTTGATTCCTCCTGTTACGGCTTCTTCCCTTTGCTGGACCAGCCTCCCTCCTGACTACATGTAGGTTTTTTTTTCTCCATTCTTTAGTAGTTTACCCCGATTATAACAAAAATATATCTCAACGTATACAGTTTTTTAAGTAAAGGTATCTTTTCAGACTATGCTCTGTGCACACACACGTTTTAGCCTGAATTGGATTTCTGATGGGCACATTTTCAGGTGTCCCGATGTGGTGATACTTAGTATATTCATGAAGTTGTACCACCACCACCTCTAGTTCCAAAGCCTTTTACCAACCCAACAGGAGACCTGGGAGCAGCCACGGGGCATCCCTCCCTTTCCCAGCTACTGGCAGCCACTGACCTGCTTTCTGTCTCTCTTGATTTGCCTCTTCTGGGTATTTCTTATAAGCGGAACTGGACAGTACGTGACTTTTTGTGACTGTCTTCTTCCATTTATCGTAGTGTGTTCAAGGTTCACTCACATTGCAGCATGTGTCAGAATGTCCTTCCTTTTCATACTGAGTGATATTCACCATATGGAGGGACCCCGCTGTGTGGGTCCGTTCATCCGTCACTGGATGCTCGGGTTGTTTCTGCCTTTGGGCTGTTGTGAATAGCGCTGCTAGGATTCGTCATACTGTGATGTTCTGACTTAACTTTAACAGAGCCATCTTCGGGCTTCCCTGGTGGTGCAGTGGTTTAGAGTCCACCTGCCGATAAAAAAAGAGCCATCTTCTCTCATTTCCAAGTTCTTGTCGAGACCCCTAGTTTTAGACTCCAGCTCCCTGCCCCCACCAGCTCTGTCCCTCCGCCTGCACGCCTGTCCCTGGCATCTTACAGATCTCCAAGAGCCAGGGCTTGCCCTGGACTTGAAGTCACCCTTGGCGTGGACTGGCTTGGGTCACTGTCCTGCGGTGGCAGGTCTGGTGCTCTCCCCTGTGGATTCACCCATCTGTGAGCTAACACGGCAGTGCCGGGAAACGCTGCTCACTGAGTGAGGGGCGTCAACAGCAGGCCCAGGCCAGGCGCCTCTCCAGATGTGGCCCCTTGGTCGCTCGCATCAGGACCGCAGGGAGGCTTTGCTGCGAGAAAGCAGCCTCCTGGGCCTCATCTGCGGTGGCTGCCTTGGGGCCGCCCCTCGTGCGCTTTCCACACCTGCGGGGAAATGCGGGTGTTGGCCCGGGGGTTCATCTGAAATCAGGTGGGCTCCCTGGCCTCCAGTAGAAAGGCGGGGGGAGGTTGGAGCAGCCCTTCCCTGACTCCCCGGATCCCAGTGCCTTCCTCGCCCTCCACCACCCCCTGCTGTCACTACCCCGGGCATTCCTGCAACCCCCCACCTTGCTGTCATTGTCCCTTTACTAAACTCCACTCAAATGGTGCTCATCTGAGTGACAGCTCAGCCTGTCTGTCCCTACCCAGAGAACCTCAAGGTGGGCCCAGGAGCCTGTATCCTGCGAGGGAGGGGTTTTGACCTCCAGGTGGGTGGGGAGCAGGTAGAGCCCCCGCCGCTGTCCAGCTCCAGCCCTCTGGCTCCGACCCTAATCCTGTCCTGGGCTGGCCGAGCGGGGGCACCCGAGAGAGCTGCCCTCTCTGTACTGGGAAGCCATGCTGGGAGCCTGCTCTCTCTTCCTGCGGGGGGCGCAAAACAGAGAAAGGACGGCATGTGGGAGGGGGGGCTCAGGCTCGCCCCCCCCTTCCTGCTTTGTTCCCATAAGGAGCTGCTTCTTCGTTTCCTTTCTTTTTTCTTTTCCTCTGGGCTTGGGCACGTTCAGAAAACCTCACAAGGGCTACTTGCTGCTTCGGGGGTATGGTACCTGACATTCCTAGGTTTTGATAAAGAATAGATCTACCAGAAACCTCTGGGTTAGCATTTTTATGGGAAACAAAGTATATTCTTTTTCGTTTTTAATGATTTTTAAGTGTAATACAAAAACCTTCCAGAAAGGAAACCAGCCGGACCGAGGCAGCCAGGACCACCGGATGCTCTGAACCATGGGTCTCACTCTGAGATGCTGCCCGGGGCTGCCGGCCTGGATTTCTGCTGGGCCCGGGTCCCCAGGAGGGCGTGAACCCGTCCCAGGATGCGAGTGTTGGTCTGTGCTGCCGCCGGCCTCCAGCGCCACCCCTCGGTCCCATGGCCCTGCCCGTGGACCCAGAGGGGCCGAGACAGGAGATGGTGGAGGAGGGCTCCGGGGGGTCGGGCAGTGACAACAGTGAATTGTCCACGTGGGATCCAGGTAGGATGAAGGTGTGGGGTCCACGCGGTATCTGTGTGTCCTAGGACAAGTTGGTTCTCCACATCTGCTTCGTTATCTCTACTCACTGGATCCCCTTTGGAGATTTAAATTAGTTGGTAAAGCCTGTAGCACAGGGCCTGGCCCAAGATAAAGGGTGTTATCTTCCTAGTTAGGATTCAAACGATTTCTGTTTTTGTAGGGTCAGGGTGGCCTCGTACCTGAGAAATTGAGTAGGAGATCCAGATGGCAGGCAATTTGAAGGACGTGGGTGTCCAGGTGAGGCATGGGTAGTGCCCCCAGAGAAGGCACGGAGGGGATGGGGAGCGGAGCTGGCCAGAGAGCAGGTGACGCCCGGAGAAGGGGCCAGTGGGGTGTGGCCTCAGGACCAAATCCTGCATGCACCCTGCTTTTGTAAATAAGGTTTTATTGGGACCCAGCCATGCACACTCACTGTGGCCGTCTTTGCCTTTCAGAGGCAGTGCTGAGTGGCTGGAGTTGAGGCCAAGGGGCCCACGAAGCCCGCGATCTTCCCCGTCTGGCCCTTTGCAGCAGTGGTGTCCTCAGGGGACATTGGCAGCGTCTGGAGACATTTTTGCTTGTCACAGCTGAGGTTGGGGGCAGCTACTGGCATCTAGTGGGTGGAGGCAGGTGTGCTGCTGGCCATCTGCAGTGCACAGGACGGGTCCCACAGCAAAACATGATCCGGCCCCAAATGTCAGTAGTGCCAAAGTTGTTAAACGATGCTTTCCAGAAAAAAAAATTCCTGTTTCAACTAGAGAACGGACTGGTTTGGGGGAGGTGGGCGGTGCTTTTGTTGGAATGGGGATGCAGGAAATGGGGCAGGCTCGGGTGGGGGAAGATGAGCCAGGCATGCTGGCCCTGAGGTCGCCATCCTGAGGGCGTGTGGGAGGTGCTGCAGAGACAGGGCTGCCAGGCAGACCAGGCTTTGGGCATCAGCAGAGACTAGGTGGTCCCATATCCTCCCTGTTCCCTGGGGTGGCTAGGCCTCCTAAGGAGAATGCTCCAAGTGACAAAAGCAGAAGGGCAAGGATGGACGCGGGCCATTGGACACTTGAAGGCAGACAGAGGAGGGGAAATCTCGGAAGGAAGGGGAAGGACCAGCCATGCAGGTGCTGGGAAGACACCTGCAAGACAGGTCTCAAGGGCCAGCTCAGAGAGGAAGGAGAGGGCCGTCACCCTGGGAGTCCATGGAGAGGTCAGTGGTTAGAAAGCCGCCCGGTGAGACGCACACAGGAAAACGCCCTCAGGACCTGGGGCTCCGGTGGCCTCATCACCAACCCCAGTGGGAACAGTGTGTCCAAGGCTTGGGGCAGGAGCCGCCTCGGGGGAGGGGAGCAGCAGCTCAGGGGCCGTGCAGAAGGGCACCAGCGCCAGCCAGCGAGGAGCCCTGGGCTCTAGCCAGCTGCCGGTTCTGTAGGAAAGGGAGCCCCGGTACCGCCCGGTGACAGAGATGACAGAGGGCAGAGCCTTCCTGCGGACCAGGAGGAGGAGGAAGGATGGGGAGGGGCGGCAGCAGGGAGAAGATGCCGCTAAGAATCCGCTAGACGGCTGGGTATGAATGGTGACAAAACAAAGCAGAGGACGGGAACGGTTGAGGAGGAGCCCCTTTCTACTGTGGGTAATTTTTTTCTTCCCCTGATCCTTTTTCTTACTCTCTGTATAAAATAATCATCCTTGGGCACTTTTTAGTTGGAGGCGAAAGGAAAGCTTCTCCGACTGCCCTCTGGCACCAGGTCACACTTTCTCCCTGGCCCAGCGCCTCTTCTGTGTCACCCTCAGAACTGGAAGGAAATTAGCTGATTATCAAAAGGCCAGGGACCTGGATTCCAGGGCCTCTGGTGAACTCACCCTCCCCGCAGGAAACCTATCGGGTAGGCTGGATTCCATTTCATCTCTGCCTGGTACAGACTTGTAGCAGAGGCTCTGCAGAAAAACAGGGAGTGATTTCACGCCCGGTTTGTTAATTTATGCATTGATTACAAAACAGAACAAAACCACAGAGCAGACACTTAGACTGTCCTGCTCTGGTCTCCAGGAGCCGGGCTGCGGTTGGCCCAGCGGACAGGGGAGGAGCAGCTGGGGGTCTCGGAATGGTCTAGAAAGGAGCGGCTCCAACCCTGCCGTCTTTGCGCTGGGCTCACACCAGCCTCGGGCTCACGCAGCAGGCCCTGCAGCCGCCCAGCTGGGAAACCTTGGACCCGTGACCTAGCTTCTCTGCACCTCGGTTCTCTCGACTGTCGTTGGAGGGAATGGTCAACCGTCTGTGTCATGGGGTGGCTGTGACGTGTAAATCAGTGCCTGATTCTAAGAAGCACATGGGGTGGCTGTGACGTGTAAATCAGTGCCTGATTCTAAGAAGCACTTACAATAGTGCCTGACACACGACCAACAAATGCTGTGGGGGTAGGGCGGGGCGACAGGCACACCTCGTTTTATTGCACTTCGCAGATACTTTTTTTTTTTTTTTAGCAAATTGAAGGTTTGTGGTGACTGCACATCGAGCAAGTCTGTTGGCTTCCTTTTTCCAGCAAGAGTTCCTCACTTTGTGTCTCTGAGTCACGTTTCAGTAATTCTTCAACTATTTCAAACTTTTTTTTACTTTTTAAAATAAATATTTATTTAACTATTTCACATAATAACTATTATATTTGTGCTGGGGATCCATGACCAGTGATCTTTGATGTGACTATGGCAAAAAGACAATTCACTGAAGGCTCAGATGATGGTTACCATTTTTTAGCAATGAAGTATTTTTTAATAAAGGCCTGCACATTTTTAATTTATTTTTATTTTTTAATAAATGTATTCTATTTATTTTATTTTTGACTGCGTTGGGTCTTCATTGCTGTGTGCGGGCTTTCTCTCGTTGTGGCGAGCAGGGGCTGCTCTTCGTTGCGGTGCGCGGGCTTCTCATTGCGTTGGCTTCTCCTGTAGCAGAGCATGGGCTCTAGGCGCACGGGCTTCAGTAGTTGTGCCACGCGGGCTCTAGAGCGCAGGCTCAGTAGTTGTGGCGCACGGGCTTAGTTGCTCTGCGGCATGTGGGTCTTCCCGAACCAGGGCTTGAACCCATGTCCCCTGCATTGGCAGGCGGATTCCTAACCACTACGCCACCAGGGAAGCCCCTGCACATTTTTTAGACAATGCTGTTGCACAGTCAATAGACTATAGTACAGGGTGTAGAGTAACTTCTCTATGCACCAGGAAACCAAAAGATTCATGTGACTCGCTTTATCTTGATATGTGCTTTATTGCAATAGTCTGGAACTGAACCTGTGTTATCTCGGAGGTCTACCTGTAGTTTCCCAGGGCTGCATAACAAATGACCATAAACTGCATGGCTTTGAATAACAGAAATGGATCCTCTCAAATCTGGAGGCTGCAAGTCTGAAGTCAAGATGTCTGCCGGGCCATGTCCCCTCTGAGGGCTCAAGGAGGACTCCTCCTTGCCTCCTTCCAGCTCTGGTCGTTTACCCACCATCTTGACGCCCTCTGGCTTGAGCTGCATCACTTCCATCTCTGTCTTCGTCGTCATGTGGCCATCTTCTCTCTGTGTGTCTGTGTCTCTGTATCCTAGCATCTTATAGGGACACCAGTGATTGATTTAGGGCCTGTCTGTGATTTAGGGTTCGAGCATATCTTTTTGGGGGGGACACCATTCAGCTGACAGCAGTGGATGTGGTTGGCTGTTTTACCTGTATTATGGTTTCTGTCGTAGTTCATGTCTGTGTCTTCATCATTTCCACGATGGTCTTGCTTTTCTTTGTGTTCTTGTAGCAGCTAACAAGGTGCATGACAAGTGCTCAGCACCCCTGTAGTTAGTGACTTAAATTAAAGAGGACTCCACTCGGCTTCCCTGGTGGCGCAGTGGTTGAGAGTCCGCCTGCCGATGCAGGGGACATGGGTTCGTGCCCCGGTCCGGGAAGATCCCATATGCCACGGAGCAACTAGGCCCGTGAGCCATGGCCACTGAGCCTGCGCGCGTCTGGAGCCTGTGCTCCGCAACGGGAGAGGCCACAACAGTGAGAGGCCCGCGTACCGCAAAAAAAAAAAAAAAAAAAGGACTCCACTTCTGATAACCTTCAGGTTTTCAGGACAGACGTGAAGAAGGCTATGAACATAAGAAGTCTTGCTTTGGAGAAGCCGCCCCATTCATATACTGTGAGATTGGAGCAACCTGTAAGCCCTTGGTTGGTGTAAGTGCTACTCATTGAGAGATTGTTGCTGTGTGCCAGGGATGCTGGAGGTCCTTGCTGATCTCGAGCTCACAGCCTGGTTGGAGAGACACACAATTAAATGAGCAGTTACAGCCACGCAATTAGGTCCTGTTGTAGGGGAGCCCGGGGTGCCAGGGCTGGTGACCACAGATGTGGTGTTGGCAGAGGGCAGCCTATTGCTTTAAGGACTTGGGACGTCCCTCAGGCTCTGGCAGCTCCCCGTTTGCCCTAGCATGGGCGCACAGGGGACGGGAACGTCCCTGCACCTGCCCACGGGTCCCCGCGGTACGGCAAAGTTTAGTGACTGACGCAGCGACTGACCCAGCATCTTCTCCAGCCAGTCTGTCATCAGAGTAGGCTCTGTTTGCCCCAGTGAGAAGCGTAACAACAGTTTAGAACGTGCTCCGTGAAGTTATTTTAACTGGAGCTGAGGGTGGAACCCGAGTTACCTGCCAAGTTTTCACCCGTATTGTTACTGGATTCCCTTATGTGGGTGTCTTAGGTAAAGAAGGCCCCAAAGGGCTTGACGCCTCTGTGTCTAACTGGGCATGTGACCACTTCACTAGACACGAGGGACATTCCCTTAACTCCCAGCCAGCGTCCCACAGAGTCCCAGGCCACTCTCACAAGGGCTCAGGTCTCACCTGCCCGGCCGGCTGGGCCGAAGTCCCCGCGGGGCTGCTCTGGGCAGGAGCCAGCCCGCCGCCTGCCTCTTGCCTGGCCTCCCCCGACCTGCCTCCCCTTGTCACTCCACGTCCAAGGTGTTGTCGTGTCCCCGGAAGGTCACGTCTACTGGCATCTCGGAATGTGACCTTCTGTGGAAACAGGGCCTTCGCAGATGTAACTGGCTTAGTCAAGGTGAGTGGACCTTAATCCCATGACTGGTGTCCTCAGAAGACAGCCACGTGGAGACACAGGGAAGGAGGCCACGTGAGGTGGAGGCAGATTTGGGGGCATCTGCAAGCCAAGGAAAGACAAGGCTTGCCTGTGACACCACGAGCCAGGAGAGCGGCCTGGATCATATTCTTCCCGAGCTTTTGGGAGCAGGGCCTGCAGAGACCTTAACTTCAGACCTCTAGCATCCAGAGCTGGGAGAGAACGGTTTCTTTGTTTTAAGCCACCGCATTTGGGGTGATTTGTTACAGCAGCTTGGGAACCAGCCTGTCCGAGGCCTCGCTGACCCCAGGGCACCTTGGCGAGGTGTTAGCCAGCACAGCACGTCCCGGGGGCCCCCGGGGACTCGGAGCGGCTACGTGGGGAGGGGGAGGGGGAGGGGTGGTCAGGTAGGCCTTTGTCTGCGTGGTTGGGAAGCCGATCATCGAAGACCCTGGTGCGTGTGGGCACATGGGGGCCAGGCTTGGGGCATCGGCTGCAGGTGATGCCAGATAATTCTGTCTGGCGCAGTGAAACCCTCCAGTCGGTGGAGGCTCCCCGGAGGCCTGGTTCTCAGCCCAGCTCTGTGATTAGCTCCCTAACTGCAGGCAGAAACCCCACGTTTCTGCTTCGGTTGTTTCTTTGTACTTCTTTATACTCTGAAAGGCGTGTCATGTCATCGTTGAACTTTCGTACGTCATGCATCCTTGAGGTTTGATGCCTGCGTCACCCGCACTCCTTCAAGCGGTGTCACCCTCACCCAGTGGCTCCCTGTGCCCCTCCCCATCTGGCCCCGCCTCCTCCCGCCATCCACTCTTGCTGACGTCTGAGGGTCCACCTGCCTGTTCTCATACATCCTATAAGACACGTGCTCCTGGGTTTGGCTTCCGTGTTCAGCTTCATGCCCCGGGCCCGCCTCTGTGTGGTGTGGATGTGTATTTCCTATCAGTGGTGCCATATGAATGTGCCCCCATTGGTTTATTTTCTCCTGTTGGTGGATGTCACGGTTGTTTCCAGTTTGGGGCCATTATGAAAAATGAATCCAGTCCAAACATCTGTACTCGAGCCCTTCTGTGGACATCCACTTCCTTTTCCCTTGGGTGCGTGTGCCTGGGGTGGAATGGCTATGTCTGGTGCATGTAAAGTGTTCATGCTGCGCTTCATGCAGGTGGATGGTCAGTGGATGATTCCTCCATCTGGGGTAGGAAGTGATGGGGCTGGGCAAGGAGCAGGTAGGCTAGCGGGTGGACCCGTCTCCTCCCCAGACCTGTTCTCACGCCTCCCCTTTCCACCCTTCTGACGGAGCTGCTTCGTATTTACCTAGTTCTGGCTCAAGGTTTCTGCAAAGATTTTCTTTGAAGAATGTGTCCTGCTTCTAAAAATAAAACCTTGCATGCTCCCAGGACCCTCCTGATACCGGAAGTTCTCCCAGGTGCTTGGTATTCCTGTGATCTGCTTCAATTCAGACTCAACGCCCAGCGAAGTGCAGTTGGATCTGTTCTGGAGGCAGCGACAATGACACCAGGAATTGGGGTTGAAGGCCGTGAAGAGGTCCTGGGATTCCTGAGGCCACATCAGGCTGCTCTGTACTGGGCCCTCTGTCTGGCCTCCAGCCGTCACTTCCCTGTTAAAACACATGTGGAGGGCTTCCCTGGTGGCGCAGTGGTTGAGAATCTGCCTGCCAATGCAGGGGACACGGGTTCGAGCCCTGGTCTGGGAACATCCCACATGCCACGGAGCAACTAGGCCCGTGAGCCACAATTACTGAGCCTGCGCATCTGGAGCCTGTGTTCCGCAGCAGGAGAGGCCACCGCAGTGAGAGGCCCGTGCACCACGATGAGGAGTGGCCCCTGCTTGCCGCAACTAGAGAAAGCCCTCGCGCAGAAACGAAGACCCAACACAGCCAAAAACAAATAAATAAATTAATTAATTAATTAAAAAAAAAAAAACACATGTTGATCCCTTCGAGGTCAAATGCTTTTTAGGGCACAGTGGCCCATGAATTCACAGAGCTTACGTCACCCGCATTGCGGGCTTGTGCCTTGTGGGGGATGAGTCATCCATCTGGAGAGTCCCTGTGTCTGTGCTTTGTGTAGTCTGCAGAACTTGCCTCCAGGACTTTAGTTCCCTGGGTGTGTTGACCCAGGACCTTGTGTGTAAGACCCAGAAACTGCCCTTGGGTGGTTTTGTGATGGGTCGGGGTGTGGGATCACTGACAGCAGAGCCGTTCTGGGGAGGATTTGTTGAAGGGTAGATGGGTTTGGCCAGGGTTAGAGGAGCCAGAGGGAACCTTCCCGGTAAGGTGAGTAGCATGCCCAGCTGAGTGTGCTGAATTTGGGGAGGGGACCTGTTAGCTGGCTATTGGGACCCTTGTAGCTGGGGGTTGGGTGGGCATGAAGCAGGGGGTTGAACAAGTGGGCTTTTTTCCAAGAGGTCGGTGGGGACCTCAGACCACTATTTGAAGTTGAGGCAATGGGGCCTGGGTTCTAAGTGAAAGGACTGTTGTAGGTTCTTTGGTGGCCGGTGAGTGAGTCCGGGCTGCACAGTGATTCTCTGCCCTGTGTGTGCATTAGAATTACGGAAGAGCTTATTAAAAATACTGCTGAATCTCCAGGGTGGGACTGTATTATTCGAAAGCCTCTCCAGGTGGTTGGCATTGGCATCCAGGGTGGGGAAACTGTTAAGAAGAGCCCTTTGGGGTGCAGGGGTGCCAGACGTGGCTATGGGGTGGAGCGTGGGAGGTGGAGATTGGAAATGGAAGGAAGGGAGCCAGAGAGAAGAGGTGGCAACACACCAGCCCGGCTCAGACTTAAAGGTAAAGGAAGAGGATAAATAACATTAATAACAACAGCCCTCACCGAGGACAGTGGTCATCAGAGGGGCGATATTGGGGGACACTCGGCAGTGCCTGGGGACATTTGGGTTGTCTGGGGGTGGGGATGCCCCCAGCTTTTGGCGGGTGGAGGCCAGGGGTGCTGCCAGGTATCCTGCAGTGGGCAGGGCGGTACCCACAGAGCATGGTCCCATCCAAAGTGTTTCTGGCGCCAAGAGCAGGAAGCCCTGCCCTGGGGAGGAGAGCTGTGTGCTGGCTCACCCCTAAGCCCGTGGCATGAACCAGCAGATTTTATCCACACGCTCTGAAGAGGTCAAGAGCATAAGTTTCCCCAAGTTACAGATGAGGAAGTGGAGGCCCCAGGAAGTTACGCCCATCTGAGGGGTTGCATAAGGTACGAAGGGGAAGTCATCGAAGGTGAGCAGGTGGGGACCTGGGTTTTGAGTAAATGCCAACGCCTCCAAGTGAAAATGCAGAGACTTTGTGGTTTGCAGGAGACTTTGTAAGTTGGTTTGAGTCCCTGATGCATCACTGGGGACATCAGTGCTGGGCCCACGGGCGTTCATCTCCAGGCACGATGACGAGGAATGGTCCTTACTGAGCGCCTCCTAGGCGCTCACCTGGTGAGCCAGATTTTACTATCTTCCTGCTGCAGGTGATACAAATAGATGCTCAGAGAGGTTAAGTCACTTGTCCAAGAGCACACAGCTGGAGCTGCCGGTCACACTCCGATCTGGCTCCAAAGCCCTGTGTTTCCTTCTTTATAGGATGCTGTCAGCCTTAATTTAGTCCCCCCTACAGGCGAGGAGGAGGAGGAGGAGGAAGACGCCGGTGATAAAGGATCAGGTGAGGAGACCAAGGGCCGCGCTAGAAGGCCAAGCAGGACCTCGGGGAACAGAGCTGGGCCTTTCCACGTCCGGGCTGGAGGCAAGGTGCTGAGCGTGCAAACCTGCCATGTCTCCCCTTTGTGGTGAAAGGAACGGCTTATCCTCTAGGCTGTAGAGACGGTTGGCCTGCGGGGAGAGGGTGAGCTTGTGTCCGCTCACAGCAAATGTTTCCAAAGCAGCCTTTTCCTCCCTGGTGTTTTCCCAGTATTATTGTAAGTCGAGGAATGAGGGAAAGTGGGATTCGGCTTGTGCCAGAAGACGTATTAACCCCTAAATGCCCGTCAGCAGGCTGTGTGGCCTGCAGGCCTCTGCCCTCCCCGCTGGCCTGTCACTCCCTCAGCCGGGCTTTCTCCTTCCGGACAGTGGGCCCCATCGAATCTCCGTTGTATCCGGAGCTGTGCTCTCCTGCCCCCTCCGTCTCCGTGCCCCTGGGGAGCCCGAGTGCCCCCTGCAGCCTTATCTGTCGCCCTCAGCTGCTTTCCCACTCGGCTTCTACCAGCGGCTGGAAATTTCTGTCAGGGTTTTGCCTCTGCGCTGAGACTACGTTGGGTGTCTTTCCGTGTTACTAAATGTTTGTTCCTTTGGTGCATGTCCTGCTGCAGACCGGTTGGGCCCCCTCAGAAGGAACCTGACCTCGTGGCCTCGGAGCCCCTGCGGTGGAGCCCGGGGCAGGGGGCTGTCCCCGGTTCTCCCCCCAGCTTAGGGGACACTGGCCTCCTATTTTCTAATGGTTCCAGTGTGTTCTCAGTGAGTCGAAGTGTTCGGAGAGCTCCGGAATCTTGGTGAGAGTAGCTTGTTGCACACCCCGACTTATTTTGTTGCCACCGAGAAATGCCTCTGCGGGGCGCTTGCGGTGACTTAGCAAGATTTTCCACAGTAACACTCGGGATATAAAGGTCCGATTGCCCCCAGCATCAGACTCAGCCATCAGGAATGTGAGGTGACTGGCAGTCGGGCGATGGCCTGGTAGTTTGGGATCTTAGGAGAGAATGTTCTGAAAGTGTGGAGGCAAGACCACACTTTGCAGAGGCCGGGACTCTGTTTTGGGGTCTTGGCTTTCATTTGCTTCGTGGAGTTCCATTTGTGTTAGATGTGACAGAAAGAGAGGAAGTGGGGGAGAAGCTCGCTGGGGGCAGGAGGGCACACCGGCCAAGGAGAGTGAAGGTCTGAGAAGCCGAGTCTGTGTCCATACCCCTAGGAGGGTGTGTGACTTTCCTGAGACCGCCAGAACAAACTGCCACAAACTGGGTTACTCAACACAACCGAAATTCATTCTGTCATGGCTCTGGAGGCCTGAAGTCCGGGATTGAGGTGTCGGTAGGGCTGGCTCCTTCTGAGGCCGTGAGGGAGAAGCTGTCCCGGGCCTCTCTCCTTGGCTTGCAGACGGCCGCCTTCTCCCTGTCTCCACGTCACCTTCACTCTGTGCCCGCATTTCCCCATTTTGTGAGGACACCTGTCATGTTGGAGGAGGGCCCACCCGTAGCACTTTATCTGAATGTGGTCATCCGCAAAGACCCTGTTTCCAAATAAGGTTGTATTTGCAGGACTTCAGCATCCTTTGCGGGGGAACACAGTTCAACTCATAACAAGAGGGTATTAGAAAAATGTGAGCATATGTGACTTCTCAGTGCCATCCTCTCCCCAGCCTGGTGGCTTTTAAGTTTTAGCCAAAAGATGCTTGCTTAAGTGCTTGACCTGAACCCCTTGGTCGGGCCTTAAATAGTTCAAGCAAATGGAAATAAGGTACAGTGATACTAAACTTTCACTACCCACAACCCACAGTTGTAGTCACTAGCAATGGAGATAGAATTTATGAAGTGATTAGTGGTTAATAAAGAAATTATACTACCTCATTTAGTAAAGCACCTATGAGCTAAGGAAGTTTAGTTCTTTGCTCCAGTGAAACTCATAGCGTTCCAGACCGTGGTGGTGTGTGGAAAAAAAAGAGGTGTGTCTCGAACTTGGTGAAAAGTACAGGGCTTATGCGTGAACTGGGTCAGTGTAAACAGCATGACCACAAACTCTGTGGGGGTGTGTACCGTGCCCGGGGGCCCCTGTGCCCTGTGTGTGACAACACGTGATTCCCATGTGCAAGCTCTCTCTATGGTCCTCTTGCACTTGGGGACAGTGAGGCACAGATGTAAGACTGAGCATGGCTACGTTGGTGAGTGGTCAGGTGGGTTTTTTTCTGATGTGTGACATTGACCTGAGTCAACCTGAGTGGCGAGAGGTGTCAGAAGTGAAGTTTGCAGGACAGAGCTTGCCAGCCCGAGGGAACTACCAGTGCAAGGGCCCTGGGACAGAAATGAGTTAAATTCGGAAACTGAGTGCACAAGAAGGAAACGAGGCCGTGGAAGAGCAGGTGGGGCCATAGTCACGTAGTCCCAATGAGGAGGTTCGATTTATTGTGACTGCAGGGAAATGCCCCTGGAGAGACTTACTTTGCTGAGGGGCCCAGCTGCTCTAAGGAGAATGGTTTCGTGGTGTGTTTGGGGGGCCGGAGGAGCAGGGAGACCAGGTGGGAGGCTGCTGAGGTGAGTCCAGAGAGACACGAGGTGCTTAGCTGGAAGCAGAGAGCAGAGAGAAGCGGTCAGATCCACATACTTCGGAGGTGGAATTGCTTGGACTTGTGGAACTGCCTGGATTTGAGGGGTTTTGACAGAGTCCGTATGGTCCCCAGAGCTTAATTTACACTCCGCCCCTTTACAGGAAGAGTGTGCCAGTCCCTATACACTGTCCTGGCACTCATGTTTAAATAAACAGAGACCCACCATATTTCTGGAAGAAAAAATAAAATAGTATAAAGATGTCAGTTCCTGGGGCTTCCCTGGTGGCGTAGTGGTTGAGAGTTCGCCTGCCGATGCAGGGGACACGGGTTCGTGCCCCGGTCTGGGAAGATCCCACGTGCCGCGGAGCGGCTGGGCCCGTGAGCCATGGCTGCTGAGCCTGCGCGTCCGGAGCCTGTGCTCCGCAACGGGAGAGGCCACAACAGTGAGAGGCCCGCGTACCGCAAGAAAAAAAAAGAAAAAAAAAAAGTCAGTTCTTACCATTGCTGTGCCAACAAAAACAAAAACCAACTGGGGTAACTTTTTTGAAGGAATGAAGAGGTGGGAAGACATATTACTTAATTACTTTGAAGTTCATTTGGAGGGAAAAAACAGGTTCAAATAACTGATAGGAGACTTTGAAATGGAATGGTTCTTGGGGGCTGGTCCTTCCAGATGGCCAAACTTGGTAAAGCTCCCGGAGTTACATAAGGGCTGGTGTTGTTACAAAAATAGGCAGACTTATGACATGGAATTGGCCAGATTCAAACCCTGGTGTCTATACACATTTAAAAAGCATTAAGGTGACATCACGGAGGGGCCAGATTGTCCGGGAACTGATAAAGGAGTAATCGCTTAGCTGTTTGCTAATTAATTTTGTAAAGTTCCTTGCTGAGCAGCAAAATAAATTCTTTGTACATTGAGGTCGGTCCACACACCATTTTTTTTTTTAAATAGAGGAAAATAGATGTGAAATGTTTATCACATTTTTCATTAGGGGAGCCTTTTCTGTGCTTCAGGGTGAAATTACAAAGGAAGGATTGATAGGGTCAGAGAACTCTACCTAAAGTTAGCAAATGGATGGGTGTGGGTGAGCAACAGTGGGGAAGATATTTGAAACTGATATTAAATTTCAGACTCGAATCAAGCAGAGGATGCAAAATGATAGTCACGAAGCAGGAAATAAGAAATAAGACGTAGTCCATATTTGAAAGTTTCTGACCCATGGTCAAAGGAATGTGAATTTAAACTTGGTATTTCGTTGCCCAGTTGTCATATTAGGGAAGGTTTTCTCAGATTGCTGGCGGAAGGGTGAAAACAGACCCCCAGTGCTGTCACGAGGATAAATGTCTGCAGCTTTCCAGGAAAGCATTTGGCAATGCTTCGTCCTCTACTAGAAAGTCATCTTAAGAAAATAATCCAAAATTCAGAGGAAGATTAGGGGTAAAGATGGCCACCAACCACCCTGCCGTTTATAGTAGCGGAAAGTTGGGAGCCTTCGGTGAGCAGCAGGTCAGGGGGCTCCCCCTCCTCAGACCTGAAAACAAGCCCCGCTGGTCGGAGCTTTGGTGATGACTTTCCATCGGGAATGATTCTGTTATTGAATCAGGTCCCGCTGCTCGCCGCATCAGTGCTCACAAGTGTTGGTAGAAAGGAAAGATGCCCTTAATCGGAATGCTGGCCATCTGGGGAGATGGTGGACTCCGCGTCCCCCAAAAAACCACCTCCAGAGATTCTGCTTAGCCATGAAAGCTTTTGAAGGGAAACAGGGAAGTCATCTCAGTTAATCACTGAGGTAGGGAGGGTCAGCGCTGTGGCCATCCCCCACTGTGTGCAGGCTTGTGTACAGGCTTGTCAACTCCTCGTGGTCTATCTTTAGACACTATTTTGTTCAGTTTGTTGGCGAAATTACTGAAGGGGGAGCTAGGGAAGAGATCTCGTCATCTGTTAATTACTTATTCTTCATTTCCACTTCTTCCATCTACGGAAGGAACCCAACAGGTTAGGCAGAGGATTTCGTGATCAAAAGATTTGAAAGGTGTGCTAGGGCCAGAGGTGAGTAGTGCATGGGGGCACCTGGTTTAAGGTTAGTGACAGGACAGAGGGGCCTCCTGCAGAGAGCTCTTTCCTGCAAAGGGCTTTCTCCTGCCAAAAACAGCTTCCAATCCTCAGACACCGGCTGGGTGTCCAGCCAGTCAGCTCAATTCGGACACTGTCTGCCTGGAGATGAAGTCTGGTCCCACAGGTTGAGGGCTCAGTCCCACAAGACTGTCCCCCCACCTCCCCACTTCAGACGCCCATGACAAGTCCAGGTTGTCACTTGTGCTTCTGACCAACTGGCTGTAGATTGGAGCTTGCCGTGACCCTCCCTCCTTGGGTTTGATTAATTTGCTGGAGCAGCTCACAGAAGTCAAACATTTTACTAATTAGATTACAGGTTTAGTATAACAAGGTATAACTCTGGAACAGCCAGATGGGAGAGACACGTAAGGCAAGGTATGGAGAAAGAGCGCGGAGCTTCCATGCCCTCTCCTATCATCCCCTCCCCAAATCTCCGTGTGTTCACCAGCCCAGAAGCGTTCAGAACTCCAGCCTTGGGCTTTTACCGGGGGCTCATTATACAGACATGATTGATTAAATCATTGGCCATCTGTAATTTATGCAACTGTGCAGCCTCTCTCCCCTCCGCAGAAGTCAGAAGGCAGGACTGAAAGCCCCCATCTTTAGGTTACCTGGGGGCGGCCCCAAAGTTACCTCATTAACATAACAAAAGACACCTTTACTGCTCTATTTGCTTAAGAAATCCCCCAGGGTTTTAGGAGCTCTGTGCCAGAAATAGAACACAGACCTATATATATATATATAAAATATATACTATAAATCACAATATCACAATCACATATCCTCTGTTTCCTAGTTAGTAGAATCATGAGGCCAGGAGGAATAGGAATGCATTTTTTTCAGTTATTGGGAAAATGACTTTCCCCAAGTCATGGAGCTGGAATTGGGAAGGCTGGATTTAGATCCACTGGGATTAATACATCGTTCTAGGTGCTCAGTCAAGTGTTTGAAAGTGTTAGGAATTAACCCCACAGATGGCATACTGTTATATACGCTCAGAAAATGACCTTGCAAGGCTGCAAAGAACCTGCTGGAATCCTGGTGTTTGGGAAGGAGACTGGAAGTTTATTTTATAAAATGTGTTTTTTTTTTAATTACAAAAAGTAGAAAACTTAGGAAAAATAAAGAACAAAATGATCCATACGATTGCCATACCTGGACGTGGTTGCTGTCAGCATTTGGTGTGAAAATTACTCTTCTTTTTTCTAGTAAACATACATTTCTAAGAACAAAGTGGAATGAGTTTTATTGTGAAGTTTGTGGATTTCATTTTTCTCAGCGTTCTGTTGTATGGGTTTTCCATTCTGTTGAGTATTAGACAACAAATTTTAACAGCTACGTAACCCGTCCTGGAGGTGGAAACCCCTCCTGGATCACTGTAAACCGTGCTGTACGTAAGTCAGTTCACCTACATCTTTGATTCCCTAAGGACAGATAGTTTGAGGGGCAGTGGGGTGGGAGACAGAATAAGAATCCTGTCCTCTCTACTTCCCGTAATAAATATTGATGAAGTGTATAGATCAGTGATTGGTTTATTGCCCGGGATATCTCAATTCGTCATTCGTGGACACGGTAGAACTTCTGTAAAGAAATTTCTTCGTTCCATGAGTTTCATTGGTTGCTTACTGGGCTAGATGCCAGATCCTCGATAAGTGGGTGGATAAAACTGAAACAGTTCTTCCATCCGGGGGCGGGTCTGGCTGAGACGCAGCAGTGAACCAGTCAGCTGAGCACGGACCTCACCTCGGTCCTCAGGAGTTGGGCCGCATGTAGCCGTCTCTTTCCCAGCTCTGGGGGCCCATCGACAGGCTCTCACTGTATTTGCTGGTTGTTTTCAGTGGTGCCGTCTGGTGGGCGTGGCTCTGGTCTCTGCCTGGGGCATGTTCTCACCCTGCTCATCACCCGCCCCCCCACCCCGCTACCACTTTGGTCTCTGCAACTCTTGCCTCCTCCCCCGTCTTCACTTCAACTTGAACTTGAGTTCATCTATCATTAAGGAGAACCCATCAGTAGATTTGGGGGCATCATGAAGCATTAGGAGCTGCCTCCCCAGGCAAGCTAGCTTGTCTGAATCTGGCATTTTTATCTGAGTCTCAGAAATGAACCCCGGGGAAAACCCCTTTCAATAAAAACCAGAAGACCCTCAGTTTCCTCACCTGTAAAATGAGTGGCACCAGCTTCTTTGTGTTTCCCAGAATGGTAGCTAAGATGAACTTTAAAAAAATGTTTTAAGTTAATATATACTAGAAAAGATTTATCCGTATATCTAAGGAAGACCTTTCTTTGTAAAGGATAGAAGCTGCCTTTTTAAAGACATAGAAAGCTGCCTTTAAAATAACTTTCTTGAATAAACTGACATTGTTAAAGTAGGTTGGTTTAAAGAGAAATATTAAATAATTTGATTTTTTAAAACATTTATTTATTTATTTGGCTGCTCCGGGTCTTAGTTCTGGCATGTGGGGTCTAGTTCCCTGACCAGGGATCGAACCCAGGCCCCCTGCATTGGGAGCACAGAGTCTTAACCACTGGACCACCAGGGAAGCCCAGTAATTTGATTTTTTTTTTTTTTTTTTTTTAAGGAAGACAGTAGATCAATGGTTAATGTTTGGAAACCACATGGCCTTCCAGTGCTTATGTTTTGCAGTTTTGTTGAACTCATCAAACGGGGGTCAGGAATCTGAGTCTACCCCCAACCAGCCCGTCAAGTGAATGGGCCTCTCTTCTCATGTCCTTTGTAACATCTGCAGAGATAATCGTGCTTTTTCTTTCTAGTCGCTGGCTGGGGACCAGAGTGGGGAAGTTTTTCTAGTCTGGGCTGATCACAAGATTTTACTCCCCAGCCTGTCTGCTGCAGCTCTTCCCATGTGACTCGGGGAGGCTGACCCCACCCCACCAGACCTCCTAAACCCCATGCTTGGGGAGCACTTGACATGCACGTGTCGGGTCGTCTTTGAACTCCTTGCTGTTGTCAGCAGCAGGGTGATGGGGCAGGAGGACATGTGAGTGGAAGGCATCCACATAGCACACACGGTGTGTTGGGCAAACCAAGGTGTCTGGGCTTCCAGTCCCATGCAGGCCCAGAAGGTCTGTGCAGGCCCGGAAGGTCCCAAGCAGGCCCGGAAGGTGTGGTGGAGACATCACCCGTCCCCCTCCTCTTGGGGTCAGTTTCATACACGTTGTCATCCCAACTAAATGATCAGCAGTTGAGGGAAAGGACCAGGTCTCCATCCACTTGTGTCTTTGGTGGTCCCCGCTGCACGGTGGTGCTGGATAAATGTTTGGGTGGAGCATTTGTCCTTTCAACAGGTGGCACCACACACCAGCTTGGGCCAGGCACTGTGCTTGGTGCTGGAGGATTACAGAGGAGCCAGGTATGCAGTTGGCTTTCGAGGAAACGAGGGGAGTTGTTAGGGAACTAAGAAATCACGTGCAGAATCACAGCTGTGATGCCCAGAATGCAAGCAGTTAAGTGCCCAGAGAAGATGACGGATGAGTCCCCAGAGAGCTCAGAGAAGAGGTAGGATTCCCCCTGCAAATGCACTGTTTGACGGGGGTCCCTGTCAAATGGGTAGGTTCTAACGTAGCAGAAACTGGGGGCACTGTTGGGTCTTCAAGTCAGTGGGGTGCAGAGGGAGATGGAGGCTTAAGGTCAGGGGATGGCTGGGGGGTGTTTGGAGCCGAGTGAAAGAAACAGTCGCTGTGCTTGGAGAGCTCAGGGCATCCAAATGAGAGTTTGACGTGGACATGGAGGGTGAGTTAGTGCAAGGAGGGTCTGGAAAGACAAGCCAGGTTTGGATTGACTTCTACAGACTGTAGGAGCCTCTGAAGAGGCTGAGATTGTTGTTGTTTTGTTTTTTTAATTTATTTATTTTTTATTTTATTTTATTTTTGGCTGCTTTGGGTCTTCGTTGCTGTGCGCGGGCTTTCTCTAGTTGCGGCGAGCAGGGGCCACTCTTTGTTGCAGTGCACGGGCTTCTCATTGCAGTGGCTTCTCTTGTTGCGGAGCAAAGGCTCTAGGCGCGAGAGCTTCAGTAGTTGTGGCACGTGGGCTCAGTAGTTGTGGCTCGCAGGCTTATTTGCTCCGCAGCATGTGGGATATTCCCGGACCAGGGATTGAACCATGTCCCCCGAATTGGCAGGCGGATTCTTAACCACTGTGCCACCAGGGAAGTCTGAGATTGTTGTTTTTACCCAAGAAAATGATGGGATTGGTCCAGCCCACCCTGAAGCGCAGTCTCGCAGCTGGGCATCTAGTAGGCTGGAGACAAGAGGCCAGGGCGTAAGAGGCTCAGGCGCCGCAGAGGCGGTGGAGAGGGGCTTGGCCACCCCTTCCCCTCCCTGACCCTTGCCCGCAACCCGTGATTCTCCAGACTCTGATTTTCTTACTTTGTCACTGGCTGGTGAAAACACCCCGAGTCATTGGGCCAGCTCTCTCCAACGATCACACTTTACACCATAAAAGCAGCAAGTGAGAAGCGGGCACCCACAACTGCGGGGTCCCCTCCCATGCACCCCGTAGAGCCTGAGGGGGTGTTGAGCTTGAGTCACCAGCTTTGGGTGGACAGAGAAGGCCTTGAACGTGTGCATGTTGCCAGCCCAGCGCCTGCACACAAGAGCCTTGTTCCTAGAAGTAGGTGCAGCTCTCGTGGGCTGCTCACCCAGGCAATGTGGTCCCCTGCTCGGGAGGTGCTCGGGGACCAGGACACACGATTCTGCCCGCGAACCTCATCACTCTGCCCAGATGGCCTGCTGGGGGCCTCCGATAGCTGCTGCTGCTGCTGCTGCTCATAAATTGAGGTCACTGTTGAACCAAAGTGAAATACATCCCAGACGCTGGAACGACCAGCTGATTCCCTGTGGTCCCCTCTCTCCGATGGGGCCATGCTCTTTCCCCCCAAAGGAGGCAGCCCTCCTCCAGGCCACCGGGCAGCGCTTTCGACTCCGCTCCAGGTGGATACAGAAGGGTTCTGGAGATCAGGCTCCTGTAGGTGGGAGGAAGTGTCCCGCCACCGCGAAGGGAAGGTTCGAGTTTCACTGTGTAGGACCGTGGTCTCGAAACCGGAGCCTGTGCCTTCCCTGCCAAGAGAGGAGAGCCTGGAAAGGGGACACCAGTCACGTTTTGCCTTTCCACTGGGGCCGTTGCCCAGACCGGTCGGGTCAAAGATCAGGAGGCGGGGGGAGCTGGGGTGCTGTTTGGAGTCTGCGGGATGGGCCTCCCTCCAGGGCAGTTTGCTTTGGAGGGAAAAGGATGTCGTAGACGTCTACAGGCGCGCAGACAGGCTCACTGTCACCCCGCTGGGTCACCACCAGCTCGCCTTCCTCACGGGCTCTTCCTCGACCTGGGGGGGTGTGAAACCAGATGTCCCTGGTCCATCCCTGCAGCCTGACCGGGCATGTCGGCTTCTCCGCGGCAGCCCGTCGGGTTGGGAGCCCAGGGCGTTGGGTTTCGGGCAGTTGCTCACAGGAAGCAGATCAGCTTGGGAGGGAGGGTATCTCTGGATTACTTTCCTCCTTGGGAACATGTTCCTTCTTGGGGAGAGAGTGAGGCGGGGACAGATGGGATGGAGTGTCTGTCCACAGAGCCTGGTGACTGACATCCCTCGGAGCCGGTCGAAACTCACGCTTTCTTTTTAACCCGGAGGAAATGTGATGAAATCAACATGATACTCCTACTCCAGAAATTAAAGTCAAATGTGGAGAATGAGTCATCTTAAACAAGGCACGGAACAGAATTCTCCAGGGAGGAGCCAAAGGCAGTCTCGATGCCCGATGCCCGATGCCCTCCTGCGGGAGGGGCCCAGGCCCAGTGCCTTCCTTCTGCACCTCCTGGGTCTGGGCCACCCGGAGGACCTGGCGCTTGGCCGTGCACACGCTGGGGTCCTGACCAGGGTGCTCTCCATCCTGCAGATGCTCGTGTTCCGTTATTTTTCTTGGTTGGTTTGTTTTTTAATTGTTCCTCGGGCAGAGCGTTGGCATACAGGCCCCCACAAGAATATTCTGGGATTCTAGGATCTGGGGAGTGGCAGATCCACAGGGGTAGCGGAGGGGCTGTGTGCGGGGTCGCGAGTTTGCCACCGGAATCTGTAAATAAGTCTGTCCTTGTACAACGGTGTCATCTGTTCAGAGGCCAGCCCCGTAGTTAGCAGGGAGGCACTGGCAGCAGGCTCTTTCCTCTCTAAGTGAATTGGCCTTCATACTAAAGATAAGAAAACCTCATTAGCTGTGACTCAGTCATTAGTAAAGCTTTAATGTCCCTTCCTGACTTCTTAGACCTGACTCCTACCGTGTGGAGGTGAAGGGGGGAGCGGAGGCTTCCCAAGTCGAGGCGTGGTTTCGGGGGTGGGGGATGCAGGGGCTACCACAGCCTACCCTTCTGAGATGTCCTGAGGTCCAGTGCCGGCCGCCCTGACCAGGAGTGCATATGCAGCTGCAGGCTGTCCCGGAGAGGTGATGGCTCCCAGGGCCCATGGGTGAAGTCCAGACCCTAGTGGAGGGTGGCCGAACTTGTAGGCCAAGCTGCCCACGTACATCCCAGGTGCCCACGCAGCTAACCCATCAGTGTTTCAGAAATGTATAACTTGGATTTCCAAAAAAGGGTAAGATTCCTAAATTTAGCCTGCTGAGTATAATTAAGTCACATCAGCCATCTGGGGGGGCATTTGACACTCTTGGGGGATTTGGGCTCTTTCAAGGAGATTATCCCAGGGATACCTACCACATAGCTCCAAGGCTGTACTCTTTATTTAAATGGAGTTCATTTGTTCATTCATGTTTGAAAGCCTGCTCTGTAGGGAGCAAGGAAACAGGCTGAGTCCCGTGGCCTCGGAGAGCTTACGTTCTCTTGGAGAAATCAGGCTAGAAAGCGAAGAGCACAGGATATGTCTAGTGTTAAAAAGGAAAGTAGGGGAAGAGGGTGGGCTGAGGGATGTTGCTGTTGCAGACACCTGAATGCAGTGAGGGATCCAGTCTGGCGAATAATAGGCAGGGGCCTCCCAGGATGCAGGAACAGCATGTGCAAAGGCCCTGCAGTGGGAGGGAGAGAACTTCAAGAAATGGGCCCAAAGAGCCAGCAGGACCCAGGATGCTGGCCTTGAGGGCACTGTAAGCACGAAGACCTAAGGAGCTTTGGAGGGTTTTGAACAGAGTCCCGACTGACTTTTTTAAAGTCCTGACTGCTAATTGAGGGGTGGACTGCGGGAGGGCAGACAGAGCTGGACGCGTTAGACCTGGTGGAAGGGAGCTGATCAGTGAGTTGAGAGGTGACAGTGGCGTGGAGGTGCTGAGGGGGGCCCAGCCGGAGCTGCCCGTGGTGGCGTGGGGTGGCGTGCGCACACGCAGTGCACACCCTCCACAGAGACGGGTTAAGGGAGGGGCCGCTGGGGACGGACATCGGCTTTGGGGCTGGCTGAGGGAGCCCTTCACCTGTTGGCTGAGATGGTGAAGTTGGGGAGGAGGTTTGGTGCAAACCCCAAGTTGGGTTTGGACCTGGGAGGTGCCGGATGCCCACCAGTCCTAAAGGGGAGCCCTCGGTGATTGAATCTGGCGTTCAAGGGTCACTTGTCAGTAAGTGGGAACCCAACCACATCCACTTGTGCTGTGAGGGGGCTCAGACCGCCTGGGCATTTGGATTTAGGGCTCCTTAGAGTTTTTCCCAGTCAGAAGAAGACACACACAGACACACACACACACCTTCATTCCTGACACGTCCCTCGTGGAAAGGCAGGTGATGAAGATTTCCTAGTATTACTTTCCTAATTTAAAAAAATGTTTTGTTGTGGACATTTTGAAATATGTACATAAATAAGAAAATGGTAAAAATAATTAATAATGAAAGTAATAATAAAAATTAAACTAGAAAATAGAGAAATGGTTAAAAAATAGAAAAAATAGCATAGCGTATAGTAATATATACTAGTATAACATGCAGTGAAATGCAGTGTTAGTGAACCTTTGTGAGCTCATTATAAAGCAGATCAGAGCATCAGGTCATCTACCCCCACGTTCTTTTCTTTTCTTTTTTTAACATCTTTATTGGACTATAATTGATTTACAATGGTGTGTTAGTTGCTGCTGTATACAAAGCCAGTCAGCTATACATATACATATATCCCCATCTCCCCTCCTTCTTGCGTCTCCCTCCCACCCTCCCTATCCCACCCCTCTAGGTGGTCACAAAACACCGAGCTGATCTCCCTGTGCTACGCGGCTGCTTCCCACTAGCTATTTTACATTTGGTCGTGTATATATGTCCATGCCGCTCTCTCACTTCGTCCCAGCTTCCCCTCCCCCGTCCCCGTGTCCTCAAGTCCATTCTCTACGTCTGCGTCTTTATTCCTGTCCTGCCCCTAGGTTCTTCAGAACCATTTTTTTTTTTTAGATTCCATATATGTGTGTTAGCATATGGTATTTGTTTTTCTCTTTCTGACTTACTTCACTCTGTATGACAGACTCTGGGTCCATCCACCTCACTACAAATAACTCAGTTTCCCACATTATTTTCTAATAAAGCAGGGGTTAATTCAAGTGACGTGGCCTTGAACTTGGGCCACTTGAATTTGAGGTTCCAGGATACTGGCTACAGAGCTGAGGTCAGCACATTGAGTCAACCAGGAGCTTGCAGGGCTGTGGGGAGGAGGGTGGAGCAGAAAGAGGGTGGGGAGAGAGAAGACGGTTTTCCTGGTGCCACAGGTGAGGGCAGCGAGCTCCAGGGAGCGGAAGGTGAAACACACATGCTTGAGAAGTGTGTCCCTGGTTCACATGGGGGTGGAGGTAAGTGATAAATCTGGGTGCCCGGGTGAGCCTAGCAGCGGAGGGCTCTGAGTGCCAGGGCGGGAGGTCCACCTTTAAAAGCAAGTCACACCTGGAGGGTTTTGAGCTGCAGGAGGGACCTTTGAGAAAATTAAGGTCACATACGGATTGCACCAGGGAGGGAGTATTCAGGGATCTGACTGCCACAGGCAGCCGCAAAGGTGTGGTGAGCTCTGTTAAGCAGGGCGGGAAGCTGACAGCATCTTGTAGCTTCGCCTCCGGCAGGCGGGTCCCTGCAAAGAGAGCCTCAGCCCTGAGCCCTCACCCTGAGGGTGTCAGCTCCAGGAGGTGCCAGCCAGGAGGGGCAAGCCCCCCAGGCGTGGCCCAGCCAGGCTGCCTGCCTGTCTTTCTCTGCTGTAAAATAACATGCCTGAGGCGAAGGTTGGTGTCTGCACTCTGCAAATGTATTGGTGGATGTCAGGACTGGGTCCAAGGACGGTCTCCCCCTGCCCCTGGGAAAAGTTGCCATTCTGGGCTGCCCACGGGGCATTGAGCATCACGGGACAAAAGGGTCCTGGTCCCGAGGAAGAGAGAGTGAATGGGCGCATTGAAGCTCCTGTGAACGAGGCTTCTGGTGGTCCGGGAATCAGACTCAGACTTCAGTCCCTGGCTGGTAAGTGGCGACATTGTCAGGGCCGCGCAGTTAGTGGCTTCCACCTTCCTTGAATGGCAAGCTCAGTGCGTGTATCTGTGTTTTAAAAGGACTGCACATCTCTTTATGTAGCTGCTAACACACAGTGGCTCAGGGTAATCATTGTATCCCCCATCAATGAGAAAACAGAAACAAGGAATGTCTCCCAGAGTCCCAGTGGTGGTCTGTGCTCTGTTCTCCCTGCCCAGCTCTGAGGCCCTGCTTTCCGCGCCCCTCCCCCCACCGCCCCCGGCCCTCCTGCCTTCTTGGCAGGGGCGGCAGGAATCGGATCGCTCTTAAATGTTAATTTCCGCTTTTCTTGGCCGCTCTCGGCAAGCTGTCCCAGTGTTCTGTAGGGGCCTCAGCTGAGTTCTCGGCTATCACTCTCCCAGCCCTGGGTAAAATCCACCCCATCCGGACTTCAGCTCCTCTGTTGAGGCCGTGGCCGTCTGTGCGGGGCTTTGAGGCGGGCTGGGGTTCATCTGGACATCCCCTCTCCGTTGCCATGTCCACCTGTGTCTCTCCCCTCCACCAGCTCTCTCAGCAGCTTCTCCTAAACTGTGCCAGGAGTTTTGAAAGACAAAACGGCATTGCTGCTTCCATTTATGTCATCAGCAGCCAAAGTTTCTCTATCAGAAGCCTTCTGTGGCTTCCCGTAGCGTCCAGGGCCGAGGCTAGACCCTTGGCCGTCACGTTCTGGCCCCTGCCCTCCAGCTTCTGCAGTGCTCAGCCCGCCGTGTCCTCCAGGCCTGCGTGCCCTGCTCTGCCTGGCTATTCCCCCTGCCCACCCCGCTTAGAACCCAGGCGCACCTCACCTCCTCTGGGCAGCTGGCCCGGTTCTGCAGAGCCTCACTGGTGCAGCAGGCCTTGGGGTCCTTGGGAGCAGGGCTGTGCAGTAAGGCCTCGAGATTGTGCCCGTCTCGGCTTCTTTTAAAACCCTCCACTAGATGCTCCGTAGTGAGTGGGACTTGGTAATACTCCCAAGGGCGGTGGGGGCCAGGGCCGGGGCCTCTTTCACTCCATCTCTCGAAGCGTGGTCAGGATGAGCTGCCCTGGGAAAGCCCTGGCGTCCTTTGTCCTGGCGCGCACCGCTGCTGGGGTTCCCGTGTCCTGAGCAGGAGCCTGTGGGATGGGGGGCCTGGAGGTTGTGCAGCAGGAAGGGTGGTCCCCTCTCTGGGCGTATCTCTCAGTCCCAGTCCCGGGAGCAGCCTGGCCTGGGGTGGGGGGGCCGTCAGATCCCGCAGCTAACCGCATCCCCTGGCCGTAACCGCATCCCCTGGCCGTAACCGCCGCCGCCTCCCAGCTCCTTCCCCTGTGTCCACCTGCCGCCTCCCAAGAGGCCCGGTCAGACCCAGAATCTCAGGTAGGAATTGTCATTAATGTGACAGCCCGTCACACACAGACTGCGGGCTCGAAACCATCATAAAGCTCTCCTCGCCGCCCACCCGCCCACGAATCCCATTTTATCCTCTGCGTTGATTCCCACCAGGAAAGGAGGCTTCATCTTTTGGATCCGAAGTATTTTCACGTTCTCTTGAGTCAGTAAACAGCTCCACACGCGGCCACAGGCTGCCTGGTCGGGGCAGAGCCGTGACAGCCCGGTGACCAGGTCTCTGGTTCGGCTCCGACACAGCACAGCCTGTGCGGACAGAGCCGTGCGGCCACCGCGGCTGATGGGCGGGGGCCGGTGTCCCTGGCTGGAGGGTGGACCCTGGGTGCGGAGGAGCCATGCAACTGCGTGGGGACCGGGAGACAAAGCCCGGCAGCACTTCCTGGCCACAGCTGCCTCGTGCCTCCAGCTGGGTCACTGCTGTCCTCTCCTGGGGGCCCGGCTCCGTGCACAGTTCTCTGCGGAGAGGAGCCCGGGGGCGGGAAAGGGAGTCCGAGCGTGTGGTCACATCCGTTGTAACCTCCCAGGGCAGGCATGGAAGTAACCTGGGATCCCACTCAACTGGGGAAACCATCCAGGTGCTTCACCCCTTCCTTCAAATAACTGGTATGTTTGTGAGTGCTGATGCATGAGTCACAAATAGAAGTAAGTGAGTGTTGTGTATTCCTATACCTTATATCCACAAGTGGCCACGTGTGTCTTATTTGTGTTTGTTTATCTGGGGTCCAGGGGGGACTTAGGGAGCGTGTGGGCAGGGAGCCGCCCCCTCACACCCACTGCAGCGATGCCAAGTGCTGCCTGCCCGGGGCTGGAATCACAGCGGTGGCTGTTCCTACGATGGGACCGGCCACTTTCTGGGCAGAAGGAGATTTAGTTCCCCTTCCCTGAACCCTGGGACTCGCGGTGTGGACAGATCCTGTTTTGTCCTCCTCTTTGACTGTAATGAATGGGCCGGCCAGGTGCTCAAGCAGATCTCACAAGTCTCATTGTGCCCCAGGAAGAGGGAGTGCAAACAGCAGGATAGGGAACACTGCCCGGGCTGTGTGCAGCACGAGGCCAGATGAGACGGGCATGAAGTGGGCATAGAATCCGGGGAGTGAGCCCCACTCTGCTCCCTTGGGCCAGGAAAAGTGACACGGCCTCTGGGGGAAAGAGGGTTCCCACTTGCCATCAGTTTACTCTTTAACCGTGTTTCACTTGCTCAAGGGAAATTCCTTTCTTCCCCTGCTCACAGGAAGAAGCACATTGCAGAGCTGATGCCGTAGCGCAGCATGGTTGCCTGAGACAGAAGCTTCAGCAATTGCTGGAATAAGTGGAGGGGAAATATGAAACCTTAGCCGTTCACCCGGCAAGAGAGTTTCAAGATGGCAGCTCAGCGCATCCGAGCTGCCAACTCCAGCGGCCTCCCGCGGTGCAAGTCTGAGGGGACCTTGATTGACCTGAGTGAAGGGTTTTCAGAAACAAGCTTTAATGATGTCAAAGGTGAGCTCCTGGGAACGGCACTGGCTGGGGTTTGCAAGAGCTCTAAGACCCAAGGACTCTTCTACTTACAGGCTGCCAAGTTCACGTTCAGATCATTAAATCTTAGCTCTCTAAACTTCATCGTGTTATGAATTCAGCCCTGGAACAATAGCCACTTGTTTTGTTTTGATGGGTTGGGAGGTTGTTTTGAATTTTCCTCTTTGTAATGAAACTTCTTCTTAATGCAGAATATGTTTCTCTTTTCATGAGTTTTGGTGACATTAAGGTAAGAGCTTGGTGGTGTACAAAAGTAGGGGGAAGGACAGTGTACTAAGTCGATGAGGTCCTGAGAGCCACTGGAGACTAAAAGGGGGGCCGGGGACAGGGGTCAGCACGCTTTCTCTGCAGAAGGTCAGAGAGTGAATACTTGAATCTGTGTAGGCCGTACGGCCTCTGTCACAGCTGTTTAACTCCGAGATTGTAATGAGAAAGCAGTCACGGAAGAGAGAAAACAAATGGGCGTGGCTGTGTTCCAGCAGAACTTTACAGAAACGGACGGCTGAATTTGGCCCGGGGGCCAGAGTTTGCCAACCCCTGGTTTAGAGGTGGCCCCGGGGTTTCCCTAACAGCCACGTAAAACTGGGCTGGTGATAAAGCCTATCTTTTGGACACCGAGGTGGATGCCAGTGGGTCATTTTCCTTCTGGAGTCCATCCTGCCCTCACTGGCCATGGTCAGTGTCTCCCGTGAGCTTCCTGGCAGCTTGTGCTTCATCGTCCTCATCACCATCACCACCGTCAGTTGACTTTCCCACCACGTTTACCGAATTCTGTTGAAATGATCCATTGCGCTGCCCACAGACAGCTCAACAGCAAGAGCTTTCGCTTTACCTTTGTGTCGTTAGCCCCTGGCACAAAATCGGTGCTAAATAAATATTTCTGGAACTAATCTGCTACCCCCCAGATAAAATCATGATGCACGACCCCGATATACTAAAATCGTAACGTGCCTGTTTCTGCCTTCCTTCTTCTCTCTTCCAGTTACCCTCAACTTCCTCTTCTTCCTGTCTGTCCTTTACGCCTGTGGCCCTGAGCATTGCTTAAAATGTTCTTTTAAAGAAAAGACTAGCAAGGGAGTTATGAGGTTTTATTAATAAGAACAGCGGACCTATTGGGTGTTGCTATAAATAATCACGCCATTTGTTTTTCATAGTCTGGTAATGGGCATTGTTTTCTTACTTTGTAACCCAGCTAGTCATGGTTGAAGCGGGAAACTGGGAGCTCAAGTCATGCAGTTTGGGCTGGGATTTTTTTTTTTTTTTTTTTTTTTTTTTTTTTGCTGTACGTGGGCCTCTCACTGTTGTGGCCTCTCCCGTTGCGGAGCACAGGCTCCGGACGCGGAGGCTCAGCGGCCATGGCTCACGGGCCCAGCCACAACACGGCACGTGGGATCCTCCCGGACCGGGACACGAACCCATGTCCCCTGCATCGGCAGGCGGACTCTCAACCACTGCGCCACCAGGGAAGCCCTGGGCTGGGATTTTGAAACGAGGGGCAGAGAGCTGAATTTTAAAAGATGATGATGATGATAATGCTGATCTGGGAGGAGCTGTTATTCCTAAAAGAACACTGCAGCTGGGGGAGGAAGGCAGGCGAGACAGCTGGGGATGTGAGGAGGGGCTGGTTAGTTTGGGGGGGTCGGGGGAGGAGAGAGACCCCCTGACTCCACTCCCGAGGCGCAGGCTGTGGCCCAGGCAGCATTTCGGCCCAGCTGCCCCCCACACATGCCGATGGTAAGATCGGCTTCAAGGTGGGAATCTATTCCAGACAGAATATCTGCTGCAGAATCTTCTGCCCTAATGAATGTTTTTCCTGCATAAGAACCGAGGCAGAGGGTAGGAAATGTATTATTCAGTGAACTGAACCTCCTGACACCCAGGGATATTTTTCTTGTATTAAAATCAAGGTACCTGGGAATCTGGCAACACTCTCCAGAATTCATTAAGATGGAATTCGATACGGATTTTCCCGCATTTGATTGGATAGAAGCCCCAGCCTTGTGTACACCCCAGGTGTCTGTGGCCCTTGTCTGATAGAGGGCCTGTCTTGGAAGGGAGCTCACACCGCAGTCCACTTCCACGGGGGCCCAACAGGAAGGGGCGCCGTCTCCCATCAGACAAGCCTCATCCTTGAGTGAAATATCTATTACTGCTCCTCTCCTAAGGAGAGTGCTTAGAATTTTGAGTAAAACCATTTTTATTCTCCAGTCTGGTAAGAAGACTAAAGTGATCATTTGCACTGATACGTTTTCTCAGGTTATGTACACAGCCTGCCTAACAGCTTTGGTTTTTAATTTAAAAAAATATTACTGTAAGGGAATTATTCTGGAGGAACATAACAGGAATATAACTTGTGAGGAATTCTAACAAGATTTTAGTAGCTGGCCAGCTTTCTTTGATTTTCACTTGGTTTTAATTTTTATGTGACATTTTCATTAGATGTGTCAAGGAAACTGGAGCCTGTGACTGGAAAACAAAGTGGGAGGGAAAATCTTATATTATCCCCTGACCCCAGCTGACTCATCTGCCTTCTTCCACCTCCCCTCGAAGCCATTATCTTTGACTTGGCTGTTTTTATTCACTGCCCCGCTTCAGTGTTAAGTGATTGCTCTCTGGTGTGATTTTATAGCAGAGGGCACAGCCCAGGGGGATTCTAACTTAGCCTTTGGACAACACCTTGTCCCAATAACATGGATATGACGTCTCTGTTGTAAGCTTACAGGATGAGCATTCATTCCACGGATGTTTATTGGGCACCTGCTACGTGACACAGGCCCTGTTCCAAGGACACCACTGCGAGCAAAACATAGACTAACAGAGCTTACACCCTAGAGGGGCAATGGAGCCCTCTCCGACAAAACCAACATAAATATGTATGGTACATTTTATATTGGTTAATGATAAATGCTATGGAGAAAAATTAAATTAGGAGGGGGCCGGAGATGTCTATTTAAACGTAACATTTTGTGAGTCTTTACCTTGTACTAAGCATCATTGTGCTAATCACTTCATCACCACCATCTTGCTTAATCCTCACCGGTGCCCATCGAGGGAAGGTGGTTCATCCATCGTGAAGAATGTCGGGCTCCGGAGATCACACCACTGCTAAGGGTGTAGATTCAAATCCCAGGTCTGGTGATCCCAGTACCAGCTTCTCCCCGACACCCCAGACAGGGTGGTAGGTGACAGCCTTCGAGGCCCAGGTTCATACCCTGCTAATAAGCATATCTCTGTAATTTAGTTAGTGTAAATAAATAGAAGCTTCCTACTTTATTGCCTGAGACTTTGCTGAGGACATGCAATTTAATTTTCATCATTTCCTTTTATTTATTTATTTTTAAAGATTTTTTTTTTTAATGTGGACTTTTTTATTTTTTTAAGTTTTTATTGAATTTGTTACAGTATTGCTTCTGTTTTATGTTTTGGGTTTTTTTGTGTGTGTGTGGGATCTTAGCTCCCTGACCAGGGATCAAACGCACAACCCCTGCATTAGAAGGCGAAGTCTTAACCACTGGCCCGCCAGGGAAGTCCCCTCACTATTTCCTTTTAAAGGAAAGGGAAACTGGCAAATGATTTTTTTGTGGGGGGGGAGCCAGTTTGGTAGAATAGGATGTCTGTTGACTTAATCATATATTAGGCAAGATGTAGGTGTAGTTCCACTAAAAATGTAGTCCTTTCTTTGCTTGTTTACATAAGCAACTAAAAAAAGTTTACTTTCATTTGTTTGTTTCAGGAAGGCAGCAGACTCCATAAAACAAGGGACAGTTGGGATGGGAGGGTTGGAGAGAAATATATGGGCTTATTTCCATCAGAAAGAAGGTTCTTCATCCTCTGAGTATATGTACTTTGTTATGTATGGGAGGGAGAGAAAACACTGGTTTCTCATTATCTGTTATTTTTCAAAACACACCCTACTTGTTTAGATGACCCTTTTTTTTTTTTTTTTTTTTTTTTTTTGCTGTTCCAATTGCTGTCTACCTTGGTAACACGCAGTTGAACGCCAAGAACCATAAATTAGCTTGAGTTGCTGTTTAAACTGTTGAGATTTTTCAGATTGCTTAAAGAGTTGTTCAAAAAGAATGTGAATTACGACCAGACCTAAACCTTTGATTTTCAAGGGATAACAGAGAGACCATTTCCATGTTGTTCCGAATGATCCTTTAAAAGAGTTTGAAAGAGGGCTTCCCTGGTGGCGCAGTGGTTGGGAGTCCACCTGCCGATGCAGGGGACACGGGTTCGTGCCCGGTCCGGGCAGATCCCACATGCCGTGGAGAGGCTGGGCCCGTGAGCCATGGCCGCTGAGCCTGCGCGTCCGGAGCCTGTGCTCCGCAACGGGAGAGGCCACAACAGTGAGAGGCCCGCGTACCGCAAAAAAAAAAAGAAAAAAAAAAAAAGAGGTTGAAAGAGACCAACCTCAAAAATCTTATTTCATATAAACAGTTTGATGAAGAATGGGTTCAACTTGGAAACCAGGAAACGGGCCTGATAGTCAAGGGAACCTTCCCCCTTGGTTTATGTATTTTATGCTGAAGGCAGGACATGGAATCAGCTCTTAGACACCGAGAGATTCTGTTGCAGGTCTTTTCCAGTCCCTGGTTACATGCAGTGGGTCACTTAACTCAGCATCACTGTGTTTTCTAAGTAAATCACATTCAGCTTCTCTTTCGACCTAGCAGCAGTCCCGGTAAGTCAGTAACAAATAGAAAAGTTGAGTCAAAATGAGATGTTTAAAACCTGGGACATATTGATAATTCCATTATGCTGATTCATGTTTCTGTGGATGGTGGAGAGACCGTGGCCTTTCCACCTGACTCAGACTGTGCGTTGGAATGTGATGGAATCTGGAGAGACAACGCGCTCGATTTAGGCTGTCGGCCAGGTGAATCGCCCACCGGATTTTACTTGGGTTTGTTTCTGTTGTTTACTTGCCGGGCTCGTCTCTCCCTGTGGGGGGTGATGGTTTTCCAGACCTCTCTTCTCCCTGGTTTTGACGATGCTCTGCCGGGCCCTGAGGGCCCGCCCTCACCTCCTGTTCTTTGTGTTTTCCGCAGTGCCTTCTCCCAGTGCCTTGCTCGCAGACAATCCCACGCCCTTTGGAAATGCAAAGGAAGTGATCGCAATCAAGGACTACTGCCCAACCAACTTCACCACCCTCAAGTTCTCCAAGGGCGACCACCTCTACGTCCTGGACACGTCAGGCGGGGAGTGGTGGTACGCACACAACACCACGGAGATGGGCTACATCCCTTCCTCTTACGTGCAGCCCTTAAACTACCGGAACTCCACCTTAAGTGACAGCGGGATGATCGACAATCTTCCAGACAGCCCGGACGAAGTAGCCAAGGAGTTAGATTTGCTCGGAGGATGGACAGATGACAGGAGGGAGTCAAGCAAAACCTACAGTAATAATCCTTTCTGGAACGGTGTCCAAACAAACCCATTTCTCAATGGGAATGTGCCAGCGATGCCCAGCGTGGACCTACCGACTCCCCAAAGCACCGTGGACTTGCTCCTCTTTGATACGGGCACATCTTCATTCACCGAGTCCAGCTCAGCGACGACCAACAGTGCCGGCAACATCTTCGACGAGCTGCCGGCCACCAGCCGCCTTCACGCGGAGCCGACGGTCAGGCGGGACAACCCTTTCTTCCGGAGCAAGCGTTCCTACAGCCTCTCGGAACTCTCCGTCCTCCAAGCCAAGTCTGACACTCCCGCATCCTCGGGGTTTTTCACGGGCTTGAAATCGCCAGCCCCCGAGCAGTTCCAGAGCCGGGAGGACTTCCGGGCTGCCTGGCTGAGCCACCGGAAGCTGGCCCGGTCTTGCCACGACCTGGACTTGCTGGGCCAAAGTCCCGGCTGGGGCCAGACCCAAGCGGTGGAGACGAACATCGTGTGCAAGCTGGAGAGTTCGGGGGGCGCCGTGCAGCTTCCCGACACCAACATCAGCATCCACGTGCCCGAAGGCCACGTGGCTCCAGGGGAGACGCAGCAGATCTCCATGAAGGCTCTGCTGGACCCCCCGCTGGAGCTCAACAGCGACAGGTGCAGCTGCATCAGCCCGGTGCTGGAGGTGAAGCTGAGCACCTTAGAGGTGAAAACCCACATTGTCTTGGAGATGAAGGTTTCAGCTGAGGTGAAAAGTGACATTTTCAGCAAAAGCACAGTGGGCCTCCAGTGCCTGAGGAGCGACTCAAAGGAGGGGCCCTACGTCCCCATCCCGCACACCTACAGCTATGGGGACACGGTCCAGGTCCAGCTGGACAACCTGGAGCCCTGTATGTACCTGGCCATTGTTGCCCACGGCCCGAACATCCTCTACCCTTCCACGGTCTGGGACTTCATCAATAAAAAAGTCACCGTGGGTCTCTACGGCCCCAAACACATCCACCCATCCTTCAAGACGGTGGTGACCATTTTCGGGCATGACTGTGCCCCCAAGACCCTACTGGTCAGCGAGGTCACCCGCCAGGCCCCTAGCCCGGCCCCAGTGGCACTGCAGCTCTGGGGCAAGCACCAGTTCGTCTTGTCCAGGCCCCAGGATCTCCGAGTCTGCATGTTTTCCAACATGACCAACTACGAGGTCAAAGCCAGCGAGCAGGCCAAGGCCGTGAGAGGCTTCCAGGTGAAGCTGGGCAAGGTGAGCCGCCTCATCTTCTCCATCAGCTGCCACAGCGCCAGCGAGCTCTCCGACTTCACCTTGCGGGTCCAGGTGAAAGACGACCAGGAGGCCATCCTGACCCAGTTTTGCGTCCAGACCCCACAGCCACCCCCGAAAAGTGCCATCAAGCCATCCGGGCAGAGACGGTTCCTCAAGAAGAACGAGGTCGGGAAGATCATCCTGTCCCCGTTCGCTGCCACCACCAAGTACCCGACTTTTCAGGACCGCCCTGTGTCCAGCCTCAAGTTCGGCAAGTTACTCAAGACGGTGGTGCGGCAGAGCAAGAACCACTACCTGCTGGAGTACAAGAAGGGCGACGCCATCGCCCTGCTCAGCGAGGAGAAGATCCGGCTGAAGGGGCAGCTGTGGACCAAGGAGTGGTACATCGGCTACCACCAGGGCAGGGTCGGCCTCGTGCACGCCAAGAACGTGCTGGTGGTGGGCAAGGCGCGGCCCAGCCTCCTCTCCGGGCCCGAGCTGAGCACGTCGGTGCTGCTGGAGCAGATCCTGCGCCCGTGCAAGTTCCTCACCTACATCTACGCCTCCGTCCGCACGCTACTCATGGAGAACATCAGCAGCTGGCGCTCCTTCGCCGACGCCCTGGGCTACGGGAACCTGCCGCTCACCTTCTTCTGCCGGGCCGAGCTGGACAGCGAGCCCGAGCGGGTGGCGTCCGTCCTGGAGAAGCTGAAGGAGGACTGCAACAGCACGGAGAACAAAGACCGGAAATCCTTCCAGAAGGAGCTTATGATGGTAAGTGCCCGGTGGGGCTTGGATTCGTGGTGGATGGGACTTGGTCCAGCCTCAGCCTTTCCCTTGCACGTGTGGGAACGGGTGTGGTGTCTGGAGTCAGTGGACCGGTGTCTGCGCCCCCATTCTGCTCCCAGAAACTCACACACACCTGGGGATAGGCATTGACGTGGGACCGGTAGGGGCCCCCAGACAACTCGAAGCCACTGCGGCGAGGGTCATTCAGGTCTCTTCCTGCTGAATTTGTGAGCTCCTCTGGAGGTCCGGAATGCATCTCTGCCTGCGTGGTCAGGGACGCAAGGGGGGCCCTGTGCGCCACCCGCCCCTGTTTAGATCTCTTGGGACAAGATCCATCCTTTCATCAGATTCCCAGCGGGATCTGTGACTCGAAAGTTTGATGAACCACCACACCAAAGTCTGACTTTATCTTGTTGTGAATTTTTCTCTCCAGGCCTTACTTGAAGGTTCTCCCCTCTCTCTGTGTCATTTCCTCTTCCTCCTTCTTGCGTGTGTTTGAGTTGGGGTGAGGACGGCCTCTGTTTTGCCAGCACAACTGGGAACTTGGACCCTAAGAAGTAAAGAGGGGGGAGTCCCACTGCTGGGCACAGCCGGCCCGCAAGCCAAATGGGAAGCTGTCTGGACCCGATCACGGCCTCCAACAGGCTTGTGCTCTGCGCTGGTCATGCCGCCCACAGGTAGTCCACTGTAACTGCCGGTTCGGTTGTGGTGGCCTTGGAGGAGTTACCTGGGAGAAGCCTAATGTCCTCTGGGCATCCCTAGTCAGATCTGTGCCGGACATTCTCTGTCGACTTCTTTCTGTGATAGAAGCCGACTCGAGTCTCTTCCTGGTCCTCATGATGTGGACACGCCCCTGGTTTTTGTTCCCACGGGAAACCCCCAGGCCTCGGTCACAGGCTTTTCTCTCGTGTTCCGCCGACCCCACACAGTTCTTCTCGCCTCCTCTTCTCTGTGAGGTGTGACTCCCAGCGCCCCTGAATTTCTGCTGCTTCAACTCCCCTGCTTCCCCCCAGCACTTGCCATCCTGAGCGAATGCCTGTTGGAACGGATGGGCCAGGCGTGTCTGCGTGAGCGAGGATGCACGCGTGGACGGAGGTGTACAGCTGAGGGTCATCATTGCATGCACGTCCTGGGCTGCCCCATGGGGCTGGGGGGACAGAAGGGATACGGTCCACGGTGGCATGGCCCCTGCTGCAGGGAGTATGCATTGCAGTCCGGCAAGGGATCGGGGCATGAAGAAAGACCCCTTGTCGGTTGCCCCAAGATACTAGAAAGTGCCAGATGCATGGAGCAAGGTGAGAACCTGACATTGCCCGGAGGAGAGAGACGGGAATTGGAGGTGGCATCCAGGGGGTCGTTGGGGGCATCCATCGCTGATGGGTCGCTGATGGCAGCTTCAGTTGGGTGGGGGAGGAGGAAGCCGGCTGTCATGGCAACGGGGAGAGGGGAGGCGGGGGTGGGGATGGGCATCAGAGGAAGCTCTCCCTGCGCTGGATGGGGCTCCTGCACAGCTGGGACCCAGGACCCTCCCTTCAGTGGCTCGCCTCGCCGGCCCACCTGTGAGATCAATTCCCGGAGCTTGCTTCCAGCCCGAGCTGCCCGGTGCCCTCGTGGATGGACCTCGCACAGTGGGCCGGGGTGAGCGTCCAACTGGGATCCTCCGTCAGTGGTGGAATGATGTGCATTCATGGAACATAAGGGGTATTGACCGTTCCTTCTTCACAACTAGAAAATGCTCACCTGGAACCGGCAGAGGTGCAGGATGCATCAACCTAAGCGGCCTCGTCCCGCCCTGGACAGGGGTGGCTCTCACATCCATTTCCTCCTCATTTCTTTTCATCTTTTTTTATTCAACTTGGAGAACTTTCTCTGAGAGCAGGTTTTTCAGGTGGCTTCCTTGGGTTAGTGTGTGTGAGGACGGGGGTCTGAGTGCGTCCAAGACGCTCTCCCTGCCCCCCCGCTCCCCCGCCCCTGCCAGGCCCACAGCCACCAGCACTCCCAGAGAGGAGGAAATGAACCTTGACCTTGGCAGGAACATGGCCCTGAGACAGGTTAGATTTGCGGTACAGAAGTGAAACTGGTTTTGCAGCATTTCCCCCCCCCCCCCCCCCCCCCCCCCCGCTCCTCTCCTATCTCTTCATCTTGTGGGCTGGCAGATTTGAATGGTTGGCCAGACTTCTAGAAACCACAAGCTGATTTATCCCAGCATGTCTCAGGAGTCACTGGAAGCCAGGTGTTTTATTTCCAGGGACGTAACAAACCAGTGAGCAGTCAGGCTTCCTGGGGCCTCAGCCACTGATCTAACCCGCCCCCGCTCCAACCCTGTTGCAGCCAGACCACCTCTTCCCCACCCCTCTCATTTTGAAGGTAGTTTTCTGCTTAGTATGGCTCCTTGGTTTGGAAGCAGTGATTGAATGAATTAGAAGTGGTGAAGGTTTTGGATGGTAAATTTGCGGGGAGATGGGAAGGAAAAAAGAATCAAGAACTGAGTTGTCCATCCCTCCACTGCCCTCAGCATGAGGTCCAGCCCCTTCCTGTTCCCCACAGGCCCTGTAAGACCCAGCCCCGCCTAACACAGCCCGGGGGCCCCTACCTGCCCCTGCACACCGGCCACTCTGACCTTTTCTCTGTATCTTGGACACACCCAGCTGCCCTGCCCCAGGCCTTTGCACATGCTGTTCCCTCTGCCTGGAATTCTCTTCCCCCAGTTTCACGTCGTGGCTTTTTATCGTCCTTCAGATTCCAGCTCAAATGTCCTCTTGTCAGACCTTTCCTGCAACCCTGGATAAAGCAACCTTGTGTCTCTGGGTCACTGACCCTCTGTGTTGTTGTATCATTGTCTTCACAGTGCTTTCTCGAATCTGAAATGGTCTTGTTTACTTGTATTCGTGGTTCTTGTCATTAACCTAACTGGATACGAACTCCACGAGGGAAGGGACGCTGGCACATAGGAAGCAACCAGATAGCTGATGAGTGAATGAATGAGTGAATGAATGAATGGATGCAGGCTAAGAATCTGATCTGGACGCAGTCTCGTGAGGTCAGATGTGTTTCTGTTCTCTGGTTCTGTCCCCACTTCCTATTGTTTTAGCGCATATTTTCAATCTCAGAGCTGGTCCAGAGGCATCTTATGTAACTGTATGACCTCCTGCTGTGCCTCTGCTGCCCTTGCTCACCCGCATGGTGTGACCACCGTGGAAAATGCCCCTCTGTGCCCGGTCCACCCAGCTCTCCAGTAGAAGCCATGCATGTCTGTGACAGAGGATGGCCATCCAACACCGAGGATGCCCCTCCCCCGACTATAGTGAAAATGGGGGGAGGCATGATGCTGGGCTCACCCCAAAGAGAGTGGCCAGAGTGGACAGAGCTCCCAGAGCCCCCGGGCATTAGAGGTCATTGAATGAACCCCTGGAGATCTCTTAGCTGGGGGGACTTGTGGGTTGGAATGGGCACCACCTATCTGAAGAGCTTTTGAAGTCAGATTCTGTTGTCAAAAACAGGCCAGCGAGAACGGGTGGCGGGTATATGGCTGCAGCTTCTAACAGAGCTCAGAAGAGCCATCACGGCCAGCCAGGGGCAGGTGTTTGCGCTCCATACTCATTCAACATTTCTTGGGTGCCTCCTGTGTGCTTAGTGGGGATGCTGGGTGCCGGGCCTTCCCCGGAGGGAGATGCCAAGTGAACAACCACAGGAGTGCAAGACAGACTCGTAATGGGCCCCGAAGAAAAGATCCCCTTGGCATGGGTGGACCAGGGAAAGGCAAACATCCCCCCTGACTCAGGGAGGGATGTGCAGAATCCCATCCAACAGGGAGGGGCTGTCGGGTTGAAAGTACAGTATGGGCAAGGGCCAAGGGTGCAGAGGAATGGGATGGGGTCGAACCAGAGGCTGGGAGAGGCCGGAGGCTGGGTTGAATCAAGATGATGGTACATGGCGGGATGGGAGGGAAGCACGCAGCCACCTGGGCTGGATAATGCTTGTGCTTTATTCTGTGGGCATTGGGGAGGGGGCTGTTAAGTGTTTTAGGGGACGTGAAGGGGAGCCAGGTGGATCCAGGTGTGTCCTGCTCCTTGGGGATCCAGGTGTGTCCTGCTCCTTGGGGATCCAGGTATGTCCCTGCACCTTGGGGATCCAGGTGTGTCCCTGCTCCTTGGGGATCCAGGTGTGTCCTTCTCCTTGGGGATCCAGGTGTGTCCCTGCTCCTTGGGGATCCAGGTGTGTTACTCTCTGCTGCCTTCTAGTCTCAAGAGCCACTCAGGTGACAGCCAGTCTCCCCCTCCCCCCCCTCACCCTCTGAGTATCATTCTTTCAGAATACCAGGACACCTGGCAGTGGAGGATCTAATTTTCACACACATCCCTGGATTCTCCTTTTGTTAAGGCAGTGAGTGGGCGGGTCATTTTTAGCAGAGGTCAGAGATGAAAATTACAGGTCAAACAGAAGTGCTATGAGGCGGGGAGCCCCTCACACACTTGTGCCTGGATCCCTTGGCTTTTACCCACATCTGCCTTCAGACCTGGCCGACCTTAGCAGGAGGGCGCCCTGTGCAGTAGCCCTGGGTGTTTTTCCATCCTGCCCTGGCAGGTGGGGATTGGACGGCCGATGGCCCTGGGTCTGGGTTGCAGCGTGGCCAAGAGGGGCAGTTCCCAGGCCACGTGCACATCAGTGCTGACCGTCAGAGCCTCTGGGGTCCTGGCGTCTGCCCCGCTGCCGTGGCTCACCCCAGGTTTTGCTTTTTTCCAGAATGAAGATCATCCTCATTGACTTCTCTATTTGTAAAAACAGCAGATACTGCTTTTTGCTTTGCTGTTTGCCAGTCCTGAGGAGCAGCAGCAGAAGGCCCCCAGCCCGTCTCCCAGAGGCGGCCTGTGTTAGTGGTCTACAGTGTAGACACTGCGGATGTTCCTCAGTCCCCTGAGTTTGCCCTGCGCTGTCCATATTCTGCATTCTGTACACGCCTGGAGAGCACGTACAGGCGGCTCTGTGTCTGCGTGGAGCCTGCGGGCCCCCCAGCTGGGCAGGTGCCCTGGTCCTCGGTCTCCGGTAGGGCAGTGGTGCCTGGTCTCACCATTACCAACGCTGCTCTGAGCCAGGTCCCGGCCCCGTGGCTCTGCACGCTTGTCCCTGTTCGTTCCGTGACAACATTCTGCGAGCTGTAGGAGCCCTCCAGAGACAGGAGGAGCCAGCGTTGGCGCGTGGCAGTGGGTGTCACTTCGGAGCGTGCAAGGCCTGAGAATGACAGGGAACGCCTTAACAGCCCTGCTGGTGTGTATACACTCTCCTCACCTCTCTGAGACTTGGGTTTCGATGTCGGTGTTTTTTTTGTTTCATGAAGGCAAGAAATGACAGAGTATGTTCCTCTGTTTCTAGGGCATTAATGTTGCTTCTGATACAGTTTGTGGGTTTGGGGAAGGGTTTTCTGAGTGAGGTCGAAAGCCCAAGCAGACGACACTGCTCTGTGTTTGTACCAGGACTTGATGACAGCGCTCAGCACTGAGTAGAGAGAAGGATTTGCCTCGTGCTGTAGAACTGTGTGGATTTGGGTGATGGCCATCTCGCGTGTGTGTGTGTGTGTGTGTGTGTGTGTGTGTGTGTGTGTGTGTGTGTGTGTGTGTGTGTGTGTGTGTGTGTGTGTGTGTGTGTGTGTGTGTGTGTGTGTGTGTGTGTGTGTGTGTGTGTGTGTGTGTGTGTGTGTGTGTGTGTGGAGGGTGGCAGACAGAACCCTGAGGAACCCAGCTCTCTGAGAACTGCAAGTATTTTCGTTCAACAACACGCTTTCAGTGTAAGAGATTATTCCCAACTCGGGGGATTACGAGAGGCACAGTGTCTGTCCTCCTGGCCGGCCGGGAGGGAGAGAGGGAAGGAAGGAAGGAAGGAAGGAAGGATGCTCTGGGCTCTCGGAGAAGTTTCTCTGAAAAAGGGAAAGTTACTGTAGGATATAAGTCAAGGTGGGTGGTTGCTTTAGGAGTGAGGTGTGGGGTGAAATCAACACCGAGAACCTTGAAAACTAATGAAAATAAGGGGGGATGTTGAGATCGGGGAGAGCTAGGGCTGGAGAGGATGGCGTGGGGGGATTCTCTGAATCAGGAGCAAAATCTCTGTATCCCCCAGAAGGGGACACAGTTAACTCCCTGCTGTGCACTTAGGGAGGTTCCTGGGGGCTTCCTGCCAGGTGGTCCCACAGCCCAAGGCTGCTAATACAGGGAGGAGCAGGGTTGCCATGGGGACTGCCCTTCTGGTGTTCCAGCATCTCAGGAATGGGAGCACGACTGGGGTGAAGTGAACATACAGCAGAGTGATGTTTTGTTGTATTTTCATAAAACTGTCTCTTCAAACAGGGATTGACACACTGGCCCGCGGGCCACCTGCTTTTGTAAATGAAATTTTACTGGAACGCAGCCCTGCCCACTCGTTCAAGTGTTGTCGTGCTGTTCTCACGCCCCACTGGCAGAGTCGAGTGGCTGAGGCAGAGATGCCACGCCCGCAAAGCCAAAAATAGGTCCTGTCTTGCCCTTGGGACAGACTTGGCCACCCTGACTTAAGTCATGGGTCACTCCAGCTCGTGAGAGTCCAGCTGGAACCAGCCTTGCGCTTTATTTCTGGTATCACCTGTGTATACTGGTGTGTGTGCAGAAATTAAAGAGGATGCTACAGGGAAAAGGTTCCAGCACCATATCCCTGCCACTGAGAAATTTTCTATTGCTGAGACTTGGTGGGCACCCAAAATGTGCCATTCAGGAAAAAAAAAATGCATGAACTACTACCCCTTGGCAGTGGTGTGGGCAGCGCTGTGCCCCAGCTGTGACCGCTCGGGGCCAGAGAGAGGGTTTGAGTTTCTCAGGACCTTTGTGCCTGCACCCAGTGTCCTGGGAGAGAGCAGCTTTGATCGCCTCCGCCAGGGATACCCGAAACAGAAGCAGGTGACTCTGAAGTGTTCTGTTACCTGGAAAACAAGGCCACCTGCGGAGCCTGCTAACTGAACACACAGACAGTGCTGGGACACTGAGGAAGCCTGGGTGGGACCATTGTCACGGGAGGTTGGCCAGACGCCTTCTCGGGACACCAGGCGTGGCTGGAGGGCACCCTGCCTCTCCTGTGTGTCTGGGCTCAAACCACACCACGCCAAAAGAATTTTTTTTCCTTTTTTTTTTCCCCCTTTTTGCGGTACGCAGGCCTCTCACTGCTGTGGCCTCTCCCGTTGCGGAGCACAGGCTCCGGACGCGCGGGCTCAGCGGCCATGGCTCACGGGCCCAGCCGCTCCGCGGCACGTGGGATCTTCCCGGACCGGGGCACGAACCTGTGTCCCCTGCATCGGCAGGCGGACTCTAAACCACTGCGCCACTAGGGAAGCCCAACTTTTTTTTTTTTAATTTATTTTATTTTATTTAAGTAGAGTTGAATTACATTGTTGTGTTAATTTCTGCTGTACAGCAAAAGGGCTCAGTTATGCATATATATACATTGTTTTTCATATTCTTTTCTACTATGGTTTATCACAGGATATTGAATATAGTTCCCTGTGCTATAAGTAGGACCTTGTTGTTGTTTTTTATTCAAGCAAAAGAATTTAAATCCAGAATTCTACCAATTTATCACACGTCTCCCCCGTACCATAAACACATCCCTGTATACTCTTCACATCTTCTGCAGCACAAATCTAGTAAACATTTAAGTTTTTTCAAACAATTTCACTTGAAGATACCAAAGTTCAGAGACCATTTTCTGAAATCTGTAAATCGTTGAGATGAAGCCTCGTGCTCAGTTCCTGATGTCACGTGGTGCCCACGCAGTTGGATAGGCCATTGGCCTGAGCACCGGGAAATCTGGACCTGCCTCCACTTCTGTGCCCTCGAGCTGTGGGACCCTGGACAAGCCCCCCAGCATCTACGGGGTCTATAAAACAGACACCGTGCAACCCACACGGTGGGTAACAGCTGGGGACAGGCTGCCTGGAGGCCAGACCGGCTCTGACACTCACCAGATATGGGAGCCCCTCCCTTTCCCTCTTGATTTTACCTGCAAATTGGGGTGAGCTTGGCTTCCCTTCATGGGGGTTCTGAGAGGTAGATGCACCCTGCACCCAGCTCACTGGAAATACTCAGTGAAGGTAGTTTATTTAAAATCAAAAATAAAAATCAGAGAAGGACCACGTGGTCCTCAAGCTCCCTTCTGCCTTCCCACCTTTATAGCCCCCTTGGACCCAGGACAGCCTCAGATTGATCTTATGTTTTAAAGGCAAAGATTGAGATGCTGGGCATCAGCCTCTGCATTCAGGGACTCCCCCAAAAGTCACCATTTCTTCATTTGTTAAGTTCCCCCCAAATAAACATAAAACGTAGGTGAGAATACTCAAAAATAGCTGCGTTCTTTCAAGTAGCAGCCCCGCAGATTGATCCTGCACAGATGCCAGGCCGCCTGCGTCTTCACGAAATGTTTGAAGGGAGCGCGTGAGCGGGTGTTTGGCTCAGCTGGGGAGGGGCTGGCTGGTTGGTCAGTTGCTGTTTTTAACACTTTCTCTTCGGAGCCTTGAAGTGATGTCAGGTGCTTGGACAGAGCGTAGAGGGACAGAAAGAAGGCCGGGCCCGGCGACTGGTAGCAGCATCTCTTTGGTTGCATCCTCGATGGCCGGGGACCCAAGGGGGTCTCAGATCCCGTCGCTTCTGCAGGTGTCAGGCTGTAGTCCAAGGATGTGCTGGACAGCAGAGGCTCCACAGATGAGCGCCTGGTCCTCACCGCGCCTTCTCCCCCTGCCTGGGGCTCCATCCTGGACACCCAAAGCTGCACACTCACTGTACCGGCTCTCACCGGACCCGCAGCCCGACACCCAGCAGCCGTCCGTGTAGCTCGCAGCTTGGGGTGATGCGTGCGGACAGGAGGGCTGCGGGTTTGCGCTACTGATGTGGCTTTTTTGCCTTGAGCCAGAAACGCTCATGTGACACAGCCTCCAGCCTGGGGCCGCACAGAACCCACAGGACGTGGGGCCCTGTGTTGGAAGCCCTCCTGACTGACCAGCCCCTTTCCTGGATGGGGGGTCGAGTCCAAGGTGGCCCTGTGCTGTTCGGGCCGAGCCGGGACTTGGGCAAGGCTCTGCCCATTGCCTCCTTCCCGGCTGACGGGCGTTTGTTTCCCTCCTGAGCCCCTGTCCCTCCGTAGTTAGTGATCCCCATCCTAGAGACACTAGACGGCCCTCGCAGCTTTGTCAAGGGAACAGTCCCATCAGTTCTGGAGACTTCCTTGATGGTCCTGTTAGCCTCCCCTCCACGCGAGGCCTTCGTGTGTCTCCAGAACCTGAGAGGCCTGGATCTGAGCCCTCACCTGCACCTCTTTTGCCCGTTAGGACTCCCCACCTGCTGACATCAGCTTGTCCTGCTCTGAGCCCCAGACCGTGCCGAGCTGGCTGTCTGGGCAAAGGGCATCACCTCTCCAGGTGCCCCAGTCAGGGAGGGAACAGATGAACAGCTGTCATCCCACGCATCCTGCCTGTCAGCGTCCTGGGGCTGCCACAACAAAGTACCGCAAGCTGGGAGGCTCCGAGCCACAGAGGTTTATCCTATGACAGGTCTGGAGGTGTCAGCAGTGCTGGTTCCTCCTGGAGACTCTGAGGGGGTCTGGCCTGTGCCCCTCTCCCAGCTCCTGGTGGCTCCAGTGACGTGGCTGCATAACCCCGTGTCTGCCTCCATCTTTACGTGGTCTACTAATCTCTGTCTCTGCATGTCTGTTTCTCTCTTTATGAGGACACCAGTCATTGGATGAGGGACCCACCGTAGTTCAGTGGGGCCTCAGGTTAGCTAATTACATCTGCAAAGATCCCTACTTTGACATTCGGTCACGTTGGGAGTTTCCAGGAGGACGAGAATTTGTGGGCGGGGGACCCAGGACCTCCCACAGATCGTGGTTTTTCCTGCACCTGGGAGTCCCGGCAGTGCCGGCGCTCAGGCCTGGCAGCGGTGAGGGTACCGGCTCGTGGTCTGTGCAGTGCAGGCCTCCCGTGAAACCAGAGCCTGCCCTGTGTCCTGCCTCACGCCTGCTCCCTCCTCCTTAGGCCTTACTGAAGATGGACTGCCAGGGCCTGGTGGTCAGACTCATCCAGGACTTCGTGCTTCTGACCACGGCGGTCGAGGTGGCCCAGCGCTGGAGGGAGCTGGCCGAGAAGCTCGCCAAGGTGTCCAAGCAGCAGATGGACGCATACGAGTCTCCTCACCGGGACAGGAATGGCGTGGTGGACAGCGAGGTGAGTGGGGCTGCCCTCCCCTCCACCTGTAAAATGCAGTGATGATGGTGTCTACTGTAGAGCGTTGTTACGAGGACCACGTAGGTAAAACGTGAAGGCAAGTGCTTGGCACGTAGCAGGCTCTCGCCGAGCGGGAGCAAGTCTCATCCTCCTCGCGATCCTTAGTTTTGTGAGCCCGGGCCCTGGCGGCGGCAAGGCCACTCTCCCATCAAGTGGGACGTTGGAACAGCATCCTCGCAACTGCCCCATCCGTCCCTGATCCTGATCTTAAATTACCTTCCACCCGATGATGCTTGACGGAGCCCTTTGTGATCAGTTCTGGTTGGGGCTCTGCCCTGCACGGTGTGAAATGCATACCTGGTATGTTGTCAGCTTTGGCCAAGGCCGGTTGGGTTCCTGCTCAGGGAGTCTTTGTTTTCTCACTTGTCTTGTGGTGGTCACTTTAAGTTTCTGGAAAGACAGTCAGGCTTGCAAGACCTCGGAAGCCAAAGTCCCAAGAATAAGGGCATCCTTTATGGATGTGGTGAGTTTCTAAATAAATGGAAAGTGCTACGGGAGGTTGGAAGGAAAGAGAAACCCTTTCTCTTTGTTCGGTCGCTACTTGGTACTGTACACCTGCTCTCACACAAGGTGTGTTCTTCCTTCTGTAATGTGCTGGCCCAGGACGGAGGCGGCTTCTTTGGGTTCATTTCACTCTTTAAAAAGTAGCATCAGTGGGGCTTCCCTGGTGGCGCCGTGGTTGAGAGTCCGCCTGCCGATGCAGGGGACGTGGGTTCGTGCCCCGGTCCGGGAAGATCCCACATGCCGCGGAGCGGCTGGGCCCGTGAGCCATGGCCGCTGAGCCTGCGCGTCCGGAGCCTGTGCTCCGCAACGTGAGAGGCCACAACAGTGAGAGGCCCGCGTACCGCAAAAAAAAAAAAAAAAAAGTAGCATCAGTGATGAACAGAGATGCTGGTACTAGGAGAGGTTCTAGGACCCAGTCTCTCAGTGTCCCCTAATCTTTTCTCTCTCTTTTGGTTTTGGACAACTCCACTACCCAGGCCATGTGGAAGCCCGCGTACGACTTTCTACTCACCTGGAGCCACCAGATCGGGGACAGCTACCGGGATGTCATCCAGGAGCTGCACACCGGCCTGGATAAGATGAAAAACCCCATCACCAAGCGCTGGAAACACCTCACAGGGACCCTGATCATGGTCAACTCCCTGGACATCCTGCGAGCGGCTGCTTTCAGTCCCGTGGACCACGACGACTTTGTGATTTGAACGGGTCTCTGACCTCCTGATGCCCTCCCGGAGGGCTGCTCCGGGGCGTGTGCCCTCTGTCTGCTCCGGATGCCCAGGCGGGCACGTAGAGCTGGGGAGGGAGGGAAGGTCAGCTCAGACAGACCCAGGGTCCCTCCTGGCTGGATCCACACCCAGGACCGAGCACACGCGATGTTCCACCGCCTCCTCTGTCACGGGGGAGACCTGAAGGGAATTTCTACTGCAGGTTGTTGCCAATCAAATAGCTTTCTATTTGTTAAGTATAAATTTAAATTTAAATAACTTTTTTTTAAAGTATGGGGGGGGGGTGTACGAGAAAGGTGGTATCTAATTTTTTAATGGACCATAAAGGTAAAAAAACAAACAAGAAAACACTTCATAGGGGCAGATGCTGTTGAGGTTTTTATGTTCTATAAAGACCTTTTTAAATTATGTTACAGATGTATATATGTATTTAAGGGTCATGGGGGCATTTCTGATTGCCGGATTCTCTTTGCATTTCAACACTTAGCACGGAAAGACACTCGTTCAGATGTTGGACCTTTTTGCCTCTGTACTTGTAAAAAAAAAAAAAAGAGAGAGAGAAATCAAATAGGAAACGTCGTGTTTCAGTAAATGAGTGTGGTCCGTGCCGATTCTTTCTGAGGCTGTCCTAGTCCTGCGATTCCCTGTGATTTTTATTACCTTCTGTACCTTGGCCTCGTGTTGCAGTAAAGGAATGGCCACAGCACAGGGGAAGCTTTTTTGAGCTTTAGCAGGAAGAATGAAATCCAACAGGAGCGATTGGGTGCACCTGAGATGAGAAGGCGGTGGGCAGGTGGCATTCTCTACGGCCTCTGCCTGTGCGCCCTTAATCCTGCAAGAGAACTACACCATTTGGAGAGAGGTGGCCCCTGCAGCTCTGAGAGGTCCTGCTTCTCCCCGGGGACAGGGGAGTGCTTGCTGCGGAGCTCGAAGCCTCTCCTCTGGGCACGAAGAAAACATCACCACAAGCACACCCTACGCTGACGTCCAGAGGTGCCTGCTGCCATTTGCCAAATTCTCTACTTCATTCCACTTAAAATGTAACCCCTCTCCCCTCCCGGTGTGCCCATCTCTCCTTGGAAATAAATAGCATAGGGAAATCTCTTTTTTTAAAACAATATGAAGATTTTCTGAGCAGGATGAATATCATCTGAAAATGTTCCCCACATAAAATCTGGGACTTGGCGGACTGTTGCATTGATAACCTTGATGGTTGGAGATCAACTTGCTGGGCTGAATTCTACAATTGCGTTGTGGATGCATCTCGGAAGAGAGTGAGGGACAGGGAGGAAGAAATCCTGGCAGATCAATAGAGCTGATCTCCAGGAAAGGGCCAGGATATGCGCTGTGCTTACATGAGTGATGCTGGGCCATCTGGGGTTCTGGCATCTCATTCTCTAAATCTGCTTTCTGGAAACATGCTGATTACTTAGTATAATAAATGTAAATCCTTTATTGGGCTAAAACATTCTTATATATCTATTGATTCAAATACGGAAGACCAGCTGACTAGAAAACAACAACAACAATTAAAATAAAAAACACTACATGTTTTATGCTGCAAGAACCAAGATACACAATTCCCCCAAATCATCACATGAAATCACCTGACATACTGGTTCTTCACTCTCCGCCTTCAGTCTTCCCAGAGAGCGTCTCTCACTCTTCCCCAAAGAAGAAACAAAACCAGTCGCACCTTAAATATTGAGATTTTTCCTCAGGGGCTTTAAATAGTTTCCTATGCAACATGTCTTGTAGCACAAATTCAATTCTACGAAAGTTGCAGTAAATTTTCTTTGGATATTTTAACATAAGTGTGTGTGGTTTTTTTTTTTTCTGTACGCACCCAGACTTTTAATAAAACACAAAACCTAGTGTAAGTATCTGTGCATAGAACAGTGGCTCCGTCCCAACCCGGTCTCCCCTAGGTGACAGTGTGACCGTTGGTTTAGTGGGTATCTGTTTTCTTGCTATTGATCTAATTGTTCTTGGAATATAGGGATCTCAGTCATCAGCTAACTAATGGGAATCAGTGTTGCCTAGAGCACCCAAAGGGTGCAAGTGGGTGGCTTTCCTTTCTCTTGGTCCTGTGTACCTGGAATTGGCCAATCCCAAACCCACAATACACAGCTGAGGGCCGAGCCATTTCTGAGTGCTGGGCATCTTCATCAGGTTACAACAAGCCAGACTCCCATGGGCCCTGCGCTCACCAAGCCCTCCGAACCAAGCCCAGGGAGAGAACAGGATGAGGGTAGGGGGGCAACTGATGGAGACCAGCCCCACCTGCAGGTGGTGGGGAGGAGTGGGGCTAAGGAGAGCCCCCTTGAGAAGTAACTTTAATCCGAGGCCAAAGGCTGAGTAGGCACCCGTGAGCCCGAGGCCAGGCCAGACCTGGGGAACAGCGTGTCTGCAGCATTGAGAGAGAGAGAGTACAGGGACCGCAAAAGGCTCACCCCCTCCCCACCACGGGCCTGGGGCGTGTTGTACAAGCAAGAACCTCAGGGTGCACCTGTACCCTCCGTGCTTCTCAGTTCCAGCCCCGCCAGCCGTATCCTGACACCCATTTTGCAGCTGACTGACTTGCACGGCTAGTGGCAGAAGTGGAGGTTTTAATCCAGAGCTGTTGTCTCTGGATTAAGTGCCCCCTACCGGGTGGCGTAAAATAACATTTATTTTCTTGAGGTTCTGATGGCCAGAAGTCCAAGATCAAGGCATCGCTTGGCCGTCTGCCCTGTGTCTGCATCCAAACCTCTCCTTTCTTAAGGACCCCGGTCATGGATGAGGGCCCACCTGAATCGAGTGTGACCTCATCTTAGCTTGATTACTTCTACAAAGACACTCTCCAAATAAGGTCACGTTCACAGGTTGGAGGGATGGGACCTCCAACCCATCTTGAAGGACAGAGTTCAACTCACAGCCCCACCTCCTTCTCCCAGGCCTTTGCATGTGCCTTGCTTGGGGAAAGGTAGGGAAGGAATCCAGCTGGATCTCTCTGGAGGTCTCTGCCCAGGTTAATGCAAAAGTCAGAGGGGCAGAGGAAGGTAAATCTTTAAAAGGGGAAACTACTTCAGATGGAACTGGCTAGGTCACCAAACCTACTTTCTTCCTGAGCAAACAGCTCAAGTGTTTTCCAACTTCCCTGGCAAGTAAGTGTGGCCGAGTGACTCAGCGAGTGGCACGTGACTGTTGGTGATACAGGCACCATCAGGCCGGTCCCAGAGAACCTTCCGGGCGCCCCTCCACTGTCCCAATTGAACAGAAGGAATTCCAGGGACCTAAAGGTGAGGAAGAGTCAGGCAGCAAAGCCCAGGTCCCCGAATGACCCCTTTGAAGGCTTTCCTTGCAGCAACCAGAGTTTACATCCAGGCCCCGGAGGCTGTGGAGTTATGGCGGCCGGCATCGCTTTAATCGTATTCCCAGATTACTGCTGTAAACAGAAAAGCTGGAGGGGTGACGGGTTTGCTCTTAAAAGGGAAACATCCCTCTCACACCTGGATGACGTCAGGTAAAGATGAGGAGAACTTAGTCACGCTAGTTTTCCTTGGCTTGCGCACGTCCAGAATTGGGCACTACTAGTCTGAACATGAACGACTTTTCTACTTTTACTGAATATTCTCTAGGCTACTCCAAGAAGCTTGGTTAAATTTTCCAGTTCTTTTTTTTTTTTTTTTTTTGCGGTACGCGGGCCTCTCACTGTTGTGGCCTCTCCCGTGGCGGAGCGCAGGCTCCGGACGCGCAGGCTCAGCGGCCATAGCTCACGGGCGCAGCCGCTCCGCGGCATGTGGGATCCTCCCGGACCGGGGCACGAACCCGTGTCCCCTGCATCGGCAGGCGGACTCTCAACCTTTGCGCCACCGGGGAAGCCCTCCAGTTCTTTATTGATGTTGATTTTGATATTGATAATGGTAATAATTGGCATATAAAGTTATGGTATTTGTAGGTGTTTTTGAGGACCACATATTCAGAAGAAAGACTTCGTTGAAAAAAGCTGTTCTCTGATTTCCCAAAGAAAAGGGCAATTTTGCGCATGGTCAGTTCCTGCCTCGGTCTTCGCCTGACTGTCGAGCAGTCACATCAGACGGGGCATCCACCAAATCGTTTACTTTGTGGTCACCAAGACCCCACCCCTCAGGTAGTCTCCGGTCACCTGGCCACAGCCGCCAAGCCCAGTTTTCGTCCTGGGACCCTCCCCTCCAGGGGTCTGGTCGGCAGATCCCCGCAGCCCAGAGTTGGTCTTCCAGCCATTCCTACTGCCATACCTGCACTTAATGACCTCTGCCTCGTGCCTTTGCTCTCATTCCTTTTTATGGCCAAGCTACTCCAGCACCCTCTCACCTAGTCCACCTGCCCAGGCTCCTCCCCCCTCCGCGGGATACAAAGGAAGATCCAGAGACGCACCTCGTGCCATTGTTTAGTCAGCTCTGGGTTTCCCCACCCGCGATTGCAGAACTCCCTTGACTATCTCCCCTTCTCAGAGCTCCCTGCTTTTGCCTGGGCTCTTCTTGAGGTGAAACACCTGTCCTTCCTTCATCAGCCACACTGAGCTCCTTGGGGCAGTGACCGTGTCTAAACTCGTCTCTGAGTCCCCAGAGCTTTGTGCAATAAATGTGTGTTGCATGAGGGAACTACCCATACCTCTGCCATAAGAATGCATCTCAGAATGTGGATGACTTTGGCTATTGGAGTGGGTAGAATGGGCCTTGTGCTGGGTTTACAACCAGTGTTAAAAATAAGTGAATCTTGTCCAGCAGTGAAGGCATCAAACCCAGCTCATATTTTTAAAAGAATTCAGGGAGTTCCCTGGTGGTCCAGTGGTTAAGACTCCGCGTTCCCAATGCAGGGGGCCCCGGGTTCAATCCCTGGGCAGTCCGCGTGCTTCGACTAAGACCTGGCACGGCCAAATAAATTTTTTAAAAAATAAAAAGAGTTCAAAGGGAAAAGCATGGCAAGGATGGAACTCAATGGAGTGTACACCAACAGCAGTGACACGCCCTAATGATTCATTTCCTGGCACAAGGGCAACGTATATTTGGACCTTGGTTTTTGCTGTAATAAAATTGAGTTTTACATAGAATAGATTGAAATGATCTCATCCTAAATAGTCAAGTAACCTGAATGTTGGGGCAAAAGGGAATGCCAAGTGCCCAGGCTTTGCTTAGCGCCTGTGCTCTACGAAAGGTTGGTTCTGTTTAACCCCCCGGACCACCTTGGTTTCACAAATGGAAACCCTGAGACTCAGGGAAAGCGAACAGGCCCAGCTGGCCCAGTGGCCAACGCCCAGCTCTGTCCACCCCCAGCCGTGCCACATCAGAAGCAGGAAACGGTGTGAAAGCCATTGCTTGAGAAGCAAATGCCCAAAGCCAGAGCCGGGGCAGTTTCATTGACAACCCGGCTGTGGGTCAGGGTTAGACGGGTGTCTCCACCATGCCCTCACAGATCTCTGGCAGGATGTGTGTGCACGCTGGGCATTACTATTTTGTGACCATTTCCCTAAAATCAGGAGTATTTAAAATATTTGCACTTAGCCAAAGTTTTCCCTTTTGGGTTTGTTTTTGGAATTTTAGCTTTATTGAGGTACAAAGAACATGTAAAACAAGTTTTCCTTTTTTAAGACCCAGTCATTTCCACCCGAGAGCTCATCCTTGGTGGGTTACACAGCAATATGCGTGTGCTTGACGCTGCTGAACTTAGGGAACCACTTAAAAATCAGGAAGATGGGGCTTCCCTGGTGGCACAGTGGTTGAGAGTCCGCCTGCCGATGCAGGAGACACGGGTTCGTGCCCCGGGTCAGTCTGGGAGGATCCCACATGCCGTGGAGAGGCTGGGCCCGTGAGCCATGGCCGCTGAGCCTGCGCATCCGGAGCCCGTGCTCTGCAACGGGAGAGGCCACAACAGTGAGAGGCCCGCGTACTGGAAAAAAAAAAAAAAAAAAAAAATCAGGAAGATGGTAAATTTATATTCATTTTACCACAGTTTTTTTAATGTGAAAGAAAAAGGTTATAGCTCCAGTTCCCTGCACCCCCAGGGTCTGGTTATGAAAACTAGGGAGTGAGATTCAGGGCTCTTAACTCTTTTTGTGCCATGACCCCCTTGACAGTTTGATGAAGTCTGTAGACACCTCAGAATCACATAAGTGCATCAAGTAATGTGCATGCGTGACCTGGGATCACAAATGAAAGCAATTATTCTTACATACAGTTACCCAAAGATTTTTAAAAATTGCGATGTGCTTCTTTATGCACCAAATAACACTGCCTAGTAGCAGGTCTCGAATCCCCCCATAAGCTCCACGTAGTGATGAGGATTTCAATAGCTGCAAAAACATTAATGGGCATAAAAATATCTGAGATTTAGAAGTTGTTTACAAAATCACAGGAATTTCTAATATTATAGAGGTTTGTTGCCTCCATGCATACTTGAAGGAAATGCTAATGTTCAGTTAAAAGTTCATGAAAATAAAGATAGAATTTTTTCCCTTATTAAAAAAAAAAAAAAAAAAAAGCTCCTCCTAAGGAAAGTGAATCACCAAGATTTGCTATACCTGTTGTTTGAATTGCTCGTATTAACATTTTCTGCTCCAGGTTGGCAAGAATCGTCTTTTTAAAGCTTTGCTTCTCTGAGCCAATAGCGTACGTAACAGGGGAGAAGACAAACTGGAAGAAATTAGCTGGTTGTCTCTATGACTTTTTAAATATCTCAAGTCATTTTTCTCAACTTTGTATTTCAACTGGTTTGCTTTTTATCGATACAAGAATAGCTATATTCATGTCATATGTATATGGTACAATTTTCAAGTCAATTTTCATTTTGGGGACAGCAAAAGAACCACCAAAACTGAGGGAGCAGCGTAGACCTCAGCGGGATGCAGGCAGCTTGGCAGAAGAGCCAGCTGGCTACTCATCGGTATATGTGGTCTGGGTGCCGTCATGGGCACGCCGAGGCTCAAGGGCGACCCATCAAGGGAGAAGAGTCAGTTCCTGGGCTTCCAGGAGTTTGTAACCCAGAGCAGGGGCAAATATTCAGAACTCAGGGGAGATGGAGGCAGTGTCATGAGAGTGGACCAAGAAAGAATTCCAGGGAGGGGGGAGCCTGTTGGGTGACGGGGCTTTGAATGAGAGTGTGGTTGTATATTTGGGGGTTCTGAGAAGAAACCCCAAGGTGGAGGGGAAATCCTGAGAAGATTCTGGAAGGGCAGGGGAAGGGGGTTACTAAGAGATGCTGATCGAGTACCTTCTGTTTGCCCGGCACTGTCCCAGGCCCTGGGGGTGTAATCCTTGTCCCCGTGGAGCCCACGCGCTAGTGGGGAAACAGCCGGTAAACTAGATCCATGTTCAGTGTGAGGGCAGGTGGAGGTTAAGTGCTATGAGGGATACTGAGAAAACCGTGACCTTAGGGCAAGGAGCGGGTGTAGATCCGGACGGCCTGGAAGGCCTCTGATGAGTCCAGGTTGGGGGACAAGTGAGGGGTTCAGAGGCGCTGGCGTTTACGCTGCTCTACGAAGGGTCGTGAGCAGGCTTGATGCCAGGTTAGACCCAGAGGGAAGGGAAGGCTTCAGGGGATTGGGGTGAGGAGGTGACAGAGCCGGACAGGAGGTGGGGGTCGGATTAGCCAAGGAGAGGCCCGGGGTCCCAAAGCCCCTGCACTGACCTGGATGTCAGGGGCCGGAGGGTGTGGGCGACGGACGGCGGAGATGGACTCGGTGTGGCTTTTGATTGTGCAGCAACAGCGAGGCCAAGAGGGGCCTCTGAGAACACGGCGGGTCAGGACTGGGGGTCCCAGGCGTTGATGAACGGCTTCACTGGGAAGTGGGGAGGAGTTGGTTCAGCATCGTGGTCGGGGAGGGAAGCTGTGGAGGGCGTGGCCGTCGGGGGGAGCAGTTCTAGGACTCAGGCTCCAAACAGAAGAATGGAAGGCGTCACTGAGATACTTTAGACCAAAAAAGCCAGTGAGAAGCTGCAGCAGACAGTGTGGAAACCTGAGCGGACCTCCTCCTCGGGGCTTCCCCTCCCAACACCCGTGCCATCCCATGGACCTCTAAGGCTTCTGGGCGCCCCGTCTCATTTCCTCCCCTCTCTCTTTCCCGGGGCTCCACTTTGGTCCTGGCCACCATCACCTCTCCCGGTACCTGCAACTCCAGCCCCGCCCCCTGAGCTCATCCTCCACATGGCCGCCAGCATGGTCCTTGTGAACTAGAAACCCATGCCCGTAACCCCCACCCTTGCGGGCCGACGAAGGGGTGTCTCCCAGACGCTGGCACACAGGTTCTTGTTGGCCCTGCTAAGCTTCCACCTGTCCCCCCAAAATGAGAGGAATAAGGACAGTGCACGGAGGGCTTTCATGAAAGCCAGATTTACAGAAAGCAGATAACGCTCCCTGATCCTGAGATTAAGCCTTTTTAGTGCTAAGGTGTCCTTTATTTTGGCAACTGATAAAGATAGTAAATTGTCGTAGTTGTTTTAATGCCTTTCTTGGCAAAGTACAATGTTGGCTGATGACAGACACCCGTGTATCCCTCACGACTCGGATCGTCGGACAAATAAGGGAGATACAAGCTGAACTATCTGTTTCCATGGCTCTTTGCTCTTGTGGCAACGCACACTCACACTCAGTACATTCTTGGATGAATGGCTTGTTGAATAAACAACTTCCCAATGACCACTGCTGACCAATTCTCTTGAGAGGATGGAGGCCAAGTACCAAGTGCCTGAACAGGTTTGTGTGTAATTGTAATGATGTTTAAAAATCAAACAAATGTCAGTTTTGTGGCAAGTCCATTTTGGATTTTATTCTAGAAAGTTCTATCTCTACTTGTTTTAGTTCACTGGTCTTTCCACTATAACATTACATATGTTCAGCTCAGCTGAAGCTCACACTTTAGGGCAAAAAAAAAAAAAAAAAAAGTGTTTGCTTTATTTTTCACACAGCAGCATATTTTTCTACACTCCAAGTACAAAATCAGTTCACACCCAAGGTGTGGATGATCACACCTAGGTGAGAATAGCAGGCGTGGGTACACAAGGCCAACACCTGCAGCTTCAGGTGAGCTGTCCTGGTGTCACAGGCCTCCCTGGACAGTCACCTGAGTAAAGCAGGCAGGGTGGTTGCCTGGCAACTCTAAGGAATCACAGGGCCGTCCGTCCTTGCCTAGAAGAGAAAGGGTCTGGGGAACTGAGTCACTTTCATTTTTGACCCTGAGCCTGGTTAGAATCAACATCTGCAGAATGAAGGATTTATAGTAAAATCCTCGCTGACAAGTCCGCTTAATGACATGTGAGATTGAAATGTACAAATGCAACCTCCTGTGTGTATACGGAAATGCTGTATGAAGGTGTATTCTTTGTGCAACTGGGGAATTAATAGGAAAACAATTATGGGTTAAAATAATTTGGAAAATCATATTCCAGTTCTGCAAGTCATTTTTCAAAACACCTTTACATATTTCTAATTATCACGTTTTCTATGTGGTAGATGAGTTGAGAAATTAAAGACAGAAAAGGTGCTGAATGTGTATTGAGGGACTCAGGGCACTTGACCTAGTTAGAAATAATTTACGCAGACCTTGGAGGTTTATGTATTTTTCCCAGGACCTGGGCGACAGTGATCATTTTTCAAATATTAGCTTTGTGGAAAATGCATAGAGATGTCCTGGTGGCTGGTGTCACGATGCCATGCACAGTGTATCTCAAACTATCAAAACAAGAATAAATCGGTTTTGCATTCCGAAATTCATACCCAAGTAAAAGCGACTCCATTTTCTGTTTGTGACGTGATATATTCCAAAATTCTGCTGGAAGTATGACTGGATACCTTTGATGTATCAGGTAGCCCTCTATCCCTGAAAGAAAGAACTTTGCACAGTACTCATATATTTCACTTCAAACAAGGTGGTTTATTAGTATAATTATTCTCAAAATGCCTTCAAAATATATACATTATTCAAAGGTTTATAATATTTACTCTCATTTGGGTATTTTGCAAGTCAATCAGATCAGAGCAGAGCTCTAGCTAAAATATCCTTAATTATTCGGTATTCCCATAGGTTTGGATCCACAACTCTGGGAGGAAGTGAAGTGGGTACCAGCTTGGTAATCTTAAGAAAATGAAATAACTCCACTATTTAAGGCCATTTTAAAAAACGTAATTGCTGTGACCACTGGCCTGATTTTGTGTGTGTGTGTGTGTGTGTGTGGTACGCGGGCCTCTCACTGTTGTGGTCTCTCCCGCTGTGGAGCACAGGCTCTGGACGTGCAGGCTCAGCGGCCATGGCTCACGGGCCCAGCCGCTCCGCGGCATGTGGGATCTTCCCGGACCGGGGCACGAACCCGTGTCTCCTGCATCGGCAGGCGGACTCTCAACCACTGCGCCACCAGGGAAACCCTGGCCTGATTTTTTATGTGTGATCCACGGACCACCTGAATAGGACTCTCCAGCTGGCATTTTCATCTGTATTAAAAATGCAGATTCCAAGACTTCCCAGGGCTTTTGAGTCAGATGCTGTGGGACCTGTACAGGAAATCTGTATTTTACCAAACTTTCCATCTGATTCTTGGGTGCGCTGAAGCATGAGGACAAGCTCAGTTTTTCATTTTATGGTAAAACACTAGACAGAAAAGAAATGTAAATGATTTCTGAGTAGGAGGGGATGGGTATGGATTTCGTTTTGTGATTTCTAAATATTTCCCAGCTCTGGCTCCAGACTCCTCTCCTGGGCGTCCTGGCTTCTCCTCACTGGCCCACTTTTCAGTCACCTCCTCCTGAACCTTAATTAAAATCCAGGCAGTTATTTTCAGGGAGGCTTCTCTGATACGAACGATGTCTCTAGGGCTTGTTGGACTGTCCCTGATGGGAGGAATAAGTGGGCCAGTGCTCAGCCATGGGCCCGCCTCCCTCTGTCCTGGGCCTTCTCAGGCCTCCTATTCATCAGGGGTAGTGATGTTTATCCCCGCTGGACACTGTGCTCCCCAGGCCAGGCCGGGGTTTGGGCCTTACCCCATGTTCTGCATTCAGGGGCTAAAGTCCAGAGCTGTAGGGATTTCCAGCTGCTTCCTGTCCCCATGGGAGGCACCGTGCAGGCAGACGTACAGTCTCTCATTTGGTTAATGCTGGTCCCCAGGAGGACTTTGCAGAAGTCCCTCCCTCCTGCACACCATCCCTGGCTCAACAGACCTCAGATGGGCCTGGGCGGTGTGTGCGGGGTGTACTTGTGTGTGCACAAGTGTGCAAGCACACATGTGGGCCTCTGCGCCAGAGGTCAAGGAGGCTTCTGAGACAGCCTCCAGGCATTCCTTACCGTGGGCAGCACCACCACTGCAGAAGCCACTGACCCCTCAGTTTTATTCCACAGCCACCTAGACAAGTAACAGCCAACACTTAGCGCTTTCTCTGTGTGTCACAGTCCTAAGAACTTTAGAGATTTTAACTCATTTGATCCTCTTGACACCCCTGTGCAACCGGTAAAGTTATTACCCACATTTACAGATGAGAAAGTAAGGCACGAGAGGTTAAGTAACTTTCCCAAGGTCACATAGCTACAAAGTGTGGAGCTGAGATTCAAACCCAAGCAGTCTGGCTCCAAGGTCTTTGCTGAACCCCATTCCTACCATACCCAGGTGATGTTTTCCTGTGAGTCCAAAACCCCAGCAAGAGGAGGAAACAGGGACTTGCATAACTGAAAGTGGTAAAGAGCAAAAATTGTATTTCTGACTTCAGAATGTTCTACGTGGAGATGATGAAAAGTGGGGAGGGGTTTGTAACAGGCTTTTTGTTTTTAATTTCCTTTGGTTAAGCAGATGTCATTAGTTTGTATTCTCTCCACATATTTCAATGGCTGGCATGGAGACAGCACAGAGCCTGCTGAACCAAGAGTGATTTTAAAATCTTCCTCAACAGAAATGTCCATTAACACCGAGGTGGTTAAATAAATCACAGTACGCTTACACAATGGGATACTGTTCAACCATTAACAGGAATAGGCAGATCTGTAATAAGTGGTGTGAAAGGATCTCCAAGATATACTAAGTGAAAAACAAAATAGAGCAGTGACTCTAAAATCTCCCATTTATGGAAGTTACCCACAAAACATTTCTGGAATGACACCCAAGAAGCTCCGTCATGGGGTTGCTAGGGCCTGCAGTCCTGCCTTTGGGGGAAGAGCTCAGTTTTCGTTGTATATGTTTTTGTGCCGTTTGATTTCCTACTCTGTACTAGTGATTTTTTTTTTTTTTGCTAGAGAGAATGATTTATGAAATGAGAATAATTTAGAATTAGTAAGTATCCAAGGAATAAAACGAATACCCCAATTTGCAAAATTAAAAATCAAACAAGTACCTAATTAGCAGCCTGTTAATTCGCACAGTAAACCTTTAGAGAGGGATCATCAGAACTGATTGAACAGGGGCTTCCCTGGTGGCGCAGTGGTTGAGAGTCCGCCAGCTGATGCAGGGGACGTGGGTTTGTGCCCCGGTCTGGCAGGATCCCACATGCCGCGGAGCGGCTGGGCCCGTGAGCCATGGCCGCTGAGCCTGCACGTCAGGAGCCTGTGCTCCGCAACGGGAGAGGCCACAACAGTGAGAGGCCCGCGTACCGCAAAAAAAAAAAAAAACCTGATTGAACAGAACAGAACATTTGCAGCCAGCACCCCTGGATGGGTTTTAGGAAATTCTCTGAAACCCTCAAATGGTGCGCTTATGCTTTCTTTACTTTGGTCTGTGTATCCTCCGAGGAGGATGTCCGGAGTTTTTTTTTTTTTTAGATTCTCACACAGGTTCATGACCCCCAAAGTTCAACAACCACTAGCCTAGCGGCTGTGAAAAAAAGGCGATGTCCATTTCAAAGACTCTCGTATGCAGAGCATTAATGAGTATGAGAGGGACTCATAGGTACTGGCCTTGGTCAAATGAAGCCCACCCACGCCCAGGGCACGCCCTTCCCGGATGTTTCCAGCAACTGCGTCTTGCGCATATCACATACATGACATGCATCTTTCTATCAGTCTGCCGGGACCACTTTTGGCTGAATGCAGCTGACACCGGGCCGAAAGCGGCTGTGCCGAAGAAGGGGTTTATTTTTCTAACTTGACCAGTTCCCAGGCTGAGTGCACGGTCCAGGGCTGATGCACAAGCTCAGGGAACTAGACTTTCATCTCCCTTCACCGCCATCCTTAGGCTGTGGCTTCATGCTGCCTCTCTGGGTACCAGGTGCATTTTCCAGTCAACAAGAGGGGAAGAGGGCAAAGGGTATGGGATCTACCAGTTGTCTATCTTTTTCTCACGAGGGAAACAAGAACCTTCCTGGCAGCCGCACTCCGTAGAATTCCTTTGTGTTTCATTACCGCATACTCAAACAGCCCCCCGCCCAGCCGTAAGGGAGCCTGGTGCGGGGAGCATTCTGTTCACTAATTGGTTGTCGTGTAACCATAAACCAGCTCGAAATCCTGTTAGGATGCAGGAATAGGGACCAGTGCCGATTGCACGACCTCAAGTGGAGCCCGTACATATGCACGGGAGCACGTGTGTCTGAACCTATGCCTGCACCGTGAAGCAGCAAGCATGGATTATTCGGTCAGCTGGGCCTGAAAACTGGCCTAATACCTTCATTGTGAAAGTACAGCCTGGGGCTGTAACTGACAGACCTGCATCCATTAACGCCATTAGAGTCAAAGCTGAATATCATATAATTTTAAACTATTCCAATGTAACTCCAACAAAAGTGCATGACACAGCTTGGGACGTGGTGAAAAATTCCTGATGGAAGCAAACCACATTTCTTTTTCAGTTTTATTGAGATATAATTGACGTACAGCACTGTCTAAGTTGAAGGTTTATGAGTTTAGTGAGTTAGGTTTATAAGTTTAATGGAAAATACATTTTAATAAAAATGACCTACAGGGCTTCCCTGGTGGCGCAGTGGTTGAGAGTCTGCCTGCCGATGCAGGGGACACGGGTTCGTGCCCCAGTCCGGAAAGATCCCACATGCTGCGGAGCGGCTGGTCCCGTGAGCCATGGCCGCTGAGCCTGCGCGTCCGGAGCCTGTGCTCCGCAACGGGAGAGGCCACAACAGTGAGAGGCCCGTGTACCGCAAAAAAAAAAAAAAAAAAAAAAAAAAAAAAGACCTACAAGAAAAGAATAAATGAAGCAGCCACCTGTGCCTGATTCAGCCAAAGTTCCAATTCTGCGCAGACTCTCCAGGGCACCTCTGTTATCAACAAAAAATGCCATGAGCCTGGCTCACATTCTTCACTGTGAAAAAAACAAAACAAGGAAGCCTTTTCTCTGAGCTCTTTTCCTAGACACCACCAGATACCATATAACAAGGGTGGATTTCTCCGAACTAGGACCCGAGGCCTGGGGTTGGGGCCGGCAATGATGTGGGTCACCCGCGAAGAATTTTGATGGAAGAAAAGTGGGTGCTGGAAGTGATGAGATGTAGGTCTTGGACCAAATGACCAAACGGGTGTTTAAATGTACAGAGAGTGACTGTTCAGACAGTGCCATAGAATTTGAGTTTAAGGAAATAATACTGACATTATTATTGTGATGATGCCTCAAATGCTAACTAAAAGTTTTCTCTGCACAGGATGACAGCCAGCCTCCTGGGATCACACCTACCACTGCCCGTCTCTCTCTGTCTCTGTTTTGGGGGACGTTTTGGTAAGAAATTTTTGCAATGTGGTGTTTCTCCAAAAGCCAAGCACCCACTAATTAATGGTAACATTTCACCAGAAACTAAGTATGAATATAAACTTAAAAACATTCTCTCCCTTGTGAAACTTCCATTTTCTTTACATTAACTCTGAAGTTTTACTTTGAAAACCTTGTATTTTAAAGAGATGCTACTGGAAAATCTAGTGTTCAAATTTTCCCTCCTGTTTATGACTATATAATAATTGTTCTGAACATGGTAGATTTGTCTGGATCAAAATATAATACATGTGGGAAAAAATACCGAGTGTAATATCCTTACAGAAGTACCCACAGCTTAAGAAAAAAGAGTAAGATTTTCTTTGTTTCCAAAAGAGAAAACTCAAAATACATGGATACTTGCTCAGCCTTTTAGAGAGATTATTTGAGAACGAATTCATAGCTTCTCTTTCATGGTTACACAAGATGGTATTTTTTAAGTCTTCCAAAGTACCTTTGATTTATATTTTCTCTACACCCAAAGGAATAACTGTAAGGTGATTCAAAAGCTGTCGTTTTGGGAAATGTCAGTCCTTTCATTTAGTTTCTGAGGATAAATTTAAATCCCTGTTTCTTTAACATAAATATTCTTTGTTTATCACGGCTCTAAAATATTTTTATAGAGGTGGATTCCATGTAGTCTGATTCTTTAAGAGTATTTTGAAGCATTCTACGACAGCTTGTGAATCTTTAAAATGTCCCGGTGGGAGCTGCATACAAAACTAAAGAGACACCCGGGAAAAAATGTAGGCGCTGTAAGTGCCATGGCTGAAGTCAGCCCACGAGCATGTGCTGGGTGCCTGGCACGGCCCCTCCTCAAGGTGCTCCGGTCTCTCCGATGAGAGACAGCCAGCATTTCCTCATCTGGACAGACTCGGGAGGACCAAAATAACGTGATGTCAGGCCATACAGTGCCATACCTTAGCAGAGAACTCTTTGGGGACAAGATGAACAGAGGATCACATTTGAGACCTGAAAAATCCCATCTGGGAGCTGCTCTCGGTTCCCTGACGCCTCCTTGGCATGCGTGGGGTCCCCTCCTTGGAGACAGCTCTCTCTCCATCGTCTCCTTCCTGCCCCGCCCCCAGGGAGCTTCTTCCCCAGCGTGTCCTAGGGATGCTCTTCCATCCCTGGCCTTGGTTGTTTCCTTTGGTAGACCCATGACCCTTTCCTCCAGAGAACTGATCTCACTTTGTAATTACACCTTCTCTACTATGATTGTTTTCCTTGACGTCTGCACCCCCATGAGACTCGGGGCTCTGTTCCCCAGGGCACCCCTGGCTGCACAATAAACACTTGTGGGGGAAGAAAGGAAGGGAAGGGGAGAGGGCCGCTGGGGACGGGACGGGGCGGTGGCAGGGTGGTCGGGGGCGGGGGTCACATTGCTGAGCCACCCGAATTCCCGCATGGATGGTCTGGTCTGACAGCCCCTACAGAGCTCAAAATTGGAACTGAACACAGAATTAATTTGGCTGCGTGCTTTGATTATATCCAAAGGCAGCCAGCCAGCCACTGCCAGCCGGAGAGCACGAATTTCCTTCCTTTGGAGAACTCGGCCAACCTCCTTGCGGCTCCTGCACCATTTTTAATGTCGCTTTCAAGCAGCATCGTCTGTCGTGCCTAGAGTTGCTTAAAGGAACAAAACTGCCATCGCGTTTTATAAAAATAATTTTATACCCAGAGATCTGAATGTATGGTACGTTTCTGAAAATTGCCTACAGGTGTCTGGTTTGAATACCATTGCCTGTGACTTTACAGCTCAACTTCATCAAAATAGAGGGCTGCCATAGACCAACAGGAGCTCAGCTGAAGTTCCTTTTAGTCTTCTGGAAAAACTTAGGAATTTTAACTGCACTTACCAGCCTTTTGCTGTGCAAAACAAATATTTTCCATTGCTGCTTTTTCCTCCTGAGTTATCCATGCACATCCAGTGTTAAATGAAGAAAGACAAAATGATGCCTGAGTTCTGCAAAGTCAACCTGAACCTCACATCAGGGGAAATGCTTGATTCTTTGTGTTACAAGTGGAAGTCCATGAGGAGGTCAGCTCAGAATGTTGGAGATACAGCTGCATCTGCGAACATGAGTGGCTGTGGCTAGCTCGTATCCCCCTGGCTGGCCTGAACCACATTCTAGGAAACCCACTTCCACCCTGGAAGATCAGATGTGATCTCCACCAGGCCAACCGCTCACCCAGCACTTGGAGAAGCCTGCTTTGCCCTGCACCTGAGCGCTTGAGAGAGAGAGAGAGAGAGAGAGGAGGGTGGGGAGTTTCCTAAAGAGAAAATGAGTGGGGATTTCACTGCTCATCCTCCCTTCTTGTTGACTGCTCTCAAACAGGTTCATTTGTTTTGAATTCACACTCTTAATAAAAGTAGTTTTGTACCAACACCTCTCTACTCAAGCACTGTTGTTGGAAATTCGAAGCCCTCTGTGCCTGCCATGGAGATCAATGCAATTTTGCAATGTATTGAATCCAGATACTATTATATGTGGGTAGTAGACCAAGTCTTCTGGACTTGCTGTTGGACAGTGGCTGGGGAGCAAAGGATACGTCTGTTTCTATTTTTGGTTTTGTTTTTAGCCAGTGAGCTTGTTCATTATTCATTCTAATGATGGAATTCTTTAAATGTCTTTCAGGCATATAGGAACTGATTCCCTCTCCTATTCTGGTTTATTGTTGTTTCATTTTGTCCACTTTTTTTTTTCTTCCTGTAAAGATAGCACATGAAGAAATAATGAGTCATGGTCACTTCTTCCCTTCGGTGTCCCTCATATTGGACATAAAACACTGATTCTATTTTTGTCTAGGTCTCATTTCTGTCTCGGTTCATTTTGTAGAAGAAGCTTCTAGACTGGTTATATGACTTTTTTAAAAGAAATGATAAAGTTGGACTCTTGTTTCTAGCCAGGAGGTGTAACCAGCTCTGAACTTGCCTACCTACCATAAACAACGAGAAAACTGGACAAAATACAGGAAACAGCAGTTTTCAGACACTGGACCAATGTCAGTGTGTCAGTGCAGGATTTTGAGAGAAGGAAAACAAATGAGGTGAATGCCACCATGGCCCCAGATTTCCACCGGGAGGCACTTTCTGGACCACAGCACAGGGAGAAGGAATCCAAGCAGGTCGTAAAGATCTCGCTGACTTGAGCATCAGGGATTGGAGTTCAGAGAGGCCAAGGAGGCCAGAATCTGTAGAACAGAGTACTGGAGTAGAACGAGCTACACAGAAAAAAATGCTCTTTGCGAGGCCTCCTTCCGTGCCCTTGAGTCTCTGAAAATCATAATGTGCCTGCATAGGACCAGCTCTCCAAGGTCAGGGAAACAACTATTAAGGGGTTTGTAAGGTTAACCATTTCCAGACCTCACACAGTTCCAACCAGTCAAGTGGAGAGAACTCACAGAATGTACAGGGCATTCAGACAAGAACTCAGAAAGGTCATGCATTAGTCATAGATAAAACTAGCCCAACAGTAAAGGCTACTCTAAACCTGTCATTAAAACCTTAACAGCAAGACTCAAAAATATCAATCTGATTCAAAAATAATTTAACAGACTGCCAAAAACCCTGCAATACTATTTAAAGGAAGACCAAAGAAACCCCCCAAAAAACTGGACATTCAATAATGCAATAGTCACAATGTCCAATATCCAGTCAAAATTTACTACATGCAAAGGTGTGAAAAAATGTGACACATCACCGTGATAAAGATCAGTCATAGAGACAGACCCAGAAATGTTGTAGATGATGAAGAAATGATGGAATTAGCAGAGAAGGACTTTAAAACAGTTGTTATAAATATGCTTAAGAATTTTAAAGAAAGTAAGAACATAATGAAGAGAGAAATAGAAGATAAAACCAAAGGAAACTGATAAGCTGGATAATACACATCTGAAATAAAAAATTCTCCATACCTTTGCCAATCCAGAGGAACTAATTTCTTTTTATCTTTTAATATGAAAATATCTCAAACATACACAAAAGTATAGAAAAGAGTATGATGAATTCCCGGTGCTCATCACTCATGTCAACCTTTACCCAAATTCTACTCTTTGTGTTTCATTTAACCTCTTAAAGCTTTTTGAAAAACATCTGGAGTATTGAAAACAAATCTCAGATAGCATATCATTCCACTCATAAATACTCCAGTGTTCATCGCTAACAAATAATTGATCAAGGCTAAACACACACACACATAATACCATTATTACACCCAAAAGATTAGCAATAATTTCTTTATATTGCCTGATAACCAATCTACCTTTAATTTTCCTGATTGTCTCAGAAGTGCCTTTATGGTTCATTTGCTCTACTCATTGCTTTCGGATAACATGACTCTTAATTCTTTTGTAATCTTAGCAGTTTACCTCCTCTTCTGGTTTTTCCATGCCAGTTATTTCTTAGAAACAATCTGATCATTTTCCAGGTCACTTGTCCAACAGAATGTCTCACTTCTGGCTTTGGCTGGCTGACGCATTGGGGCATCATTTAAATCTCTTCAACTTCACATTTATTGTGAATGGGCAGTTAGTTTCTAAAGGCTTGACTGGGTTCAGGTTCAATCTATCAACAATAGTACTTCTCAGGTGGGTCTGTGGCCTTCCTATTGCAGAGCTTCAGGGGGTACACGATGTCTAGCTGCCCCACTTTTGGCAACATTAAGATAGATGAAAGGCATCAGCTGTTGTCAGCCTGCCAACTCTTCATCTAATGGTTTTAGCTGGCCCTTGGAATGATCATTTTAAATTATCTTTGCCAATTTGATAGCCGAGAAATGAGAGACATCTGTTTTAGTTGGTTGATGTTATTTGTTGCTTATTTTTCAAGTCAAGGGATTCCTCCACAATTCATCTCCCTACCTCCTTGCCAGGTCTCCTTGCTGGGTCTTGATCATCTCTGGTCTACTCCTCGTCTTGCCCTTCTCCTCAAGCCCTTTGAACTGCTTGATGCAGAAACCATTCCATGCACAACTCCTAGGAATTGTCTGCACATTCTGAGCCACCGGTAGGTATGAGGTGTCAGCCCCTGATTCCAGCTCACTGATGGACAGTCTGCAAAGCCACCAATTCTACATCCTGTCTCTGTCATGGTCCACACTGCAGAATGGGAGAAGTTTAGTGGAACATTAAGTCTGTTCATTCCTAACTCACTTCTTAATTTCTAGATCCTCTTTCTAAGACAGAGTCATGAGTCTGTATGGCTGGACCATGGGCAGTTTGTGGAATAGACACTGTCCTGGATCACAATGACCCCTCCCCTCCCGAGTCGGCTTTGGGTCACCCTCTGCTCTTTCCGTCTCCTTCCCCTTCAGATGACTTATCTCCCAGGAAGCTCCAAAGGCTCTCAACAAACGTGACCTTGGTGACATCAGCCCAGAGGCCACAGAGACATGCCCAAATCTGTCTCTCTTGGGATGAGCACAAGTTAGTCTGGGCCTCGGGAACCCTGTCCCCAATAAACAGTGACATAGAGCAATGTGGTCGGTATTCTCAGAGTTATGAGGCACTGCTACCAAAAGATTTTTTAAAAGGATAACAATGTAAAAAATCTTCTTAGTAATCCAGGTGTCTTTGTGAAAAATGTTGAAAATCCCCCGTGGGACTTTGTAGGAAAGAAAGACCTGAGAAGCACTGTTGTGACTGCTTCCACACCCACCCCTCGCCCACAGGGAGCGTGTAGAGCAGCTACAGGGCAGGCATGTCCGTTCCCTGCCACAAGAGACTCTCTTGAGCTACAGGTCCTGATCAAGGACATGTTTTGGAATTTGGTGTCTTTTGTTTTTTACCAGTTTTTGTCATCTACTGGTTTGAGGGGATTCCAATACAGAGTCCCCAGTGGAATGGTGAGGGGCACAGGGATGGACTCCAGCTAGTGACCATGGCAGCAGTGACATTCACACATCCGCGGAGCACAGAGGGGGGTAACGGTTGAGTCTGGAGTGCTGTGAAGGCAGGATATGGTCCCTGAGTGGCCCTGGGTCCCAGATCCCTCTCTCAAAAAGGCCCCCAAGGGGAAATCATTCACACCTAAAAAATAGCACAATGAAGGACATGGGATTCTCTTACTAATCATTCACATAGATGCTTCTTTTATCTTTGGAAAAGTGATGTACAGGTGTTGCTGCCCATTTCCACAATGAGGAAATATCAGTTCCCACTCAGCTCCTGGCCCCAGGGCCCCGCTGAGGCCACTGGCCGCCCCCTTCCTCAGTCTGTTTCCCCTCTGCCAGCTCCCCAGCCTGCTTCCTTCTCTCCAGCCAAAAAGCCAGTGGATCCCAAACACTCTTTGAATAGAGTCGTCCGATTCTCTTCTCTCTCATTAGAATGGATTTATTCCAGTGAAATCTCAACTCATTGTATCTTACTCAGGGAGCAGCTGCCAAGCCCGAACAACAGTGGGGAAGACACTTGAAGAGCATGAGACGTGGACCCCTCGGCAATTTTGAGTCTGGACAGTTGGTCCTTCTCCCTGTGTGGCTGGATTAAGGGTGCTGTGGAGCTGCCCAGCTCTCAGGTGCTGGGAGAACGTGACCAAGGCACCAAGTCTTCAGAGTTCCCCAGGCTGGGCTCCCACCACCCCAACTCCAGCCCACCGTGCTCTCTCCTGGGACTCTCAGAACAGCTGAGCTGCCCTTTCTTTCAGACTGAGCTTCCTTCCCTTGTTGTCTGTAGTTTAAAAAGGGCACCAACCCCCTCCTCCCATCGAGATGTGCATTCTCTGCACCCTCCCCTTGAAGCTACAAGGACTGTGACTGCTTCACCCAGCAGAGTATGGCCAAGTGATGCTGTGTGATGTCTGAAGCGGGACAGAAGGGACCACCTACTTTCTGCCATTTCTCTGGAACATTTGCTCTTGAAATCCTGACTGCCATGTAAGGGGTCCTATGAGGCTGCCATGCTTGCAGAAAGCCCAAGCCACATGGGAGGCTATGAGAAGCGCTCTGGTCAAACATCAGCTTCAAATCACCCCAGCCCAAGCACCAGACATGTGCGTGAAGAAGCCTCCAGAAGATCCTGGATTCAAAGATTCTGAGTTCAAAGGAAGTTATGCCATCAGTACGCTCATGGTGGAATCTTTTGCATCAGCCATGAGCCATACAATAATGAAGGTGGCGGGTAAAGGGCCACATCCATGCAGTGGACTTTGTGACAACTTTACCTGAGGACAGTAGAAACAGGACATGCTGTTGTGTGCATTTCCTGAGGAAGACAGATATGTGTGCACTGAAAATAGTTCTGGATAAAGTAATTTAAAAAGAAGAGAGACAAACCCTGGAGACAGTGCTCGCATACAACAGGAAGCTTTTGCAGGAATGTTCATTGCGGCCCTAGGGCCTTAGCAAAGACGTGGGAACAACCTCAAGCCATTCAGTGGGAGAGAAGACCCCTTCATTATTACCCAGCAAGGTGATAAAACTATACAGAAAGGAAAGCCGGGGAAAGATGCACCCAGGGTTCAGGGTGATGATCAGCTTCTGGTGGCAGAAGCCAGGAGGATGGGCAGGTGTAGAAAAACCATGTGGTGACATGTAGGTCATTGTCAATGTGCCAGCTTTCATTTTGGGTGGTGAGTTCAAAGGTGCTTAACAATAATTAGTAAGTAAATAAACAAATGTGGGGCAGCCATGGATCGACCATGAGGGTAGACCAGGAACCGAGGACTGTGATGAATCCGATTCTGTGTCCATGAGGCCCAACAGAGCACAGAAGGAGACTATGGATATGGGAGGAGAGAAGGTGTAAAAAGCAGCTCTTTCAAGAGGCTGGGCAGAGAAGGGGAGAAGAAAACAAGGGAGCAGCCGGAGGAGCAGGTAAGGTCCCCAGGTGGTTTTGTGTGTGTTTGTTTTTAGTTTACTTGCTAATGGGAATCACCCAGTAGCTGGAAACACGGAGGATGCAGGATCAAGGGAGATTCAGGACTGACATCCTTGAGGAGGTGAGAGGGAGTGTGACCTGGAGCCAGGGGAGCAGACCCACTCTCCTTCCCAAGCAGCAGAGCCGCCTGCGAAGGAGCCCGTCCCCACCTGACAAGGTGTGGTCCTCCATCAGGGGAGCGTGGTGCCAGGTGTGAACTGAGACCTCGCGGCTCCCTTACACACCGGCCTGTGGGCGTACAGCAGGCTTGGCCGCACCTGCAGGGATGTGAAAAGCCCCAGACACAAGCTATGTCCTCCACCTGCCTGCGGTTCCTCCAAATCCAGCCTGTATCCCCATTCTCCTGGGGAAAGGAAGATCTCCCACTTTTCCAAGGAGGACACATTCAGCTGCCGTTTAGCCACCGCCAGGTTTGTGGGCTCCCCCAGCTGTCTGCAGAGGGACCCTAAGGCTCCCTGTACCTGCTGGGGCCCACCTGTATCTCCCCCTTCAGAACCCTGAGCTCCAGACACTGGACCTTCAACTCTTCCATCACGCTGCTCCCGGGAGTGTCTTCCTTCCTTCTCGAGGGTAAGAAACGGTTCATACGACCTCAGGCTTCGTGCAGATGCTGCGTCCCGCACGCAGGGTCTCCAGGTCCCCTACCCACCCCGCCCCCATCTCCCAAGGACTCAGTGGTGTCCGGTCACCTTGTGTGCCCGGGGGCAGCCCGGTTCCCCAAACCCTCCTCTGCCCTCCCAGGCACCGGGGGCCCGGTGCTTCCTCTGACAGGGCTGGGGCGGCCAGGAATCAGGCCTCACCCTGAGTCAAACTCATCACTCAAAATTGAGCCTGAGGGACTTCCCTGGCGGTCCAGTGGTTGGGACTTCACCTTCCAATGCAGGGGGTGCGGGTTTGATCCCTGGTTGGGGAGCTGAGATCCCACCTGCCTCGTTGTCAAAAAGCCAAGACATAAAACAGAAGCAATATTGTAACAAATTCAGTAAAGACTTTAAAAAGGGTCCACATCAAAAAGAAAAAAAAAATCTTTAAAAAAAGCCCAAAAAACAAAAATCAAAATTGAGCCTGAGTGACACAGTTTTACTTTCCTGAAAATTATCGTGCTTTCTCTAAAAAGGGGATTTATGTGTTTGTAAGGAGGCTCTTCACCCTGTGGCTGGAAACTGATGTTTCCAACTCCTTCTGGAACATTCCTTTTGGGCTTCCTCTCCCTCCCTTCCCCCACGGAGCCTCTCACCAGTGGCGGCTGGACTCCTCTCCTTCTGCTCTCAGCCCGTCCTGGCCCACTGCCCAGTCATGCCCACTCCTGGCCACACACGGCCAGTCGGGTCTCCACACAGTTCCCTCCACTTACCTCCTTGTCTTCATCCCCACGGGACACTCACCAAGCCCCCCGGCGCACCCTGCAGCCCCCTGGAGCCCTGAGGCACCTTCTGATGAGACCAGGGGGAGAGGCTGACCTTGACCTTGGTGCTGCACTCCCTCTGCTCCCTGGGGAGCTGGGAGCACAGACTGGACCTCAGACCTTGGCTGGAAGGGACAGGGGAGGCTCTGATTGACACCCCCCCTCCCCCAGACCTTTGCCTACCACCACAGCTTCTGGGCTGGAGGAGGAGGAGAGGGTGGGACGTGCTTTTCCAGGCTTGGTTTCTATGAATTATCTGGATAACAGCAAGAAACCTAGAAGAGGGACCCACGATACTACACATTGCATCACCTCCATGTTTCCCAAAAGTTGACACCTCCAGCTGTGCAGGAGGATGGTGAGGAATGAGGGCTGTGGCCTTCGGGGCAGAGATCTCCCACAGCCCAGTCATCCTGGACGTGAGGGCCCCTAACAGGAGGGCGGTGGACTAAATCCAGTGGGTGGAGAGATGGAAACATCTGTGGATCCTCATGCTCGGGGCTGACCCTCCTCTCAGGAATTTTCAGAAACCATCTTGCTCCTGGCATAAGAATCTCCATTCCGTCCACTCCTGAGTCAAAATAAGAGACAGGTTTCCTAGGCAAGCAAGGAAACATCTCAAGAGAAGGGTTATACTGTTTTGAAGTGTTTTGAAATCTTATCAATGGTTTCCAGGGAAACCCGGGATGATGAATCACCATTTTGCTAGGTAACTTGAAGAGGCACAGGGGAATGTATTTGAATTCACAGTATGCATGTATTCAGTTATTTATTAAGGCAGAAAAGCATATTTCACTCACATCTGACATTTTAATTTTATTGTTGTATGTGCAGTAGCTCCTTGGGGAGGTCGGCGTTATTTGTATCACAAAGTTTAAAAATTATGGAATTTATAAATCACATGAGAATCGAAATTTTAATTAATATTATGTATTACACTTTGGGAAAATAAAGATGTAAAGTAGTCACTGAGCTGCCAAATTTTGGTCAAAACAATTTGTAAATCGAAAGGCAGCAGCGTCTCCAGAAGAAACAATGCAACAACATATTACATCAGTGGAAAAAATGACCCAAAACACTGATGTTTCATACAGACCATCCTTACTGTGACCTTACCTTGTCAGTTACTTCTGTACCTTATTTACCAGTCCAAAAAAAAAAAAAATGTCTGGCAAGTCTTAATATCCAGTGCATACTAGGGTTTATTTAATTTAATTTAATTTAATTTAATTTTGCATCCATTGAGATTACTAGGTGCTTCTGTATTCCTTCAGCAGACACTATTTTTCCTTTCTTGGTTGGTCCATGATCATCTTTTAGGGTTTACTCCTGCATCTCAAATTCATCTTTGCCCTTGCTTATTGTGTGACTATTTAGAAAGTGTCCCTACACCTCCAAAGATAGCTCAAAAGAGCAGTGATGGAAAAATACATCCTCTAAGTCTGGTCAACCTTACGTTACCAAATCTCTTGAGAAATATCTTCTGTTTACTTGAAATTAATTTTAAATCCCTGAATAATATCTTTCATTGTCATGGTGCTGTATACATGTTTTATATAAAGTGACCCTATTTTTCTGGGCTTTTGTTATTGGGATCAAACAAAATTGACTACAAGCAGAAATAGATGAGTCTAACTATAGATCAAATTGATATCATAACCACATTAAAAAAAACAGTGAATTCAAGTAACTTCTGAAAAGTTTTCTCTGACTGTGGACCCTCCAGTGGGATATATTTTAAGGACAAAAGAACCACAAAAAAGTTGGAATTTACTTAATAAGTTTGTTTTCAGTAGTGATATTGGGGTAGTAATTACAAAACTATTTTGCATGTATTCTAGGACTGGGCACATGAGTTAGTATATAAATGTCAGAAACAAGGATTCTTTTTTTTTTAATAAATTTATTTATATATTTTTGGCTGCACTGGGTCTTCAGTGCTGTGCGCGGGCTTTCTCTAGTTGCGGCAAGCGAGGGCTACTCTTCGCTGTGGTGCACGGGCTTCTCACTGCGGTGGCTTCTCTTGTTGTGGAGCACAGGCTCTAGGCACATGGGCTTCAGTAGTTGTGGCATGTGGGCTCAGTAGTTGTGGCTCTCGGTCTTCAGAGTGCAGGCTCAGTAGTCGTGGCGCATGGGCTTAGTTGCTCCGCGGCATGTGGGATCTTCCCGGACCAGGGCTGAAACCTGTGTCCCCTGCGTTGGCAGGCGGATTCTTAACCACTGCACCACCAGAGAAGTTGGAAAACAAGGATTCTTGAAACAAGGATTCTTGCTGTGTTGGGAGATAAACTAATATGAGGTGTGGGAATGTGAGGACAAACCCTCTGACATTGCATTGGAGGTAAAGTCACCATCAGTATGAGCACATGATTTTTTTTTAATATATATTTTGAGTCTTTTTCCATTGAAGAGATAAGGAAACAATGACACAGCTGCAGGGAGCACACCTAGTACCCAGATCTTGGTTTCTAAACACTTTTCTCCACCAAAGGGAAAAATTAGACTCCAGACCTGGAGCAGAGAAAGTACAAGGTCAGTCCAAAATGTCTTACAATGTCAGAAAGAAGGAAGTGTCCAAAGACGTATGAGGGCACTTGAAAATAGCTGACGTGAAGGGCCTCTCACTGTACAAATTTGGAATGATTTGGGTGCAAACAGATTTTTGATTGTAACACATTGAATTTTTTAGAAAAGTACTCATGAATCCAAAATAATACCTTAAAAAGTGGAAGGGACAGGTCTTCTTTAAGGAATAAAGCCAGTTAATTAATAGAGAAGAAACAGTAGAATTAGAAAAAGCACTGTTTTAGAGCCACTGATGTAATAACCTGTTCAGGTGAGGATCATAACTGATGCTTAAACCATTAGGTAGAAGGCTTTTGAGGAACAGGATATTCACATCATCTCAACATGTCACTTCACTTCACAGATTACTTACTAAAGGATAAGCTACATACATACATATATATATATATATATATATATTTTTTTTTTTTTTTTGCGGTACGCAGGCCTCTCACTGTTGTGGCCTCTCCCATTGCAGAGCACAGGCTCCGGATGCGCAGGCTCAGCGGCCATGGCCCACGGGCCCAGCTGCTCCACAGCATGCGGGATCCTCCCAGACCGGGGCACGAACCCATGTCCCCTGCATCGGCAGGAGGACTCTCAACCACTGTGCCACCAGGGAAGCCCGGATAAGCTATATTTTTAAATGGTAATTTAACATCTCCAACAACAGGACAAACGCATGTTCATCTCGTGTGTTTCCTGATGGGGTGCACTTGTCCACACACCTCATCCATGTGGTATTCCTGCTGAAAACATCCATCCTCAAATCTATCATGAGAAAACGATGTCCCAAATTATGGGACACTAGGGAAAAAACGGAGCCCAGCCTGGACTCAACTATCATTCATGAAAGACAAGAAAACAGTGGGCTGCTTTAGATTAGAGAAGATGAAAGAGCCATGACAACGGAATATAATTCATGATTCTTGATTGAATCATGGATTTTAAAACAATCTATAAAGGACATAATTGGGACAATTTGAACATGGATTGAATATTAGATAGTGTTATTATATTAAAGTTAAACTTCTTACGTGCAACAGTAGTATAAATGGAGATAAAAGATAATGTCTTTATTTTTAGTTTGGGTTGGCCAAAAAGTTCGTTTGGGTTTTCATAACATCTTACGAAAATCCCGAACGAACTTTTTGGCCAACCCAATATTTACGAGTGAAGCATCAGGATACCTGCAACTTCTAAATATCAAATAGTTCAAGTTCATACAGATATACGTACATGTACATATACATACATAAGATATATGCAAAATAATGTCTGTATATATACACACATACAGGGAGAGAACAAATGAGGCCAAATGTTAAGTGATGAATCAATGTCAAGATTATTCTTTCAACTTTGCCGTAAATTAGAAATTTTTCAATACAAAAAGTTGGGGAAAGTTGAAAGCTATTTTATCTTTCATCCCTGACACAGCCTCCTACAGGTCACAGAAGAGGTGCTTTCTCTGTAGCTCAGATTTGCAGGCAGCTGGTGCCCACCCCCAGGCTGGCCGAGAAAGGACGAGGACAGCAGGGCCCAGGGATCAGAAGCTTCTAAGCATGAACTGAACTGGCCTCCTGCACCTCCTAATGACATCCTGCTCCCCCCACCCCACCCCCATATACACGGACAAGTGTGATTCGTCACGTGCACAAGAGCTCTGTACGTGTGAGGGCTCAGGCGTGGGTCCACAGAAGGCATGCGGGTCGGAGTTGGGAGGATTGCATCACTGATTTTCCCATCCTAAGAGTCCTTGAAAACGGGCACGGGGCAGATGGCAGCCCTCCCCACACACAACACCAGGAAAGCCACACGGCAAAGAAGCCCAGAGCTCAAATGCACAGAAAACTGGGTCTGCGGGTGCCACTGAGGGCTTGGAGTCAACTCTAAACCCTCCACTCAAGGCCCAAGAAGGGTAAGGGAGCGGCCACAGGCCCCTGGCCCATTTGCTCCAGAAGGAGGATGTGAAGACTCCACCCTGAGGATCCTTGGCTGACTTTCTCCAGTCCCATTTAGAATCCCCATTCCCATTTTTTAGGTTTTCTTAGGACCCCGTGTTGGCAGAAGAGGGACCAAATCTCAATATATATCTGCCAGACACTGTGCAAATTTCACAAGTTTAATAACTTTGCAAAGACACAGACTTTTTTTTTTAATTTATTTGTTTGCACTGGGTCTCAGTTGCGGCAGGCGGGCCCCTTAGTTGTGGCATGCGAACTCCTAGTTGCGGCATGATGTAGGATCTAGTTCCCTGACCAGGGATCGAACCCGGGCTCCCTGCATTGGGAGCACAGAGTCTGAACCACTGTGCCACCAGGGAACTCCCAAGACACAGACTTTTGATGGTGTCCACCAACACCCTACCCCACCCCAGCTCCTGTTCACACCCACCAGCAAACATTTTCCAACCAGCAGGAAGGCCATGTAAACAAGGCAAATTACATTGCTTCTGCTGTTGCCCTGCACGTCAGGTCAAGGTCAGGCAGACTGAGAACATGCAGGGCCTTCCCCGGGTCACCCTGAGGAGAGTGGGCCCCGATGCTCAGGCTCTAGTCCCAGCTGCAGAGTGACCTTGGGCAATCTTTTATTTAGTCACAGTGCCCTACTTTCTCGCATGTGATGGATACTTTTGTCTGTCCTTTGGGGCGCTTATAAACTGAGTGAAATAAGTTTTTGAAAGAGTATTTGAAAATGCCTCCTTCTCTGCACATACAACTGCAGCCAGGCTGGAGGTGATGCCTGTCTCTGGCAGAAAGTGATCGTTCATCAGATGTGAGTTTCCTTGCAGTGTGAAGCCTTCCTAGGAACCATCCTATCGGGATTTGGGGTTAATGGCCGGAATTCTTCAGCTGCCCGGCGCCAGAGTGATTTGACATAAACAAGGAAAAGTGTTCGCCAGGTAACATATTGGCACCTCCAGAGCGGGCTGGCCCTCCTGTCTGTCTGGACCCCTGTGCTTGTTCTTTCTCAGCCCGTGTATCTCTTCTTGCTGATGAGCTGCTGCTTTGGAACGAGGCATACGGATGAATCCCTAGAGGTCCACACATGGCAGTGAAAAAGAGAAGAAAAAGTGCTGTTATAGAGCACACAGCTTTCTCCCTCCAAAGTCTCAATTTTTCATTTTGAAAAGCCTATCCCAATGTAATAGAAACCCTGTGTGTCAATCTGTAGCCAGAACTCAGGGCTGCGCTGACACGGTTTCCTAAAAACCAGGGGTCGAGCTGGTCAATTCCGTACACTGGACATCACCAGCCACTGAGGCAGCCAACTTGGAGGATCACCCAAATCGGGAGGAGGATGAGCTGGGAGATACGTCAAGTGTCAGCTGGCAGACCAGATTTTAAGTTAAGCAACAGAAACCTGATGAATTGTATCAGGCCGTGTCAGAGGAAGAAAGCTGTTGATCAGGCATAGAGATCTGGTCTCAAACATGGGCAGGGCCCCGCCAGCCCCGCCAGGGGTGAGGGGAGCTTGGCTAAGCATTCTCGGTTCACTGCCCAGGAGTGGGTGAGAGACCTTCCACACCCCCAGACCGGCCTGGCTTCAGTTCTATCTGGACAGAGCAGCGTCTGTCATCCAGCTGCCCTGGCGACCAGCCTGCGGAAGAATGAGCCTTGTAAGTTGAGACATGCCACCCCTTCAACAATCCCATCCCCTATGATTGACAGAGAAAGCAGTTTCAGGTTTATACATCAGTCTCTGTGAGTCTAGTTAACTTGTATCTGTCCTTGCGAGATAGAACCACTCTCAGGGCAGTAACAGAATCAGGCTTCTGGAAACTAGAACTGAAAACCAAGTACAGAGAATTCACCGAAGTCAGAGCCCCCCAGGGGCACCTGCTTGTGTGGCCAGCTCTGCAGCCCCGGAGGCTTTGCTCACTCGCCCTTGAAACTCAGGGTCTGTGATCACTGAAGAATCATTTTTTTAACATTTCCAATTCTTTTTATAAATATCTGTCTTTTTACTTGCTTCCTGTGTCTATTTTCCCTCTTATTTTCACTGTAAGCACAAATAAAATGTTCAATACATGCTCATTTAATAAATGGATGGGTGAGTAATAGCCTCAATATTTTTGACTGAAAATGAATAAATATCTATGAGCTCAAAGGCAGATAGTATATGAAAGCACTTTAGGAGAAGTGTGCTTTATAAATACGGGAGGATTGTAAGTGACCCGGTGGGATTCCATTATAACACTGACTAACCACACACGGGACTCACAACAAAAAGAACTCCAGGTCTGCTAAGGGCTGTATGGTTATAAGTTCGTTTCTCATACATGCCCTCAATTTATCCTCACAGCACCCTAAGTGGGCAGGGCAGTGGCAGGCAGGAATTAGGGTTAGAATGTTGTGTCATTTGATTCAAGAATGCCTTAACCATGACCAGCCAGTCACCCCTTTCTTCCCTCCTCTTTTCCCCTTCCCATCCCTTCATCCCACCTTCCACCCTCCTGATCCTCCCCATCACACACAGAGCAAGGGGTTTTTATGGGAGTGAAATACAAAAGGAACACTAACAGGGACCAATTATTAAAAGTTAGCACAGAGCAACTGTGGACATGAAAACCAAAAACCCCGATAAACCTCTCCCTAAACCTAACATCTTATATAATTAACTCAAAGTGGAACATGGACTTACATGTAAAATTTAAAACATTTTAGCAACATGGATGGACCTAGAGATTATCACATTAAGTGAAGTAAGTCAGTCAGAGAAAGACAAATATACTATGATATTGCTTATATGGGGAATCTAAAAAAAATAATACAAATGAACTTATTTACAAAACAGATAGACTCACAGACATAGAAAACAAACTTATGGTTACCAAAGGGGAAGCGGGGGGATAAATTAGGGGTTTGGGATTAACATATACATACTACTATATATAAAATAGATAAGCAACAGGACCTACAGTATGGTACAGGGAACTATACTCAATATCTTATAATAACCTGTAAGGGAAAATGGTCAGAAAAAGAATATATATATATATATATATATATATATATATATATATATATAACTGAATCACTTTGCTGTACACTTGAAACTAACACAACATTGTAAATTAACTATACTTCAATGAAAATAAAATCTAAGAAAGAAAAAAAAATTTTTAGAAAAAACCTAGGAGAAAGTCTTCAGGATCTAGAGATGGGCAGAGATCTTAGCCTTGACATCAAATGCACAATCTATAAAAGGAAAAAGTGATAAATTGGACCTCATAAAAATTTAAAACTTTTGCTTTGCAAAAGACCCTGTTAAGAGATTGAAAAGACAAGCTACGGACTGGGAGAAAAGATTTGCAAACCACATATCTGACAAAGGACTTGCATCTAGAATAAATAAAGAACTCTCAAAACTCATTAGTAACAAGATAAACAATCCAACTGGAAAATGGGCAAAAGACATGAACAGACATTTCACAGTCGAGGACATACAGGTGGCAAATAAACACATAAAAAGACACTCAACACCATTAGCCAGAAAGATGCAGACTGAAACCACAATGAGTTAGGAGACAAAACGCTTATCAGAATGGCTAAAACAAAAAATAATAATAGCACCAAATGCTGATGAGGGTGAGAGGAAACCAGGTCACTCACATGTGGCTGGTGGGAATGTAAAATGATACGGCCACCCTGGGAAAGAGCGTGGGCAGCTGTTTACAAAACTCCACATGCACTCACCGTATGACCCGGCCATTGCACTCTTGGGCATTTGTCCCAGAGAAACGAAACCTTCTTTTCACACTCATGATTACATAAATGTTCATTGTCGATTTACTCGTAATACCCCCAAACTGGGAACAACCAGAATGTCCCTCACAGGTGAATGGTTAAAAAGCGGTGACAGGTCCATACCCTGGAATCCTACTCAGCAATAAAGAGGACCCAACCATTGGTACCCACACAACTTGGAAAGATCCCAAGGGAACCACGCTGAGTGGAAGAAGCCAGTCTCAAAGGTTATATGCTGTGTGAGTCCATATATATTGCATTCCTTACAGCACACAATTATGGAGATGAGAACAGATGAGTGATTGTCAGGGACCGGGGTGGGTGAATGGAGGGAAGTGGCTTTGGCTATGACAGGGCAGCACAAGGGATCCTTGGGATGGGATTTTTCTTTGATTTTTCTTTGTCTTGTCATGATGGCCACACGAATCTACACACGAAATAAAATTGCACGGAATCAAGCACACACACAGCGCATTTCACAAATGAGGAACGCTGAGTGAAGTTAGCATCCGTTTCCTAGGACTCCTGTGACAAACCAGCACAATCAGGTGGCTTAAGGCAGCAGACACTTGTTCTCTCCTGGTTCTGGTGGGCAGAAGTCTGCAATCGAGGTGTCAGCAGGGCTGTGCTCCTTCTGAAAGGTCTCGGGGAGAATCCTAGTCTCTTCCAGCTTCAGGTGGCCACAGCTTCCTTGGCTTCTGGAAGCATCACTCCAACCTCTGCCTGGTCTTCCCATGGTCTTCTCCTCTGTGTCGCTGTAACAGTGCCATATTATACTATAGTTATGCAAGGTGCTACCTTTGGGGAAATGGGTAAAAGGTTTACAAGATCTCTCTGTCTTATTTCTTGCAACTGCATATGAGTATGCAATTATCTCAAACTAAAAAAAAAATTTTGAAGTCGGCACAGGGACAGATGGAGAGAGGAGGAATCCATGGGTCCTGGCATCTGATTGGCTCTGGGACAGAGGGAGACGTTGAAGGCGACATCCCAGTTTCATGCCTGGATGGTGGGAGATGGTGGAACCAGAAGAAAACAGAGGACGGGAAAGAGGAGCTAAACCCAGCCCCCCAGGGGACTAGCGGTCAGCATGACGGCCTCAGGGACTGGGTTCTCTTTCTTTGGGATGCTGGTAACATCCGTAACATCAGGTAACAGGAATGAGCTTCAGTGGAAATGGTCAATTTCCTGCAAGGCTAGAAAGGGGACCATGGAAGGTAGAGGCAGAAATGCAGCTGGGCCTCAGGAAGAACTGGAGCTGGGTCCAGGGTGAACACACTCTCCAACTTTCACCTTTATTTCAATCTTCTTCCCTAACAGACCGGCTTTCTCTGTTCCTTAGTTCATACGGTGGACTTTCTATAGAAAATGGCTGTGTCAGCTCCCAAGTTCATGGGTTATCACTGCTGCTTGGAGAAACTGACCTCTTGCTATTGATCCTAGTCCCGAATTCCCAGGGAAAAGGTTCTGCCTGGGTCTCCTGGGCGGATGCCTGCTGCACGTGACCAGAGGCCAAGGTCATTTCCACAAGCACGGCCAGAGCTCACCAGGGTAGGACAGTGTAAAGCGGTCCTTCTGAGCTGGGCAGACATCCTAAAACGTAGCTAATCACAAAAGTCCTTAAAGGGCTCCTATTCAGTCCAATAAACTTGGAAGGCAAGAGAATTAACCACCTTTTCTTTTCCAAAAGGGGAGTGTCTACGTTTTCCAACCATCACATTTTATGAACGTTTTCAACAACAGCACTGAAACAAATATTTAGACTGGCTTTTATGTCACCTGAAAATTAAATTAACCAGAGCATCAAATCAGAAAGCATTCTGAGAATCAGAGTTTGATTTTATTATCAATCCAGAACTGCGCAATAAAAATCATTATTTTTCTTTTTGCGGTACGCGGGCCTCTCACTGTTGCGGCCTCTCCCGTTGCGGAGCACAGGCTCTGGACGCGCAGGCTCAGCAGCCATGGCTCACGGGCCCAGCCGCTCCGCGGCATGTGGGATCCTCGCGGACCGGGGCACGAACCCACGTCTCCTGCATCAGCAGGTGGACTCTCAACCACTGCGCCACCAGGGAAGCCCTAAAAACCATTCTTTTACGGATTTATAATGGCTGCTCCCCACAATTCCTTAAACTTTCTAAAATCATTACTTAATACTCCGTTAAAATAATTTTAGCTGGAATAGTTTATGGTAGAATAACAACTTTAATAGAGAAATACAGTTTCTTCTTAGAGACAAACACAAACAGAAGGCACTGTAGTTGTTTACAAGCTGCGTTATTCTCGGGGGCGTTTGCTGTGACAAGCTGGGTCATCAGCTGAAGGTTGGGACCCAGAGTCAGGGAGTTCGCATCAAAGGAACATCTCGGAAGCCGGGACGGACAGGAGGGCAGACTCTTCTTACCCTCTCTTGTAGGAAACCCTCTTGGTGGAGGATTTCCCCTCTTGTAAGAGCGTTTATGGAATGCAGTCACAAACAGCACAAAGGCTGAATAAATAAATAGGTTGCCCAGGCATCTGCTTCCTAGATTTGGGATTTGTTGGTTTAATCCTTCAGTTCTGCCTCTTGGTGATTCTTCATTAATTAAGTGCCCTAGAAACAAAAGAACTTTGTATTCCTTCATCATGGAATTTCCAAAACATCAAAGAGAACAAAGAAGTTTTCAGAGGCTCTTTCATTCTCCCCATCTCCCTTCCCGGTGAGGCCTCCACCAGGGAAGGAGGCTAGAGGTCAGTCTGGGGAGGAGGGGCCCCCAGAAGCGGGCAGGACAACTCAGAGACTCACAGAGGGGCAGGGGCTCTGGCAAATGTGGTAGAAATGGGTTTTGAAAGTTAAAGCTTTGAGCAGCCCTGAGAGATACCTGTGCTGGTGCAGCAGCTGGGGATATGGATGATATAAAACAAAATCACATTCCAAACATGCCATTTCTGGTGGGGAGTAAATGTACTGAGGTTCAAAGACAGCTCAGCATTAACATCCCCGTGAAATGTTGTTAAATTGTTGCAAAGGTCGACTTGGAGGTTTTCATCAATTTGCCGGCAGAAGTTTTTCTCAGAAATCAGGTAGGAAATGAACTAAAAAGAATCCTGATGAAATGCCACAGAAGGAGAGCAGTTACACCAGTTGTGTTATAGCAGGATTTTAGGGTGCCTGCAAGATCCCAGCCCCCCTGGGGTAGTCCTGGGTATAACCCCTGTCTACTGAAACAAAATGCACAACATGAAAGCTGAGAATTATGTTTTATTTGGCAGACAAAACTGAGGACTTAAGCCCAGGACACAGCCTCTCATAGGTCTGAGGGACTGCTCCAAAGAGAAGCCAGGAGCTATAGTTTTTGCAACAAAGACCAGGTGTAGGAACATCAAAAGATTACTGTTAATTAAAGAAAACCAGGGACTTCCCTGGTGGCACAGTGGTTGGGAGTCCACCTGCCAGTGCAGGAGACACGGGTTCGAGCCCTGGTCCGGGAGGATCCCACATGCTGCGGAGCAACCACGTGCGCTCTGGAGCCGCAAGCCACAGCTACTGAAGCCCGTGTGCCTGGAGCCCATGCTCCTGGAGCCCGTGCTCCGCAACAAGAGAGGCCATCGCAATGAGAGGCCCGCGAACCGCAGGGAAGAGTGGCCCCCACTCGCTGCAACTAGAGAAAAGCCTGCGTGCAGCAACGGAGACCCAATGCAGCCAAAAATTTAAAAATAAATTAAATAAATTAATTAACAAAAACCAAAAACCAAAAACCCAGATATCTCAAGTTAAGGAATTTAGTGCTTTTCTTTGTATGGGAGGGTGAAAAACTCTGGGCTCCTGGAAATCATTCCTTTGATATGCAGCTCAGCTATCTGGGGCCAGCATCCTGAGCTTTCTCATCCTGAGTCTCCCCAGGGTGCGATGGATAGGGATGGCTGCAGTGGCTGATGCCTTGAGAGCAGGCATCCTGTTTCCAACCTGAGCTCCCTCGGGGCTTGCCGTTGGGATGGCTGTAATGTGATGGCGTAACGGCTGCAGCATCCTTTACTGATACGGCAGGGAACGTTGTTTTTCACTGACACCCCCTCCCGGTGGACGTGTGAGGATGGGGGAGAGGATGGATGCTTGGTTACATTACATGACAAGGTGATTGTGTGACCTTCTCTAAGGCTCCCCACCTCCTGGAAGAAGCAAACCACTGTGAGAGGCAAACAGCTGCGAGCCACATGGCAAGGACCTGGGGGGGGTTCCAGGAGCTGAGAGCGAGAAAACCGGGGCCTCGGGGCTATAGGCGGCTGGAATGGGGCTCTCCCAACAACCAGGAGAGCTTGGAAGAGCACCCTGAGACTGTCAGCCCCTGTGGCCATACCCTGAGTTCCTCCCGGTGAGACCTTGAGCAGAGAACCCAGCCAACCGCCATCACGGAAACTACGAGATGAGAAACAGGCTGCTTTGAGCTGCCGAGTAGGGGCCAGTTTCTTACCTGATAGTAGAGAAAGAATACAGATCACATTCAGAAAGCCAGCACAATTTATCTCAGTAAGAGTTCGTTAAAAGAATTGTATGCATCTATCATAGAACAGAGAATCGCTGGTGTTGGATTAAAAGCTTGAACAGTCTCAATGCATCACGTAAAACAAACAGCACCGTGTTGAGAGTTTTTAAAAAAAACCTTGGTTCTGGCCCTTTCTTTACTGGCAGGCCAACTTGGACCAGTAAGTTTATTACTTCTGGTGCCAATTTTACACCTTATTAAATGAGGAAATGAGGCTAATTGCTCCCTAAGTTTTCTTCTCGTTTTAAAACACTCTGTCAATAATCCCCTAGCCTGGCTCTTTCAATTGTAAAAGTTATTCCTGTGAACATTCACTCACCTGCTTAAACCCTGGCTGCAGCCAGCTCCTCTGGTTTATTTAAAAGTCCAAATTACGTGGCCTCGTCCGAGTTTCCAGCCTGTCTTTTGTCTGTCCGTTCCCACCAGCTAAGCCAAGAGCCCAGAGGGTCCCCTTCCTTACACATGCGTGTGCCCCTTTCCACACCTGTGCATCCACCGCCTGGCCCTGACAGGTGACCAAGTAGGGGCCTCGGACAAGCTGCATAACCTCTTTGGGTCTCATTTTTCTCGTCTATAAAATATGCAATAAGGCTGCCTTGTCTTCCTGATAGGATGGTTCATCCGTTCAGCGATCGTGTATTAAGCACCTCCACCGGGCAGCTCCTGCATGGGATGCTGGGGTTACAGCAGTGAACAAACAACACCCAATCCCCTGCCCTCCTGAGCCTGTGTTCTAGAAAGGGTGGTCCAGGAAGGCCTCTCTCATGAGATGGAATTGGGACAAAGGCTGAGAGAAGTGAGGTCGTAGCCACGCAGACCCCCGGGGAGGGCGTCCAGGTGCAGGGGCAGCGTGGACCGAGGCCCAGCTGTGCGTGTGGCTGTGCAGCAGCAGGAAGCCGGGGGGGGGGGGATGGGCGGGAAGCTCCTGTGATTTTGTAGGAACCATGATCGTTCTGTGCTTAGCAGCTTAAAACAGCTTGGCCTGGGTCCTGGGGACTGTCCCTGGGAGGAGTACTTATCATTGAAAAGGAACGAAGTTCCCGAGTAACCCCCTCTGTTGAGCGATGGTAAGAAGTTGTTACTCTTCAGTGGGGATCAGAGAGCTTTGCGAACTCATGGGATGTAGTCCAGGGGGTGGCAGTCCCAACCCATTACTGATAAGCTATCTTCATTGCCCCTGGCTTGCTGTGCAACCCCAAGAAAATTGCTGTGCCTCTCTGAGCCTTCTTCCTCTCATTTGTCCAAGGAAGGCATTGGGCTCAAGCAGTGATTTCCAACCTGGGAACGCTGGCTCCACAAACAAAATGGTGTTGGAAAGAGACCGGTTGTCAGTGTTGTGAAGAGCTGCTGTGGTTCCCGAGCATTGACTCAGCCCCATGTAAAGCGAAGCCCATCCTGCCAAAGCTTCCACTGAGCTTTGTGTATTTGAGAGGGTGAGTAGGGAAAACGGGCTGCTGTTGAGAAGGCAATGACCCTCGTGCAAGGTGGGTCTTCCCACGTGGTCAGAGGCTGAGGAAGAGAAAAGGCTGAGCAAGACCGTGTGCAGGGGTGCAGACCACCGCCTCTGTGGGGAGAGACTTGTAGTGCATGCTGCCTTCAGAAACGTATTCTCTTCCTTCAAAGGAAGAGAGGAAGGAACATTAGACTGTACTACCTCTGAGAGTTACTGTTCTTCTGAGAGGTGTGTGTGTGTGTGTGTGTGTATACATGTGTGAGTGTGCATGTGTATATGTGTACATGGATGTGTACATGTGGGTGGTTATGTGTGTATACATACGTGGGGTGTGTGTATAGTCATGTGTATGTATATATGTGGGGTATGTATGTAGTTATGTGTGGTCTGTGTGTGTACATATGTGTGGTCTCTGTGTGTAGTTGTGTGTGTATTTATGTGTTGTGTGTGAAGTTGTGTGTACATATGTCAGGTAGGTATGTAGTTATATGTGTGTGCATATGTAGGGTAGGTATGTAGTTATGTGTGTATGTATGTGTGGTGCAGGTGGTGGTGTGTGTGTACATATGTGTGGTCTCTGTGTGTAACCTGTGTGTGGTCTGTGTGTATACTTGTGTACATATGTGAGGAGTGTGTGTGGTTATATGTGTGTACATATGTGGGGTGTGTAGTTATGTGTGTACATATGTAGGATAGGTATACAGTTGTGTGTGTACATATGTGTGGTCTATGTGTGTACATACGTGTGGTTTTTGTGTATATATGTGTGGTCTGTGTGGGTAGTTGTGTGTGTGTATATTGTGGTGTGTGTAGTTGGGTGTGTACATATGTCGGGTAGGTATGTAGTTGTGTGTGTACACATGTGGGGCAGGTATGTAGTTATGTGCGTATGTATGTGTGGTGCAGGTGTGATGTGTGTGTACATATGTGTGGTCTCTGTGTGTAACCTATGTGTGGTCTGTGTGTATGGCTGTGTACATATGTGGTGTATGTGGTTATATGTGTGTACATATGTGAGGAGTGTGTATGGTTATGTCTGTGTACATACGTGGGGTGTGTGGTTATATGTGGGTACATATGTAGGGTAGGTATGTAGCTGTGTGTACATATGTGTGGTCTCTGTGTGTATACATATGTGGGGAGTGTGTGTGTATTTCTATAGCTGCCCACAGAAGACAAGGAAAGCGGAGGGAGATTGAGGGGCTGGTAACCCCCCAGGAAACCAGGCTGGGAGGCCCCCAGCCAGCCGAGGGGCTCCGCAGTGCACAAGTGCCGCATGGCCTCCTAGATCAGGTACTCAGACTCTGGAAATGGCCTGTCCTGGGTGATCACAATCGTGTCCAGACGCACAGCCGAAGGGAGGGGAACTGATCTAGGCGGATTCCAGCCCCAGAGGCAGGGGCGATGTGCCCTAAGGAAGGGAAGAGCATTGACAGCCTCAGAAGAGGCGTGTCTTAGAGGCGGAAGAAAGGAGGAGGTTCCTTAGACTCCTCCGTCAGGGCGAAACTTATTTTTCCTGGACGTTGGGAAGAGTGATCCTTAGAATCACTCTTTGATCCTTAGATCACTCTGTGATCCTTAGAATCACAGGTTGGAGCGTCTCCCCGTAGTAGAGTCATGACAAGCGCCCCGTCTGTTATCAGGCACAGCCCAGGAGCAGTGGTGGGACAGTTAGAGAACAAAGGGTCCGTGGCGAGCCCGGCGCCAGGCACGCGTTCATCCCAGCCACTCGCTCCTTCCACGCACCGCACGCCGTGCGCTGTCCTTGCTGGGAAGTGTGGGCGTGTCGCCCTCAAGGAGGCCACCCTGGACTTCCGGGCAACGAGCAGGTGTGACACAGGCAGGGTCCAAGGTGGGACAGGGCAGGAACCCTGAGGGCAACTGCAAGTGGGAGATGTTTCTTGCCCCTCCTGACCCTCCACACGGAGGTGAGGGGCAGTGGGGCAGCCCGTGGGGTTCACATGAGAGAAACAAAGACGTTCCAGTTTAAACCTGACGTTTGTTGTTTGGGGCTGGACTCCCAGCAACTCTGATCTAACACTGGTTATCTTATTATGCCCTTCATCTGTGTAACTGAGTCATTGAAAAGAGGCACATAATTACTACTTAATAAGAACGTTTGTCCAGCAGAGGTTCCTTTTAAAAGAAGGACCGGGCTTCCCTGGTGGCGCAGTGGTTGAGAGTCCGCCTGCCGATGCAGGGGACATGGGTTCGTGCCCCGGTCTGGGAAGATCCCACGTGCTGCAGAGCGGCTGGGCCCGTGAGCCATGGCCGCTGGGCCTGCGTGTCCGGAGCCTGTGCTCCACAACGGGAGAGGCCGCAGCAGTGAGAGGCCCGCGTACCGCAAAGATAAATAAATAAATAAATAAATAAAAGAAGGACCATGACCAAAGGATCCTTGGGGACGATGAGCTAACGAGTTTCTAAGGTCCCTCCAGCATCATCCGGGCCCTTCCTTGTCCAACATCCAGGAATGCTTTATTCTCTCCCCCTGCAGCACAGCAGACCCACAACTCTTACCCAACTGAGACTGTCCATAAATGCTATTTATGGGGCAAAGATACCACTTTTGAATCAATGGACTTAATTCCCGGCATCCTGAGAAACATCAGTCCACCATAAAGAGTAACACTGCCCAGAGATGCAGGGCAAGAGTTGCCAGCAAGCTACTAAGAAACTGTCTTCCACCTCTTTTTTTTTGCGGTATGCGGGCCTCTCACTGTTGTGGCCTCCCCTGTTGCGGAGCACAGGCTCCGGACGTGCGGGCTCAGCGGCCATGGCTCATGGGCCCAGCCACTCTGCAACATGTGGGATCTTCCCGGACCAGGACACGAACCCGCGTCCCCTGCATCGGCAGGCGGACTCGCAACCACTGCGCCACCAGGGAAGCCCTGCCCTCCACCTCTTAAATGCTGATTTCTGCATTTAAAGAAATGGAGTCTGCGAAGGAAAAAAGGAGGGAAGTTGCTTCTAAAACTCCTACCAATCTGCCCTCCCACCTCTTCTGATTAGAAAGAGACTGAGGGTCCTAGAGAGAAAGGCCGGGATGATCAGGGGAGTGGGAGCCCCCGTCAGAAGGCAGTGCTCTGACAACAGAGCCTTCTCCGGGTGTGAGGAATTGGGGGACACACATCTGTCCTTGGAGGAATTGACGCCTGAATTCATGTTTTTCCGAGGATGCCTAGGGCTGAATCCTTCTGTCTGGTAACATGTGCTTCATCTGGCAGTTTTCAGGCAGGCATTTCTCTTGAAGAGGAAATTATTGTGCAGAGAAGGGTCTCAAGCTGGCCTTCTCTTGGGGGTTGTTTTTTTCCCCATCTTTATTTTGTTTTACACTAGACTGATAAACAGGGAGAAGATCTAATCAGGGCATTTCAAGTTACTTTAAACCCAGTCACATAAATATGGGACCTAGTCCAGCTCTCTCCTTGGCCCTCAGAGACGGGGGATCATGTTTGAGTCAACAGAGCTGAAGTTTGGACTTTGTTGATAAGGGTTTCTATTTAAGGCATGGGGACAGGGAGGATGTAAACGCTTATCTATGGAAAAGGAAGATGGCATCCTGGGAAAACTCACTTCAAAGGGAACAGTCTATGTGCCTGGCTTCCAGGGCTGCTTCGGGATTCTGGGCATAGGATGCGGCCCCAGAGGAGCGCTCACAGGCTGACCAGCTTCTCCCAGCTCCGTGGCTAAAATCCCCAACACCACACTGATGCCCAGGGACACTGCACAGAGAAGCAAAGCCCTGGCTATTACCGTTTCTGTACTTGAATCATCACAATCTAGTGTGGTTGCTATTCTTTCTCCCTCTCTTCCTTTCTTACTAATTGTTTTTCCAAAGAAGTTTTCTACAATGAACCGCTGCCTGATAATTCTGCTACTGAACTTGTGAGTCACTTACTAACTCATTCTTTCTTTAACCCTCCTGTGAAGGATCCCTATCCTGGGTGTCTTTGTCCCCACAGACAGCATATGTTGTGTTGACTAACCACAGACTGGTAGTGCCGGGACCCTGTGCTCTGCATCTGGAGCCCATCCCCCTGTTCACAGGCAGCAACTGTATTTTAACCCCAATATTTCAGGTGAGGCAACTGAGTCCTGGAGATGCAAAGACATGAAGCCTTTGTCCAGTCTCACAGCTCGTTGGGATGAGGGGTGAAAACCTCATCCAAGTAACATTTCTAAAAGTGGGGTCCATGGACCACCTGTGTCAGAACCTCCAGGGCTCCTAAATGAAGTCTAGGAATTTGCACTTTCAACAAATTCCGTAAGGGATTTTTAAAATAAATTTAAGAGTCAGTATCCTAATGGTTATGAAATAATTAAACAGTTCCTCCTCCTACACGAGAGGCTGCAATTTTTATGAAAGCCAACAACTTTCAACTCCAAATAGTGGTCACATTTTGGGGGGTGTATCCTCTGGGGGAGGGGGCATCACTGATAATGAGAAATGAATCATAGCCATGCAGAAGGTGGAATTTAAAAAAAAACAATTTTGGGGTCATTTGTAGTGATGCGGGTGAACCTCGAGTCTGTCATACAGAGTGAAATAAGCCAGAAAGAGAACAACAAATGTCATATATTAATGCATCTATGTGGAATCTAGAAAACTGGTAGAGATGAACCTATTTGCAGGACAGGAATAGAGACGTAGACATAGAGAATGGACGTGTGGACACAGGGCGGGAAGGGCAGGGTGGGACGAATTGAGAGGTGAGGATTGACATGTATACGCTACCATGCGTAAAGCAGATAGCTAGCAGGAACCTGCTGTAAAGCACAGGAAGCTCACAGCTCGGTGCTCTGTGACGACCCAGATGGGTGGGATGGGGGTGGGTGGGAGGGAGGTCCCCGCGGGAGGGGATATTGGTATACAGACAGCTGATTCACTTACTGTACAGCAGAAACTAATGCAACGTTGTAAAGTAATTATGCTCCAATAAAAAAAATTAAAAAACAAACAAACAATTTTTAAACAGGTGATAAAGTGCTGTGGAATAAGTCAAAAAATACAAAAGAGAAAACAGAGAAAGGAGGTCGCCTGCCTTGCTTCTCTCTGACCACCCCATCCTCCCTCCCTGGAGGCAACCACGAATACTAGAATCTCTTTGAAGAAAAGACTTGAAAAGTGGGGGAGTCTTACAGGTCATGTTCAACCTGGAAAAATATTTTTATCATCTCAAATCAGTGAGGTCCATAAAATCTTGCTCCAAACCCACTGGGGGCAGCATCCACTTTCCCCCAAAAGATGTCCACACTCTAATCCCTAGTTATCTGTGACTATATTACATGACATGGCAACAGGGACGTTGCAGAAGTGATTAGAGTGACGCCCCTTAAAATAGGGAGATTATCCTCCATTATACGGGCAGGTCCCATCTAATCACACGAGTCCTGCCCCATCTAATCACACGAGTCCTTAAGAGCAGAGAATTTTCTCCGAGGCAGAAGATGCCACAGAAGAGGAAGCAGGGCCAGGTGGAGTGTGATGGGAGGTCCATCCCTGTTACTGGCAGGGAAGCCGCCCGGAAAGCACGAGAAGGAACGTGGGCAGCCTCTGAGGGACAGACTGGCCCCTGGCTGACAGCCAGCAAGGAAGCAGGGACCTCCACCCAGCAAGGGACTGCATTCGTCCATCCTTGAGTGGGTTGGCAGCTCATTTATCCGGAGCCTCCAGAAAGGCACCTGGCCCTGCTGCTACCTGCTTCCGACCTTGGGAGACTCTCAGCCGGGCTGGATGCTGATTTCTGGCCGATAGGATCAATGGTGGTATCTCAGCCGGTGGGTCTGTGAGTATTTGTTGTCAGTGTTCCTGGAAATTTGCTGTGAGGATGCACGTGTGTGCATCACACATGCGCGGGGGTTTATACTTATATCCGTGTGGGGTGAGCAGTAGGGAGTGTGACTTTACAGTGTCACACGGCCGCCTGTCACTCCAGGGGCAGGTCCAGCCCCACTGCTGCCCAGTGGTGACCACAGAACTTCCACGAGGGGAGGACTGAGGTTCCAGGGGTGGACTTGGTTGGCAGGGTGACTTTCTTGATGCTGGATTTGCAGCCTGTCTCTAGCTATTTCTAGTTGTTTCTAGTTCCGACTGGAATTTATTTGGTGAGAGGAAGCGGGTGGAGACTGATTATGGGTGGCTTCCCATCAGCATTTTATAGCCCGAGCTGAGTTCTCGTTTTCTTGTGCCTGTGGGCTTGCTGCCGCTATTGGCACAGCCCGTGTCATGGTTCTCTCCACATGGAGAGCATTAATTGTTAAGAGGATGGGCTTGGATTCCACCTGGGCCATCTAACCAGGTCCTTAAGCTTCTTGAAGCCTGGTGGCCTCACATGTAAATTTGGGTGATAGTAGCAGGAGGCTGTGTGAGACCCCCCAGGAGACACGTTCTGGGTGCAGTGCGGGCCGTGTAGAGCCGTTGGCTCATGGCTGCTTATCATCACTCCTATGGTCCCCACTGCCTGTCTGTCTGTGGGGGACCCTCTGCAGACCCCAGTCCATGCCCGGGCCCTTTCACATCACCTGAGGGGGCCTTCTGGTGTGACGCTCTCTTGGATCATCTGCCTAGAAAGGGGCACCGTTTGGGTCCAGTCTTGGAACCCCACATCAAGAACTAGCCCTAGAGGCAGCCCTGCCTTCCAATTAAAATGGAGTTCTTTAAAGTTCTGTCTTCTGCAAATCTTTCAAGGGGCCTGGGCAGGGGGCTCACACTGGTGATCTCTGGCTGATCTCTGTCTCTGGAGCAGCCGATGTTTGGGTGCAGAAGAGAGACAGGTCTGGTGAGGCCCCCACCTTAAAATATGCTGCTGGGAGCTTCCTGGATGGTTGAGCAGCCTCTTGGGGGTGAAGTGCAGCAAGGATTTTGACAAGTTAATAATGTGGAAAGTGACCCCCCTCCCCCGCTTTCCCCCCGTTTCACTCATCAATGCTCCCCACTTCTGGGCTGGGAGGAGTTCTCCTGGACCCCGAGGTGGTCAGCTGCCTGGAAGGAGCCTCTGGCTGGAGAGTGAGCGCCACCTGCCGGCCCTGGAAGCCCACCTTTTTCAGTTGGTCTTTGGCCCTTTTAAAGTCAAGGGTACGAAACAGGAATAAAGACAGAGACCTACTTGAGAATGGACTTGAGGATATGGGGAGGGGGAAGGGTAAGCTGTGACAAAGCGAGAGACATGGACATCTATACACTACCAAACGTAAGGTAGATAGCTAGTGGGAAGCAGCCGCATAGCACATCACAGGGAGATCAGCTCGGTGCTTTGTGACTGCCTGGAGGGGTGGGATAGGGAGGGTGGGAGGGAGGGAGACGCAAGAGGGAAGGGATATGGGAACAGATGTATATGTATAGCTGATTCACTTTGTTATAAAGCAGAAACTAAAAAAAAAAAAAAAAAAGTCAAGGGTACAAAGATCCCACCCATCTAATTCTCAGGTAAAGATGCTGCTTGATTCTGCCTTTGGTCTGGGCGCGTAGTGCCGGGTCCTTGGGCCCCAGGCTTCCTACCCTGGACCAAGAACTTGGTTCCTACCATGAAGGACTCTTGAGGTCTAGCTTTGCAGGGAAACACGCATTTATGAAATAGTTTTCATTCAAAACCACTTGCTACAAAACAGTATGCCAGTTCCTCAAAAAAATTCAAAATAGAATTACCATACGCTCCAGCAATTTCACGTCCGGGCATATACCCAAAAGAATTGAAAGCAGGGTCTCAAAGAGATAGTTGTACAGCCAGCCATGTTCATGGCAGCATTACTCACAACAGCCAAAATGTGCAAACAGTGGAATATCATGCAGCCTTAAAAAGAAAGAAATCCTAACACATGCTACAACATGGGTGAACCTTGAGGACATTACAAGTGAAATAAGCCTTCCCCAAAGACAACACTATGATCCCACGTCTGTGAAGCCCCCAGAGGGGTCAAATTCATAGAGACAGAAAGTAGAGCAGTGGTTGCAGGGGGTGGGGTTCAGAGCCTCAGTTCTGCAAGATGAAGAGAGCTCCGGAGATGGATGGTGGTGATGGCTGCACAACGGTGGGAATGTGCTTAATCCCACTGAATTGCACACTTAAAAATGGTTAGGTTGGTAAATTCCATAGTATTTTTCGAATTGAAGTATAGTTACAATGTTGTGTTAGTTTCAAGTATACAGCAAAGTGATTCCATATATATATATATATATATATATACATATATATTCTTTTTTAGATTCTTTTCTCTTATAGATTATTACAAGATATTGAGTAGAGTTTCTTGTGCTGTACAGTAGGGTCTTATTATTTACTTATTTTCTATATAGTGTCTACAGTATTTTTAAAAATTTCTTGTTGCTAATTCACACATTTGTTCATTCTTTCATTCATCAAAAGGTATTTTTTATGAGGCTCAGCAGTGGTGCTGGGCTAGAGCACTGAAGAGAAGAGGCCATGGCCCCTGATCCTATGATCTGCTTACTGCTTCTGTAGTCGAGCCCTTTCCAGAAGGTCATATAGTTGGAATCACACAGCGTATGGAGCCTTTTCAGATTGGCTTCTTTCACTTAGTGACGTGCATTTAAGTTTCCTCTGTGTCTTTTCATGTCTCAATAGCTCACTTCTTAGTGATGAATAATAATATTCCATTGTTTGGATGCACCATAATTTATTTATTCACTCACCTACTGAAGGACATCTTGGTTGCTTCCAAGTTTTGGCAATTATGAATAAAGTTGTTATAAGCATCCATGTGCAGGGTTTTTATGTGGACATAAGGAGTTTTCAGCTGCTTTGAGAAAAGACTAAGGAGCACGATCGCTGAATTGTATGGTTAAAGTATGTTCTGTTTTGTAAGAAACTGCCAAACTCTCTTCCAAAGTGGCTGTGCCCTTTTGCATTGCCACCAGCCATGTTTGGGAGTTCCTGTTGCTCCACATCCTCGCCAGTTTGGTGGTGTCAGCGTTCCAGATTTTGGCCATCCTAAAAGATGCACAGTAGTAGGTTTTTATATTTTCTTATAAAGCTTTCCTTCCTTCACTGTGGTCAATATACTTTTAAGTGGAGAAGTAAGTGTCATCCAATGGACCCTTCAGTGAAATGAGGTCCTCAGATTTCCAGGGAAGAGTTCTAGCCAGCAGGAGTGACACAAATGTGAAATGATAACCCAAGCCTTACAAAGCATGTGTTTCCTGGACACAAGAGCCCCAAAGTGAGCGCTCAGAGGCTGAAACTCTTTGTTAATCACAGGGCAGCCTCTGTCCCAGAAGTCACATTCCCAGCTTCTTAATAGAAAGGCATTTCAGGGTGAAGCTAATGTTTCAGCCTAGGCTGCCAGCATAGATTTGTGATCTTAATAAAACCAAGACTGGCCTTTCATTCCCTGGAGGTGGCAGAGTGTTTATGGTGTGCAGGATAAAAATGCAAATGGATCCAGTACACTCTCTTGAAATAGAAATCTGAGAAACATACCAGGAGGCTGCAGCTGGGAGCAAGCTCATCCCACTACTCTGCCTGGTCATTTCCAAACCCTTTACTCATTTTCCCCCAGACCTGAAAGGTGTGAAGACTCAGACACCAAATAGGTGACATTAAACTTAAAAGTATCAAAAACTGATATGCTTGACATGATGGTTGATTTTGTGTGTGTCACCTTGGCTTGGCTATGGTGCCCAGATGTTTGGTCAAACACTGATCTAGATGTTGCCGTGAAGGTATTTTTTTTAGATGTGATTAGTCTTTTAATCAGTGAACTTTGAGGAAAGCGGATCACCCTCCATAATGTGGATGGGCCTGTCCAATCAGTTGAGGCCTTAAGAGAAAAGCCTAAGGTTCCCTGAAAAAGAAGGAATTCTGTCTCCAGACTGTCTGGACTTGAGCTGCAACATCTACTCTTGCGAGAGTTTCTAGCCTGCCAGCCTGTCCTGAGGATTGCAGACAGGCCGGCGCTCACCGTTGTGTGAGCCAATTCCCTGTATTTTCTCAATGTCTCTCTCTCTTCACGTCAGTGAGCTCTGTTTCCTCCACAGGAAGATGCCTGCCCCCAGCTTGATCCTAGTTACTCTCCAGTCCTCACCTCCCCAGGCACCTCCTCACGGGGGAGGAAGGTAGGCTCCCGTGCTACGAGTACAGTCAGAGCACAACAGAGCGCTCCCTCTCTGGATTCCTGGCTGGTGAGGCTGTACTTGAGCGAAGAGGCTCAGAGTTCTCCAGCTTGCTCAGTTTATTCCCACCCACTCCCTCTGTTGGGAAGGCAGTAATCCTGGCTGGTGTGAAATGCAGACATCCTTGGGCAGGGAGGTGATGGAGAGATGGCCCCCAGCATCCCCCCAGACCATCCACTGGCCCCGCTGCCGGCATGGGAGGATGGCAGGAGGCCAGGCTGCGGCCTCTGCTCCTCTGCGCCCCCTGCTGGTCTTCTCTGTGTTCCATCGCTCTACACTACTTGGGCAGAGCCCAAGCCTCCCTGCCCCTACCCGTTGTGGGTCACTGCTGGGAAGGGTTTCCGGGCTTCTTTAAGCTTCATGCAGCACACTCCCACCTGCTTCCACCACCTCATGCTGCAAAGGAAAAGCCATTCCATGTGGTGTTGTTTTAGGTGTTTGGATTATGTGAAGCAAAAATCATGGATATAAAAAAAAATCATGGATATAGAAAAAATGTATCAAATCTCACTCCAAATGAGATGGATCCTCCCCAAACTTAAAAATATATATATCATTGAGAATTGCATACTGTAATGCCAAAGCTGGCAAACAGAGTGAATTCTAAACTGTCTCCAGGCGATTATCATATGACGGGGGCATTTTAACTGTCAACAGAAATTTCTATCCATCGTCTTAAAAAAATTACGTGGACCACGTTGCTGCTCATTTGCATCTGAACGTGTATGAGCCATCACTGTGTCAGAGCTTTAATGCTGTTATTATCTCCTGTTGGAACGTCGTGTGAGCCATCAAGCCGTTGTGGTCCCAGTCTCGTGTGTTCTGATAAACACACGAGAAAATGCATGTCCTTGAAACAGAAGTTGGCGGTGATCAAGGGCTATGAAGAAAGCCAAAGCCGTGCTATTGTCTGCTTTGCTGTCGTTTCAGCAGAGGCCACTGCAAAATATGAGGGGTGAGGGTGGAAAAAATAGAAATGGTATTGAGGTAGGTGAAGCCTTATATTTAAAATATCATATCATCAGGCAAAGGCAATGCAAAATATAAATAGTGCTGGCAACATGGCAGGTGATAAACTTGCCTTGAGTCAGATTCAAGATCTTGGCTGTTGACAATCTGGTAATGGTTATAGAGGAAAGAAACGTGAAAGAAAGTAGAAAGGCTAAGATGACTCATATAATAAGGGACTGAAAGATGGGGATGGAAGAAGAGATGAAAAGGCAAAGGGGGTCGTATTGGAGACGTTTGGGGCTCTGAAGAGATGGAAAGCAAAGAGAAAGGAAGAAAAGGAATGTTTGCAACCCTTGCTGGAGTGTGTGAAACATTTTCCCTCTAAATTCTTTCCTTAGAACTACTTCGTATCACCCTGGGAGGTGGGAAGGCCCCTGTGGGTCACTGAGACATCTGCTTATTTCACCAGGCAGAGAAAACCAGCTGAATAATCATTCATGACCTGTTTTTGAGAATTCCTTTATGTGAGATCTTAGTTTGTTTTGTTTTTCATTGAAGTATAGTTGATTTACAATGTTGTGTTCGTTTCAGGTGAACAGCACAGTGATTCAGTTACATATATATGTACACACACACACATATGTATATTTCAGATTCTTTTCCATGATAGGTTATTACAAAATATTGAGTATAGTTCCCTGTGCTGTACAGTGGTCCTTGTTGGTTATCTATCTTATATATAGTAGTGTGTGAGATTTTCTTTCTACTTGATCAGAGATGTGAGCTTGAGAAAGTGTTGCCTGAACCTGGCTCTCTCGTATGAGATTCAGAAACACTGTACACAGTCCTCTCCCATCTGCCCTAATGCCACTGTCCCCAGGCCACATCTGGCCACATCCTCATCCTTGGCCTGGCACTCAGACCCACCTCTCCAGGCCTCTCAGGCCATCGTCCTGCCTGGAGCTCGCCTTCCCCCAGGCCTGCTGCTCTCGACACCCCCGCCTTCAGCCGTCCTCTGCCCATCCTCCTGGACGATGAGCACAGGCTCTGGAGCCTTCCTGAATCTGTCTCAAACACTCTGCAGTTCTCCCTCTCCCTCCTTTGCTCGCCTGCAGTACCAGCTACTTTAGCCTTTAGCCTTCTGCAAAGCTACCCTTTTTACAGCTTCCCTCAAGGACCAGTGCTTAGTAAATCCTAAATTATTTAAACTCATTTTAAAAATCCACAGTTATTATCATTCAACTCTTCTACCAGGTCAGTTAGCCTTGATAAAAGTTGAAGTTGCTATTACTTGGAAAAGATGTGTATACATTAGAAAGAGGTAATACAAAGGTGAGGTTTAGAGCAATATTTTTTTTTCAAAGTTATAGCATACAATGATTTTTTTTCTGAGGAAGCAGGACAAAGTTTATTGAATCTCTCCACGAGAGTTTCTCTAATCCTTCCTGCATGGTACAAGAATTAAGCAAGAAAGGTCCATTCTCTTCGTCTTAGAATTATTGCTTCCTTACCTTCTTTTGGCGCCTTGGGGCATAGCTATCGCATTACCCCACTTGTTAAAATATTTCACTTTATATGCAATACTATACTTCCCCCTGGTGGAAATAAACAGGTTGTAATAATTGTAATCTTTTCCTGAATCCACTGTAGCATAATGGGAAAGGGCTAGGAAGGAAAATCTGGTCTGTTTATTTCCAGAATTTTCACCCCCCAAAGAATCATTTCATCTCCATTGGTTCCATGTTTAAAATATGACCTTGGTCTTCCTTTTCCTCCCTTCTTATGATGGTGCAGGTGGCTTTTCAATCTAAATGCTTTAGTGACATTATACAAATAAAAAGACGTCTTTTGAAAGATATTTTACGTCCCCAAATTTCATATATTAATAAATTATGCTTTTACCTTTAGAAGCCAATTTTACACATATAACCCATCCATCTGAGCTGATCAGCATAAATTAAATAGCACTTTAGCTTGATGTAATTTCAGCCAAAGCTAAAAAATCTGCTGTTTTAGCCATATTGTAGGTAAATATTTTAATTAGGGAAACAAAATAAATAAACAGAAAATCTAGTGAAACACTATTTTTTACCATTATACTCCTAGTGAATGGATCATTTTGTCTGATGGATTTGTTTTAGAGGTGACAAACTGAAGCCTCAAGAAATGTCTCCTGGTAACTGACTATACTGCTGAGCTGAATGAATAAGCATCTTCAGAACTCTAATGGAAAACTGATGACTTCATAAAAGTGCTAACAAAAGATCAAGATGAAAAAAAAATTAATTACATGGGACTGAGTGAACTGATGAGGATGATTATAGTTTTTGTGACTTTCTGTTTGAATAAAAAAAAAATCCCACAAGGACTCAGAGGCAAAACATATACAAATCAATTTTCACTGCAAAGTAAAGGAGCTGTTACAGTGGAGGATTGCTGGACTGAATGTCAATATTATGACATAGTATGAGTGTGTTTCGTGTTTGGTAATTGCAATCATTGTTGCTTTTGTTGTGGTCATCCATTTACAATGCTTGGTGTCAGTTTATTTATCTCTTGTAAAAATAAAATACAGTGTGTGTGTGTGTGTGTGTGTAAAAAAAGAAAAAAAAAGAAAAAAAAAGAAATGTCTTACCTTTGACAACAAAGGTAGTTAATGGTGGGGCTGTGGTTAAAATGTGTTAGTTGATTGAAAAGCCCAGAGCTGTCCCTAAACTACCTCTCTCAAAAACGAGAAGGTAACAACCAGCAGACTGAAAAATAAATCATGTGCCTTGCAAACGGTTTTAGATGTGCAAATGAATCACAGCTTCCTAGAGCAAGTAGGAGAACAGTAAGTATATAGGTTACCAAAAAAGGCATAAAACCTGACAAATAATGAGTACTATATTATTAAAAGACACAGGCTCTCGCTTTTGATTAAAATGAGGTGGGATGGAGGGTTAATTTACATGAATTATAAATTATGTGGTTTCTTGCTCCAAATTAAATTCTTTCTTACCGTTTTACTATATTTGTAAAACCTCTCTAAGTTACTGTATGAATATCTAGTGCATTGCTCCTGGAAGCTATTCCTTGGTATGCCTCCATCCCGTTTTCTCATCTGTTATGACCCCTTAGATTTCCTCCAATATCCAACTGCCCCAAAATATGGCAAAGCACATCCTTCCACATGCCCCCTATGGACCTATGTGAGAACCACGTCGGGAGGTACGCTGTGAGTGGGATTGTGAGGCAATAGGACGTGTGTGTGATCTGGCTGAGTTCTGGCAAATGTGCTCTTCAGAAGGGTTGTAGCCGTCTACACCTCCATCACCAGTCCACGCGGGGCCCTCCTTCCCCACATCCTCGGCAAATATAGATATTATTCCACAAGGGGCATCTCATTGTGGTTTTATCTTGATTTCTCTGGTTCATAACAAGTTTGGGGTTATCTTCATATGCTTGCTAACTGTTAGGGTTTCCTCTTCTATGAATTGCTTGTTCACATTTTTGCCCATTTTTCCATTGGGCTTCTTGTATTGCAGAATCAGCAAGATTGTAATTTCATGATATTGCTTCCTTATCATTATAGATGTTGCCAATATCTTTAACTAATCTCTCATCTGTCTGTTGACATTTCCTATATGGTATGTTAGTGAACATAGACTTTTAATTCTGATATAATCAAATCTTACTTTTCTTCCGTACAGTTTGGCTTTCTTTAAGAAGTACTTTCATTTGCATTGGTCCAGAGCCCCCCTTGTTTCCTTGCTTTTTTAAAAACTAGGTTGATTAAGGTATGATTGATTATAATAAACTGTACATATTTACAGTGTATAATCTGATAAATTTAGAAATATATGCACCTATTTAATGATCACATTGAAGATAATGAACCTGTTAACTCTACCCTCAGAAGTTTTCTCATGACCCTGGGTAATACATCCCTTCGTGTCCCTCATCCCCAAAAATCACTGATTTGTTTTCTGTCACTATAGATTATTTTGAATTTTCCAGAATTTCCTTTAAGTATGAACCGTTAGTATGTACTCCTTTTTTTGTCTGGCTTGTTTCATTCAGTATAATTATGTTGCAATTCATCCATGTTGTATGTTAGTTTGTTCCTTTTTCAATTAGTGAGTGGTATTCCATCCTATAGATATACTACAATTTTGGTTATCTATTTACTTAATATTTGACATTTCGGTTGTTTCAAGTTTCAGATTATCATAAATAATAATAATTTGTAGCTTTTTTTTTTTTTGCGGTACGTGGGCCTCTCACTGTTGTGGCCTCTCCCGTTGCAGAGCACAGGCTCCGGATGCTCAGGTTCAGCGGCCATGGCTCACGGGTCCAGCTGCTCCGTGGCATGTGGGATCTTCCCGGACCAGGGCACGAACCCGCATCCCCTGCATCGGCAGACGGACTTTCAACCACTGCACCACCAGGGAAGCCCTGTAGCATTTTTATAGTTTAAAATTTATGTTATTATAAATAATACTTATACTTTGTGTAAGTCTTGTATATAAGTTTGTGTGTGGATACATATGTATTTTTCTTGGGTAAATACCCAAGAGTGGGATGGCTGGGAGGTGCTGCTCCATCCCCTCAACTTAGGGATCAAGCTCAGGGCTCAGCCTGAGTTTCACAACCCTGCACTGCTGTCTGCACACTCTCGGCAGGCACCACGCTGGGGTAATCATAAGGGTTCCTCGTTTGTTTCCCCGTTCTCAGGGGTTATTGTTCTCTGTCGTGTGTGGTCCAGTGTTTGAACCATGGTTTCACATATTTTGTTCTTTTTTTAGTTCTTTAAAATGGGAAGGTAACTGATTCCTATTGTTCTACCTTGGCTGAACTTGCATGTTTTCCCATATACTTCCGCTTGACTTTATAATCTCTCCTACGTTTGGGTCTTTAATCCATCTGGGATGTGTCTTTATCGAGGCTATTATGTAAGATCCAGTGTTGTTTTTCTCTCCATAATGAGCCAGTTCACCCAACACTATCTACTAAACAATCTGTTTTTCCCCTTGATGCCATCTTTATCCTGCATCGTGTTCTCAAGTTAAGGGAAACTATGATATCTCTGTGTCCCATTAGCCACTATCTGACCAGAAACAGCATCCTATCCCACTGTTGTATTACGTACAATGTCTTTGTGCTAATTTGGTAAGATATGTCTGTCAAGTTTTCCTTAGCTATTGTGAATCTTTATTCTTCCATATATTATGAAATGTATTGTAAATGAATAAGAGGAATCAAATTTTTTTAAATCTATCTGAAAATTTTAATGTAATTGCTTAGAATTTATAGAAGAATTTGGGGAGAATTGATATCTTTATAATGTTAAGTCATCTCATATAAAGAACAGTTTTACATTTTTGGTTTCAATTTTCTTATATATTCTTTCAAAATATTTTTTCTTTCATAGATTTTTTTATGTACAAGGAAATTCTTTAATATAGTATAGTTTTGTTACTATTGTGAATTGTATTTTATTTTCAATGATATTTTCTAGTTGTATTTTATCCATGTAGGAAAACACTATTGAATTTTTATAATTTGCTCTGGCATCTAGAAATATTTCTAAACTCATTATTTCTGAGTAGTCAGTTATGTTTGGTTTTTTAAATATAGAGAGTCAAATTACTCCCCAGACTCATTAAAAATAGCAAATTAGATTTTACTTAGACTACTGCCCTAGGGGAGAGAGGCTTCAGAACAGAGCTGAGCTCAAGTCTGACCTGTGCAGAGGTGACTGGGCATTTTAAAGGGAGAACAAAGGAGAAGGGAGGAGGAATCAGTCGGGGTGTGAGAAGAGAAGGGAAGCCGAAAATTATAAAAAGTGGGCAGGGAAGTTGGTCAGTGAGATTAGGCCATCTCTCTGCTAACTGGTGATTACTGAAGTTAAGCTCCTATGCTCCCCTAGAGGCTGGTAGGCAGAGTTAAAATCATTTTGATGAGAGTTTGCCATTCTTAAAGGCCCAGGGTGAGGTCTAGTCCAGGAGAGGGCTCAGAGGAGCCTGACTAACGTCTGGTCAAGGAGACAGTCTCTGTCAGTAAAATCACATCATCTGCAGATGATGCAGGTTTGTATCATCCCTTCCAATTCTCAGACAACTTATTGTTTATAATTGCCTTATGTATCTGTACCACCAATATTTCTTTATACAATAATGGACAGCAATATTCCGATCTATTTTTTAAAGCTATTGTGTCTAAAATGTGTCCATGGAGTAAGATATTTGCTGTAGGTTGCAGAATTCTCTATATTTCCTGGTTTGCTAAGAAGATTAATCATAAATAAGTGTTGGATTTTACAAAAAAGAGTTTTCTGACTCTTTTGAGATAATCTTCAGGATGCTTATCTTTAATCCAAATCTTTATATATTTACAAACGTATTGTTTACTTTCTGATCACATGGGATTTTTTTTTTCTTTTTAGGTTTTGTTACTTATTTCAAAATGTATTCCATTATGGAATTTACTAGGACTTTTTTTTATCCTTTTCTTTTCTTCTTTTTTTTTTTTTTTGTCGAAAGCATGTTCAATGTTTTTGCAGATATTTTATAGGCACTTGAAAATAACGTGTTTTCTCTAGTATTAGGGGGTAGATTTCCAGCTTAGTAATTGTGTTGTTCAGGTCTTCTAATTAAATTTGACCAATGCATTTTATTTGTTCCCAAATCTGTTTTTGTCTATTGTAGTTGTTATTGTAATTAAGCACTTAAAGGTGCTTAATTACAATAAACAAATGAAATATGACTACTGAAATAATGTTTCTGTGAAATCGAAGATGAATCCTTTCGAAAGACAAACAAAAATGATTTATTTAAAAATAACAGGCATACCATGGAGATATTGCAGGTTCAGTTCAAGACCACCACAGTAAAGCAAATATGGCAATAAAGTAAGTCACACCATTTTTTTTTGTTTTTCAGTTCATATAAAAGTTACATTTTCACTACAGTATAGTCTATTAAGTGTGCAATAGCATTATGTCTAGAAAACCAATGCACATACCTTAATTTAAAAAGTATACTGTTGGAAAAATGGCGCAAATAGACTTGCTTGACACAGGGTTGCCACAAACCTTCAATTTGTAAAAAATTCAACATCTGTGGAGCACAATAAATTGAAGAGCAATAAAATGAGGTCTGCCTGCATGTGGAATTCAGTGAAGAGGTACTAGTGAGATCATTTTAAAGTCTGGGGAAAAAAGAGTAAAAGTGTTCTGCACTTAGATTTTTTTTTAAACATCTTTATTGGAGTATAATTGCTGGTGTGTTAGTTTTTGCTTTATAACAAAGTGAATCAGCTCTACATATACATATATCCCCATATCTCCTCCCTCTTGCATCTCCCTCCCACCCTCCCTATCCCACCCCTCTAGGTGGTCACAAGGCACCAGCCTGATCTCCCTGTGCTATGCAGCTGCTTCCCACTAGCTATCTATTTTATATTTTGTAGTATATATAAGTCCATGCCACTGGTTCAATGGTAGAATTCTTGCCTCCCATGCACTTAGATTTTTTATGGGCATCCTTAAGGACTTATTTGACTTCACAGAAAACAAAATGAACCATCATAATGAATGCATCACTGGTATGGTTTATGTAGAAAAGTGACTCAAACTTCCAGTCAGAGCCAAGGCATCACTTTAAAATATTTTCTTTTTTTATTTGTTATAGGTTTTATTTTATTTTTAAAAATTTTTATTTATTTTTGGCTGGGTTGGGTCTTCGTTGCTGCACATGGGCTTTCTCTAGTTGCAGCAAGCGGGGGCTACTCTTCATTACAGTGCGCAGGCTTCTCATTGCAGTGGTTTCTCGTTGCGGAGCACGGGGTCTGGGCGCACGGGCTTCAGTAGTTGTGGCTCGTGAGCTCTAGAGTGCAGGCTCAGTAGTTGTGGCACACGACTGGCTTAGTTGTTCTGTGGCATGTGGGATCTTCCTGGACCAGGGATCAGACCTGTGTCCCCTGCATTGGCAGGTGGATTCTTAACCACTGTGCCACCAGGGAAGTCCCCATTATAAGTTTTAAATAACAACAAAATAAAGTAATATGTATTATGTATTTTAAAGTGATTTCCTACTTTTAGTTTTTTGATTAACCAACTAATTAATCATTGTAACTATTAGAATAGAGGGCTTCTATTGCATGGTATTCGTGGGAATATTAGTATACCTATAGAAAAGATTGTTGGTAAATATTCTAAAATGTCAACAGTAGTTCTAGCTCTGTGAAAGGATTATTGGTAATTATAATATTTTCCTACAGCTTTTGCTTACCTGACAGATTTTTATGGTAAACTTGTCTTATTCTTGCAATCAGAGCAGGGATTTTTTAAATAGAAAAAATAAGCAATATGAATAAAATTAAAAGTAATAAAAGGAAGAAGCGATAGAGAGACAGAAGCAGTAATAAAGTACTTTAAAGATCTTAAAACACTGTTTTTTTTGATCGTCACAAAAGCCTTAAGTATCCGCCAGTCCAGAAGAGCACTTTCTTTCTCTTTTTAACAGATGCAAAAACAAATCTGAAAAGTTGAGGGAGTTGCCCCAAGTTGCTATTCCCATTATCTACTCCCCCATAGCAAGCCACTTCAAAACGCAGTGGCTTAAAACAAGGGTTTATTATTATTTCTCATGGCTCTGTGAGTTGGCTGAGGTCGCAATCACATGTCAGGTGGGGCTGTGGCCACCTGAAGGCCCACTGGGCTGGCCGTCAAGATGGCACACTCCTGTAGCTGTGTCCTGGGAGCTTGTCTGGGCCCTGACCAGAGTGCTGACATGGCCCCTCCAGCAGCTTGGAGGTTGGGTTCTTAGAGGGAGACTCCAGCAGTGAGCCTGCCTGAAGCTCCTAGTCTTCTAGACCTGGCCTCAAAGGTTCCAGAGCATCTTTCTACCACATTCTACTGGCCAACCAGTCACAAAGATCAGCCCAGATTTCAGGAGAGGGGACTTAGCCCTTCTTCTTGCTGGGGTGGGACAAAGTCACACTGCAGACCCAGTGGAATGAGAGACACTGTTGGGGCCATTTTCGAAAAACAGAATCTGCCACGGTCATCCAGCTGAAGATTGCCAGGAACAAGATGACATGGGTGTTCTTTTTACTGCAAGCCACCCCCTCAATAAGATTCACAGCTACGAATTTTATCACGGTGTGTGAGATGATGTGGGCCTAGTAATGCTTTCCTTAAAAATAAGGATGATTTGAGGGCAGGTCCATTTTTTAATGTAGGACCGGTTGTTTGTTTTTTTTTTTTTTTTTTGTGGTACACAGGCCTCTCACTGTTGTGGCCTCTCCCGTTGCGGAGCACAGGCTCCGGACACGCAGGCTCAGCGGCCATGGCTCACGGGCCCAGCCGCTCCACGGCATGTGGGATTCTCCTGGACCGGGGCACGAACCCACATCCCCTGCATCGGCAGGCGGACTCTCAACCACTGCGCCACCAGGGAAGCCCAGGACTGGTATTTTTAAAGGTCTAAAGCCAACTGGAGCTTTCCGACTCCTTCCGATCTGCCTGTTCCGTAACAAGGGCTCAGGTGGGACGACACACAGCTCATCTGTTTCCGTAGAGCACTACCTATATGTCTGGGGTGCTGATTGGTTATTGGTAATAGAGCAATTTCCCTAGGCATAAAAATAAAATTTAGTGACTGCTTTCCATATTTAAGTCGTGAAATGCTCAAAACAGCTTCCTGCCCGCAGGAAATCTAAAACCAAGCACTGAGTGATTTGAGAGCCTCCTACATCTCCCCGGAGCCCACAGGAGTCATTTTCTTCCCTTCTCTCTCTTCTCTTTTCCTCCAACTATAATTTCCCTTGGGAGGGGAGAGTATCTGGGGAGCCCAGTTCATTGGAGATTCCAGGGCTGAGATGACTAGTGTCCACACAACGTCAGAGGTCATTGCAGGCCCTCAGCTATTCTGTGCCTTGGGGACTGGGCATTTTTTTTCTTTAAAGAGATGTATTTTTTTGGGTTTGTTCCTCCCAGGTCTGAACATGATTAAAGAGCCCAGAGAACTACATTCAATACCCTATGATAAACCATAATGGAAAAGAATATTTTTTAAAAAGAATGTATATATATATACACACACACACGTATATATATAACTGAATCACTTTGCTGTACAGCAGAAATGAACACAACATTGTAAATCAACTGTACTTCAATAAAGAAAATTGATCCAAAAAAAGAGTATATTTAGTAAGCAAAACCAGAATCTTTACAGATGATGCCAGTGACAGATATCACTAGTTATTTGTCATATTCGTTAGGACTTTAAATTAGGTTCAGCATTCAATTCCTTCATGACTGATTGTGTTGATTACTTACTGGACACTCGTTTTGCTAATAACTTTCATTAAATGTTCTTGCTGCTGTGGCTTAAATTCAAACCATGGTCTACAGTTTGTTGGGGACTTCCGTTTCCTTCCAGGGCTGCTTTAAAGGTCCCCTGGGTGCCCCTCCAAGGGCAGCCTCCTTTCTACCGCAGATCAGCTCTGTCCGCCTGCTGCCCAGGGACACAGGAACAGGCCAGAGATTAAGGACTGAGCAGGAAGGGTTGGGAAGCCGTTGGCCCTGACCGCCAGAAGATGGATGAAGAGGTTGAACGGAGACAATTTCCTCTTTTGGTGAGGGAGGGGGTCACCGTGGGGAGGACGAGAGGCTGAGACTGCAGCAGGGGTGGTGGGGAGCCAGAGAGATCATAGAGGGAGGTCCAGACTCTGCTGGGAACCACTGACACCACAGCAGACGGGGATGCCCTGGGGTCCCAGGGATGCAGCTGTGCCTCCAAAGCCCTGTCCTAACAACCTGGGGTCCAGCCCGGGCTATGGTCTAGAGGTACCTTTCAGTGGCTCTTCCCTCTTTCTTTCATCCCCAAACCCTGCAACCACGTTTCCATGTTTGTTTATTTGATGGTCAGCCTGCTCTCTCCCTGGCTTTGGCTCACTCTTTTTGGTCTCTTCTCCCTCTTGTACCTCCTCCACTTCTGATCTCTCAAAAACCTGTCGCCAGAGAGCGATCTTCCTGCTGACTTTTTTGAGGGTGCAGCTGTATCTCTTGACGCTTTTGAAAAAGCAAGCATGTTTACAACTTAAATATAGCCCAGGGTCTGGACACATAACAATTTCTCTAGAAGTTGAGTGCGAATGGCTGAATTAATTAGTTCCTATGAGCCGCTGAGCCCCGTGGTGGGTAAGGTTACTGAGACTCCATTGCTTCAGGGGTTTGGCTTCACAATTTGTGACTTGTGCTTTGCTGCAGGCTTTGCCAGCCTGGAATACAAATGAGGTCACACTGACATTTATGCCCAGACTAGAATGGCTCCAACTAGCACTTCTGAAATGGATCCAAACTTTTCTGAATATTTCCCTGTTCAAATATTCCCAAATAAGCTTACAGTTGCTTGTACAAGTCCACGAATCAGTTCCTCTGAGCGGTCCCATAGCTGCCTGCTCCCCTCACCGTGGAGAAGACCATCCCCTTTGTATCCAGAGAGTGATGGTGCCTCCAAAGGAGAATACGGAATTGGGGTGTCCCACAAAAAACTGCCTGGGCCCCAAGTGTAACAACTCCTTCCAGTTCACAGGTGGGCGAGCCTCTTCCACCAGGCTCCATGGCACCAGGTGGGTGCTGCATCAAAATGGTGGCCCTTATTGACCAGCCAGAGCGCTCAGAGCCAGCTTCCACTCCGTCAGCCAAAACCTTCAATGCTCACAGTTCCAACTCCTCCTCTTTTTCGTGGTGGATTGTCTCCCAGGAACCCTGGGGTCCTTTCCTTCAATCCATCCCAGGAAGGCCAATCCAGGCTCTCATGCATTCTTCAATATTTTTGAGCCTGAATTAGAGGTGAGTGGGGTCTCAGGCCCCCTTTTCCATGGGAGTAATTCCACCCTTATGAGAATAATTGGAGCAACCCTGCAGCTACGGAGCCCCAAGTTCATATATTAGCAGGAGACAGGATGCCTGACTCTATAAAGTAGTAAGGCAACCACACTGAGTCCATCAAATGCTTTGTTACTTGAGAGGACAGCTGATGAGCTAGTGTTTTCAGACCTGTTTCTCTCCCACCCACAGAGGGCGTAAGCGTTCTAACCCCAAAGGTCGTGGACTAATGGGGACATTGACGTAGGGCAGTCACATGGTGTACCCACCAGGTCTGACCCCCAGAGTGGCTGTGTTTCAACACACCCCTTTTTATGCAACAAAATTATTTTTCATAAAATTACAAAATGGAACAAACAATAATAATGGCCAGAAAAGAAACCTAACCAGTGACAATTTTCTCTTATTGAATTTCATAGATAAAATTGTACCAGGAAAAAATAAAAACAGAGATTTCTCTGGTGGTCCAGTGGTTAAGAATCCGCCTTCCAATGCAGGGGACATGGGTTCGATCCCTGGTAGCGGAGCTAAGATCCCACATGCTGTGGGGCAACTAAGCCCATGCGCCACAACTACTGAGACCACGTGCTCTGGAGCCCATGCGCCACGACTAGAGAGAAGCCCACGCTGCTGCAACGAAAGATCCCGCATGCCGCAACTAAAACCCAGTGCAGCCAAATAAATAAATATTAAAATAAATAAATAAAAACAAAAGAAATGTTATGGTACAGAAAAGGAAATAAGCATGGCTTTTTTCAACAGTTTTTAAATGTATGTGACAGTTTAAACTTTTGATTCTGTAAAAAAAAATTAATAGGGCTTCCCTGGTGGCGCAGTGGTTGAGAGTCCGCCTGCCGATGCAGGGGACGTGGTTTCGTGCCCCGGTCCGGGAGGATCCCGCATGCCGCGGAGCAGCTGGGCCCGTGAGCCATGGCCGCTGAGCCTGCGCGTCCGGAGGCTGTGCTCCGTAACGGAAGAGGCCACAGCAGTGAGAGGCCCGCATACCAAAAAAAAAAAAAATTAATAAACAGAAACCTCAATTAAATAGATCCAGGAGACCAGTAGGGGGCGCTCACATGCCCTGTGATGACAGAAGAGCCCAACAGGAAGGAGAAAGCCTCCTCTTCTTCCCTGGCAAGGGCTCAGCCAATGAAAAGCCAGGACTCTTTGTTTACAACCCCCTTCCCCACTTCCTTTTTCCCCCTCTATAAAAGTGGTCTCCTTCCCTTGCCATATGGGGAGTTGCATGTGGCTCGCAGTCCTCAAACCCAAATTGCAATTCTCTGCAGACCCCAAGTAAACCCATCCTTGCTGGAGAAACACCTGGCAGTCTATTTGTTTCAGGTCAACAATCCTTTGGTTACAGTCTCATATAACATTTTATGTAGATCATTGTCCAATAACCAATATGTGGATTTTTAATAAAACTGAAACATCTACAAAAGCAACAATTGAGGCAACTACTAAATCACAACATTTTGGTAAAGTTTATTTTCTTGATGTACTCTAGTTTTGACACAATTAATAGTGGCAAAAGGATACATTTCATTTTCAGATTCCAGTAAATAGTCAATGGTATGAACTAAAATAAGCAAGAGAGAAGTGAAGGAACTGGAGCCTGGCTCTTCATCTGTTTTTCTCTGCTGCCATGATCTGTTTCAAACTTCCTGGTAAAGACAGAATGTGTAGCCCCAGAGTCGGAGACGCAACTGGCACCCAAAGTGAGCCTGTGAAATTCTGTCTGCATAGCCAGGAGTTCCCTGAATTAACTCCTGATTAATTAACTCCTCCTAGAATACAGTATCTATTAGGGTATGAGTCATCATAAATGCGCTCCTTTGAAGCTTACCCAGATGTTATTGAAACAGTGACTGCTGCATTTGTCTACAACTTAGACCGAAAAAAGATTCGTATAGGCGTATTTTTATCACTGACATTGCTCAGGACTGCTGGCAAGTGGTGATAATAAAAACAAGACTGACTTTTAGTTTTATTGTTCTTTTCAACACGCTTCAGATGCCCTGTCTTACTGCCTGCTCTCAACCCACCCACTGCCTGGGGAATGTGCCACCCACTTGGTAGAAATAAACAAATCAACAAACGGAAGCCCTACCTGCAGGATGAGATCCGGTACCAGAGAAGGAATGCTGGCAAGGAAGCCTGCTTTTTCCAAAAACCAGTCTGGAAAACTCTTCCTGAAGCTTCCAGGCAAGTGCACCTCCCTCCCCGGAGACCCCAGGCCAGGTGTCCACACCTACCAAAAGCCCAGCTTTGTTCAAGCCTCCCCAAAGTCCTCCTAGCTCCCCGAAAATCCAAATAAAAAATTACCCTAATAACTAGTAATTATTTGCATATCGAATTTCTTTGGGACTAAATCTAAATGTACACTGGAATAAATTGTTCTAGTTTGGGAGACGGGGAAATAGAACATTTTTTTAAGCGAAGCAAAGTTATTCTTCTTCAAAAATGGCACTAGAATCCCGTGATAGACAGATTAAAGCTCCCCAAAGATGTCCCGACGGAATCCCCAGAACCTGCGGATGTGTGGAGGGCCAGCAGGCAGAGCCGGGAGCAAAGACCCGTGTGCAGTGGGCAGGGTCAGAGCGGCCTGGCCAGACCACGGACACAGCTGGACGCCCAGGGCCCCAGTCACGGATGGGTGGGTCTCCATGGGCCCTGGGTCCTTCTGACCGCCCAGCACAGCAAGCGAGCTGGACTGAAGGCCTCGCATTTAAGCCACCATGCCTTCACTAAGGCTGTGACCAGTTTCAAGAGTCTGGAATATTCTTATTGGCTTGGAGTCTGGATAAGGCACCAGTAGTGGACCCGAGAGGAAACTCGATCTACCTTAAGTTTGAGTTCAGGATACATTCAGAGGCTCTTTACTTTTCGGATGTAATATTTTGTAATGATACACGGGCTTGTGTCAGTTTCCTATTGCTATCCTAACACGTGATCATAAATTTAGTGGCTTAAAACAACTCAGATGTGTTATCTTATAGTTCAGGTGGCCAGAAGTCTGCATGGACTTCACTGAGCTAAAATCAAGATGTCAGCAGAGGGCTTCCCTGGTGGCGCAGTGGTTGAGAGTCCGCCTGCCGATGCAGGGGACACGGGTTCGTGCCCCGGTCCAGGAAGATCCCACATGCCGCGGAGCGGCTGGGCCTGTAGCCATGGCCGCTGAGCCTGCGCGTCTGGAGCCTGTGCTCCGCAACGGGAGAGGCCACAGCAGTGAGAGGCCCGCGTACCGCAAAAAAAAAAAAAAAAAAAAGGAGAGAGGAGACGCAGTCCACATGTCCTACCAACCTCCCGGAATCCTTCTCGCTGGAATCCGTCTTGGCTGAGCAATGCGTGTGCCACCAGGAAGGACCCTGAGTCAGAATGGTTGGCCAGAGACAACCCGGACACCAACCCCATCACCATCAAACCTGAGACCGTGAGCCACGTGACAGAGGAGTCCTCCTGGGTCCCCTCACCCTCCTGCTCTCTGCCAGGGCGCCCCTTCCCAATATCTCTTGCTTTGTCAGCACGTGTGTCTCCTCGGATAATTCATTTCCGAGGGTTAGACAAGAGCCCGCTCTCAGGCCCTGGCAGGGGTCCCCCTTCCTGCAACATCTCTGTACATCCAGGTACCAAGACCCAGGCTCCGTCTGGGGCGTCTTCCGCACCTGGGTCTGCCTTCTCAAAACCTCCCTCCGGATCGTCCCAACGTGCCTGGTCCCATCTTCCTCCCGGCCGTCCCCATCGCAGCCCCCTCTCCTCTCCTGAAGACCACCCCCCGCAAGCTGCCCCAGCTGTCTCTTCAGTGCTCAGCCTCCCTCCGCTGCCTGGGGCCACGTCCAGCGCGATGAACAACCCCCCCCCCAGAGGCTCCCCACCTCCTCGCCTGGACTCACCCTTCCGGGGTCCAGCACCTCCCTCTGCTCTCTCTAGTAGAGGGGCTCTCTTCTTCCAAAGCCCGCCAAGGGCACTGGAGGTGGGGACGTGGGAGATGGGCATCCTCCTGGCTACACGCGGATTCCAGACTCTTGCCCGTGAGCCCGTCCAGCCCCAGAGCTCACCATCCCTCTACCGCAGGGACCCGGCTCTGCAGCCTGCCTGTCCTTGGCCGGCTCACATCACAGGCTGCTGCCCTCTGTCAACCCCGTTTCTCACGTTGATGCTTCGACCCCTGAGTGAGCTGCAGGAATTCACACCAGCACAGCAATCCGTGGTCTCTGAGCCCTGGGAGCACTCGGGGCCTCTCGCGGTCACACACTCGCGTCCGCCCCCCTCCCCCCGCTGTCGTGCTGTTCCACATCTTTACAGCTTTCCCCAGATGCCACCCCCCAGCCCCCGCTGTGCCTACTTCCCATTTCTCTCTGAAGTCCCTGCATCCAAAGTCACGGAGAAAACCAGACGGTGAGCTTCACCTCCTGCCCCCCTGGAGGCTTGAGCTCTCTTGCACACATCATGTCGAAACCGAGCAGGACCTTGGGGGGCCCTCCCAAGTACAAAAGCCTTTCCGTGTCCCACATTTCTTGCTTGTAGGGAGCAAGTTCAGCCTCCTAGACCTTCCTGAGTTCCAAAGGGCAGATTCAAATAGTTACTAATGAGAGGAGTGACGGGACGCAGAAACAAAGGGAAGGCAGTCCAGAAACAATAGTGCAGCGATGGGGCAGCGTCTGGGTTCCTCCCGAAGGGATATATGGGAAAATCTAGTACAGACCTCTGAGTTCTTCTGTGGGAACTAAGGCCCCCGCCCAGGTGGAGGATGCCCGCCAAACGGAGAGGTCGTGCCAGGGCCCCACTGGTCGCGGCTCAGAGAGAATGGAAAATAAAAGGAGACACGTAGGTGGGATGCCCAGTCATCATACAGGGAGGTCCTGCTCTTTCTTATCAAAGCAGGGCCTCACGGGCAGCCCTCGGAGTGCACACACACGAGGCGCGTCTCAAAGGCCTTTAGCAACTGCCAGGAGGCTCAGCCTTCTCACCCTGAGCGATTACGACTCACCCGGGCATGGCTCAGAGCTGGTGTGTGTGGGGGGGGGTGTGCCTGGAGGTGTGAGCCTGGGCAGTGCCCGCTGCCTCCAACCTACAGGGAGCACCGAGAGCTCACCGTGCCTGCGAATCACTCTCAACAGCAAAACGCAGAGAAGGTTAACTCACGCTCAGATCTGGAAGAACTGGGGCTAGGGCCTAGGTCATGTTTCATGGTTAATTGTTTTCATTTAGTTCATTTTTTTTCATTTAACATTCCATTGTTATATTATCAAAGTCTCTCGCGCCTCCAGTTTGAAAGGTGCACCTGCCCTACGAGGCTCGTTACATACAACGGAGGCCCTCTCCCCTGGTCCCCCCCATTTCCTGTTTCCCAGGGACAGCCACCTTTGCCAGCGTCACCTGATTCTTTCAGTAGCTGCCTCCACATCTGAGATCACTGTGGGCTCGGGATCCACCGCCTGGCGGTTAACAGGGACCCTCGTCCACAGTGGTTGAGGACTTGGGTCCATTCCACAACTTTGGCTCCACAGCACACACGTGCCATATCCTGCTCTCCACCTTCCCAATTAGGTGATATAGTAACTTCAGTGAGATCCGGTAGCTGGTGTGTACATCAGTATCAATTTGTAAATGCAGTTCCCAGCTGTGATGGCGAGTTTTGTGTCAACTTGGCCAGGTGGTAGTACCCAGTTATCTAATCAAACACTAACGTCGGTGATGCAGTGAGGGTATTTTGTATTTTGTAATGCAGGTGTTGCTACAGAGGTAAACACCATCTACAATCAGTTGCCTTTAAGTAAAGGAGATTATGGTCAATGATGTGGGTGGGTCTGGTCTAATCAGGTGAAAGGCCTTAGGAGCAACACTGAGGTTATCCTGCAGAAGAAGACATTCTACCTCAGGGCTGCAGCCTGAGCTCCCAGAGTTTCCAGACTTCTGGTCTGCCCTTCAGAGTTGTCTTACCAACCCCACAATTACATAAGCCAATTTCTGTAAATAAATAAGATTTGTTTGTTTGTTTATGTACACATAAAGGATAACTCTTGTCCTACTAGCTCTGTTTCTCTGGAAGCCCTTGACTGATGCGCCAGCTAAGCCTACGGTATACAATGCCGACCTCTCCTTTTCTACATCTCTCGGATTTTCTTGGAGTCAGTGCTGCTCTTGGTTTTTCTTTGCCTGGTTTCTGACGCTGTTGACACGAATTTACCCCAAACTTCCCAGACTGCATGGCTGTCCTCTCCCTCCACTCCCTTGCTGATGCTGGGGAACCTCCACTTGCCCCCTTGGGTTGTCCTCTGGACCCCACAGAGCTGCCTCCAGGACCTCCCTCCACTGTGACTCATTGTCCCACTCTCCCAGGGGACCTCCCTGGATTCTGCACCCCTCTTGCTTGCTTTCCTCCCTCAGGTCCATGGAGCACATCTTAGTCAGTGTCCTGAAAAAAGATGACTAGAAAACAATTTTCCTGAGATCTTCAATATCTGAAAATGTCTTTTTCTCCCCTCAGACTGATGGCTATGGAATTCTAGGCTGGAAATCACCCTCCCTCAGTTTCGGGAAGGACATTGTCCTGTTGTCTGCCAGCTCCCAGTGTTGCCTTTGACGTGTCCGAAAGGTGTTCTGCTTCTGGACCCTCTGTCAGAAAACTATCTGCCTTCTGAAAACCGTACGGGGTTATTTTGGCCCAGGGTGTTCTGAAATTTTGTGACCATCTACCATGGAGGGAGTCTTCCGTTTCCATCATGCTGGGCGCTGGCCTCTCTTCCCACTTAGAAACTCATATCCTTCCTTTCTGGACCCCGATGTTCCCTCCTGTCGTCCTTCTGGTCTCTCTGCTGGACTCCCAGTATTTGGATGTTGCACCTGTGGGGTCAGTTTTCTAATTTTATCTTATTTCCTCTTGACTTCCATCTCTTTTCTTTCTGCTTTGCTTTCTGGGAATTTTTTTCAACTTTCACTCCAAACTTTTTATGCAGCGTTAAATTTCTACGATCTTTTTTTTTTAACTCTAAGAACTCTGTTGTTCTCCTACATTACTTTTCTAAAATTATTTTTGAAACGTCGTCTTTTTGCTTCATGGTAGAAATAGCTCTTTAATGCTCTTGAAATTTTTGATAACTTTGTGTTTTTAAACTTTCTGCTTCTGCATATTCTAAAAAGCTGGCTGGATCTTCTGCGTAGGTGGACAGAGCCTGGAAACGTGGATTCGCTATGGGTGTGGAGGGTGTGTCTTTGTGAGCCGTTCAGTTTGGGGAACTGCTTTCTTTGTTGGTTCAGATTCTCAGACTCCAACAATCTTGTTCCTGGAGGCTGAAAGCCCGAGGTTCTGGAAGCCTCATGGGAGAAGTGGGGTGGGTGTCCACTGAGTCTCCTGGTGCCTTCAGACGGTGCCCCTCACCCGGGGAGATGCTGCTTCTCCCAGCATCCGTTCTGCCCTCCAGAGACCAACCTTCTGCCAGGAGGGAGGAGAGGTCACCCAGCTGTGGAGACAAGGGAAGGAGATCGGGGCATCTTTCCACCCACCCCCTCACCCTTCCCAGAGCCCCGGGTGCCATGGTCCTGAGCGCCCCAGCTCTGCGTTCCAGCCCAGCTCGGCTTGCTTTTCTCGGCTGCTGATTTAGGATCCCCATTCTTTTTGGCTAGTTCAGTTTGGTTTCAAGTCTATCCTTTTTTACTATCGTCTTCTGTTCTATTTGCCCTTGGAGGCTGATGATTAAAGAACAAATGGAACAAAAGACAAAATTAAAAAACCTTCCTATCATTTCAGTGAGGTTTCAGTGGGGAACAGGGGGAAGGGGTGAACGCATTTGTTCAATTCTTCCACTCTTACTGGACATTCCCTCCTTCACTTTCTATACCCTTAGAAGCCCCTGTGACCCAAAACTTCTACCCGGAGTGTGGCTTCTGTGAAGACACTTCCTGGCAGGAGAAGACTTCAGGTTAGAAAGTAACTGTGGGTGTGAGGAGTGCTCATTCCACTGGCATACAGCTGCTGGGGGCTGGGGTTAGCATCCTGCTTGTGCTCGGTAACTATCCTGCCGAGCCCAGTGAGGGGCGACTCAGAGCAAGGCTCTTGGGAGCGCCTGGTTTCCCGTATCCTCACAGCTGATATCCAGCACATCTAGTGCACCCTCAGCTAAGAATGTGCCTTCCAGGAATCTGGTGCATTCAACCCCATCCCCCAAAGGGAGGTCCTTCCTCTTAATGAAAACCGGTCCTCTCTGACTTCAGGATGCTGGGTGCTGTGAGCGTTCCGAGCAGAACAGGTTCGTCCGTGCCCTGGAGAAGCAGGGTTGGTCTGGGTACTAGCTCATGGACCGGTCTCTGCCTTGTGGTCCAGCCAGGGATGGCAGTTTCCCAGAGGGCACTTTCTGTAGCCCTGGTGTTGGGTCTACCCTGAGCATCAAGCGTTCCAATTCAAACAATGCAAAGGCAGCTGGTGAAGCCGTCGTGCCTGGTGTTTGCCTGACTTCACTGTCACATTCATGGGGCACCCTATGATTTCCAGTGTGTTAAGCTGTGTTCTTGAAAATCATTCGTATTCTTTCACATCATGGACTGGAGAGAGCCAGGAGCCTGTAAATTCACCAGCGGGCTTGAAGTAGCCTCTGGTGTGTTCTGCCATCTAAGTAGATAAATAAGCAAGAAACCTGTAGGGAATAAATTTCATAATTTTCCTTTTAAAAAGCTACATGGATTTTTTAAAAACCAGCTTTCTGGGCATATCATTTATGTAAAATACAACACCAATTTTAAGTGCACAGTTCAGTGAGTTTTGTGACAACTGTATAGGGTCATGGTACCACAGCTACGGTCATGACATAGAATGTTTCCGTCCCTGGAAGAACCCCTGGTGCCTCCTGGCAGCCCCTCTCGCCTCATGTCTCCCAGCCTCCACCTCCAAGCAGCCGCTGACCTGCTCTATGTTACTGAAGTTTTGCCTCTTCTAGATACACGGAATCATACAATTATTCAGTTTGGCTTCTTTCACTTAGTGTAATGTTGCTGTGTATCAGAAATGTGTTCCTTTTTACCTCTGGGTGGTATCCACTCTGTGGCCAGACCACAATTGATTTTCCACTCATCACTTGATAGATACTGAGTTTTTAGCTATTACGGATAAAGCTGCTACAAACATTTGAATAAAATTCTCTGTGTGTTCATATGTTTTCATTTCTCTGGGATAAATACTCTTGAGTAGAATTGCTGGGTCATATGTTAAGTGTCTGTTAAACTTTATAAGGAGCTGCAGGACTGTAAAACTGTAGAGATGACACGTGTGGCCATTCACATTTAAACTCATTAAAATTAAATAAAATTTTCAAGTCAGGTCCTCAGTTGCAGTAGCCACTTTACAAGTGCTCAATAGCCACACGTGACTAGTGACTACCATATGGGATAGCCCAGACATGGAATATATCCATTATCCCAGAAAATTCTACCAGACAGCGTGGGTATAGAATTCAAAACCTGGAGTTTCAGATTCGAAACTTCTTCATTGATTTGGACGAAAGGTGTTCTTTAAAGCCATGGGTAGGTTTTCTCACTGTTGTTGATGGAAACATTAACATCCTTGCCAAGTCTAGTTAAAAGAGGAACCATCCCATCCTGTGTTCACTTTGCAGAACTAAGGTTTGAAGCTGCCGAAGAACCAGATTGCCCAACAGCCTGGAGAAGTTATTGTCGGAGCAGCTGGCTGTCCATGTGGGGAAGCCACCCACGGGGACCCACTGCCCTCCCAGCCTTGGCAAATTTCTGTAAACAGCTGCAAGACCCCAGGACCCCGTTGGAATTGAGGGGGAACTCTGCTCATAGCTGGGGAAATGCCAGGGGCGCCATGACAGGTAACATATAATAAGCAGGTTGGAATCACTATCTCAGAAATAAGCTTATACGTTGCTTTTCAGATGGTCTCTTCATTCATCGCTTTTTGAAAAAAGAGCATGAAGTCCGGCTGATATGGTGTGGGTTGAGGTCAGCCTTTACCCTCTTAAGTTTCAGGTTCCAGCATCCATAAAGGCCCCTGGATTTGACAAATTGAAATTTTTTCTGACCATGGTCCAAATGGGTTTGTTTCACCTTGGCTTTTCCATATGAGGTTCTGCTTTCCCGGCAGCTGGGGCTAATGGTGAGGCATCTGGACCTGGGACAATCTGGGACATGGCTCAGTCCCCTGTGTGTGGTCTTTCTCAGGGAAGGGAAGTCGCATCACTTAAGAAGGGGCTTTTGTTACCTCTGGGGCAATGTTGCATTTTGTGAAAGAAAGTATTTTAACTGCAGATTTGGACAAAGCTGGCAAAACAATAGTCCCTCTTGTGGTTTTAGCCGTTAATCTTCTTTTATGTAGGGGGAAAATCAGATGCCTCAATGACATCATCATTTGGCTCAGAAAAGAACCAATGGAACCGATGGGTACCATTGTTTCCCTGACACAGTGGTTGAAGAAGAAGATGCACTTGCTTTTTCTTTTCCGGGAGAGAGAGGGCACATCTGCAGCTGACCGCCCATAAACATGGCCAGATTCTTAACACTGGGAGAATTTGCTGGAATGGCTTTGTGGAAGTGATTCAACACTTCCAAAAAGGCTCCTCCATCTATCATCTGCTTTCTTTTCATCCTTAAATAAAAAGAGCTCTTTTTTTGTGTGTTAAGTCGGTGGAATGGGTCTTCCCTTCCCCCTTCACTCCACTGTTCCTTTCTCTCCTTCACCTTCGGTGGAAAAAGTCATTTAGGGCAATAAAGCAATGAAGTTATCTTATGAGAGGTGAAAGGTGATCGGTATAACTGAGGGGAAATGTGTGTGTATCCAGATGCTCTGCAGGAAGAGTCAGAATGGCATGACAAGCCCGTCCTTGGGGAGGACCCTGAGGGCTCACTCTGGGAAACCACAGTCTCCATGGTCTTGTGAGAGGCTCCCCAGGGAGAGGGCTGGGGGAAGAAGACAGATGGGATAGAAAACGGGAGCAACACTGAACGGCACAGAAAGGGGATCTCGGACACCCATCACGATTTAACTCTATTACACCAGAACTACCTGAGTGGCAAAATGCAATTCGCAAAAGGCCCCATGGTGTGAGTATTTATGCTCTGTTCTATACCCTTTTGCAGAGAGTGTGGACCACACCAGCAGGGTTACCTAATTGACTTTCACGGATTGAATGCAAACATGGCCCCACTTTTCCACTCTTTCCCATAATCATGGGATTTTGCACTCTTTCCATCAAGACCTGGAGTACATTTTCTGCTTCCCTTGAATGCAGATTGGCCTCTAACTTGCTTTAGCCAGTGAACGTGGTGGAAGCATCTGAACCAAGGCTTCCAGATGTTTTGTGCCCTTCTGCTCTCTCACTTGGACCCCTGCCTCCACCATGAGAACAAGCCCAGGCTAACCAGCTGGAGGATGACCCGCCATACGGAACAGAGCCGCATCTTCTTAGCTGAGACCATCCTAGACCACCTAGCCTCCAGCCAGCTCGCAGATGTACGCACAAGCCCAGCTGAACCTGAGCAGGCAAACTATGGGTTGGTAAGCAGTAATGCATGACTGCCTTTTTAAGCCACTAAGTTTGTGGGTAGTTTGTGACAAAAGCAATGACGTAACTGGTAATTCTTTGGAAACTGAAGGTCATTGAGGGCAAAGAGATTACAGATGGCATAAAATCATAATAAAACCCAAACGATAATCGGCATTGAGTTGTGCATGAGCTGTGGTTATGATGAAGCAGAGTCCTGCAGGGTGTTCATCTCTCAGCTGCCAAGGGCCTCGAGGCATCCCTATCAAGCTTCCATTAGAGCGCCTTCTCTAGACCCTCGGCTCAATCAACTCCCAACTCAAAAGCCAGCACAGCATTCACTCGCAAGCCTGTGGAAGTGAGCCTGTCTTCCGGTTCCTGATGCCATGTGGCCAGTCATCTGTAAACCAGATAATCTTCACTGGATGAGTTTCAGTTTACTGTAAGAATAGTACATATTTATCGAAGCAGACACAAAGTATGAAATCCCACCACCTAGAGAAAAGAGCTGTAAACGTTCTGGTAACCATCCTTTAAACATGGTCTTGCACAAACACACACATACAACTTTCATAAACGGGTTGCTACAATTCAAATTTATGCTTATTGCTTTTCTGAAATGCTCATTGTAGACAATTCAAACAAGAGGGAGTATCTAAAGTCAAATAGGAAAGTCCTCCTTTGGCCTCTAACTGCAGAGCTGGCGAAATTTTTCCAGAACATTGTTCTCTTTGTAACTGTGCTTTATGTGCTGAATTCTAAAACACGAATTTGTGTTTCAGCTACATCCATTTCATAATCCAATTCTTCCACTGAGGTTCTTGTTTCCATGTTATTAGCTTTTGTTGTTTTATTATTTTTAATTCTTAGGAACTGTCTTTTACGTCTAATTGATCATTTTCATAGCAGCCTGTTCTTGTTTAATGAATGTACGGTTGATTCTCAAAACTCTCTGAGGTTATTAATTAGGCTTTTAAAGGACTTCTTTCTCTTTCTTGTCTTAACCATGTTTCTTGCAAGCCATATGCTATGCTTGCCACTTTCAGGCACTTGATTTTCCTCCAAAGTCTTATAATCCTTGTATGTGGCTTTGTATGTATCGATGAAGCTCTAGATTTATCAATATCAATAGCTATCGTGAGCATCTTTCGTAAAAATGAAGTCAGTTTCAATTCTCTAGTCGTGTATGTTCCCGGAGGGCCATGTTTGGCTGCATGATTTGGGGGTGGCTTGTCCATAGCTGCAAGGAGGTGAATATTAGCCAGTAGGGGGGTCTTTCTGTAGTTTGTGTGGATGGGGAATTGGCTAGTGGACTGCAGATTCTCTTTGGTGGAGAAAGAAAGATAGAAGTTAGCCTGGGAGCAGAGTATGTGAGCGTGTATCAGAATCACTTGGAGGAAGTGTTGAAGCACAGCTTGCTAGGCCTCACCTGCTGAGTCTCTGATTCAGAGGATTTGGGGTGGAGCCTGGGAATTTGCATTTCTAACAGGTTCCCAGAGGCTGTTGATGCTGCTGGTACAAGGATGACACTTTAAGAGACGGGGAATGAGGGGATCTCACTGCTGTGTGAAGACTCTTGGCTTTTTACCCCTCCTTGCTGATGTGGACTGAAGCTGCCGGAGACAGGGCCTCAGCTGATGCTCTGATGAGGGCACAGTCTTACAGCAGAGGCCTGGGGCTCTTCTGGAACCTGGCCACCGAGGCCCAGGCCCAGCCTGCCCCCTGACTTTGGGAAGTTTCTGAAAAAGTAGTCCGTTTACTTTTTCTGCACCTCCGTTGGGCTGTGAGCTGTTTCAGTTCTGACTAAGCTTTTCTTACTTCCATCCTATCTACTGTATAAGATTCATAGATTTTAAATAATTTCTCATGTGTTTTCCAGCATTGCTAAGAGCTCCTCCCCCTACTTCTCTTTACCTTTTAGTATGTAATTTCTCAACATACATGAAAGAAGAGAAAATAATATAGTAAACCCCTTTGTACTCACCACTACATTTTAAACGCTTCTGTTATTTAAATATCTCTTCTGTCATTAAATGAATTTGGGGAGGAAGATGGGTAAACCAAGTGTTCAATCCACCATCTGGATCTGGCACTCCCTATTGAAACCGTAAATAAAATATTATCCAAATTTGTTTGTGAGTTTCCATTCTCAGCAGTCTCACCTTTCTAGTTCTTCTTAGCTATACTGTGTTTTCCAGAACGTTTTGCCCGTGTGACACATTCAACCTCATTTCATGAATTCATCCACAAATAAGCCAAACGTATCATAACAATAGGGAACAGAATGAAGTTACATAATCTCCATCGTTAAACCCACAAAACTTTAAATCTTGAAGACTGAAGTGAGGCCAATAATGGATAATAATAGCTGCCTCTTGGGAGGATAGGGTTTTGTTCATTTACAGGAGAAGCTTTGTCTTGCGTTTAGTTCACGCCTCCAACCCTTAGATCCTTGCTACTTTTCTTGTATCTGTGTATTCTTCCATCTGTCCTGAGATGACAAGCTTGGGCCATATTTGGATAAGCTTCTAGATGCAAGGGGTTTGCAGAGGTGGAGATCAACTATGTTGATTTTCTTGAGTTAATATTTTACTACTTATCTGAGAAATGTATGTGGAAATGGAGAATAGGGATTTAGGACAAATGTTTTCCTACTTCCTAGTATGTGTTCTTGGGCTTAACCTCCCTAATTCTTGATTTCTTCATTTGCTAAAGAGAACAATAATGTCCACCTGACAGAACTATCAGAGGACCAAATATGATAACATACACGAAATACCATGGGTTCTGCCTGGCACATAATAGGCGTTCAATAAAAGAAAATACAAGGTAATTCCCTTTTCCTTGGTCTTCCCAAGTGCAGTCAGGTGTGATTTTAATTGACATTTCTTTAATTACTAGGGATGTTGAACGTTTTCTATGGGAACACTTCCTGGTGTTTGAATTTTCTATTAATTCCTCTACCCTCTCTGTTCATTTAAGTGTACTGTAATGGTATATATGGGCATATAAATTAACCCATTTGCCTCCACGGTTCTGGAGAAGAACAATTCTATTGTTTTTCTCTTTATGCTTGTTTATTTAGCTAGCTGGATGGTTAACTTTGCTGTACTGGATAAATAATATTCAAGGCCGGAATGCTCTTGCTGACCTGTTTTAATTTATAATTGAATTCATAGATAATTTCTAAGTTAGAAAATTGCAGTCTGGAAGATCTTTAGTCTCTGAGCAGGCCCGAACCAGGTAAAACAATAAGGCAGTGGTTCTCTTTAGTTCTCTCCAGGTTCTATTCTCTCCCTAACTCCTTCCAGTCTGATTGCAGTTGTTTTGGTTTGAAGCCACTGAGAGCTGACCTATAACAGACTGGGCTTTATTTCCAGAACCCGGAGCCCTGGTTAAAGAAGCAGCAAGTTAGCTGATCATTGGTTAGAGAGAGAGGCCATGGGCCGAGCACAGGGTGCAGCCTTGACCCCTCCCGGGCCAGCACTTGGAAGGAACTATGATGGGTGTGTGAACACCAGGCATCATTTCCCACTCTTTAATTCTTTTTTTTTTTTTTTTAAGCAAAGACAATACACATACCATACAAAAATGTATGAAACAGACATGAAAATCATCTCCCCAGCCTTACATCCTAAAACTTTCCACTGATACCAGTTGGGTATTTTTCATTCCTGGCATCTTCTATGCATATATACCTGCTCTCTCCCCACTAATTTCTCTTTCTCTAGCTTATTAAATCCACATTGTAGACATTTCTCCAAGTTTAGAGTTACAAATCTAGAATGTTCTTTCCATGATTGCTGAGTTTTCCTTTCCATGGATATATGGGGTCCTAACTGATGTTCATTTAGGTTGCGGCTCTTTCTCACCTTTGCAAACATCTGTGTGAGCGAACCTGTATGAGGAGCTGCTGGGTCACAGATGCTAAACTTTAGATCAAATAGCCATTGTCGAATACCTCCAGCTTCTGCTCTTTCTAATCTTAGCACTTTAGGGGTCTCCCTTTCTGACTCAATTCTACACTCACTAGCAGGTCCAAGGGCATATCTCTCCAAGAGCACCTGCTGGTTCCTCCAGTTGGATTCTGTTCTGGGTTTCTGCCTCCCTGTGTTTCTTCCACGTCAGGATTTGAAGTCAGATGCCCACCAATCTCAAAGCTCCATCCCACTTCATTCCAGAAAATTGCTTCTGCCACTGTTTCTTCCCAGCCTCGTGTATCTTTGTTAGCAGCTAAAACTAGTCCTCGGCTCAGCATGCAGGTTTACTTCTAGACCCAGGTCTCACTTGGAGAGCCCTTTTCTGGGGCACAGACAGGCAGGCACACACACCGCCTCTTTGGATCCTGTTCCCACCATCCTAGGTCCCCACTACCTGGTGGAGCATCTGCCAGGCAGAGCTCACTGCAGATGGAGGGCTTGGGCTTCTTGGGAGAAAGAATCTGTGATGGCTACTCCCCAGGATGGTGTCATCTGGGCCCCATCTCTGTGCCCAGTAATGACTTCTCCACTGCAGCCAGGAAGGGCAGGCACTGAGGTCACCCAGTGAGAACCTGGTGCAAGCCATCTATTTCAAAGGGCTTCCTCCAGCCAGTAACGTGTGTGTGTGTGTGTGTGTGTGTGTGTGTGTTTGTGTGTATGTTTCTCTTCTGCATCTTTCCCCTGCCTGGGCTACAGGGATCACATCATCCCATCCATTTTCTCATGCCCATCTGTGTAGCAAGGAATACGAGCAGTGGTGTGCTGGTAGATGTTAACCAACCAGCTCCCGGAGGAAAAAAAGCCCTGATCATCATCTACTGATTTCCAGGGTGTAAATATTTCCACCTTGGCCAATTTCAAACTACTAACAGGATATCACTAAATTCAGAGTTGGGAAGAAATGCACAGTAACCATGATCGTTACGTGGGATTTCTGCCGTATGGCACAATAGATGTAAATAGCCTCAAAAGCATTGAGAATAGTAAAATAAGCAGGAAGGGACGAGTTTTGAGTATGTATTACTTCTTTTTTAATATAATTTATTTCTAAGTTTATCTACTTTGATTTTTAATAACAGCTGTGTTTAACAGCTGGCTCTCAAATTTCCTCAAACTTTAGCAATCAGCTCCTGTGATCTGGTAAGCCACTGATGGCTTATTACACCACTGACTGGCTCTCAGAGGGAAGGAAAGGCTGAGATTCTGGCATTTTCTTAAACATTTATGCTAAAGAGTGCCCCTTTCCCGTACAGTTCTTTGGCCATGTGCCTGACACCTACATCTCCTATCTCACTCTTCTGGTGGAGAAAATCAGGTGGACTCCTGATTTGGGTGGGTCATTTTTTTGGAGTCCTCTGGAATGTTTCGGAAAGAATGATTCTGGGGAAATACTTGTTCTCAGTATCTCCCGCAGAGGTTAAGGTGGGCCTTGATTCTAACATACAGGTCTGCGCATCTTCTGAGTTTCTGCATCTCTTGGGTACCTGAGTAGAGAGCTATTTGTGTGAGTTTTCACAAAGGAAGCTGAGAACACTGGTCTCCTTGACTCCTGGGGATGAGCTTATCTGAGACCAAGATAGAGACAAAGTCAGAGAGCAGCTGGTGAAAAGATTCCAAATGCATTTGCAAAAGGTTTCCTTTTCTTACAGAAACTCTCCGTCTAGCTTTCAATAAAAGAGCTTGAAGATTTTTTTCCCACTGATTAGAAATCCAAATCCAGTTTTTGGACTAAATCCCATTAACCAACCTAAATCTTTGAATTGATACAATGTGTAAATTCATCAACAATAAAAATAGAAGGGGATGGGGGAGGGAGGGATTGGAGGTTTAGGATTAGCAGATGTAAACTCTTTTACATAGGATGAATAAACAACAAGGTCCTACTGTATATAGCACAGGGAACTATTAAAAAAAATAAAAGTTAATAGTTGCATGAATAGTGCAAATCCTCCTTGAGCTTGGGGGCTGATGGTCAGGCGTAGGAGCTTCGTTCCCCCCAAACCCACCTCTGTCTTTTGCTTCAGGACGTGGGGCTGGCTCGCTGGCATTTCTCACCCCATGCCCACCACATTCCCTTTTCCCGGGTGCTGTTTCAGGATCCTTTTCAACACAGCGATCTAAGGACCAATTATCTGCCAGGTGAGGCACAAGGGAGGAAACAGATGTTTTACCCCACGATCACTGAAGCACACACACATACACGAATACCTACGCACAAATACACACACACACAAACACACAGACCATAAACACAAACACGCGCACATACACAGAGAGTTCATCGGCTGTCTTGTGGGAAATCTTTCAGCCGCTCAATTTCTTGCCTTTCCCTTACCTACTTTTCTTTACTGATGTCAGCCAGTTTAACCAGCAAGGGTTTCCTGTAGCAAGTGACCCTATTCCTTGTGAAGATGTTTACATTTCTTGGATGGTGCCTGGCTTGGGGCATTCATCAAGCCAAGGATTCCGTACCCCATTAGCATGTGTGGGTCAGGTTCTACACCACCGGGCGATTCTCAGACCCCAGCGGGGTGTCATACAGGTCAGCTTGATTCTGACCCTCTCTACCTGGAGATGATATCAGATCCCACAAGGTAAGGGCTCCGTCCCCACCCCCTACTTCAGATGCCAATCGTCCAGGTTGTTACCTGTGCTTTTGACCAACCAGCTAGAGATGAGGGGTTCCAAGGACTCTGTCACTGGGTTCATTCAACTTCCTGCAGGGGCTCTGAACTCAGGGAAACATTTCACTTACTAGATTTCACTTACTAGATTAGCAGTTTATTATAATGGGATACAACTCTGGAACAGCCAGATGGAAGAGCTGCACAGGATGAGGCATGGGAAAGGGACACAGAGCTTCCATGCCCTCTCTGGGTCCCCACTCTCCCCAGATCTCCACGTGTTCACCAACCTGGAAGCTCTCTGAACCCTGTCTCTTTGGGTTTTTACGGAGGCTTCATTATACAGGCATGATTGACGAAATCATCCGCCACTGGCCACTGATTCAACCTCTAGCCTCTCTCCTCTTGCGGGGGACGGGAGCAAAAGTTCCAACCCTCTAATCACATGGTTGGTTCTCCTGGCAACCAGCCCCCATTTTAGGTGCCCCCCAAATCACCTCATCAACATAATAAAAGACACCTTGGTCACTCATCACTTAGGAAATCCCAAGGGTATTATGTGCTCTGAACTAGAAAAGGCTTAGGGACCAAACACATATTTCTTATCATAAATCACAATATCACAGTACCCTAGTGGAGAGTGGAGGGCAGGTGGGAGCGGATGGGACGTCAGAAGGCTACATGGTGCGTTGCTTGCTGGCCCCTAACTCCTTGCGTCTTTAGTGAGGTCACTAAGTTCACACCCTGCGGAGGTGATGGGTTATCACGGAGGGAGTGGGGAGAGCTTTGTGTGGAGCTTTAGCAGCACATGCCTGCTGGCTGGTATTTTTTTTTAATTAATTTTTATTGGAGTATAGTTACTTTACAGTGTTGTGTTAGTTTCTCCTGTACAGCAAAGTGAATCAGCCATACCTATACCTATATCCCCTCTTTTTTGGATTTCCTTCCCATTTAGGTCACCACAGAGCAGTGAGTAGAGTTCCCTGTGCTAGACGGTAGGTTCTCATGAGTTATCTGTTTCATACATAGTAGTGTATATATGTCAATCCCAACCTCCCAGTTCATCCCACCCACCCCTACCCACCTTGGTGTCCATACCTTTGTTCTCTACATCTGTGTCTCTATTTCTGCTTTGCAAATAAGTTCATCTGTATCATTTTTCTAGATTCCACATAGGAGTGATATTATATGATATTTGAGTGAGGGAAAGCTGTGATGTGACAAAAGGGTCCCAAGGACACGCGAATAATCAGGCGAAGTTCCGCTGTTTCACGTCTCTTGGTAGCACTTTATTAATTCTATGAAATTTCATAAAAACAAATAACTAACTTTTCTAATAAAAAACTGGACTGATATTTTCCAGTGACCTCAGAATAAAATCTGCCATAGAAATGCTTCACATCTCTAGAAAGTTTTCTTATCGTGCCCTTTACCATGTATCAGCCAATTGCCACCATCCCTCCCCCAAGGCGTGGCGGGAGCTGGATTGCTCCCTTCGGCCTCCCTCCCACCTCCCAGGTCCCCTCCTCCCATCTCCCCCTGCCTTGGGCTCCAGGAGGCTGCCTGTATGAAGGCATCAACCTGGCGCTCTGGCTAGGGGGTTTGGTCAATGCGGAGCCCCAGTAGGATGTTGGAGGGGGAGGTTGAGGTATTTATTCCCCCAGAGCCCTTTCTGCAGGTCCCCTCTGGCTGGCTGTCACTGCTCCTCTCAGGGCAGGTCTCTGTATTCCTCCTTCGTCTTCCAAGGTCTGGTAGCTGCTCCCTCCCCTCCTCCCACAAGGCCTAAGGATGTTGTTACTGGCCCCAGGGTACCACTCTGAGCCTTATTATTTCCCTGCATGGGATCCAAACCTGTGTAAATAGTTACTCCACTGTATTAGTTTCCTATTGCTGCAGAAACAAATTACCACAAACTTAGTAGCTTAAAACAAGACTTTCACAATTCCAGAGGTCAGAAGTCCAATGTCAGTATCGCTTCAGGGAAGAATGCATCCCTTTCTACTTCCAGCTTCTGGTGGCCGCTGGCATTCCCAGGCTTTTGGCCACGCAAATCCAATCTCTCCCTCCGGGATCACGTTCCTTCTCCTTTGTCTGTAGTCAAAGCCCTCTCCACCTCTCTCTTGTAAGGACGCTTGTGATTGCATTCAGGGGCCACTGGCACAACCTAGGATAATCTCCCTATCTCACGACCCCTCATCACATCTGCGGAGTCTTTGCCATCTAAGGGAACATTTACAGGTTCCAGGGATGAGGATCTGATATTTTTAGGGGCCATTACACAGTCGACCACATTCATTAAATCTTTATCAAATTGTCCTAATTTGAGGATGCTGTCTGCCTGCTAGAACCTGATGGGTACAGCCTGGGTCATAATATTCGAAAGAGTACAAATTCAAGCCACATGAATATGTTAATTTGATAACTTGCACTCATCTTTCAAAACCATTTATATGTTAATGATCCCCGAATTTACATCTCCGGTCTATGAATTCCCTCTGAGTTCCAAGATCATGTACCCAATTGAATATCTGATGCTACCCTCTGGATATTTCCAATTCCGTTTCATTTCAGAGGCACCTCCAGCTTTGTGCGGCAAAACCCACCTCTTCTCTTTTCCTACTCCCCACCTGCTCCTTCCCTGGCCTTCCCCATCCCAGCAAGTCGCACCACCACCCACTTGTTCACTCCAGCTGTCACCTAGTATCTGAACAACTTCCTGCACACCCACCAGACCAGTCAGTGCTGCATCCCTGCAGGTTCTACCTCCAGTTCATTACCGTGGGATGCTGTTCATGCAGTTCACTACCTGGGATGCAGGTTCCACTTCACAGCAGATCTGGAATCTCTTTTGTTCTCCCCGTCTCTGCCGACACTCACCTAGTCCAAGCACCACCTCGCTCATCTGGACCACAGCGACGAATTCCTCTCTCCTCTCTAGTCCGCTCCGTACACGTATCCAGAGGGATATTTTACAAACCTAGGTTGGATCACATCACTCTGCCTGTCTAAAGTCTGTCAGAACTTTCAGTGGCATCCTTGCCCTCATCCAGCACTTTTTGCTGAGCCCTTTCCCACCTCCATCCTTCTCATCAACAAACGTCCCTTGAGCCTGGAATGATCTTTCCCCCAGCTCTTCACATGTCTGGGTTGTTTTGTCTTGTTTACCCAGTGCTCAGCAGTTTTCAACTCAGTGGGAAGTTAGCTAACCCCACCTCTTGATGGGACAAGCAGCAGAGTCTTCCTGCCAAGGGTGAGAATACCAGGACGTGTGAAGACTCTGGCCATTGGTGGAACCTCCCACGTGGCAGACAATGGTAGAAACAGGCTGACCCAGGGAAACGGTCTCCCGGAAACAGAAGGGCCTTCCAGGTCCTGAGTTTCTTCTGGGCTGGTGACCACGCCTCCTGGGTTCCCATGAGAAATGATTGGGCCGTTCCTCCTGAGATGGGAGGCACCTGGCCTGTGGGGAAGATTCTGTCTGTGTTGTGTCCCCACATGTCCCTGCTCAAGGTCACTGGTGGGGTCTGACTAATGAAGTGTTGCATCACCATCATGAGTTACGTGTCAAGTGACCATACATGCCAGTGTCCTTTGCTTGATGGGCAGGTCTGTCTGCACCCCTCGAGCAGCAGTGATTGACACCTGAAAGAGGAAGTCCAGATTCCTGCTGGACGCCAGAAAAAGGCACCCTCAGATCTGGAATAAGTCACAAAATAGAAATATGTGCATGGCCATGCCAAGGTTACCATACACCAGCTAAAGAAGTGCAGAAGCACATTTTAAATGCTATTATGCTGAGAATCCATAGCCTGAAGCAGCTACTGAACTCACGCTGAAATGTCAGAGGCGTGTGCCCTTAGGTCTCAGGACACAGGCTCCCAGGGAGGTGAGGGGCTGGAGGAGCCCCGTGCCAGGCAGGGCAGGCGTGTCAGCGCCTGGAGGGTCATCTGCACTCTCCTGCTCTACAGCCACCAAGGCTGGGCATAAATCATGGGGCGTTTTCCCTGCCGTCACTAGATGTCACTGCAGGAAAAAATCTGACCAGAAAACAGATGCAAGGGAGAGAGGTATTAATGTTTTGGATCCTAAGGAAGTGGTTGCCTTGGCAACAGGGAGCACGTGAAATAACTTCCTTCTTCATGAACAGCGTGCGGCTTGTGAGTGATGGTCCAGGCAGCGCCCCAGGCGGAAGATGCTGCCCTGAGCCGAAGCCCATATATGGGGACCGGATGAAACAACACTGTGGCGGCGGGGGGGGGGGGGGCGCAGTTGGGGAGGAGACAGAAAAGCTGGAGAGAGAAGGGGGAGGGGGAGGGGAGGGAGGAGGGAGGGAGGGGGAGGAGAGACAGACAGGACAGAGGGCATCTAGCAGTGGGAGTACTCAGCAACCCTTGCTGATTCTAAGCCTGAATTCCAAAGACACACAACCAGAGTATGATGGTTTTTTCCCTCCAAGTGTTGATTATCCTAAGAAAGGTGTCCTTTCTTGGCAAATTCAACCACCACTACAAAAATACTGAGAGGAGAGCCCAGGACCAAGCCTGCACCCACAGATGACTTCTCCTCTGGCGCTGAACCACGAAGGAGTGATGAGGAAGTGGAGGGGGGCATGGAGGCGGGAGGGCCAGAGGCATCCAGCTCATCTGTGTCCACCTCCCTCTCTGCTTTCCCACTCTCTGTCCACACCTCTTTGTGAGGAGGGGATTCTACCTCAAGAGGTGGAGATGGGAGAACGGGAGAGAAGATGGGAGGGTGGAGGCTGAATGTTTTCATTTTCCTGGAGGGTCTTGGGATTTTAAGTACCAACCAGCTGGCTGATGGGAGGGCGGAAAGATGCAGACAGAAGGTCACTGCCCCATGGCCTGCACAGCCCTGAGCAAAGTGGTAACGGGGGTGAGATCTTTGCCCCGCCCCCCCACCCCTTGAGGTGCCAGTGCCCTTGAACTGTCCTCCGGATTTTCAAAACGTCTACTGTACACCAAGCTTCCTGCCTCCATCAGAGCCAGTTTCCGGAGCCCTGCTGAACTTTGGGATTGGAATAAATTCTCTCACCAGAGCCCCGAGGTGTAGTCCCTTTAGGGGATATTACCGGTTTCAAGGGCAGTTTCTCATCCAAATGCATCCTATCTAATGTATGCAATGAAAGAATGGAGAATTCTAGACTGGACTCCACCCAGAGCTTCAAAACCAAGCATCTTTACTCCGGCAAGGCCCTGGGCAGGGTCTTCCCTGAAGCCCCGAGTGAAGCGGGGTTGGCCAGGCCAGGCGAAGGAGGAAGAGATCCCTGACCTCCTATCTGGGAGGCGACAGAAACAACAGGAGAGGCTGGTGTTTCCTGGATGACACTCAGGGAGGGTGGCCAGAAGAATACTAGCCCTGGGATATCAGGACAAATGACAAAAGACAAGAGATATACGTTCTGAAGGCCAAGGTCCACATAAAATCGCAGTCCAGACAGTCCAGCCATGCAGGGGCGGGGGGGCTGTGTCTTGATCACATCACAGCCCCTCGGGAGCAGGAATCATGAACGCAGTGGTCCATGAGAGGCTGGAGGGGTCAGCATCAGATAGCCGCTCCTCATCGGGGGAAGGGCAGAGCAGCCGGGCCAGCCTCCGGAGCGGGGCCTTAGGACAAGCTGCCCGACCCCCAGGGGGCCTGAGCCCTCTTTCAGCTTATTTTTATTCTTCTGCAGAAAACATTTGTTACTGGTATTATTTAAAAAGCACAAAAGCATTATTTGAGCATATTTTGCACAGATTGACAAGCTGGTTTGCACAATATTCCGAGTATTTGCTTTATCTCATGCTTGAATTATTACTAAATGTCTGTTAAGTAAACTGAGCTAAATTGTGCACATTTTGTTACAAAGACGTTTCAGGCTTTATTTCAGACACACACAGGCACATAGGGTGTGCTCCCAGGAGAGGCCTCCAGCCTGGCCGTCAGGGGATGTAATGGACAGCATGGTTAGCAATACTGTACTGTGTGTTTGAAAACGTAAAGGTTCTCATCACAAGAAAAACACCTGTAATTACGTGAGGTGATAGATATTAACTAAATTAATTGTGGCGATCATTTGACAATATATAAATGTATCAAATCATTATATTGTGCACCTTAAACTAATACAAAGTTATATGGCAATTATATCTCCATAAAATGTTACAGGGAGAAGACAGCCGTCCATGAACCAGGAAGCAGTGTCTCACCAGACACTGAATCTGCAGACACCTTGACCTTGGACTTCCAGCCTCCAGAACTGTGAGAAATAAATTGCTGTTGTTTATAAGCCTCCCAGTCTATGGTATTCTGTTATGCCAGCCCAAATGGACTAAAACAGTTGGGGAAAAAAGTCAAAAGAACAATAATATTTCATGACATGTGAGAATTATATGAAAATCAAATCTCAACGCCCATCAATAAAGTTTTATTGGCACACAGCCCCACTCATTCCTCTGTGTATTTCTACAGCTGTTTTCACACCACAACAGCAGAGTTGAATAGTTTTGACAGAGACCACGTGTGGCTCACAGAGCCTGAAATGTTTACCATCTGGTTCTTACAGGAAAAACTGGCAGGTCCTGGATCTATAGGAGTAGACCCCGTACACTGACCTTACTTCCCACGATTTTCCAACACTTGTTCCCAGAAAAATAAATTATGGCCTCACTCTTTGACCTTGTCACCCCATCCCACAGCTGAAACTCTGCCCTACAGGGTTAACCGAAGCTGGTGACTAGAAGAACTTCCTAAGCTCTTCTTACAACAGCTTGTTAAAAACCCCACTGCTTGTAACCTGCCTTCACTGAGCAAGCTCGCCTTTTTTATTGTTTTGCAAATTGCCATGTGACTTTATCTGGAGAGACGGGCCTTGCCAATGGCATTAGTTAAGATGAGGTCATACTAGAGCAAGTTGGGCCTAAGCCAATATGACTGGTGTCCTTATAAAAAGGGAGGATTTGAACTCAGAGGCAGACTTGCACAGAAGGAAGGCGGTGTGAAGATGCACCGGGGGAAGACTGCAGTTCACAGGCCAAGGAGAGAGGCAGGAACAGTTCCTTCCTCACATCCCCAGGAAGAAACCAACCCTGGTGACCCTGTGGTCTTGGACTTGCAGACTGCAGGCTGTGAGATGAGACGTTTCTGTTGTTTCAGCCTCCAGCATGAGGTGCCATGTCAGGGCGGCTCCGGTGAGAGCAGGGACACAGCCCTCCAGTGTCACTTGCTGCCCTCCTCCTCCAGGGAGAGACCGTCATGGTGGGTCCACATCCAGGATGCTGTTCTCAGAATCCCTCTCCCGCTGACAACCTCGATTTGGTTACTGGGTCCTGCTCCCCCGCTTCCGAGGGAGTCTCTCCCCACCGGCCCTTCTGGCCTCCTTCCGCCCTCAGGGCCCTGAAGAGAAGCCTGGCCCTTTGCCCCATCAGTGGACATGAGTCTGACCCCAGCAGAGGGAACAACGTGAGGCTTTCCCAGGGTGGCCCTCAGCCGCCATGCAAAGGCCGCCACTACTGACCAGCTGGCCCCCACGTGCCCGACCTTGGGAACCCGGCAGCCAGGGAGGCTCAGGCCGAGGGGCCCGGGCACATGAGGAAGTCACACTCGGAACAGAACTGGCACCAGCTGTGGCCGGGCTCAGGGCAGGGACTGAGGCCATGCCCCGTGGAGGAGGACACCCAGCAGTGGGTGAAGCGGTCTGTAGGCAGTCTAGAGGAAGCAGGAGGTGACATTCACAGAGAGGACTGCCCGTGCAGGGTTTAGAGTGGCTCAGGGAGCGGGCGTTACAGAGGCTTTAAAGGAGGAGGGGCGCAGGCTGGGTGGGCCCAGACTCTGCCCTGCCTGGAAGCAGGGACTGCAACAGGGCGTGAGGAGGATGCGACACCATCAGATGACACTTCAGAAAGAGGAGCTGGCAGGAACGGAAGTCATCCGGGGGCTTCGCTTCAGGCTTTCCCCTCTTCCCTTTGCTTGGGACACACACACCCCCACCCCCACACCCCCCCACACACACACCCCACATTCACACCACACTTACACACTTCCACGCACATGCTACATACACTGCACACTCTCACGTGCTTATTCTCGTACACACATACCACACACACTCACACACCGTCACACACATACACATTACACACAGATCACACACCATACACCACACACTCTTTTCCCACCTTCTGCCTGACAAACACTTCCTAATGTTAGCTCAAGAGTCACACCCTGGGTAAAGTTCTTTGAGGTTTAGAGTGAGAAAGGCACACATGTTCATCACTCTGAGTTTTAGCCCCCCTCCTGGGAAATGCCATAACTGTCTCTGCTGTGTTCACCTACAGGGTGTTACAAAGATGAAATTAGATTTTGATATTGGACAACGCTCTCTACATTGGCATGAAAGTAAGGGGTGCCAGTGAGGACGATGACTGTAACTGTGATGGACAGTGATGGTGGTGAGGATGACTATGATGGTGGTGGTGGTGACCATGGTGATGGGTGTGACGATGGTGATGACGATGATGATAGTGATAATGATGGTGATGCTGGTGGGGATGACGATAGTGATGGTTGTAATGATGATGATGGTGGTGATGATGATGGTGATGATGATGGTGATGATGATGGTGATGATGGTGATGATGATGGTGATGGTGATGCTGGTGGGGATGATGATAGTGATGGTTGTAATGATGATGATGGTGGTGATGATAATGGTGATGATAATGGTGATGATGATGGTGATGATAATGGTGATGATGGTGATGGTGATGCTGGTGGGGATGATGATAGTGATGGTTGTAATGGTGATGATGGTGGTGATGATAACGGTGCTGATGATGGTGATGTAGAAAGCCAGTGAATCCTACCTTCCAGGCTATTGGACCTCTTGGCTGGGCAACTATCTTATGCTGCCCTTGATACCACAGCCAAGAGAGGACTGGTAGACAAATGTGGAAAGAGCAGCTCATTCCCAAGATATTCATGTTCATCAGAGCACAGAGCCCCACTGCTCACGGGCCCTCTGTCTTTCATTCGGCAGCTTGTGCCTGGCACTTGAAGGGAGAGTGAGGACTGCCTTGGCACCATGCTCCTGCTCGGCCCCTGTGCTTCTGCAGGAAGTCCTGGGCTTGGTAGACTCGAGGGCTGAGCACCGCAGGCCTCCTACGCTGGTGGGCCAGGCCAAGCTCTGCTACTTATTGCAGCCCCATGCAACCAATTCGTGGTGTGCTCCCCAGTGGGAAAACTCAATTTAGCTAAAGGAAGTGGAAATTCGGTGTTCATTTTTACGAATTAAAAAGTGATCCACGGTCATCCGTCTTAGTCACATCCCTTTGCCTCTGTCCTAGAGATCTGAGACTTGAGATGAGAAAAATGCTGTCACTTGATCCCCAAAGGCCTCGGAAGGCAAATTCTCAAGGCTTCAGAGCCGTATTCAGCAGCTTCATTTTCCCAAGGGTATTGGATCTTTTAAAGGTTATCACTTTAGATTTAATACTTTGGTTTATTGGAACAAAAGTGAACTTCTGCAATATTGCACATAATCTGTTTTCTAAAACAGCTTCAATCCGAGGAGGAGAATTAGAAACAAATACCCAGGGCCCAAGGTGAGCCATTCGTCAGGGCAAACAAACATCTTGCACATGACAGATGGAAAGGGCAGATGTTTCTTTCCTTCTGAACTGGCTCTCCCACATGGGGCAGGATATTCAAGCAATTGATCGAAACTGGCCCCCAAGACAAGCCCTCAGGGCTGGGTGTCAGAAATCCCAGGAATCACTTCCCACTCTCTATGTAGCTGGAGCCTGTTCAACAGCTAAGAATGTGATTAAAAGTCACATCAAGCGACTCTTGCCAAACCCCGGGGGAAAGTTGCCGTGGATGAATAATTCTAAAAAGATCCTGGAGATCTGAGTGCATGAACCACAAATGGCCCTTGAAGTCAGAGCTGCAAGAGGAATGGAGGCATCACAACCAGCTGTCTCCCCTCAGCCTTCTTGGAGGAGCCAATGCCTGGGCCCCCATCCACAATCTCAGCCAGGGGGCTGCCTTCTCCACTTTTTTTTTTGTTTTTTTTTTTTTTTTTAGGGGAAAGTTTTTTTTTTTTACTTTTTATTTTATATTGGAGTACAGCCGATTAACAATGTTGTGATAGTTTCAGATGCACAGCAAAGGGACTCGGCTATACATATGCATGTACCCATTCTCCCCCAAACTCCCCTCCCATCCAGGCTGCCACATAACATTGAGCAGAGTCCCCTGTGCTATATAGTAGGTCCACTGGTTATCCATTTTTTTTTAAGTTTATTTATTCATTTTTTTAATTAGTTTCTGCTTTATAACAAAGTGAATCAGTCATACATATACATCTGTTCCCACATCCCTTCCCTCATGCATCTCCCTCCCTCCCACCCTCCCCATCCCACCCCTCCAGGCGGTCACAAAGCACCGAGCTGATCTCCCTGTGCTCTGCGGCTGCTTCCCACTATCTATCTACCTGACGTTTGGTAGTCGGATGAATGGATAAAGAAGATGTGGCACATATATACAATGGAATATTACTCAGCCATAAAAAGAAACGAAACTGAGCTATTTGTAATGAGGTGGATAGACCTAGATTCTGTCATACAGAGTGAAGTAAGTCAGAAAGAGAAAGACAAATACCGTATGCTAACACATATATACGGAATTTAAAAAAAAAATGTCATGAAGAACCTAGGGGCAAAACGGGAATGAAGACGCAGACCTACTTGAGAATGGACTTGAGGATATGGGGAGGGGGAAGGGTGGGCTGTGACAAGGCGAAAGAGAGGCATGGACGTGTCCACTTTTGATCACTAGAGAGCAACAAGCAAATTCCTTCTCAGCAGCTGTAGCACCAGACGGCCGCTGTCATTGCCATGGGCTACGCAGAAGGCCCCTTCAGCGCTCCCACGCGGCTATGGTGGGCACTGCAGCCAGGAAGCAGCTTCACAGGAGAAGCCCCCTCATTAGAGCAGACCTCACTCCAGCCAGGGTGGTGGGGAGCTCAGGAACGGACCCTCCTCCTGGTCTCGGGTCGGGAATACGATTTACCAAGGAAGGTCAGCAGCCTCTGCCCTACTCTCCCCTTTGCCCTCCCCGCCAGTGGTCACCATTCTGGGTGTTGCTGTCTTCAGGGTGGCAGTCCCCGCTGAGCTTCGCAATCAGCCTATGCTTATGACGTTAGGCCCGTCACTCAACCAGTCTGAACCTCAGCTTTCTCATCTGTCAAAAGGGAAAGATCTTCTCCTGGTGGCAGAGACTCATTTAGGTTACATCAGAAGACGTAAGGAAAACCTTGGAAATAAGAATGGCAAGGATCTTGAACATGGGGCCATTTTGCCAAGAGACTGAATTGTGTTAAGCTCCGAATGAGAGTTTTAAGGGTCCAGCAGCTGAACTGCTAATTGACCAAGAGCTCGGGGGGAGGGTTCCTCACAAGGCCGTATCCGCTCATCCCAACCACATTGCATTAACATGACTCAGCTGATTTCTCTCCGTGTGCATTCCTGGAAAAAGGCATTCTGAATGGACAGGGTAACAACCTGTTTTCCCAGTTGGGCCCTTTCTGTGTGAAGCTACACGGTAGGGTGCTGGACTGATGCAGGTTTCCTGTCCTTGGGCCACGTGCCTGTCCCTAGTCTAATGGGACTGCAGAGGTCAGGGTCACTAAAAATAGGCAGAGGAAGTATTTCACACTACGCCTTCAGCAGGGGAACCGTGCTTTCCAAATAGGCCCTGTCATAAGGATTGTGATGCAGTGTCCAACAACCCCCCCCATCACTACCATGGAGGTTCTGCTTAGGTCTGAGGTGGTCAGAAAAATCTGAAGGTTGAGCGCTAGGTGAGGTCTGATGGGAGGATGGAGCGTGGAGCTGTGCAGCTTGGAGAGTCCAGGCCCCTGTTTGCTAGGTTCTAAGGAGTATAGGGGACCTTCTGACACCTGGTCCCCACAGACACTGCTATGCCTTCTTCTGCACTTTCCTGTTTCATAACGAGGCAGACTGTGGAGCATCCTCCTGCATTGTGATGCCAGCCAGCTTGGGGCCCAGGTCCCCCTGAGCAGGTGGGACAATGATCAGCTCTCCTTCCAAGTGCCGTGAAGTTCACCTGGGGAGCTTGCTCAAAACCTCACCTTCCCAGGTATACATCCTCCTAGGAGAAAACAAAGCAAGACTGAAGTCACGAGTGTGCCAGGTGATAACAAATGCTATGGAGAACCACCAGGTAGGGCTGGAGGTAAAGGTGGTGCTGGGGCAGGAGGAGATTTTATGCACGGAGACCAAGGACCACTGTGCAATGAATAGGCATCCATAGGGAGGCCCCTAGCGGGAGCTCTGTGCATAGAGTCTGGGAAGGGGACATGCAGGCTGAAACAAGGGCAAGTGCAAAGGCCCTGAGGAGGAGGACCGTGGAGACCAGGAGCTGGAGAGGAATGGGCAGGAGCTAGGACGGGGGAGGAGACGGAGGGGTACCGGGGAGGGGGTGGTCACCTGCGGCCTTTAGATCCAATGGAAGACTTGGGCTTTTACTCTGAGCAAGATGGGGCCATATGTCTACACAATGTCTGGTGTAAAAAGTGCTCCATGTTAGCGATTGTTACTAATGTCAGCCCATTTTACTCATTTAAGAGAAAATGTCTTGGCTAATTTAATTTTACAGGCAATTTAAGAAGGGAGTCTGAGAAGAAAACATTTAAAAATCCCCTCTACCAACAAGCACCTACTGTGTAGCATAAGGAACTCTGCTCAGTACTCTGTAATAACCTAGATGGGAAAAGAATTTGAAAAAGAATAGATACATGTATATGTATAACTGAATCACTTTGCTGTACACCTGAAACTAACACAACATTGTTTTTTGTGTGGTTTTTTTTGCAGTTTATTTATTTATTTATTTATTTTTGCTGTGTTGGGTCTTTGTTCCTGTGCAAGGGCTTTCTCTAGTTGTGGCGAGCGGGGGCCCCTCTCATCGCGGTGCGCGGGCCTCTCATTACCGCGGCCTCTCTTGTTGCGGAGCACAGGCTGCAGACCCGCAGGCTCAGTAATTGTGGCTCACGGTCCCAGTTGCCCCATGGCATGTGGGATCTTCCCAGACCAGGGCTCGAACCCGTGTTCCCTGCATTAGCAGGCAGATTCTCAACCACTGAGCCACCAGGGAAGCCCTAACACAGCACTGTTAATCAACTATACTCCAATATAAAATAAACATTTTTTTAATTAAAAAAAAATTTTAAATCCCCTCTCCTGTCTGGGAGCAGCCAGAGTTCCTTGAATGGCTCCCTAGTCCTTTCTGATGCTGATAAGGGTTTTGTTCTCCTTCGGCTGCTTCCAGGGTATTTCTGGATGCTTGGTTCCTTCCTGGAATTCCTTAAACTCTTAAGAGATTCCAGAGGCCTGGTAATTGTCATGGAGGAAAACATTCCGGCAGGTGAAAAAGAAAGCTTGCACACAGTCTTCATCAGTCTATGGAACGCTTCAGCTTCTGTATAAACACAGCCTTAGGAACTCAGCTTGAGCCTGTGTCTTAAGCAAAAACCTTTGAACGTTCCCATGTCTTCAAAATAGTGCAGACAGGTTGCTGTTCTCTGCAGCACAGTGATGACATCAGCAGTCGGAGGGATCCTGTGCAGGTCAGCTTGGCCCCCGGTGCAGGGATGGGGCCTTTCCACAGGAGAGCGCATCGTTCTTTCTTAAGAGATGAATCATTCCGCAGAGCGGAAGCTCCAACCAGCCTCCCTGACCACTGCGGCAGCTGTTTCCATGGCATCCGTGGGCACTGGGCACGTTGAAAGAAAGAGCAAGTCTGGAATTGGAGAGACGCTTCAGGCATTGGGGAAGGGAAGCGGAAGGGGAAGGGTCTGTACACGAGGGGCAGAGCCTTCCTAGATATTCTTTTATGACCAGCCCTGTGCTGAGAGGGCTCCCTCTTTTTCCCTGAGAGCAGGCAGGGCCCTTAGCATGGTTCCTTGGCATCCTACATACAGAAGATTTTGCTGCAGGTAAAGCACAGGAACATGTATTGGGGGACTCCTCAGGCTCTGAGATCTAACAGGAAGGCCATTTGCCATCTCCGTTCTGAGCAAGTTGAGGCTACAGAGCAAGGCCGGTGAGGGTAGGTCTGTACTTGGCTTTACCATCATCGTTAGTGAGGGGCGGGGCGCAGAGTGCTGGGTAGATTCTGCAGGGGATAGAAAGCTACGTGCATGGAACAAGGTCTCGTCTCTGGAGTTAGAATCTGAAGGGGAGAAGGGCTAGGTGGACCTTTGTAAAAAGAACCAATTTGCATTATAAAAAGAACAAACCAGACCATCTCCTGGACCTCCTTGCTTCAATCAAGCAGGGTGAAAAAAGCACACAGGAAGCCACTAATCCACCACATATTCAGATTCATTTTAGAAACTTCTACTTAAAAGATTATTACAGGGAAATACTTCAACTCAGGAGAGACGGTATGTCTTCCCACTTGAAAATTTTTATCCTCCCAATATATCATATTAGTCATAATTTAAAAAATATTTTGTTATTAGAATAATGCACGCATGTCAGAGAAATTTTAGAACATACAAAAGAGTATAAAGAAAACGTTGAAATTGTCCAGAATGCACCACTCAGAGACTGTCACTGTTTTTTCTGTTTTTCCCTTTACTTTCACACTTCTTTTTATAAATATATATTTACAACATAAAATATAATTAGGCGAAAGTGTGTAGAGAGGTATAACCTGATTTTTTTTGGTGTAACATTATATCACGCACATTTCCCCGTGTCTTTGAAGTTTTTTAAACACCACTTTAAAGGACCATGTAATGTTCCATCCTATGGATACACTATCCCTGATTTGACTATTCCTCGCCTGTTGGGCATTTATGTATTGTTAAATGTGTTACCATGATAAATAATGCTGTAATGAATATCTTTGTACAGAAATATTTGTCTGTTTTATGCATGTCTCCAACAAACATTTCCTGAGCTTCTCCTAAGCATCCCTCACAGACTTAGGAACTGAGAGTTCAGGAGGACCGAATCCTCACCTTCACGGAATTTACATAACAGTAGAGGGGAGATAAGCCATATACAAGTGAACACATAAACTGAGGTCAAATGATACGTGCTTTTAAAACATTAAGCAGAGTGGGCTTCCCTGCTGGCGCAGTGGTTGAGAGTCCGCCTGCCGATGCAGGGGACGCGGGTTCGTGCCCCGGTCCGGGAAGATCCCACATGCCGCGGAGCGGCTGGGTCCGTGAGCCACGGCCGCTGAGCCCGCGCGTCCGGAGCCTGTGCTCCGCCACGGGAGAGGCCACAGCAGTGAGAGGCCCGCGTACCGCAAAAACAAAAAAAAAAGAAAAAATTAAGCAGAGTAATGGGCAGAAAGTGACCATGGAATAGATGTTATGTCAGGTGAACCCCTTCAGAGAAGGCCTTTAAGAAAGTGATGCTTGGACAGAGACCTGCGTGATGCGAAGGAGCCATTCATGGCATTCCAGGCAGAGGAAATAGGCAGGAGGAAGGCACTTAGGTGGAACGTAGCATGGTGGATTGGAAGAACTTTGGAAAGACCAGTGTGACTGCAGGAAAAGGAGCAAGGGAAAAGGTGGCAGGAGATAAAGGTCAAGAAGCAGGCAGGGGTCTAGGCATTGGGGGCCCTGGCAAAGGGTCAGGCTGGTAAATGGGATGGGCAGCCATGGGAGATGGGAGTCAGACATGATGTGACTTGGTTTACACTGAAAACATTACTCTAGCTGCTGAATTAAAATTGGCTGTGGGAGCAAGAGTCAAAGCAGATCTCAACTCAGTCTCTAAGGATGGTATTACCCTGATCTCAAAACCAGAAGAAGACCTCACAAGTGGAAAACTACAGGCCAATATTCCTTGTGAATATAGATACAAAAATCCTCAACAAAATACTAACGAACTGAGTTCAGCAACATGTAAAAGGGATTATTCACCATGACCTAGTGAGCTGGATCTCAGGAATGCAAGGTTGGTTTAATATCCAAACATCAAAGAAGACTCCTAGAGTTCTAGACATACCCACTTCTCCTTGGTTAATATGAATGACAAGACGTAGTATTCCTGAATGAAAAGATAGAAAAAATGTCTGCTTTGTAAAGGTTTTAGATCAGTGTTTCATAACTCATTGGGGTCACAGGGTAATTAGAGCGACAAATCACCCCCTAGTCCTGGTATTACTCAGGATATGTGTATGATAGATCCAGGTGGGAGAAAGGGTCTAGGTCTAATTTTAGGGACCTTGTCCTGCAAGCCGTCTACTCTCCTGCCCCCTAAAAATTATCACAGCTAAATTGTCCACACTGTCTGGACAAGCTGTGCCTTCCTTCCCTACAAAGAATTGCAAGCTACTTAACAGAAATGTGGCTTTAAACATTTAGCTGATGTTTGGAAGGACGGACTGTCATCAGTTCCCAGAGGAGAGCCTACAGTGTTAATAAGTGTAACAAGTAGTAACTTGTGACCTGAAGGAAAAGGGAAGGACAGAATGAACTTTAGGGGGAGGGGTGCTGAGATGAGGACCCAGAGCCCTGGGTGGAGGGCATGGGGAGAGGAGCAAAAGTCCAGTGGGACCCTACTCTTCCTCCCTGAGCTGAGAGAGTTGACCACGTGGAGCCCGCAGAGAGCCAGGATCAAAGGATTGGAGCCTGTTGGGGGAAGCGCAAGGTGAGTCGGGACCCACCCAGCTGTGCACTATGTAGGATTAGGGGAAAGCAGCTCATGCGTAAAGTGAAAGACTGTGCTGTAGTCTTTCTGGACTCCATGTGTGCGCTTGATTGCCTTTAAAAAACATGGACATGGACATATACACACACTACCAAATGTAAAACAGATAGCTAGTGGGAAACAGCCGCATAGCACAGGGAGATCAGCTCGGTGCTTTGTGACCACCTAGAGGGGTGGGATAGGGAGGGTGGGAGGGAGACACAAGAGGGAGGAGGTATGGGGATATATGTATATGTATAGCTGATTCACTTTGTTATACAGCAGCAACTAACCATTGTAAAGCAAGTATACTCCAATAAAGATGTTAAGAAAATAAAAAACATGGAAAAACCATAACAAGAAAAGCCAAACACAAACCTTTGTAACATCTCACCTCTGTCTTTTAAGGGGCCAGCAGTGGCACTCGCCTGCTCAGAGGTGACTTTGGATGAAAAGGCTACAGCTGTTGGTCTTGGAAAAGAAGGTGAAATTGTGAAACAGTCCCTGACATTTGGTGTCAGTGTCTGGTTTTGAAGCCAATGAGCTGAAAACCATGAATTTAAAAGTATCTGTAAGCAATAGATATGAAGTTTCCATGAGTTCACTTTGCTAGTTGAGGTTTCCATTCCGTCAAAGGATTCCAGACTGTTCCAAGGCTCTTTGAGTCAAATCCACGTTGCATCATTTCCTTTGTCCACAAGGCAGTGAGGTCACCTCTGACAAGCCTTGCATCCTTCCCTTATCTGTCCTGGCAAAGAAAGGATTATACATCTACTTTTCCATGTGATGGTCAGCTGAGGTCAGAAATCATCCAAAGAGTTCTGCAGGGCTTCCAGGTGCCTGCAGATTTCTTCCTGCAGAAGTGAGGATGGGCCTTGTCACCCTGACTCCAGCCCGGGCTGTGCTTACTCCAGGATTGGAAAGGTCATCCACTTCCAGTCTTGACCAAAACATCTTGTAGTTTTCTAGTAGCATCTGTATCTACTGCAGACTCTTGATGTAAAGATTCACCTTCCTCATATGGTCACGCTTCTGTATCCACAGGTTCTGCATCTGTGTATTCACCGATGATCAAAAATATTTTTTTAAATTCCAGAAAGTTCCAAAAAGCAACACTTGAATTTGTCGTACACCAGCAGCTATTCACATAGCGTGTACATTGTATTAGGTATTATAAGTAATCTAGAGATGATAAAGTATATGGGAGGATGTGCATAGGTTATATGCAAATACTATGCCATTTTATAAAAGGTGTTTGAGCATCTGTGAATTTTGGTATCCAAGGGGATCCTGGAGCCAATCCCCATGGATATCAAGTGAGGGTTGACTATTTGTCCAGAAGTATTCCCCCAGGAATCCCAAAGGTGAGTGAATGTCATGTGGTCAAACAGATCTTCCTGTTCTCTCTCTCGAGAAAGGATAAACTGCCTAAATTTGCACTATAGGTCAGTTAACTCAGTTCTTCTCTGTGTCCTTAGGAGATGATGTAAGTAGATAGAAAAGGCGAGCTTTGAGTAGAAATTATTATTGCTGAAGAGAAGGAGACAAAGGAGGAGGAAAAGGGCAGCAAAACAAAACAAAATTCCAAACTAACAAAAACCAGCTCTGCTAGGACATGGATGAATAATTGGAAGATAACGATATCAAGAGTTGATGCCTTTGGCCACGAGTAAATCAGAAAGGCTCACTCAGGCTACACCATTCATAGTCTCTGGGAAAAGAGAGAACACAGCTTGAAGAGCTTAAAGTTGTATTGATAGACACTGCTCGGCATGGAAATATTTCTAACCACAAGATGATTTGCAATCAGCCTTCTTCCTAGTGGCCCGGCGACTGTCTCACATGGTTGCTACGGAGATTGAGTAAGGCAAAGCTTGAGAAAGCCCCATTAAACTGGAGTGTGTTATTCAATTTTAGGGATTATTTGCAGAGTCATGATATAAAATCTGATTGGCATTAAAAGTACTTATCGAGATGCTACTAATATGCCAGACACTTTAAATTCATGATTTCTTTTCATCTTTACAATGACCCTGCAAGGCAGGTATTGGTCCCATTGATTTTTTTTTTTTTTTTTTTTTTTTTTTTAGTGAAGATAGCTTACAGCTCGTCTATGAGCGATGTTTCTAAGTGTTTAGCATTTAGAAGAAATTTCCTGTCCATGCAAAGTTGCTCTAAGTGTAATTCCTGAATTCCACGAGAAGAACAAGAATGCAGCATTTGGATTTAGCTGAATTTAGAAGCACTAAATTTAGGAGCTGAGTATTAAACACATTTGAACTTGGATGTTTACTGCAGTGGGGGAGTGGCTGGCAGGTAGACATTTATTCTCTGAGAAGAAAAACGCAGAGATAAGAGTGCACAGTGAAAAGAGAAAAAGGGCATGCTCCTCAGGTTACCTTCGCTGCTGGATTCCACCTTCCTAATTGGTGTTAATGAGAGGAAACTAGCTAGGTCTCCCAGTGGTTTTTCTTTCTGCTGGTCTGGGAGTGAGGACCAGAGTGCAGGTGGAGACAAGGGAAGGTTTTGAGTGAAGATGCCACGCAAACAAAGGTGTGGGATGACTCTTCAAAGGAGCCGCAGAGAAAACTGTTTCTTCCAGCATCATGGACTCAGAACATCCCCGACTGAAAAGAATATGCAGAAAGAAGAGACAGAAAACTAGGATGGAAAGTGATGTGGTATAGAGTTACAGGATAAAGATGCAGAAAACGGAGCTGCTGTCTAATTTGGAAGTCAGGTTGGTAAGCAGAGGGTATGAAGCTGAGGATCAAAACCCCAGGGGCCCAGAAAAGGCCTGACACACAGCAATCATAGTGACAGGGAGAAGCAGCCTGGTGATGACCCCCCAGGATCCCACCCGCTCCTAGTTTTAAAAGTGAGGGAGGTACAAAGAAGGTATACAGACGGCCAATAAGCACAGGAAAAGCTGAGCTCAACATCACTAACCATTAGGGAAATGCAAATCAGAACTACAGTGAGATACCAGCTCACACCCACCAGGATGGCTACTATCAAAAAAACAGAAATTTACACATGTTGGCGAGGATGTGGAGAAATTGGAACCTAGTGCACCGTTGGTGGAAATGTAAAATGGTGCAGCCGCTATGGCAGACAGGATGGAGGTTTCTCAGAAAATTGAACAGAGAACTACCACGTGATCCAGCAATTTTACTTCCAGATATATACTCAAAAGAATCAAAAGCATGGACTTAAAAGGGGTAACTGTACCCCCACGTTCACAGCAGCATTATTTACAATGCGCAAAAGTAGAAGGTCCGTTAATGGATGAATGGGTACACAGATTGTGGTATATAGGTACAGCGGGCTATTTTTCAGCTTTCAGAGGACAGAAATTCTGACGTGCTACAACACGGATGAGCCTGGAGGACATTATGCTAAGTGAAATGGGACAAATGCTGTAGGATTTCACTTATGTGAGGTATTTAAAGTAGACAAATTCCTAGAGACAAAAGCAGAATGGTGGTGGCCAGGAACTGGGGGGAGGAAGGAATGGGGATTTAGTGTTTCATGGGGACAGAGTTTCAGTTTTGGAAGATGAAAACTGTGGACGGATGAGGGTGATGCCGACACAACAATGTGAAGGTCCTTAATGCCCCTGAACCGTGCCCTTAAAAATGGTTAGGATGGTAAATTTTATGTTATGTTTATTTCACTATAATTTTTTTAAAGTGAGGGAGACAGGCAGATGCAGGAAACTCAGAAGTGGAGGATGCGGGAGACCAGTGTTCCTGCCATGGCCTCACTCCCCGTCCCCAAGGAGGACCCCCCTCACTTGTGGGTCTGGGACCTTCTTGACATCTGTGGACCACTTTACGGTGACTACTGTTGAGGTTCCCACTAAACTTGTCTTCATGGGGATAAAAATGGTCCCTTAAAGAGAGGTGGGGCGCACAGACGGCTTGTCAGGCCTTGGCCCCCTCAGACTCAATGTCTAGCAAAGACGGTTCTGTACCAATAGCTCCTTTCGCTGACCGAGGTGGAAGCTTGGTGATGTTGTCATGGATTAGGATTTGACAGCGGGGCGACCCTTCCCATCACCTCCTCATTCCCGCCCTTCCAAATTACTGGAGAACCGGGGCTTTCATTACTCAGAGGGGGAAATGCACCTGCCATGACTATATTCTGGTAATAACATGCCATACTGCAGAAAAGCTCTTGCTGGAGGCTTCCACATCACACACGCCATTACTATATGCAGAGAAAGACCATTCCACTTCCCCTGGGCCGGAGATGGATGTGCTCATTCATCTTTGGAGGCCCTTAACACGAACAAATGATCATGGCACCCTCCTCCCACCCTCCAAATGAAATCAAGCCACAAAACTGGAAGAAAAAGACAAACAAGTAGAAGGAAATTCACTAACGTTCTCATTTTCCCCATGATCACGACTGAGATGAGATTGAAAATTTTTTTAATGAGTGTACTTTATTTTTTAGACAAGTTTTAGGTTGATAGAGAAATTGAGCCAAAAGTACAGAGTTCCCATATAACCCTCACCCCTACACACGCGCGCGCGCACACACACACACACACACACACACAGTTTCCCCTATTAGTAACATCTCACGTTAGTGAGGTACGTTTGTTACAATTGATGAACCAGTATTAGTACATTATGATTATTAACTCAATAAAGCCCATAGTTTACCTTAGGGTTCATTCATTGTACATCCATTTGGGTTTTGCCAAATGGGTAATGTCACGTAGCCACCATCACAGTATCATCCGGAATCATTTCACTGCCCTGAAAGTCCTCTGTGCTCCACCTATGTATCCCTCATCCTACTCCAGCCCCTGCTGCCACTGAGCTTTTCCCAGTCTCTGCAGTCTTGCCTTTTCCAGAATGTCATATGGAATCACATTGGAATCACACAGCATGGAGACTTTTAAATCTGGCTTATTCCATTTAGCAACGTGAATTTGTCTCCTCCATGTCTTTCACTGTCTTGATGTATTGTTTATCCATTCATCTATTGAAGGACATCAAGACTGCTTCCACATTTATGAATAGAGCTACTCTAAACATCCATGGGCAGGTTTTCATGGGGGTGCAAAATTTCAACTCATTTGAGTAATTATCTTGGGGACCAATTGCTGGATTGTATGGTGAGACTATGTTTAGCTCTGGGAATACCCCCCCACACGCTGTCTTCCACAGTGTCTGCTCCAGAGCCCCACGGGGTGGGGCAGGGGGTGGTCCCCTCTGCCAGGACATCTGTATAAATTTAACGTGCGTCTGTGCGAGACTCCTCATTCGGCCCTGGCTGGCGCCCTTTACCAACATCTGGATGAATCAACCCAGTTGTCACCATGGTTCCCACCCCTTGCCTCTGGGTCTGACCCTCTTCTAGGCCAGGGAGAGCCAAAAGCTGTCAGCGAATTCCCAATCCTGCTTCTTCCTGCTTCTCTACCTCTCCCTTGAGTCTGTGCTACCACCATCCTTGTTCCATCCTGCAGCCTTTGAAGCCAACCGTCGTGGGAACATAGGGAATTCCATTGGGGCTGCAGGTAGACACCTGCAGGGGAGGTGTCCCATGATGGGCAGGGCAGCATCCTCCCCTCCATCACCCTGCTAGCCCTGTGCTCCTGGCTAGCATGGGACCCCACCCCCCTTGGGCCCAGTCTCCTGCCTCTCTCATCTGGACAGTCGGCCCTCCCTGCTCTCCTAATCTGGTCATGGAATTGTTCACCATCTTGTCCTCAAGCATATCGATAATTAATTTGTGCATCTTCTTTTGTTAATCATATTCACATCCTGTTTTTTTATTTGCATCTTTTAAACCCTGTGAAGTGGGCCAGATGAGATGGGGGTTCCTGTTGCTCTTTCGGACACGAGCAAAGGAAACACCAAGCCTTCAGTCATTAGGCGAGTGGTTTAGGGAAGTGGCCCAGGGGGACAAGATTCAGGTGTTCTGACACCTGGGCCAACCCCCTTTTCCAGAAGTACCCAAAGCCTCCTCTTTGCTACCCCAAGATTAGTTTTTTATTCCCTCTTATCTTCCCAGTTTATTACCAATATCCCTAATGTTTGTTATGGGTCTTGTCTTATAATTCTTTCATCAAATTGGCCTGAAACTGGCCTGAAATTGAGAGCTCAGAGCTGGGAATTGAAGTTTTGGAAGGTCCGGACCACTCTTGGTAAAGGCTTCCCTTCGAGCCAAGGTTGGCATCCATTTCTGGGGTGTGAATTCCTGTGCCCCACAGATAGTGTGGATGATAGGCTTCATGATTTAGCTAGGTTTTCCTAAAGTAAAAAATGAAAAAGGATAATGAAGGTGTTCGTTTTCTTTACATTAACATAGAACTGTTACTTTCCCCGCCAGTTTCTACTGATTAAGAATTCTTTCTCACACCATGAATGCCAGCCCTAACACGGGGGCAGAGCCTCCAGGGACGCCAGCAAACGAATCCCCCATCCCGCCTCTGAGCCAGATCAGAAGGTCTGGCTCCCATGACACTCCCACCTAAACGTTTGCATCAAAGTGCAGAGGACAGAACGTGATTCAGAGGCGTGGCAAATCATTAAAAAAACATAGCATCCTTTCATGTGCATTTTTAATGAGAGGACAGCTGCATATCATCGCCACTGTGAGAGTCATTGCTGAGACCTCACGAAGGTTTTTGAAAAATATTTCATTAATATTTCAAATAACCCTTTCAAAACTCCCCCCAAGAGCTAAAATCAATTCATAACTGCACATCAACCCATTCCTAAGGAGGGTGCCCATCAGAATATGGTGGTGTTTTATATGGATGAAGGATGCATGTGAAATGCAGCAGCACTGACCTGCCTCCACCTGAGGACCCCCAGCCCTCCCAGCCTCGGTGTCTCTCGGGCTGGTATATCGCACGTGGCCTTTGACTTGGTTCAACATAGCGATGGAGCCTTGTTATCCACCTTTCACCCCACACATCCCCACTGAGCATTCACCACGGTCAAAGCTTGGGTGGTACGTGACTATAACAAACTTCCTCTCTCTACCTCAAACCTGGGTTTCACAGCCGACAGGTGAAACCAGATGCAAGTGGCACCTTTGGGTACAAACATCCTGCTTCAGGGCCAGCCTCCTGCATAGCTTTGCCAGGTGCATTTCACCCACGTGGTTGTCCAGATGGATACTTTTGAAGTGCCATCCCGTCAGCAGACACCTGCCACGGGAAGGTGAGGAGACGGGCAGCAGCCAGGACACAGGGACCACCACCCCAGGAGCTGGCAGTTTTGGGAGAAGTGGCCATGGACTTGGGTACCACCCAGGCATTGACTCTTTCTGTCCAAAGTCTAAGCCCCCTTTGGGAGAATAAATTTGCAAAGCAAGTCACTGTCAGGATTGCTAACAGAAAAGCAGCAGAGCGGGTCTGGGCATTTTCAGAGTGAAGGACCCAGATGTAGCCCAGATTTTCTATTACAAATTTCTAGATTTTTAATAGATTTTAATCCTCAGCCGTATTAGCACGAACAATTTAAAATAACTTGCTTCTCTTCCTACTGTGCAGTCACTAAGGCAACTGAGATGGAGGGGCCGAGCTCTGAATGCAAGTTCATTTCACCAGCTGGTCAGCTCTGGATCAGGACCTGGAATAAAGGTAAAGACCATGGCACTAACATCCCCACCTAGTACGCATCCCCTTTTCTCTCTCTCTCTCTGAAAAGGGCATGTGTACATGACGTATAAATACTAATGTCATAAACAAATGCTGTAACCAGAGGCTAGAAGTTCAATTTGACGGAAGTGGTTCTTCCAAAAAGCCGGAGTCAGGACACAGAGTTGGAGCTGAACTTGTCTTTTCCTTTCCTCAACCACGGGCACTTCATCTGCCTTCATCTTGGTCTGCTTTGCTGGAGAAGTGTTGCTTTCCGATTACTCTGAATGACTCAACTCCCAGGCCCAGCTTCGTGGGCAGGTGATCCCCGCAGTGCACCGGGCCCCATGCTCAGAAGGGACTACACTGGTTTAATGCTGTGTGCTCACCATCTTGAAATGCTTAAAATTCTGAACAAGAAGCCCTGTATTTTCATTTTGCGCTGAGCCCTGCAATTTACGTAGCTGGTCCCTATGACTTGGGGTCGCCAGTATTTCTGTGCTATTGAGCGTCTGCTGCTGAACTCACCGTGTAGATCAAGCATTCCTTGACACGTGATGAAGTGAAATGGGACCCAGGGCTCAAAGTGATATGCACCAGTGTCCAAAGGTACTGCTGGCTGCAACCTGGACTAGCAGCCCTAAGGAACATCATGTGAGAAGGCTTGTGGAGTGAACCGGCCCAAACTCCCTGGGTTTGGGGGTGAAGGAGGGACGATGTTTGGAAAGAAGACCCCACATTAGACCACTGGTGTTTCCTTAAGAGGAGAAGCACAGGAGATGGTGAGAGCCACGTTGTCACCCAGGCGTCACAGGCTTTGCCTCTGCTGTCTGCCATGGATTCACCCAAGGTACAGGGGAGGTCGCTTACATGCACAGGGTCAACTTTGTTTTCATTGATAGTATGGTACCCGTGATGAACTGTTCTTCTGGGATATTCATCATCTCCAGGTCTGGGAGGGGCTTTGAACTCACTGCAGGAAATCATAGGCTAACACGGAATCCTTTTTATCTGAGATCTGGGAATTGAAGTGGGAATCCCTCCTTGAACTCTGCCCAGGGAGAAGGGGGGTGGGCGTGCGTTTGGTGGGGGGTGCTTCCTCCTGGATTCCGTTCCACCGATTGAGGTCTGTATCGTGAGCTATAAAGAGCAACGGGAGAATCGGGCGGCGTGTTTCAACTCCGTGAACGAAACAGACGGCCGCTCCACGTCGTAGCTTCTTCCCATTCGCGGGGTCTCATCCTATCAGGATGAAGTCAAAGATCGTCCTGAGAACGCTCTGCCCTGGTTTGAAGCGAAGCGGGGCTCACGAATCCTACTGCTCTTTCCTTTGGCCTCTCTCCCCTCCCCTTCGTTTCCTGGAGAATCTGGCTGCCCCCCAGCTGCTCCTGTCCCAAGCTTTCCACCCCAGTCACCGATGCCCTAGGCGCCCGTCGCTCCATGTCTCTGCCCCCCACGGAGACTGTCCCCCCGGATCTGAGCCCTCCCCCAGCCATGTCCACCGAACGTAGGGCCCCGGCCCCTCAGTGGGGAGCTGCAACCCCTTTCTCCCCCCTCCGCCCCATGCCTACAGCAGGATTCCCACAAGCGCCATTTTGCTGCACAAAGCCTGTACTATTTCCCGCCGCACACAGAATAGGACCGACCCCCGCTCACGGCCCCGGGGCCTCCGGACGCCACCCCAGCCTCTGCTGCTTCCCTGCTTTGGCCACACAGTCCCATTCTCCGACCAAACCTCCTCCCGCATCAGGGCTGCCTTTCTGCCCCTCCCCTGAGGGATGCCCCCCCCCCACCCCGAACCACTGCGGGACCCTTTCCTGCTTTTCCCTGTTCTGGTCAGCTGTCGCCTTCCCCACTAGCCTGCCTCAAACGGCCCCCAGCAGGTCACTCCGTCCTTCCCTGCATGCTTTCCCTCTTCACAGCCGGGAATGGTGCTTTACGCGTGTCCCTACTGGGTTGCTGTTCCCACACCAGTGGAGCACGAGCTCCCCGAGGGCTACTGCTGGCCTGGCTCCTGGGCAAGGGGAGAAGGACACTCTGGGTCAAGTCACCTGAGCTTCCGGCTCGTTCCCAGCACCAAGTTCTTCCCTTGGCCTCCAGGTGCGTCCGTGACCTTGCTCCCCTGCCCTGAGCTCCCTGACTTGTTTTCCCAGGAATATTTACCTGTGTGCACATGTATGAGTCAAGGTTCTCCAGAGGTGTATATAAAGGATGGATAGAGAGAAACTTATTTTAAGGAATTGGCTGCATGATTGTCAGGCTGGCAAGTCTGAAATCCACGGGGCCGGTGGACAGGCTGGAGACTCTAGCAGGGTTTCTGTCCTTGAGTTTTCTCTTAAAGATCTTCACCTGATGGGATGAGGCCCACCATCTCCTTTGCTTAAACCTTACTGATTGTTAAATGTTACTCACGTCTACAAAATACCCTCATGGCAACATCTGGATTAGAGTTTAACCAAACAGCTGGGCACTCCAGCCAAGCCAAGCTGACACACAAGGGTAATCATCCCAGGACCTCAGTGGCTCCCTTTGTCCAGACTCCTGCTGCTACATACCCTCGTGCTTGACCCCTTCTGGGCTTTGCTGCAGGACATCTCCTGATCACCGGGTCACCCGCCAGCCCTGGGTGGTGTACCTGACTTTCTCATTTCTGACCCATCAAGCCCATTGATTACAGAGCCCCATCCTCAGGTACCCTGCATTTAATGGTCATTTCCAGAACTTCTTGTGCAAGGGCTCTCGGCAACATCCCTCTTTCTTTGTGATAGTATATATGTGTTGAGAACTCGCTCTTATTTTCATTTATTTATTTTTATTTTTGGCTGCGTTGGTTGTTCATTGCTGTGCGCGGGCTTTCTCTAGTTGCGGTGAGTGGGGGCTACTCTTCGTCTTGGTGCGCGGGCTTCTCATTGCGGTGGCTTCTCTTGTTGCAGAGCATGGGCTCTAGGATCACAGGCTTCAGTAGTTGTGGCTTGTGGGCTCAGTAGTTGTAGCTCACGGGCTCTAGAGCAAAGGCTCAATAGTTGGGACGCACGGGCTTAGTTGCTCTGCAGCATGTGGGATCTTCTTGGACCAGGGCTCACACCCATGTCCCCTGCATTGGCAGTCAGGTTCTTAACAACTGCGCCACCAGGGAAGTCCTCTCTCTCTTATTTAGTGGGATTACCACTAAATAAATGATCTATGAATAGGCAAACAGGGGAACTGATTTCCTGTCTTCAGGAAACACAGAAAGATGTGGACAATAGAGTAGCCCAGTTCAGCTCATCAAATTCACTGATTAAATCTCATGATAGTAATCTCTCATAGCATTTTTAAAAACAAATATTTCTTTCATTAACAGATGGACCAATAAGCAAAACGTTGTATATACATACAATGGAATATTATTATTCATCGATGAAAAGGTGTGAAGTACTGATACATGCTACAACGTGGATGAAACTTGAAAACATCATGCTAAGTGAAAGAAACCAGCCACAAAGGACCATCTATTGTATGATTCCATTATATGCAGTACCTAGAATAGGCAAATTCAAAGAGACAGAATGTAGATTAAATGTTGCCAGGGATTGGGGGCGAAGGGAATGGAGAGTTATTGCTTAATGGATATAGAGTTCCTGTTTTGGATGATGAAAAAGTTTTAGAAATAGTTAGTGATGATGGTTGCATAGCATTGTAAGTGTACTTAATGCTACCAAACTGTACACTTTAATCACTTAAAGTGATTAAAATGACAAATTCTATGATATATGTATGATATGATATATGTATAAAAACTTGATAATGCAATATACCCCAAAGCATTGAATTGTATGCTTTAAATGGGTGGATTATATGGTATGTGAATTATATCTCAATAAAGCTGTTTAAAAAACAAACAGGCATTCGTATTGTCATATCAGCTCCATGAGAATGTCACTGTAATTGGTTTTAGTCCTTTTAAAGGGAAAAGAAGGGACTGCCCTGGTGGTCCAGTGAGTAAGACTCCGAGCTCCCAATGCAGGGGGCCCAGGTTTGATCCCTGGTCAGGGAGCTAGATCCTGCATGCATGCTGCAACTGAGTCTGCATGCTGCAACAAAGAATCCTAAATAAATAAATAAATATCTTTTTTAAAAAGGGAAAAGAAAACGATGAACTTGAAAAGTGGGCTCTTTGCCGCTCTAGGTGGCCCTCTCTGATCCCTGGGTGGCCCATCTCCACCCCACCAAGCCAGGGATCGTCCAGTCAAGCTGCTTAGCTTCCTTGGGCAAGTCCCAACAGTAATCCCCAGACAACATACACTGCACATCGAACCAGAGCAGCCCAAGAGGCCAAGGCTCTTTTAGAAATACTATTTCCTTTCCAAGTTAATGCTGTGGATTGGGCACCACTGTGTTAATTCTTCCTGATTCTTTCAAATCTGCTCCATGCACTTTGATCTAGAAAAGTCCAGTCCATTAGTGTGGAAGTTGTTGGTTTTAATTAATGATTTGCTACTTCATTCTAATTTTTTCTGGGTGTGTTCACATTCAAGATGCCACTTGGGCATCGTGTCTATTTGAAACGGTGATGAAAGAATAATGTGAGTTGCATAACATGACTTCTAGGCTCGGTTGACCAGTTGCTCTCTCAGACTCTCACCTTTTGTTCCTTTTCACCTTTTGTCTCTTTGCAAAGCTACCCAGGAGGTCCATGGAAACGTGTGCGATGGAAGGGAAAGAGAAGTATGCTCTGAGGACAGGAGAGCAATTTACTGGGTACCCATGCATTAGTCAAGTCCAATATGGTCTTTGGGAAAAATCAGCTTCAAAAGATCAGGTTTAGAACGGGAATGACCTTCAACAATTCACTCATCTCCCCCTCCTCCAAAAAGCTACTAAAATCAGCTGTCACTTTTTATTGAGATATTTGTACTCGCCCCGAGACAATCATTCCAGGGACAAACATCCATTTCTGAAGAACCTACAATTGTTGAGACCTTAATACGTTTCTAACACAACACTCACGAAGACACACACACACCTGTGTGTGCACACATGCACACACACAAACTATCTTCCAATTTCCTCTTTAGTTCATCCAACATTGCCCCTGATCCATAAACCACCCATCAATCATGGTGAGACCACCAGAAGTGGAAGAGTCTCTACCACCCAACTTAATATCAAGTCCTTATAACAAACTATAAACTGATGGCATGAGTCCCATTTGACAGATGAAGATGCTGATACTCAAAGAAGATGAGGAACTTGCTCAAAGCCACCAGGCCACTGGGGCCTGGAGTGTAGATCTATGTACAGGTGTGTCTGGATTGAAAGCTCATGTTCTTTCCATGCAGCCAAAATGTTTTTCCAGTGGCCCAACGAGGGATGGGAAACCACACATGACAAAGTGCCTACCTACATAGGATTTACAGTAAGATCACAAGCATGGAACATTCAACCCCTGTGCATAGAAATTAAAGTTCTCTTACTAGGGACCTGTGTACCATCTCATGTGTGCAAAGGAAAAACACACTAGATCACTGGGGAAAATTAGTAATGCTGTGGCATCATACCCTTATAATTATGGAACATTGTTTTATCCTGGGAACAGAGCCACAAACGCAAACGCCAGTAATCAGAAAAAAAGCATTGTTTTCTGTGCTCTTGCAATCAACCTCGGCAAATGGACATGCTGTGTCTGGTTGTCACATAGGTTTTTATACACAACAGAGTGTGTGTGTACACATGTGTGTGCTATGTTGCTACCTACTGTAACACCTGGGTGCCTGTTCCCACCATGTGTCTGGGGCTCGGTATTGCTGATTGTTTGACTATCGAGAACCTATGCCAAGAGATAAACCAGTTATTGAAAACAAGCGCCTGTTAATACCGTTTACATCTCCAGCAGAGGACACCTTCTCTCACAAAGACATGGATAGTGTGTGAAATCCACCCTCCTCCACATTGAAATTTTGGTTGAGGAACTTGGCAAACGTGAGTCCCCATCTCTGATGGCCACAGAGTGGTGGATAAAGCTCTTGACCATCTGGGTTCGGACTGAGCACCAGGAAAGCTCCCCTCAAGTCTTTCACAGACACTGTGATGTTCTACCATCTCCTTCACCTGTACCCTTTCATGCTTAACCCAATACAGTCTCTCTTCATACTCTACAACCCAAGTGATCTTTGGGAAACACAGCTACGCTTGCGTGACCTCGGCTTGAATCGCTTCTGAAGCACTGCACCTTTAGGCTGAAAAGGCACACCTTGGACGTGGCGTCTGGTTCCATGTGGTTTGATCCACTGGCCTAACCGGCCTCACCCACTGGGCTGCTGCACCTCGACGCCCTTACCCACTGCTCCTTCAGTCCCATGTTTCACCTGGTTCTTTCCCACCCCAGGGCCTCTGCATAGTCTCTCCCTCCTGCCTGGACCTCCTCCCTTCCCTTGTTCCTCAGGGAACTTCTGCTCACCTCTCAGGTCTCGGGACACCTGTCATCTCCCCAGGAAATTTCCCCCACCTCCCTAAGTCAACCCCCGTCTCACCCTGGAGTGTGACTCCACGCCGGTCCTATGGGGTAGTGAGACCGCTGCCATGTTCCATTCACTTGTAGATTAGTGGTGGGTGTCTGTCTCCCTCTGGACTCTACCTGGTCCATGGAGACAGAACCACAACCACACTTGTCTCACCACTGTATCCCCAACACCTACCAAGTGCCAGGACGTGGCAAGAATTTGACAGATCCTTGTTGGCTGAAGGAAGGAATCCAGGCTGCATGTTGATTATCTCAGTAGCTAAAGCAGCAGTGAGTAGTCAGTGGTGCCAGGACACCCTCTGATGATCAATCTGCTGGTCGACATTTAGAAGTTTGACTTTGCCTGTTGCCAAGCAGCCACACACCTGTCAGGGATGCAGCTGTTACGTTTCTCTGGAAGGTTTATATTTTCAACCAAGATATACATCAGTCACAAAACTCCCTTCATCTGATAAAGCCTTTCCCAGCTCCAGCCTCAGGTCACCAGGCAGGGCAACCACTCACATCAGTGAGATGGCAGAGCCGTGGAAGGGACCGTCATTCAAAGCGTAAGGTGCACCACTGGGGAACAAAGGAGGCTTCCAGGTGGTCCTAAATGTGTTTATATTAATAGGCATGTATTCATTTGCGTGTGTATTAAAAACATATACAATAGCGTATCCAACCTGGGACTTCACAGATACTACTGCTTAGGATGAGGTTAAATAAGTAAGTAAATTAATAAATAAAATTCATTTACAAAGTCTGATTATTTAAAAAATAAGCTACACACCAATGTTCATAGCAGCACTATTCATAGGTGAATGGTCAAAGAAGATATTATACACACACACACACACACACACACACACACACAATGGAATATTACTCAGCCATAAAAAATAATGAAATAATGCCATTTGCAGCAACATGCATAGACCTAGAGATTATCATACTAAGTGAAGTAAGTCAGTCAGAGAAAGACAAATATTATATGATATCATTTACATGTGGAATCTAAAAAAATAATACAAATCAACTTATTTACATAACAGAAACAGACTCACAGACATAGAAAACAAACTTATAGTTACCAAAGGGGAAAGAGGGGGAGGGATAAATTAGGAGTTTGGGATTAACATATACACACCACTATATATAAAATAGATAAACAACAAGGATTTACTCTATAGCACATAGAACTATATTTAATATCTTGTAATAACCTATGATGGAAAAGAATCTGAAGCTGTACAGCTGAAACTAACACAATATTGTAAATCAACTATGGCTTAATAAATAAAAATTTAAAAAATAAGCTAAATCGGAGGTTGGCAAACTATGGACCATGGGCCAAATCTGGCCCCCAGCCTGCTTTTGTACAGCCCAAAAGCTATGAATGTTTATTTGTTTTTAAACATTTTTTTAAGTGTGTGAAAAAAAAAGGAAGACTAGATGACAGAGACCATATGTGGCCCACAGAGCCTAAAATGCTCACTATCCAGCAACAGGAAGATGTGTCAGTAACGATGGAGGGGCACATGTGATGGACATTCATGGAACATGGAGCTCAGGAAAGTAAGTCAGAAGTCACGCACACAGGCATCCAAATCTCTACTACTTTCCAGGTCTGTGGCCTTGGATAAGTTATTGAACCTTCCTAAACCTTTGTTTTCCAATCTGTAAAATGGGAATAATAATAGTACCTGCTTCATAAGGATGATGTGAAAATTAAATGGGATAATACATATGAAGCATCTGGTATAAAGCCTGATACATAGTAGATACTCAATAAATGTTAGCTATTATTATTTAAAAATAAAGTTTACTGGGCTTCCCTGGTGGTGCAGTGGTTGAGAGTCCGCCTGCCGATGCAGCGGACACGGGTTTGTGCCCCGGTCCGGGAGGAACCCACATGCCGCAGAGCGGCTAGGCCCGTGAGCCATGGCCACTGAGCCTGCGTGTCCGGAGCCTGTGCTCCGCAATGGGAGAGGCCACAACAGTGAGAGGCCTGCGTACCGCAAAATAATAATAATAATAATAAAGTTAACTGTTTGTTTTCTCCATGAAAAATTTGACAAATATCTTGTTTGCTTCAAATAATCTCTCAAAGACAAACACTATTTCTATTTTTGTGGTTGTCTTTGGTTTGCTAATTTATTATTTATTTATTTATTTATGGCTGCTTTGGGTCTTCGTTGCTGTGCGCGGGCTTTCTCTAGTTGCGGCGAGCGGGGGCTGCTCTGTGTTGTGGTGTGCAGGCTTCTCACTGAGGTGGCTTCTCTTGTTGTGGAACATGGGCTTCAGTATTTGGGCCTGTGGGCTCTACAGCACAAGCTCAGTAGTTGCGGCACACGGGCTTAGTTGCTCCGTGGCATGTGGGATCTTCCCGGACTAGGGCTCAAACCCGTGTCCCCTGTATTGGCAGATGGATTCTTAACCACTGTGCCACCAGGGAAATCCTGGTTTGCTAATTTAATTCATGCATCCATTTATTCAAACTTTATTTTATTTAAAGTGTGGGTTGTGTCCTCTAAAGGGCAGATTCTGACATGGAGTTAGTAATACAAGAGGATTATTGGGAATTAACACCCTTGAAAGTTGAATGAAGGAAGAAGTGGAACTAGGCAGGGGGGAGCCTTCAGATCACAATGCAGCTCTGACAAGGTCTCAACCACCAAACAGGAGACGTTCCCACAGTAGGCAGAAACATCCCAGTCTCAGTACCTGCTGTGCTCGGTCACTGTCTAGGGCAGCCCTGGAGGAATGTGGCCTCTTCCAGAAGCTAAGGTGGGGTCTGAAGTTGCTTCAAGCTGGAGGGTGGCATCCCCCTACACCCTTGCAGCAGACTGGCAAGTCCTCTTTTGCAGGGAGATCCAGCAGTGCTTTTCCAAGACCACCACTATCCACCCCTTACTCCCCGGTCATCCAGCTCTCCATGCATCACCAGGAGTTGCATTGCTAGGAGTCCAGTGAGCCTCTCCTTCTGAGGGAGACTGCAACTGGTACCTTCTGGCCCCTCTTGATGACTGAAACTGATGACCCCTGCCAAGATGGTGACTCCTCTTTTACCTGCTGATGCCTGTGTTTGGAGTTCACAGAGCTCTGGAGGCAGCTGTTGCTGGTACTTTACGTCACGGAGCCCCAGCAGCACAACATCCTCTTGGAAAACCAGAAACCCTGTAGAGCCCTGACTTGCAGGGAAGGGAAGTAAAAGTCTCCCAGTTGAGTTGTTTGGAAGGATGGTGTGCTCACGCAGGTCCTTTGAGGAGCAGATGCCGAGAAGGGATTGGACGTGCAGGAGAGTTCAGAGGGAGCACCATGAGGATGAAGGGGCGTGAACAGGAGGCGCAGGGAGAGCCTTCTGCTCCTGCATGCCTGCCACCTGAGATGGAGAGAGAAAAGCTCGGAGGGCTGGGCAGGAAGGGTCCCAGACCACAGTGCAGCTCCACCAGAGATCTGGCCAGCAGATGGAGAGTTCTCAAACCAAAGGTACCCATTAGAAGTGTCCAGTGGAAGACAAAGGGGGAAGAGATAGGGTTGAGGACCATGGCGGAGGTGTGACAACTATGAAGGAGGGCAGGGAGGACACGGATTGGGCAAGGAGGGACTCCATGAGCAAGGCAGACCCGAGAAAATCTTGGGTGACTCAGAAGGGACCAGAGGAAAGACTTCCAACTAGGGGATCTCTGTGTGGGCAGACGTGCCCAGGCCCTAGAGCCTGGGAAGGGCCTGGTCTCAGCTCCAAAGCTGGAGTTGACCCTGTGGTTGTGAAGAGCTGGAGGCTACCCACTCACTGCATCCTAAGCCCCAGGGCATGTTCTTTCTTGACAGGAGATTGAAGCAACACGCCTCCATCACTTCCTCTCTGAGCATCATTCTAGAATCAGTTTCCATTTTATTGCCAGCATTAAGTTAAATGACTGCTTATTTTCTTTAAGATGAATGAAACAATGTTGAATATTTTTAGTGCCTATTTAGAAATGTTGATATTGCTTAAGAGAGTTTCCTCAAAATAAAATTCCAGGGTCAAAAGTATAATCTTTTTTAAGATTCTTGCTACACAGGGCTCATTTATTCTGCAACAACTGAATCATTTTGTGCTTCACCCAGCAATATAAGCTTCGCTCCTTGAAAAAGGCCTACTTAGAGCAGTATAGTTAAATGGAAAAAAAATTCATCTTGATATTTATTTATTACAACTTGAATGAGGTCTTTGAATACTATGTTGGCTGAACATTTTTTCTAGATGTTGTTAAGTCAGTGATCATTTTTATACATTTGTTAATCTGCATCTTCTGAGAAGTGGACGCCAACACAGGATTAACTTTGCCAGAGAGTCAGTAGGGCACTGTCCTGTGAGGAGAACTGGGGAGCTGGAGGACGTGATGGTTTGACCATGTGTGAAGGAGAAGGGGGAAGAAGGAAGGAAGGAGGGAAGGAGGGAGGGAGGGATGGAAGGAAGGAAGGGAGGAGAAAAGGAGGGAGAGAGGGAGGGAGGGAGGGAAGGAAGGAAGGAAGGAAGGAGAGAGGGAGGAAAGGAGGGAGGGAAGAAGGAGGGAAGGAGAGAGGGAGGGAGAGAGGGAAGGATGGAAGGAAGGAAGGAAGGAAGGGAGGGAGGAGAAAAGGAGGGAGAGAGGGAGGGAGGGAGGGAAGGAAGGAAGGAGGGAGGGAGGGAGGTTTGGGGGAGATGTCCTCCACTGCAGCATGGTCTGGAGGAGTACAAGGGTCAACGTTGCCTTAGAGGAGCCCCACATCCCCCAGGAGTAGCCTGCTGCCCTAGTGCCTGGTTGGGAGCATCCCTCGGGAAGTGTGGCCTCAGTGCGACTGTAGTGATGGATTTCAGAGCCAGTCCTGGTCAATTACTCTCCCCGCGGTTGCAGATCTGAGAGGTACATTTCTATGATCACCATAAAATTCTTCATGTGTTTTACCCACAGTAGGTACCTTCATGTTATTTCATTGATTTATACGAAACTTTAATGTAATCACTAGCTATTTGCTTGTCAACTCTGTCCAAGATATATTCTTCAATTTAGGATTTTCTTTTCAGTTTTTTATACAGATATTTTTATGTAGTCAAATTTACCTACTTTTCTTCTTTTTTTTACAACATTTTAATCTCAAGAAATAAGGATTTCTTTGAGTTTTCATAGTCAACTTTTGAATCATTCTAGAATCTATTTTAACATGGAGTTTGAAGTATAAATTGTTTCAAAATTCCAAATCATTGATTTTCCCCAAGCAATTTTTGAACAACTCTTCCCTTCTTTATTGATTTAAAATGCCACTTTTATCAAATATTATATTCTTATATGTTTCCTTGATATAAATTGTGTGCCCATGTCTATTATTTTCCCACCACCACAGTTAATATCTGATGATAATTCAGCAAAAATAGTTACATGAATTGTATGCTTATTATGTGCTGGACACAGTGCTAAGAACTTTATCTGAGTATCTCATTAATTCACATGGCCAACTTTCACTACAGATATTCTTATAACTTCCATCCTATAGAAGAAGAATCTGAAGATACAGGCATTAAGTGACTTGCAAATACATCAAGCCAACAAGTGAAGCAGCAGGAGGATCATCCAGGCAGCTGCAGCCCACTGTCCAGCCTGGGACAACTGTGACCTTCTTTCACACCCACAGTGTCTAAATATGCACAGGTGTGTGTGTGTGTGTGTGTGTGTGTGTGAACTCTCCACCCTGTTCCTAGAGCAACGTAATCTTCTTCTAGTGACTGCTTTAGGGCACATACGAATGTCCCATTGGGCAAGTCCCATCTTCCCTCCTCCCCCTCCACTATCTCCTTCTCCTCTTCATTCTCTTCTTTCTTTTTCAATATCTTCCTGAATGGGCATGAACTAAACTCCAGTTAAATGGGTTTTAACCATTGAAGTGTTGAGATATGTGTCTTAGTTTCCCAGGGCTGCTGTAACAAACCATCAAAAACCATGTGGTTTAAAACAACAAAAATGTATTCTCTCACAGATCTGGAGACCAGAAGTCTGAAATCAAAATGTTGGCAGGACCGTGCTCCGCCTGAAGCCTCTAGGGGAGAACGTGTTCCATGCCTTTCTCTTAGTTTCTGGTGTTGCCCACCATCCTTAGCGTTGTTGGCTTGTAGACTCATCACTCCCGTCTCTGCCTCTGTCATCACCAGGTGTTCTCCCTGTGTTCCTCTCTGTCTCTTCCTATAAGGACATAGCCACATTGGATGAAGGGCCAACCTTACTCCAGGGTGACCTCATCTTAACTAATTCCATCAAGCAATGCTCTTCTCTCCAGGTGATATGAGAGGAGGGGGGAGCCTGCAGGGGAAGCCCAGCCCTGCCAGGCATTCTCCTCTCCCCTCCTTTTCGGTGCCTGTAAAGTCATCTCCTCCTGTGTTCCTGCCTACCCGTGCTCAGCACACTGGTCTCAGGCTCCATCTTGCCTTCTGGGGGTCCTGGGTAAGCTGGTCTGCTCAGCAGAGCCAAACCTTTCCTTGCACCATTATCCCGAGATGCTGATGGAGGGCTGAGGGCATAGGAAGCTGCACTGTGGCCCCAGATCCCAACTCAGGTCTCCAGTCCAGCTTTTCCAGTACAAAAGCCGATTTATTACATCCAGATGTCCGAATCCTGTGTCTGACCTTGAAATGGCTTGGGATTTGGGAGTGAGCCATATTGGAGAGATGGCTGGAATGGACTGATATCTGGCGGTGAGAATTCTCATATGGAGAGAGGGGAGCTCTGGGCTGGGGCTGAGCAGGGGCTTGACGCCTTTACGCCTTAGGAAGCTCCGTGTGCAGAGGGACAGGGCTGGGGCTGGTGAGGAGCCAGCAAGGACTTGAGGATGAGGCCTGCCTGCATCTCTGTAGTCACCTTGACCTGACTCACCCGGGCCCCACTGTGCCGAAGCAGGAACTAGAAAGGGTGCTTGGGGCCCCAGCCAGGCACAGGTGCCAGCATGGGCTGTGCAGACAGCAGCAGGCAGGTGCTTTTACTGGTTTTCTCCGGTTTCATAGCCAGCTCAGTGTTTTTACTCAGAGAATTTTCGTATTTTCCTCTCCATCTTCTCTGACTTTCCTCTGAGGTCAAAGGAGGTTTATCCAGTAGTTTTGTGACTTCTTCACATCCACTCTGATCCAGAAATGTACTAATTATGATTTTGGATTTTGGAAATCAGATGACTTTTACCCACAAGACACAGTAGGCCTTTTTAAACAAACAATTGGAATTGCGTAAAGACCCATATGGGAAAAGGAAGAGGAAGTAAAGTTGAATGACATTAACATAAATCTAAAGGGCAAAATAATCCTCCCATGAGACTTCATCTGGAACATCTGAGTGTGGGAAGGGATGACACAGACACAGCGAGACCTAAAATGGCAGCGAGAGACATTTCAGGATGCGATGGAACGAAAAAGGGAGAGAAGTCCAGACCCCGCCCGCTCCCACCCTGGCCTCGGGTCTGCAGGGTCAGTGTTGAGCAAAGCTAGGTTTGGGGGAGAGCAGACAGCAGAAGCATTGGTCCCACCAGGCCATGGGGGCACTCCAAAAGCAACGACAGCTGATATTCAGGAATCTGCTGAGGGCAATTCTGCTGCAGAAGTAAGTGCTGAGAAGGAGAGAGGATGAACCTCTAGGAGTTAGATTTCACTGGCTGGAGCAATTCCACAGCAAGAGGCAGTGGTAACAGCCCAGGCCGCCAAGGCACTATCACTAAACAGTCCACACTTAAGGCAGCACCCAAGTGCTACGAGCTCAGGACTCAAAGGGAAGTAGATATTGAAAATCTTTCTGTACTTAGAATGTGCAAAAAGGAACCCAAATCTAAGACCTGGCGATTGGAGCGTCATCATTAAACTCCCTAAATTTTGCAAGAAGACAGGATATCTCAAGATATTACTCTTTGACTGAGGAAACACGGGTGCTTGGCTTTTTGCCTTTGTATCAGACAGCTATTGCTGGTTAACAAACAAGCCCAGAATCTCAATTTTTATTTCTTGTCCGTGGGTTCATGTGCACTGTGGCTCTGCTGGACTTGGCTCAGGTCTGCTCAATGCATCTTCTCATTCTCCTCAGAACAGTGGCTGGCAAGGCACTTCCCTTTTCTAGCAGAAGCACAAGAAGCCAAGCTAAACCACGCTGGCACTCTTGAGGCCTCTGTTAGCATCTTGTTTGCTGACATTCCATTGGCCAACAAAAGCAAGTCATGAGGCAAAACTCTAAATCCACAGGGGACATAGATTATCTTCCATGTATTCAACCAGTTGGCACTGCAAAGTCACCTGGCAAAGTCTGGACGTGGAATCCTTTACAGAGGGCGGGTAAAGGACTGAGATCCATAGTCCAACTTACCATACTCTTGCTGGGAGGTTTTTCTCAAAGGAGTGCAGAACTGTTAAGTTATGGTTATGGACACAGGACACAAAATCTTCTGGCAAGAGCAAAAACAAGAAGAGTTTTCTTTCACATTCCCTCTGTCTGCCTTCTTTCCTTCAGACACACAAATCTCTAGATGGCCTTTGGAGACGTTGCCAGCTCTGCATTTCTGAAGTATCTCGATGCAGTCCTGGTGCTGTCTTCTAATCACATTGTGAAGCCCCTGGTGAGCTGTATAGTACATCTTGCTGGACATAATTTAAGACAGTTATTGGCATAGAGAGTATATTTTCAGCCTTGGGCGCAATGTGTCATGAGGCAAATTTGATTAATGTACTGTTCTGTACCATTTCAGAACCATCCTGGGGAAGAGCTGAAGGCTCACAGGCACTCCCTGGGTCCCCTGGAGGATACACACAGGAGCAGTGGTTGAAATTAGGGAGGGGCCTCCTGAAGATGAGAGGGCCCTGATAGATTAGGCTCTTCTCCTCTGAAGGGTCCAGCCACAAAGCCCTGGTAGACCATAGCCTGATTGTACAGTCCAATGGCTGAGAGTATAAAATGCAGGGTAAATATTATTCCTTCACCCCTCACATCTGCACAGAAGGGAGATGTATTGGTCAGTATGGGTTGGGTTACACTGCAATAACAAAAAAAATCTCAGAGGCTTGAAACAAAAAACGTTTGTGTCTGGCTTACTCTCCATGACCCTCACAGGTCACCGGCTGCTCTGTTGTACCTTGCTCTGTGGTAGGGGCCCATGAGAATGGAGGGGACCCCACTGAGTGAGATATTTTCTGTTACCTGGTGATTCATTCACTCTTTTCTTTTTTAAATTTATTTTATCGAAGTATAGTTGATTTACAATGTGTTAATTGCTGCTGTACAACAAAGTGATTCAGTTATATATATACATACTTTTTCATATTCTTTTCCATTATCGTTTATCACAGGGTATTGAATATTGTTTCCTGTGCTATACAGTAGGACCTTGCTGTTTATCCATTCTCTATATAATAGTTTGCATCTGCTGACCCCAAACTCCCAGTTCATCCCTCCCACACCCCTCCTCCCTTGGCAGCCACAGGTCTGTTCCCTATGTCTGTGAGTCTGTTTCTGCTTCATAGATAAGTTCATTTGTGTCATATTTTAGATTCCACATATAAGTGATATCATATGATATTTGTCTTTCTCTGTCTGACTAACTTCACTTAGTATGATAATCTCCAGGTCCATCCATGTTGCTGCAAATGGCATTATTTCATTAATTTTTATGGCTGAGTAGTATTCCATTGTATAGATGTACCACATCTTTATCCATTCATCTGTCGATGGACATTTAGTTTACTTCCATGTCTTGGCTATTGTAAATAGTGCTGCTAGTGATCCATTCACTCTTAAAGGCATCCCTCGGGATTCATGCCCAAACCACTCATGTCTCCTTGTCCTGAGACAGTCACTTGGCCACACTAGCCTTGAACGTGCTGGGGAAGTGCAATCCCACCTCATGCTCAGGGGGTAGAATGTTGGGAATAGCCCAGTCAACCACTGTGCGAAGGAACTCCCAGTTCTGTCCGCAGGAAGAGAAAATCTGGGAGAACCTCTACTGTCCTCCTTCCTCATCCCAATTCACCCCCATCTCCCAAGACTTCTCTGTGGTCACACTGGGGAGAGACCAAGCCCAGTGGCCAATCAGAGGCTGTTCGGCTCCCTTCTGCTGCAGTAAGCACACTGGGGTCAGGTATAGGTCAGGATGTCCCTCTCTATCCCGAGGCAGGGGACCCAATGTCCATATGGTAGTGTCTTCCTGCTCTGCAAACCCCAAAACTCCTCCATGTGAGTCAGCCCGTGGGCTGGCTTGAGAAAGAAGTGGACAAGTAGCCATAATTTGGGGCCATAAATCCACATTGAACCCTTCAATATAAGTTTACCTCTTAAACAAACAAACATAATCTCTTTTGCTGATTTTAAAACTCAGTCTCCTATGGCTCTTCTGTCTTATTTCTCAGTAGGTTCTTAACTCATAGGGAATTTAGGGCTTGTAACTAGTTAGCACCCTAAATCCCAACAAGCCCCTCTTCAATATTCTGTTATTTTCATTTTTAGTAAACTTTTCATTAAAGTTTCATTACAGTATAACTCACATACAGAAAGATGCACAAACAGTAAGTGAACAGATGATTGCATTTTCACACACACACATATAACCAACATGTAGGTCATCAAGAGAACACACTTTAGATCAAGTAACATCTTTTGGTGGTTTTATGTTGTGTTTCCCTGATGACTGATGAGATTGAGCCCCTTGTCCTATATGCTTTGGCCATTTGAAGAACCTCTTTTGTCAAATACTTGGTCATGTCTTTTGCCCATTTTCTACTGGGTTTTCTTATCAACATGGGAGAGAGCTTTATATTTTCTACATATGAGTCTTTGGTCAGATATATATCTTGAAAACACTTCTCCCATTCCATGGTTTATCTTTTCCTTATCATCCTGTGTTTTCCCATTTTAGCTAATAATAACTCAAACAGAGCTCTCTCCTCACTGCATGGGAATGACCACACCCCACAACTATGCATCAGGTAGAGCATGATATTCTGGTCCTAACTTTTCAGGTCATAATCCAGAACCTACAGACTGGTTTATAGACAGGTGGGTCAGCACAGCATCCTTCCTCTTGTGTAAATTAAAGCCCAAGGTCCACTAAAGTGTGTGACTTCTTAAATGGGGCCCTAATGGGAAATAGACTTTACTCAGAGGTATCAGCCATAATTCATATCCATCTGCCATAAACCCAGCTGTCTTCAAAGATACATCCACTGAAATGACCTCTATCTCAACCAGGAGAGTCTGTGAATCAAACTGGGTCCAGGGAAAAAAGAAAAAACTTACAACATTTTGCCCTGTATTGGATCTCCATTGAGGCTCTCCAAAATGAGACACCATTCTGGCTCTAGGGGGAACGGACAAAGGGACAAAAAAAATTTCTCTTGTTTAAACGTAAAGAGGGAGTCACATAGACTCTGAATGTCGGGCGGACATTTGGAAGAAGTGCATATTTCACATTGAGGGTGAGACAGGGACCGATTCTGGTGTCTTTTCAGTGAAGATCTGCCCAGGCGGGACACAGACTGAGAAGGTGGTGATCAGTGGGGACACGCAGCATCTGGTGAGGTCTGAGGGGAAGGTGAATGGACACACGGCCCTAGACGGGCACGGCTGGCGAGGAGAGCATTCAGGCGGTCATCAGCAGAGACCCCATTAGACACATTCTGGAGCCTCTTTCCCAGGACAGTTTCAGAAAACCAGAGTCAGCGAACAGGGTCTACAGAACTCTCTTTCCTGGGAAATCCGTTTGAAGGGAATGAATGCCAAACAGATGTGACATCTTGGCTTTGGAAAACTTCTGAGGCTCTTCTTTTCTTCGCAGGAAGCTGGTGATGGCCTGCCTGGGCCGTGGGTGGACAGGCATTCCTTCCCACCAGGGGAGCTCCATGGGGACCAGACGAAGGATGCATTAAAAACAGGTGGCTATTGACCAAACCCTGCTTGGTATAAAACACAAAACAGATTGAAAATCCTAATGTAGCAATTCTTTAAGTCCACATATGATTTTCAAGATGAGGGATTTTCACTTCCTGTAAAAACTCAGAGTAAATAAATACACTCATTAAATGGCCAAATGTGAGAACATTTCTTTCCAAGTATTCTCAAAGCAAGTCAACAAGCCCTGGATGGTAAATGCCTCCTTGGCTCCAGGAAGCTCAGGCCTTTCCAGGCCCCTGAGCAGGCAGCCCGGGTGTGATGTGAGCTTTCCCTGGGGTGGAAGCAGGAACCGAGCCATGGTTTGGTGGTCCTAAGACCCCTACGTACCTCGAAGAGAGTGGAAATCTAAAACTATTCCCTGGGTTTGGGACCTGAAGCTACCATGGAAATGAAAGGAGAGAGAAGGAAGTTTCCAGATAATCAGCCAAGGGGTTCCTCAATGGCCCCCCTCAGAAACACAGTGGGGAGACAGATGAACTTCACTGAGTGCTTGCAGTCAGCATTGGTCAACCCGCAGACATGGCCCCAGGGATGCTGGTTCGTGTTCTGAATCCCTGCAGTGGGACCTAGCTGACTTTCGCCCACCCCATGTGCACAGTCCTCATTGTCACCAGCCCGGGGTTGGGTGGGTCTGTGTCCCCCAGAACTGGGAGCCTCTGGAGGACAGGGAAGCTGAGCTGTCAGTGCCCTGCAAGTTCAGACCCAGCCCCTCTGCACTTCTGGCTCCCCAGTTTCCCCACCTGAAACCCTCACCAGAAATCCTTCCAGAATAATGATCAGCTGTTTAATCCAAATGCAACTGTAAATAGATACTGGATTGGTTTTTATATAGAATTTCCAAGCCCCCAATAAAGATTCTACCATGGGGTTACGAATTTACATGTACTAGAGTGAGAAAATAGGGAAACCAGATTTCCTTTGTAGATTTGGAACTCACTGGGAACTGGGAAGCAGGGAAAAAAATGATACTTCTGTCTAATCTAATAAACGTCTTTTGATCCAATAATCTAGCCGGTCTCCTGAGACAGCTGAGTCTCTGTCGTGTCACTTAGTCCTCAGATAGCCTCTCTCCTGGATCCCCTGCAAGAAGGTCTGCGGAGAAGGGGATGTAAATGATCCTGTGGCCTTGGGGGGCAGGGCAGCCCAGGCCCCGCTGCCCCTTGGTGTGCATTTGCCGGGATCCTCAGGTGTGCTAGGTCTGCCTTTGTCTCTGGATGTTCTGCCACCTGCTGCTGCCCAAGTCTCTGCTGGCACACCCGGTGGTCCTCTCTCATCCTCCTCATGGCCCAGCGGCTCTGTACTGACCCGGGGCCATCTCAGCCCTCCCCGGTGTCTCCCCTGTGGTCTGGCCGTGATCCCCACTCGGCCCTTAGCCCAGGTGTTTGGCCCCTTGTCTATCTGCCTACAGGGTCATTTCGTCCCACCCCATCCCTCCTCTGGGAAACCTCCCCAGCAAACTTCAGTGATGGCCAAGTGCCCCCTACAGGTGTGAACAGAAATCTCTAACTGTCTTCACACCAAGGGGGGTGGTCAAGGGCGTCTTGGGAGGGCTGGTCTGGAGTATATCCCTTCCTGACCGTGAGCTCCCTTCCCAAGTCCTTAATGGGGTGTAGCATAAAAACCCCTCTGCTTTTTGCTTTGTCCTCTCTCTCTGTTAACACGCATCCCCCATACCCCTGGGACCCCAGCCTCCATCACGGCACGTATGGGACTACTGTTTTCTCTCTCTTGGGCCATTCTGTGGGGCTGGCTGCAGCAGAAGGCTGCTGTGCTGGTGTCAAGGGTCTCAGTGCTTTCAAGCTTGTACTGGCTAGAAAGAGTCTATTGTTAAAATTTTAGGGATTCTGGAAGCTGGTTGTTAAACGTGGGCATGATTTTAAATTAAATTATATAAACTCACAGTTAGGTAAATTTGATTAAACGCAGAGGGGATGAAAACTTAAAGCTCATAATTTTCTGATTATTTTACTAGATTTTACTATGATCTCTGCCCTTGAGGTTATTTGGTTTCCATAATGTTGGTTTAACTTTCTGAAATGCCATTTAAAAAAATATTTTTTCCAACAGTGGTGGATTTGGTTTATTATATGCCTTATTCTCCTTTTCCAGCCTCATATTTTTATTTAAAAGATAACTTATTTTTTCGTCTCTTTAAAAATAGAAAACTACCCCTTTATAAAATTTTCCTTTGTTCAACGAAATCAATTTATTTCAGGGCACAGATTTTCCTCTTCGTTGTTATAGCAATGATCTTTGATGTTTTAAATGTTTATCCTAAGTCCCTATTTCTTGTTACTCTCTGCTCACCTCATTCTTAAAGCTGATATATCTTGTTGTTAAAGTTTAGGGGTATTGAAAGCCTGTTTGTTTGTACCATGAAAATGATCAAACATCTCCAATTTATGTCCACAAAGGTCCCATATACCCATCACCTGTATTCAAATATTATCAGGAAATTGCCACATCATTTATCTGTCTTCCTTCCTTCCTTTCTTCCTTCCTTCCTTCTTCCTGAAATATTCTTAAGCGAATTCCAGATATCATATCACTTCTCTCTTACCCTCTTCAGTGTGCATTTCTTTAAAAATATGGGTATTTTCTTACATAATCATAAAGCTATTAACACCTAAAATAATAAATAATTTCTTGATATCATCCAATACCATTTCATATTCAAATGTCCCGATTGCCTCAAAATGAAAAGTTCTGCTTTTAAAATCAATCCTCCTTGGCCTATTTGAATAGAATGGGGTCTGTGCTAGGCTGCGGCAGGACCAGAGAAGAAACTAGATGGAGGGACCCCTCTCCCCCTCCCGCCCCCTGAAATTCCAGCTAACTCAGCTGTCCCATCCTTCTTCCTGCTGAGTAAATTGCAGGTCTGGAAGAATAACACTAAGTACTCACGGACAGTCTGGAGGATGAATATCTGATTTCGCAGCCCCATTTATTACCAGACCCATTAAGCCTCGGCTCTCACAGCTGCCCCTCAGCCCCCATGGAAACCCTGGCGTGTGCAAGCCCAGCCACTTAGGCTGGAGATGAGAAAGGACGGCTTGTTTTTTCAAGTGTATATTATATCCACTTCAAAAATTTCTGAAGCTTGGAGAACACTTTCATTTTGTAAAAGGTTAAGAATAAAGAACTTAGGCGGAGTGGCCTATTTCGAAGGAGAGGATCATTCAGAAGATCAAAGGGCACACTATGGAAATTGTAGTCACGGATTTGGTATTTTTCCCCAGGAGATCACAGAAGCCTGGGTACAGAGGAGGGTGAATACACCTCTGAAAATATCCCGATTAAGGACACCGTGCGTGGAGAAAAGCATTCTGTCTTGGAATGCGTCCGGGTCCTTTGAAGATGCGACTGCTACCAAAACAGCCTTGCTATGGGAAAGAGTCCAGGGGGTTGAGGCGGTGCCTCAGGATTTTTAGATGCGCTGGACAGGCTCCAGGTAAGAACTAACTGCTGAAACCAACTCCACAGCAGACCGACCTCCAGATGGAGAGCTGAGAATTCAAGGTCCATTCTAGGCTCTGCCCAGGTCCCCATTTGGGCTGGAACAGGCCCTTCTGCTTCTCTCTGCGAGTGCATTCTTTGTGACTGTGCTTCCCATTTGTGTTTCTGTTTGTCATGGAGCAGGTATGACATCATCATACTTGCAGAAAATAGAAACTCTTTGACCACGGTTATACATTTTTCTACAGGAAAAAAATATGTCTTGTCATCTGGATTATTTAGATGCTTCTCTCTCTTTTCCTGCATCTCTGCCTGACTTGGGCAGACCCAATAGGAAAGAGAAAGAACAAGCTTTTCTTGGGCAAGTCATAGAATTTCTCCAGCGTCCCTTTTCTGAACGACAGAGATAACAGTGCCTACCTTTCAGATTGTTCTGGCACTTGATACCTATCATTCCTGGCTTCTCCACTGATTCATTCTTTCTCATTTCACCAGTAGTGCTGGTAGCTTTTCGTGCTACAAACGATCTCCCGAAGGATGTAACTGCCTCCCAAGTGCCCTGCGGCTCTTCATCTCCGTGTACCTACAGCAATGGGAAGCGGGACCACCAGGATTCACCGCTGGCTCTGCTGTCCTGGAAGAGACTGTCTCCATGCCCCCCTCCCACTTTACCAGACTTGAAACACCAGGGCCTTTTCCAACATCCGCTTCCTCTGACTCAGACGTTTCACAGAACCTCCGCCTCAGATCTGCTCAGTGCCTCGTCCTGCTCACGTGGTAAGAACTGTCCCTTCCTGGACCTCTCTCCTCCCGGAGGTTCAGGCAGGGCTGGGCCCACAAGCCAAGCTGAGGGCAGTGAGCAGACCTCTCTCGAAGGCTGGAGCGAGGGTGGATCGTGGTGGTGGCTCACAGCTCTTCCTCCCTCTCCCTGTCTGGCTCCCCTTGGATGCAGGGTGCCCCCTCCGAGCTGAGTGGGCTGGAGCAAGTGGCCTGCTGTGACTAAGGACACGTGGGCAGAGACCTGGTTGGCAATGTTTGTCCTCCTGTACCCCTGCAGCCCCCCTGTAGGTCATTATCCAAAATTCTCATGTTGCAGAGCTGTTCACCTTTGTTCACGTGACAGATCCCACTTGCACAATCATTGGACCCAAGGTCACCACCAGCCCTCATTTTCCTCTGCCCCCTTGGCATGGGTAGACCCCACAGCTTCGCTCCAAGTGCCATCCACTGCTCAGATGGAGGACTTGTGCCCAGAGCAGGAGCCAGAGGCCACCTCCCAAATCCCTTTCCCTCCCATCAGCTCTCTGGAGCCACGAGTGACCCACAGGCCTTGGGTATGATGGTTCTTCCAAAGTCCTAGGACATTTCAGCACCCATTGCTTTCCTTTGAAATTTCTTTAGAGTAAGTTTGCAAATCTCCCCACCAAGGAGAGAGGGCTGCTGCTCTTTCTTCTACTTGCTATTGCGAAGCCCTTTAACTATTTTCCACATAGACCCTAAGCTAGGGAATTTTAATTCGGTCTGTGCTTGGAGGTAAGTGGTCAGGAGAGGGATAGATTACTTAGGGCATGAGAAGGCAGGTGTGAGGGGGGTTGGCGGTTGGGCATCTTGAGTGGACAGAGAGAGCAGGGGATAGGAGACAGGAGGTGAGCAGGTCAAAGGACACACGTGACCTCTTCCCCAATTTTGTTGGAAATGCCATTGGCAACCAAACCAATGAAAGAGGAATTGAAAACCACCCAAGTCTGTTCTAGAACATCACTACTTTTGTGTGTAAAACTTTGGAAATAATTACCTGGAAGGAGCTTGTATCTAAATTGGTACCCAGTTCCCAGCCATGAGGTAGGACTCAACAAATGACGTCCACCTCAGCCCCGCCCACCACGGCCAGCAAGTTCCCCGAGGGACAGCGGGGAGGTCCAGCACCACGAAGTGGTTTCATCCTGATGAGCTGACCAAGCTTGTGCTTAGGGACTTTGGGAAGTAAAACCCTGTCACTGGGCTGACAATTCAAAGACACAGATGCATCTTTGCTCCCTAAAAGGGTTGGATTCAGTTTAAAGAGAAACACCAACTCAAGAAATGGGATTTATGTTCTATTAATAATGTTGTCCACTTGGGTAACACATAATGAAGAGAGAAAACCACTTGATCAGGGTCGAACAAGGGGTTCCAGACTCCTTGTTATCAATTACCAACTAATATTTTTAAAAATTTTATATTGGAGTATAGTTGATTAACAATGTTGTGTTAGTTTCAGGTGTACAGCAAAGTAATTCAGTTATACATATACATGTATCTATTCTTTTACAAATTCTTTTCCTATTTAGGTTGTTACAGAATATTGAGCAGAGTTCCCTTTGCTACATAATAGGTCCCTCTTGATTATCTATTTTGTATATAATAGTGTGTATATGTCAATCTCAAACTCCCAATTTATCCCTCCTCCCGGCTTTCCCCTTTGGTAACCATACGCTTGTTTTCTAAGTCTGTGAGTCTGTTTCTGTTTTGTAAATAAGTTCATTTGTATCATTTTTTTTAGATTCTGCATATAAGAGATATCATATGATATTTGTCTTTCTCTGTTTGACTTACTTCACTTAATATGATAATCTCCAGGTCAACCCATGTTGCTGTAAATGGCATTATTTCATTCTTTTTAATGGCTGAGTAATATTCCATTGTATATATGTACCACATCTTCTTTATCTATTCATCTGTAAATGGACACTTAGGTCATTTCCATGTCCTGGCTATTGTAAACAGTGCTGCAATGAACATTGGGGTGCATGTATCCTTTCAAACCATGGTTTTCTCTGGCTATATGCCCAGTAGTGGGATTGCTGGGTCATATGGTAGTTCTATATTTCGTTTTTTAAGGAACCTCCATACTGTTCTCCATAGTGGCTGTACCAGTTTACATTTCCATCAACAGTGCAAGAGGGTTCCCTTTTCTCCACACCCTCTCCAGCATTTATGGTTTGTAGATTTTTTGGTGATTGCCATTCTGACTGGTGTGAAGTGATACCTCAAGGTAGTTTTGATTAGCATTTCTCTAGTAATTGGTGATGTTGAGCATCTTTTCATGTGCCTCTTATTTACCAGTTATATTGACAGAGCTCTCATGGGGGTGTGACCACAGCTTGAAGGGACAGTGGAGTTTGAATACATTTCAAAACAATCTGTAGGTAACAACAACAACAGCATTATTTTAACCTTTTGATAGAAAGATTAACTGTCATATAAGGATTAGGAAATTGGGGGAAAACAAAAGGAAAATGTTACAAAAGTAAAGGGAACAGAAATTTAAAAGTCTGGCTCATCAGCCAACATGTGGCAGAGGCCCTGGATTATTATTCTCTTCTCTCCTAAAATGTTTTCATGTTTGCATTACAATGACAGCAGGATGAGAGCCGGCACCAAAGTGACCTTGAGGTCACCTTTAAGTTCCTTAGGAGGAAAGGCACAAGTCCCCGGAGTAGGTGGTGGGCTCTGTCTGCCAGCCCCCAGGGCTGAATCCTAGCCCTGTGGTCGGGCAAATCGGGAAGTTTGACTTCCTGGTTTTGAGCAAACATCAGGAAGATGCCTTGCAGGGGTGTCCTGAAGATGACCCCACAGGGAGCTGGGGCAGAGAGATGTTCCTAAATGCTTGTCCCCTGGTCTCCCCTGTTTTCTGAGTAGAAAGGAAAAGCTACAGGGGAGGGGATAGTCCAAGATCCAGACTCACAGTCTCAATGGCTTTCAGGAAAAATCCCCTAAGAATTTCCCAAAACATATTTAGAACAGGAATTTAGAACATACATATTCCAAATACATCTATAGTTGACTATTTATTAAACAATACAAATATATACTAAGCATAAAAGAAAAACAGCTGTATCTTTGATTCTAACTTACAGATAACATTTTTCAATATCCAAGAAATCTTCCTTTTTAATTTTTATATTTCAACATCGTCCATGTAATTGTTTCTTATTCTGATTAAACAAGGTCAATGGACATTTATTTTAACATAGCACTTTGTTGCTGTTCTTCTGACTGCTCTCTCTGTGGAATTAAAAATTATCTCTGGTCTTGTCCTTACATGAGACCATGAAAGAAATGTAAACCATAAACATGCCTCTCAGGGCACTGACAAGTTGTACCCCGTGGAAAAGGCCCTCCTACCTCAGCCTTGGCAGAAATTTTTGTTGCTGCTACTTACGTGACTAATTTGTAGATTTTGTTAAGGAGTGACTTTTTTTTCACACGGAAGAACTGATCACTACAATGACCTTCCAATTTTCCCTTTGACACCAGCCCCACCCCCCAACCCCTGCTTTTCTTGTGTTTATTAAAATAGTCAACATTTGAAGTCGATTTGGGAGCCAGAGCCTGAAAAGCCTTACAACTTACCCAACAGATGGGGGAAACATGTGCACCTTCCAGGGAGAAGTCCTACATTACAAAGTTATTATATCATGTATCTTGCTTAATTCAGGTGTAACTATAGCAACTACCTAGAATCGGAGATCAGTGAGGAGTGATTCCCATGAAAATGAACTTTGCCTTAGGCCATTTTAATTAAAGCATAAATATTTTGAGGAAGGAACAAGTTAGATGTTTTTAAGAGGGGGCAGAAAGGAGGGCAATCACATACGTGCTTAGCGTACGTGGATCTGCTTTACTTCTATTTTCCTTCCTGGCTCATAAAACTAGTGAAACTATTCATGTAAAAGGAAAATACATTTAGAAAAAGATACATTTAGTAACACTCATTTTTTTAAAATGCATTATTTAGAGACGTAATACGTTTGTTCTTATTTCTATGCATAAATACAACTACTGCACAAATGATACCTGTCTGGAAAATGAAATACACTTCCCATAAGTGCTGAGGACTGAGGGTGGTATAGATTCTCCCAGGCAGAGGCCTGATTGGGTAATGGCCACGGACAGCATTCTGAGTGGTACCGCTGGATCCCAATCTTTCATCACTACTTACTAGCTGCATAAGCGTGGGCAAGTTTCCAAACTCTCTGAGCCTAGGTTTCTTCATCTATAAAAGGGCGATTATAGTACCAGCTTCATAGGGTTGTTGGTGGAATTAATTAGGATAATGAATGGAAAGTGTTTGGCATGGGGTAGTCCGTAAGCACCAGCTATGATAATTATCACTCCAAGTCTCATTAATGAGGCAGAGAGTGATGGGAGGCTAAGGAATGAAAAGAAGTTTGGAGACAGGGGTCCTAAGACTTACTCTTCCAAAAACTAGCTAGGAAATCTCTTCCCCTCTCTGGGCTTCAGTCTCTTCACCTACAATCTCAGGAGATTGGGCTACCCAATGTTTAATATTCATCCAGTTCTCAAATCCTGTGCGTCTAATCCACCCTTTCCACCTTTAATGCCATTGTCTCATCCATCACTCTCTGAAGAACCCTGGAAAGGGGTGTTAGTGCATCTCCTTGTCCTGGGAGAGAATACTGGCACACGCAGGGGGGACTCCAATAATCTCACACCTTTCTCACCCTCCTCTGAGTTCAGAGGTCTGTGTAAAGAGAGCTGATCAAAGGGAACACATAAATCACCCAGCTAAAGCCATGGCCCAGAGTTCAGATTGATTTCTGCATTCAAACTTTATCATCTGATCCTCCCTCAGAGGTTCACACTCCGGTGACCCAAGCGTCCTTCCAGCATTTGGCTGTGTTAATCAGCCTGGAAGTGGCAGCCTGGACACAGGTGTGAGGTGAGGATTCCCACCCTTCCCCTTGAGCTGTGTATGATGACTTTGTGAACATAATTACTAAGATTTATATAGGGGAATTAGATGCATTTCAGATTTTTAAAAAATCATAGCCTTATGTGAAAATGCACATGGCCCACCTGCCCTAGCAGAAGTGAGCATTTCAGGGACCTGGGGCGTTGCATTTCTTAGAATCACATGGGTAAATATATTGAGTGTTAAACTTAAAATTCTATTCAGTGGATAATTCTATTAAAAGAAGAGGAGAAAAATCTATCTCATGAAACTTCTTATTTATTTAAATTTATTTTATTGAAGTATAGTTGATTTACAATGCTGTGTTTGTTTTTGGTGTACAGCAAAGTGATTCAGTTATACATATATATAATAGTTTGTATCTGCTGACCCCAAACTCCCAATCCATCCTTCTCCCACACCCCCTCTTTCTTGGCAACCACAAGTCTGTTCTCTATGCCTATGAGTCTGTTTCTATTTCATAGATAAGTTCATTTGTGTCATATTTTAGATTCCACATATAAGTGGTATCATATGGCATTTTTCTTTTTCTTTATGACTTACTTTGCTTAGTAAGATAATCTCTAGGTCCATCCATGTTGCTGCAAATGGCATTATTTCATTCTTTTTTATGACTGAGTAGTATTCCATTGTATAGGTGTACCACACCTTTATCCATTCATCTGCTGATGGACACTTAAGTTGCTTCCATGTCTTGGCTGTTGTGAATAGTGTTACTATGAACGTAGTGGTGCATGTATCTTTTCAAATTATAGTTTTGTCCAAATACCTGCCCAGGAGTGGGATTGCTGGATCATATGGTAACACTCTTTTTAGTTTTTTGAGGAACATCCGTATATGGCCGCTCTGACCAGTGTGAGCTGATACCTCATTCTAGTTTTGATTTGCATATGAAACTTCTAATTTAAAGTCAACAATCCCATCCTTGTTACTGAGGAGGTAGACAACACCAGGGAAATTAAGGCAAATTATTGCTGTCGCGTTTACCCCAGAGTGATGGGTTAGGGATCCCTTTGCCCATGTCAGTTCCAGGTTTTGCCTGTCACTCCAGGTGAGCCTACAAAGGATGGGGAGAACTGAGGGCTTGGAGGGGACGTGGCTGTCTGGATACCTCAGGGAAGACTTAGTAAGAAATATTTCTCCAGAAGGATGTGTAGAATTTGTAGGATGAAGAAATGAGGGAATGGCCTTTGAGGCACAGAGACCAAAGCTGTGAATGTGGACTTTATCTTTTAGCTGCAAGGGGTCTGGTAGACTGAACTGACAAGCCTGCAGGTTGGGTTCTTCCAGAAGCAGACGCCGAGGCAGAGTGAGCAGAACAAGGGAAGTACTGGGGAGAGACATCTGTGAAAGGGAAATAGAGGGCAGGGGAGCTGTCGTGCTGGGGGACAGAACTGACAGAGCCCCTGCCCACCCTCAGGGCTGCCCACGAAATGAGGCTTTGCTGGCGGGCACGGCCATGCCTCCGCTGTGTGCAGTCACTGTCTGGGACCTCCCTGAGAAGAATGACTTTGACTCAACAGCCGAGGTGAGCACCGAAGGAGCCACAGGTGGAGGCCACTGGGAGAACAAACTCTTCTAGAAGGCAGGGCTGAGTGGTGCAGCGCCGTGCCGGCCATGAGAAGAGTCAAGTGTGTTACCAGGAAGAATGAACATTTATTGGGTGCAGGATATGCTCTCTGCTAAGCACATCACCCTTGTTCTTTCATGTGACCTTCAGAGTAGTCCTGTAATGGAGATGCTCTAATCATTATTCCCAATTTCCAGATGACGAATGGGGGCTCAGGAAGGTAACATAAACTCAGAATCGTGAGGCCTGCTAAGTGACAGAGGCCAGGTGGCAACTCCCCCCCACCCACCCCTTTTCACTGTCTAAGCTGGTGGTCTTAGCAGTTTTGCCAGACAACGACGGGGTGAGCAGCCGAGGCAGGAAGCCTGGTCAGAGGGCTGGTCCACAGCACAGCCCAGAGCCGTGGAAGGAGGTAAAGAAAGATGAAGGGACAGCTTTGAAAAAGTCTTCCAAGAGAGATCTTCCATGACTTTGTCTGTAAGGTGAAGGCAGTGGGTAAGAAAGATGAGTCACTAGACAAGGTTGAGATGTCCGGCCTGTTTAGGTTTGATATCTTTCTTTGATCAATTTTGGCAACTTATAATATATTGGAAAGACATTAACCACGTCCAGATTCCTAAATTTATTAGCTTAAATTATGTTCACAGTATTATCTTATTTAGTTAATTTGCTGAAAGTGTAGTAAAGTCACAAGTTTTGAAGATCAGAAGGTATAAAAGTGTACATGATAAAAATCTCCATCCTTCCTCTGTTCCCCATCTGATCAGTTCCTACCATGTGGGATACCCAAGTATATATCCAATGTTATCAATGTCTGATACATTCTTCTAGAGATTTATAATGTAGATAGAAGTAAAGACAAAATTTATACTTCCTTTTTTTACACAAATTAAAGCATTCTCTATACACAGTTCTGATTTTTCCATGTTAGTACATAAAACCTGTCTCCTTATTTTTCATGGCAGCATAATATTCAATAGAATGGATGTAGCACATTTGCTTTATCCTGTTGACGAACATTTACTTATATGTCAGTATTAAGAACACTTCTTCTAAGGAAAAAAATGTTCTTTATCTTAAAAGCTTTAGTTGTTTTATCTCTGTAATTATATTCTCTTCTTAGTTCCAAATACTACAGGTCTTAATTTCTTTCTTTTTTTTCCTTTGATTGTATTTCCTGAAAGCTTCTCTGTTTTTTAAAATCTTTTCAAGGAACAGCATCTTGACTTTATTATTTCTACAATTTTACTTCTAATTTATCATGTTTTTTATCATGATCAGTACCTGCATTTTTGCTTATTTTTATTGTCAGGTAAGTTCTTGAGTTGAATACTTAGTTAAATCTTTAAAAATCTTTCTTTTCCAATAGTAAAGGTTTGTAAAGTTATGAATTTGAATTGACCACATACTACAGGTTTGATTGTATTTTATCATTAATATTAATTTCTAAATCATTTGTAAATTACCTTGACAATAATTGATTTGCTCTTTTTTTAAACATCTTTATTGGAGTATAATTGCTTTACAATGGTGTGTTAGTTGCTGCTGTATAATGAAGTGAATCAGCTATATATATACATATATCCCCGTATCTCCTTCCTCTTGCGTCTCCCTCCTACCCTCCCTATCCCACCCCTCTAGGTGGTCACAAGGCACCAAGCTATGCGGCTGATCTCCCCGTGCTATGTGGCTGCTTCCCACTAGCTATCTATTTTACATTTGGTAGCGTACATATGTCCATGCCACTCTCTCCCTTCGTCCTAGCTTACCCTGCCCCCTCCCCGTGTCCTCAAGTCGATTTTCTACATCTGTGTCTTTATTCCTGTCCTGCCCCTAGGTTCTTCAGAAGCATTTTTTTTATATTCCATATATATGTGTTAGCATACGGTATTTGTTTTTCTCTTTCTGACTTACTTCACTCTGTATGACAGACTCTAGGTCCATCCACCTCACTACAAGATTTGCTGTTTGACTCAAAACTATTTGAAAGAATGCTTTCAAAATGTCCCAGTACTTAAAATTTATTTTTTCTTTTTCATCTGTGGACTGTTTCTGGATTTAAAATATTTTGGTTAAATAGTGTGACCTCTGTAATTTCTACTTTGGAGGGTGTAATCAAGTTTTTCTTTAGCCTACGTATAACCACATTTTTTAGATATTCCATGTTTTTGTTTTAAAAGCTTTGTCTCTAGTTGTAAGGTACACAATTCAATATGTGTCTATTAAACATGTTAATTGCAATGTGCAAATCCTTGTCTTTCCTTATTTCTTGTTTCCTTCTGGCACGTTCTGAGTTGGTGCATTAATGTCTTCCATAATTATTGTTTTGATCATTTCTCCTGGCAATTCCAATGCTTTGCACTTTTACATATTTCAGCACTATGCTGTTTGTGCATCAAACTCGTCCATGACTTTACACATTCTGAAGCATTTTTATGGAGTATGTAGATAAGGACAAGAGAGCTGTGTTACTTTTCTTTATTTACAGAGCATTTTGTGGAGTGAAGTAGCCTCTAGTGGCATCTTTTTAACCACTAAATTTGACCAAACCACACATAGGCACAGAAATTCGTTGGCTCAGTAATTTCACTGTTGTTCTCAGAAATTCAGCCAATATCTTTTCTCTGAATGTAGTCCAGCCATTTCATGGAGCTCATGAACTCTTCCAAGGTATTAGTTTACAATGTCTTAAATGATGGGGTCACTGTAGCAAAACGAGCAAGGTCTACTTTGTACCCAGACACAAATTTCTACTCTTGGCAAGACTTGTTCTACTTCATCCCCCAAAATTTACTGTAAAGATTAAAAATGCAACCACAGTTGGGTATTTTCAAAGTGACTTCAAGTTAAGCTATAATTCACATGTTGCCTTGCTGAATAAAGTTTAACCTATCTCAATAGGGAAGAAATTTCAACACAGTTCCTGGTCCTGAGTTCCTAAGCATCCATATTTGGAGTTTGATATGTCACAGGATTTGGTGAGAGATAATAACAGGGGTTATTTTCCCCTCCTGACATCATCTTTTAAAAATATACTTATATATACTTTTAGGCACTTATGCTAGCATTCCTTAATGTTAAATTCCTAGAAGTGAAATTCTCATATCAAAGGATGAGCAACTTAAAATTTTGGTATGTAATTTGAAATCGCTCTTTGAAAATCTTATCCCAATCCACACAATCACACTGGGTGTAGAGCTGCCTGCTTCCCATGCTCTCACTGAACTAGGTGTGATCACTTTCTTATGTGTCCAATATGGCAGAAAAAAATATTTCATTACTTTAATTTGCATTTCTTTCATTGCTAGTAAGTTTGAACATTTCCCTAAATTTAATGGCCATTTGTATTTCTCATGTCAATTGCTTGTTCATATTCATTGCCCATTTTCCTATTGGGTTATTTGTATTTTTCTTATTTGTCTTTAAGAGCTATGTGTAGGGGTATAAATCTTTTGTTGTATTGATGAAGTCCTTAAAGCATGCTGTATTCCAGCCATTTACATATCTGACCCAGCTGAGTTTTTCTTACCGATCAGTTTTCAGTATCAAAATACACTACAGGGCTTCCCTGGTGGCGCAGTGGTTAAGAATCCACCTGCCAATGCAGGGGACACGGGTTCGAACCCTGGTCCAGGAAGATTCCACATGTCATGGAGCAGCTAAGCCCATGCGCCACAACTAAAGAGCCTGTGCTCTAGAGCCCGTGAGCCGCAACTACTGAGCCTGTGTGTCACAACTACTGAAGCCTGCGCACCTAGAGCCCATACTCTGCAACAAGAGAAGCCACCGCAATGAGGAGCCCGCACACTGCAATGAAGAGTAGCCCCTGCTCACCACAACTAGAGAAAGCCCGCGCGCAGCAACACGGCTAAAAATAAATTAATTAAATAAATTAATTTTAAAAAAATTTTAAAATACACTACAAAGTGGGTAGGTATTGTTATTCCCATTTTAGAGATAAGAACGGAATTCAGAGAGGTTAAGTGGACAGAAATCGACAAAAAACCAGGATCAGGCTCTGAAGTTCAACGCATTTTGTCCTCCATCCCTGGAAGTCTTGCACAACTTTGTTACTGGAGCTGCGATCCCTGCCACTTCTACTGATGCTCTTTTGGCTTCAGACAGCGCAGTCAATTTCCATTTGACCCAGAAACAACTACTGCCCCTAAAAGCCTGAATAACCCCTAAAATGTTTACCTAGGACCAACTTGGTTTAAAGTCCTACCTCCTTAAATTCATGGAGATTCCGTTTGCAAGAATATCTACGTTCCACCTTAAGGGAAAAATACATTACTCTGTTTGGGTTTGTTTTGTGTTCAAGAAGCCAGAGAACCATTCTGTGGTTTGAAGCAGAGCCATGCTGTGAGGTTGCCTCTCATTGGATGTTTGCCACGAACCCTGGAGAGCTCTGATCCCCATCACAGGGCCTTCACTGCAGATTTCCTTCCAGAGTCTGAGGTTGACTAGATGGACGCACCATGTTATGAACAACCTTTAGTTGATGCCAGCCCGCTGAACTGCTTCGATGAAGAAACAGGCAAAAGCTAAAACTCACAAGGTATTTTGTTTCATTGTCGCAGCACCAAATGAGCATTCTTTTTTTTAGAAGCACCACATCTCTTTGGTGAGTGGACATGGATAGACAAGAGGCAAGCTGGCCAGCCCAGTGATAAAAGCCAGTGCCAGTAAGCTAGTCAAATGACAGGGTGGCAGAACTGGTCTAACACAGCAGCGTGTCCAGACTATGCAGCCTTTGCTCAAGTGTCTGATCCAGGCCACCCCTGTCTGGTCTCCAGCTGTAGGTGGTTTTGGCTGTTCACCCCCCAGAGCAATTTCTAGACCAGTGATGTTCTCACTTAGGTTGCCTGCAGGGTTTTGTTTGTTTGGTCTCCTCTGGGCTTTAGAGACTCTAGAAAGTGGCCACAGTAAAAGTCAACCTTGGGCAATTTGAAGTTCTATATAGTGAATGCCTTGAGTACAGGAGGAATTCTTCCTAAGATGGTGGGTGCCCCAGAAAGGTTTGTTGAGTTCTGGGGACTCTGTATACAGATTTACTTGAACTAACCACTTAAATTCACAAACTAGAGAGGAACCGAGGGGACGCGCAGAGACGGAGAGGTAATGCCTGCAAACTCTAGGGTCAGACCACCGGATTGAAACATTGACTCTGTACTCACCTTGGGCAAGACACCTCGGCTTTCTTGGTGCCTTCCTTATGGGTAATGGTACCCACGCTGCAGGGTTATCTGAGGATTAAATTGGATAACACACTTACCTAGCAAACATGGGAGCATTAGCTAAAGCCATCAAAGTCATTGCAGTGCCACACCTTTCCTGATGCTCTGAGGGCCCAGTTCCCTTCAGCACCCGTTTTAGGGGTTCTCAGACCCAGCTCTGCGTTTTGCTTAAAATTCAATCATAACACTATGTTTTTGAATTTAAATTACACGTACAAATTTGAAACAGCACGGTATTAACATACACACCTCATGAAATGATGACCACGAGAAGTTTAGTGGACATCCATCATCTTGTATAGATACAACATTAAAGAAATGGAAAAAAAAGTATTTTCCTTGTGATGAGAACTCTCTTAACAACTTTCATATATAACATACGATCCAGTGTTATTAAATTATTCAATGGAGACTTTTTTTTACATCTTTATTGGAGAATAATTGCTTCACAATGTGCTACTTTCTGCTTCATAACAAAGTGAATCAGTTATACATATACATATGTTCCCATATCTCTTCCCTCTTGCGTCTCCCTCCCTCCCACCCTCCCTATCCCACCCCTCTAGGTGGTCACAAAGCACCAAGCTGATCAATGGAGACTTTTTAAATGGCACTTTGGTGATAAGGAATATTGAAGGTTGTAACAAATAGATTGGACTAAGTCAATTCCATCAACGCACATAACTCATCACAGCAAAGAACTTCAAAACCAATCATCCTCTTTTCCCTATAGCACAAAAATACAGATACCTAACACTTAAGAAATGATAATTATGAAAGAGAAATAGGTGCTCAGATGGCACTGCCCTTGGCTTATGCAACTTAGTAAACCAAACTCCCTCCCCCCCGATTTGTGATATGAATGAAGCAAAGTTTCAATTACACATAACTAAACATTCAGCGCTGAGTGTTCGAGAATGATCTGATTTCAAATACCCTAGGCAGAGACCTGAAGCTGAGCCTGGTTGGAGCCATAGGTCTGGGGTGGAGGTTGGGGTGTGAGGCCATGATGGAGGCAATATCTACCCGGGATGTGGAGAACCAGCTGGCCTGCAGGGCTTTCCCTGTTTGTTTGCTTGATTTTTTTTTTTTTTTTTTTTTTTTTTTTTTTTTGCGATACACGGGTCTCTCACTGTTGTGGCCTCTCCCATTGCGGAGCACAGGCTCCGGACGCGCAGGCTCAGTGGCCATGGCTCACGGGCCCAGCCGCTCCACGGCATGTGGGATCTTCCCGGACTGGGACACAAACCCGTGTCCCCTGCATCGGCAGGCGGACTCTCAACCACTGCGCCACCAGGGAAGCCCCTGCTTGACTTTTTGTTTGTTTTTCACTTGTACCGAATGCACAACCAGAACACAAGAATGTAAATTCTGTTTTAATGATTCTCTAAGTCGTTATTATTGTTATTTAATTTTCTGGGAAGGCACACTTTATTTTAAAACAACAATGACACCAGACCATGGAAATACAGTCACTGCCCCCTTATATGGCTCTTCTTTCAGTCCTCACTCTGGGACAGGGTCGCAGGTGACAGGGGAGCAAGGCCTGACCTCTAGGGGGGCCAGCTTTGCCCAAACCCTGGGCAGCATGAGCTCAGCACACTCAGACTTTGTGTGCTACAGCAGACCCCTTGCTGTCTGCATTGGACAGCGACTCTTCCCAAGATGTCAGCATCACAGGATGCTAATCATGAGAAGCATTCTGTGTTCTGGGGCATTACTAGGCACCCAGAAACATGAGGCAGCTACCAACTTAGCCCAGCATCTCCCCTGCCCCATCAGGGTTAATAGGAGACAAAGATGGAAGGAAGGGAGAAATGTACAATAAAGGAAAAAAGGGAGGAGACTGAAGGCTGGAATGGGGAGAGGGGAAGCAGGGAAGACAGGACAGGGGCAAAGAGAGAGGGCAACCTTCCCCCCGGGAGGATCTCAACCTGACCCTGGAGCCTGGAGAGCAGAGATCTTTCCCTCCTTCCCTCCCTCTTTCCCGCCTTCCTTCTAAATGCTTTTCTTTCTTCCTAGTTTTTCTTTCTTCAGAGCCTCAAGGGAGAGTTGGTCATTCTTCATCCTTAAGAAATTATGACAAGGTTTAAATCTCCTGGAATGTGCAATGTCTCAGAAGCACTAGGAATTTATTATCTATTTCCAAACAAAGCAATAATTAAATCACTCCAGATAACTAATATCATGTTTTCAGAAGCCCTGAGTAAATGATAAGCTAATATTTGTTCCGTTGACCTTAAAAATGTGACAGCTGAGAAGCTTCTGGAGAGATGCCCAGAAAGGCACCAATCATGAAAGGGCTTAGCAAGCCGTGTGGAGAGGAACTTTCGGAATTCTTTTAAAAATACGTTTTCCGTTTTGTAAATCACTATGCTAGAGTAACTGTGGAATTATTCTTTGACAGTATAATTACATTTTAATTGTAGAGCAATTAAGCGTTCAATAGTCATGAAGGGGAAATCCAGTAGCCAACCAGCTGCCACCGCTATGAAATCTAGACTGTGGTGTGTATGGTAGAAGACTTCGGTTCCCTGGTGACCACTGGCATCTTTCAGTTGGGTTCAAGCATTCGCAAAGACAGTGAGGACTCTCAAAGGCAGCTGGACACTCAAATACCCCAAAGAAACAGCCAGTGTCTGTCAAAACCCAGCTAGAGGCTATTTTGCAAAATGTTCTGAAGACACATTTAGGAAAATATTCCCTGCTGTACAATCAACTCCCATGAGACAATGACGTCTCCATAGAAAAAAGGAAGCCTTTTGCAGGGGCCTGGGTGGGTACAGGCGCCTCACCCGAGATTCTCGCTGGAGGTCCATTCAGAATGGTTCTCTTTTCTTTCCACTCTAAATGTGAAGCAATTCAGGCTAGAAACCACAACTGGCATGAATGAGCAATGAAATGGTCCTTGATCCAAAAGATTTGAGCATTATTTTCTCCCCCATTTTGACACTTCCCATCCCCCGCCTCCCTCACTTACAGATCTGTTATCTGAGCTCTGAGGATGATCAAAACTGCAAAGCCTTTTCACTGTGAACTACTTTCCCAAACACTTGCCTCCTAAAATACTAAACGTTTTACCCCCAATATAATTTTTAACCCCTGTGGTGATGCTCATTGTGTCTGAAATGGTAGTTGGGACTTTGGGGCAAATTGGCAGCTATTTAGAAAACTGGAGTCTGCTTTAAAATGGATCTGGATGTTCCTATTACAAATGAGATACTAATTGATCTACAACCTTAAGGGGGTAGAGAAGTTAAGTCATTTCTGAACTTGAAGGCAGGACCCAACTAAACTCCATCAAGGGGCTTGCCTGGTGGCCCAGTGGTTGAGAGTCCGCCTGCCGATGCAGGGGACACGGGTTCGTTCTCCGGTCTGGGAGGATCCCACGTGCCGCGGAGCGGCTGGGTCCGTGCGCCATGGCCGCTGAGCCTGCGCGTCCGGAGCCTGTGCTCCGCAACGGGAGAGGCCACAACAGTGAGAGGCCCGCGTACCGCAAAAAAAAATAACTAAATAAAATAAACTCCATCAAGGAGATGCGAGGGAAAGGAAAGGAATTAGTTGAAGGGGATGTAGGTGAACATGACCTCTTGGGGTGATTTCAGCAGGCTTATAGAGGGCAGAGAGGAGGGACCTTTCCAGTGTTTAACAAACCAGCTGCTTGGGTAAAAAGTGTTTCTCAAAGTCCGTGGTGTCAGTACGTCCCCCATGGCTGATTTCCAGCTACCCACATGTCACCACAGAATTCAGAGTTGGAAAGAAACGCCCACCATTTACTTTCACACCCCATTTTTCTCTGTCTCATTTATGGATCATTGGAGAGTTAGTTTATATCCTCCCGAATATTTCAGATCCCACTCTCTGATGTGGTTTAAGGATGGACAGACATAAAGTCGTCTTCAATTTTTCTAGGAAAGTAGATACTTGCCATTTGCTTTTGGTTGCACAGAATCCAAAATCCGTATCTGTGGTTTGGGAACACCCCAACTCTTGAATCTTGATACAAAGCCAAACCAGAGGTGCCAACAGATCCCCTCTTTCCCAGCATCCCTTGCAGTTAGGGCCTGGTCATGTAACCAGGCTCCACCAATCAGATGTGCACCACCTCCTTTAATTGAGAGTTGGTGGCACAGGAAGCAGAGAGGCAGACCCTTGTCGTGGAGATGGACCCCAGCTGCAGCCCCACATCAAGGGCCCAAACCTCCCTTCTGCTGCCCGTTTCCCAGCCTAGTCCTGGGAGCTGCCCGATTCTTTTGCTCTGCTAAATCAGCCAGAGCTGGTACCGGTTGCCCTGACACTGAAACTTCAGCGGGTTCATGCTTCCACGGCCAACATCTCACCACACACAGAACAGTATGACGTCACTGTTACAGTGAAGGTAAAATCGGGAAGGGAAGATCTTCATCCTCACTCAGTGGAAAATAGTCTGGATGTTGTGAGAGGGCAAAGTTGTCTCTGGAGCCAGGCTGCCTGGGCCCCCATCTCAGCCCCAGCACACCCTGACCGAGGACGTGGTACCCTCCTCCCTCCTCTGGACCTCTAGTGGGTGCCAGTGCTCACAGGATCGTGGTGAAAAGAAGAGATGTGGGGGGGGGGGAACTTCTCACATGGCGCAGTGGCCTCGGCCCCTGTTCCAGGCATGTTCCTACTGTTCCTGTGTGTCATGCTTTACTATGCACAGCATCTTAACCATTTAACATTATGTGGAGAGAAAATATTTTTATCCTGTACCACAAACTATATTTTACAAAGGCAGCATTCAAGGTTTTGCCACTGGGTCCTGGACCCCCCAGAGTCTACTCGTGCTCTCCAAGTGTCCGTGGAACCCAGGAAGGACCATCCCTGCAAGGAGTTAACCAGGTCCGGACAGGCTCACTGCAACCAGACTTAACTTAAATCTCCCTTCCATCTGCATTTTTTGCCTGATGGTTAAAGTGCTTATCAAGAGAACGAAGCTCTCAGCCTCCGAAAGGTTAAGGGACTTGCAGATTTTAGGCAGCAGAGCAAGAGTTGGTCCTGGACCTTGGGCTTCCCTGGTGTGGACGTCTGTGCCATTTCCTCGACAGCAGCAGACAATTAGCAAGATGTTTCAGACACTGTGTGTAGTGGTTGGTGCAGGAGGGGACAGTTGAGGGGAAGGGGCTTTCTCACGCACAGAACATGCGATTATAAACTGGTGTGTTTTTATAATGAAAAGTGATTAGGTTAAGATGCTACAAGAGCCTTGAGAATATTTACAATCTTTGTCTAATTCCACCTCCAGGAATCTGTCAATGGGACTCAATCAGAGATGAAGTCAAAGCTTTTTTTTTTGTTTCCACATAGAATATATTAACACAACTCTATGAAGTATTGGTATCAAGCATATAAATTTAACCCATGTACAGACAGATTGAATGACACAATTAGCACATTTGGTCTAATGTATATTTACAAAATCCCTCATCCAACAATTACAGATCATTTTTCAAACACTCACGAACTCATACAAAAATTGACCACATATCAGGCTACAAAGCCAATCACAACAAATATCAGTGAATCAATATGATACATAGATACGGTCAAAGCTTTAAACTCAAGGTTATTTCAGCTTTATTTATAAAAGCAGAAATCGGAAACAATGGAAATAACTTAAAGGGGGAAATGATTGAAAAATGGTAATGCATCCCTTTAAGCAGCCATCATCAAAGTGCATGTTTTCAATGGCATGAGAAATTGCTCATGAGGTAATGGTAAGTGAAAAAAGACAACTATATACAGCATATCAATTTCATATATAAAACTGAAACAAAAAATCGTAAGAATGGGGCTTCCCTGGTGGCACAGTGGTTGAGAGTCCGCCTGCCGATGCAGGGGACACGGGTTCGTGCCCCGGTCCGGGAGGATCCCACATGCCACGGAGCGGCTGGGCCCGTGAGCCATGGCCGCTGAGCCTGCGCGTCCGGAGCCTGTGCTCCGCAGCGGGAGAGGCCACAACAGTGAGAGGCCCGCATACCGCAAAAAAAAAAAAAAAAAAAGCGGATAAGTGCAATCCTGAGATTGCTCCAGCTCTTCGGGGTCAGTAACAAAGTGGCTCACAATTTGTCCTTCTCAAAGCAGTGGCACGTGTCAGTTTGGTTTCTGTGCCCACCCTCCCTCTGAAGTTTCCAGTACTGGGTAACCCTCTCACCTCAGGACAGCACCTTGAGAGGGGTATGTGCATTAAGATGTCGATTTTATAGATTCAGGAACTGAAGAGGAGGGAAGTGAAGTAATATTCCTAAGACCTCACAGCTAGTAAACGGGAAAACCAGGGCTTGAATTCAGCAGTTCTGGGTCTGAACTCACAACCAGCCCACAAGACCCTAATTCAGCAGTTCCCGAAGGGTGGTCTCTGGACCAGCATCATCAGCATCATTTGAAAATTTGTTAAAGGTGCAGACTCTTTGCTCCACCTCTCCCTTCCACATCTTCACCTCCGGGAGTGCAGCCCAGGATTCTGTGTTTCTGCAAACCCTCTGGTGATTTTGATGTCCTCATCCACGTGTGTGTATACATACACAGGCGTATACGTGTATACATGCACATATACAAACATGTACACACACATGTGCCCATGCACACATATACACATACCTGTGGGCGTGCATGTACACACACATATATATCTACACGGCTGCTAACTGATGGGATGAGAGCTCAAATCCAGGTGTTCCGACTCCTAATTCTGCTCTTTCAAGGGACTCTACCAGCTGTTCTCCATCCCACCTGAACATTGAATCACTTGGAGATTTTGAAAGCAACCCATCAACAGCAATAACAAAAAGCACAAAGAAACAAACAGCAAACGTTGTCTAGACCCCATCCCAGGACAAGTAAGTTAAACTTTCTGAGGGTGGCGCCAGGCACTGCCTTTGTTTAAAGCACCCCAGATGCCAAACAGCTGTTTCCCCGGGCTGTCTGAAAATCCCTGGCTATCTGTTTATATCTGAGAGCCAGGCCCTAAAAAGTGGACTGGAAGCTGCGGGGCAGAGGGGGTGCCAGCTGTGGTTCACTATAGGGGTCACTGTCAGGAGATCACCTGGGCCACATCTTTGGGGAACCTTAGCATTTGTTCTCTAAGAGGTTGGATGCTAAGATGCACAGGAAGTGTTCACCGCTGGTGGGCAGTGTCCCTAGAGTAGGTTCTCCCGGTCTCCTTCCACAGGGAGGTGTCAGGATTCAAGTGGGGAAGAAGCCTGGGGTCTGAGCACCTTTATGAAGACCTTGCCCTGAGCCTCTGGGGACCACGGTGTGAGTCAGATTGCTCCCTTGCTTCCTTGGCACAGTTCTCTCTTCTTTCATGCTATCTGTGTAGGCTGATAGCCCCTTTTTTTTAAACCCCTTTGTTATTGTTTCGGGGGTATTTCAGGAAGAAGGGCTACTCAGTGCACGTGTTAAGCCTGCTGCTTCCAACCAGAGAGCTGTACAAAACTTCCTAACAGGGCCCTCCTTCAGCCCAGCTTTGTGTCCGGACACACCCCGTTTACTCTCTAGGAAAACAGCCGCCTCTCATCCTCACATGCTTACTCTGTCCTCTGCTTCCACAGGGCCTTTGCACATGCTCCTCCCTCTGCCAGGAACACTCTTCCCTTTGCAGTCTGCCTGCCTAACTCCTTCTCACCTGTCATGGTCCAGTCCAAGCACCAGTCCCTGAGTGGGGCCTTCCCTGCAGGACACTGTAGTGTGGTTTGATTACTTTATTAATGTCTGTCTTCCCAACTCAACTGCAAGTGCATGAGGCCAGAAAGCTTGTCTGATTGTGTGCACCGTTGCATCTATCTTCTCTACTCAGTAAATATTTTTTGAATGAACAAATGAATGAATGGGCGGGTGGGGCTTGAAGGCATTTTCATTTCGGCATTTGTGCAGGGTGGTACGAACTGGCTTCACAGGCTGGCGAAGTTGCCGCGTCTCAAGAATCTTTCAAAATTATGAGAATTGTTAAGAGCTTCCCTGGTTTACAGTCAAAAAACTAAAAGTGAACTAAACTGGGCTTTTACTGATAAGATCTCTAAGACCAAAGTACACAGGTATTGCAAGCTTATTTAATTTTTAATATTCAGTTTCTAATACTAGCATCCTAGATTAAGGGGAGACTTAGGCCACCTGCATTCAGTCTTTTCTTCTGCTTCTCACCAAACATCTGTCCATCTGATGTGTTAGGATCTCAGTAAAAAGGACACAAAATCCATGTCGAGTTGAGTTTTGTGGCGAACCTTAGGAACGTTCAATAAAAGCCATAAAACAAATGAAGCTGCAGATATTGTGGATGGAAAAAATGCTGCCACTTGCAATGATGAGTCTTTGGGTGGTTGAACACAATTCTCTGAGTTCCATTCCCTTGAACAAGCAGCCTGTCAAGGAAATGTGGATGCAAGCGATGGCCTCATTCTTTTTTTTTTTTTTTTCTTTTTTTTTTGCGGTATGCGGGCCTCTCACTCTTGTGGCCTCTCCCGTTGCGGAGCACAGGCTCCGGATGCGCAGGCCCAGCGGCCATGGCTCACGGGCCCAGCCGCTCCGCGGCATATGGGATCCTCCCAGACCGGGGCACGAACCCGTATCCCCTGCATCGGCAGGCGGACTCTCAACCACTGCGCCACCAGGGAGGCCCTGGCCTCATTCTTTGATACGGTTGTTTAGTGTTCCTCCATCTAATAGAACATTAAACAAACAGAGTCCGGGACAAGTTCTCTCCAAGGAGCCTTGGTCCAGATTGCCACCCCTGCCTAATCCACCGCCCCCCGCCCTGCCCACATAAGTATTCTAAATCTGGCCCTTGCTCTGACAAAGGCTTCTTAGTTTTCTACATAGCAACTAAAAGCAGACTGGTCAAGAATCCAGAAACCTGACGTTGTACACCAGCACTGCTCCCGGCTAGTTTGGACATGGGGAAAGTCCATTTTTCCTGCTTTTGTGTCTCTTTACTCAGTGATCAAGTGGGACTAGAGGAACTTTAATTCCTTCTTGTTCTAATATTTTGTGCTTCTTTTATGAGTTCTGGCCCTCAGTGTCTTTTACTTGCATGGGACACCACTGTGTCTTGCTTGATTATGACTGGCAAGGCGGGGAGGTACCCAGGAGTGGAGAGAGAGGTTTGAGATCCAGGCAGGCTCCTAGATGAGAGTGACAGATTGGTGGGAATTAGAGAACCCTGTAGATTTTAGGGACGGAAAATTGGTCTAAAACATACTCAGAGGAAAATCAATAAGCTCTCAGGATTACGTATTCAATCTCCAGTGCTGTGGAACAAATTACCTCAAAACTTAGTGGTTTAAACACTCCATCTCATGGTTTCTGTGGATCAAAAGTCTGAACACAGCTTTTCTGCAGCCTCTGCTCAGGGTTTCCAACAGGCTGAAATCAAGGTGTCACGGAGGTATTAGCAGCTGAGAGTGGTGGACAGGGGAATGCTTGGCTCCCAAGCACACATAGCTGTTGGGAGGATGTAGTTCCTCACTGGCTCTCCAACAGGATGGCCGGCTCCATCCCACTGTGCAAGCAGGAAGGGGGATACTCTGCCAGCAGAACAGAAGTCACTGTTTTATGTAACTTAATTATGAAAATGACCTCCATCACCTTTTATATCCTACTGGCCAGAAGCAGGTCCCTACATGCAGCCCACAACAGGGTGGGAAGATCTCACATCTCTCCATCCTCCTGGAAGTGGAGTCTGTTGGGAGCATCAAGTCTTGCATGGTGGCCAACATAGGCATTGAGAGAGCACCAGAATGGAATATTACTCAGCCACTAAAAAGAATGGAAAAAAATGCCATTTGCAGCAACATGGATGGACCTAGAGATTATCATACAAAGCGAAATAAGTCAGAAAGAGAAAGACAAATACCATATGATCTCATTTATATGTGGAATTTAAAATACGACAAATAAACATGTCTATGAAACAAAAACAGACTCACAGACATAGAGAACAGACTTGTAGTTGCCAAGAAATAGGGGGGATGGGGGAGGGAGGGATTGGGAGTTTGGGGTTAGCAGATGCAAACTAGTATATATAGGATGGATAAACAACAAGGTCCTACTGTAGAGCACAGGGAACTGTATTCAATATCCTGTGATAAACCATAATGGAAAAGAATCTGAAAAAGAATATGTATAACTGAGTCACTTTGTTGTACAGCAGAAACTAAACACAACATTGTAAATCAACTATACTTCAATAAAGTTTAAAAAAAATAAAACGGGCACCGGTGCTGTGTCAGTGTCCTGGGGCCACCCTAACAAATCACCTCAGCTTAACAACAGAAATGTGTTGTCTCACAGTCCGGAGGCCAGAGTCCAAGTGTAGGCAGGGTTGGCTCCTTCTGGAAACCGTGGGGAACAGTGTGCTCCAGGCCTCTCTCGTAGCTTCTCGTGACCTCAGTTGTCCTAGGCTTGTAGATGTGTTTTTCCCGTGTCTTCACGTTGTCTTCCCTTTGTGTACGTCTCTCTTTGTGTCCGCATTTCCCCATTTTATAAGGACACCAGACATCATTCAGACCACCTAATGGCCTCAACTTGATCATCCACAAAGACCTTACTTCCCAATAAGGTTGCATTCACGGGTACTGGGGACTGGGACTTAAACATCTTTCAGGAAGACACAATTCAACCATGACAAGTGCTAACACAAATAGGTTTTTTCTGACATAAACCATACTTGGCTAGGGTCTTGACTTTTTTTAAAGTAGGCAATTGTTTTGTTTTGTTTTTCCTGAAACATTGAGTATTTTTTATTTATGTTGGGGTGCAATTCACATAACATACAGCTAACCATTTAGAAATGAACTATTCAGTGACATTTAGTCCATTCCCAATGTTGTGAAACCACGACCTCTCTCTAGTTCCAAAACATTTTCCTCACCCCAAAAGGAAACTCTGGGGGCTTCCCTGGTGGTGCAGTGGTTGAGAGTCCGCCTGCCGATGCAGGGGACACAGGTTCGTGCCCCGGTCCGGGAGGATCCCACATGCCACAGAGCGGCTGGGCCCATGAGGTATGGCCGCTGAGCCTGCACGTCCGGAGCCTGTGCTCCGCAACGGGAGAGACCACAACAGTGAGAGGCCCGCGTACTGCAAAAAAAACAACAACAACACCTAAAAGGAAACTCTGTACCCATGAAACAATGGCTCCCCAGCCCCTGGCAACCCCCAACCTATGCCTTTGCTTTTTAAGGGTTTATTTTGAGTATACTGAGTTTACTCTGGTCTATCCCCCTACCCTTCACCTGGGCATCCCCAGAGAGAGCTCACAATACTCTAAGGGTGAGTAAAACTACCATGTTAGGCAGGGTTCTCCAGATAAACAGAGCCAACAGGATGTGTACGTGTGTATATATAGAGAGATTTATTTTAAGTAATTGGCTCACATGATTGTGGAGGCTTAGTGAGCCTGCAATCTGAGGGGGTAGTTCCGGCAGGCCGACTCAGGGAAGAGCTGCAATTCAAGTGTAAAGGCCGTCTGCTGGCAGAACTCCCTACTGCTTGGGGACATAAGACTCTGGTCTTTGAGGCCTTCAGCTGATTGGGTGTGGCCCACCCACATGATGGGGGGGGCATCTGCTTTCCTCAAAGCCCACCAACTGAAACGTAAACCTCACCAAAAAAAAAACACCCCCCCCCAGAATAATGTTTGACCAAATATCTGGGCACTGTGAATCAGCCAGGTTTACAAACACAATTAACCGTCATGACCATGAATCATCTCCCCCTTTCAAGAAGTGAGAAAACTGAGCTCAAGGGAAGTGAGCAGCCCTTGGTGAGAGGGAGAAGCTGTTTGGTCCCAGACAGGCTGGCTTCAGTGTCCACACTCCATCCCGACGCACAGCCTTGTGTCCACACACCAGCCTCAAATAAACTGCATCCGAGACCACCGACCCCTTCTCATGCAGGGGTTTCTCCACCTTCCTGGTCTTGCTCATGTTGAGAATTTCTTCCAGGCCCTTGCGCAGCAAGAAATTTGCAGGAGCTCCTCTGAAAGCAGCTCGTGTCTCCTATTAGGACACCTTTGGGTTCTACTGTCCTAAACCACCTTCTACAAGAGCACTGGATTTCCCCTGTTCTCTTACCTTCCTGGGTGTCTCCCTCCTCCACCCTGGTCCCCTTGTCCCCCGGGCTTCACTGCAGTCCCTGTGGCTCACACACTCCCCTGACTATCCCTGCACTTACTGGCCTCAGAACTTTCCATGGCCTTCACTAAAATAAACGTGAAAAGCACTTCAGTCTGCTGGAAATTACTGTGGGAGGAATGAACTGCAGGCCGCACATTCAGGTGTGCAAGAAAAAACACTTTTAAGCCAGACAGAGAAAGACAAATATCATATGATATCACTTATATGTGGAATCTAAAAAAAAAAAAAAAGATACAAATGAACTTGTGTATGAAACAGAAGCAGACTCACAGACATAGAAAACAAACTTATGGTTACCAAAGGGGAAAAGCAGGGAGGGATAAATTAGGAGGCTGGAATTTACATATACACACTATTATATATAAAATAGATAAACAAGGACCTACTGTGTAGCACAGGGAACTCTACTCAATACTCTGTAATGACTTATATGGGAAAAGGATCTAAAAAAGAGTGGATATATGTATATGTGTAACTGATTCACTTTACTGTACAGCAGAAACTAACACAACATTGTAAATCAACTATACTTCAAATAAATAAATAAATAAATAAATAAGAAAAATCACTTTTATTTCCTAAAAGTAACAGCATGGGGGCCACACAAAGGGGAGGGTGGGAGACTGCAGCAGGGGTCAAGGGCAGGTCCTATCCATCATCCTCAGTATGTCCAGTAACTGCCCCAGGCCTGCGGTGCCTTCCCTGCACCCTCAAGCCCGGCATCCCCTACCCACCCTCCCTCTGAAGTCAGCCACGTGTGGGCCACACTGACGTGGAGCCCAGCCTGCCCCTCCTGGCCGGCAGAGCCTGGGAACCTCGGTCCCTCCTCCATCTCTTAGAATCACCCCCAGACAATCCTGTCTCTGCTTTTCCCTAGAGGTAAACGGTGTCACTTCATGTCCTTTACGACACCTACCCTCAACTTCCATCAATACCAAGGGCATTGGAAACAGGTGTCCGGAAATCCAGCCCAAGCCTGGTCAGAGGCCTGGCCACTCCACAGCTGCCTTCAGCCTGAATGGGCAGCAGGACTAAAGAAAGGCGGGGGAGGAGAAACCACCTCTACACCTGGAAAAGTTACTCCGCCAAACTGAAGAACGCGCTCATGGAATTTTCTTGGGACCTTATCAAAATGGCGTCTGGAGAGAAGGGTTTAGATGGGACGCACTGCTGTGACTTGGACTCCACTTCCCAGAGCCCTGGTGTCTCACTTTGGAAACGGCACGAGGTGCCTGTTTGTCACAGAGACTCAGTAAAGAGAACACGCTTCGTCAACAGTTCAGCGCATCCCCCAAGAAATAAAAGCAACGGTGGTGAGAAGAAATGAAATTAAAAGTTGATAGCTGAGAGCAGCCTTAGAGATCATCGAGAGTCTGATTTCCTGCTATGGATGGAGTCGGGGGCCTGAAAAACGGCATCATGTGGCCAGGCCTTCAGTGAATTAGGACGGGATGCAGCCAGTACCCCAATGTTGTCCCACGTAGGGGGGTTTCTCAACAGGCCCCCAGCCCAGGTCCCAGGCAGGACCCCCTCAGTCAACCACCGAGGCTGTCTGGACCCCCACGGGTGATGAGAAGAAGCACAGAAATCACACCAATAGAACCAACAGCAACTTCTCCTGGTGTTTGACAGCAGACGTTACAGAAGGATGTTTCCAGATGTGTACGCAGACATTTTACAACACAGCATGCTTTTCAGAGGCAAGTTTTACAAAATGTCAGTCCACAAGGAGATAATAGTGGGCCTTCGGATAAAGAGGAAACCGGGATGGCTGAACATTTCTGCCCTCTTTGAATAAAACCACAAAAACCGCAGCAGGAACAAATGTGACAGAAGAAGGCTTCCTGCCAAACGTGGGAACGGGGGAGAGGAGATTCTTTCCTTTATAACTGAGACAGAGACTGATCCCTCACCGGAAGGGGAAGATGTCTCTCCAGAGAACAGGCTGTTCCCACGGTCACAAAACACGCTCATTTCCGAGAGACAAATGGGGTGACCCGTCAGCCCTCAGTCTATGTACTAATGTATCTCAGTATTTATGAGACTTTGCAACAAAGGTAACCAAAAGTGGGAGCGGAGTTCAATAGAATGACATCCCAAGAACTAGACACTTGGCTTTGAAAACAGACAAGTGACAAAAAGAAATGACATTTATTTACTAAAAACTAAACAGAGAGCTTAAGTGTTTCTTTTTCTTATTATGCCGTAGATTAAATTTAGTCTTGTAGAAGATTTAAAACATCTCAGAAGCCACAAACTTACTTCTAGCTTCTACTGGGATGGTCTCCGGCTGCAGCCAAGTTGTTCCAGCCACCATCTCAGCCGTGGTTTGTGCTGCTGTGAAGACAGGATGCCATATGATGGTCCTCATGGACAAGTAGTGCCAGCATCTTCCATCCCTACAGCTGATGAGCTTAATCTATGATCTGATTACAATGCCCAAGGAGACCCAAAGGCCTTTTGGAGAAGTGGCTCATAAAACAGGTTCAGATAAACTAGAAATGAACACAAAAGCTGACTCCAGGGGTTTATCTTTGGAAGCACCAGCAGGAGAAAGGAAAGCCGAGCTGACATTTCACGGCACTCCTAATTATGCCTCAATTTTTTTTCTCTGCATCCCCTTTCTTCCATATCAAGAGTGAGTACAATTGCTAAAATATCCTGGAATACGGAGACATGACGCAGCTTTTCAAAAATGACTATATAGGGCTTCCCTGGTGGCGCAGTGGTTAAGAATCCGCCTGCCAATGCAGGGGACACGGGTTCGAGCCCTGGTCCAGGAAGATCCCACATGCCGCGGAGCAACTAAGCCCGTGTGCCACAACTACTGAGCCTGCGCTCTAGAGCCCGCGAGCCACAGCTACTGAGCCTGTGTGCCACAACTACTGAAGCCCATGCACCTAGAGCCCGTGCTCCGCAACAAGAGAAGCCACCGCAATGAGAAGCCCGTGCACCGCAAGGAAGAGTAGCCCCTGCTCGCCACAACTAGAGAAAGCCTGCGCGCAGCAACAAAGACCCAACACAGCCAAAAATAAATACATAAAATAAATAAATTGAAAAAAAAAAAACCACACCATTAAAAAAAAAAAAAAAAAATGACTATATATAGTTAAGAGGATTTCAAGAGCATTTTATCTTTTTTTTTTTTGAACTTTCATGGACTTTTTTATTTTTTTATTTTTATTTTTATTGGAGTATGGTTGCTTTACAATGCTGTGTTAGCTTCCACTGCACAACAAAATGAATCAGCCACACACATACAGATATCCCCTCCTTTTTAGACTTCCCTCCCATTTAGGTCAAGAGCATTTTACCTTGGTTGGACTATAATCCTAAAGAGCCCACTTCTAAACACAAGCTTAATGTTACAATCCTGGAAAAGAAATAAAATAAAAACAGTTTGGGCCACTTAATCAAATCACACAGCTACATCTTTATTGAAGAAAGAGGGACTTCCCTGGTGGCGCAGTGGTTAAGAATCCACCTGCCAATGCAGGGGACACTGGTTCGATCCCTGGTCCGGGAAGATCCCACATGCCACGGAACAGCTAGGCCCGTGCACCACAGCTACTGAGCCTGTGCTCTAGAGCCCGCAAGCCACACTACTGAGCCCGTGCGCCGCAACTACTGAAGCCCTCGAGCCTAGAGCCCATGCTCCACAACAAAGAGAAGGCACCGCAATGAGAAGCCAGCGCACCACAAAGAAGAGTAGCCCCTGCTCGCCGCAACTAGAGAAAGCCTGCTTGCAGCAACAAAGACCCAATGCAGCCAAAAATTAATTAGTTAATTAATTTTAAAAAAAAGAAAGATAGAAAGCTGCCATACTCAGTCATGCAATATAGTCACAGAATTAGTTTCAGATAATAACGTAGAACAATAATAGATCAAAGAAGAAAAAAAGCCTGGGATATCTCAACTGATAGAGAAAAAGTATTTAGTAATGCTCAATACCTATTCATTAAAAAAAAAAGAAGTTCTCAGCAAACTGGAAGAAGAAATGAACTTCCATAACTTGATAACTTGCAGTCAGTCTTATCATCCTGTTGGAGAAACTTTAGACACATTCCTTTCAAGATTGGTAACAAGACAAGAATGCCCATTATTACAGGTACTGTTGAAGACACTGACAGAGGTCTGACCAATAATGAAGGGGATAAAGCAAAGATAAGAATTAAAGAGAAAGAGATTAAAAAACTCATCATTTACAGACTGAACAATTTTCTACCCAGAGAAACTAATGGACTCCACAGACAAAGTATTAAGAGTAAAAAAATGATTATTCTCCAAGCTTTTGGGTACAAGATCCACCTTCCATAGCAATTCTCTACATCACATACACAGAACACAGGTGCATAATCATATGAGCATCTCAGTAGGTATAGCAGAAGCATCTGACAAAATTCAACATTCATTCATGTTAAAAGTTGGCATCAACCTGAGAGTAAAGGGACCCTCCTTAATTTGATACATTAAGAAAAAAGAGAAAAGAAAAGAAATACAAGAAACCCTTCTAAACTTGGTGGTTATGTGAATTGTTGAATTGTTTTCTCTAGACCAGAAACAAGACAAAGATGCCCACCGGCACCTCTTCTAAGCATCACACTGGAGGTTCTAACAGTGTGATAAATCAAGGGGACAAAAAGACGTAAGGGTTGGAAAGGAAGGTATAAAATTGTCATTACTTGCTGACAACATGATGTTAATAAGAAAAGATAGATTAAATATTAGAATTAATAAGCAAATTTACCAAAGTCACTGGATAAAAGGTCAATATTTAAAACCCTATTTTATCTCTTCATATCAACAATAATCAACTAGAAAATTAAATTTTAAAACATTTTAGTAACAACAAAAATTATCAAATACCTAGGAATGGATCTTATCAAAGACATGCAAGCCCTTTATAAGGAAAACTACTGAATATTAATGAGAAAAATTTAATAAAAAACTAAATAAATGGAGATAGACCATGTTCATGTATTGAAAGTCTCCATATTATAATGATGTTGGTTTATTTCAAATTGATCTATAGATTCAATGCCATCTCACCCACTGCAAAGTCTAACAGGTTGTGTGTGTGTGTGTGTGTAAATTGGCAAGTGTATTCTTAAATATATATGTAAATATAAAGGGCAAAAAATAGGCAAAATAATCCTTAGAATTAAGGACAAAGTTGGAAGATAAACTCTGCTTACTGGTATTGGGACAAATAGAGAAAATATAGATAGAACAATGGAACCAAATAGAGAATCCAAAAGCAGACTCACACATAAAAAATACTTGATTTATGGGAAAGATAGTACTGCAGATAAATAGGAAAATTGTGGTCTTTTCACTAAATGTGCTGGATCAGCTAGATATTCACATGGAGCGTAATGAATCTCCATTCCTACACCCTAACTTCAGTCTCAAGGATTGTAGCTCTAAATGTGAAAGATAAGAAATAAAACTTCTAGAAGAAAACACAGAATATCTTCATGATCTTGAGATTGCAAAAATTTATTAAACAGAACCCAATAAGCAATAATCATAAAGGAAAAGACTGATAAATTATACTGTGTTATAATTAGGAACTTCTGTTCAACAAAATACATCATTATGAGATTTAAAAAGCAAACCACAGGGCTTCCCTGGTGGCACAGTGGTTGAGAATCTGCCTGCCAATGCAGGGGACATGGGTTCAAGCCCTGGTCCAGGAAGATCCCCCATGCCACGGAGCAACTAAGCCCATGCACCACAACTACTGAGCCTGTGCTCTAGAGCCTTAGAGCCACAACTACCGAGCCTGCGAGCCACAATTACTGAAGCCCACGTGCCTAGAGCCCATGCTCCGCAACAAGAGAAGACACTGCAATGAGAAGCCCACACACCGCAACGAAGGGTAGACCCCGCTCGCCACAACTAGAGAAAAGCCCGTGCGCAGCAAAGAAGACCCAATGCAGCCATAAATAAAAAAATAAATAAATTCAAAAATTTTTAAAGAAAGCAAACCACAGAATGAGATAAAATATTTGCAACATGTATAACTGACAAAGAGCTTATATCCAGAAAATATACAACATTCTTACAAATTAATAAGAAATGACAAGAATTTCAACAAGCACTTCACAAAAGAAATTATCCAAGTGACCAATAAACACAAATAGGTTTTCATCCTCATTAGTCATCAGGGAAGTGCAATTGAAACCACAGTGAGGGGTTTCCCTGGTGGCACAGTGGTTGATAGTCCACCTGCCGATGCAGGGGACACGGGTTTGTGCCCCGGTCTGGGAAGATCTCACGTGCCGTGGAGCAGCTGGGCCCGTGAGCCATGACCACTGAGCCTGCGCAACCAGAGCCTGTGCTCTGCAACGGGAGAGGCCACAACAGTGAGAGGCCCGCGTACCGAAAAAAAACAAAACCACAGTGAGATATCACTGGATACCTACCAGAATGGGTAAAGTTAAAGACACTGGCTAAACTAGACATGGCAAGATGTAAAGTGATAGGAACTTTTATTTATTGCTGGCAAGAAATATCAATTCTATGACCACTTTGGAAATCTATTTGGCTGTATTAAGAATACTAAACATATCCAGCACTTTTACTTCTAGATATATACCCAACAAAATGCATATATATGAACACAAACGGACCTGCTCAAGAATCTCCATAGCAGTGTTATTTGTAATTGTCACAGACTGGTAACAACCCAAATTGTGATATAACAATACAATGAACTAGTATACAGCAATGATAACAAACTAATCTACATGCATCAAGGTGAATGATTCTCAGGCACATATTGTTGACTAAAAGGAGCCAGACACAAAAAAAGTCATAGTGTATGATTTCATTTATATGAAATGCAAAAATAGCCACACTAATCAATTGACATTGGAAATCAGGATAGCAGTTACCTTTGGGGAAAAAGAAGAGAATAGCAATTGTGGGGATCCACAAAGGGGGCCAGGAAACCTTCTACTTCCTGATCTGGTGCTTATCATGTGACTGTGTTTACTTCATAAAAATTCATTGGCATGATGTCACCTGTATGTAGAATCTAATAATAATAGTCGAACTTATGAAGCAGAGAGTAGCATGGTGGTTGCTTGGGCTTGGGGGTGGGGGAGTGGAGGATGTTGATCAAGGGGTACAAAGTTTTAGTCACGCAAAATAAGCTCCAGAGACCTAATGTGCAGCATGGTGACCACAGTTAACAATAATGTATTGTATTCTTGAAATTTACTAAGAGAATAGATCTTAAGTGTTCTCACCACAAACACACGCAAAATTGGTAAATATGTGAGGTGATGGATTTGTTAATCAGCTGTATTGTCGTGATCATTTCATCATATATATGTATATCAAAACATCAAGTCACACACTTTGACTGTATACAATTTTTATTTCTCAATTATACCTCAATAAACATGGGGAAATTTTCATTCAGCTACACACTTATGATGTTTGCAACAGACTGGAGGAAGATATTTGAAATCAACATGCAGACAATGGAGTATATAGAATACATGTTTAAAATAGCTCTAACAAATCAACAACAAGTCAATTTGAAAAAAGATCAACGATTCAAGAGCAGAAGGGAATAAAGGTAGAAAGACATTTCATGGGAGAGAAAATGCAATAAAATACAGGACTATAAAAACATGAACAGATGTTCAACTGTACTAAAAAAAGAAATGCACTGAAAACAAAAATACAAATTTTTCAGGGGTTCATATTGTTATGGCTTAAATTGTGTCCTCCTAGAATCTATATGTTGAAGCCCTAACCCCTAGTACCTCAAAATCTGATTGTTTATAGAGATAAGGTCTTTAAGGAAGTAATTATGTTAAAAATGAAGTCATTAGTGTGGGCCCTAATTTAACTGACTGGTGTCCTTATAAGAAGAAGAGGTTAGGACACAGATATGCACAGAGGAAAGACCATGTGAAGATAAAGCAAGGAGACAGACATCTCCAAGCCCAGGAGAGGAGGCCTCAGAAGATACCAACTCTGCCAACATCTTGATCTTGGGCTTCCAGCCTCAAGAACTGTGAGAAAATAAATTCTATTGTTTAAGCCACCCAATCTGTGGTGCTTTGTCACAGGGGTCCTATCAAACTAATACACATATGAACAAGAAGATAGACATTAAATACATTAAAATAGTTGCTGCAAGGAAGATGGAAATGAGGAATTCAGAATGGGACAAAAGGATAATAGAAGAGGCACCTTGCACGGATCAGTAGCAGAAAAGTGTCCTGAACTGAGAAGTGTGATTAACTTGGCTGTCTTACTGTGAGGTTAAAAACCAAAAAGGAATGAAATGAGAAACCAAAGCCCTCACAGTATCAACACAATCTGAGCTTGTAGCTGGATTCCTCAAATGTCAAAAACCATAAGCTTCCACTTCCATCATGTCCCGTGGTCAGGGTCTTTTATTCTTCCTTCACAATTCCCAACACCATAGTCATAACTTACTTTAGTAGTGCAATTTTTCATTTATTCCCAGTATTCATCTTCCTAAAAACTGAGGCAATTTTTGTTTCCTCTTTGATTTCATCGTTGACTACTTCTGATACAAATGATAAGAATAAATACTTAGGCACAGACATAGAAAACAAACATGGTTACCAAAAGGGGTAGCGGGAGGGGGGTGTGATAAATTAGGAGTTTAGGGTTAATGTATATACATTACTATATATAAAATAGGTAAACAACAAGGACCTACTGAATAGCACAAAGAACTATACTCAATATCTTGTAATAACCTACAATGGAAAAGAATCTGAAAGAGAATATATTTATATGTAATAACTGAATCACTTTGCTGTACACTTGAAACTAACACAACATTGTAAATTAACTACATTTAACTTTTTAAAAATTTAATAAATAAAAAATAAGTAAATTAAAACATTTTTTTTTCAAGATTTTTAAATGGAAAAGTCCTTATTTAACTATTGCAATCATGGTTTATATCTGTTTTTGGGGAAAGAAAAGCACAATTGAATTATTAAGTTTTAGAACAAAAATAAGAGATTTTGATTCTTCTGAAAAAAAGAATAAATAATTGAGGAAGTGAGAGCCATTGGAAAATATGTACAGGAAGATAATACAGATTATTGCATTAAAGAAATACCATCACTTCCTTTGAGTTGGCAAAGGTGGTCACTGACTTGGCTCTGAGTTTTTAGCAAAGAAAAGAGGAGAATGTGTCACTCCACATATAATAAAATTAAAAGGTACTCAGGACGAGTCCAGCCAGGTTCTTCAGTGATCAGCTGTAACTCTTTGAGATAGAAATATGGATTTTTCTTCTTTCATCAACAGCTTGAACTGTACGTTGTTGGATCTTCCTTTTCATTCCTTAATAATGCATTAAACAGAATCCAGAGCTTTCCAGTTACTTTTGGGTTTTAAAACTTAGTCAAGTCTAAAACCTCAACAAATTTAATAGGATAGGAATTATTTCAAGCATCTTTTCTGACCACAATGGCATGAAACTAGAAGTCAACCACAGAAAGAGAAAGGAGAAAAAAACAATTACGTGGAGACTAAACAGCATGCTACTAAAAAACCAATGGGTCAACGATGAAATCAAAGAGGAAACAAAAAAATACCTCGAGACAAATGACAATGAAAACACAACCTTACAAAAGCTATGGGATGCAGCAAAGCAGTTGTAAGAGGGAAGTTCATAGCGATAGAGGCTTTCCTCAAAAAACAAGAAAAATCTCAAGTAAACAACATAACTTACCACCTAGAAGAATTAGAAAAAGAAGAACAAACAAAACCTAAAGCCAGCAGAAGGAAGGAAATAATAAAGATCAGAGAAGAAATAAAGAGATTTTTAAAAAATAGAAAAAAATCAATAAAACCAAGACCTGGTTTTGAAAGATAGACAAAATCAACAAACCTTTGGCCAGGCTTACCAAGAAGAAAAGACAGAGGACCCAAACAAACAAACAAACAAAACTCAGTCCAGTCTAAAGCCTCCATCTCTGGTGTGATTTATATCTCCTCCCTTCCCTTGAGCAAACGTTTGCACCCAGGCACTATCTGTCTGGATCTGAGGAGGGGAATGCAACACCACCTCACTCCCTCCACGGTGCTGGCATGTGGAGGAGGAAGAGGGATTCTTACCCAGTTGTTGAGTTGACGTCCCCTCTTGGCTGGTTGGCTGTCCCTGCTGCTCCATCACCCATGGTCGTCAGTACCGTCTGGGGTGGGAATGTGAATCCCACTATCTCAGGGGATTCGTGGACTCTTAGCTGCATCATCCCCTCCTGCAGGAGAAGCAGCTCCCGCTCAGCCTCTTCTGCTCTTTCCAGATACCTACGCCACAGCTCCCTCCTGCGCTCCCCTCACCCATGAGCTGTCCTGTGGGAGGAGCAAGACTCTCTGGGTGTTGACAAAGGTTTATCAATGGGCTTTCCACCCTCAAAAAAGAGAATATGTGTACATACACGTATATATGGTTATTATAAGTTTTACTGATATAAAGGATGTGTAACATACAATTTACAAATTCTAAAATATACTGTACCCTTTGCTGTAAATTCTATGTAGCCAGTTGACTCTGACACAATGATTTTTTTGATTTTTGGTAGACTCTTGTATCCACAGCCAACCTATGGTTGCAACTGACAAATAAGTGTAGTTGTGAGACAAATGTTGTTTGATATTTTCCTTGATGTGGTGTGTATATATGTACACACACACACATACATACATACACACACACAGACAATGGAATACTACTCAACCATAAAAAAGAACGACATTTTGCCATTTGCAGCAACAAGGATGGATTTGGAGGGCATTATGCTAAGTGAAATAGTCAGAGAAAGACAAATACTATACAATATCACTTATATATGGAATCTAAAAAATACAACAAACTAGTGAATATACAAAACAGAAGCAGACTCACAGATGTAGAGAAGAAACTAATGGTTACCAGTGAGGAGGAGGGGCAATATAGTGGTGGGGGGTGGAAGGTGCAAACGACTGGGTGTAAGATGGGCTACAAGGAGGTACTGTACAACACGGGGAATAGAGCCAACATTTTATAATAACTGTAAACGGAGTACAACCTGTAAAAATTGTATAACAATAAAAAATTAATTAAAAAAGACAAAAATGAAACACCGAAGTTGTGTGTTGAAACTTGTTCGTCAATGGTGTGAGTCACTTTTGCTGAATCAGCCAATACTTTTAAACACTGGAAGAAATTTCCTCAATTTTTTTGTGCTATTCATAATATGGTGGCTATAGACATTCCCAGTTTCAAATCTAATTTGCATTATTAACATTTCTCTATCAATTTCTTAAGTCTAGACAATTAACACCACAGTAAATTAAGCCCTAGTATGTCACACTTGTCAATTTCCATGGTGTAAATACTCCTGATGGCCAACCTGACATCACTAAATGTGCAGCTGGGTAGAGACGCATCACGGTAACACACTATTTGACAGTGTCTATCACTGAGATAGATAATAAATATTATTAGGCATAGATAATAGCAAAACGTAGTAAAGTAATTAGTATTTATATCTTGTTTTATTGAAAATGTGTACCATTTAAATTTTACTCATGACTGTGTTTAACTGGCCCACACAATTCCTGGAAGTTTCAGTCGGTTCTCACGATCCAATATGAGTTGGCTCCCGCACACTTGGATTAAGCACTTAGAAAACATTGTGTTGGCATGTCAGCCCTGCCCATGGCCCTTCTACTGGAACTGGTCCTGTCCACAGCCCCATCATAATCAAGGCTGGGCAACCATCTTGGCGTCATGTGACTCCCCTGGGCCAGAGATGATTGTACGAAACGGAACACACATAACCTTAAGAAGACTGGCTCGTGTTTAGACTGAGTCAGGTCCTCTATCTCTCAGGATTAGAGCCAAGATTCAGAGAAAGTCGCCAGAAGGTAGCTGGGTAGAAGACTCACAAAGAGTGAAACTGAGTTTGCCCATGGTGAAATACGAGCCCTGGAATGAATCGTCGCAACCTCTCTATGTTGAGGTCACACATCGATCCGGAGCCCTGGTTATTCAGACTTCCCCTTTATATTTATTTATCTATCTTCATCTTTGTGCTTCCCCCACCGAAGCCACCCATCTCTGAGCTAGAACCAAGACATCTAAGACAGTTGTCACATCGTTCACTGTAACCCGATGTTGCCTGGACACCAACACGGGGGTGGCCAGGTGTTACCTCCCCACCTGAGGGATGCCTGACGGTCACTGTCCTAGTTGAAACAATGACCCGTTTGGCTGATGTCTGAGTCACGCAGCCCATTCTAAGGGTCGTACACAGAGCGCAACTGTGTGTTCTCAGGGGAGACTCAGATACAGCTCAGGGAGAAGGGGAAGGATGGGTCAGCAACAGGACCACAGAGCCTTCCATGAGAAGCTAATGAAATATCAGGAAGAACAGGTCCGCAAAGCTTCATTTAGAGGCTGGAACCCTGGCCAGATTGATGCCAGCTCGCCCACTTACTCTTTTGTTCTATGGCAGAAAGCATACAGCACACTATTACAAGCCTCCCAACTCCTAGAGAACATTTGATCTTGGCATCTTTTCATTGAAAAGATAAATCTGGAGTAAATTTTGTGCAAACTAAAAATAGGTGAAGGTTTTGTGTATTTGTTTCCTGGAACTTCTTTCTTGGTACTAAATAAGCTAAAGGCAACTATACCATCCCAGATCCAAGAAATTAACTCTGTTGGAAGAGAAGGTAAATGCAGGCAATGTATGCATTTATAAAATATATGTGTGATGGTTGATTGTATGTGTCAACTTAACTGGGCCACAGGGTACCCAGACATTTAGTCAAACATTTTGCAGGATGTGTCTGTGAAGATGTGTTTCTGGATGAAATTAATACTTTGAATCGGTAGACTGAGTGAAGCAGATGGCCCTCCCCAATGTGGGTGGGTCTCACCCAACCCACCGATGGCCTGAATGGAACAGAAAGGCAGCCAGGTCCAGGAGTAAGAGGAAACGCCTCCTGCCTCACTGCCCTGAGCTGGGACATCAGTTCCTTTCTGCCTTCAGACTGGAATGTACGCCATCAGCTCTCCTGGTTCTCAGGCCTTCAGGCTTGGACTGGAGCTACATCATTGGCTGTCCTGGGTTCCTCAGCTTGCCAACGACAGATGTGGGGACTTCTCAGACTCCATAATTGTAGGAGCCATCTACACACACACACACACACATACACCCGTTGGTTCTGTTTCTCTGGAGAACCTTGAATAATACAATATGTATCACAGGGATGTGTCCAGTCTCACATAGGATAATGAGTTCACTCATTCATTCGTTCATTCATTCAGCATTCAGTGGGTACCAATGTAGCATCCAGAAGCCCTTGTGAGGTACCCAGATCCTGGCTGGAGAATGTGAACAAGCTCTGAAGACTGTAAAGCTTGGTGCTCATGCAAGTTATTGTTTCTTATCATTGCTCTACATGGGAGTGGGCAGTTTAAAAAGAACGTGATTAGAAAGTGAAGACTATTTAGAATTTAACTGTACAAAATTTCACGATCCCATAAATCAGGGCCTAAAGAAAATATGCCTGCTTGGAAGGCAGCTCAGTCCAAGTTTGGGGGCCTCCTTGAGCCCCACCCTGAAGGACTCCAGTCCTGCCCTGAAGACCTGAGGCGGCTGCTGCTTCCCGGACTCTGAACCTCTGGAACATGGGGAAGTCGCATTTTAGGCAAAAGGTGGATTTTTGGAAGGTTTTGCGTTATTTAAGACTAATTTTCTCGTAAGAATAATTTAAAGAAGGGGTCTTTATATCAAATTTTGTGCATAAGGTGAAGTGAGATTCAAAATTTTATATTGTGATATCTCAAAAGCTTCCATAATTAAGTTTTTATAAAATGCATCTGGGCTGTGCATTGTCTGGTCCAGGCTCGCTGACACTGAGCCCTGCAGTGGGCTCCTTAGATCCCGTGCTCCACCAACTGGAAGGCCCTCTCCTCCTGGACGCTGGGCTGTCCGTCAGCGCCTGATACCCTACCTCACCCCCCTCCAGCCTCTCCTGGGCTGAGTGCTCCTCCCAACAGTGGGATCCAAGCCGGTGATAAGGGAAAGCTCCTGGCCTGTCCCCAGGATACACTTCCTGGCCTCTGACCCCCGTGTACTCTTCTTCACTTTCTCCTGCAGGTGTCTGTGGCTCGGAGTCTGTGTGCTTTGGGCTCTTTGTCCTATCTGATCAAAAGTGCACCCCCTGGGCAGCCTCTGAGGGTGTTGAACCCCAGTGGTCCTCCCCCTTGCACATGGCCTGGTCCCCACATCAGGCCCATCGTGAAGCATAGCCTCCTCTCCAGAGTGCCAAGCCAGCAGCATCTTGATACAGTCCGATGGGCAGCTGTGTGACCCTAGTGGAAGACCACCTTTGCCTGAAGCTACCAGCATCATGCACGTCTCTTCTGAGGGCGACACACTCTCCCCTCTTTCTTCCAAAGTCCCTTTCCTGCCACCATGTAAGCCCTGCTTTCTCTCCAAGGGGTCAGCTCAGCCAGGTGATGGGCAGAAATGATGATGTAATCAGAGGGCAGGGATCCAGCCTTTGCAACCCATGGGATTGTTTTCCGCTTCTTCCAGGAAGGGGCACAGATGCTTTGACCTAAGAGAAGGACTTGCCCTGGGAAAGAACACAGGACACTCCAGACAGTAAGGAGGAGAAATGAAGAAGCAGAGATGTCATTTAAATCACTTATTTATATCTAGGGATTACGTGGTATTCTATGATAAGCTGTATTTTTCCTGTTTATATTCTGAATCTGTTTTGGGTTATAATCACTCTCCCTGCCTGGACTAGCAGGAATGTTGTGTGGAGAGAGACTTCTTTACACCCACAGCATGTAACAGCCACTGCCGAGCACCCTTCTGTGTGCTTTGGACCCTACACTTGCACGATGAAGAGGAGATAGCTACCCCGCTTCAGAGATGTGGACCCAGACTCTGAAAGTCTGTGATGTATATAAGGAAACCCAGCCAGGAGCTGGGTGACCCCGGATATGAACTCAAACTGCTGGACTTCAAAGTCAATGCCCTCTTTTCAACATTAAAAGAAAGCCCCAGCTATTTTCCCACGGACTAAAATCATCTTTCAAGTCTGAAGCTGACTTTAAAAGGCACCAGTTCTGGTAAATCGATGGCACTGTATGGGCCCAATTCTTCACCCACCCTGCCTTTTTCAGGCACCTTTGCAGTGTTCTTGCTCCTACCAAGAGGGGGGGTCACCAGCCCTGCCTTCTGACGTCGGTCTTGGGCCTGTGACTTGTTTTCGCCAACAGAATGGATGGAAGTGGCAGAATCCCAGTTTCAAACTAGACCTCAGGATGCTGTGCCCATCTCCCCTTGCTCTTTGCCCTTGTGCCATTGTTATGAGAACCTGTCTGGGACATTTTGCTGGAGGATGAGAGGTACATGCATTGCAGCCAAACTGCCTCCATCTCCCAAACCACGGCCAGCCCCGCTCATTGGCGGCCAGCCCCACTCACTGTCAGCCGGCCCACCCCTTTCTGTGAGTGAGCATCACCAAGGTCACCAGGTCCACCTTGCTGACCCCAAGGTGACCCCGCACACATGGGAAAAAGATGCCACCGAGCCTGCGTGTGTGCTGGGGAGTTGTCACACAGCATTCGTGTGGTCTTCAATAACCAAATCAAAGGCAAAATTCATTGGATTTTGCATCACTAGCAAGTTAGTAATTTTCATTTTTATTTGTTCAATTCTGCCCCCAAATTAGTATTCATACTGTAAACTAGATGAGAAACAGCTGGTGGCAGAGGGACCCATTGCCAATTCGGACGGTAATCCTCAGGTAATGACCTGGATTCACATCACTGAACTTTCTTTTCTCCCCAGTTTTTGCAGAGGAATTTCTTCAGTGTTTATTCCTTAATAACTAGTTCACGCTCCTAAGACAGGATCTGAATGCTGATCATTAATTAGCCTTTGGCTTTTTTAAGAAAGAACCCTGCAAATTGAAGTTTCTGTTAAAACAGCCCCGATAGTGAGGCCAGAGAGACACATTGCTGGGACCAACATTGCTGTTTCCCTCACAGGGAACCTTTGGGATTAGACAAGGCTGGTAAGGGAGTGCCGGACACTTACCCTTAGAAACCCCTCCAATGAGGCGATACAGTGGGGCATCCAGAGGGGCCTGCGGGGGCAGATTTCTGAGACGTCCCACAGGCCGGGCATGGCACACTGGGACAGCAGAGGTCAAGGTGGGACCCTGGGAGCATCCACAGAGACAGATCCTAAACCGAAAAGTCCCATGGATAACTATTTAAATTGAGTCCAGAAAAACAATGCTGGACACAAAACAAGTTCGGCAAAATGGTGATAATTGTTGAAGCTACGTGACAGGTATGTGGTGATTATTACATTCTTCTCTTTATATTTGTGTATTTTTGAAAATGTCCAGACAAAGATGATTTTTTTTTCTTTTTTTTTTGGCCGTACGCGGGCCTCTCACTGTTGTGGCCTCTCCCATTGCGGAGCACAGGCTCCGGACGCGCAGGCTCAGCGGCCATGGCTCACGGGCCCAGCCGCTCCGCGGCATGTGGGATCCTCCCGGACCGGGGCACGAACCCGTGTCCCCTGAATCGGCAGGCAGACTCTCAACCACTGCGCCACCAGGGAAGCCCCCAAGATGATTTTTTTAAGAAAATCAATGAACTAAAGCTGGAGCCAGGGCTCCAGGGCTGCTTCTTCAGGGAAACCATCCCTACCATCACAGGATAAGCCAGGGCTTCCGTCAGCAGCTCTCATTTCACACTGTTCTCACCCTTTTGGGCAAAGGCCTGAAGAAGGATCAGTTAGGAAGAATAAGGCCAGAGTTCCGAGGGTTCTGGAGTGTTCTGAGAGGTGATGGGGCCCCTGCAGGGGTGCACCCATGTGGGCATGGCATCTGGCTGGGAAGCGAGTGGGTGATGCTCAAAAACAAGGCAGAGCTGCAGTAGCCTTGGGAGAGCTGAGCCTGCCGGTGTCAAGGTGCCGGCCCCAAGGAGAGGGACAGCCACCAGTAAGACAGGCGGGCCCACCCCTCTCAGGGCTCCACTTACGGTGTGGACAGAAGCCCAAGCAGAAGCCCACAAGAGGGGAAGACAGAGGCCAGGAGAAGAGGCAGGGGTTACTGACGATGCCGAAAAAACGTAGATAAAGGGAAAACCCATCCCCCGAGTCATCAGCAGGCAATGCTGGCAAGGATGCTCCCTCCAGGCTTACACATGCACGTGTGGGCTGCGGGTGATGCCAGAAGCTATCCTGTAACCCTGCCCTTAACACTTAACCCAGCAACAGAAGCATTTTTCCAGGTGCTCGTCAGTCTAAGGCCAACGTACAAGAACGCCAAGATTTGCTTTGGAAAAGGGGCTGATGAATTGGACGAGAGGCTAGTTCCAGATATAACCCAAAGGCAAGCATGAAATCACCAAAGACGAACCCAACAGCAACCACGGTTAAGATGTGAACAGCCTGTGGATGCAAATAGGGAACTGCAAATACATCCAATTACTAGATAATGCTAAGGCTGTGGGACAGTTTTTAAAATCCTAAATTTTTCATTCATACGTATTCAACTCTTGCAGAACTCCTTGAGAAAGTGAAATGAATGAAATTTTATCTTTAAAACAAACTTTGTGAAGTTTGAAAATAAAACCACACAATGTTCTTGGGGTCAAGAAAGAACACTTTCTGGGACTTCCCTGGCGGTCCGGTGGTTAAGACTTTGCCCTCGAATGCAGGGGGTGAGGGTTCAATCCCTGCTGGTGGAGCTAAGATACCACATGCCTCGCCCCTTAAAAAACAAAACATAAAACAGAAGCAATATTGTAACAAATTCAATAAAGACTTTTAAAAAATGGTCCACATCAAAAAAAATCTTTAAAAAAAAAAGGACACTTTCTAAGATACTGAAATTCAAACTTTGGAATCAAAGTTTCAAAGAGCAGAGAATTGGATGAAATATGTGTGAAAGAAAAGTGCCTTGAAAATGTAAATTATATTTCGGTATTAATCTGTCTATATCACTCACTTATTTACTTGTCAAAATAACTTTCACAAGGAGGAGGCTTTCCTGCAAGGTTTGATGCATTGGTGGGTTAAATGTGACAGGATCGGGGAAGGTAAAGTCGGTGATTTAATCACGCCACAGCCTGGTGAGTAAATTCACCCTCCTGTGACACATGTAATTTACAACTGGAAGTCACTAAGAGCAGTTTTTCACATCAAGCATTGTAACAAATGCAGTTTCTATGATATTCCTACACGGCTCAGTTTACTAACCCCCTCTCCCTGGAAGATAAGTATTAATGAATGCAAACCTCAACATCATATAGGAAAATTCCTTGTCCCTTTTGTTAAACAGACTCAGAATTTTTTTTAAAAGATAGACACCAAGTACATATTTAGTTACATTTTGTGTTTTATAATTACATTTTCTCACCTCCCTTATTTCCTAAACCAGGTGATGTTGCCCACCAAAGTCTTCACATGCTGAAAGCATTTGTGTAAATCATGGGGAGTTTCTCATTAAGTTCAAGTCTCTGTTGAAATTTGTGGCCTGGGTTTATACACTTTTAGACAAGCCTTAGTTACAGTATTTGGAGCTGATGAAAATCTCATCACATACACAAACCCTGTGCTCATGTCCTAAGCCTATGTACCTGTCCACTGTGACACACCCAGTGTAGCTGTGGAGAGACTTTGAACTACAGATGTTCACTTCTCTTCTTTCCCTTCGGTCCTTCTCATGTATTTGCTGTTTCTCTTCCTCATCGCCCCATCATGGCTTCTCTGCCTCCTTCCCCTCTGCATCTCTGCCCCCTCATTACATAGGGTGGAGCAGGGAAGCGGTGGACCGGCTTCCTCGGTGGCCCTCTTCCAGCTTAGAGGGATGGTGATGGACTCTAACGTCGCCGCGGACACGCAACCAGTGACACTGAACCACTGCGTGTAGGGAAAATACAGAGTTAGGTTCACGCACACTTCTGGTCAACCAATCAGTGTATGACCTTGTTTTCTGTGTGTTAAAGACATCTTCCTTAATATATTGTTGATTCATTCATTAACATTAAACTCACGGCCAACAGCTCTATAACTCAGGCCTGAACAAAGCTTACCTAACACTTGTATTTTCTTCGTAAGGCACATCACAGCATTCTTGAGCTGAGGACACTAGATAGCACTTCAGCCGTATGCATAGGGGGCCACTTTAAACAGCGAAATCACCAAGAAAAAGCACCCAGTGGGAACAGCATGACGCTAAAGAGAATGTAAAAGGGAACCCTGTTTCCAGTGTGAGTAGGAGACAAGAAGGCAGAGCTGCTGGTGCCACCTGGTCTGGGAACAGGGCAGTTGGGTGACTCACATTTTCCAAGGCTCTGTGCATGTCTGCAAAGAACCCCAAAAGCACCCCGAGCATTGACCTGGGGGTTACAAACAAATGTTAACAAGTAGGCAAATCCCCAAATATGAATCCACAAATAATGATCGGCTGTGTTTTGTATCTCCTCTTTGGCCACAGTCTCATTATTGCAAAATTTATGGGGGGAGGAGTTAGGAGGGAAGGTGTAAGATGGTTTTCAAACTGAACTCTGGGGACCCTAAGGGATTGGGGGAGGGGCCTCAGAGCTGCGGGCTGGGAGAGAAGCCCCGCCCCCATCTTCCCTCTCTTTCGGTGGCCACCCCTCCTTCTCCCTTAGTCCAACCACGGGTTTCCAAGAACGTAGATTTGCCAGCCTGGAGACCGGCGTCTGACCACAGGGGCTCATCAGAGGACCCCTGGCCCCCCTCCTGCCCCAGTCATAAGCCCAGGGGGCAGAAAGGGCTGCAAACAGGAAGGAATGCCACCCCTGCTTTGTCTGGATAGTACGGCAAGGACATTGTGAACCTAGCGTGACCATCAGCCACCTCCTGCCTGGGAATGAGGCCATGACGGGGTAAAACGGAGCCATCGAGAGGGAGACGGGAACCTGGCCCAGCCCACAGCAAGGTCACTTAACCCTTAGACTCCCCAGTACACACATTTAAAACAATGTTTCTTAATTTATACCCCTTTCCCCTCTGGTAACCATACAAACTACTATATATAAAATAAATAAACAACAAGGTCCTACTGTAGAGCACAGGGAACTATTGGGCTGGCCAAAAAGTTCAATCGGGGTTTTCTGTGAGATATTATGGAAAAACCCGAACGAGCTTTTTGGCCAACCCAATATACTCAGTATCTTGTAATAAACCATAATGAAAAAGAATATATGTATGTATAACTGAACACTTTGCTGTACAGCAGAAACTAACACAACATTGTAAAGCAATTATGCGTCAATAAATTAATGTTAAAAAATATGTTTCTTAAGTCAGTTTCAGCTGGATTTCTGTCACTTGGATTAAAAATAAGAAAAACACCCTTATTTGCACCTGAAGGCTGGATAAATTGGAATTCACTGGATTAGATTAGATGGTCTTTATGATTCTTTCTCTTCATATTTTTACATTTTTCCTCTTTTTTTCCCCACAGTCCCCCTTCTCTCTTTTACCCATTCATAACATCAGGCTGCAAAATTTAGTTCACTATACGTCATGCTTTTCCAACCAAGTTGCATGTCTGCTTTTCTTATTTTGAAAAGCAGGCGGATAAATGGTTTCTTTACCTCTGTCATTAAAATCATATGAAAGAGGTTTCTCCTTATAAGTGATGATTGATTCCCACCCCCCCCAGAGGTGATTGTCCTTTAATTTTTAAACAACAGGCATATGGCATAATCTACCCAAGTGATTAAAAAAGAAAATCAATATCCTGACTCTCCAGTGCAGTCAGGGTGGGCTCAGGAAGGCAGCGGGTGTTTCCTGATTTCAGGGCCCACAAGCCTGAAGAACAGACGGCGGTCTACCCTGCTTCACCCTGACTCATATTCCCTGCAACTTTCTCTCCTGGTTTCCGCTGTGACATCCTCCGGGCTTGTCTCTCTGATACAGGAGCCTCTAGATCCGGCGCCTCAGAACTTGGCAGCTCCTGTTTCTAACCGCTACCCCACCCCCGAGAGCTGTCATGAGACAGGCCATCTATCAGAGCCGAGAGCCGTCTCTCTCAAATGGCCCCGTCACTTTTAAACCAAAGACTTTTTCTCATCTGCAGAGGCCATCTGACGTCATTGTTTTGACCTGGAGGATCTGTGCTCTTCAGAAGATGCAAGCAGCGGGTCTAATCTACACGTTTCCTTTTTTATTCTCTACATGCTTCTCAACAATGTAGAGCAATACCCACCCCTTGCTGAGTTCAAACTACGTGGTGGCATTTTAGGTACATTAACTCAGTTAAATATCACAAAACCCATAAAGAGTAGGTACGTTTTGTGTACTTTACAGACTAAGACACTGAAACTCAGAGAGGTTAAGTGACCTGCCCAAGATCACACAGCTCAGAGATGACAGAGCCCGGATTAGAATCCAACCCTGTTGGACCCCAAAAGCATACAAGGTTACAACAGTTTTAATGTGGCTACCAATAAATTTTGAATTACATATGTGGCCCCCATTTGAGGTTCACGTTGCATTTCTATTGGACAGACTGGACAAGAGAGGTAACGTACCAAAGCAAGTTAGCGTAACTACCACCAGAACCTTCCAAAGCTCAGAGGGTTACATGCCGTAGGAAGAGAAAATTTCAGGAGGAACCCTCAGGATATAATAGGGTGCTTTTATGAAATCCTTAAATATCCAGAAAGAGTATTAAATTTATAATGCTCCTAAGGCTGTGATTAAGAATCTGTAGCAAGTTAGAATGAAATGCATGATTAACTTTGGAACCTAATTAAAGCTGTAAAATAATTGGCTTGATGGTGTGGCCTTGAAGCTGGTGCTCTCAGGCCTGCAGGTCCAGCCCCACTGGCTCCAGTGGACCCTGTGCTCCAGCGGGGAACACGGGTTGGGCCTCCACGGGCTGGTGGGTTTAGCCAATGGGAGGTGCTGGCAGGAGCTCAAAGGGCAGGAGGCGAGGAGGGCCAGGGAGTCAGTCTCCTCGGCCCCGCCTTGCTGGGCTGTGGGGTGGTGTGGCTGCCACCCCCTTTCACCACCTGTGACACCAGGTGGTGTCCCCCTTTGCTGATAGACGGTCTCTCCTAACGCCACAGCCAGTTCTCAGGACCAGTCCCTGCCCCCAGCCTCATGGCTTTCCCGGAACCCTGCCCACTCCTTGTGGACTGAGCTCTTCCAAGTGTACCAGCCTGTCCCCATCACCACCCCTAGCCCAGGTGCTGCAGAGAATAGAACAGAAAGACACATGTTAACTGGGGGTGAATTCACCAGCTCTAAGGAGCTGGGATGGACACCAGGTAAAGGAAACCAAGACACCAACAAGCAGAGCCTTGGGACCCCTGTGCAGAGGCAGGAGATGGGCACAGAATGGGCTGGCAAAGGAGAGGGCATGGGAAAACACACTGCAGCCCAGCAGACCCCAGTCTTGGCTGCACTCTGTTCTGGCCACCTGTGTGAGTGTTTGCAACCACGCTGGCCCCTTTTTCCTGACTTGTAAGATGGGCCATGTCCACCTGACAAGCTGTTGGGAGGACTAGCCTAGTGCCTGCCTGGCACGAGGAAGAGAGTGCCAACATCCATTTCCTGGTTTATCAGTGCCCATCGGCAGGTAAGATAAGCCCAAGGGAACATCAGTCCTGACGCCAACCCTCAGAGTCAGGAGAAGCAGCTAGGACCTCCCTCCACACCCAGCCCTCCACTCGGGAGCTGTCGGGAATCTCCTGGGGCCACTGGTGAAAAAGAACCATAGTCTAGAGTGTAAACCACGCACACCGACCACCTGAGCAGGGGGAGGCTGCAGCAGCGGGGACAGGGGTCCCACTGGCGCCTTCCCCACCCCAACTGAGGGGCAGGAGATGGAGGGACCAATTCCTCCCACTGCAGCCTCTCAAACACCCTGGAGCTCCCCGCGTCCCGCCCCCCTCTGCCTTATTCCACCCTTCATCCTACAGTGTCCTGTCATTTCCTGCCCCTCACTCGACACCTGCGTCTTTCATCCTCCTAACCTTCCCCTGTACCCTCTGCATCCTGCTCACCACCATCTGCAAGCATCCCCTGTCCCCAGCTTCCCACCAGCATGTTCCCAGCACCACGTCTCTTCCCTGAGGTCACCATGCCACTGTAGCTATGCCAAGCGGTGGCTTTAATGTCTCAGAAACCCCTTCTCTCCAGGATTCGACGGGGTTTGTGCCCTCTTGTAATATCCAAAATGGCTCAAGTCCCAGTCCTTCCCAAAGGACCCCATGAAGGGTCACCTGACTGCAGGATATCTGGGCTGAGCAGGAGATTTCCACGTGCCACCTGAGTCCATGTAGACGGTCCTCATCACATTACTGGCCACCTGACATTCTGTGACTCTCCACCACCCTCACCTCTGTCCCCCCAAAGCACCACCAACACAAGACTCGGGGAGCTAGAAACATTTGAGACAGGCAGAAAGTCTTCAAATGGGAGACTACATCCGAACACGCCCCAGATCCTTCCGTCTTCACCAGACCAGGTCCCGCTGTGTTACTGGGGCGACCTCCCCTTCCCGGCTCCTCCTCTTCCCTCCTTCCTGGCACCACTCCCCCTGCCTGTGAACCCCAGTCTCCACAAATGCAGGAGGTTTTCACCCTTTCCAGTCTAAACCTCTCCCGGCGAGGCTAAGCAGGGGACCATCACCTTTCAAGGCTGTTTTGGTTCTTTGCCTAAACAAAGAGCAGTTTTCTCCCAAAAAAGGAATTCTGTGTTCTCATCCTACCGCAAACAGATTTCACAATTGCAAGCGTCCCTTCACATCCCATGTTACTGTCTCCCTTGCTGTCTTGCTCTCTGCTGAAGCCCCAGCATGTACCACAGTAAACAATCAATTACCATCTGCTTAATAAGTGAAGGGATGCTTTAGGGTGACTCAGGGCAGCCCACCACCCACCATCATTATTGAAACCATATTCCACGCTTATGCCTATGGGATAACAGACTTTCATCCATATCCGCACCAAGGCAGGGAAACACAGATCTGGCTGGTCCGCTGGCTGAATCCTACCAGCATCAATCAGTGTCATCAGCTCACATTTCTTATGAGACTCAGGAGCTCTAAACAGTCTCACTTCATCTCATTTTGAGTCAGGGTACACAGTCTTAGTACAAACAGAGACCTACAATTCATTAAATGCATAATTCTTCTGTGTTCTGGGGTCTTGCTGTAATGCTTCAAAACCGAGGCTAACCTCCAATGCTGACATTCGCATCTGCCAGCCCCCATCTTGACTCTCTCTGAGGGGACTCATCCCTCTTCACTGATGGCAGGGAGAGACAGCTGTCAAGATTGCCCAGGATTCTCTAAACTCCATGCCCTTCGGGGTCTGGGGTCCTTCCATGCAGCAAAGGCAAGCAGGACAGGTGTGTTCATTCCGGTTCCATCCCGTTGGCAGGAAGGCCTGATGGCCAGAGCTCTCTCACACCAGCAGATTGATGCATCCCTCTTACTCCCAGCTGACTCCCTGTTCCCTGATCCCAACTACTTTTCTCATAGAAACTCCTCCCTTCCCCACCCCAGGCACTCCCTCCCTCTCTACATCAGGACTGTGCAGTCTCTTCCCCTTTATCATCTCTGTGTCCAAATAACATCATGACAAAGACACATGTTTGCTAATCCAGGTAGATTTGTCTTATTCTGTGGAATCCACATTTTTTATTTCAATTTAACATTAAAAATATTCTCAATTATGCAAGAACACATTCCAAATCTCAGAGCTTTAATGTAACCAAACAGTTCAGAGGCTATTAGTCCAAGCTTAAGGTGTCAGTGGGTTTGGCTTCTTTTGAGACCTCTCCCCTTGGCTTGCAGATGGCCACCTTCTTGCTGTGTCCTTACATGGCCTTTCCTCTGAGCATGCATCCCTGGTGTCTCTCTGTGTGTCCAAATTTCCTCATCTTATAAAGACACCAGTCAGATTAATTAGCATCTGAACGACCCTATCTCCAAATACAGTCACATTCTGAGGTCCTGGGGGTTAGAACTTCAACATATGAATTTGTGGGGGGTTGGGGAGGAAGGGCCACTACTCAGCCCATAACAGATATGGTGTCGTTCTCTACCATGCCTTCAAATACTGGTTATGTTGCTTTCTAATTGCATATCCGTAGACAAATTAATCTCCCTGAACCCTAAATCCCACTTCTTCCAAATGTAGGTAATGATCACAGTCCCTCAGGGCACAGGGAAGGATTAAATGACATAACGTGGCTGAAGTGTCCCGCATAGTGAGGTACATAGTAGGAGCTCAGGTAATGGAAGTTCCCTTCCCTTTGAGCCTTTCTCTGCATCCACAGATGGGAGCCCCAGCCTTGAACTTCCACCAAGAGATGCGAGTGCTCATTGCAACAACAATACCAGGTTGCTATGGCACTGTCTCTCCTCCAGACCTCCCGGTAACCAAGGACCACATCAGCTTCGTTGAGGTTTCTGGTCCAGAATTGTGGAGCTCAGAGGGAAGTTGCTATACTTTATTATGGGAGGAAACCTACTTTTATATTCTTAGTCTAAAGAGGAAAATTCAGGCATTATTTTAATGTCTTGTTACAAACGCTTGATACTAAAATTTCTTGCCTATTCAGAAGGCACTGAAGGATTACAGTGATATCTTCTGGTTGTTTTTCCACGTTTCCATTTCTCAGCTACTATTTTTAAGGTGACTTTTCTAGGTTTTCAGTTTTTTCTTCTTCTCTTGGCTAAATATATTCCCATCATTAACATATTTTTACTTAGCAGATTTATATTTATCATTATTATTTATGTCCATCCACTCTTTTGCTTTTATAAATTGACAAAAGAGATTTTTTTTACCAACTGGCTAAAATTACTTTAAAATTTCATTTCAACTGTAATTATTTTTCATTTTTACCCTATTTTCTCTATCCTCCTGCTTTGTTTACCATTTACTTAAGTGAACAGAAGACTTTGAGAAAAATCAAATTATCATTTTATAAATTGCACAGTTTCTCCTCTGCCCTTAACCAATGAGATGAACTGTACATGAAGGTTTGCCCACCCTCAGACTCTCATTACTCCTTGTGATGTATTCCACCTTATTGCCACCTTTTAATAGGTCCATTCAGCCTGGATGCATAAGAGCTTCATTACTTCAATACATTTCTTTTTAAATGTTCTACTTGGAAGGGCTGCAGCCTTCTTGTTCTCGCAAATATGAATTCAATTTTGGTAATTGCTAAATGGAGGCACCAGCTGAATGACCACCTGGTCTTTCCAATGGCATTTACAAAAAACTCACCGTTATGATCTAGTAAAGGGAATGATGATTCATGCATCCAGTGGAATTTTGTTCTAGAGGACAGCAGAGGACCTCTTCAATCCTGGGGTTCTCATAATCTGCAAAATGTCTCACTCTCCCAATTAAACTGATGTTTTATTTCACCACAGAGCCCTTCAATAATCCATTCTGCTTTCACAGTCAAATACAGTCAACTTTTAAAACTACACAACATCTTGCTTCTCCTTTAGAAAGAGTGAGAAAAAATATTAAACTAAAAAGAGAAAAACTCAGCTTGGAAGTGAAAATCTCTTTGTAGGGACAGGTAAACCCAGTAAGGTAAACCCAAGGAAGTAAACCAGAGAACTGAAAAACAAACTATTGGGAGTTTTGCTTATGGTTTGAATAATTCTGTATCTGCTAAAGTAGAATGTGGAGGATGTGGTACCAAGTGCATAGGTAGTTTATCTCATGCTACTGGGCCTGATGGAAGTGCACCTTCACAACATCCAGTGTGGGTCTACACAACCATGCCATTGACTTGTAATCCAGTTTTGACTGTCAACATTTATTGAATGAATGAATGAATAGTATGGTAGAATAAGAATGATTATATTCCCCTGTATATGTGAGCCTGGGACCACATTTGATAGAATCCTAGAATCTGTATCTTCTCCTTCTTTGAAAAATAAACTGAGACCAAAGAGGTTCTATGGCTTGGCTGACATTCCACTGAGAGAAGACTCCATGTGTGACCCCTGGTTTTATTTTGTAACTAAACTCCAGCTCCTGCCGAGTTGCCTTGCATGGTATGGTGGAGGAAGGGCTAGGAGAGCATGTCTCCCTGGCTCTCTCATTGACTGAGTTGTCTGGGTCAGAGACTCCTACTCTATCTGTACCAGCTCTTCCTCAACCATATAGTGGAAAAAAAGAGTGCCTGCCATGCCACCTACCTCACTAAAGGTAGACAAAAGGATCCTCAGATGAGACTGTGGGCATGATTTGAAAAAGTAAACTGACATGAAATACCAGTGATAGACATTATTTTTTTTACAGCATTTTCTTCTTTTGTGACAATAGTAAACTAATTAAGATGACATTTCTTTCATGATTTTTATACAGTTGGATATGTACTAGGAAAACTTCCTGGTGTCTCTGGATTCTTTGCTTCATGTTAAAAATCCTGGGTGATGGAAATGATGTGGGTTGGCCAGAGAGTACTGAGTTCTAGAGGGCACTGTACATAACCTGGCATGCCAGAGAAGTCACAGAACAAAAAGTATGGGTGGCCATGACACCACTGGAACCTCAGTGGACAGCCACATAAACAAAGCATCTTGGAGGAAGTTAGATTTTGGTTACAGGCAACCACAAGGAACGTGCTATCACAAGTTGCCACATGGTTGTAGTACATTTACTAAGAGGCAGTTTTTCTCTGGGCCTGTGAGTCATTGTTCAAAATCTTTGTTTTCCTTTGTGTACATGCAAAATGAGATTATTTATGCATTATTCTTAAAATTTCAGAAGAATGGAACCCATGAGAGGCATTTTCTGTACCCCATTCCCTAGCCTTGGGATTCCTTTGTCATAGCTCATTGCTGTCAGCTTGTTAGTCTAGAAAGCCTAAATTCTTCCATGGGAATTTAGTGGCCATCAGACTGGCAAAAATTCACAAGTTTGACAATATACTCTGTTGGCAAGGTTGTGGGAAACAGATATTCTCATACATTGCTGATGGGAACGCAAACATGGTGTGACCCTTATGAAAAGGAATTTGGCAATATGCAAAAAATCTACCTATTCATTTGCCCTTAGACCCAGCAATCTCTAGGAATTTATCCTAAAGATATTAGGAAATTATGTTAATTTACCTCCAACAATATGAAAATACAAATGCACAAGGTTGTTCATTGAAACATTGCTTATAATTGTAAGATATTGGAAACTACCAAAATACCCAAGCAAGGAAATCTACTGAATCAAGGAAGTTGGCTCAGTAAACTCTGGCACATACATACAATGGAATACAATGCAGCTGTGAAAAGAAAGAGGTACATGCATATATTTCCTTGCTTTGTCAGCTGAGAGAGCTTAGAAGCATGACACTCCAGTAGAATGATTACAGTTATTCCCCAAATCTTGGCTTCAAATACCATTCTCCAATAAAAGGAACAAGCACTCCTTGGAGAAATGGCTGATTCTAGTACTAAAGCAGGAAATATACAAAACAAACCTGGAACATCTTATATTGCCAGAAAGTAATGAAATACTTAAAAAACAAAACAAAACAAAACCAAGATGTTTTGGATATATCAAAGAAACATAGGGGTCAACTGAAAAAGCTCCCAGTGACCAAAGCTGGAACAATTTGAGCAATAAAATACAGTAGTACTTAGGGTAGTATTGGATTATATAACTCAAGTATAAAATAAATATCCATGAGTCCATACTGGTATAAATAAATGATCTGAATGAGGAGTAGGGGCCCATAACCCCTCACTCCTTAAGTATGGCCTGTGCATGGTGATTTCCTTCTGAAGAGCACAGTATTAAAAGAAGGAAGATGGGGCTTCCCTGGTGGCACAGTGGTTGAGAGTCCGCCTGCCGATGCAGCGGACGCGGGTTCGTGCCCTGGTCTGGGAAGATCCCACATGCCGCGGAGCGGCTGGGTCCGTGAGCCATGGCCACTGAGCCTGCGCGTCCAGAGCCTGTGCTCCGCAACGAGAGAGGCCACAACAGTGAGAGGCCCGCGTACCGCAAAAAAAAAAAGGTGTGCGGGGAGAGAATAATTTGACAATGGAGAAACCTGACAAACACTACCTCAAACAGGTGATCAAGGTTAATATCATCAATAATAAGTTGTGTTGATGAAATGTACCCTTGATTTGATGTGAAAAGAATGGCACTTTATCTCTGTAGTTTCCTTCCAAACCTTCATAACCCCAGTCTAGCCATGAGAAAAATATCAGAAAAATACCAAATGAGGGACTTTCCATAAAATACCTGGCCAATACTCCTCAAAACTGTTAAGGTCACCGTCAAGGGATCCTAAGAAGACATATAAGTAAATGCAATATGATATCCTACAGGGGATGCTGGAAGAGAAAAAGGTGAAAACTAAGGAAATTTAAATAAAATATGTACCTTAGTTAATAGCAAAGTATGTATAAATATTGGTTCATTAATTTTAACAAATGTGCCATTCTAAATGTAAAATGTTAATAATAGGGGAAACTGGGTGTGGGGTCTATGGAAACTCTCTGTACTATCGTAATTTTTTGATAAATCTACACTACCTTAAAATTAAAAGTTTATTTTTTAAAAGTGTGGAAAAACAAATTTAAAAAGAATGAGGAAGAGCTCTATGGACTGATATGGAAAGATTTCTGGCAGATGTTAAAATGGGAGGGGAGGAAGTACTTGCAGGGAAATTTACAGCACTAAACACCAGTATTAGAAAAGACGAAAGTTCTCAAATCAGTGACCTTAGCTTCCACCTTAAGAAACTAAAAATACAAAACAGAAAAAAAATTAGAGAAAGTCAATGAAACCAAAGCTGGTTCTTTGAGAATATCAATAAAATTGGCAAACCTCTGGGTAAATTTCTCAGGAAAAAAGAAAAGAAAAAAACACAATTTATCAATACTAGTTATGACTGAGGTGGCACCACTACAGATTCTACAGATATAAAAAGCATGATAAGGAAATATCATGAACTTTATGCCTATAAAATCGACAACTTAGGTGAAATAGGAAAATTCCTTGAAAGACGCAAACTGTCAAAGTTCACTCAAGAAGAAAGAAATAACCTGAATAATCCTATATCCATTAAAGACACTGAATTCGTATTTTAAAATCTTCCCACAAAGAAAATCTCCAGCCTTGATGACTTTACTGGTAAAATCTACCAAATATTGTACTTAAGGAAGGAATCATATTAATCCTAAACAAACTCTTCCAGAAAATTGACAAGGAGAGAACACTTTTGAACTCTTTCTATGAAACAAATGTTACTCCAATACCAAAATCTAAGACATTAGAAGACAAGATAACTATATAACAGTATCCCTCATAAACATAAATGCAAAAATTCAAAACAAAATTTTAGCAAATAGAAGCCAAAAACACATAAAAAGTATAATACATTATGATCAATACACTTCCTGACAAAGCAAGGTTAAGTTAAAATTTAAAAATTAATCCATATATTTGCCATAGTAACAGATTAAAAAAGAAAATCCACTTTATCATTTCAACAGACACTGAAAAGTCCAACTCATAGCAAACCAGGACTAGAAGGGTACTTTCTCAATCTGATAAAGAGCATCTATGAAAAGCCAATGCTAATATAATACTAAGTGGTAAAACCGAATGTCTTCCTTCTAAGATCAGGAAAAAGACAGGGATGTGTACTCTCACCACTCCTATCTCTTGAGGTTCCTAGGGAATTTACAGAGGAGCAACTAATAAGCGACTGAGCAAAACTAATAAACTAATAAGTGATTTAGCAAAGTAGCAGGGTACAAGAATATACCAGAAAATCTGTTGTATGTCTATATACCAGAACAAAATAATCTGAAATTTAAATTACCAGTTTGCAGTAGCATCAAAAATATGAATACTTCAATAAATTAGTCAAAAGAAGTAACAACACCTGAATACACTAAACTACAAATATTGCCAAGAAGTAAAGAAAACCTACATAAATGAAGAGCTACACCTCACTTATGGCTGGATTTATGGATTTATGACTCGATATTGTTAAGATGACAATTTCCCTTCAATTATTCTATAGTTTCAGTGCAATCCCCATCAAAATCCCAGGAGAATGTTTAGTAGAAATTGTCAAGCTTATTCTAAAATTCTAATGGAAATGAAAAGGACCTAGAATATCCAAAACAACTTTGAAAAAGAACAATGTTGGAGGAATAACACTTCCTGATTTCAAGACTTACTATATGGCACACTTGTATGCTGCTGATGGAAATGTAAATTGGTGCAACCACTGTGGAAAACAGTAAGGAGTTTCCTTAAAAAACTAAAAATAGAATTATTGTATGATTCAGCAATTCCACTCCTGGGTAGATAGCTAAAGAAAACAAAAACACTAACTTGAAAAGATACATGCACCCCAATGCTCATAGCAGCATTTACCATAGCCAAGATATGGAATCAACCTAAGTGCCATCAATGGATGAATAAAGAAGATGTGGTATATATATATATATATATATATATATATATATATAATAGAATATTATTACTCAGCCATAAAAAAGAATAAAAATTTGCTATTTGCAACAACTTGTGTGGACCTGGAGGGTATTATGCTTAGTGAAATAAATCAGACAAAAAAAGACGAATACTATATGATATCACATATATGTGGAATCCAAAAAATATAACAAACTAGTGAATATAACAAAAAAGAAGCAGACTCACAGATATAGAGAACAAACTAGTGGCTACCAGTGGGAGAAGAAGGTGGGGAAGGGCAAGATAGGAGTAGGGAATTAAGAGGAACAAACTACTATGTATAAAATAAATAAGCCACAGGGAATATAGCCGATATTTTATAACTTCAAATGGGAGTAAAATCTATAAAAATTTTGAATCATTATGTTGTACACCTGAAAATAATATAACATTGTAAATCAACTACAAACAAAGACAGAGAGACAGAGATTAGACAAGGTGGGAGGGCTCTTGCTCACAGGAAAGTGCTGAGACCCAGCTGGTAGCTGTGGAGAGAGCTGGACTGAAAAGCCATCATTTTGCTATCATCATGTAAAGATTGGATCCAACAAAAATCAACAATGATGGGCAAGATTTTGATGAGAAACAGCATATTTTTGTGGATATTGACAAACTGATCCTAAAGTTTATATAGAAATTCAAAAGACCCAGAACAACAAACATAACACTGAAAAAGAACAAAGTTGGAGGACTGATATCTTTTGACTGCAAAATTTACTATAAAGCTACAGTTATCCAGAAAGTGTGGTATTGGTGAAAAGTAGACAAATAGATCAATAGAACAGAATAGAGAACCCAGAAATAGACCCACATAAACATTATCAACTGATCTGACCAAGGAGCAAAGGCAATTCATTGGAGCAAAGATAGTCTTTTCAACAAATGCTGCAGGAACAACTGAGCATCATATGCAAAAGAATGAATTTAGACACAGACCTTGCACCAAAATGGATCATAGACCTAAATTTAAAATGCAAAACTATCAAACGTCTAGAAGACGACATAGGAGGAAATCTAAGTGACCATGGGTTTGCAGAACAACACCAAATACATGATCCATGAAAAAACTGATAATGGACTTCATTAAAATTAAAAACTTCTGCTCTGTTAAGAGAATGAAAATACAAGCCACAGCCTCGCAGAAAATCTTTGCAAAACACATATCTGATAAAGGACTGGTATCCAAAATATACAAAGAACTTTTAAAACTTAACAATAAGGGGGAAAAAAAAATTTTAAATGGGCAAAAGATCTCAACAGATAACTCACCAAAAAGATAGATAGATATCAAATAAGCACATGAAATTATGCTAAACATCATATGTCATTAGGAAATTGCAAATTAAAACAAACAATGAGATACCACTACATACTTATTAGAATGACTACAGTCCAAAAACCTGATAATACCAAATGTTGGTGAGGATGGGGAGCAACAGGAACTCTCATTCATTGCTGCTGGGAATGCGAAATGATACAACCACTTTGGAAGACAGTTTGGTGGTTCATAATAAAACTGAACATATTTTTACCATATGATTCAGCAGTTGCTTGAATCCTTGGTACTTATTCAAAGGAGTTGAAAACTTACGCCCACACAAAAACCTACACATGGATGTCTATAACAGTTTTATTCCTAATTGCCAAAACTTGGCAAAATGTCCTTTTAATAGGTTAACAGGTAAATTAACTGTAGTCCATTCAGACAATGGAATATTATTAAGCAATAAAAAGAAACGTACTAACAAGTCACAGAAGGAGATGAAGGAACCTTAAATACACATTTCTTAGTAAAGGAAGGCAGTCTGAAAAATCTACATATTGTATGATTCCAACTATATGACATTCTGGAACAGGCAAAACTACAGAGACAGTAAAAAAATCAGAAGGTGACAGGGGTACGGGGGAAAGCATAGGGTATCTGGGGACAGCAGAACTATCTGAATGATACTGTATCAGTGGACACTGACATTATGCATTTGTCAAAACCCATACAATTGTACAACACAAAAAGTAAGCCGTAATGCAAACTATGGACATTAATTAATAATTGTGTATCAATAGTGGTTCATTAATTGTAACAAAAATACACACTAATGCAAGATGTTACTTAATAGAGGAAACTCCGAGGGGGGAAGGAGGATGTGGGATCTCTCCATACATCTGTTTGATTTTTATGTAAATCTAAATTTCTTCTAAAATATGAAATATATTAATTTCTTAAAGATTTTGAAAATCAGTCAGGCTCACAGTAGGTAATCTGTGCAGTCATAATGTCAATTTATTAATTTACAATGATGGTGAGTTATTAAATGAACAATATAATGTAATAAATATCAGAGCATTTTCTCTCTCTAGGCGGACCTGCATAATAAATGAATGAGAAAGCAGGTTGGCAGGCAGGCAGGGAAGGAGTGTGGGAGGCGGGGTAGTACCTGGGAAAACCTGGGGCCTGTCCTCTCGCACTTTTTTTTTTTTTTTTACATCTTTATTGGAGTATAATTGCTTTACAATGGTGTGTTAGTTTCTGCTTTATAACAAAGTGAATCAGTTATACATATACATATGTCCTCATATCCCCTCCCTCTTGCATCTCCCTCCCTCCCACCCTCCCTATCCCACCCCTCTAGGTGGTCACAAAGCACCGAGCTGATCTCCCTGTGCTATGCGGCTGCTTCCCACTAGCTATCTATTTTACGTCTGGTAGTGTATATATGTCCATGCCACTCTCTCACTTTGTCACAGCTTACCCTTCCCCCTCCCCATACCTCTCACACTCTTGACAAACCACACGCAGGCCAGTCTGTGGTCGTTCAGCCCCGAAGCTACTGCACAAAATAAAACCTAACAAAATGTTCCTGGGGTCTTCATGAACTTCTGTGAAAAGCCCAAGGGCCCAAAAGAACCACCCTAGAAAGTGGGCATGAGCCAGAAGCAAGACTTTCCCTGACGGGGGTTTTTCCTGTCCTTGAGGTCCATAGACCCTGCAGTTCACTGGCACCAAGAACACGTTTTCAAAATTCATTGCAAAGTGTGTGCCTGCGTGGGTGTGCCTTTTTCTGGGAAGAGCGCCTACCGCTCCCTTTAGATTTTCACAGGGGTTCTTAAACACTCTCACATCTGCCTCTGCTTCCCTCTTGGACTTGTAGACAAGGATCCAGTTCCTTACAGACCTCTTGCATAAAGAAAAGCACCCATAGAGCATGCATGGATAAGCGAGACCATTCAATGCAAGCACAGGAAAGGACCACAGTCACTCCTGAGTCTTTTTCTACATGCAAGAAAGAAACATGGGGCTACTTAAAAAATTCTTTAGAAAAGAAAGCGTAGTGCTTTTTTTCCCAGATATTTATTTATTTATTCACCTGGCTGCCCCAGGTCCTAGTTGCGGCACGTGGGATCCTCATTGTAGCATGCAGGATCTTTTTTTTTTTTCAGTTGCAGCAGGCGGGATCCAGTTCTCCGACCAGGGATCGAACCCGGGCCCCTGCATTGGGAGCGTGGAGTCTTAACCACTGGACCACCAGGGAAGTCCCGAAAGTGTAATTTTTTTGTGGACGTCTCTGCCGTGAAGTGTCAGTGCATTATACAACACTCATAATTCCACTTGTGTGCAACTTCTACAACATACACATTCAACACTGACACCTTTTTCTAGAATCAAAATTTGGCATTCTGAACTCACTTTTTTTTTTGCCCTTTTTTATTCCTGCTAAGGATGAAACCTTTTGGGATGACAGTTATGATGTTGATATCAAGTTATTTTGGGAAATTGGGTTACAGGTTTGTTTTATCTGGGATGTTCCATGAAAATTGTAGTGTTTTCATCTCTAAAAGATCTTTGGGAAGCCACCTTTTCCTGAGGAATGTATACATTTCAGAAAAAGGATGAATCATTTTCTAGACAGAAGTATCCTTGGGATAAAGCCATGGCAAAGAATTGTCCAGACACTGTGAGCCTCTTTACTTTTGCTCAGAGATCTCTAAGTGTCTAGCTGGCTTTATTCTTCAGCTTTGCTGACAAACATTGCCTTTGCTGCTTCTCTGCACGCTGGCCACGTGGAGGGGGCTCTCTTCCTTAGGTGAACATGTGCCAAGCATGACTGATTAACAGAGTCGTAGCAGGATTTACTCCTGATTGAATTTTGCATTGGTTCCTAGAACTCCAGCATGATAACAAGGATATGTATTTTGCATACTTACTTGTATAGCCAATGATTAACCCAGTTCTGTAAAATAAAAAACGCTTGTTAGAATCAGGGCTGGGCCTCACACTTTTAACCTGGAAGGGATCTGATAACTTCCCCCAACATATCCAGGGAATTCAGGGTTTAGATGCTCTTGGTCAAAGATGGGATAAGCCCCTCTATTTGTTATCCATACCGTGTAACAAATTGTCATAAATTTAGCAGCTCAAAACAACATATAATTATTATCTCAGAGCATCTCTGGGCCAGGAGTCTGGGCACAGCTTAGCTGAGTCCTCTGATCAGGCTCTTACAAGGCTGAAGTCAAGGTGTTGGCCAAGGCTGGGGTCTCGTCTGAAGGCTCAACTGGGGAAGGATCCCCTTCCATGCTCACATAGTTGCTGTCAGGAATTAGTTCCTTGCAGGTTGTTGGACTGAGGGTCTCAGTATCTTGGTGACTGTTGGATAGAGGTAGCCCTGAGATCCTCACCACATAGGTCTCTCCTATGGATCTTCATTGAAGCCAGCAAGGGAGAGTATAATAGAGCAAGTCTGTTAGCAAGACAGAAGTTACAGTCTCTTGTAAGCTAATCAGCTAATCACAAAAGTGACACCCCATCCTTTTAGCCATATTCTATTGGTTATATGTAAGTCACTAGGTCCAGCCCACACTCAAGGGGATGGAATTACACAAGGGTGTGACTATTAGGAGGTAGAAATCAGCATGGGTCACCTGAATCACAGCCACCAAAATTGTATCTATTTACAAAGAACCTGTAAGTTTCCAAGTTCTTAAAACTTGCCCTTTGGACTAGGATGGTTCTGTCCAAGACAAGGATGCCAGAAAGAGCAATGAGAGCTGTGGCAGCCATAGAAATAAGCTGCTAAGATCTCCAGCCACAGGGAGAGTAGTTGACTGAAGGCCCCAGATGGATCCACCATCATGTCCCCATAGAGGCCACACTGGCTGCAAGCTGCTCCCAGTCAAGGTCTGAGCACTGGGGGAAGGTATTAGCTCAAGCCCATACCTGGGCAGATATTCAACTCTTTACAGCTGGTGACTTTGGGCTCAAAGACTCCCCATCAGCCTGGCCAAACCATTCTTGGAATGGCACTGCAATCTGAGACTCTTCCCACCCTACCCTCCTTCCTTCCTTCTCTCCTTCCAGGGGTCAGATCTTCATAATGGTCCACAGAGTCTCCCTGCTTCCTCCTGGCCCCTTCACAAGCGTTTCCCCACAATGAATCCTTTGCACGTCTAATCCTACCTTGGCATTTGCCTCTTGGATGAGCCCATCTACACAAGAATCTGAGAGGGAGAGAAAGATCAGTTTTAATATTTAGGGCCAGATCATTTAAGGCTTGATATAATCTTATCTGGGCATAGTGCTGAGAGAAGACAAATTTGCCTACCCACCTGGTCTAGAAGATTCCCTGCAATCTAAAGAAATCCATAGGGACCCATGACAGCAGAGGCTGGAGCAGTGGTCACAGCCCAGAACATGACTCTGCTGACATCCTGAATTTCTGGAGGAAGTGACTCCTGGACTTTGCCTTCATTGACCACAGCAAGGGGTTCCAGGAAGAGCCGAGGGGCTGAAATTCCTCTCTGTGGGGTGATGTGCACATGCTTCCTGGCTAGCCAAGGTGGGAAGGACAAGTACTTTACCTCGGGCTCCAACACTTTTTGGTATCAGAGCCATCTTGCTTCAGGACCCTTTCTAGTCTCTTGAGCTCCCTTGTCCCCCTGTCAACATAGTCTTGACCAGAGAGCACCCAATGGAGCCCTCTCCTCCTCACTCTATGGTAACCATGGGTGTCTCTCCATCCCGGGTGCAATGACTCCATTCCAGGCTCACTCATCTTCAAGTGCATGACCTCCAAGGGACATGAAGAGATATAGGGCCCGTCTGGGATAACTGGCATCCTGGCCAGGAGTCAGGGAGGACTCGAATTCCTGTTCTATTGATGCAGGTCCAGAAGCACTAGACCTGACCTCAGGATGAAAGATCCCTTTCTTAGCCACACCAGAGACAGGAGAGCCTTGGCATGGTATTAGGGGGTTCACTATAAGGGGGATTTTGTACCCTAAGCTTGTGCAAACTGGACATACTGGTTACAGTGGCATTCTTTGCCTTTTGCCTAGTAGATAGACCTCTAGGTTTAACAATAGAGCTCCTTCTCTTATTCATATTTATCTCTGACCACATGCTGAAAGGGCAAATGGCCAGAGTTCTTCCGTGCTAGCCACTGTCCCAAAGAAGGGCAGTTTGGGTGCTAGAGTAGAGGTACATGGGTTATAGACTCTGGTTCCAACCTCTAGCTCTCAGCTTTAATCCAAACCAGGGCTTTCAGACCAAGTGTCTCAGATGCTAACTTGACCTCTTTTCATAATTCTACTGTTAAAAGTAATTTTTTCATCCCAATCCAGAATTGAAATCAATGAGAAGTCCTAATAAATTCCATGTTTAAACAAATTGAAAAATAAATTATTTCCATTTATTACAAAACAACAGGGGGAAGAAAAACCCTTTTAAGAATTTGGAATAAATTGACTAATGGGGTGTCAGCTCTTCTATTTTGATTTTACTTTTAAGGAATATAAGTTACCTTATAAAACCTGAGTAATAATTCTGAACAAATTTATGCAGTCATTCAACAAATATTTGTCAACATTATGTTCCAGGCTCTGTTCCAGGTATTGAGGATACAGTGATAGGAAAAGAAAAATGAAAAACAAAACATCCTAGAATCCTAGAATCACAGGAATCATGGGAACAAAGACTTGGTGTGGACTGAGTTAGAAAGCCCAAGTGATACTTGGGGACTTCAAAAAGACTTATTAACATACATTCATATTACCTTAAAAATACTTTTTAGATGGGCAGTAATACATTTTTGATGATGCAAAAGACTTCCAAATACGGCATAGAATAGGAAGGGTCAACTCTACTGATATTCACATTTCCTGTTAAATAGTCGAGGCAAAACTACCCTTCAGTTTTATTTCCAAATGAAACAAGTAAGCCCGAAAGTATCAGGCTAACGTTAAGGCATGGCTAGCACTGTCTTTTCAGATGTTACCCACATGGCTTGGGTCGTTAAGGTTTGAGTTAGTACCAGTCACTAACTCAGCAGTTTGCTGGGCCGGTAAAATTTCAGAGAGATGGAGCACACCTCACACATGACAAGGTGGCAGTGACCATGGGTCTGCCCTCCTGCCATCCATTCCCTCCCCCTTCTCCCCTGCCTGCCTCTACTATGGAAACTATAGCAGTGCTGCCTTCATGGGCATGGAATCACACAAAGACGTGCCCTCAGAAGGGGGTCTCGCCTGGGGTTTAATTTTCTGTGGTCATTGAGTTAAAATTCCTAATAATTTTATCTTTGAATTTGTGTTTTATGAGTGCGGTCCACTGGGACAGTGAAGTGAGCGCCACTCACCTCCCTAACTTACCCCCCAAAAAGCTCTCAGCACCTCCTCCTTCCACCCCTGCAGACACTCCTGGGGACGTGGGCATGGGCACGGGAAGGGTAGCTGGTACACCCCATGCACTGAGTCAGGGGCAGGGCCCAGGCACTGGGGAGTGTCTGCACTTACTTCCTCAGCCTCCCCTCTCAGACATTAAATAGGAAATAAAAAACACCACAGCAGGTAGAGAGAACGCAGAAGGGAAAAGCTTTTCCCTTCCTTTGTGAGCAAGAGGGCCCTGGTTTTTCATTTGGCATGAGATCCTGAATATTAGGTAGTGAGCCCTGGCCATTAGCACCCCAAACTCTATTTCCATGTGCCCTCATATCTTAGAGGCGCCGGCCCTGGGAAGCAGATCTGACCTGCACAGCCAGCTTACCTAATGGAGACCCTTGAGAACCAGAAACGTTTGTCTTATTCATTGTTAATTTCCTGGTATAGACCAAAAAGCAGGTGTTCAGTAACATTTGATAGAATTAACATTAAAGTACATTATGTGTCCGTGTGCTTGGTAACGGTATCATTCAAATGCCCGCCTTATTTTTTTTCTATTCGATCTGTCAAATCATGAGAGTGATGTGCTCTCTTCCAGAATAATTTGATCAGGTCCTCTTTTTAATTCTCATGCACTTTCTATATTAGGTAGCTGTGTTCGGTACATAAAAGTTTCTATGACAAATGCTTTTGGACTGTACCTTTTCTTAATGTAAAAATCCCTTCCGGGCTTCCCTGGTGGTGCAGTGGTTGAGAGTCCGCCTGCCGATGCAGGGGACACGGGTTCGTGCCCCGGTCCGGGAAGATCCCACATGCCGCGGAGCGGCTGGGCCCGTGAGCCGTGGCCACTGAGCCTGCGCGTCTGGAGCCTGTGCTCCGCAACGGGAGAGGCCACGGCAGTGAGAGGCCCACATAACACACACACACACACACAAAAACCCTTCCTACAGTGGAATATTAAATATCAGCCTTAAAAAAGAAGGAAGTCCTTGGTGAAAGGGCTCAAAGGTGCAGTCATGAAGGATGAATATATCTAGAGCCCTCGTGTACAGCATAATGACTAGTTAGTAATACGGTCTTGAATACTGGAAATTTTCTGAGAGAGCAGATTTCAGGTGCCCTCATGACACACACTAATGTGATGAGACGATGTGTTAATTATCTTGACCCTAGTAATCGTCAATAGTATATGTGTACCAATCACCATGTTGTACACTCTAAACATATACAACTTTTATTAAAAACACAAAATAAAAAGAAGAAAGTCCCGGCATTTGCAACGACATGGATGAACCCATAATTATGTGAAGTAAAATAAGCCAAATCCTTTTCAAACTGCACTCCAGGAGGTCCTGCAAAATTGATTGATGCTGGCACTTGAAATCAATCTATCGGACATATTTGGAATATACAGTTGGGTATGTTCAACGAATCAGCACCCTCCACTCAGCATGAACTTGCAGATGCCAATTCTCCCTGGAGTCAATTGTAAAAAGATTGACACTAGCAGGAAGGAAGATGGTTATTAAATGGCCCTTGTGGCCGGCACGGTGTCTTCCTGCGTTACGTCTGAGCCTGCTTGATTGTTGCCACCCCAGCTGGGAGCATGTGATCCCCACAGTGCCAGCCGCCACTGCCCAGCTCCAGTGACACCGCTTGACTTCAGGCCTTTAGGGATTCTGAGACCACAGGTACCTGACATCAAAATAGCCCATCAGCTTCAAAAATAATAAGCAAAACAATTAAGGGAAAAACAGCTGTTGGAAAAACTGGGGTTTGTTTTTTTCCTCCCTTTAACTGGTTGTTTTGTCCACTGACAACTCTAGGAAGAGCCGCCACAAATGAAAGATGCTAGTTAAATAATGGCTTTTTTGTGCTGGAGATGACTTCATAGTTAAGCGTGATTGACGCCTCCATGGGTCTTGGATCGGCAAGGATGTAATTAAGAAGCCAGCTGATGTGGGCTGACAAATCCCCCTCTCACTTCAGAACACTGATGCATGGAATAAATTTTATTCCTGGCACTTAAACCAGCTTCCGAATTAACCATTTCCTTCATTCACCCTCAATTTTCAGTGCTTGCTTTTTCCTTGCATCTTTAGACATCAGCTCCAGCCATGCTATCACTGAGGCCTTAAGGAGTTAACTATTAAGGGATTATTTTTGATCATTATTGATCTGTGTAGAAATTTGTATCTTTAACTGGTTTGTTGTTTAACAAGATAAAACCTGCTCATGGTTTAAACAAATCAAAATATTCAAAAAGATTATAGCAAAAGGCAATAAATTCCTGCTCCACTTTTTCTCTCCAACTCGCGCCAAAGGCAACACCATTTAACTTTTTGTTCTTTTTTTCTGATGGTTATCCTGCATGTCTAAATACTCTCTGTATACCATTCAGTTCTGATTTATCAACTTTTCATTTTCTGTTGGCTGTCTGTTATGACATATCTCATTCTATCAACACCCCCGCTTCCCTGCAACCAATATAATCATATCACTATTTTTAGTTACTTTTACAAACATTACCGTCCAATTAACCTCTCCCACTCCTAATTCTGTGGCAGCACCTGCTTTCCAAGGACCCAGTTAACACGGTGGCACCCAGAGTACCTGAGAAAGCAGGCAGGAAGATGGGATTCGAATAGGATTCAATGTCATTAAGATCTCAGCTCTCCCCACATTAATTTATAAATTAATCAAAATTTTAATAAAAGATCAACCAGCAGTTTTATGAAGCTGGAAAAGTTGACCCTGATGTCCATGTGGAAAATTAAACATGCAAGAATAGCTAGGAAAACACAGGGACAAAAATCTATGATAAGGTCTTGCTCTCCAGATGTGAGAACATCCTCTAAGGCCTCTGTAAGTAAAGCACTGTAGTACTAGGTCACAAATAGATAGACAGACAGGTGGAATTGCATAAAAAGTCCAGAAATAGACCCAAGTATGTATGGGAATTTAGTATATGGTAAAGTTAGTATTTCAAATTGCCTGAGCAAAGATGAACTTTTTAATAAATGGTGCTAGGACAACTAAGTAACTACTGGGAAAAGATAAAATCAGATACAAACCTTATACCATATGCCAGCATAGACTCCAAGTGGATCTAAATGTAAAAACATGAAGCCATGTACATACTATAAGTAAACATAGATTAATTCTCTTTAACCTTAGTAAAGGAAAAGGCTTTGTAGCTATGACACAAAATGGAAAACCAATAAAACTAAAGAGTGATAAACTTGACTCCATAAATATTTTTGAAAACTTTTGTACAGGACTTCCCTGGTGGCGCAGTGGTTAAGAATCCACCTGCCAATGCAGGGGACACAGGTTTGATCCCTGGTCTGGGAAGATCCCACATGCGGCGGAGCAACTAAGCCAATGCACCACAACCACTGAGCCTGCACTCTAGAGCCTGCGAGCCACAGCTACTGAAGCCTGCGCACCTAGAGCCTGTGCTCCACAGCAAGAGAAGCCACCGCAATGAGAAGCCCGCACACAGCAACGAAGACCCAACTCAGCCAAAAAAAATTTTTTAATCTTTTGTACAGAAAAAAATCATCATAAATAAAACTAAAAGACAAATGACAATTGGGGATATACTCACAACATACAGCAGGGGCAAAGGGTAATATCTCTAATATAAAGAATTCTTAAAAATTGAGAGGAAAGTGATCAAAAACCTGATAGAAAAAGGGACAAAAGACACGGGAAGACAACTTACACAAAGCTATAAAAATGGCCAAAAACAGGAAAATGTTTTCAACCTCACTCGTCAGAGAAATGTAAACTAAAACTACACTGAGATTTCATTTCTCACCTACCAGATTGACAAAATTCAAAAGAATAACAACACATTCAGTTGGTGAAACAATGAGGAAACTGGCTCTCTCCTGTGTGGCTGGTGAGAATGTAAATTAATATTGATAGAATCCTTATGGAGGAGAATTTGGCAGAGTCTCTAACAGAAGGACATACAGATGTTTACCTTTTAATCGAGCAATCTGCTCTATGAAGACAAGGTTATTCATCGCAGCACTGTTTGTAATTAGAAACAATCCAGACACCCGCACCTAAGAGAGTAGATGTAAACTATGATACATCCACATGGTAGCGTACTACACAGCTATACAAAAGCATGACAAAGATCCCCGTAAAATCATGTGGAAGGATTTCCGGGAGACATTAAGTTAAAAAAAGAAAAGAAAAAGTGCACAAGAGGACTAAAGTACGCTACCTTCTGTGTAGGAAAAAAGGAAGAATAAGAAAATGTACATGTTTCTGCTCATTTGTGCAAAAAGAGACACAAGAAGGAAAAACCAGAAATTAATGGCATTGGTTACCTCCAATGAACAGGGTGAAAAGGATGAGGAAGGGTGAGGAAGCTATGAGTTAGCTCTGACTTTTGGGACCTCGTTAATGTTCCATATACTTAAAATCAATACGAATGAGAACAAGAAAAGTAACAGTCAAGTACAGACAGAACTTGAGTTACAAATGAACTAAATTATTATATGATTTCAGGTGAATAACTCAACCACACTGAAGGGTGAGGAAGGGGAACAAGCCTAAATAACATTTCAATACTCCACATCCTTGGTCCAGAGACGGAAAGAACAGTCAACAAACATTGAACTCTAGCTGTAAGATGTGTTTTTCTCAGTAGTACGTGTTAGCACTTTTGAAACTACTTTGTATATTCTGGCACTGAAGAAATACGTACACATATAGTGGATCATGGGAGCCAGATTTCTCATTATCTGAGAAGGAAATTAAAAATACGGAAAGAAGGAAAGCTAGGGTAAACCCTGAAGTGACATACTGCAGGTATCAGTGTGAACACTGGATGATAGATAGATAGGTAGATAGATAGATAGATAGATAGATGACAGATGATAGATATAGATGGATGGGTGTGTAGGTGGGTAGATAGATAGATAGATAGACAGATAATAGTTAGATATAGATGGATGGGTGTGTAGGTGGGTAGATGATAGGTAGATAGATAGATACATGATAGATAGATGATGGCTGGATAAGTAGATAAATACTGATATATTTATTTTGCTCTGTCTGCTAAAGAGGGCCCAAAAGCAACCAAGTGGTAATGAGCAAACCTATCACTCAGATCTTGGTACAAAGAACCAGAACTTCTTAGAATGACAGCTGGTTTGGGGTCTGAAGATGGAAAAGACTCGAAACCAGGTCTTGTAAAGATCTTGTAAAACAACCTGGAACATCTTGTTGTGTCTGAAGATAAGGACTGCTTTAGGAAGGATGTGGGACCATCTTGAAGGCACTCCCATAGCCAAATCTGGGACCGTCTAAGCACCAAAACAAATAGTAATAAAACACTGACAGACACAAACAAAGGGGGGAAGGAAAAAATCTCCTCCTTAGAGTAAAATGTCAACTAATACATGTAAAAGGAATCATGAAATTGGGAAAAATCACCATTTGGTGACCATGATAAAAAATACTTACTTAGGATGTGACCAGTGACTTGGTAACAGTTTATCGTTGTAGGGATGGTACAGGAACACTGGCTAACCTCACGAGAGAGAAGATGACTCACAGAGCAGCTGACAGACCAAGAGGGCTCGTCCACTGTGAAAACCCAAATCGGGATAGAGCTTAGGTCTGATGGCTGATCGGAGAACAAGAGATTTATCTGATCCCTGGGCAGTCCGATTCCCTTCCGCGGCACCACTGTTAGCCGTATCAAATAGGACACCCAGTACACATCTCAGGGAGCTGCAGGGGTGTGCTTAGCCAGGAGCTACCACACTAGTAGAACTGCTTTACTGCCTTAAAGGACAACCTGACACAGAGGAAAGCGCCTCTCCTGCAAGATAGTGGGTCGGTGGTGCTTTAAGCTGTCCCCAGACTATTCCCCTCCTTGGAAATAGCCGCTGGGATTCATTAGCACCAACTGCCTTGCCTCTTCAAAAAGCACGCAATCCTAATTCCCAAAGAACAGGCTTTGAGTCCCTGCGTACAAGGGGTCTCCTGTGAATTGCAGTATGTTGATTACATTGGATGTTCCTTGTCCCTGTTCAAATGAAACATATCGAGACAGTCCTGGGCTGAGCACTGGATGGAGAGCCTTCCTGCCTCTGAGTGACTCTAAGGAGAGTAATAACATTCTTCCAGGTCTGACTCCATCATTTTAATCACGGCAACTGTAAGCACCCCCGCTGCTAACCCCAGCTCTGGGCTTCCCGGGTCCTGAAGTCAGCCTAGTAGGGAATGCAATTAATGAGCCACTCTCGCAGAATGACTTAACTCAGTTGTTAGCACTGGGAAAACAGATTTGCGGCAAAGAGAAATGGAAAGCGTAGGTTCCCACTCTATCGCTTTGTGTCTCAAAACCAGATGCACTGTCCTTGTGAGGAGGAATGGGGGTTTTGTTTTGGTTCAACTGTCAAACCAAAATTCCCACTTTCTTGTCTAGTCACTGGTTACCATCTGTTTAGCTAAAAGGCTATGAGGATTCTAATCCCGTGTTTAGTTTCCTAAAATGTTTGTGTGCCTGCATCTCCATCCAGGATTTTCTTCACATGCTTTTCAGAGGAGAAGGGAACCGTACACAACGTGTTTTCCATCTGCACTGTAGAAAGTAAAGTAATTCAGAACTGGAAATTTGTGTTTTAATTCAGTATTAATATTGTTTGGACGTAGTGTCCAAACAGATTTTTCAATTTAATGTTCTGCAGAGTTTTCTTTACCTCAATACTTAAACTGCCAGTTTGACAGTTTTGTTTGTTTCAGAAAAAGAAAAAACGCTGTGGTTTTCTTCCTCTCTTTTTAAAATGAATATATATACTTCGTGGAAGAGTTACATAACCACACTGGAGAAAACATGGAAACCAGAAAATATCCACAGTCCCAACATCAGAAAACAAATGTTTGGTGTCTGTTAGAACTATTCTCCCCCAATCTACTGTTTGACTTTTGATTTTTTCTTTTTTTTTTAACATTCATTATTTTCCAATTTTATTTATGCAGATATGCTGGCTTCTTTTATCACTTTTAAGTTTAGAAAGGCCTTTCTTCTCTACAGTATTCAATTTTAATTTCTTACAGCTTTTTTAGATTTGATTTCTTTTTTTTTTTTTTTTTTTTGCGGTATGAGGGCCTCTCACTGCCGCGGCCTCTCCCGCCGCGGAGCACAGGCTCCGTACGCACAGGCCCAGCGGCCATGGCTCACGGGCCCAGCCTCTCCACGGCATGTGGGATCCCCCCAGACCGGGGCACGAACCCGCTTCCCCTGCATCGGCAGGCGGACTCCCAACCACTGCGCCACCAGGGAAGCCCTAGATTTGATTTCTTTGACTCTTTAATTCTTCCAGAAGTTAGTTTGATGAAAAATGAGATTTTTTTCCTCCAAGGAAACACCAAGGGGTGTCCAGGTGAACCACCTGTGTCCCTTGCAGGTCGCTCCTTCCCCTGTGGTGTCACAGCGACCCACCTCCCCCGGTGTGGCCAGGTCCGCCCCTCCTGCCAAGATAAAGAGTCCTCTTGCTTGCTGGCCTCTGGACACAAGGAGTTCAAAGCAGTAGGCAAGACTGTAGTTAGATGCAGTGCCTGGCAAGAGCGAGCCCCATCCAGGGGCCAGAACATCTTATCCTGAGGACCCCAGAGATGTAAGGACAGGGACCACCCAGTCCCCAGTGGGTCACTGGAAATCAGGGTAAGGGAGGGCACTCCTGCTTCCTCTCTTGGTTCCAGGATGCAGTCTTCTTACTATGGGGTCACAGTCTGACTCAGGGCACCTATTGCAACCCATCCTCAGATTATTGCCTCTGAGCTGGCATCTCAGTTGTGCCTCGCAGTCCATTTCAGCACTTTTTTGGGCTGGCAGTTTCTGGAAGGTGGGATGTGTAACACACCAAAAGAGCTCATGCTCATGGGCTCCCTCCCCCGCTTCCTTTGTGTTAATGCCGTGCTGTACGGGATTCCATGCTGGTGGTTCAGGCACTTCTAAAGCGCCCAGGTCGTGGAGATGATGGAGATGGCAGAAGATCCGTTTGCTACTCTGAGGCCCCTCAAAGGGCAGCCCTTCCGTGTCACCCAGTACACAGACCAAAGCAAGGTTTTTAGGTGTGGAATATGCCACCTCCAGAAACAGAAGCTTTCCAGGTGTTGTTCTTTCTTTTATTTAGAAAAGAATGCAAGATGTAGTCAACCGTCTTCTACTTTGGAGGGAATTCCAGATGTGCCCCCAACAACTGAATCCCTAAAACCTATACTGAAGTCACAGCCCCCTGAATCTCCCTAGTATTTACCTGCCACCCCTGTAGCACATGCGTCTCACTTACCAAGGCCTCCAGCATCTTGCTCGTCATTACATGTCATCCATGTCATGGATTCATGTGATGTTCTGCAGGATGTCCAAATGGTCCAAAGCCCTTTTTAACCCATATTATGACAGAGGTCAGGAGAGTCAATACAACTCATGGGAAAAACTATGAATGCACGTTGTTGTCCATAACAGGCGAATATGAATGGTTTCTGTCGCTCTTTCCTGACTGAGATAGAAAAGAGCACATTACCAAATCAATGATTGTATAACATGTCCCAAGGCTGTATGAACATATGCTAGCAACGATACCTCGTCCAGTGCAGCAGCTGCAATGGGGCTACCACTTGGATGAAGTTGGAGTAGTCTAGAGTTACTCTCCAGATCCTCCTTGTTTCTGCAAGAGCCAGACTGGCAAATTAAATGGGATTATGATGAGGACCAGCCTTCTGCATTATAGCCTTCTGCATTTGATGGCGCATTAATAGCCCTTACTCCCCCTTCCCTCACAGTCTGTGATATTATTTTATTTGTTACCTTGGGGTTGGGGTGGGGGAGGAGGTAGATTCAGGGGCTTGCGCTTAACCATCCCCACTATGGTAGCTCTCATTCTGGGATCCAGTGAAACAATATGGCGGTTCTTCCAACTATGAAATGCGTCAATCGCAAGATTCACCAAACTACCTGACACGTTCTAAGGTGGACTTTTTTTGTTGTTTTTTATTGAAGTATAGTTGATTTACAACATTGTGTTAATTTCTACTGTACAGCAAAGTGATTCAATTATACATATATATGCATTCTTTTTTATATTCTTTTCCATTACGATTTATCACAGGATAGTGAATATAGTTCCCTGTGCTATACAGTAGGACCTTGTTATTTATCCATCCTGTATATACTAGTTTGCATCTGCTAACCCCAAGCTCCCACTCCATCCCTCCCTGACTTCTCCTCCCCCTTGGCAACCACAAGTCTGTTCTCTATGTTTGTGAGCCTATTTCTCTTTCCTAGATAAGTTCATTTGTGTTATACTTTAGATTCCACATATAAGTGGGACATTATGGTACTTGTCTTTCTCTTTCTGACTTACTTCATTTAGTATGATAATATCTAGGTCCATCCATGCTGCTGCAGATGACATTATTTCATTCTTTTTTATGGCTGAGTAGTATTCCATTGTATATATGTACCACATCTTCTTGATTAAGGCAGACTTTGACTGGACCTGAGCAAGAGTCTGTGACTTTTCCTTGGAATGACCACTGTCAGCCTCCTGCTCATTCATTCTTGCTTCCTTTTGATTTTATAAATGAAACATACCATTGTTGGAGACCCATCCATTTTTCCCCTGGGATACCATGTTTTATTAAATATACTCACAGCTCTTTGCTAGTCATGCCCCTTGCTACCACTCCAACTTTGCTGGATGTTTTGATAATTAAGACCATCTGGTTTCTGGTGGTCAGGTGCTGGCCCATGGTTTCTATTGCCTTAGGGCCTCCGATATCCATAAAAATCACTATCAGTGGGCCAAGGTTCTAAGACAGCCTCTCCTACTCTCAGCCCTGGACTAGGGTGGCTACAAGGAGAAACCAATGGCCCACATGGAACAATGCAGACGTGCCTGAATTGTCATGGCAGATGGTAGAAGAAGGGTTTGGAAGGCTCAGGAGAGAGGGCATGCTGGGGTGGGGGTGGGGGAACAAAGTGGGAGAGCCTCCCTTGAACTTCTTAGTGATGCTGGTGGTCCTCTCACCAGCACATTCCTGATGGCCTTGGTGAACAGCGCATCCCCAGGCCTTCCAGTGGAACATGGAACTTGATACTCCAGAGTCTTCTGGCCTCTGCCAACCCTCAGGGAGCTCTGGAGTGAGAACTGCCCATCAGAAGAGTCCTATATTGAGCAGGAATTACCAGGTGCTAATATTCTTGCTCTATCATTGGCGAGGGGCCACCCAAGAAGACAGTGGCCTTGTCTCCAACACTGAGGCAGGTCCCAAGGGCACAGCTAACTGCACTGCTTGCAACTGAATGGCAAGGTTTTTTCTTGAAGAAAGATTAAAGCAACACACCTCGAGGGCTACTGCACCTCTCGTGCAATTACAGGTATTTTCATAATTATCTGTATTCTTCTTATGTTTTTCGTATGTTTTCAAATAGCTGTATTACTTTCATATTCACTAAAAAAAGTATTTTATAAAAATTGGGCTTCCCTGGTGACACAGTGGTTGAGAATCTGCCTGCCAATGCAGGGGACACGGGTTCGAGCCCTGGTCTGGGAAGATCCCACATGCCGTGGAGCAACTAGGCCCGTGCGCCACAACTACTGAGCCTGTGCTCTAGAGCCCGCATGCCACAACTACTGAGCCTGCACATCTGGAGCCTGTGCTCCGCAACAAGAGAGGCCACAACAGTGAGAGGCCTGTGCAGAGTGATGAAGAGTGGGCCCTGCTCGCCACAACTAGAGAAAGCCCTCACACAGAAATGAAGACCCAACACTCCCAAAAATAAATAAATAAATTTATTTAAAAAAAATTAATTGACCAGTTTGTCACTTTTCCCATGATACTTTATAGTCATTGGTGACCTTGGAAGAGGTAAAGTCACAAGAATGGAAAGCAGATGAAAGGAAATCAGGGAGTAGTTGGGTGTCAATTCCCTGATCAGCAACATGGCTATTAAATTATTTCCTCATGGAGTTTTTATGAGACACCCTGCATCGTCTTCCAGTGCCATGACTGACACATGGTAGGTTTGTGGTATGGGGGCCTGGCACTCCAGCATCAGAACAGGAGATGGAGGCATTGGTGAGGGTCGTCTTCCATAACAAGAGGCAAAGCTCAAAGAGAGGGCACACGAATGGAGCTGAGTTCATGAGGAACTGAGGTTAGATGAGGGATGGTTTCTGCAGGAGACTCTGGAAAGATGGAAACAATATGAGCTGTTGAAACTAATCACTATTACCATGAAAACAAATTTCCCCACTTCCCCTCACCTTTCTGGAAGGCTTGTCTACATGGCATTGGGCTGGTGAAGCCACTTAAAATTTCATTAATATCCATCTTGCTTTCCCTGGGAAGGGGGCATTACCCATTACTATCAATACCTTGGTTCTATAAACAGGCAAACCAAGGGAGAAATGCCAAATCATTTGCTTAAGAACGTATGTTAGATAAATCCCTGTGTTTCTTCTATAGCAAAATGGAAATAATACTAGTCTGTCTTGGGTACCTGCATGAAGAATGGAAGCTATGTTTCCTTTTTGCCTTTGTAACCAGGAATGTTAATGCCAAATTCAGCACCCAGTTGTAGAAAATGATTCACCTGAGATCCTTTTCCTTGTGTTAGATAAATTTTCTGATTTATTTCTAGGTATTTTGTTTTGCTTTATGAGTTTTTACTCTTAAGATGCCTTAAATCTAATGAAAGTAGAAGTGTAATGCTCAAGTTAAAAAACAAAAATCCTGGGGCTTCCCTGGTGGTGCAGTGGTTGAGAGTCTGCCTGCTGATGCAGAGACACGGTTTCGTGCCCCAGTCCGGGAAGATCCCACATGCCGCAGAGCGGCTGGGCCTGTGAGCCATGGCCGCTGGGCCTGTGCATCCGGAGCCTGTGCTCCACAACGGGAGAGGCCACAGCAGTGAGAGGCCCACGTACAACAACAACAAAAACAACAACAACAACAAAATCTGTCATGTGGAGTCAATAAGAAGATTAAGGAGTTAATATTTACACAAATCTTTGAGAACATTGGTGAACTAAATTTTTTTAATACAAAGTCATAACCAGAAATATTATAATAACCTCTTCCATTCTGGAAACTGGAAAGCTCTTATTTACTAATTAATTCCCAGTTAAGGAGTGCACGGCTTACAGCCATCACATTTCTCTGAAGCAAATTAAGTTTCTTTGGGAACCTACGACAGGTTCTTTACAAAGCACAATAATGGGGAGAGAGCAGTCTGGAACACTGGAGATTTCATTCCTCATCCGGGCTTTGCTATCACCTACCCACAGGACCATTACCAAAACTCTCCTCTCCCTGGGCTTCAGTCTTTCCATGTACAAGTCAGTTGGATGGTAGATCTTAACCAGTTTGAGGTTGCAAGTCCTGGAGCTACCTGATGAAAGCCATGGACCTTCTCCCAATAAGTAGTTAATAAAAAACATTTATGTACAGTTTCGGGGGGGGTTGTGGAACAAGGGAAATCCACTCCAGCATCCTTGCTAAAGAACCCATATGACCTGTCTCTCCAGCTCTTAACTTTTATATTTCCAAGATGAAGGTGTCTCTTTGGAGGAGGGGGAAAAAAAATGAGGATATACTGAGCTGCCAGCTTCCCCTGAAGATCAGGCATGATAAGATTACACCTCTCCTTGGTCTCATTCAGATAACCTTGTGGGAACTTCCCTGGTGGCACAGTGGTTAAGAATCCACCTGCCAATGCAGGAGACATGGGCTCTAGCCCTGGTCTAGGAAGATCCCACATGCCGCGGAGCAACTAAGCCCACGTACCACAACTACGGAGCCCGCGTGTTGCAACTACTGAAGCCCACGTGTCTAGAGCCCGTGCCCCGCAACAAGAGAGGTCACTGCAATGAGAAGCCCGTGCACTGCATCGAAGAGTAGCTCCCGCTCACCACGACTAGAGAAAGCCTGCGTGCTGCAACAAAGACCCAACGCAGCCAAAAAATAAATTAAAAAATAATAATAAATAAATTTTTAAAAATAAAAAAAAAATTTTAAAGATCATCAACGTCTAGTTCTACTATTGAATCATTAACTAACTCCATGAACCCAAATGGCACTCATCGGAGACGTTTTAGCCAATTGTTTTATGTTCATTCTTTCTGTATTATCATGTGATTCCTTTTATGAAGATCACACAAGGACACCTTGATTCACAAAGGGAATGTGTCTAATCAGACACTCTTCTACCAAAAGAGAAACACTGGAAAGCTGTGCTTTGGGCTGAGGCTCCTCACATTGGCTAGACTCCTGAGATTCGTTCTCCCAACGTACTTTTTAGGCAAGATGGCCAACCCATTCCTGGACTTCTGCACCCTCTGTGACATCCCATCTCTAAGCTTTCCGTTCCACCCTCAATGGTTCAGAGACCTGTGCCTCTGCCATGTGCCCTGACTGAACAGTGTCCCCTTCCTTTGCGCTGGAGTTATGCCCTGGACAGACCTGACCCTGAACCTCTTGAGGTTTCAACGGTGAGAATTCTTGGGGTTTCAAACAACAGAAACCCGACTCAAAGTCATAGAAGCAAAAAAGGGGGATGTACGTTTTAAATCCTGGGGTTTCTTAAGAACTCAGTAGTAAAAATCCATCCAGACTTCAGGGAAAAAGTGAATCTCGGGGGAATGTCGGAGTGTCTCTCCATCTCTCATCTCCCTCCCCAGCCCACCTCACTTCTCTAGTCCACATGGCAGGAGCCACAGCGGCAGGTCTCAACTTCAGGCACCTGAAGAAGACTGGCTTCTTTCCTTCTGTTCCAAATCCAAACCGCACAAAGCACTTTTCCCAAGTTGAGTCAGTTGTCCACTGAAGCCAGCAGGTGGGGCCATGCAGGACTATGGCAACTCCCACGGAGAGCAAGAAACAGAATAAAAGATAGATGAGCGAAGTTCCCCAGAATGGGTGGGGATTGTGCTGGGTGGAAAGAACTCCTTTCTCGGGACTTCCCTGGTGGCACAGTGGATAAGACTCCACGCTCCCAATGCAGGGGGCCCGTGTTCCATCCCTGGTCAGGGAACTAGATCCCACATGCATGCTGCAACTAAGAGTTCACATGCCACAACTAAGGAGCCCACGTGCCACAATTGAGGAGCTGGCGAGCCACAACTTAGGAGCCTGCCTGCTGCAACTAAGACCCAGTGCAACAAAATAAATAAATAAATATTAAAAAAAAAAAAACTCCTCTCTCCTTTTCTCCTCCTCCTCAGGTCCTACAATCACCAACCTGAGTTCCTCCAACCCCTTATTTATGAATAGGTATGTTTATATAACTATCTTAAAAGAGGCTTCATTCACCCCAAACTTCTCTTATCAGGGCATCCCTATATAGACCATGTAATAGGCACTCTCTGGAAAACAGAGGTCTAAATACCTCTTGAAAGTAGTACCTTTGCCTGTGATGACAACCAGATGGCCCCAAGGAACGAGCTCTGCCATCTGGGCTCATTCGTCTTCCCCCAGCTCATTGCTCTCACCGGAAGCAGAAATTTGGCAAAGGTCGTGAAGGATGGAATGAAGGAATTCACAAAGTAGGTGAAAAGAACAAACTCAAAGGGTTCACTCCAAAACTGGCAGCAGTAGGGTGTTCTTGACACTTCTTTCACACTGAGCGGATCGTGCAGTTTAAACTGTCCCAGTTACTGTCCCAGCACACACGTGAGCTGATGTCCACCCTGTACCCCTGACCGCCGGCACCCTCTCTTGGTGATCAGCCAAATGGCATTCTCCTAAAAATGGGAACACATGTTCAATACCACTCTGAACTCTGCTGTAGAAAGTGAAGGTGTTTCAGACTTAAGGCAGTTTACAATTTCTCTCTTTGACACACTTGGGAACTCCAATCAAGAAAGTGTCCAGACATAGCCTTCTCCAATCTCACTGGAAAAGACCTTCTCGGGTGGATGTTCTTAATCTGGCATCTTTGACCCCCAGGGGACCTCTGAATGGTGATAGGGGAACCAAGATGTTACTAATGTTATGTATGAAAATGGATGTGTATTTCTCTATGATGCTCTTAGCTTTCCTCAGATTCTCAAGGTGATCTGTAAGCCAAGAAAGATCTCAAATGGCTATTTTCTGGAAAGAGCGAAAACTGATCCTACCTTGGTTTTCTTCCGATTTCATCCCATCCACAGATACTTCATTCTGCAGGCCAGGACCAGAGGCAGGGGGCTCACTGAGAACCCAAGCTACCAGGCAAGCCTGTGGAGGAGACCAGGGCCAACCCAGATACATCACATCTTGAAGAATTGTGAAAGGTGGACCAGGAGCCCAAGAAACTTTGGAACCTTGCCCAGTCTGCATCTTCTCTCCCCTAGTGTTCCCATTAACTCCCTCAGATGCAACCACAGCTTCTAGAGAGATGGATCTGAAGTCTGGATCCCCACCCTTCATACGGCCTGACCTGCATTTGAGCGTGCACACTTCCCTCAAACTCAGTGTGTTAGGTAGAGCGGGAAACACCCAAGCCTGTCCCACTGGAGGCCTGACTGTATCACTCGGTAAATAATAAGCCTGGGCGAGCCCCAAATCTTTCTTCAACTGTAACATGAGAGCAAGAGTGACCACAGGAGACAGACTCACAATGAAATAATACAAGTGGAAGGAAAAAAGGAGCTAAAGTGGAGGATCCTAGGAAGTAGCTCCAGGGGAAACCCAGCTGGGGAGTCTCTCCAAGGGCACGGGATTGAGGCTGAGATCTGAGGGACGGAGAGAGGCAGCCGCTGGGAGAGAAAGTGAAGAACATTCCAGAGTAAAAGGCATGGACCATCCGAGCAGCGAGAAGAAATAAGCACATGTAAAGGAGTGCCCTGAGGAGTGCTCATGTAAAGCACTGAGAAAAGGAAGTGTTATGAGATGAAGTAGGAGGATAGGAGGGGACACCACGCCGGGACTCAGCCAGGCACAGAGAGACGGCCCTCGGGAAGGCCAGTGACATGGGAAGAGGTCCATTTTCAGTCCCCTCTGGCAGCTGGGCTGGGTGGGAAATGATTGGAATAGGCAAGCATGGCAGCAGGGAGACGGGTTACAGGCTGGTGCTGGGGTCCAGGTGGCAAACAGGGGCAGCCGGGGCCAGTCCAGGGTGAGGACAAGCAGAAACCTCATTTCCCACCTCCTGTCCTCCCCTGCATCCCATCACTCTTCCTTTGACACCTTTTCCCCAAGCCCACACCTGCCAGCCTGCTCCAGACAGGACAGGGAGAGAGAGAGGGAGGGAGGGAGGGAGAGAGAGAGAGTGAGACACTTTGGGGAGCAGAATCTGATTTTCGAAGAAATCGATGCCACCATGCCAGGCTTTCTCACACCTGCTGCCATGAGCATCTAACTACAGGGCAGGGCCAAAATCCTTTGCCTAAAGATGACCCCAGCAGACCACTCTTCCAAACCTTCCGTGAATCTCAATCTCTCTCTCCCTCTCAATTGTCTGGTGAAACCAGTAAACATATATTTGAGGGCAAATTGGAGAGCTTTCAAGAGCAGATTTTAATTGTGTCTAATCATCCCTGGTAAGTGTCATTTGTTAGCAGTAATTGATAAAGCGGGATACATGTGCAAGAGAGACTGTTTTCAAAAGATATTTTATGCATTAAAAATCAACTTTAAAATAGATCAATTTAAGGAAGTTCTCCCAGGCAATATTTACATACAGTATCTTTTATCCATGGGTCATTTGATAGCAACAGCAGCACCGTCATCACCAGGGATTTTTTGTAGGAGAAGTGAGGAGGATTTCTTTCCTTCTCTTTAATTGTTTTGTTCCAGCCTGAAGCACTGAGATATTATATCACAGACAAAAAATGAACAAAACTATGTGCTCATTCCTAGTGTGGAAACTTGCTAATAAAAGAGGAATCTCTGGGACTTCCCTGGTGGCGCAGTGGTTAAGAATCCGCCTGCCAATGCAGGGGACATGGTTTTGATCCCTGGCCTGTGAAGATCCCACATGCCATGGAGCAACTAAGCCTGTGCGCCACAGCTACTGAGCCTACGCCCTAGAGCCCGTGAGGTGCAACTACTGAAGCCTGCACACCTAGAACCCGTGCTCCACAGCAAGAGAAGCCACCGCAATGAGAAGCCCGTGCACCGCAACAAAGAGTAGCTCCCGCTTGCTACAACTAGAGAAAGCCCGCATGCAGCAACGAAGACCCAACACAGCCAAAAATAAATAAATAAATAAATAAATTAATTAATTAATTTTTTTTTAAAAAAGAGGAAGCTCCCAGCTCTGCAGTAGGAAACAGCAGAAGGAAACATCAGCTTTGTTAGCCGAGGCCATCTTTCCTCAGCCCAAAACTATGAAGCTTTAAAGGATTTTATGTCCAATGGAAACTTCTTTTAGCTTTTAAAAGAAACACGTAATCCTCTGACCTGTCAATTTAGCACGATGGATAAATACTGTCTTGTAATGCAAGTACTGTATGTTCATTTCATCAAAAACTTAGGCTCAAACAAAATGCCATGCTCTTTTATTTATTTATTTATTTTTTGCAGTACGTGGGCCTCTCACTGTGGTGGCCTCTCCTGTTGCGGAGCACAGGCTCCGGATGCGCAGGCTCAGAGACCATGGCTCACTGGCCCAGCCGCTCCGTGGCATGTGGGATCTTCCCGGACTGGGGCACGAACCCGTGTCCCCTGCATCGGCAGGCAGACTCTCAACCACTGCGCCACCAGGGAAGCCCTGCCATGCTCTTTAGTTACAAAATTTTTCTGGAGATGCTCCAAAAATTATTTCTCAACTTATCCTAAGTTTAGGTATTTTTAAAATACTATCTCCTAACCCAGTTTTTCCCCTCACTCCACATTTTCCTGGAGTTCTAGCAAAACACCAATTTAGAAAATTAGTCAACTAATTTAAATATAATTAGCCAACTAAGTTAACTGTAACTAAGTTGACTGTAAATTAGGTTGAACGTGAAGTTTTCCAGAGTCTGTACTTCCTGTCTCCTTGGGTACAAAAGCCCACTCTCCCGTGCAAATGGGCACTTCTCTTTAACTCTGTTAGATGTCCTGCCAAACAATGGGCTCTGTCCATTACTCAAAAATTAACTTTGGCTTCTATTAAAGAAAGCAGAAGGAATTCATGAAGAGTGACTGTATGATTATGAAACTCAAGTGAAGTTTATGTTAGCAAAGCAAAGCGCCATCACTTCTCTCAGGGTGTGCTGACCGAGACAGAGACGGCTGGGACTCTGTAAACTCCAAGAGCAAATGCAGAGCAATCTCCATGATAACCTCTCCCTTTAGCCTGGTGAAGGCTGTCCCTACAGCTGTGGACTTCTGCATTGTTGCCTTTGCTGGTCAGTAACAGCCATCTTTCCAAGGCTCAACATCTATCATCTTCCCTTGGTTTTCAGAACTGCCAAAGGTCTGTGCATGACTGCTGTGAGGTCTTCCTACCAAACTCAGGTTCAGCTGCTCACCACCTGAAAGCCAGAATTCGAGAGACAAGTTTTAGAAGGAAAGGAAAGATTGCTTTATCCAGGAGGCCAGCAACCTGGGGAGAAGGCAGACACAGGTCCAAAAGCCAATTCCCCACTGTCAATCAGAGGGCAAGAGCTTTTAAAGGGGAGTTTCAGGTGTATATAGGGAGGGGGCTACGTGCAGAACAGCCCAGTTAGCTCAGACAATCATCTTGAAATTGGTCATGTGGTGGTCTGATCAGAGTCATCTTGATTGTTTTAAGTACAGTTAATCTTCAGCTCCAGAGCTAGTTTGTTCCCACTTCTTTGACGCCTGTTTTCAGAATTGTGTGAAAACCGATGGAGCAGCTTAGGTCATGGCTACAGTCTGGCCATCATGTAGTTAACTTCTTCTACCTGGTGGAGGTTTCAGTATCTGCAAAACAGCTCAAAAGATATGGCTCAGAATATTATCTATAGCCCTTGAGGAGGAAATAAATGCCCTTGAATTTGTTTAATGGCTAAACTATTACTATTTTGTCTTGTTTGACTATTTTTCTTTGCTTTTTCATTTTCTCATTTCTCTGATTTAAATTTATCCTTTGGCTGAAGTTTTCCTACAGATAAGAGGCTGGCTGAGGACATTGCCGGGGGGCGGGGAGGGGTGGTGTCTGCCCTGGGAAGGCCCCGTAGGGTCCTGCTCGGTTTCAGTCTGGTTCCCTTAGCAGAGGGGTGTGGGCCAGCCACTTCTTTCCTATTGGTCCCATCAGGGCTGGTACCATTCATGCTGTTGAAGCTGCTGGCAAGATTCGCCAAGACTGGCTTGAAGCACAGGGGTCCGGGAGAGGAGTATTCCTCTGTGACCGTGGTGTGCTGGAGCCAGTTTGTAACAGCTCACAAAAGCCAATTAGTAAACCTTCAGGAATTTTGCAAGCCAGTTGTTAAACCCTTGGTAGCTTGAAATCAGCTGCGGTGGGAACATTTACACCACGGAAATGGGCAGATGTTTAAAAATTCAGGCTTTGGGTTTTTTTCCCATAGAGCTAGTTGTTACATATTTATCCACATACCATGGGGCTGGGTCATCTCTCAGCTGCCAGGAGAACCAGACACATGGTTCCTAATTGCTTTCTGAGGCTGCTGGAGAGCCCAAGAAGATGGAGGTGTGGGAGATCCAATTTCCCAGCAGGTAGTATGGCTGAAGCCAGAGGTTGTATCAGAGATATTCTTCCACTTAGCCTTGAAAACGTGAGTCACTACTGGTGTCTTTCGCTGACTCAAATTGCATAATAAATGTCTGAGACAGCTCGAAAGACTGCGTCTCAGTTTTCTTTCATTTTCAATATCGCTTCTCTGGGAATCTATGGGACGACCTTGAATGAAAAGGTGAGGTTGAATTAAGCGGCTAATAAGACGACTCTGTAGTCCATTTCCTGGGAAAGAGGTGGATTTCTGGGTGAATGCTTAAGTGACATCCAAGGTTAATTGCAGGACAGAACGATGGTGAAAACACATTGAAGGTAAATATACCGTCAGGTAGAAATTTCACCGTGGCAGGTGCCATCACTGCCCCCACACACACACCCACCCCCTGCCCACCATGCCCTTGAGCCTCATCATTGCAGTGAAGGTCTGCCCACCCCACTTTCAACCCCAGCAGCTGCATCTCCTTGCCGGAGGGCTTTATGCCGGAGAATTAAAGATCCCAGGGAGCAACTCTCAACAAAAGGCAGAGCCAGTGCGAAAATTCCCCAGCGCCTAGTTTGGGAGGAGTCTGACGCCTGTTCTGTGTTTTCACCTAAAGTTCCTTAGCGGTTTAAGGTCCAGTGTCACAGGTGGTAATTAGCTTCATAAGGCATTCTTTGTTGGGTTTCCTCCCTTCCCCGTCTCTCTTCTCCATTTTCCACTAGGTTTCCTAGGATTACCACCCAAGTAACTACTGGGGCTGGAAACTTTGCCCCACCCAGAGCTTGTATCCAGGGAAAATGGACTAAGATGGTCCCTTTCACTGATGCTTCACTCATCCAGGGCCCAATCATACATGCACCCTGGTCTTCAAAAGGAGCCAGACCTGTGCTGAGACACAGTGACAGTATATTCTAGCTGAAGATGTTCTTCCTGCATTTGACCTAGAGATGCACACGTGTTACATCATGTTGTTTGTAATTAAACCCAACTGAGGCTCTATCCCATCCTCATTGGTTGAGAGCCCTCAACCAATGATCTACAGGGATCTGAGGACTGAGTAAAAATGAGGACTTTTTTTTAAAGTTTTATTATGTAAATTTTCAAGCACACAAGATTAGAGCTGACAACATAATGAACCCTTTTGTTTTCATCACCTAGCTTCAATAATTATCAACATATGTCTATTCCCCTTTAAAAGCATATATACCCTCCATTCTCTTTTTGCTGGATTATTTTAAAGTAAATCCAAAGTATCACCTCATTTCATCTGTAAATATTTCAAAGTCTCATGAAAAATAACATAAGAGCGTTTTCTAAAACATATTACTAACATCACACTAAATAATGAAGGAAAGAAAAATTCCTCCCTAACATCAGGAACAAGACAAGGATGACCCTCTCACCACTTCTATTCAGCATTGTACTGGAGGTTCTAGCCAGGGCAATTAGGCAAGAAAAAGAAATAAAATTTATACTGATTGAAAAAGAAGAAGTAAAATTACCTTTTTTTTGTAGATGATATGATCTTATATACAGAAAATCCTAAGGAACTTTGAGAACTAATAAATGAGCTCACAAAGTTTCAGGATACAAGATTGATGTTTTAAAAAATCAATTATTTTTCTCTACACTAACAATTCCAAAATGATGTTATGGAAGAAATCCCCTTTACAATAGCATCAAAAAAATAATAAAATGCTCAGGAAAAGAAGTGTAAGACTTGAGTACTGAAAACTATAAAACATCACTGCAAGAAATTAAATAGGAAGACATCCTGTCTTCATGGATTGGAAGACTTAATGCTGTTTAGATGGAAATACGCCCCCAAATGACCTACAAATTCAGTGCAATCCTTATCAAAATCCCAACTTTATTTCTCACAGAAATAAACAAATGGATCCTAAAATTCATAAGGAAATGTAAGGATCCAGAAGAGCCAAAACAATTTTTTAAAATAAGGACAAAGTTGGAGGACTCACACATCCCACTTTCAAAACTTACTGCAAAGTGATAGTAATCAAACTAGTATTGGCATAAAGATAGACGTAAAGATCAATAGATTAGAAATGAGAATCCAGAAAAGTTTCATACATCTATGGTCCATTGATTTTTGACAAGGGTACCAAGACAACGCAATAGGTAAAGAGTGGTCTTTTCTACAAATGGTGATAGGACCACTGGATATCTACATGCAAAAAATGAATTCAGACTCCTATCTCATAACATATACAAAAATGAACTCAAAATGAATCACAGACTTAAAGGTAAGAGCTAAAACTATAAAACTCATAGAAGAAAGTATAAGAGTAAATCTGTGTGACTTTCAATTAGCCTGAGTCTTCTCAGATAGAACACCAAAAGCAAAAGAAACCAAAGGAAAAAAAACAGATAAATTGGACTTCATCATTCATGCATGCTTCAGAGGACCCTCTCAAGAAAGAGAAAAGACAGCCCACAGAATAGGAGAAAATATCTGCAAATCAAATACCTGATAAGGGTCTAATATCCAAAACATATAAAGAAATGTTATAGCTCAGTAAAAAGAAAACTCAATTTTTTAAGTGGACAAAGAATTTGAATAGACAATTCTCTGCAGAAGATATACAAATGACCAATAAGCACATGAAAAATACCATTAATCATTAAGAAAAAGCATATCAAAAATGAGATACCACTTCACATCCACTAAAGGCTATAATCAAAAAAGACAGATAATAACAACTGTTGGTAAAGACGTGGAGAAATTGAAACCCTCATACGTTGTTGAAAAGAATATAAAATGGTGCAGTTGCCATGAAAACAGTTGGCAATTTCTCATAAAGTTCAACATAGAGTTATCATTTGATTCAGCAATTCCATTCCTAAGTGTATACCTAAGAGAAATGCAAACATATGTCCACACAAAAACTTGTACACAGATGTTCATAGCAGCATTACTTATAAGAGCCACAAAGTAGAAACAACTCAAATGTCCATCAACTCATGAATGGATTAACAAAATGTGGTATATCCATACAATTCAGTCACAAAAAGGAATGAAGTACTGACACATACTACAGTGTGAGTGAACCTTGTTATGCTAACTGAAGGAAACCAATCACAAAAGACCACATCTTTGAATAATTCCATTTGTATGAAAAGTCCAGAATAGGCAAATCTGTAGAAACAGAGAGTTGATTAGTTGGAACTGAGGCAAAATGGGGAGTGACTGATAATGAGGTATGGGGTTTCTTTCTTTTTTTTTTTTTTTTTGTGGTACGCAGGCCCCTCACTGCTGTGGCGTCCCCCACTGCGGAGCACAGGCTCCGGACGCTCAGGCTCAGTGGCCATCGCTCACGGGCCCAGCCGCTCCGCAGCATGTGGGATCCTCACGAACCCGTGTCCCCTGCATTGGCAGGCGGACTCTCAACCACTGAGCCACCAGGGAAGCCCAGGGTTTCTTTCATGAGAGAGATTTGTGGTTGGCTTTGAAGACAGAGAGGTGACATCTGAGGAGGGATAGAGGCAGCTTCCAGGAGGAGAAATCAAACATCAAGGAAATGGGAACCTCAGTCCTACAACCACAAGGAACTAAATTCAGCCAACAAACTGAGTGATCCTAGAGGTGGATTCTTCTCCAGGACCTCCAGAGAGGAACACAGCCCCAGGGGCATCTTGATTCCAGCCTTACAAGACCCTGAGCCGAGGACCCAGCCATGCCTCTCCCAGGCCTCTGATCTACAGAACTAGGAGCTGATAACTGAGTGCTGTTTTAAGCTGTTAGGTCTGTGGTAAGTTCATTGTCATGCATCAAAAGTCAGCACAGGGCCTCCCTGGTGGCGCAGTGGTTGAGAGTCCGCCTGCCGATGCAGGGGATGCGGGTTCGTGCCCCGGTCTGGGAGGATCCCATGTGCCGCGGAGCGGCTGGGCCCGTGAGCCGTGGCCGCTGGGCCTGCGCGTCCGGAGCCTGTGCTCCGCAACGGGAGAGGCCACAACAGTGAGAGGTCCGCATACCGCAAAAAAAAAAAAAAAAAAAAAAAAAAAGTCAGCACAGCCTGCTGTTTATGACGGGGCTTTTCTCTCACTCTTCAACACATGTCCCTGCTCTTTTGTAGCAACACACGTGCCTGCAAACTTGTAGACCAGGAGTTTTTACAAACGGTGAAGCAGGTCTGCTCAAAAACATGAGATTTTTGAGGGTTATCTACAATATCTAATACTTTGAAAAGATGTAAAAGGACACTAAAGAGAACGAAAATAAAAACTGATTTAAAAAGTAAAAGTATAAAAGAAGATGAAAAGTTTTGTCATTAAGTATTAAAGGGCAAGGGAGTAAAATGCAATGTAAATATTTTACTGGCCAATGTAAAAATAGTAAATCTACCATGTGATAAGAATCAAAAGGAAATCTTCTAAAGATTAATGTAACAAACTAAAAGGCAATTTTTGTCTTCTAGGTTTGTTGAGGTATAATGGGCATGGGCATGCAACACTGTGTAAGTTTAAGGTGTACAGCATAATGATTTGATTTATATAGATCATGAAATGATTCTAAAAGGCAATTTTAAAAGTTAAAAATTATTTTTAAACTTTTTAGAAATTAATTTTTAAAACAAAAATTGATGTTAAAAATTATAAAACAAAAGAAATTATTAAAAATTAAAAGTAGAACCATTTTACAGAAAAGAACAGAAATTCTAAAACTTTTAAAAAAAATCTTTATTGGAGTATAATTGCTTTACAATGGTGTGTTAGTTTCTGCTTTATAACAAAGTGAATCAGTTATACATATACATATGTTCCCATATCTCTTCCCTCTTGCGTCTCCCTCCCTCTAAAACTTATTAATTAAAAACAAATAGAAGTTAAGTGAAATAAGCAGGACCATATAATCAAAATCATTAAATTTCAATGAAATAATGCAACACACCCCAGAGGCAATTTAAGACTAAGGTCATTGAAACCTGAGATTCCAAGAAAGTAAGGGAAACAGATGAAGATTTGAGGAAAGGTGGGTGCCTTACAGGGTGCGCCAGCCCTCAGCCTCAGGGGCTAGTGGCTAGTGAGGACCAGAAGGACACTGTCTCCCAAATCACTGGCCCTTCACTTTCTGGTAGATCACTACCCACTGGTGCAGACTTATGTCCAGGGAGCCAGTGCCTTAAAGAGCCTTCCAAATATGTATTTGTATAAAGATTCACTTTGCTGTACACTTGAAACTAACACAACATTGTAAATCAATTATACCCCCCCCAAAAAAGAAACCTACCTCTTAGTACCTGGACATAGGAAGCAATTAATAGGAATATGCCAAGTTTCATGAGAGAAAACGTCTAATTAGTTGATAACAAAGAGGCCTCAATGAAATGGAGATGCAGACATACTGCTGGTTGCAGGTCATTGTAAGCTTCTTGTATTATTCCTTCTCTTTGGTGACAATACATAAAATAGTTCATGGATTAATCTGAGCTAACATTAGAAAACAAATATTCTCTAAGCATAACCTACCACCTCATCTCTCTGTTCATCTGTTGGCTTCTATTATTTTGTTTCTTCTATGCAAAGAAGTTTGATTACTTGGAAGTAAAGTGTTTGAAATATCACAAACAAATTCAAAAAAAAAAAAAAAAAGAGCCCTGTAAGCTTTCAGAAGTGCAGCTTTTTCCCAGGCTACACTCATCCCAGCCTTCACCCATAGTTCAGGGGTTCTGTCTTCTGCTGGAGGTTGGGGAGCTATCCAGTCCCCCCAGCACCAAGGAGTCAGCACATCGGTGCCCTGCATGGATCAGTGGTTCCCCCAGGGCATGGGGAAGACCCAAGAGTCCTGCTGTCCTCTTGAAGCTGCCCTCAGCCCAACTCCATGTCTCTTAAGGCACCTACCAGGTGCCGTCTACCCTACACACTGCCTGCCCAGGCTTCACAATTCTCCTGTAGGAACTGGGATCCCTTGGACACAAAACTGCTGTCAACCACAGCCTAACCCTGACCCCCAGGAGAATCAGCCCACACCCTCCATAGACAGCTGTGGAGAAGAGACATAAGGTGGCCCAGAAACCTCCAAATGAGCAAAACTTGATTAGTCTCCATGGGGTAGGACAGGACAATGCACGTCCACAAGCCTTTGGTTCATGGTGGCTAGTTAGGAGGGAATGTAGCTCAGTGATAGAGCACATGCTTTGCATGTATGAGGCTCTGGGTTCAATCCCCAGCACCTCCAGGTATTGGCTCTATTTTTGTCTAGTGGAATAATGATGGAATATTGTTCAAACATTGTGGCTAAAGCAGTCACTATGGGGGCCTAAAACACATGAGAGTGAGCAGAGATGCTCATTTCCTCTCCACCCAGATGCTCAGGTCCTAAGCTTCTCTGGGGGTCCACTGTGCTTGTTCAGCACCTGCCTATCATGGAGGGGTGCCTGGAAAGTGCCCCTCTCCTCCTGGGTCTTATGTCATTGTTCCGTGGCTCCTCTTTGTAAATATCAGGATGGGCAGGGTGCCTGCTGCAGAGGAAGTGGAGGAACCGCTCTGCAACATCTCCAGGTCACACCCAGAGAGGACCTCAGTCTCTCCTGCAAATGCACTGGGCTCCTTGCCCAGAGCTCTTTAAAAATACAGCATGGAGGAGACCTTCAAGATGACGGGGGAGTAAGACGTGGAGATCACCTTCTTCCCCACAAATACAACAGAAATACATCTACATGTGGAACAACTCCTACAGAACACCTACTGAACGCTGGCAGAAGACCTCAGACTTCCCAACAGGTGCGTGAGGAGAGGGGATTCAGAGCACCACCTAAACGAGCTCCAGAGATAGGCGTGAGCCACAGCAATCAGCGTGGACCCCAGAGACAGGCATGAAATGCTAAGGCCACTGCTGCCACCACCAAGAAACCTGTGTGCAAGCACAGGTCACTGTCCACACCTCCCCTCCCGGGAGCCTGTGCAGCCCGCCACTGCCAGGGTCCCGTGATCCATGGACAACTTCCCCGGGAGAACACAGGTCATGCCCCAGGCTGGTACAACATCATGCCAGCCTCTGCCACCTCTGGATCGCCCTGCTTTCCGTGCCCCTCCGTCCCCCTGGCCTGAGTGAGCCAGAGCCCCCTAATCAACTGCTCCTTTAACCCCATCCTGTCTGAGCGAAGAACAAACGCCCTCAGGTGACCTACACGCAGAGGTGGGACCAAATCCAAAGCTGAACCCCGGGAGCTGTGAGAATAAAGAAGAGAAAGGGAAATCTCTCCCATCAGCCTCAGGAGCAGCAGATTAAATCCCCACAATCAACCTGATGTACACTGCATCTGTGAAATACCTGAATAGACAATGAATCAGCCCAAAATTGAGGCGGTGGACTTTGGGAGCAACTGTAGACTTGGGGTTTGCTTTCTGCATCTAATTTGTTTTTGGTTTTATGTTTATCTCAGTTTAGTATTTAGAGCTTATTATCATTGGTAGATTTGCTTATTGATTTGGTTGCTCCCTTCCTTTTAGATAGATAGATAGATAGATAGATAGATTTTTTTTCCTTTTTCTCTTTTTGTAAGTGTGTATGTATATGCTTCTTTGTGTGATTTTTTCTGTATAAATTTCTTTTTACCATTTGTCCTACGGTTCTGTCTGTCCATTTCTTTTTTTTTTTCCAGCATAGATTTTAGTGCTAGTTATCATTGGTGGATTTGTTTTTCATTTTGTTGCTCTCTTCTTTCTTTCTTTCTTTCTTTTTTTTCTTTATCACTTTTTAATTTTTTTATTTTTAATAATTTTTTTAAATTTTTTATTTTAATAACTTCCTTTTCTTTTCTTTCTTTCCCTTTTTCTCCCTTTTCTTCTGAGCCATGTGGCTGACACAATCTTGGTGCTCTGGCCAGGTGTCAGGCCTGTTCCTCTGAGGTGGGAGAACCACGTTCAGGACACTGGTCAACAAGAGACCTCCTGCCACATGTAATATCAAATGGCAAAAGCTCTCCCAGAGATCTCCATCTCAACGTTAAGACCCAGCTCCACTCAACGACCAGCAAGCTACAGTGCTGGACACCCTATGCCAAACAACTAGCAAGACAGGAACACAACCTCACTCATTAGCAGAGAGGCCACCTAAAATCATAATAAGGTCACAAACACCCCAAAACACACCACCAGATGCGGTCCTTCCCACCAAAAAGACAAGATCCAGCCTCACCCACCAGAACACAGGCACAAGTCCCCACCACCAAGAAGCCTACACAACCCACTGAACAAACCTTAGCCACTGGAGGCAAACACCAAAAACAACAGGAACTACAAACCTGCAGCCTGGGAAAAGGAGACCCCAAACACAGTAAGTTAAGCAAAATGAGAAGACAGAGAAACACAGAGCAGATGAAGGAGCAAGGTAAAAATCCACCAGACCAAATAAATGGAGAGGAAATAGGCAGTCTACCTAAAAAAGAATTCAGAGTAATGAGAGTAAAGATGATCCAAAATCTTCAAAATAGAATGGAGAAAATACAACAAAAGTTTAGCAAGGACCTAGAAGAACTAAAGAACAAACAAACAATGATGAACAACACAAGAAATGAAATTAAACATTCTCTAGAAGGAATCAATAGCAGAATAACTGAGGCAGAAGAACGGACAAGTGACCTGGAAAATAAAATAGGGGAAATAACAACTGTAGAGCAGAATAAAGAAAAAAGAATGAAAAGAATTAAGGACAGTCTCAGAGACCTCTGGGACAACATTAAATGCACCAACATTCGAATTATAGGGGTCCCAGAAGAAGAAGAGAAAAAGAAAAGGACTGAGAAAATATTTGAAGAGACTATAGTTGAAAACTTCCCTAATATGGGAAAGGAAATAGTCAATCAAGTCCAGGAAGCACAGAGAGTCCCATACAGGATAAATCCAAGGAGAAACACACCAAGACACATATTAATCAAATTATCAAAAATTAAACACAAAGAAAAAATATTAAAAGCAGCAAGGGAAAAACAAATAACATACAAGAGAATCCCCATAAGGTTAACAGCTGATCTTTCAGCAGAAACTCTGCAAGCCAGAAGGGAGTGGCAGAACATATTTAAAGTGATGAAAGGGAAAAAGCTACAACCAAGATTACTCTACCCAGCAAGGATCTCATTCAGATTTGATGGAGAAATTAAAACCTTTACAGACAAGAAAAAGCTAAGTGAATTCAGCACCACCACACCAGCTTTACAACAAATGCTAAAGGAACTTCTCTAGGCAGGAAAAACAAGAGAAGGAAAAGACCTACGATAGCAATCCCCAAACAATTAAGAAAATGGTAATAGTAACATACATATCAATAACTACCTTAAATGTAAATGGATTCAGTGCTCCCACCAAAAGACATAGACTGGATGAATGGATACAAAAACAAGACCCATATATATACTGTCAACAAGAGACCCACTTCAGACCTAGGGACACATACAGACTGAAAGTGAGGGGATGGAAAATGATACTCCATGCAAAGGAAATCAAAGAAAGCTGGAGTAGCAATTCTCATATCAGACAAAATAGACTTTAAAATAAAGACTATTACAAGAGACAATAAGGACACTACATAATGATCAAGGGATAAATGCAAGAAGATATAACAATTGTAAATATTTATGCACCCAACATAGGAGCACCTCCATACAAAAGGCAAATGGTAACAGCCATAAAAGAGGAAGTAAACAGTAACACAATAATAGTAGGGGACTTTAACACCCCACTTTCACCAATGGACAGATCATCCAAAATGAAAATGAATAAGGAAACACAAGCTTTAAATGACATATTAAACAAGATGGACTTAATTGATATTTATATGACATTCCTTCCAAAAAAAACAGAATACACTTTCTTTTAAAGTGCTCATGGGACATTCTCTGGGATAGTTCATATCTTGGGTCACAGATCAAGGCTTGGTAAATTTCAGAAAATTGAAATTGTATCAAGTATTTTTTCTGACCACAACACTATGAGACTAGATATCAATTACAGGAAAAAATCTGTAAAAAATACAAACACATGTAGGCTAAACAATACACTACTAAATAACCAAGAGATCACTGAAGAAATAAAAGAGGAAATAAAGATATACCTAGAAAGAAATGACAATGAAAACACGATGACCCAAACCTATGCGATTCAGCAAAAGCAGTTCTAAGAGGGAAGTTTATAGCAATATAATCCTACCTCAAGAAACAAAAAAAATCTCAAATAAACAACCTAACCTTACACCTAAAGCAATTAGAGAAAGAATAACAAAAAAGCCCCAACGTTAGCAGAAGGAAAGAGATCATAAATCAGATCAGAAATAAATGAAAAAGAAATGAAGGGAACAATAGCAAAGATCAATAAAACTAAAAGCTGGTTCTTGGAGAAGATAAACAAAGTTGATAAACCATTAGCCAGACTCATCAAGAAAAAAAAGCAGAAGGCTCAAATCAATAGAATTAGAAATGAAACAGGAGAAGTAACAACTGACACTGCAGAAATACAAAAGATCATGAGAGATTACTACAAGCTACTCTATGCCAATAAAATGGACAGCCTGGAAGAAATGGACAAATTCTTAGAAATGCACAACCTGCCAAGACTGAATCAGGAAGAAATAGAAAATATGAACAGACCAATCACAAGCACTGAAATTGAGACTGTGATTAAAAGTCTTCCAACAAACAAAAGCCCAGGACCAGATGGCTTCACAGGTGAATTCTATCAAACATTTAGAGAAGAGCTAACACCCATCCTTCTCAAACTCTTCCAAAATATAGCAGAGGGAGGAACACTCCCAAACTCATTCTACAAGGCCACCATCACCCTGATACCAAAAGCAGACAAAATGTCATACAAAAAGAAAACTACAGGCGAATATCACTGATGAGCATAGACGCAAAAATCCTCAACAAAATACTAGCAAACAGAATCCAAAAGCACATTAAAAGGATCATACACCATGACCAAGTGGGGTTTATCCCAGGAATGCAAGGATTCTTCAATATACACAAATCAATGTGATAAATCACATTAACAAATTGAAGGATAAAAACCATACGATCATCTCAATAGATGCACAAAAAGCTTTTGACAAAATTCAACACCCATTTATGATAAAAACTCTCCAGAAAGTAGGGATAGGGAAACGTACCTCAACATAATAAAGGCCATATATGACACACCCACAGCCAACATTGCTCTCAATGGTGAAAAATTGAAACCATTTCCACTAAGATCAGGAGCAAGACAAGGTTGCCCACTCTCACTACTATTATTCAACATAGTTTCAGAAGTTTTAGCCGCAGCAATCACAGAAGAAAAAGAAATAAAAGGAATCCGAATAGGAAAAGAAGAAGTAAAGCTGTCAGTGTTTGCAGATGACATGATACTATACATAGAGAATCCTAAAGACGCTACCAGAAAACTACTAGAGCTAATCAATGAATTTGGTAAAGTAGCAGGATACAAAATTAATGCACAGAAATCTCTTGCATTCCTATACACTAATGATGAAAAATCTGAAAGAGAAATTAAGGAAACACTCCCATTTACCATTGCAACAAAAAGAATAAAATACCTAGGAATAAACCTACCTAAGGAGACAAAAGGCCTGTATGCAGAAAACTATAAGACACTGATGAAAGAAATTAAAGATAATACGACCAGATGGAGAGATATACCATGTTCTTGGATTGGGAGAATCAACATTGTGAAAATGACTATACTACCCAAAGCAATCTACAGATTCAATGCAATCCCTATCAAACTACCAATGGTATTTTTCACAGAACTAGGACAAAAAATTTCACAATTTGTATGGAAACACAAAAGACCTAGACTAGGCAAAGCAAATTTGAGAAAGAAAAACGGAGCTGGAGGAATCAGGCTCCCAATATACTTTGTAGTATAGTATCAGACTATACTACAAAGCTACAGTAATCAAGACAGTATGGTACTGGCAGAAAAACAGAAATATAGATCAATGGAAAAGGTTAGAAAGCCCAGAGATAAACCCACACACATATGGTCACCTTATTTTTAATAAAGGAGGCAAGAATATACAATGGAGAAAAGACAGCCTCTTCAATAAGTGGTGCTGGGAAAACTGGACAGCTACATGTAAAAGAATGAAATTAGAACACTCCCTAACACGATACACAAAAATAAACTCAAAATGGATTAAAGACCTAAATGTAAGCCAGACACTATAAAATTCATAGAGGAAAACATAGGCAGAACACTTTATGACATAAATCACAGCAAGATCCTTTTTGACCCACCTCCTAGAGAAATGGAAATAAAAACAAAAATAAACAAATGGGACCTAATGAAACTTAAAAGCTTTTGCACAGCAAAGGAAACCATAAACAAGATGAAAAGACAGCCCTCAGAATGGGAGAACATTTTTGCAAATGAAGAAACTGACAAAGGATTAATCTCCAAAATTTACAAGCAGCTCATGCAGCTCAGTAAAAAAACAAACAACCCAATCCAAAAATGGGCAGAAGACCTAAATAGACATTTCTCCAAAGAAGATATACAGATTGCCAGCAAACACATGAAAGGATGCTCAACTTCACTAATCATTAGAGAAATGCAGATGAAAACTACAATGAGGTATCACCTCACACCAGTCAGAATGGCCATCATCAGAAAATCTACAAACAATAAATGCTGGAGAGGGTGTGGAGAAAAGGGAACCCTCTTGCACTGTTGGTGGGAATGTAAATTGATACAGCCACTATGGAGAACAGTATGGAGGTTCCTAACAAAACTAAAAATAGAACTACCATATGACCCAGCAATCCCACTACTGGGCATATACCCTGAGAAAATCATAATTCAAAAAGAGTCATGTACCACAATGTTCATTGCAGCTCTATTTACAATAGCCAGGACATGGAAGCAACCTAAGTGTCCATCGACAGAAGAATGGATAAAGAAGATGTGGCACATATATACAATGGACTATTACTCAGGCATAAAAGGAAATGAAATTGAGTTATTTGTAGTGAGGCGGATGGACCTAGAGTCTGTCATACAGAGTGAAGTAAGTCAGAAAGAGAAAAACAAATACAAATATGCTAACACATATATATGGAATCTAAAAAAAAAAATTGGTTCTGAAAAACCTAGGGGCAGGACAGGAATAAAGACACAGATGTAGAGAATGGACTTGAGGACACGGGGAGGGAGAGGGGTAAGCTGGGACAAAGTGAGAGAGTGGCATGGACATATATACACTACCAAAGGTAAAATAGATAGCTAGTGTGAAGCAGCCACATAGCACAGGGAGATCAGCTCAGTGCTTTGTGACCACCTAAAGGGGTGGGATAGGGAGGGTGGGAGGGGGACACAAACGGGGGGAGATATGAGGCTATATGTATATGTATAGCTGATTCAGTTTGTTATAAAGCAGAAACTAACACACCATTGTAAAGCAATTATACTCCAATAAAGATGTTTAAAAAAAAAATCAGCATGAACCTTTCAGAATACGGAAATTGCCCAGCTTTCTGGTTTCAAATTCTTCTGAATTTGTAGCTCAGGGCTACACTCATGAGGTCCCAAAAAGCTCTGAGTCAAAGAAATACAAAACTACCGTCCAAGAGAAATTTGGGATAAGAGCGTGGCTCTTCTCTAGCTGAATGTCAGGCTTCCAGGAGAGGTAGATTTTGAAAGCTCAGTCACCCTCACAGAGGGGCAGCGTATAAAGCCCAAGCCTTGGGCTTCCCTGGTGGCACAGTGGTTGAGAGTCCGCCTACCGATGCAGGGGACACGGGTTCGTGCCCCGGTCCGGGAAGATCCCACATGCCGCGGAGCGGCTGGACCCGTGAGCCATGGCCGCTGAGCCAGAGCATCCGGAGCCTGTGCTCCACAACGGGAGAGGCCACAGCAGTGAGAGGCCCGCGTACCGCAAAAAAAAAAAAAAAAAAAAAAAAAAAAAAAAGCTCAAGCCTTTAGAAGGGAGCAGGATTCCCAGAAAGGAACGAGAAGAAAGGGGAGAACATAAACATGGGAAACACCTGCATGGAGGAGTGTACATATCTAATTATATATGATTTAGAATCAAGTAAAGGAAGGCATCCCTAGCTCAGCATCTGGCCGCCAACCCCGAAGAGTCAAATCATGTTTGCTTTCAGCTCCATCTCCCTAGCTTGTCATATAAATAGAACCCTGCTCAAGGCCTCTTGGCTGAGAGATGCCACTATATCACTACATTGTACGGAGACAGCGGTCACCGTATAGGTGATGGGCCCACACGGACCTAACGGAGCAGGGATGCAGGATAGAGATGAAAGACAATCTGGTGCATTGAATGAGGTCATCATGCCCGACAGTTAAGGAAATCACAGCGGCTGTACCAGCCAGCATCCTGGCAGGACACAGTATCCAAGTCAGATGGTTTAAGAGTAATGAATGAAGAGCTGTGGGCAGGGTAAGCAGACACACAGAGGATGCTGAGGCTCCCAGAGCCCAGCAGGGGTGGGCATTGCCATTGCCGTCACCACCCAAGGTCAAAGGTGTGGAAATGGCCCAACAAGATCCCAGTAAGAGTGACAGCCATGGAGACGGCTGCCTGCAAGGAAGAGGAATCATGCAGGGATACAGCCGCTGACAGAGAAAGGCAGCCCAGAGTAGGGCAGGAGAGGCAAAGCTCTACCCAGATCCCTCTCTCTGCTCCAACTGTCAGCTACTGCTTCCCAAACGCCAAAGCCAGTGGGAAACCAGCGGACAAGGTAGACAGACAGTGCAGACTCGAGGAGCAAGCTTCCTGGTCACAGAGCAGAGAAGGTTGTAGAATGGGCAGGGAGGGATGGAGCAGAGAATAACCACGCAGTGATCACTGATATTTAATTAAGAAAGTGCCATCCCTATAGGACAGGGGCTCTCCACCACAACACTGTTAGCCTTTGGGGTCAGATCCCTCTTTGTTGTGAGGGCAGTCCTGGGCATCATACGATGTTTAGCAGCCTCCCTGGACTCTACTCACTAGATGCCAGGAGCAGCCTCCAGTCATTGTACGATAAAGGTCTGCAGACATTGCCAATTGTCCCCTGCAGGAGGGGGGCAAAAGAAGCCCCAGCTGAGGATCACTGCTGTAGAAAAGAGTATGTGACCACAAAACAAGAAGGTCAAGGCTTCAGACACTACAATAGCATCAACAATAAGAAAAAAGATTCCGTTAAGACCCACACCTCACCTTCCCCGGTTTTACTGCGTTCAGAGAGAGAGAGATGGTGGTGGGAAGTAAACTAAAGGGATTTTAGTTTCTTGTAAGACTGATGACAAAACGAATGTGAAAACCCTTCCACTAGAAATATGGGGAAATATAACTAAAATGAAAAATGATGATACATAAGCTAGAAGCCATGTAGGCGTGTGGGCTGCCCCACACAGGAGCCAGAGTGTGGGGTAACACAAAGGAAGCTAAGGACAAGTTTTGCAGGAGTAAAATCTCAGGAGACTGAGATCCACGTCTAAAGTCACAGCTTTTAATGTGGTGGCTGGAAAAAAATGTGCCAGCCAGCCCAAGGAAAAGACAAGAAGTAGATAACTCACTGGACTCTGGGTGGGAAAAACACCTTCCTTTGCCTGCTGCAGCTTTGCCATTTGATTCCCTAGTTAGAGGACCCTCCAAGCTGAGAAGATAGTGGGAAAAAACAAAAAATATCATACAGGGGCAATAACGCAGCTGAGGCACTGGTAGAGTTAAACAGAAAATCCCACGGATTCAACTGAGGAAAAAAAAAAGAAAAAACACTGGAAATGAACTTGAAATCAAAAAAATAATAAAGCACTAGACTTTGATGGAAGCTCAGGAGATGAGCATTAAATATCCCACATCAGACAACAGAAACTACAAACAGCAAGAGGAGTCGAAATCATAGGAAAAGAGCAAAAGACTAGAAATAAAAAAGGATAGGTTTGAAAAGAGAAATCAACTACTAGAATTTTAAAATATTGTTATTGAAAGTCAAAACTCCACGGAAGAGTTAAGATTAGATCCAACAGAAGAGTTTCACTTCTGAGCCAATTATAAGAAGTCAAAGTTAGGTGCTGTCTGATTTTATCACTGAAAAACTATTACAGTAACTAAAGGATTCTTCCTATGAGAACAATGATAACTATGTAGAAAGGAACCCTGAATGCCAAATCTGAGGAACTATAGATTGCATATTGCCCACTGCACAGTAGAAGACCTTCTTTATAAGAAGATAGATCAGTTGATCCGTGCAATAGAGTAACTAATTGTATAAAGTTGTGTTTGATGTAATTTCTTAATGAGGACTCCTCTGCAGATTTATTTCCTTGTATTCCTGTCTCACTTCTTTCTGGAACAAGCCACACCTTTATAGGATCAGAAAGGCAGTAAGGGCTTTATTGCCTTTGAATCAATGTCATGTGATGGTTTCTGAGAAATTCACCCACCAACATTTATTCATTCCACAAATATTTACTGAGTAACCACCATATACCATCTACTCCTCTAAGTGCTTGGGATAAATCCTTGAGGGAGAAATCCCTGGCTTTAGGGAGCTTGCATTTTTGATAATAGAAGGAGGAGGAGAGGAAGAGGAAGGGGAAGGGGAAGGGGGGGAGGGGGAGGAGAGGGGGAGGGGGAGGGGAGGGGAGGGGGAGGAGAGGGGGAGGGGGAGGGGAGGGGAGGGGGAGGAGAGGGGGAGGGGAGGAGAGGGGGAGGGGGAGGAGAGGGGAGGAGGGGAAGAAAAAAAGAAGTAAATTACATTGTATGTTGAAAGTGGTAAAGTTTATGAAGAAAAGAAATAGAAATATTGGCCCTTCAGCCCGCTGTACTTGGCAAGGCAACCATTACCAGCTCTTTGTTATTGTAACTTTTCCATAAACAAGCACATATTTCTACTGCTTTTCTTGTTGGGCTTCATGTCCTCAAAGCTATCAATGATATATTTTGTCATTTGTGACATAAACTGTAACCTAGGCATATGGTAATCTTTCTTTCTTGTTGCTGTTTAAATCATGCACATAGAGATGGGCAGCTCAGCCTGGGACAGCCGTCCCGAGTTAAGGCAGTGGAGAAGAAGGAACTCCATCAGGCTGGGCAGGTAACCCCACGGCTTAGCCTTCCCCTGGGGTTCCCACTGATCAACAATCCCAGGCAAGTGGTGGCATCAACGAAGCCTGAAAACTGATTGAAAGCCCAGATGGCTGCTCCACTGCTCAGAGGACCGCTGGATCTCTGGAAAGGAAAATCCACAGCTAGCTGGCTTCCAAGGAAAATGTATTTGGCATTGTGGGAAGTCAGCAGAGAATAGCTGCTGGGGACAGAGGGGACTTAATAGAGACCACTGACATTTCTGCACAATAACCCAGCCTCTCCCCACTCCCCACAGAAGGAAAAGCCTGATTAGGATGAGAGGTGGGGAAAGAAGAGCGATAGACGTGAAAGAACTAACCGTATTGTGGATTTCATGTTAGGGTGACAACGGACACAGGTCCAGTGATGCCCCTGCTGGAAGCGGGCCATGAGCTGGAAGAGGAGAGGAGTCCATCCTTCAGCCCCCAGACAGAACACAACTCTGCCATAAGACTCGTTTTCAGACTTCTGATCTCCAGCGTTATAGAATAATAAATTTGTGTTGTTTGAAGCCACGCCGTTTGCTGTAACTTGTTACAGCAGCCATAGGAAACTAGCATAGGCATCTTTACAGCACCATATTCCACAGCAACTCACTTGTACACATCCATTCACTCCATCAATGCTCATTCCCATGGGAGACAGCCATAAAAAAGACAGACGCATCCCTGCCATTGTGAGCCTACAACCTATTGGAGAAGATGACATAAAACAAGATAGTTTCAGATTATTTCCTTCATATACTTTATGAGAAGCAGAGTGACCCCACAGGGGCTGTGGAGGGGCTGCTATAGGGAGTAGTCAGGGAGGGCCTCTCTGAGGAGGTGACATTTGGGCTGAATCCAGAAAGATGAGAATGAGCTGGGTATGGAAGAACTAGAGAGCCCATTCCAAGCAGAGAAAACAGTGAATGAAAAGGTCATGAGGAGGACTTCCTTGGTGGCACAGTGGTTAAGAATCCGCCTGCCAATTCAGGGGACAGGGGTTCAAGCCCTGGTCTAGGAAGATCCCACATGTCATGGAACAACTGGGCCCATGCGCCACAACTACTGAGCCCATGCGCCACAACTACTGAAGCCCGTGCACCCTAGAATCCATGCTCTGCAACAAGAGAAGCCACCTCAGTGAGAAGCCCGCATGCTGCAACAAAGAGTAGCCCCTGCTCGCCACAACTAGAGAGAGCCCACACGCAGCAACGAAGACCCTACGCAGCCAAAAAATAAAAAGTAAAACAATTTTTTTAAAAAAGGCCATGAGGAGGAGAGATCTCCAGATAGAGAAAGGAAATCCTTATAGATGGATAAAGAGGCAAGTGGTATTGCCTTAGGTGGGAGGAGATCACGTAAGGGGCCAGACTACTTCCGGGGCCAGATCATGGAAACTGCTCAACAAATGTGAAATAAAGGAGATCTATGTGAAATCTTACATACGCTGATTATGTGAGACATCGTAGGGATTGATTCTGTGAAGAACATGTACTCTTCTCCCATTTATAACTGATACATACAGCTCTTCTTCCCCATCAGAATGAAAAATTCATTACATTTAAAGACCATTTAAAAATACTAACATTGTGTTCGGTTGATCAATCAATTAATTTGGTGTAATTTCAATGCCAGGCTACGTTGTGGATGAATGGAGTAAAGGGCTGCTTGGAAAAGGAACTGAATACAGAAAAAAAAAATATTTATTTTGGAAAATAGGAAGTGCGAAAGTCTGATGATTCCCTGCAGAGTGAGAGGGGCCATGGGTGTCCAGGGTGGATCTGGGTATCACTGGGAATCACAGTATGGTTCTGTTTTGTAGATAGTGATGAATATATGGTTCTGTGAACACTGAGATGCCAAAATCCTATAGAACTCAAACACCCACTCACTTGACTATTTGAACTTTATTTAGCTGCATTATTCAGTTAAAAAAAAATGTGCTCCAAAAATTCCACTTCTAGGAATGTTATCTAAGTGGTAGGCACAAAGATTTACCCATAAAGATATTCATAATGTCATTTTTACAGTGGCAAAGAAACAAACACAAAATTCATAGATGGGTAAAATAATTTATAGAACATTTGTAAAGTGGATTATTATGCAGTCATTAAATTTTGTGATAAAAGAAAAATTACAATAGTTAGAATTTATTGAGCCCTGTCTTGTAAAGTCTTAAAGGAGAGCCCAGCATGTTGTATCAGCTCATTTAATCCCCATGATGACCCTATGAAGTATACATTAGTATTAGTCTTTTCTTTTCAGATGAGAGAATAAGGCACAGAGATGTCAAGTAACTTGCCTAAGGACACGTTGCTAGTAATTCTGAGGGGAGGTAAGAAAGCAAGAGAAATTGAGCAGCAATTTCTAAAATGGGTCCAATATCTAAAAATGAATCATAAACAGAAACATTGAAAGCCCATTGTTACATTTTACCAAATCAGTGTCAGTGTTCACACAACACATCCACACCTCTCTGAGGTATTACAGTCTCCAAGACAGATGTTGTGTTGCTTAGAGCACTGTTCCTGGCCTCCAGTTCCAGACGCACAGCTCTAGACAAAAGTGCTTAGCTGGTGTGAAGTGGGAAAGGAGGAAGTGAGTAATTCTTAGTGGCAGACCTCAATTTCTTTCCCTCCATGAAACCCACAACCCTCTGAGGTTTAACTGAAACATGATGACTTCCCCCTGGTCTGTCACTGAGGTTTCCATCCAAGAATGCCGGCACTGGAAAAGGGTCTTGGGGGATATCTCATCCAACCCACACATGCTGCAGAGATTCCAGAACAGGACTCTTCTCTTTCCATGATGGAATTTTCCTTCCCTGGGAAAAGAGATGCCTCAGACTCAGCAAATCATATCTGTCAAGTACTGTCATTTGTAGAGATAGAACAGTTTCCCTTGTTTGAAGGTCTGTGGTAGATTAGAGATGACCACAAATTTTTGGACACTTCTCCCATTGACAAGGGGAATGAAAAGGAGATCTATGTCCCTACTTTTACATCTAAGTGGGCTCCATGACTGTTTGCCCAATAGATTGTGACAAAGTGGCACTGTGTCATTCTCTGGGCTCAGGCCTTAAGAGACTGGCATCCTCCACTTCCCGTCTCTCACAACATTTGCTGATGGATTCCAGCCACCTGGCTGTGAGAAGCCCAAGCCACAGGAAGAGGCTGTACATGGAGGCTCTGGTCAACAGCCCCAAATGAACTCCCAGCTGAGAACCTGCATCCACCGCCAGGCATGCGAGTGCACCATCTTGGATGTCTGGTATAAGTTGAGCCTTTAAATAATTCCATCCCCAGCCATGCAGACCACAGCTGCGTGAAAGAACCCATACAAGAGCTGCTCAGGTGGGCTCCCCTGGTGGTGCAGTGGTTGAGAGTCTGCCTGCCGATGCAGGGGACACGGGTTTGTGCCCCGGTCCGGGAAGATCCCACATGCCGCAGAGTGGCTGGGCCCATGGGCCATGGCCGCTGAGCCTGCGCATCCGGAGCCTGTGCTCCGCAACGGGAGAGGCCACAACAGTGAGAGGCCCGCGTACTGCAAAAAAAAAAAAGAAAGAAAGAACTGCTCAAGTGAGCCCAGCCAATCCACAGAACCACGGTAGATAATAAGTTGGTGTTTTAAGCCACTAAGTGTTGAGATAGTTTGGCTGCAGCAATAGTTAACCAGACAGAACGAAGGCCCATTCACATGCCTTCCACCTGGAATGTCAGTACTCGAAAGAGAAAAAGAAAAGTCTTTGGAGTCATTATTTCATTCGACAAACCTGCATTGAGTATTTCCGTGGTCCAAGAAATGTTCAAGATGCAATGAACAGAATAAACACGGTCCCTGTTCTCGTGGAATTTACAGTCTAGCATGGAGTGGAGGGGGAGAGAAAATAGCAGGTAATGACAAAGGCCATAAAGAGAATTGAAATAGAGAAATAAATGTAACCTTGAACTGTACATATTTGTTTATATTAATATTGCTACTTTCTAGCTGCAAGCAACTAGCTTTCTTTCCGTTAATTTTATCTGGTATATCTTTTTTTTTTTTTGCGGTATGTGGGCCTCTCACTGTTGTGGCCTCTCCCATTGCAGAGCACAGGCTCCGGACGCGCAGGCTCAGTGGCCATGGCTCACGGGCCCAGACGCTCCGCGGCATGTGGGATCTTCCCGGACCGGGGCACGAACCCACGTCCCCTGCATCGGCAGGCAGACTCTCAACCACTGCGCCACCAGGGAAGGCCTCGTGTGGTATATCTTTTTCTACCTCTTTAATTTCAAACTTTTTGTGTCAGCTTATGTTTTACTCTTGTAAACCAGATACAATTTGGATTATACATCTTCTAATGGTTGCACTCATGCATTCATATTTGTTGTAATTATTGACATACTTTGGATTTATTTTGTCCACATTGTTTTCTATTTTTTTAACTATGCTTTTGCTCTTATTCTCAATAATTGAATCTCTTCTACCACAGCTCTTCCAAGTTTCTCTCCAAGCCCAGTTTCTGCTTAAACATCTCCAAGCTCTGATGTATCTGTTAGATACTATACTGGTAAATAACAAAATTCCCCGTGAATTTCTACCCAGTGGTCTTCATGTTGAATCCACACAGAGTGAGTCCCATCTACCTTGGATCTGGCCGCCTTGCAAATACTCTAATCTGTCCAGCGTGCTCGTCCTGTCCCAGGTCCTCTCTCTTTAACACCGTCTGTCTCCTCATCCTTTCCCCAGGACTCAGTTTCAAGAACCATTATTCTATTTTGCTGTCACCCCTTTAAAGCATGGTGGCCACATCTGAAAGAATTGACCATGGAGTAATCTGACCTCTTCCAAGAAAAATGAGACTATTTCCTCCCTCATTTAAAGAAAACAGAATCATCACAGGGGCTAAGCTCGCACTGGCTCTGGGAGCTGAGGCACATAGCAAACTCACTGTCAACCAAAGTCTCTGCATCATGTCCCTGCTGTGATGCCCCCTCTCCTCCACCTTTTGTGTTACAGCTGAATTGTCTTAATGCAAGTACCAGACTGCACAATTATCCCAACTGAGACTTCATCTCATTAGACTCAGTGCATTGCTCCAGGCTGTCAAGATATTTTTGGATTTCTTCCAACACTGTGTCATCCACAGAAGGAGATGTCTTCTTTGTTCAGACTTCTCTCCCTGTGGTTTCCATGGCCCTAGTCCAATCATTCTTTACATTTTTTGTCTTATTTACTGGTAATATAGTCACACCTGTTAGCAGTGTGTGGTGGGTGGCTACGGGAGGGGAGAAAGGTACCCACAGAGAACCTGTGCTTAAAGCCTCTCTCCCAGCTTAAGGAGTAAAGCTCTCACCTAATGGGTGTGAGTAGCCATCTGTGGGAACCAACGGACAGGTTGCTAATGTGGGACAGAAAAGTCTGAGGACGTCCAAAAGACCAACCAAGAGAAACCCCAGGAAGGCAGGGGGTCGTTGTAATTGGCATGTCATGAGCAGAAATATGCTCAAGTGTATCATAGCCTGTAACGGTGGGTCGGTCATGGCAATCAACATTTTTTTAAAAATAGAGACTCTTAGGGCTTCCCTGGTGGTGCAGTGGTTGAGAGTCCGCCTGCCGATGCAGGGGCCGCAGGTCTGTGCCCCGGTCCGGGAGGATCCCACATGCCGCGGAGCGGCTGGGCCCGTGAGCCATGGCCGCTGAGCCTGCGCGTCCGGACCCTGTGCTCCACAATGGGAGAGGCCACAACAGTGAGAGGCCCGCGTACCGCAAAAAAAAAAAAAAAAAAAAAATAGAGACTCTTAGAAGCAAACTCTGTTTGTGTCCTAGATTTGACCATGTTACGGGCTAAATTTTGTCCCCTCAAAATCCCTATGTTGAAGTCCTAACCCCCAGTATCTCAGAATGAGTATATGGAGATGGGGTCTTTAAGCAGGAAATTAAGTTAAAATGAGGTCATTAGGGTGGGACCTAGTCCAAGATGACTGGCGTCCTTCTAAGAAGAGGAGATTAGGACACAGACACGCACAAAAGAAAGGCCATGTGAAAACACAGGGAGAAGACAGCCATCTACAAGCCAAGGAGAGAGACCTCAGAAGAAACCAACCCTGCTGATACCTTTATCTTGGACTTCCAGCCTCCAGAATCGTGAGAAAATAAATGTTGGTTGTGTGAGCCCCTGGATCTGTAGTACTTTTTTTACAGCAGACCGAGCAAAACACTATCACTGCAGAGGCTAAGCTTGCACTAGCTCAGACCATAATAACTCGTCTGGCAAGGCCACCTCTGAGTGGCAGTGACTCAAGCCACCTTCCTGATATCAAACAGCTTCCTTTGTACTGACTCTGGGCTCCCAGGAAACCACCTTTTCCGTGACTTTTCTTGAGGTCAGGCTGGCTCCAGCATTTACTTCACAGGCACATTTCTCTGAAATCTGGCAGACGTGTTCCATGCGTGTGGACATCACATCAGTGAGCACACCTACAAGCATCTGTGCCCAGTGACTACAGCTCCAGGTAGACACGGGCACCAGCCTTGGAGAGACAGGCAGATCTGCAGCCTAAGGGAAACCTCAGCCTTGGGACACGGACAAAATAGAGTTTGTGACGATGCAAAATTGAAAGCCAGACCCAGGACGTTAGTAAATGAGCCAAGATTGGGCCATTTATGGGGCTGTCCAGGTGGCCAGACGGCGATGCTCTGGCATAGGCGATGCTCTTATCGCCTGTGTTCTTGGAAAGGCAACAAAACTAATGCAGTCTAGAGATGGTGACTGTTTGCTTTTCAAAAGCAGAAACGATTTAAAAATTCCGTCGGGCCTGAAGGAAGCTGATGGGGAGGGGCTGTGTCTGTGGACTGGGAGGAATTAGGTCCCTGGGAGGAATTAGGTCCCTCTGGACCTCTGGGCCCCTACTTGAGTCCTGCCTAGCGCTCACGTAACTGGTCCAGCATGAGAGTCTCCTAGTCAAAGGAGTTCTGGGGATGGGGATGGGGGGAGGGGCAGGGGTGTGTCTCAGACATTTGGTACTTTTTTGTTTTACCCATTTGAGACCAGAATGGAGGCTCAATACTTTCCCAGCGGCTTCTCTGGCCTCTGGGCGCTGGTGAGAAAGGTCCTGTGACCAGGGAGGTGCCTCCCCCGCCACAGACCTGGTCTCGGGGCCTTCGAGAATCTAAGTGCTCTCCCCGAAACGTCGGGGTCCTATCTGGGCTCCTTCCTACGCCTGGCCCTTCCTGGAGAAAGGCAAATTGAATCTTATCATTCTCCCTGCCCACCACCTCAAGATCATTCAAGGGTTTCCAACTCCCCTCCACGGTCTACAGGACCCCCCCTCGCCTCCTGGGGCTCTGACTGCAGTCCCAGCCATGGGACGGCCGCCATGCCCTCTCCCCCTCAGGACCTCGCAGATGTCTCCCCAGGTCGACCCCAGCCTCCTCCTCAGGGCACTTCCTCCTTCCCCACGGAAGCCTTCCCAGTGAGGTCAGGTGCCCCAGTCACATGCTCAGGTCAGAGCCCGCTCCAGAGTCTGCAGGCAAACACTCTTCGGGGGGACAGGTAAGCGACCAGCTCCCACACTAGACAGTGAGGACAGAGACAAAAGCAGAGTCTCCCTCCATGAATACCAGCCAGTGAGAGAACTGACAAATCAGCCCCCCCGGGGACCCCAGCATCATAAGTTAGAAGCAGCCACTTGCCACCTACTTCGGACATGATTCCCATAGGCTCATTTTCTTTATTTTGTTCAAGCTCTGTGGTCAGCAGTATCAGATTAACCACCTAACAGAAAGGTTAGGGCATTTATAGGCAGGTGTAAATGACAGCTATGAGAATCAATGCTCATAGCTGACAGTAAGAAAAAAAATACTAAAGCAAGGCAAAAAAGACAAGATCATTCTCTTGAGGGCTTGAGATTATCATTGGAAACAGCACACAATGATATCCCCTGGACTCCAGGTGGGGTGAAGATGCTTCCCTACACTGAATGGCCAGTGGCTGCCATTTTATTGCAAAGTCAAATTATTGTCCTTGCATTCTCATCTTAAAGGCAGAGGTAACATATGCAGTGCATGCTGGGTGGATCTCCACCTCAGAGCATCACCATGTTTTGGCACTTCAGTGACGGAGGACAGGAACTGGCAGACTTTTTCTTTGCAGGCTGTACAGCCTCTGTCATGATAACTCAACTCCGCCATCACAGCATGACAGTAGCCGTAAACAACACTAAGCAAATGGGCATAGCTGGGTTCCAATAAAACTTTATTTATAAAATCTGGTGGTGGGCCAGATTTGGCCCCTGGCTATAGTTTTCCAACCTATACCTAAGACATTCACACTATGAGCTCCTCACTTACCACTAATGTCAGATGAGGGAGTGAAGGGACATTGCAGTCTGGGGACTTCCAAGTCTTCATTGGCTTAGCTGTCGTCCATCAACTCCTCGGCTGGCTTCTTTCCCTCTGTACCCTGCTAGAGCTGGAGGTGAGATCTGCAGATTCTCCTCTGTGCCCTGGACCGCATCCCAGGTCCAGAACTACTAGACCATTGTGGGGTCTGCACGAGTCAGCCATTGCAATGAGAATTCTTATACGGCAAAGCCCACCGCCACCTTCGGGGAGGAAACCCTAGGATAACGAATGGTGTTATTAATGAGTCTCCCTCCCTGACGAAGAGCTCTGCTTGGCTCTTAAAAAACTGCTAATTAAAGGCAATACCCTTAGTCAAACAAAAGGAGCTTGTTTTGCCACTTTATTCTAACTGTGGGCATTAATCTAAATGAAGCATCCTCACGAAGAAGTCGTGATACAAAATGCACCTGCATGAATTCTTCTTATTTACCTTTGTGAGTCCTCCAGCTCTGTTATTGTTATTTGCCCAAGTTGGGCCTCCTTCTCTCCCTTTCTTTCCCTCTTTAAACTTCAAGCATCGTTGCCAAGACTAAGCTTAACACCAAAGTTAATTAACCATAAATTAATTGCCACCCTAAAGAGTCAGTCCTGGAAATGACTCCTGTGGCCATTCAATTGAGACTTTATTGAGACACATAAAAGGTTCTGTTAATGAGAGGATCAGAGGATGTGAGCCTGCCGTAAGCACACAAGAGCAGCCGGGCACTGTTCCCCTCTTGACAGCCAGCTGAAGATGCAGTGAAGTAACCTGTGCTGTAACAACAGAGAAAACATCACACAGAGAAAATTGCAAGGAGAAGCAATTTCCTCTTAAAGAACATGAGCCATAGCTTTGGAATTCAGGAACAGCCAGGTCGACGAGGCCTCACTGGATGGCGATTTCTGGGCAGTTCATTTTGGTCTAGGTTTCCCTGAATATCTGTATTTCCGGAACATATTTAGAAAAGAAAAGAAGGGCTGTTTTGGATGATATGGGGAATGGCCCGGAGGAGGACAATTTCAGATGCTTGTTAAACAGACCTCATCACAATGAGGCGATAAAATAGGTCAAGTCGATGGGCTTCAAAGGAATTTAGGATCATTCTGAAGCCTTTAATCACAAGGTTGAATGTGCTATAAATTTAAAAATTAAAATTAAATCCAATTACTAAGCCTTCTCTTCAGCACAGAGACTCAGAGGACTTGTAAAACAGAAGCTGCTTCTGGCAGCTCCATAAATGCCAGCATCAAATTTGGGAAGAAATCAAGACTTTTTTTTTTCAGAAATATTTAGAAGAAAATCCCAAAGGAAGACTAAAGTTGAACAAAGGGGAAAATGTGGTGTTCCGCTTTCATCTGGGATGTAGAAAGCTGGAAAAAACATTATTCCTACCGAAATGATGAGAGCAAGCGGATACATTACAAACTCATAACATAGTTTGATCTATCAGCGACCTGGGGGTGCAGGGCAATGAAGTATCCTGAAGTCCAAAGAAATGAAGGTAGCTCCAAGGCAAGGTGCAGACATCTGCTCACCTGTAGCACAGCATGAGAGGAGGAGATGCTGAGATCATATACGTAGGTAAGAAGAATTCAGCTACAATTCTAAGGAACTACAAAATGTTGAAAACTGGGCTTGCACAAGAGCGTAGAACCTCAGCAGACACCAGGGGAGTTTGCACCCACTTGCAGGCTCTTCTCCACAGACTTCTGCAAATGCTTACAAGAATGGTCATGGGTTGGGGAGGAGACAGAAAATAGCTTCCTCAGTGGTACAGGCCTGGAGGAAGGGAGCAGGTACAGATGCAGGAAAGACGCGTAGCCCCACTTGGACCCTATGCCACTGGGAACAAAAGTCTTGAACCTCTGGGAGAAGGACAGTAAGCCCTATCTCCTACAGAGCACAAGAGAAGAACCACTGAGGGCTAGAAGGGGGTAAAAATAAAAACCCTCTACTCCTGAGGTACGGAAGTGAATGGTACAAGTGTGTAGAACTTTGCATACTTCTTCCCTTTACTTGCCCTGATCCCCCTCTGCCATTATTAACCACAACTACAGCCAACCCAACAATCTCACTCTTAGTTGGCTGTTGAGAAGAACAAATATTAAATATGTAAAAATATTGACACTAAACCCAATTTCTAGGCAATTTTGCCTCTCTAAACTTATCATTCAATTCGTTTTGCATTTCTTTACAGTTAAATAAAATAAAACACATCAACTGACAGTTAATATTTACATCACTGCCACTAAATCATCTGTGAGAATGCACAAGTGCCAGGTGGCTGCCTGTTGAGTAAAACTCATCCAGGCAGTGCCTACAGGATGCCAAGCAAGTAGCTGTACGTTGAAAACTTCAGCCTATTTGCTTTGTTGGACGTCACTATGCAAATGCTTTGACTGCTTCTGTAGAATCCGTTGCATGTTCTGTCAGGATCAGTTAATCAGAAAACCCACCCAGGCCAGCGGTACCCAACACCACCTTCATGGCTCCCACAGGGCAAGCAGGAAAACGGGGCACTCCACTTGGAATCACAAATCTAGTTTTTATCTAGATCTGTCATTTACGAGCCATATGTCCTGGGCAAGTTACTTCCCCTCACTCAGGCTCCAATTCCTCATCTGTAAAACAAGGAGGTTGGATAAACGTCCTGGTACCTGCCATCTGTCATATCCTATGTTCTCGGTAATTGGCCACCAGTTGTTTTGAAAATATGCATGTTAATTCTGGGTTAGCTCAAGACCAGGTAATGAAATGGGAGAACTTGGCTTTGGCTTTGAGCTTTGTCTGTGCTTCTGCAACTCCCCCAGCTTCCACCTCAGAACCGCTTTCTCCATCTTTCCCTCCATAATCTCACTTAGATTATTTGTACCAAGGTTAAAGCACTGGCAACCAATTAAACATTTACCCAAACTCAGGCTTGAAAATGAAAGAGGCGGAAGACTCAAGTAGTGTTATGAGTTGGGCACTGGAAGTGCCTAGTTCATACCCTGCTTCTTCCAGCTGTGTGATTCAGGCAGGTCGCACACACATTGTACATACTACGTGGGATTTTTATGGGCATTATATGAGAAAGTGTCTACAGAACTATGGCTGACATTTAATAAGGACTCAACAAATGTTAAATATTGTTATTGTTATCCCTCCTTAGCAAGAAATGATCAAAATCTGAAGATAGTAGAATTAAGTTATTTGATAGTGTGAATTGTTGTTCAGAAAATGTTCATTCTTTCCCTTCATGCTGTGGATAGAATATACCACCCTGTCTCATTGATATTGAGCTTGGTCATGTGATTTCCTCTGGCCAGTGAAATTTTAGTGGATGCGCAAGCAGAAGTTGTGAACATCCTTCCATAGTCTGGCTTGGTCTCTGGAATCTTCTGATCTCTGCCAGGAGAAGAACATGCCCCAGGCAGCCATGACCTGAGTTCAGCTTGAAAAGAAGCCCAGCCGCATTGCAGTGAACCCTTGAGGGTGAGAGTAAATGGTTATTGCTCTAAGCGTGTGGGTTCTGGATGGTTTATGACACAGCATTATTATGGAAATAGCTGACTGATACAGGTTGCAATGATGCTATTGTTGGTCAAAGCCTGGAAATGAGGGAAGCCTTTCAGGTGTCAATCATGTTTCCTGTCCTGCCTTGTGCCTATGCATCCACCTCCTTTCTAGTGCTCTGTGCTTGGAGATTTACACCCGCCCCCCCAGGAAAATCTTCATTGAGCACCTCTCTGCCAGGTCTAAGCAAATAATGCAAACAAAATATTATCCTTACCCTCTTATTGTCTGATGACAGCCATGGATAACTTAACAGGAAATAACAACTCAGAGGGTTAGAAACTATGATTTTTAAAAAAGGCTTCTCTGGTGGCACAGTGGTTGAGAGTCCACCTGCCGATGCAGGGGACATGGGTTCGTGCCCCGGTCCGGGAAGATCCCACATGCCATGGAGCGGCTGGGCCCGTGAGCCATGGCCACTCAGCCTGTGCGTCCAGAGCCTGTGCTCCACAACGGGAGAGGCCACAGCAGTGAGAGGCCTGCGTACTGCAAACCGCCCCCCCCCAAAAAAATGTCAGACTGCCATGGGACCAAACAGAAGGGACACCTGATCCAGGTTGTGGGATGAGAGAAGGTGGCAAAGTAAAAACTGAGACCTAAAGAATGGGCAGGAGTGACTAGACAAAGAGTGGAAGGAAGCATCTCACACCAAAAACGATGTAACAAGGCATAAGCCAGGCAAAGCCCATCTTTCAAGATGGAGTTCCTGCTCCAAAACCCCTGCTTTCCTCTCTTGGTAAGCTGGGTTAAACCACAGAGAACACTCAAGAGAGATTAGTGTTTGTCTTGCTCTCTCTTGGGGAGCGGTTTGGAAATACCCTTGCTGGGGCCCACTTCTGGAAATTCTGAGTTAGCACATCTTGGAAGTGGCTCAGGCAATGTGCTTTGTAAATAAGCTCTCAGATGATGCTGAAGCTAACCCAGTTTGGGAATCACTGATAAGATGCTTCCTCTATGTTTCTCCTGGGTACCACCCTGCTCCTATGAGCCAGGATGACTGGAGGAGCCATCTCTTAAGCCCATCACACCAGGGGAAGAAAGAGCCTCCTGGGGGGCTCTCCGTGGGGGGGAGTGGGCAGTAACCTCCCTGCTCTTCCCACTGAAAGCTCCCAGCCTCAGTGACTGGAAGTTTCCAGAGTTGCCAGATACCCGTATCTACCAGACGATTTATAGCTGGGGCTTTGTGGTTTCCACTCGCAGGATACAGCAACGAAGAGTCTGCACAGGAAAGAGCTTGGTTTGGGCTGGAGGGTGCAGGGAGATTCTAAATCTGGAAATTTGATATCACAGTGCTTCTGAGCTTTTAAACCCAGACTGTCAAAGGGAAAGTGGATTGCGGCAATTGACTCAATCATATTCCTGGAAACCAGAGTTTACTTAAACCATTCATGAAGCTGACTGAACTCAACTGTGTTCCCACACGTGTGATTCCTGTTTCTGACGCCCCCTTCATCCAGCCACACACTCACACAAACACACACACTCACACAAGCAGGCGTGCACACACTCTCATGCCCACACATTCACACCCTTTCACTCACAAACTCACACTCACACCCCGACACACACTCAGCTGCTGAACCCGAGGAAGGCGTGAAGGTCAGAGGCACCCCTGAACTTCAGCATAGGCAGCACTGATTCATACGTGAGCTGTCAAAACGGAGCATCTCGTTAGGGCAGCACAAAGCGACTGTGAGTTTATGATCTTTGGTAGCTCAGACAGCTTCCTCCGCCATCATCTTTTCTCTAGGAGAGAAAATCATTCGACTCTCTGTTGAAAATCTAATTTCCTGTCAGGCGGCCTGATTTCAGGGAGAAGAGGGAGGCGGGGGGAGGTGGTGGTTGTACGTGCTGTGCTGTGTGCTGTGCAATGTGTGTGTGTCATATGGATGTATGCGTTGTGGGTTGTGTGTGAGGTAGATGGTATGTACGTATGTGGTGTACTGTGGGTGTGTTGTACGTGGAGTGCTAGTGGTGGTGTGTGTGCATGTGTGTGTGGTTGTGTGTTCGTGTTGTGTGTGTTACACATGAAGTCAACAGCATCCAGGGAAGCAGAACAATGGCTGAGAATCAAATGTCTCCCTAACGCCATATTGGCCAGGTTTTCCCATTTTTTTCAAGTATTCCTTCTGAAGGTCATTTTCACAGCTCAGACCTAACTCAAAGGTGAGTTTTTCTTTTCTGGAAATAGAAATTATCCAATCAATACACTTCTGAGCAACATCAGCGAATACGGTTAAGGGCAGATTAAAGTTCAAAATTTCCCATCAATTTCTATAAATGCACCAGGTTTTGAAATGTCAGAAGAGCTCCCTTCCCAGTGAGAAGCTCCTCTCCTTTCCGGGGAGGAATCTCCCAACTGGGCCACGTCGAGGCAGCTGTGAACATCAGACGTTCTCTTCCCACGGACCTTCCTGTGGGTCAAAGGGCAGGTGCAGAATTTCTCTTTTCCAAACAAGCTTTGGTTTTCCTGTTGGATGTGTCTCCTGAGGCCCACGTTTAGAAGACCTTTGTGAAGGAAAGTCCAGGAATGGAGAAATGGATGCGCTCCATATCCTGCGGGCAGCAGGCCCTTTGCTAACTCTGCTGACAGCAGAGGGTGGAAGGCGGTGCCAGGGGACGGGGGGCGGGTGGGCATCACGCTTCACTTTGAGAGTCATGTCACGCCACCTTCCCCGCCGGGCAGAGCGATGGAGGGGACGCAAGTGTAAGCGGGGTTGATGGCCGCCTGTTTATCTGGGGCTCCTCCAAGAAAGAAAAAGCAGAGCTGTCCCTGGGCAAAATATCCAAGGAAGTGGCCCAGGAGGGTCCGTGATGGTCATCCCAAAATAGCCCAGCATCTACTTCGACCACCTCAGCCCCAGTTTGCTCCCCCCGATCCATTCTCCCCCTTTCCTTGAGCCACCCTCTGCCCCAGGAGGCTGGCCAGTGTGGACCCCCTCAACCGGGGCCACTGGCTTCTGGACTTTGGTGGGCTGAGCCATGGGGAGACCAGGCAGGAGGTGGGGAGGAGGAACAGAGTGAGGTGAGGGCATTCCCCCTGCTCCCTTGGATGGAATCACCATTGGCAGGCTGCCTACCTTCGATGACCCAAGATTGGAGCTTAGAGAAGCAGTCCAGGCCCATTGCTGTCCTGTCCCTCAGGCGTGGGAGAGAGAACACCCAACTGGCACCAGCCCCAGGATGGTGCACTGCCCCTGGCACTTTCCCTACATCTTCCTCTCACCTTTGCAAGTAGCCCCTTATCAAAGTCTCCTTGAATGACCCAACCTGCATGCACCACCTCTGCCTTGTCAGGACTAACGGATACACCCAGGTCATACAACACCGCCTCTTTCATTTCCCCACCTTTAAATTTTCATTTCATCCAAGTTTCAGGAAAAAACATGCTCAATGAACCAATTCATGCCTGTACCCTGTTAATCCTCAAGGCAGCTTGTCACACAACACCTCTCACATTGGCTGCTATCATCCCAATGCCAGCATCTCCAGCCAGCTCTGCCCCAGAGTCCCCATTCCCTTTCTTCTCTGCTCTCGCTCCCCCAGCCATCCTCCTCCTTCAGGACCTTTCTGCTCTGCCTTCTGGAATCTTCATTCCTTTGAAAACCTATACCCCAACATCTCCATACCCTCTCAGAATACTCCTCCCACCTCCTGGCTCCCCATCAAGGACATGGTCTTACTGGTAACCCTCTCCAGGGTGTTTGTCATCGCCAGGGCCCCCGGCTGGACCAGGAGCAGTGATATTTCTGCATCTGCACTGCAGCTTCCCAACCACGGCACTTCCACGCTCACACAGAACTCTTCACAAGTAGCCTACAGGACAGTGACCAACGTCGAAATGTCCCCTCGGAACTTAAGGCCAGCCCCCAACCTTCTAGCTGTCTCCCTAACCCTAGACTTTGTCACCAAGTTTCAGTCTCTCTCCAACAAATCCTCACTCTTCCATTGATTTTTCAAAAACCTGATACATGTTGTGTCCTTGAGGGTAACGAGTCCCCACTCTTTCATACTTGACCAGGTTCTGTGACTCAGAGACCCCAGCCAGGGAGCTCCAAAGTGACTGTCATTCAGCTTCCAAAGGACCAGCTAAAACACTGTGTGAAATACAAATAAGAAAAAAACCAATCTCATCAATGGACTCTGCATGGCTTGCCCAAGAACAAGAAAAGAGATGCATTAGGGTTTGAGAAAGAGATTGGTCATTTCAGCTAATAGTGTTTTACTGATTCTAAACAGTCATTATGAACTTGATTTAAAGGAAATGTCTCTCTTTTTATTAGGGATGGAGCTGCATTTATGAGCATCTAAAAATAAGATAAAAGAACACACGTTTCTTGCTTTAGTGCCATGACCGAAGCCTACTATGATTTATTGTGATATTATTGATAAAACAATGCCTCGTCCTAGGAGAGCAATGTTTCTCCTTTTTCTTAGAAGGGTGACACCTATGAAGAGACTGTTGTATGGTCGATAAATGCAGAAGAGAAAGAAGTCTCCAGAGCTGGCCTCGGCCCCTAGTGATCTAGTGTAGGTCATCAGAAGACTGCTAAACCAAACAAGTTAGACGTGAGCTTGAAGTAGTCATGTGGCATGTGTTAGCAGCTCCAGCCTGGCAGGGCTCTCAGCGAGATCAGAATGGGTGCTGAGGACATGGGTGCAACTAGAGATTATCACACTAAGTGAAGTAAGTCAGAAAGAGAAAGACAAATACCATATGATACCACTTATACATGGAGTCTAAAATATGGAACAAATGAACCTATCTACAAAACAGCAATAGACTCACAGACATAGAGAACAGACTTGTGGTTGTCAAGGAGGTGGGGAGGGATGGATTGGAAGTTTGGGGTTAGCAGATGCAAACTATTATATATAGAATGAATAAACAAGGTGTTACTGTATAGCACAGGGAACTATATCCAATATCCTGGGATAAACCATAATGGCAAACAATATATATATATATATATATATATATATATATATATATATATATATATATATATATCTGAGTCACTTTGCTATAAGCAGAAATTAATGCAAAATTGTAAATCAACTATACTTCAATAAAAATTTCTTTTAAAAAGAATTTTTTTAAAAACATTTAAACATTAAACATTTAAACATTAAACATTTTTTTAAAACATTCTTCTTTTTTTAAAAAAGAAGAAATTTTTTTTAAAAAGAAGAATTTTTTAAAAAAAAAAGAATTTCTTTTTTAAAAAAGAAGTTGCTTTGCTCCCCAGGGAGACACTGCCATTCATGCACAGCCTGGACCTAATTTCTACCCAATTTCAGGTACTCCTGTGGGGCTGCAAAAGTCCAAAGTTTGTGAATAATTGGTCATACAGGGGAGGACAGGGACACCCTGAAAAGCATGTGTGGAAACCTGGCCACCTGCCCAGCACTGGCCTCTCAGCTCCACCTCTTTCTCTGTCCATCACTGGATGCAGGTCTGAAGGGTCACCTGCCTTTTACTGGTTTTGTGTTTGGATGGAAGCAAAAGACAGTAATATTGACAGTTGGCATTTACTGAGCACTTGTTACATGCCAAATGCTGGGCTGAGGGCCTGCGCACCTCATCTCTCAAAAGGTCTGTGTGGGTTGTTATTTTTAGGGAGCTGACTCTCAGAGAGGTTAAGTAACTCTTGCAGGACCACATAGCTAGAGACACAACTGGTACCTAAACCCAAACCTGCCTCACTGTAAACTCCATGCTCGTAACTAAGCTCTTAACCACTCCAAGGTCTCAAGGCACTATCCCCACGAATGTCAAGGGGGGTGCCCCGTAGCAGTTATTTGACCATTGTTCATCGGATAAATATTTCTATGCGTCCTGCACTGTGTAATGCACTTTGTACATAAATACAACCAGTGAAGAAGCAGGCTTTGGGGCAGAAAGGCGTGTATATAAATACCTGGAACAAAGGAAGTGTGGGGTAAGTGTTAAGAAGCCCTAGGTGAATTGAGAAGCGGTAGAGACCACTGCAGCCGGGCAATTCGGGTACAGGTATGGGGACACAGGATGGAGACATGCAAAGTTAGGGCATCAGGCATCCCAGACAGAGGGGATGCTGAGCAGTGTGGAGATGTGCTGAACACATCCATGAACTGCTAACTCCCAGTTTGTCAGGAGACAATGTGTGTGGAGCAGGACACCCTCAGTGGGCATGAAAGGACAAACCCTCAGGGTATCCCTACTGAGCCAGGAAACCTGAATTTCATTTTCCCAGCAAGAAATTTTTAAGCAGAGAAAATGACATGATCCGAGCTGTGGTTTAGGGAGATCAAACTGAAGTCTTGGTGTGTAGGTTACAGTGGAGGGTGGCCAGAGCACGGGCAGTTAGGTGGGTTAAAAAAAAATGTAATTGCCCAGGAGAGAAGCACTGAGCATCTAAACCACAGCCACAGCAGGAAGATCAAAAAGGAGGGAAGGATGTACCAATGGAAAGGGATTCGAGAAGACATGGAACTAAAGGGAAATGGAAGAGAGGTAGAAGGGGGATGAGCTGAGCCCTTTAGGTTTTAAAGATTTGGGGTGGAAGGGCACCACGCAGAGGGAATTGTAGAATAAGAAGGTAGAAAAACCATCCCCCTTCACACGGAATCCATTGATGGATGTGGACTCCAGTGATGGTAGAAACACAAAGGTGAATGAAGGGTCCAGGGAAGGGAATAAAGAGAGAGCACAGAGGATTAAGGATGGGACTATGGGGACACAAATGCTTAGGAAGCATGCGATAGTCCAAGCAGTTGGAGATGACAAGGCTACACATTGTCACAGGGGCAACGGGAAGGGATGATGTCAAGAAGAGGGGCCAGGAAACTCAGTCAATTGCCAGGGAAGGAGCTGAGAGGATGGGACCTGAACACGGCTGACAACTTCAGCAAGACCTACCTTCTGGGCCAACCTGATCGAGGTTTCCAAGTGTAGAGACAGTGTTACTCTCCTGACCACCCTGCAATGCATGTCACACAACTTACGCAGGGAGGTTACTGAGCAACGTGAGATGCAGGATCAAGAAGTCACCACCCTCTCACTTATCTTCTCCCACCCACCAGCATAACAGAAGACATACCAACACACTGCTGGAAATGAAAAGGGCTCGCAAATGCTTCCCTGGAAAGTCGAGAAGATTGTGCAGCTCACAGCACACCTGAGAGTGAATGAGGAAGGGCAAGGGGGGTGGGGGATGGGCGGGGCAGGGGGAGGACACTCACCTGCCTTTGTGCAAAACGTGGGGTGAGGGAGTCTGCAGGAAGTCTCACACACACACACACACACACACACGGTTATCCTAGAAAACCACACAAATCGGGCTTCCCTGGTGGCACAGTGGTTGAGAGTCCGCCTGCCGATGCAGGGGACACGGGTTCGTGCCCCGGTCCAGGAGGATTCCACATGCCACGGAGCGGCTGGGCCCGTGAGCCATGGCCACTGAGCTTGCGAGTCCAGAGCCTGTGCTCCACAACAGGAGAAGCCACAACAGTGAGAGGCCCGTGTACCGCAAAAAAAAAAAAAAAAAAAAAAAAAAAAAATTAAAAAAAAAGAAAACCACACAAATCATTTGGACCTGAGTAGGGCGGAATAAGGATGGATGGATGGTTGAAGGTGAAAAGATGGCAAACGGAGGACCCATTGATTCAGCCCCATAGCTAACCTGAGAGCCTGCTCCCCGGGCTGCAAGAGGTAGGGATGACCCTCGGAAGAGACACAGCAGAGGGGACCCCACCAAGCGCTGCTGGGGGAGGCAAGCCTTTCCTTAGAAAAAATGAAGGGTTGTTTAAACAGTCAAGGTGAAATACAACCAGTCTAAAGGTGTCCCTTTCCCTCTTGACAGTGACTAAAAGATGAGAGCAGTGACCTGAACAGTTTCTGATGGGGCCCATCTCATCCAGTAATCCCCAACAAGTGTCAATAGAGAGAAAACAATCCCTGAGCATATTAAGAGACTGGCCAGTTCCAAAGGGACGATCAAGTCAATCAAAGTTAAGTCCAGTAAAAGAGTTGCTGCAAGCAGAACCAATTTTTTAAAACTCTACTATAGTCCCAGTGTGATTTGGAAAGACTTTACACCCTTAAAATCAAAGCTGTCTTGAAAAATGAGCCACCTCGAATCAAAAGGAGACCTTCATGGTCAGAAGATTTTCACTTACCAGTGACAGTCAACAGTAGATGGTAAGCTGCAAAAAGCAAACAGTAGCCCAATAGAGCAGATGGGAGACTGCTTCCAAAACTATAAAGAAAAAGATAACATGGGAACTGAAAAAATGAGAGATTAATTCCGTCATGTACATTCATGTAACCAGTACGCTTTGAGAGCCTGTTGGGTACCAGACCCTGTGCTGGGTGCTGTCATATTAATCAGGGAGCAAAAGAGATGAAGATCACATTCCAGCTGGAGCAGCAGACCATGAATCGAGGCTATGGCCAGTGAGGAGACAGGGAGTGAGTGCTACAGAAAAAGGGGGAAGTGAGGCAGGTAAGGGATTGGAGGTCTCGGAATGAGGGGGGAAGGTTCAGGTGTCAACAGGGTGGCCAGAGTGGACCAAACTGAAAAGATGCTCTTTGAGCAAAGAATGGCAGGGAGGGTCCTAGCATGGGGTTATTTGGGTGTGAGCATCCCAGGCAGAGGGACCAAGCACAGAGCCCTGGGATGAAAGGACCTGGCATGGCCGAGGAATAGTAAGGCACCCCAGGTGGCCATGAGTGATGGGGAGGATGGTGGCTGATGAGGCCAGGAGGTAATGGGAAGCAGGAGGGGGCACATATGTTGGCCTGAGGCCATCGTGAGAGTTATGGTTTCTATTATAATGAGAAGGGAAAACATCTCTGTGAGATTAGTTTTGAGCAGAGGAGTGACCTGATTTAATTTAATTTTAAAAGGATCACCCTGTGTTGAGAAAAGATTGGGGTCAGAGAGGAGACTGGGAACAGGGAGGCCAGCTCAGTAACAGGAGAAAGATAACAGTAATGTAAAACTGGGCTGTAGCAAAGGGGTGCTGGTAGGTGATCAGTCTCTGGATAAATTCCAAAGCCAGTCCAGTGCTAATAAGACTTCTTTGTGGTTTTGATGTGGGGATAAACAGAAAGAGAGGAATGAAGAAGGTTTCCAAATTTTCTGGCAGGAGTTACTGGAAGCCTGAAATTGCCGTCACCAGAGACGGAAGGATGCTGGCAGGCAGGTCAGGGGACCGCATGCATCAGGAAGTCAGTTTTAAACATAATAGGTTGGAAACTCTGTTGGGCATCCAAGTGGGAAAGTCAAGTTGGAAGTCTGGAATTCCAGAGAGAGGTCAGGACTGAAGATGTAAATTCAAGACTCTCAGCTTCAGGATAAACCTCAACACACTCACAGCTGGCCTAGAGCAGGAAGCTGCATTCTGAGCCCTGTTATGTGGATATATTCTATTTACTCACAACATAGTACATTCGAACATGTTGTGCTCTGGGATTTTCATCCTCTTTGAGTCGGGTATTGCCACATATGTACAAAAAACAATTAGGCACTATGTCAAATGTTTTAAATGCTCAGAGCATCACCTCACTACAGAAGTGGCCGCTACAGTCTACTCACCTAAATTTGCATGTCCAATCGATATCCAGAGCTGTGGTACCACAAGGAAAAGTGCCCAGTCTGTACTCAATGAGGCCCTGGGGACGGACAAGCAAGTTCTTCATTTTGTTACAGAACCCAAGCTCATACTGCTCACCGCATGACAGGTCAATAAATCGAGAGACGAGTTGCTGGGGCAAGAAATAGCGACTTTATTCAGAAAGCCAGCAAACCAAGAATGTGGTGGACCAGTGTCCCAAAGAACCTCTCACCCAAGTTAGAATTCAGGCTTCTTTTATACTAAAAGGGGAGGAGTGTGGTTGGTTATTGCAAACTTCTTGGTGTCGGAATCCTTTGTTCTTACAGCTGCCCACATAGGTCAGGTCATGATGTTCCTATAAACCTCCAACAAGACAAATGTTATTCTCTGTTCTGCTTTTTATCTCTATATGAATGGAAAAGTGTTATACCCTTAAAGGTCAGAGCCTTGAGAATGGACTATTCTGTATATTTCTGTCTCTAGGCAACATTCTTAACTTGTAGAAAAAGCAATAGAATACAAAGGTTAAAGTAAAAGAAACAGATCCAATATGAAGTCAGATTTGTTCTTTCTTATTACAATTTTAGCCAGCCAGCCAATTATTGACATCACAAAAGATAACTTCAGAAGAAATCTATCGGCCAGTTAGTGATTAATACTAAATAGAATTACAAAAATGTCAGTAAGTGGGAAGGAATGTGGTAAAAATGGAACATACCTATCAAGTTATACAAAAAGACATGATACTCGCTGGGTGGTTTTTGCCCAGGACTGGAAATTCTTGAGTCTCTCTGCTTGTGAATGAGGCTGGACACCACTATGAGTGGTCAGGACAGACACCACTGCTCGGGGTGGAATTTATGCTCAGGCTCTGTGGATGGACCAATCTCTGTGTACCCACCGAGTGCCAGGCACTGTGTGAGGGCTACAGACACAAGATAAAACACAGCCCCCTTTTTCTTCTTCCCCCCAACTCCCTCTCCACCCCTGGCTTCACTCTGACCTTTTAGCCCAGGAAGATTGAGGACTGCTTCTCTGAGAAGAGTTCCACCAATCCCTTATTACCCCTTCCAATGCAGGAGAAAGGGGAAGTAGGCACACCCTGCTTTTGTCCTTGTTCCTTCTTTCCCCCACTTCTGTTGTAAATCCTGCAAAAAGGGAACAATTGGATTGGCCTAATTGACCTTGAAACCTACTCACTCTCAGGGAAAAGTAAGGGAGGGTGTCCTCCAAGCGCACTGCGAGCCTTACAAAGTATGAGGTCTGAATTCCCCTGGCCCCGCTAAGAACACTTGACACATGTGGCAATGTCTGGAGACATTTTCTATTATCTCCACTGGGCCTAGGGAGTGCTACTAGTGGGTGCATCTAGTGGGTGGGTAGAGGCCAGGGATGTTGCTAAACCTCACACAATGCATGGGACAGCCCCCCAGCAAAGAAGGACTCAGCCCAAAATGTCAATAGTGCTGAAGGTGAGAAACTTTGGTCCAAAGAGATGAAGCTGGATGTATGGAGAAAAAAGGCAAATCCTTCGCTATCCCTGGGGAAAAATTCAAACAATACTATATTTGCTGAAGGTGTAGTCGGCAGCATTACTTACATGTATTCTCTTCCCTTCTATCCTGATGCTATGACATTGGAAAAGCAGAGGTTACTGTGAGGGAATAAATGAGAGGCTGGCCAACCTTAGGCCGGTTTTTTAACCCAGCCTCACGACTGCACTAAATTTTTATACAGAACGTCTACCTCATCAGCTTCCTCATCATCTCCTCTAGTGTTGGAACTAGAAATGATTCTGCTACCAGAACACAAAGACTTTCTGAGATTGGTACCTGGAGGGTATTAAAAGGAAAAAGGTAATGAAAGCTGGCCAATGAAATTCTTTAAAGGATTCCTAAAAATTTAGCCTCACATCTTACACAGACTAATGGGTAAAGAAATTGGTTGGACATTTTAATCAGATGTCAAGCTTAATTTTTTGGAGTGTGTTATTACTTCCTTAATAAATGGAAATCTAAATTAAAACAGATATAAAGTCAGAGGTGATTTTTACATTCAAACTGCCTTATATGGTCAAAGGGTAGCTCTTTGTGAAGGCTCCTGTCTTCCCAAGCTGTAAATAATGTAGTAAAACATTAAGCGAGCCTTTGATTGTGGAAATTATTTCTGCTCCGTTCCTCTTGCTGCCATTTCAGCAGCTCAGGCCCATGGTTCAGACACTAAGGGTTACACCGCAGGCTGGTGGTTTGAGGACTTTTTTAAAGGTTTGTGGGTTGTGTGTGTTAGGTTTTTGTCTCTTGATTTTGCCAGCCATAGAAAGTCACATGAGTAGAGACACAAAAGGAAATGATTTCCTTTGGTGTCTTTGGTAGCAGTGCCATGTCTCCAGTAAGCTTTATATAATGAATTTGTTACCGAATACAAGTTTGTATGCCCGACGCACAGTGAGGCCAAACAGAAATGCTGGAGTTTGGAGCAGAGAAAGGTTTACTGCAGGGCCATGCAAGGAGAAAGGGTGGCTCATGCCCAAAAAAATCCCGAACTCCCCAAAGGGTTTCAGCAAAGTGTTTTTAAATTCAAGGTGAAGGATGGGCATTGTTGGTTGTTGCGGACTTCTTGGTGTCGGCATCCTTTGTTCTTGCAGCTGTCCACGTAGGTCAGGTCACATTGTTCCTGTAAACCTCCAAGACAAATGTTATTCTCTGTTCTGCAACTTTTGTCTCTCTATGAATGGAAGAGTGTTATACCCTTAAAGGTCAGAGCCTTGCGAATGGGCTCTCCTGTGTATTTCAGGCTGTAGGCAACACAGAATACAAAGGTTAAAGTAAAAGAAGCAGATCTAATATGGAGTCAGATTTGTCTTTCCCTATTACAAGCTTATCTTCCATGACATTTGTTTTCCAAAAGTTAGGGTCTCTCTTACAGAGAAGCTGTAGCGAAGTCCTACATGTAGTCTCCTTCAACATCATTCAGGTTTTTGCAACACCACCCGAGATACAGAGTGGGAGAGTATATGCTAGAGAGATCCAGCCCACTGAGAGCATGCAGTCAGCTACCAGAAGCTTCTTCATTCAGACTTGTATCTCTGACTCAATGAGTCATTGACCCCTTTCCACTACACCTTATACGAGGCAGGTCTGACGCAGACCCAGGAAAACAGCAGGACATCAAGATGGTAAAAAGATTGACCAGGGCTCTCTCACTGGTCACAGGTGGTACAAAGGGGTGTTTAAAAGACTGAAACTTTGCTAATAAGAGTCCTAATTCCAAATACATGGGACAAATTTATTTTAATGTAATATTTTTCTGTGGTATTGCCTTAAAGGACTAGTAATATGTCAGCAAGGGAAGTGACAAGGGGACTCAACATTCCCTGTTTGGTAGACTGGGGAATTCCTGAGGGAAAAGAAAAAGAATCACGTTTGTGCCCATTACGTGCAGACCTTGTAAGCCTCCCAGATGGTCCCCTCTACCACCCTGTGGGGTGGCACTGTCAGGAAATTACAGTCATGAGACTCAGAGGGGTCAGGCAATCTGCACAGAGTCAAAGCAAGGATGTGGTGGGGAAGGGAGCTGACCCCAGGCTACCTCAGGCCAAGGCCTTTCCCAAGTTCATTCCATGTGGTTTGAGGCTTTCCCAAAACAAGGCCTGTCCAGGTTGGGGACGAGAGGACAGTGTCTCTACTGACCCCACCTCCCATGGAGGGATTTGCCCGGGGCAACCCCTCCCCTGCACATCCCGTTGCACACATGTGGGGTTGAGTGGCCTGTGGCATTGTGCACATGGCCACAACGCAGGAGAAGAAGAAAGAGGCCAGTGATGCAGGAAAAAGGCAAGCGCTGGGGAGTCTTACCTGCCAGTGGCACAAGGGACCTAAATGGCCACCACAGCAGGCCCCTCGGCCAGGCTGGCAGCGACCTCCCCCGAGTACTGCAGCTTGCCCACACTGCAGGGGCACATCAGCTGACTCCTAGCTGCTTCCCCGAGACCCCTTCTACCACCATGACTTTTACTCCATGTCTAGGAAATGGGTGTGAGGTCTGCCGGCTCCAAAGCCCGGTTATACATCAGGGGTGGGGAAACAACAACAGGGTGAGCTCACCATGAGCTCACTCAGATTTGGAAACTACACAAGGGGCACACTTTTCCTCCGTGGCTGCAGACAGCAGCCTCCTGCTCACTGGTTCTTAAGTCTCATATCAGCTCCCAGGTCTGCTGGGACCATCCCCACAAGCCGGGTGGCTCAAAACAACAGAAACGTGTTCTCTCAAAGCTATGAAGTTCAAAATCAAGATATCAGCAGGGCCACGGTCCCTCCGCAGGCCCTAAGGGAGAACGCTTCCTGCTTCGCCCTAGCTTCTGGTGGTTGTTGGTGGGCCTTGACTTGTGGCTGCATCCCTCCAATCTCTGGCTCTGTTGTGAGATGGGCTTCTTCCCTGTGAGCATGTCTCCCCTGTGTCTAAATCTCCTCTTCTTATAAGGACACCAGTCATTGCATTTAGGGTCCACCCTGATCCAGTACAGATTCATCTTAACTTCATTATCTGTGCAAAGACCCTATTTCCAAGAAGATCACTTTCAAAGATGACCACACAGGGAGTTCGGATTTCCATGTAGCTTTCTGGGGGACACATGTCAACCCACAGCTTTTGATCACAGAAATCAAGCAACACTCTAGTTGGCTGTCCATCTCATTCTCCCCCGAGAAAAGCATCATCCATCTAGTCATCATCAACAGATCCCCGAGGCTCAGCGCCTCCCGCTGACCACAATAACCATCACTGAGTTTACCTTCACTCATCTCTGCTGGTTAAGTGCCCAGGACTCCATTCCTGCTAGAAGCCAGCTCTGAAGGATTCTCTCAGAGTCACCTCCACACTCGGATCCTAGGTAGCAAACCCATCCTAATACCCCCACCTCCGGCAACTTTCTGCCCCATTCCTCAGCTCTAGGCTTTCACCAGGTCGTGCTGGCCTGGGCATATCTCAGGTCCTGTGGGGTCTTGCACCTCAGTGGCAACAGGAGAGCCCAGGGCTGGGAGGCCAGCAGCTGGTGGCACAGACACAAGGAGAGGAGTGTCAGGTCCTGCCTGCCACAGCATGAGGAACCAGGATGACTGGTCGCTGCAGGAGCTTCTTATCACCTGGCTCCCAACCGTTAGCCAGTGCGGGCCCCCGGGCCAGAAAGCAAGGCAGGTGTGGATGTGGATGGGACCCAGACCGAGCTGGGAACATGTAGAGTGAGGCACAGACTCTTCCCGACAGCCCTCTGAAGGGGGGATTTTTCCGGGTGAGGAGAATGAGGTACTTGCCCAGGAGGCAGTGGACAGGGGTTCCGTCCAGCTCCAGCGGAGGAGGCTTTCTGGTTCCATCTGCTGCCATGGCGAGCTCACTTCTGTGGGATGGGCTACACAGCCCATTAGCACCCACCCACAGAAAAGCAGAGGCAGGCACCAAGCTTTAACTAACCTAACGTATGAAAAGGCTTACAGCTGGAAAAGCACGATCCTTTGACGTCATGCTTTCTGAAAAGGGGGAGAAGACTCCCAGGAGTCTCCTTCTGCAGTGCAAGCCCTCAGCCCTGCTCAGAAGCAAAGCTGGGAACCTCCTCCACAGACGTGCCACATCTGCCAGGAGAACTGGGCTAGGCACTAGAGGCCACCACCCCAGGTGGAGAGGGCACTGGCCTTGGGGGGTCCAGGCTGAGGGCACTTGGGCAAATGACTTAAATGTTCCAAGACTCCCTTTCCTCAAACATAAAGGGATTAAATAAGACATTGTGTGAAAAGCCCCTCTTGTGACAGACCAGGTTATACGATGTGATGTTTGATTCTATGTGTCAACTTGGCTGGGCCGTGGGGTGCCCAGATAAGTGGATGTTTCTGTAAGGGGTTTTGGGGTGATATTTACATTTAAACTGGTGGACCTTGAGTAGCACAGATTGCCATCCCCATGTGGATGGGCCTCGTCCAATCAGTTGAAGGCCTGAATAGAACAAAAAGACCAATCTCTCTGGAGCAAGAGGGAATTCTGCAGCAGATGACCTCTGAACTTGAACTACAACATCAGCTCTCTTCTGGGTCTTTAGCCTGATGGCCCTCCCTGTAGATTTTGGACTTAGCCTCCATAATCCATGAGTCAATTCCTTAAAATAATTCTCTCTGTATGTACACATCCTATTGGTTCTGCTTTTCTGGAAAACCCTGACTAATACATATGGTTTTGGACAACACAAATATAGAAGACACTTCAGTATTACAGGCTCAGCTTAGCTGTCCCACTACCAGGCTTAAGAGAGACAAAACCTCAAACCTAAAAGGATCTGACTTACTGTTACTGTTTCAGCCCATCTGTTTTTCTTTTCTTTTTTAAAAACATCTTTATTTGAGTATAATCGCTTTACAGTGTTGTGTTAGTGTTATAGCTGCTCTTCTTTGAAAACATAACATTGCTGTAGGTTTTTTAAAAATGAATTCTAAAAGGCAACAGTCAAGAGAAAATCAGGCTGTCCCTGGACTGGGTGGTCTTCAGCATCTCCATTCAGAACTTAGGTGGATGTGTACACCAAGCACGTTCACGGATATGAAAAGTCTGGATTTTTTCCTCCCAAAGCTTAAAGGGCTTGCTCTTAAAATCTGTGGCTCTGAAAGAGAAAATCGGCTAGAGGTGGAAAGACCACCTCAGTTATGTACTGCTTCCTTCTGCATCAGGATCCCACCCATTTCCTTATTCCCAAATCGTGCCTGACAGTACTTTCTGCCCTTAAGGGTGCATGCAGTCAGTTAACCCTCCTTCTCATTTACTTCAAGTAAAACTGCAAAAAAATTTAAAAGCACAAAACAATAAAAACTTCTTTTAAGCTTTGTAACAGAGAGCTCCTTCCTGTGACCCTCCCGTTCCTACGATCTGAACCTGCTTTGTCGACCACCAGACCCTGGAGATGCAGGGGCAGCACAAGACCTTCACCACGTGCTCTGCCGTCAACACAGTCAACCAGGCCGCTCAGCTCTGCCACGGCTTTTCAGCTAATAGTCATCCCCTGGCGTGAGCTCAGCTGAAACGACAACCAAATGCCACGAGTCTGCAGCCCAAAAACCTACCAGACCCTTCCTCTCCTACTCATCCTAACTTCTGCTTCGTGGGGAAGCCGTTTTATAAGATTCTGCAATGAAGATGCTCAGGGCTACTGTGCTTGAAAGGAAGGATCAGACCATCCAAAGTTGCATTGTTTTCATGTAGGGACCAAAGACGTTTATTTTAAGAAATAGGACCAATTTGCATAGCTGGAGCGTCCTATTTGCATCTGCAGGTATCTATGTCTGTGGAATCTATAGCATCCGCCCTTTGCATCAGCGGTGATAAGACTATGTTTCTTTCCCTCCTCCCCACTTTCAATAAAATACTGCAAATCCCCGTCCCCACATCTCCAATCCTTTGCCTCAATTCTTCTTGGGTTTTTTTGTTAACTAGGTTTTGGGGGCATTTTGTTTGTCTATTTGGTGTTGAGGAGGTGGGTATTTGTTTAGTTTGGGTTAGTTTTGTTTAGTTTTGTAGGAGTATAATAGGGGCTTCCCTGGTGGCGCAGTGGTTGAGAGTCCGCCTGCCGATGCAGGGGACACAGGTTCGTGCCCCGGTCCGGGAAGATCCCACATGCCGCAGAGCAGCTGGGCCCGTGAGCCATGGCTGCTGAGCCTGCACGTCCGGAGCCTGTGCTCCGCAACGGGAAAGGCCACAGCAGTGAGAGACCCGCGTATCGCAAAAAGAAAAAAAAAAAAGAGTATAATAACAAAAAGCAAATACCAAAGGATATAAAGTCAAAAGTTCAGGTTCCCATCCCCTCTACCACTATTCCTAATAGGTAACCAAGTCCATTTCATTTCCCTGGCCCGTGGCACGATGCCTGGTATCTCTAAAGTTCCTCTAAGCCCTAGGCTTGAGGACGACCATTCTCTTACTTCAGTGTGGGTCAGAGCCACCCACTTAGGTGATTTTAAATTTTTTAGGATGACACTAAAAAAAGGAAAAGGAGCAGGTGAGATTAATTTCCATAATGTATTTTAGTTAACTCATATCCAAAATATTATAATTTCAATAAGCCATTAATATAAAAAAAGTAATGCAGTATTTGGCATACTTTTTTTTTCATATCAGGTTGCAAAATCAAAGTGCATCTTACCAGCCACATTTGAAGTGTTGATGAACGCTGTGACACAAGAGGCTGCCACAAGGGACAGTGCCATTGTTGAAGGTTCGTTCAGACACAGTTACTGGTCCCACCCCCAGAGTTTCTGGTTTGGTGGGTCTGGGGTGGGGTCTGAGAACCTGAATATCTATCCAGCTCCCAGGCGATGCTGATGGTGCCGGTCCAGGGATATATTCAGAACTGCTGCTTTAGGGAAATGTCAAAGGTAATGATGAGGAAAAATGATTATGTAAAACCAAGTGCATTTGCTACCATTATTTTAAGTGAGATGAGATTCCTGTTCTCCCAAAGCCTCAGTTGCTTGGACAAAGGGGTCAGAAGGACAGGTCTGCTGATGCAACTGCCTGACCCAGGACCCCCTGGCTGGGAACATAGGCAAGCCCTTCTTCTGCCCTTTGGGAGTTGTTCTTGGCCAGCATAGGAGATATTTGGATGACTCTTGACTCTGGCTCCAGTACAAGACTCTTCGTGGAGACAAGATGGCTATTCCCCTGCATCTTGGGTCAAGACATTTGTGCCCTTGAGAGTAATGAGTCCTCAGTCACCTCTACCAGAGAATCAGTGTACAGTGCCAGCCGCTTGCCTGGGCACCTGCTCAAGACACACACTTCCATCCAGGGGACACCATGGCTGCCTTGGGGCCAGAAGCGAGAGAAGTGCTCACTGCAGCATGGAAAGGAAAGGGCTTCTGTGTAGAACGAGGTTCTAGACACAGTGGCTATAGATGTCAGTTTTAAAGAACTTATGGGCAGGGGAAATCGGTTGTCAACAGTCTGCTCTTCGTGTTATTTTCCTCTCTCCAAATAAAGAGGTGAAAACTACTGTGCAGGAGAGGAAAAGCCTGTTGGTGGGTTTCAAGCACTCAAAGGCTTGCCTTTTGCAAGAGGCCTGAGCCCCAGCCCATGTGCCCCTGAGGCTGAGATAAGATAAAGAGATGCTGGGAGCAGTTAGAGGGGAGAGTGGATTCAGCCTGGCATCCAGAGTCAGACAACGGGACTGCACCCCTCCCCCACTGCCCAGCTGGTGGCCTGGCCCACGTCCTCGGCCTCTAAGTCTTAGTGACTTTATCCGCAACTCGAGAAGAGCAGTAGCATTTACCTCCAAACTTTGTTGTAGACTAAATTAAATTAATTCCTGTTGGGCACTTAGCATGCTATCAGGCACCTAAGACACGGTGAATAGAGGCAAGTTATCCACCAAGAAGCAACTTGGGTTCAGTAAGAACTGAAAGGTAGAAGGAGGTGTCCTGCAAGTAACACACTGGGACCCCAAGTTCTGTTCCAACCTCCTCAGAGAGGCTTGTCTGTCATTGAGAACATCAAAAGCAGACACAGAAGTGGAAGGTTCAGGTGAGGACAGAGGGAGACACACTTCCAGGATCACAGAACCAGGATAAGGCCTCCTGGTAGCTGAAGGACATGGACCATGTTGACCTTACTCTTCTCTCATGATGGTCTCAACAAGTGAGGAGGGAGGGGCTGAGACTCTGGGGGCCTTGTCTCTGGAGGGAGATGAAGGGAACAAGCGGCTAAGGGGGAATGTCACCGAGGGTTGGAAGCTCCAGACTCCAGACCCCAATGTCAAGGGGACATTTATACCAAGGTTTCCTTCTGGCTTATCTGATCGCCCTCCCCAGCTGGGACAGGAGATCAGATTCTGAGCAGAAACCTGCTCTAAAAAAAGAAAAAGAAAAATGTTTCCTCACGGCAGATTTCCCAGATCCTAGTGGGGCATTAGGCAGACGGGTGAAGAATGTGCTGAAAACCAACATAACATAAGCCCCTACTGGCAATGAATCCCCATCCCTGTACCTCTAAAGGGGTCTCACCAAGTCTGCATGCTCTTTGATAGGCTGTTGAATGGGGTGCACAGGGCAAGGGTTGGGCTGGAGATGCTCTGACCAATATGGCAGCCAATAACCCTGTGGGTGGCTACTCTGAGGTGTGCTGCAAGTGTCTAATACATACCAGATTTCAATGACTTGGTAGGAAAAAAAGAATGTAAGTATTTATACTCTTATATTGATCACCTTTGAAATAATCATATTTTTGATACAAGTGACATGTGTAACATATAATTGTATGTGTATTACATATATTTTAGAATACTTAATAGAATATACTACTTAATATAATTTATGTAATACAGTATTAAAATTAATTTCCTCTGTTTAATCTCCCTGAAAAAGAATTCAGATTAATGATAGTAAAGAGGATCCAAGATCTCAGAAAAAGAAATGGAGGCACAGATCGAGAAGATAACAAGAAATGTTTAACAAAGACCTAGAAACACTAAAGAGCAAACAAACAGAGATGAACAACACAATAACCGAATGAAAAATACACTGGAAGGAATCAATAGCAGAATGTCTCCTGTTTACTTTTTTAAAAATATACATTTATTTATTTAATTTTGGCTGCATAGGGTCTTCATTGCTGCACGCGGGCTTTCTCTAGTTGTGGCGAGAGGGAGCTACTCTTCGTTGAGGTGTGTGGGCTTCTCATTGAGGTGGCTTCTCTTGTTGTGGAGCACAGGCTCTAGGCATATGGGCTTCAGTAGTTGTGGCGCATGGGCTCAGTAGTTGTGGCTCATGGGCTTAGTTGCTCTGTGGCGTGTGGGATCTTCCCGGACCAGGGCTCAAACCCATGTCCCCTGTATTGGCAGGCGGATTCTTAACTACTGTACCACAAGGGAAGTCCCTGCCTGTTTACTTTTAGTTTTTAATGTGGCTACTGGAAAATGAAAATGACAAACGTGGCTCATATTACCGGATATTGGACAACACTGGTCTGGAGGATAGCTAAGTGTCAATAATTCCTTTTATGGCACCATTTCCACAAATATGTTCCTAAGAATATGAGTCCCAGGGGGTGTTCTCCACCAAAAGAGTTCCTTAGTCAAATAAGCGTCCTCCCTCCTTCGAAGACACACATTTACACATAGTTAAGGACCCTGGTCATGTAATGAGAAGACCTGTCTAACTCAGCATTTCCCAAATAATAGTATTTTTCCATTCTGTTCGTGAACACCTACAGAATCAGTGTTCCACAAGACCTACTTTGAGAAGTGCTTTGCCAGCATACAGAGAACACAATCACTTAGCAGCCAAGATGCAGTGTGAAAGCCACGTGCAGAATTTCCAAGGCGTGGGAAGCAGCCGAGGAGAAGGCCGGCTCCCTTTCCGGGTCAGTAACCCTCAAGATCGGAGTTAATGTCTGGGGAAGGGTTGACGAGAGCAGGACGGGCAGCAATCTCATCAGTCACCGACTGAATCACCTTCGTGTCTTAATCACAGACTGTTTTTCACAGGCAAGAAAATTACCTTGGGAGCGAGAGAGCGTAATAAGCATTAAATACTATACGGTGGAAAACATCCACCTATGTGGTCACAGAGCTTGCAATTGTATTTCTACTATTTAGTAAAAAACTATTTGTCTTTAGAGGCCAAGGATCTGCCATTGGAATGGTTTCTCTCTGCCACATCGTCAGCCAGCTGTAGGATCTAACAGTATTCCACTCTCCACTGTCTTTCTTTTTTGGGGGGGTGGGGGGCTGGTTCGGGGAGGGGATTTTACAATGATCAGCAAGCGGTCTGCCGTTAGCACCACCAGCTGCTTCTCTGACTTGGGGACAGCAGCCACCTGGGCCACCTGGGAGTGACTTCACTGTCTTGGGAAGAATCACTTGAGTGGCCTCCCTTATACCATGGAAATACTGTCATTAACTAGCCAGGGCCTTGGGCAAGGGGCGGCAGGACCCTCTCTGGTGGTTTGAAAGGTCCTGAGACCTGAGCCTTTTCTCCCTGACACACTGGACAGTCGCCTGTCACAGCGTCTGCCCGACCAGGAGCTGCCCCCTCTCTGGAGCCCCAATCACATTGACGGTGCTGATTTCAGTGAAACAGACCTTTTGGACACCACAGACAGAAGCCACGTGAAGGATTTTCTCTGCCCGCCAGTTCCTGTCAAGTGCAACTTCACGCTCGGTCCAGAAGCTGCCACACCACCCTGACCTCTCCCTGAAGATGGAGACCTTCAACGCTGGAGCGGCCTGAGACCCAGAGGATGTCTCAGAGAGCCGCAGGGGTCACCACTCAGTGAGGCCTGCGGGGATCACGAGGGTCCCTTCCAGCCCACAGGCGGAGGAGGTTCTGAAGTTCTCTATCCACATCCTGGAACGGAAGTCACAAAACCATAGTAAAAGTCCAGTTTTCACTTCCTTCTTCCCTCTTCAGGATGCAAAAGATAAGTTTCTTCATAACCTGTCCATGGAAACATCCATATAAAAAGAAAAAAAGAAAGGCAGTGGGGGAGGGGAGGCAGAGAGGGAGGAAAGCAGGATGCCTAAATAAATTTTCCTCCTTGAAGCACCTACTTCTGGGATGCGCTTATCGGACCTCAGTTAGGATCTACAGCACATAGTCTGAAAAAGCGCAGCAAGCTTGACATTACTTGCTCAGGAGCAGTGCTCCTGATCTGTTAGGCTCTTCTGTCCCGCTGGAAGGTGAAATCGTATACTCCAGGGGTCTCCTAAGGGCCTCTGTTAGTACCACCTGAGGCTCATGGTCGGGAAAAGGATCCAAGGGACCGGCGAGGGGGGGTGTCACTGTGGGGAAGGGGTCCAGGAGGGAAGGTTGCCTGGCAGGGAAGAGCGATGCTGGGAGATGCCCCACCCCAGCCCGAGTCGGAGCCCAGGAGGGTACAGTAAAGCACACTGGGCCTACGAACTGGGCAGGGGTCTGTGACACCAGGTCCAGCGCTGGCAGCCAAAACCAGGGTCGGCTCAGAGAGCTGAGATTCGCCCGCTTCCCTCCCCAAGAAACTTTCAAAGCAGAGCTGGCTGCTCAGCAAAGGAACCCCAAGACTCCTGAACAACACAAGGAGAGGCAGAGGTCCCTCTTCCCTTGCAACAGGAGGATTTCTCAACTTTATCTTCAAGGCGAGTAGGACTGTAATTATTTAGTGTTAATTACGTACCTGGGCAGATAATAATAGTGAAGTTCTCTGTAACTCAGGGAAGAGTTCCTGCAGAAGGGTGGGACCATGGCCACTTTCTTCCACAAATGTCCTCTTTTCTTGCTGTCCATCAGCCATCGACCTGTCCAGTGAGAGCAGCAGGGTCTTGGCTAAACGGAAGCAGCAGCATTCTCCTCTTAAATCACAGCCCCGTGGGCCGGGAATTGGTCAGGCTGCTCGAGCGGAGGTTGACCCTGAGCACTTGGGGTCACCACCACCTCCCCTCCGGTGCACCCAGCATTCACAGCTGCCCCCTTCCCAGCCCGGTCCTGGAGGATCCACCCAAAACATCCTTCAGAACACCTTGTTTTGGAACAGGATGGAAGAGAGACTGAAGGCACGAAGGAGGGAGACCGTTTGGTCTCCCTGGAGAGTGATGCCTGGCGTGGGGAAGGGCCGGGGGCGGGGCTGGGGGAGCCACGCACGCTCCCACGCAGGCATCCGCCTGGGCTCCCCCGAACCGGCCTTCCTCACGCCTCTTCTGCTCCGGCTACACCCTCGCTCCTGTCCGGGCACCTTCTTGCTCCCCCTGTAAGGACAGCTTCCCGACCACCCAGCCAGGAACAGCACAGGGATAGCAGGTAGGGGGCGGAGGGCTGGACCTGGCTCCGCAGACCCAGGGCTCTGCCCGCCCTGTGCACTTTACCAGCATCGCAGCGTTTCCTCACCTGGGATCTTGCCTCGCTGAGGGAGGAGATACATAAATCAAACACTAAGGGGCACGGATGAGCTAATTAGCTGGCAAAGTGCTGGGTAAGGGCTCGCAGTGTTGTTATTTTTAGTCAGGGGTTTTGAATCGTGACACGGGGCATCATTACCGCCGCTGTGTCAGCTTTAACGAGGCACTCATTTAAGTCCAAGGATGCACATGAACACCTGCCCTAGGTCAGGTTTCCGTGGGCGTGTGCCATATGGGTCACCGGAGGAAACGGGCAGCCGGCCAGGCAGGGGCAGAAACCAAGATCTCAAAAATTGTCCAAACACGCCCAATTACCTCATTGCTCTTGGTAGCAAAGCTCTTGAAAAGACTTGTCCACACAGGTACCTTCAGGTCCTCATCCTCCATTCACTCCTCACTCCATTCCATCAAATCCACCTAGTCAAGGTCACCGATGACCTACCATTGCCAATGGCCAAGTGACCCCTAAATGCCTTCGTCCTGCGCCCGTCTCATCCCTGGGTGGCCTACTCCTTATCTCTACTTGGATGTCTCAGAAGCACCTCAGACAGAAGTGTGCAAGCGGCACTTTTCTTTGGGCTCTGATCCCACACAGCCCATCCCCCATCAGCACAGCCCCGAGCAGTGAGGGGCAAACCCATCCAGTACTGAGCAGGCCAAAGCAATGACCTCCTTCTTGACTCTCCTCCCTTCTCTCACTCCTCTCATTCAATCCATCAGCAAATCGTGTGGGCTCCACCCTCAGAATATATCCAGAATACAACCACCCTCATCTCTACCGCCAGCATACCAGCCCAAAGCTCCGTTACCTCCCCCAGGCCAGCACACGCCCAGCGGTGCTCTCTCTCTGCTCTCTCCCCTGCAATCTCTTTTCAGCTTAAACTAGATCATGTGCTTTAATGCTCAAAAGCATCACATTTGAGTCTCCTCACCTATAAAAAGGCTTTGGCCTATGTTAGCTCTGAAAACGCTGAAGCTTAGCATCCCATGCCTACGTTCTGCTCTTCCTACGGTGTCGGGGCGGGGGACGTGGGCAGAGGAGGAGATTACAGAGGGACCTAAAGACGTCTGCATCTCAGCTTGAAGTGCTGGTAACAGGACCACAACAAGCGTGGAGGCACGTGGGTGCTGGCTGTTGTCATAAAAGCCACCGAGGTGTCTCAGCAAGGATGTGGTCAGAGAGGAAAGAAGCAGGTCCCCTGGGGACCACTGGCCTCTTTGTACCTCTGCCGGAAGGTGAGGTGGGCCAAGAGGGCTGTTGTGTTGATAATGGGCTGGAATTCTTATGCATTTACTGTTTATGAAGTGGCTTGGAGTAAGGAGAGTAAATGAGGAAATCATGTTTATCACACGTCAGAGAAAACACCTCGGGGAAAAAGCTAGCTAGCACCACAGGGAAGAACATGTGTCAATAGCCACGGGTAAGTCGGCAAGTACTGTATCAATTTTCGAAGCTCTGTAGTAGGTTTATTTTTAAGGCTTCGTCATCAGCTGTAGGTTTCAGTTTTTGCAAAGGAAAGGAGCAGCAAACTCAATCTGTAAGAATTTGCATTGAAGCAAGAGAAGATGAATTTCACCAACATAGGTCCTTGCTCATTTCACCAGCAAGGAAGACAGTGTTACTGTGAAGGGCACCAAAATCACGGTTTAAACACACCCCGAGCTCAAAATGTGGGCTCCAAGCAAAACAAATTATCACATTTTCAAGAGTCATCACCATTGGGAAGCAGAGGGAGGCCGATATAAGTGTGAATCGTTTAAAATGAACTACTTGCCTCTGTACTCAAGTTTAAATAAAAGAGGGAAATAAAATCTAGCTCCTTTCACAAGTAGGCAGTGCTCAAGGGCAGGAGACCTGGAACCAAGTCCATGACGGCTCGTAATTAGCCTGGTAAAAATAGGGAGCTTTTCCAAACTTTCCTTTAGAGAAGACAGTCTTACGCAAGGCCACATCTCCTCCTTCCTCTTCATTGCCCTATGCTGGCATCTTACAATGGCAGTTTCTTTTCCCATCAGGTCTTGGGCAAACATCCACAGGCCCCTACTGTATGCACCAGCCACTGTAGAAGAGGTGGTGCCCCCAAAGAGGAAGATAACGTCCCTATGGCAGGAGAGGTCACCCCAAACCAGGGCAGCCCTGCTACTCCTGGCAGAATGGGGTGAGATGTGAAAGAGGAACAGACAGGATGCAACAGGGCTTGGAGGAAGGGAATCGAAGGTTCCATTCAGTGACTGGGATGCAGGAAGTTGACTTGAAGGAGATGATGACATTTGGCTCGGGCGGTGAAGGACCGTGAATGTCGGAAATAAGGAGTGGCTCGCAAGGACCTGCGTGGGCAGGATAGAGTCAGGGGAGGAAGAGCACAGTCAGGGAGCAGCTGTTGTCCGGCCTGGCTCCTGGGTAGGGCAAGGAGCAGAACAAAGAGAAAAGGAGGGCGTCTAGAGCAAACTTGCACCAGAGCAGATACAATTTTAATGGTGCACTGTAGAACTTGAACTTGATTCAGGGTCAAAAGACCTTGTCCTCCTGGAGACTGCTGTCTGAGTGTCACAGTACTGCTCTCCCCAGAGAGGGAGACCCCAGGACGCCAGAAAAACCCACCTTCTGGCATGGGTGTCCTTGCCACACTCTGGGCTCAGCCTGACCCCAGCTCAGGGGCACAGGGCTGTTTCTTTGACATGAGCCCAAATGAACAGAAATGGCCTCTCTCCTCCCAAGACTGTAAACACACCATATTTCAAGAGTTCAACAAATCCCTCAGACTCAGTGAAAGCTATGGGCCCTCACCCTCCCCAGTCACTGCACTTCCGCAAAAGCGGGTGCCCCAGCCGCAGATGTCCTGCAAGGTGGCACCGCCCCTAGGACGGGGACCGATACCACCGTAAGTGACTCACCTTCCACAACAGCAAATTGTTAGATTATATTCGATGCACCTGTGGCACTGGATCAACATGATCACGTAAAGTAAAGATAATTATTCAGAGATTCTGTTGCAACGGCAGTAAGTACGCAATTGCTATCCTTATAATTGGTACTTACATGAAACCCAGAGGCAAAAAGCAGTCCCAGAGCATGGCATGGTAGGGACAGCTGGTCTCCGGGAGGTATGAGACGTGGGTATGATGTCAGTGCCACCAGGCAGGTCCTCTTGGCCCTGCTCACCCCGTCTGTGGCCCCGACTCTGGGTCCTGTCGCTTCCAAACTTGTTGACAAAGCAGTTTCCTCTGTCTCACCCACACTTCTCCACCAGGATGGATGGATGCCCCCTCAACTTCTCGTCTCTAGCAGAAATCCAATCTGGCTTCCACACTCCTGCCTCTCTCAAAACCCTCTTCCCAGAGTCACAGGGATCAAACAGCTCACCTGCACCCCCTCCAGCACCCGACACACCTGCACATTCTTCCTTTGGCCTCCTGCATCTCCAGCCAGCTCCACGCAGCCCCTGCTCTGCCCAGGGCTTCCCAGAGGCAGCTCTGGTCCCTGAACTGGTGCAGCAGTGGCGTTCTCACCTGCGAAGGAGTTTAAAATGCTGATTTCCAAACTCATACGTTGCATGACTTGAAACTGGGGAATCATTTCTTTTGGAAGCATCCCAGCTGATTCTGATCTCAGTCAAGTCTGAACACTGGCCATCCTACGGATCCTGGCTTCCCTGCTCTGTGCCCTCTGGCCTTGCTAGAAAACTGCAGTATCACCACTGTCCTCTTTTCTTCAGCATGTCCTGAGTACCCTCCGTGGGCTGGGTGCTGTGCTCGGTGTGGTGGGGGTGAGGGAGGGAATTAATGAGAAATTACTAAGACCCAATCCTTGCAATGGAAGAGCTCCTTGTCAATTACAAATGACAGAAATATGCATAAATCATTGCCATACACAGTGAACAGGTCTCCATTGAAATGATCACCAAAGTTCCATCAGAGCTCAGCAAAGGAGAGGCTACCTGCCTGGAAGTCCAAGGGGGCTGCCACACGTCCTGCAGAGCTGCGTCCCGGACAAACTAAACCAACAGATAAAGAGAGGGGTCACTTACCAAGCCAAGTGATTTTCTCCTATACCATCATTTTTCAGGGTTACAGTCTACTCCACAAGTTATAAAATCCACCTCCTATTGTTACACATTTCGGTTGCTCCTGATTTTTTCCTATTCTAAACATATTGCAATCTTGCAGAATTAAAAATAATATTCTGCTCAGGAAAATTCCACAACATACAACTGCCCAGTGAGAATACTGGGATTTAACGTTTTCTTTTCTTAACCTGTGTCCTTCTGAAAGGTGAAAAATTGATTATTGCTTTCATTTCTATTCCTAAGAATATTAACGAAGAGGTCCTTTTTAAAATATTTATTGGCAATTTTTCATTCTTCATTTGAAATTTTTCTTGTCTTTTGATCATTTGTCTATTGCAGTGTTTGTAAAAGAAACTAATTTCAAATAATTTTAATATTATAAAGATACTGACTTTTCATTACATATATGCAATATATATTTAAAATTCTTTTAATTGTTGTTCATCTTTTATTTTTCAGTGTGGTGTGTTTGGGGATTCTAACGTCTTCTTTTGCTAAGTAAAAGCTACCAATATTTTGCTTTATGATTTCTGCTTTGGATGACAGTATCTCATTACTAAATTATATTTTAAACTGATATGTATTTAACAGCTTCTGCTATGTTGTCCTATATTTTATGTTCTATCAGCATATATCGTAATGAAATACTGATTGAATCTACTCCTAAAGAGCCATTTTTAGTGCAATAAATTTTTTGTCACTATGTAAGAAGCAATAGTTGCTCACAGGAATCATCCTACAAATATGAGACACTTTCTCCTACTTTACGGATAGGTTCAAATCAAATGTCGCCTGTAACAGCTACAACAATTACCATTAAAGAACACATGGGGCTTCCCTGGTGGCGCAGTGGTTAAGAATCTGCCTGCCAATGCAGGGGACGCGGGTTCGTGCCCCGGTCCGGGAAGATCCCACATGCCACGGAGTGGCTAGGCCCGTGAGCCATGGCCGCTGAGCCTGCGCATCCGGAGCCTGTGCTCCACAACGGGAGAGGCCACAACAGTGAGAGGCCCGCGTACCGCAAAAAAAAAAAAAAAAAAAAAAAAAAAACACATGCTTGCGTCAATCAGCGTGTAGCAGACATCTTTTTTTCCTTCTGTAATGATGTCTTGCAAAAGTTTCGTCACCGTTCAGGTCAAAGCAGTAACCAAGAAAATATAATGAAATATAGAAAGAGTTCTTGTTTCATATCTAACCTCATGCCCCCGGTTATGGGAGCAGCCTCTCCTTCACTCCTTAAATGAGAATTCATTCCTTTCCATTTGCAAATCCCAAACCACTAAAAGAGCTTTCATGAAGGTCTCCGATGACCGTATTTAGCCAACATGTCTCTGCCCCATCTGTCAGGGTATTGAACTCCGCCGCCCCCTCCCATTTCCTGGAGGTCTCCCCACTTGGATTTGGGGACCTGCTCTTGCTGCTTTACCCCCTGCCCCTACTATTCCTCTTTGAAGGCCCTCTTCACCCATTTCCCTTTTTTTCTAAGAGTTCCAAGCTCAGCTTCCTTTGTTCTACCTCAGTTGTTCTCATAGTGTGCTCCCTGGACCGGCAGCATCAACTGGGGGCTTGCCGATCCTCAGGCCCCACCCCACACCTACTGAATCGGAAATTCTGGAGCTGGAGCCAAGCCTGCTCAAGTTTGGAAACCATCGCTCTACACATCCTCATCAAAATTTCCCAAACATTTCCTGAAGATCAACATCTCTTGTGAGCTCTAGACCCACACACTGAACTCCCTGTAGGATATCTCCTTTTCTGATGTCTACCGGGCACCTGGACTCCACATGTAGAAATATTATCATTTTATGCCCCAGCCCTCCCCTGTCCCACCTGCCTCCATGTAAACTGCCCATGTGAATTACCTTTCTCTGTGAATTGCACCACCCTGCGCCCCACTGCCTTCCAGGCTCTGCTCACATCCCAACTTTTCATGAGTCCCGGCCATCACTGCTCCTAAAACTGCCAACTGCCACCCACCCATCCAGCCCCTCTCTCCCAATCCCCCTTCCCCTGCCTACTCTTTATTCCATATAGCACTTACCGCCTTCTACATATTTACCTATTCATTATGTTTACGGTTTATGGTCTGTCCAGAATGGAAGCTCCATAAGAGAGGGATCTTTGAATGTTTTGTTCACCGTTATGTCCCAAGCATCCAGATTAATGCCTGACATATGGGAGGCATTCATTAAATATTTAAATGAATGAATGAATCTGTTGGATTTCGTCCACTTCCACCAAGTTTTTATTGTCAAACTTCGAAAGATGACTTTCACAATACACTGCTGAGTGGAAAAAGATTACAGAACACTAAGCTTAGTACAAAGATCTTTATTTGCAATTATGTACCTAGACGCTACGTGCGCACAGCCATAGGGCAAGGTCCAGGAGAAAAGTCACCAAGACGTTGTGAGGTAGGAGATAGATGGGCCCCTGGGCCGGACAGCTGGTGTTTGTCAAGTGGAATAACACTGACGCTTTGTTCTCACCCAGACACTCCAAGGACAAAGCTAGTGGCAGAAGCTGAGTTCTGCTGAAGTAAAGAGATAAGAGGACCCCTCCTGAGGTCAAAGAAAACTTCTCTCTCTGCACATGCGCAGGAAGGCTTCTTGGGGGTCAAAAACGGAGGGGGCTACACCCCATAATAAGTGCAGACATACCCACAGGCCTCTGCGGTGGAATCCATCTTAGCAAAATTTGTACACACATGTTGGGCAGGGTCCTAGGACAGGTCAGGTGTGAAAAAAGAAACCAGATGATTGGTCAAATGTAAACAAAGACCCGGAAGAACTGTCCTGTATAAGGGATTTAAATCACCTCTTTATTGCGCTCATTCAGGACGCCCACCCTCCTCTCCGGGCGTGTTTTTCTGCCCAGCTTCTGACTTAAATAAATAAACTGTTTCTCTGTGTGCTCTCCCACTTGCTGTGCAGAGTCTCTAATAAAAAATTTTGTACCTGTTCTTACAGTTTTTGCCTCCTTGAAACATTCTTGCTTTCAAACGGGGAAAGAGCCAGGGCCACTTTGTTCCTAGCCTTTAGCCCCTGGTAGTGTAGGGGCTAGGATTCCTGGTTTTCATCCAGGCTACCCAGGTTCAATTGCTAGGCAGAGAACGAAGACCTCTCTTCAGGACCGCTGACGGCTGTCTCTCCAAGATCGATTGGAAGTCGTTATGGCTGGTGATCTCAGTCACACCTCCACTTGGTGCATACCAGTCATGAATGGATTCCTGCCTGTCAGACCCAGATGGAATGTTCAGTTGTTTCCAGGATCTCAGCTGCTTGGCCTCATTGCCTCCTCGTGGGAGCTCTGCACACTCTTGGTTTCTGCGGCATCTTCGTCCGTGGTCCTCTTCCTTCATCGCTGGTGTTTCCTCCCTTGCTTCACTCTCCCTCTCCCCGACCTCGCCCTCATCACGGGCCCACTCACCTACAGCCGCCTCAAATTCTAGTTTTCCTGGGTCCTCAACCCATTCCATATGCCCTTCCTGGAAAAGCCCATCCACTCTCTCCAGAGAAAGGCCAGGCGCCCTCCTGGTTTTATCCTACCCGTACAGGTCATCGGGGACTTCCTTGCTCAGCCTTGCATATCAAATTCCCAGCTGCACATTTCTACCTGGCTTCTCAAATCCACAGACACTTAAGAAAAACATCACTAAGATGAAATAATCATGCTCAGGGTTTTCTTAACTATTTTTGTTTGATTGTTCTTCCCAATGAACTTTATAATCAACTAGTCTAATTCCAGGTGGGAAAATGTGTGGATATTTTTATTAGGATTACATTACATGTGTAAATTAATATGTAAAATTTTCATCTTTAAGTTGTTGAGGTTTCTATCCAAACACATATACGTCTTTCCATGTATTTAAGTTCTACTTCTGTGTTTCTCAAGAGGGTTTCATAGCTTTCTTTAAGCAGGTGTAAGGCATTTCTTGAGTTTATTCTAGATATTTTATTATTTCCCTTTATTTTATACATTAACTTCATAACTGGAAACTTCTCTAAGTTCTATTTTTTAATAGCTTTTTCATCATTTACTTGGGTTTTCCAGATACATGAGCATATCACTTACAAATAAAGGTAGTTTTAGTTTTTCCTTCCAGTACTAATGCCTTTTATTGCGTTCCCTTGTCAAATGCAGGGGTTCATAATTCCAGCACATTCTTAAATCATAGTGAAAATAGTGGGCATACTTGCTCCATTTATTGGGAAATCCTCAAGTGTTTTCTGATTAAGTAAAGTGCTAGTTTGGAGGCATAAGATATATATGTATGTGTATATATGTGTATATATATATAAATTAGCATAATAAGAAAGTATTCATCAAGTCTTATTTTATTGAATGAGTATTGTCTTTTGACAAATGCTTTCTTTTTTGGGTTTTTTTGTATCTTTGGAGATGACTTTTTAAGTTTTTATCCTTATCTCTATTCGTGTGATGAATTATACTAATGGGTCTCCTAATATTGATTCAACATTTCTGTATTTGTTTTCTGTTGCTGCATAACAAATCCTCCCAAAACTGAATGGCTTAGAATAACAACGAACATGCATTTTCTCACATAGTTTCAGAGGGTCAGGAATTTGGAAGCAGGTTGTCTGGGTTAACTAGACATTGATCAGTAACAGCTATTAACATCACACACACACACACACACACACACAAAGGCAATTGGGCATTATATGTCTCCTGATGGAAGACCACACCATCACCTATAAAGTATTCTTGCCAAAAAAATTGAACTCAGGGCTTCCCTGGTGGCACAGTGGTTGAGAGTCTGCCTGCCGATGCAGGGGACGTGGGTTCGTGCCCTGGTCCGGGAGGATCACACATGCTGCGGAGCGGCTGGGCCCATGAGCCACGGCCACTGAGCCTGCGCGTCCGGAGCCTGCGCGTCCAGAGCCTGTGCTCCGCAACAGGAGAGGCCACAACAGTGAGAGGCCCGCGTACAGCAAAAAAAAAAAAAAAAAAAAAAAATTGAACTCAGATTTGGTCAAATCTTGACCCAACTACCAATTAATTTATGGGAAATACAGAGAATAGAAGAACATGTAAAAGATACCATAAGGAAGCAGTCAGCACAATCCAGACCACAGGAGACTATGTGACAAAACCTAATTTTCCAACATGGAAATTAGGAAGGACAGAGAGAGAACATATAAATAAAAACAGATCTGAGAGACACAGTATTCAATCATAATAATTGGATCTTATGTTGGTCCTGATTCTAAGAAACAAGAAGAAAAAATTAGGAGACAATTAGAAATTTGATCACTGGCTGACTGATCATATTAAGAAATTCTTGTTAATTTTTTTGTTGTAATAATGGTATGTTGAATTTTTTTAAATTCTTTATCTTATAGAGAGGCATCCTGAACTACTAATGAATGATGGGATATGATGTCTGGGATTTATTTCAAAATAATACGGGAGTGGGAGGTGGATGGGGTTACAGATGATGCTATATTGGCCATAACTGGTCACTGTTGTAGTTGGGTAATGGGTACACTGGGGTTCATTACCCTACTCTGTGAGTTTGTATATATTTGATATTTTACCATATAAATAGCTTTTTAAAAATCTGAACACATCATTTTCTCCCATTCTGAGCTGTTCTTTTTCTTGAAAACCTTATTTCAGTTAAGGGTATCACCTTCCACCCAGGTGCCTGAACCAGAAATCTGAAAGACAGCCAGTTCTCCCTCTCCCCCGCCACTTCACAATGTCAATTGAATCCTGTGTCCTGAAGTTTTTTTGTTTTTTCGTTTTGCGGTATGCGGGCTGCTCACTGCTGCGGCCTCTCCCGTTGCAGAGCACAGGCTCCGGACGCGCAGGCTCAGCGGCCATGGCTCACGGGCCCAGCCGCTCCACGGCACGTGGGATCCTCCCGGACAGGGGCACGAACCCGTGTCCCCTGCATCGGCAGGCGGACTCTCAACCACTGCGCCGCCAGGGAAGCCCTCCCTGGGCTAGTTGAACAGACTCTGAAGTTACCGCCCTGCCCCTCCAACACATCCTCTCTCTCCTGCAGCCAAAGTGACCTTGTCTTTTATCATCACATCCCGCTCCCTACATGAGCCAAACCGTCCTTCCTTCAAGCTTCACACCTAGATCTACTCAAATTAAAACACTGTCCTCCATTGTTCTTTCTTCTCTCTCTTCTTGATCACATTCACTCTAATTATTCTAACATTTAAAACACTCCTTGTCAAGTTCTTTGCAGCATTCCTTTCGTTAGCCAAACACCAGAACAACCTAAAAGCTCATCCATAGAGGGAGGGTTGGAGTAATTACATTCCATCCACAGGATGGAATGTAATTATCATGCAGTTGTTAAAAGGAATGAGGCTGAAAGAAGCTAACATCAGGAGCTTCCTGGTGGGATGCACAGAGCAGAACACAGCATCACTTTCCCAGTGTTTCTCCCAAAAGTGAGTGACCTGACCGTAACAATGAGGAATGATCAGACAAACTCAAATTGAGGGACATTCTACAAACAACCAGCCTATATGTTTCATCTCAGTGTCATGAAAAACGGAGAAGGATGAGCTACAATTGCAGATTTAAAAATTTAGAGACGTGACAAGCAAACGAAATGTGTGACCCTCTGTAGGATCCTGAATCAGAAAAAAATAAATTGCAATTAAGGACATGATGAGGGCAACTGGTGGAATTTGAATACGGACTGTATATTAGACAGTGGTATTATATGGATGTTAAATTCCCTGAGAATGATGTGTACATTACATGGGTAAGGGAATGTCCTTGTTCTCCAGAGATACACCTGAAGAATTTAGTGGTAAAGATGATGATGTCCCCTGCTCACTCCCAAATGTCTCTGCAATAATACCAATCGTTACATACATAGAGAGAGATACAGACACAGAGCAAATATGGCAAAATGTTAACAAAATGTTGGCAAACTGTGTAATGGGAATATCGAAACGCATTGCCTTATTTTTATCATTTTTCTGTAAGCTCGAAATTTTTCAAAGTACAAAACAATGAAGAAAAAATGAAGTAAATCATTATATGCTGGCATGGAAAGATGTCCTTAATATGTTATTAAGTTTCAGAACACAGTTATGAGCTCGACACAGAAGAAGCCTGGGATAATGCACACATCCCACACTTTATTCCCAGCAGCTGCCCCGGGGCAGTGGCCCCTAGCACTTATCCTGAGATGTGATACTCTCCCTCTCTTGAGTGTCCCTTTATAGATGATAAATCATATGGTCCATGAGCTATAGGAATGGGTTGAAGAGCATGGAGGTTTTTACTTTTTACTTCATCCCAATCTGTAGAGTTTGAATATTTTTACTGGTGAGGATCCATCACTTTATACCAAAATACTCTCTTAACAAGTCTAAACTGTTCATCTTATAAATTGTCTCTAATCTATAGGCATGGGCTTTGAGTTACTCATCAAAAAGTATTATAGGGCTTCCCTGGTGGCGCAGTGGTTGAGAGTCTGCCTGCCGATGAAGGGGACACCGGTTCGTGCCCTGGTCCAGGAGGATCCCGCATGCCATGGAGCGGCTGGGCCCGTGAGCCATGGCCGCTGAGCCTGCGCATCCGGAGCCTGTGTTCCGTAACGGGAAAGGCCACAACAGTGAGAGGCCCGCGTACCACAAAAAAAAAAAAAAAAAAAGAGAGATGCACTAAATTCATATATGGCAATATGCATAGATTCAAAAACTTAAAATCGACTGAAAAAGACAAGATACAGAATGATAAGATGTGCCATTTATGTGTAAAGTGTTTTAAAACACACAAACATATATACACGTATATATTTACATTATTTATATACACATATGTATTTACATTATTCTTAAATGGAACACAGGAATATGTACCAAGCTCATGAGAGGAGTTGGCTTTGGGGAGAATGAGAAGGATATGGAATTAAAGTGGCAAGAGGACCAACCTGACAGGTTCAAGGACGTTAGCTACATCTGTAATGGTTTCATTTTTAAATTAAAAATCAGGGGAAAAGTTGTGTCAAAATATTATCAGTTGTCAATTCTAGGTGGTACAAAGCAGTAAATATTTCTAAATTTTTCAAATTTTTTTCAAAATAAATATGAAGATTTTAAAGTATGTGAAAGAATAAATATTTTCATAATATTCTTCCATCACCCAGGGGTTGGGGTCCTTGACAACATAAAATAAAGCTTATGCCCCCCAAATACCCAAATCAATATCTTGACAGCATCTTGATTCTAAGGAATAAAACATAACCAGAATGTTGAAGAGTCTAAACAGAGCAGCACTCAGACATGTAGTTAATCAAAACTAGTCAGAGATACAACCCACATGTAGGATTGATTCATTCTGGAATTTTACACCTGCCAACATGTTCTTGGGAGAAATCATGGCAGCCACTCAAATGCATCTCTTTTTGTCCCAATTTCCTCTTTGAGTTAGTGAATGATGAAGTGGGAAGGGAGGACTAAGTCTTTTCTTTGTGATATAAAAGTGAATCTACTAATTTCAAAATGTGAAGGTCAAGATCTAAAAAAAATCTTCTCATACCTGTAGTACATCAAAGCTCTAGGTATACTCAGCATACACTAGGCAAGAGTTCTCAAGCTAGCATTCATCAGAATCACTTGGGAAACTTACTAAAAATCCATATTCCTAGGCACCACACTCAGCAATTATGATTCAACAGGGATGAGGTGGGGCTGAGCATTCTTTGTCTTTAGCAAACTTCCCAAATGCTTGAGAATTATATAGTCTGTAGAACACAATTTGAGAAAGAATAAAAAAGATTATTGATTAGGGGATCAAGCAACAGCTTTGGTTATGCTGGTTTGTTGGTTGGTTGGTTGATTGGTTGGCGGTTGGTTGGTTGATTGGTTGGCCAGTGGTTGGTTGATCGGTGGTGGTTGGTAGGTGGTTGGTTGATAGGTTAGTGGTTGGTAGGTGGTTGGTTGGTTGGTATGTTGTTTGGTTGACTACAATGTTTGTTTTCTCATAACTATGGGCAGAATTTCTGCCCATTTTCTCCCATTTGGCTCCTGCTCTCCACGTTAGAAATTTGGAGTTTTCAGTATCCATCCCACCCTTAACTTTCACGTCAGAATAAGGTCTTGGATGGTTAACACAGGAGAAGCACTCTGGAGTCAAATATTTTCTCAAATCCATCTGTTCTAGAAACCTGTACTGAGTTACCTTAGGATCAAAAACAAACCTAGAGTTTCAGTCTTTGACTTTTGTGTGATATTCATAACTTGCTAGAAAGCTGATGAGTGTAACTGCAGTATAAAGCATCTTTCTTAGGTAAAGTCACTGTGATGTGCCAAAGGGCCCAAACATCTGGTCAAACATTCTGAGTGTGTCTGTGTTTCTGGATGAGATTAACATTTGAATCAGTAAACTGAGTAAAGCAATTGCCGTCTTTAATGTGGGTGAATCCCATGCAATCAGTTAAAGGTCTGAGCAGAGCAAAAAGTCTGACCCCTCCATGAGTAAGGGGAGGTTCCTGCTGCCTGACTGCCTTTGAGATGGGACATTGGGTTTTTTTCCTGCCTTTGAACTCAAACTGAAACACTGGCTTTTCATGGGTCTCAAGAATGTCAGGCTTGAGACTAGAACCACACTATCAGCTCTAGGTCTCCAGCCTGCCCATGGCAGATTTGGGGACTTGTCAGCCTCCACAATGATGTGAGCCGATTTCTTATGATAAATCTCTTTGCATATGTTTATACATACAATACATGCATGCACACTTGCATACACACACACACACGCATGCATACACATACACAGCATACATCCTCTTGATCTGTGTATCTGGAGAACCCTGACTGATACAAGGAGCAATAGGAAGTGAATACACTCATTCACAATAAGAGATCTGTTGTCTAGAGAAACAAAGTGAACTGGACGAAGTTCACACCGGATGTATCAGGACCAGGATTCACCAGATCTCCTCTGATACATCATGGATCCACCTCCATGCTTGGTTGCCGCGCCATGCTGCTGACACTCCCTCGTCCCCTCCTTTACCTTGCTGTGGCCAATGACTGATGTAAGATGATGACTGAAGATGATGGGCTAAAGGTGCCAACAGACCCAGGGAGAGAACGTAAAGTTCTTTAATGACAAAAGCTACCCCACACGTGGAGTTGCTCTGATGTGCTCCAGGTGCCGGTGGCTTCTCACACCTGGCAGAACCCTCACTCCTCGTGGGTGGGGTCAGCCCGGTGCCCAGCTCAGTGCATGCAACTCTGGGCTTCTGGAAAACACATACCAGGTTATCTCCTGTCTTACGTCGATACCTGGCTCCCGTGTCCTCTTCTATTGACTGTGTCTGTGATGTCCTTCTGTCGGTCAATCCCTGTTCCACAGTGACCAACATACACTCAGCTATTTAGTTAATAAAGAAAAGGGCCCCAACTCTTGATGAGGGGCTGGAACTCTACCACGTGGATCTCTGCAAGACACATCCTGTTGAACTCAGAAAGAAGGCCAGGAGCCCAGAGTTGCTGTCCCGAAACCCACCTCCTGCCACGTGCCAGGGAAAGTCCCTGAGGCGCCCCCAGGGTGAGGACAGGCTAGCATTTGTCCCCTGAGGATGCAGGCTGCATGAAGGCACAGCTGCTGGTTGAATCCCACAGCCAGGGCTGGACACCTGCTGAACACGGGCGGGCCGGCGCTGGGTCTACAGCATAGGACATTCAGACCATTTCAAATCAGGCCCTCTGCGGAGTGACAGGTCACAAAGAGGAGCCACAGCCAGGAAGAAAGGTGACTGTCTGCCCCGGGGAGAGGGAAGGAGGAGGAGGCCACGCCAGGCTGAGGGCTGGGCTGTCACCAGACAGTGATCTGAGAAGGAATCGCTTTCATGTTGGGGCCGGGGCTAGATGGAGTTCTCTGGAAGGGGCGGGATTTCCAGCTGGGTAAACAGTTGGGACATAGAACAGAGAAGGGTCATTGTTGACGTAGGGGAAGGATCATTAAATTTGGAGATAAAGGATCTGCCCAAGTAATGCGACTTTGTGAACATGTTACCTGAACTATGCGGGTTTCGATTTCTTCATCTGTAAAATGGGCTGATGGTACCCACATCATGGTTGTCAGAATGAAATCCGAACACTTGCTGTGTAAACTGTTGTGGCACTGTATTCACCAATGTTAGGATCTAATTGTCTGTCACAGACATAGAGAAGAGACTTGTGGTTGCCAGGGGAGGGGGAGCGGGCAGGAAAGGAAGCACTGGCAGTTTGGGATTAGCGGACGCAAACTATTATATACAGGATGGATAAACAACAAAATCCTACTGTATAGCACAGGGAACTATATTCAATATCCTGTGATAAACCATAATAGAAAAGAATATGAAAAAGAATATATATGCATAACTGAATCACTTTGCTGTACAGCAGAAATTAACACAACATTGTAAATCAACTATACTTCAATAAACTTTTTTTTAAAAAGATCTAACTGTCTGACCCATGGTAGAGTGTTCTGGAAGAGTTTGCTGACTCCTAACTTTTACTTTATAATTGGATCCTATAGTCGTCCTAGGAGGTGAACATCGCGGTCTCCAGTTACAGTAGAAGCGTCCCCGGGAGCTTCGGGGACGCATCCATGTACACTCTGACCCCCACCAGGGCACACCCAGCGCTGCCGACTCCTGGGCCTCTGCTCTGCTTTCACCCCTCACTACCTGCCCTTTGCTGGCTCCACCTCCTCCCTAGGGAGGTGTGAGAGGAAACCGACCCCCGCTCTGCTGATACCCACACACAGAGGGGGTTTTGTGTGGCCATCAGGGCTCTGGACGTGGGCTCACCCTCTCCCACCCGCTCTTCTTGTCTCATCTCAGCCGGAGCCAGCCCCGTGCGCCTTCCCCTGCTTTCCCAGCCTTTGTCCCAGGCCTGGCGGAAGAGAGCCTTCCCGTGCCCCCCACAGTCCTGGAATGTGTAATGAAGTCACCAGCCTGTGAAAGAAAAGGCCTCTGTTTCTGTGGGTGATGGGGCTGGGTTCCGGGACGTGATGATGCAGCTCCGATCCTCAAAAAGACAGTGGTGACTGTTAAGGGCACGTCATCTGGCCTGGCAGCTCTGAGAAGGAACATTTCATTTCTGCTCTGTGAGTTCCCTTCTGCCCTCTTAATGGCTCTGTGGCTGTCTGACCACATGATGGCCGTTGCTTTTCTGCCAGGATGGTATGTGCCACCCGGACGGAAGAGCCCCCGTCTGTACTTTCCCCCACTGGCCATGCAAACCGCACAGTGTCTGCTGTGGGCAGAGGGGCTCCTAGAGCTCTCTGGGCCCATGGTGGCTCCCACGCCAGGCCCAGATGACATGCCCTCACCTGCAATGGAGACCAGAAGTGTCACCTGTCTTGGCTCCTGGGGATGGGGCCACAGGAGCTGTGGCTACTAAGCTGGGGTGATAGCCATCATGAAAGCCCAGGAGGCAATCAGTCGGGGGCCAGAGCCACATCCAGTGGGCAAAGCCAGAGCGAGGGCCAGGCCAGCTATGTGATCGGCACAGAGCAGATGGCAGATCCCAGTGGGGCAAGGGTGACTGAGAATCCACAGGCCCAACGGAGGCCAAACCCCACAGCACTTGGCAAGGAGAGGAATCATCCGAGCCAGGGGAGGTGAGATCTATCCTGCTCGGTTCCTCAAGCGGACCACAGGCCACCTCTGTCAGAATCACAGAGTGAGGCTGTTCATTCAGAATCCTGGTTCCCACCCCAAACCAATCAAAAAGGAAGCCCTGAAGCTCTGGCCCAGGAACCTGCACTGTGAAAAGAGTTTCAGAGGGGCCACGTGAGTCCATTAAAATTAGAGTCTACACAGGGTCGGAACAAGTTCGCAGGTTGCTTTTTCTGGGAAGTGGGGAGAACAGAATCTCATAAATTATTTTTAAGCTTATCTCCCTCCTCTCATTTTATTTATTGATTTTGTCGCATTTTACACTCCTGTTTCAACCACCCCCATAAGGCTCCCATGCCAATGGGTAGGTGTAGACATTGTTTAATTTAGATGAATCCTTTAAAAAAGAGCCTATTTCTTGGTGTGTGCCTGTATTTTTGACTTCTGTAAATAAGGTTGCCTTGCATAGCTGCTCCTTAATTTTTTCACTGTGCTTAAGATACATCCAGGCTGCTGAGTGAGCATCTCCTCCATCATTTTTAAGTCCTGCACAGACCTCCATGGCGTGTGTGTGCCACATTCCGCCTCTCCACCCCCAGTGATGGGCACTGCAGTTGGCTTCATCTCCCCCTGCCCCACACGCACTGCCACAGATCTCCTGCTGGTCCATAAGGACATAGCCAAGGGGTGTGGGGAGTGGTACCCAGAAACAGTGATTGGACCGTAGCGTTCATCAGTTGAACTCTGCCAGATGTGGCTCCCCCAATGGACGTACCCGTCTCCACTCCCTCCACCAGTGCACAAGAGTTCCCACATCCCATACCCCTCCCAGCATTAGCAATAGCCAGCTTCTAATATTCTGATTTTTGCCAGTCTAATAGATTTAAAGTAAGGTCTCACTGTGGTTTTAATTTGCATTTCTCTTTTTTTTTTTTTTTTTTTTGCATTACGCGGGCCTCTCACTGTTGTGGCCTCTCCCGTTGCGGAGCACAGGCTTCGGACGCACAGGCTCAGCGGCCATGGCTCACGGGCCCAGCTGCTCCATGGCATATGGGATCTTCCCGGACTCGGGCACGAACCCACGTCCCCTGCATTGGCAGGCGAACTCTCAACCACTGCGCCACCAGGGAAGCCCTGCATTTCTCTTTTTACAAAAGAGTCCGAGTGTCTCTTCGTATGATGGTTACTCTTTGAGTTTCCTCTTCTGTAAATTGCTCATTCATATCTTCTTCTTATTGATTTGCAGTATTTCCTCATTTATCCTAAATATCATTTCCTATTCAGTTTTAGTTATTACAGATGTGTCTTCTTTCACGTTTATATATTTTTATTAACTTGATGGTATACTTTTAAAACAACTTAATTGAGATATAAATCACATACGGTGCAATTCACCAATTAAGGTGTAGAGTTCACTGGTTTTCAGGACATTCACACAGTTGAGCAACCATCACCACAGTCAAATTTTTTTTAATTAATTTATTTTATTTTTGGCTGCATTGGGTCTTCATTGCTGCATGCGGGCTTTCTCTAGTTGTGTTGAGCCGGGGCTACTCTTCGTTGTGGTACACGGGCTTCTCATTGCGGTGGCTTCTCTTGTTGCAGAGCACGGGCTCTAGGTGCACGGGCCTCAGTAGTTGTGGCACTTGGCCCAGTAGTTGTGGCTCGTGGGCTCTAGAGTGCGAGCTCAGTAGTTGTGGCGCACGGGCTTAGTTGCTCCGCAGCATGTGGGATCTTCCTGGACCAGGACTCAAACCCATGTCCCCTGAATTGGCAGGTGGATTTTTAACCACTGCGCCACCAGGGAAGCCCCACCACAGTCAATTTAATTGCATTTCTGTTGTTCCCAAAAGAAGCCGCATACCCACCTGCAGGCAGTCACTCCTCACTACCTACCCCTCCAAGCACACGAGCTCTAAGCAACCACTGACCTCTTTCTGTCTGAGTAGGTCTGCCTCTCCTGGACATTTCATGTAAGTGGAATCATACACTACGTGGTCTTTAGGGACTGGCTTCTTTCACTTGGCCTAATGTTTTCAAGGTTCATTTGTGTTGCAGTACGTATTAGTGATTCACCCTTTACTACAGAGTAGCATTCTGTGGTATGGATATACCATATTTCGTTTACCCATTCATTGGGTGATGGACATTTGGGTTGTTTTTACTTATTGGCTACTACAAACATTGATGTGTACCAATTTTTGTGTGGACGTGTGTCTTTATTTCTCTTGGGAATATACCTAAGAGTGGGGTCATATGGTAATTCTATGTTTCACATTTTCAGGAAAATATTTAACTGTTTTCCACAGGAGCTGCACCATTTTACATTCCCATCAGCAACACATGATGATTCCAGTTTCCCCACATTCTCACCCACACTTGTTACAACCGTCTTTTGATTACAGCCATCCTCAGGGGGATGGAGTAGTAGCTCATTGTGATTTGATTTGCATTTCCTTAATGGCTAATGATGTTGGGCATCTTTTCATGTGCTTATCAGTCACTTGTATATCTTCTCTGAAGAAATGTCTATTCAGATCCTTTGTCCATTTTTCAATTAGGCTAATTATCTTTTTATTATTGAGTGGTAAGAGTTCACTGTACTTTCTGAACAATGAAAGATAAAATCCTTAGTTTGATATAATCACATCAAGTTTGCTTTGTTTTGTTTTGCCTTATGGTTTGCAATATTGAAGAAGTTTGTTTAAGAAGTCCTTCCCCTCCCTGAGTCACAAGGATGGACACACACACACACACACACACATACCACTCAACTAACATTATAATTTTCCTTTCACATTTAGGTCCAAGTGGTTTCCACCTTTGTATGTGATGCTGGGTGGTAATCTGATTTCATTTTTCTCCGTTTAGTTGGCCAGTTTTCCCAACATCATTTACAAAGCAGCCCGTCTTTCCCCAGTAATTTATGATGCCACCTTTATCATATATTAGGTTTGCACATATACCTACACCTGTCTCTGAGCTCTTTATTTCTTTCCTTCAGTCCATTCTGTTCCTTTAGTCTATTTGTCTGTTTTCACACCAATTCCACACTGTTTTAACCAGCCAGGCCTCTTATGAAGGTCCTAGGGCCCCATCCTCATAGAAGACTCTCTCAACCTTAAAGGTGCAATCCTCTGATCCCTGGAGAGCTTCTTCTCTTCTTGACCTGTGCCTCTATCATTACCTGCTTTGGAGTTCCTGTAGGACTTTGACCATTGTGTTGCCCTTCAATTTTCTAGTTACCCCATAAGCCAAGGCAAAACTACTGTGATTTATGGTTAATGCTCTCCTAATCAGGGTCCTTTGACTGCACTAATTGTCTTAAAAAGCCAAATCTCCCTTCAGATAGCCAGGTTCCAAAGTCATTTTTTAAGGACTTCTATAAAGCATGACTTTAAGATTGGTGTCTAGAGATGGCAGCTCTGGTTCCATCATCACAAACATCCATGCCCTCCATCTACCTGGGGTCTTGGGTGTCCCCATGTTCAGTATAACACACCACCTCTCAAGCCTCTAGCTTATAAAAATATTGCCCTCTACCGCTATCTAACACTGTACAATTTTAAAAGAGTGCTTACTTATTGCATTAGAACCTTAGAACTTTCTGATGAAGTGTTCAAGTGTCCATACTGTTAACTCCATTTTAAAGGTGGAGAAGGAATTCCCTGGTGGCCCAGTGGTTAGGACTCCATGCTCTCACTGCCGAGGGTGCAGGTTCAATCCCTGGTCGGGGAACTAAGATCCTGCAAGCCGCACGGCGCGGCCAAAAATAATTTCTTTAATTAAAAACACACACGCGTGCACACACACACATACACCTAAAGGTGAACAAACTGAGGTGCAGAGGTGATATGTGACCACCCATGATCCCATAGCCCATGAGTGATCCACAGAACTTGGGAAAGACCTCGGCTTTTCTGACCTATACTGTATAACTGCATTAGTTTGCTAGGGCTGCTGTAATAAAATACAACAGGTTGGGTGGCTTAAATAACAGAAATGTATTTCTCGTAGTTCTAGAGGCTGGAAATCCCAGATTAAGGTCCAGCAGGGTTGGATTCCTGGTGAGAGCCCTCTTCCTGATTTGCACATGGCCACGTTCTTCAAAAAGCCTTTCCTCTGAGGGTGCAAGGAGAGAGAGAAAGCGTGCACAATCTGGTGTCTTTTCTCATAATGGCACATCCTACTGGACCAGGGCCCCACCCTTGTGGCCTCATTTAACCTAAATTACCTCCTAAAGATTCTGTCTCCAAATACAGTCACACTGGGGGTTAGGGCTTCAAGATGTGAATTTGGGTGGGGATGCCATTTGGTTCACAGCACTGCTGTAACAAGTTACTACAAACTCAGTGGCTTTAGGCAACACACATTTACTATCTCGCAGTTCTGGAGGGCCAAGGCTAAAATTAAGGGCTCAGCAGGGCGGCGATCCTTCTGGAGTCTTCACAAAAGAATCCGCTTCCTTGCGTTTTCCAGTTCTGGGATCTGCCTGAGAAGATTTCTAAAACCCTCATGGACTACCTCCCGCTGTGGCTTATGGGAAGCCCTGCTCAGATGGCAGTTTCTGATTTGCTTCACATATACACGTCACCTGCCAGCCGTGCTTCCCTAGCTTAGTGCCCCAATCAGGTTACGTCTCTCTTAAGTCATAGTGTTTTTCCTTGGACAAAATTTATGCTTTCTTGGTGCACGCATATGTCAACGCTTTTGCTCATCAACATTAGTTTACAGTTTTAGGGAAACTTCAAAATGAATACATTTTGCTCAAATATTAGACAACATTCCATCTGTCAGAATTTCTAATTTTTTCACAGGCATTGATTAAAGTGTGTGCGTGCATTCGTTCAACCCTCCCACAAATGTTTGCTAAGACTAGTGTGCCAAGCACTGTAATAGGAGTTTATTGCAGAGATGCCCACACAAGTCAACATGGGGAAGTAAGAAAAACCTGGATGGGGGTCCAGGACACCTGGTGTGTCCATCAGGGACCTGGCAGGAAACACAGTTCAAATGGAAAGACTCTGGTGTGGGCAGGGCTGGGGGACCACACAAGCGATGCTGGGGAAGCCAGAGACTTGCCACAGAGGACAGCATGCCATCCCTAGGGCCAAAGGGGTGACTGCACACAGGTGACAGCTGGAACCATACAGGAGGGAGCTGTCATCGTGATGGGTCAGAGCTACAACCAGAGACAAGATGTCAAAACAGGGAGGGGGTGGGAGGAATACCCCAGCTTCTCTCTCTCTCTGCCCCCTCATCTAATGCCAGTGCCGCCCAATGGTCAAATCCAAACAGAAGCCAGCTGGCAAGGGAGCTCAGGAAATGCAACTATGGGGGTTAGTCTCCAGGGACAAAGAGAGAAGAGAAAAGCAGAGAATGGACCCTGCTGGGGTGGGGGCAGGGCAGGGAACCAAGGCTAACCAGCCGTCCTGTTTCTGGCCTGGCTCTGTCACCAAATAGCTCTGCGTCTTTGAGCAAGACATTTACTTTCTCCACGTCTTTGTTTTTCTCACCTTAAAATGAACCGTAGAACCGAAATCTATGAGTTAAAGGATGATCTCTATCATCTATTTCAACTTTAATCAGCTATGGTTTGAGATATAGACATAAAAAATGGAAATATATATATATATAATTTATATCCAACACACCACGACGCCATATGTTTGTTTTCTGTAAATATATGAAATACTGTGAAGATGAGGCTTTCTAGGCACCCCTAAGTATAAATATATCAACTGGGTTTCCCTTGGTACACATAATTCAAAGTGGATATCCACAGAGTTAAGAAGAAAATCAACAGATCAGAGCACATTGTGGCATTTGGTCTGGCCTGATTTCTTTGATGGGTTGGTGACGGGGTACGACTGTTCAAACGTCCTCAGGATTTTCATCTTTCCGTGGACAGCTGTCATAGAAATAGCGACGCTTCATGAAGTAAACTGTGCCCTCACGAAAGCCTTCTCTCCTTACAATCTATAAATTCACTGATGAGACAGTTACCAATGTGCACTCGAGGAGGAGGTTTGCAAAGAATAAGGACTGGGTTAGTATTCCCCCCGTGCCTCGCCGGGGAGAGGTTATGAAATGAAGCCGCCCTAGTCGTGTCCCAGAGATGGCAGTGGAGGAATCCGACGGTCCCCAGCATAACACTATTTCAATCTGGAGGATAATCTAATAATACCTTTGAACAGAAAGAGACAGCCATCGGCAAGAAAGATAAATACAGTGATGCTCTTGGAGAGCGTCACCGATGCCAGCTTTCCACTGTTGGATGACGTTCTCAGTTGTGAACCCCTGGGCCCTTGGCTCAGAGCTGCTGCCCTGGCTAGTGGTCACCTTCTGGACTCATGCCACTGGGACATTTCCTTCTTGTCACTGAGCAGGGAGGTCTTCACCCCTCCCTTGGTGCCACGGCCAGGTTCCGAGGTCGAGTCACTGGAGAAAAATAATAACTGATTGAAAAATGTTGGCCGTTGAACCTAACTGTCCGTCAACAGATGAATGGATAAAGAAGATATGGCACATATATACAATGGAATATTACTCAGCCATAAAAAGAAACGAAACTGAGTTATTTGTAGCGAGGTGGATGGACCTAGAGTCTGTCATACAGAGTGAAGTAAGTCAGAAAGAGAAAAACAAATACCGTATGCTAACACATATATACGGAATCTAAAAAAAAAAAAAAAAAATGGTTCTGAAGAACCTAGGAGCAGGACAGGAATAAAGATGCAGGCATAGAGAATGGACTTGATGACACGGGGAGGGGGAAGGGTAAGCTGGGACGAAGTGAGAGAGTGGCATGAACATATATACACTACCAAATGTAACATAGCTAGCTAGTGGGAAGCAGCCGCATAGCACAGGGAGATCAGCTCGGTGCTTTGTGACCACCTAGAGGGGTGGGATAGGGAGGGTGGGAGGGAGATGCAAGACGGAGGAGATATAGGGATATATGTAGATGTATAGCTGATTCACTTTGTTATAAAACAGAAACTAACACACCATTGTAAAGCAATTATACTCCAATAAAGATGCTAAAAAAAAAAGGTTGGCTGTTGATTCAAAAGTGGGTACATGCATGGAAATTTCTGGAATGCAATGGTATATCCCCCTGGGAAATGACAGGAGCCCTGCTGGGAAGGAAAATTGAACTCCTGGGGTAGGATGAAGAATTTTAGCTTTGTTTTCTCTCCCTTAGCGCTGTCTACATTTGTGATGTGTGTGTTTTACTTTTTTAATTAAAAAACACTCTTGTGGGCTTCCCTGGTGGCTCAGTGGTTAAGAATCCGCCTGCCAATGCAGGGGACATGGGTTCAAGCCTTGGTCTGGGATGATCCCACATGCCACGGAGCAACTAAGCCTGCGTGCCACAACTACTGAAGCTCACGTGCCTAGAGCTCCACAGCAAGAGAAGCCCATGCACCACAACGAAGAGTAGCCGCCACTCGCCGCAACTAGAGAAAGCCCTCATGCAGCAACAAAGACCCAACACAGCCACAAAAAACAAAAACAAAAAAACACTCTGGTGAGACGTTCACTATTCTACAAGCTCTGGTCCTCAGGTTTCAATGAGAAGGTATTTGCAGAGGATCTGTGATGTGTTTGCACAGATCACAAAACCCAGAGAAGGCGTGATGAACGAGTTTACTTAGAATTCATAGAATCGTATTAAATAAAATCAAAAGGCTATAAAACATCCAAAGAAGGGCCATCTCCAAGTGCGCCGACAGGCTCTCAGATGGCTTAGGCTATAGCAGTAGCTGATCTCCAGAGCGGAAGGTCCTGCAAGCCGTTAGTTAAGTGGGAGGATGGATGTTTCTCTTGCAGGAGAGGATGTCATTATGGGCAGCGTGGCCACTGCCAGCTCCTCCTATCTGCATGACATTTCTGCTGGTAGATTCTCTTTGGTTTCAAGGCCTCCCATCAGCCCCTGACTTTCTTCCAAGAAGTGGAAAGAGGGCAGATGCCACCTCTGGGAGCCTGCACCAGCCCGGGATTTGGATATTGTCAGGCACTCTCTCCACCATCTTATTACTCAGGGACACCCCCATGGGAAGGAATTTATGGCCTCCAAAAACCATGGTTTTGGAAATATTTCACCATGACCCTATAACCTTTGGACCAAGTCTGTGATGGCCTCTGCTCTGAGGTTTCTCTTGGTCATTAGTTTCAGGTTCTGATGGCCCCCTCTGTGTCCACTCCCATTCCAACATCCTCACTCCATCCTCTTTTTGTAGCTCTCAGACTCCAACTCCTGTCCAAACTCTGGAATTTGACCACATCCTCTCCCTGGTTTCAGAAGCGACCACTCCTTGGAGCAAAAGCTCTAGGGCACCTGTGTTCCTCAACTCCAGTTAACCTGGTTAAGAAAAATCTTCCGGAAATAAATTCGAAATGTTAAGTCAACAGAATGATGAAAGAAATCTGGGGGAATAATTGACCAAAAACTTGCAAAACCATCTTTGTGGTGCCCCAAAACTACCAACACTCAAACTATTGTGGACTTGCATTTGACAAAACTGTTGTCGCAGCCCAGCGGTCATGCTGACCGAGTTGTTCTCTGCCAGACTGCTTTCAGGCAAGGTGTTTGTAGCTATATGGTTTGCTGCCCTGTCCCTCAGCCAGATCTTCACACCACTTTGTCCTGTCACACTGTCACCTAGAGCACTGCCTCACCCACCAACCCAACCTCCACTCCCACACCTTCCCACCACAAAGCACCCTTGTGAGGTCAGACACTAACCAGTAATGGACTTAGGAAAAGTCCATTCTTTGCAGGGGAACCTGAAGGTCACTTGATAAGGTATTGAAGACTTCCACAAAGTCTTGGCCAATGAACTCCACGAGCTAGAGGACCATGTGAATGCAAAACCTGGAAGGGATCCCCTCCTGCCCCATCTCTACCAGCCCTGCTTCAAGCTGGGGTAAAACACCTGAGTCCATCCTTCCTGTGGTCACCAGCCTCCTGCTCCTCTCTTCCAGCCCTGTAATAAAAACTCTGAGCCTCCACTAAGCTCGCCTACACCCAACCCCCATCCTACCGTGCTGTTCAATGAATTACTTGATTTCTCTCATTTGGGGACTTTAACTCTCTCCTCTCCAGCTGTATGATTCTGAAGACGGCCATTGAGATAACAAAACTCTTGGTATCTACTCTCACACGGGACAGCTTCATCTTCCAAAACCTTTCTCAATTTGGGGGACAGGTCCCAGAATAAGGATTTTCTGAAGTCACATTAAGGACAACCCAGTAGATCATTGCTATCTAATATAGTTTTCTTCCCCTCTGTTTTGTGATTTTCATCTAGGTTTGGAATCCATCTACATAAATTGCAAGCTGGAGGGTGAAACTCGTAGTAGAGAGAGACAGAAAACTACATTATTAGAGTATCTTTGTCAGAATCTCAGATACACAAATGACCTGAAACATCATAGTCCAACTTTGCCAGAGGTACAAAATGGTCTCTCCCTGAGCCTCTGCTCAAAGACCTGGAAAGGCAGGCACTCACCTACCCATCCAAGCACTGCCTCTGCTTGGATTCTTCATGTCTTCCTTATTCTTTTGTTTTTTCACACACAAAATGTCTTCTCCATTGCAGTTTTTTTCCTCCTCCCTTTACCAGACATCTTATTTATCAACTATAGCTCTTTTTACACACTTAGTCTTTATTTCTACATATAAATGGTATTACTGAAGATTATTTCACTTGTTAGCTACAAAAACCTACTAGCTTAGGCAAAAGGGAGAAATACGGGAAGACTGATAGCTCGGGTAATGGCAGGAGGGGTTGGCCAACCCAAGCCTGGAAAAGTCGGGGTGCAGCTGAAACCACGGAAACAGGACTCAGATGCTGTCTGTCTTTCCCACTCTTCTCTCGTCTCAGCCCCTCTCTGCCTCCCAGCCTCATTCCCACCCACCCCCACCCCAGGCTGCTTTCCCCACGTGGCTGGAAAGATGGTGGCCAGCACCTATCGGGTTTGACATCTTAGGTCTCCCACTATCAGAGACAGATTTCCTTAGGTGTGGGGAGAAGAGTCTAGGGAGGGATGCTGAATGGCCTGGCTTGGGTCAGGCTCTCATACGAGACTCAGTCTTCGAGTCAGTGCTTGTTAGCTCTTGGCCCTGACCTCTGGATCTAGAGACTGAGCCCCACTCGATGCTGGAAGGGAAGTGCTGTCACCCGGAGAGAGGCAGACGGACAAAATGATAGGTGTCCCCTACAAGCGCACATGTTATATAATAATAACAGGAACAGCTATGACCATAACAGGGAACATTGGTTGAGTAAGGGGAGACCGAATTCCTAGTGTAGACAATAGGGCATTCCACCTGGATTACTTGCATCTAGACTTGTGCAGAATAACAGCTCCCTAGGAATCTGGGAATACTGTATGCTACCTGGCAAAGGTGAGTTAAGATTGTTCTTCAGCTGACCTTTGAGTAGGGAGATTATTCTGGATTATCTGAGTAGGTCCCATGTAATCACAAGGACCCTTAACTGTGAAAGAGGGAGGCCCTAGAGTCAGGGTCAGAGTGCTGTGATGTGAAGTGAGAAGTATGCAATTGGACATCACTGGCTTTGAGTATGGAAGGGGACACAAGGCAAGGAATGCCAGTTACCTCCAAGGGCCAGAAAAGGCAAGAAAACAGATTTTCCCCTAGAACCTTCAGAAGGAACGCAGTCCTGCCAACACTTTGATTTTAGCCCGTGAGACCCATTTTGAGAGTTTGGTTTGTTTGTTTGTTTGTTTGTTTTTTGATGTGGAGCATTTTTAAAGTCTTTATTGAATTTGTTACATTATTGCTTCTGTTTTGTGTTTTGGTTTTTTAGCTACAAGGCATATGGGATCTTAGCTCCCTGACCAGGGATCGAACCCACACCCCCTGCATTGGAAGGCAAAGTCTTAACCAGTGGACAACGAGGGAAGTTCCCCAGTGAAACCCATTTTGGAGCTCTGACCTCTAGAACTGTAAGATAAAAAATTGTATGCTGCTTTAAGCCACTGAGTTTTTGATCATTTGTTACAGCAGCAATAGGAAACTAATCCACAGAGTTATCACTATATGGTAATTGGGAAGACTTTGGTTTGGGGAGAAGCGTCAACAGAGCAGATAAAAGAGAAGGAAGAATAATAGTGCTTCTGTTCCCTTCTGCAACCCCTGTGCCTTGAACTAGGTTGGAGCCTCTATATTTAGAGAGCTTGGGCTGGGAGCTAGTGGAATTGTTTTTATAAAAGAAACACATGAGCCTCTGGACACAATAGAGCATTGAGGGACCACGTGACAAAGTGTGGCACTGAACTGGGGGAAAGGCCCCTCTTCTCACCTTTGTCTTGAACACAGTTCCACTCTTGACACACGAAGAAACTTAGCTTTGAGGCATTTGGAGGCTACTGCCTTGGCATGTACGAGATCTCACGGGAGTAGCAGCCAGGAGGTGGAGGCCAGAAGGGAACAGGAAAAAAATACGATGGATACATACACAGAATATTGCAAAAATTTTAGGAGGTTCCCACGGAGTCTTTCCATGAAGCCAGTCCAAGGGTCTAGATTAAGGACCACCGGAAGCATGCCCCCCTTGTATTTTCCCATTAAATCTGCTCATCTCAACAGGCAGTAGGCACCAGTCAAAAAAGAAAAGCTGTGGGCATGCTAAGATGATCGTGGTACTCACCCTGACTTTCTTATGACCCTGATCTCATGCTGAAGTCTACACTTTTTTTTTTTTTTTTTTTTTTTTTTTGCGGTACGCAGGCCTCTCACTGTTGTGGCCTCTCCTGTTGCGGAGCACAGGCTCAGCGGCCATGGCTCACGGGCCCAGCCGCTCCGCGGCATGTGGGATCTTCCCGGACCGGGGCACAAACCCGTGTCCCCTGCATCGGCAGGCGGACTCTCAACGGCTGCGCCACCAGGGAAGCCCTGAAGTCTACACTCTTGATGTCACTATCCTGATGTCAGTACTGCCCCTCACCATTTATGCCTGGAGTTTAAGTCCTTGACCACCCAATCATGTGAATCTCGGCTTTCCCCAGAGTTGCCTCAAGTGAGAATCTTCCCCCTACCCAATACAATTCCCTGTCCTCAGACACTTGATGGGTACTTCCAGTCAAGCAAGGCTAGCTCTCCCATAAAACGGGCATTTGGATTCACCAGTGGGCTTTGACCCAGGGACTCGCCACTCCCTCAGTTCCTGAGCCATCAGAAGTAATGGAGAAAAATTTCCCCAAATTCCGAACAGTGCACTCCTTTTCTCCTTCTCCAGTAACGATTACAATTATAAAAATGTCTGATTATAATTTGGTCCGTTCATCAGTATTTCTAAACTGTTGTGAATCAATTCCAACTTGATCATGCAGAGACATGGATCAAAATCTATCTCTGTAGTTTACAACAGTTAATCCTTCCTTGAATTCGATGCTCCAAGGCTAAACCTGGCTTTGTGACATCGGAACTGATTAATGACAATAAGCTAATTCTTGCTGAGTAAGAAAATTTCAGTTCATTTCTGCAACTGTTCTCCTTTGCCTTTTTTTTTTTTTTTTTGCGGTACGCGGGCCTCTCACTGTTGTGGCCTCTCTCATTGTGGAGCACAGGCTCAGGATGTGCAGGCTCAGCGGCGATGGCTCACAGGCCCAGCCGCTCCGCGGCATGTGGGATCTTCCCGGACTGGGGCACGAACCCGTGTCCCCTGCATCGGCAGGCGGACTCTCAACCACTGCGCCACCAGGGAAGCCCTCCTTTGCCATTTTTATAGAAAGTCATCCCCCAACAGTTTTTCCATTTTGGTGGTGAGACTTAACAATACCTGAGTGTCTGTATCGGGCCAAGTTCTGCATCACAGGTGTCCCCATGCGGCTCCTGGTTTACTTCCCATCTCCATCAGCACTAACACCTCTCACTGGCTCTCCAGAAGGCAAAGTAGACATTCTCTCCTGGTACGGTAACAATGAACTGAGCCTGGATCTCTTCTAATCAGCAGAAAAGAATGCTCTCCTACCCATCAGAGGAATAGGGCATTTCCTTTCTCCCATTGATCACTGCTAGTAGATTTCCATTAGAGTCTTGACGTTCCTTAGCAACTCCCTAGCAACAGAAGCTTACCTGAAATTGTATAAGGCTTTCCAGAAGTTGTTTTTTAAAGTCCTCATTCCTTCCCAACATTTCTACCCTCAAGGAAATAATTTCTCTTTATTGCTTTTTCTGATCACAAAAGTAATACAAACTTGCTTTAGAAAACTCAAGCAATATACAGATATGAAAATAAAAATTCCCAGCTGGCACGACTCCCCAGGCCCCAACCCACCCCCTCCAAGGAAAATCTCTCAACAAACATTATTAAAGAAGGTGGGTCTGTTGTTGTTGTTCTTGCTGTTTTTAAATAGAGTTTAAGTTATTTTCAGGGACTATAAGTAACAAAAGTATTTTTCGGTGTCAAAACTAGAAAATGACTTCCCTTATTTTTAAGTAAGGTACTTACTACCAGAATGCCTGCATTCTAGGTTGGTTTGTAGTTGTTCTCCTTTCTTTCCTATGCAATAAACATTCCCTTTCTCCTGAATTTCAACTTTCTATCCACTAGAAATTTTATTCAGTGAGAATAGGTCAGAATGAGACTCAGGAAAGCACAGACTAGGTTGAAAAAATCTGAGGAAGTTTGCCCGATCCAATAAACTGTGTGATAGTGTCAGGTATAAAGGCTGAAATGAACTTATATAAAGGACAAAGATAATGTGGTTACTCAGAAGCTACCTCACAAAAAAAGATGAGCTGGAATCTTCTATACCTGAACACAGCAAAGCTGCTTTTCAAACCTAAGTGAGGGTCTAACCGTATGTAATTAACGTTGGAAAGAAAAATAAGTTATATCGACCCCATGTACACCCTAAAACACTCCAGAGCTGTTCTCTTTCTATCTGGGAGAGGTCTGAGCTGGCAGAATGTCATATTAATTAGCACTGGGGAAGTGTATATGTTTTGGGGTCTGGCCTCTATCTTTAGAAAAGCTAAGCATCCTAACTGCCATTCTCCATATCTGAAATAAGTCAATATTAGAGGTTATTTATCCTATATGGATATAGACACGATTGAAATAATGCATAAATTATCAGAGATTTCTCACAAGAAAGAAAAAGGCTACATTCCTATATTCATTCATTCATTCATTCATTCAAGAAATGTTATTAAGAATGAATTCTTGTGTCAAACTTGTCACCCAGACGTGTGAGAGTAATGTGTTCATAAAGCATGGATCTTGCTAAAAGAAAAAAAAAAAAGAAAAAAGAATAAATTCTTGATCAGACTCTTTGCTAGACTTTGAAGATTCCAAGATTGAGAAGAAGGGATAAGTAAACAAATAATATTACACAAAGTGAAATGCATGCTGTGGTCCCTGAGAGCATTTGCAAGGGCGGTGGGTATATATATAAATATAAAATATACTAAAAGAATGTACCAATCTCAAAAACTTCAAGGAGCATTTTGTCATTAGGAACAGCTACAAGTCCCCCTTCAAATTACCCACTTAGCAATGTTTCATTAAAAAAAAAAGACAGTTTGTAAATTCGTTTCCTGTGCCTGCTGTAACAAATTACCACAAACCAAGTGACTTACAACAACAGAAATTTATTCACTCGCAGCTCTGGAGGATGGAAGTCCAAGATCAAGGTGTCAGCAGGGCCAGGCTCTCTCCAAAGGCTCTTGGGGAGAATCCTTCCTTGCCTCTTCTGGTTTCTTGGTCTGTAGCTGTGTCACTCCAATCTCTGTCTTTACGTGGCTTTCTCTCCTGTTTGTCTCTGTGTCCAAATTTTCCTCTTCTTATAAGGATAACAGTCAGAGTGGATTTGGGGTCCACCCTAATCCAAGATAACCTCATCTTAGCTTGATCACATCTACAAGACCCTACTTCCAAATAAGGTCACATTCGCAGGTTCCAGTGCACATTAATTGTGGGGGAGGGGACACTATTATTATTAGTGTTATTAGTTATTATTAGACACCTAGCATAAGATCTACCCCCTTAGACAATTTTAAATATACGATAGGGTGTATTGCTAACTATATCGAAACTCTCCTCAGTGTAAATGCCCTGCGGGAGAGGCAGCCCTGTGATTGTAAACTGCACACTCGGGCTTCCCTGGTGGCACAGTGGTTAGCAACCCCCCTTGCCAATGCGGGGGACACAGGTTCGAGCCCTGGTCCGGGAAGATCCCACACGCCACAGAGTAACTAAGCCCGTGCGCCACAACTACTGAGCCCGCGTGCCACAACTACTGAAGCCCACATGCCTAGAGCCCGTGCTCCACAACGAGAGAAGCCACCGCAATGAGAAGCCCACGCACCGCAACGAAGAGTAGCCCCTGCTCACTGCAACTAGAGAAAGCCTGTGCACAGCAACGAAGACCCAATGCAGCCAAAAATAAAATAAAATAAAATAAAATAACTTTGCCTTTAAAATAAAAATAAACTGCACACTTAGGGTACCATTTGCCCAGAGTTCAATACAATGAAGGGCCCCAAGGGAAGAGAAGAGGCAAAGAAGTGGCCTGAGAAACAAAATGTTTAGACAAAGTACAGATTCTAATATATACAAAGTTAATAAAAGCAGGCCTGCTCTTGTTGGAGCAGGTGGAAGAGTTTGTCAATCCCTGGAATGGAAGAGGATAAATAGCATTTTTAAATCTCAGCTCCCGCCTCTGACATCCATTTTATATCTTGGGGCTCGCAAGTCACTCGATCTCTTTGGACTTCAGTTTCCTCACCTATAAAATGAGGGGAAAAAATCTGTTCCTCCCGAAGTCACGGGGTTCATTTGAAGTATATTAAGTCCAGTGAGTCTCGAAAGCACAGTTTAAATATAATGCATTATTATGAGAAGAGCAGAGAGGAAACAGTATTTACTCTGCAGCCTGCCCCCAGCACAGCCAGAACGGGTTATCAACTCATGACTTAAGACATTCAATTTCACTGCTTCCAACATGCATTACAGTCCTGAAATTGTAGATTCCTTCTCTAGATGAGAATAATCTTCCTAATACCTGTATCGTGTTTAAGACTTTATTCACACGTGGTTTCATATTAAAAAAGAAATACCCTGTATATGCTTATTATAAAAATTTCAGGTAGTAAAGAATACAGATAGATATTAACCAAAAATAGAAATCTTTTCCAGTTCTCCCCTCTTACCCACCCCCAAATTACCTTATGACTCTTAATAACCAGATGTTTATTACCAACTCTAAACATTTTAAAGTAATATGCAGAATTCCTTATCTGAGGGGCCTGCTAAAAGGCCTCTTCTAACTGCCCTCATCTTCGAGGGGGCTGAAGTATGGATATGAAATCACACACAACTTCGCACAAACTCTCTGGGTTTTGTTGCCTTTTCTGCAAGTCATGGCAGCGTGAGATGGAGCCATGGTCCTCGATGCACATGGCGGGGGGTTCATGTGACCAGTAGCAGGATGGGCTGGTGACTCATTACTCTCTGGGGGGCAGAGCTGGGGCGGCTAGTGCATCCTCCCTGGGCCCGAAACACAACAGTGTGTTTCTGCTGAAACTGTGTGGACACCAGTGTTGGACTCCTAAACACGCAGAGCTCATCACTGCCAGGAAGGAAGAGCCTAGATGAGACACTTGAAATGTTGCACAAATTATTTATCCCAGTCTCCAGAAGGAAAAAGCAGTGCCCCCAAATGCAGCAAACACTAGCCTCCCCACAAGTGGTCCTGAGTCACCACCCTCCTAGCTGGACCCCTGATACTGACCTAGAGGGATGGTTTTCAAACATCCCTTCTTATTGTGTCTGTCCTTCCCTCCTTTTCTTCCTCTCTCGCTCTCTTTCTTTCTCTTCCTTCTTTCCTTTTTTAAACCAGTGGAGCACTTCCTTTAAATGAAATCTTATGTGGGAGCCCCTGTGCCTTCTTCCTTACCAACCCACCTTCCTGGTATTAGAGAGAAAAAGCACAGGCCTAAAATGGCATCCCTTGTGCTAAAGCCCATGATATCAAACATAGATTTAATACCTAATCTATTCCAGTGATTAAAAAAAAAAAATCCAAGGGCTTCCCTGGTGGCGCAGTGGTTGAGAGTCCGCCTGCCGATGCAGGGGACACGGGTTCGTGCCCCTATCCCGGAAGATCCCACATGCCGCGCAGCGGCTGGGCCCGCGAGCCATGGCCGCGGAGCTTGTGTGTCCGGAGCCTGTGCTCCGCAACGGGAGAGGCCACAGCAGTGAGAGGCCCGCGTACAGCAAAAAAAAAAAAAAAAAAAAAAAAAAAATCCAACCAAGTAAATTGGAAGATCATCAGAAATGGGATCTTAATCAACCAGCCTGGAATTTTCTGCTCAGCACCAAAGAAGTCACCTGTCACTTGGGCCTTCTCTTTGACTCTCCACACCCCACCCCAACCCCGTTCTCACCCCCAGGAAGAACAGGCAATCTGCATGATAAAACCCTTGCGTTCCTTTCCCCGCAAAAAGAAGACATCCTGGCCTAAAACCAGTCCTTTCCGTTCTTTGCTAATGCTCCCTTGCCCCATCCTTCTTCCTATAAAAACCTTCCACTTTATACCACCCCTGGGAGTGCCCTTCTACAACAGTTGCTAGATGGGAAGCTGGCTGATTCATGAATCACCTAATAAGGCCGATTAGACCTTCAAATTTACTCAGCTGGATTTGGCTTTTTTTTTTTTTCCTTTTTTGCGGTACGCGGGCCTCTCACTGTTGTGGCCTCTCCCGTTGCGGAGCACAGGCTCCGGATGCGCAGGCTCAGCGGCCATGGCTCACGGGCCCAGCCGCTCTGCGGCATGTGGGATCTTCCCAGACCAGGGCTCGAACCCGTGTGCCCCGCATCGGCAGGCGGACTCTCAACCACTGCGCCACCAGGGAAGCCCCTGGATTTGGCTTTTTAACACTGCGAAGACCACTTTCTTAAGAACAGAAACCTTGTTGGCCTATAACTCACTGACTTAGAGTTATGCTCTTACAGTCGACCAGTATCTATATGAAGAAGGGTTGTTTGCCTTGCAAATATCTCAGTCTATAGAATCTGAAGGACCTGAAGTCTCCTCCAAGGAGCCACGAGGACAAACACAGCTGTGGAGAGACGGAGGGGAAGAAAAACAGGAAAGGGGATGTGGAGAGGAGCAGGTGCAGGTCAAGGTCCATCAGAGGCCGCCAGGTGACCCTGGGGAGCCGGGTTGTGAGGGGCTCTGTTGAGACCCAAGATTGGAGAGCATTTCGTCAGGAGTCCCCTCCCCACCAGGAAGAGACAGTGCAGGAGGTGCCGTCCATATAGTTCTTGGAGAAACACAAGGCCCTTCTGGCCTAAGGCAGGTGCACTACAAACAACTCTGTGGGTGTTGAACTCCTGGAACTTTGAAGAGAAGAAATGACGGTTCCTTAGTTTGAGAATGTTGCCCGGGGCCAGGAGTTGAGACTATCATTTCAGAATAGAAGCTTCAAAGGCATCTTTCAAAAGTCACCTTACTCACTTTTGCATGTTCTTATCGTAAAATGGAAGAAAAACAAAAGACAACCAGATTTTTTAAATGGATAAAAGTCTTGAATAGACCTTTCTCCAAAGAAGATATACTAATGGCCAAGAAACACGTGAAAAGACGCTGAACATCACCAATCAGTAGGGAAATGCAAATCAAAGCCACCGTGAGCTACCTGCTCACACCCATTAGGATGGCTACTATCCAAGAAAAACAGAAAAGAGCAAATGTTGGTGAGGATGTGGTGAAAGTGGAACCCTTGTGCTCTGTTGGTGGGAATGTAAAATGGTACAGCCACTGTGGAAAAGAGCATGGTGTTTCCTTAAAAAATTAGCAGAATTTACTGCATGATCCAGCAAACCCAATTCTGGGTATGCACCCAAAAGAACTGAAAGCAGGGTCTCTGAGTGGTATTTGTACACCCATGTTCACAACAGCATTATTCACAATAGCCAGAAGGTAGAAACAACCCAGTGTCCACTAACAATGAGCAGGTAAACAAAAGGTAGTATATCAATACAACGGAATATTATGCAGCCTTGAAGAGTACAGAAACCCTGTCACAGGCTACAACATGGATGAACCTTGAGTACGTTATGCTAAGTGGTAAAAGCCAGTCACAAAAAGCAAATACTGTATGATTCCACTTATATGAGGCAATAGAGGAGTTAAATTCAAAGACAGAAAGTAGAATGGCCCGGGCCAGGAGCTGGGGGAAAGGGAGTGGAATGCTGTTGGTTAATGGGTACAGAGGTTCGGTTGGGGAAGATGAAAGAGTTCTGGAAATCTATGTGAATATATTTAACATTACTGAACTGTACACTTAAAAATGTTTCAGATGGTACATTTAATGTTCTGTACATTTTACTTCTATTAAAATCTGTTAAATCTTTTGAAAAAACGCCAAAGTCTAAACATTATACAAAGATAAAGGCACAATGATTTACAAAAAAAGGGAATACAATTTATCAACAGTTAGTCCCATTTAATAAAAGATACATAGAAAAATGGAAGGCTAAATTCTGCCTAGTGATACAGAACAGAGGGAAATAATACGAACCACAGCAAAACAGGAAGAAACACAGACCACAGAGAGGTTTTTTTGGTTAGCTTTTGAGAGGTTTAAATATCATGTGCCAGATGGTCATTCTTGCAAGCAGTGTAAGTTGACGCCCACAAAATAGAGGTTTCCAGCTTCTCTGTGCTTTCATGGTCCCCACACCTTATTCTTATCACATTTATCCAAGCAAATGAAATAATTTACATCTATCTCCCCATGACACTGTCACCCCCATTAGAGCAGGGGTCGCCTCTGTTTCTCTCAACATGGTACCCACAGACCACCTGACACGTAAAAGACAACTCAATAAATATTTTGTTGACTGAGTGATTGATTAATTGGTTGATTGGCTGAGTGCATGCATGCATGAATGAATACAAAAATTGCACTGATGTACCCTTCTTGGGAGTGTAAATTGGTGTTGCATTCTAGAAGCACAATTCAGCAAAATCTCTTAGCATTTCTAAAGCACATACCCTTTGACTCAGAAATTCTCCTTCCAGAAATTTATCCTGCAGAGAAGCTCCCACAAATGTGCAAAAATGTAAACATGGATGCATGATTTGCAACTGAAATATTCTGAAAACCATATCAATGTTCAAATAAATTACAGTATATTCACATGATGGAATATTATGTTGTCATTTATTAAGATAGAGCTTCATGTAAAGATGTTCAAAATCTACTTTCAAACTTAAAAGGCAAATTGTTGAAGAATATATGTAGGAGAATTCTGATTGTGATTGTTTTTAAGTGCTTATACTTAAAGAGAAGTCCTATGAGAAAAACTAGCTCAGGGACAGGACTGTGTTTAAGAGGGGAAAGTAACTTCTACTTTTCAGGTGTTGCCTGTCTGTGCTCTGAATTTCTTTTTTACTCTAAGCAGGTATTAATTTTATAATATAAAGAGTAGTATAAAGCAACTCTCTAGCCTGGAACATTAAATTGTAGAAAACATACCCACTGAAAGTTAGGATGCTGCACAAATGTATATGACACATTTACTCGGTAAGCAAGAAGCCACTTCAGCATTGTCTGAAGGCCAAGCTGACCGTACAATGAAAACTGACCCTTTTGATATTGGCCATCAGCACTTCAAGGTCATGTCAATGAAATGTTATATGAAGGGTTTAAAGTCTTCATTTTTTTGTAGATAATGTCTTATTTGGGGGGAAGGGGGCTGGGTGGGGGTAGCAGTAGATAAAACTTGAGGAATTCCACAGTGCCTGAATTTGTCAGGATAGTCTCAGCTATGCTGCAAGAACAAAGAAGCCCTCAATCAAGGTTGATTTCTCACAATGTAGACTGGGGAGCCCACTTACTTCTCTGGCTTCCAAGGTCATTGTGGCAGGGGAAGAGAGAACTGGAGAATCTGGGAGGATATTCTTATAGTCAGGCTTGGAAGTGGCTCACACAACTTCTATCCACGTGCTGTGAGCTGGAACCCAGTCACAACCTAACTTCAAAGGGGACTGGGAATGGTAGAGAAGAGGAATGTTGGATAATCACTAACAGTCACAGCCCAGGGACCTGCTGAATGTGTACCGGTTACTGTCCCAGTGAAGTAAAGGGGAAGATGTTGTTATCCCCTTTTATGAGACAAGGAGATGGATAGTTTGCTCAGCATCACAAAGAAGCCAAAGGGCAAGGCATCCATGCTGATTAAGCTTGTACCACATGCCAAGTGCTAGGTGCCAGGGGCTTGAGGTATGTGATCTTATGTAAGTCTCACAGGGAGTTGCCATTCTTCCCATTTTAAAGGCAAGGAAGCACGCTCAGAGGTGGGTAACTCCTCGAGATCAGCGGCTGCCAAGGAAAGAGCTCTTGTGAGACCTCAGGTCTTCAGACCCTGGATCTGAGTGTTCCTGCCACTACAAGTGGGACCCCCTCCCCAATCACCTTGTCACTGCCAGCCCAGCCCCACCGCACACCCCCAGCTCTGAGCCAATCCTGGTAGGGAAAAAAGGAGCCTCAGTTCTACCAGTGGGAAGGGACCAGGGTTGTTCTTTACTCTCTCAGGGTACCCCTGCCCACCCGCTTCAGCCATGACTAAGCAGAAACTCACCCAGCTGTCCTGATTCAGATGCAAGTTCCCTGCTGAGTCCCAGGCCTATCTCGGGATCCCATTGGCTTCGGGACCTAAAAGGCTGTAAAGATTTGTCAGTCGGCTCCTCTTCTGCAACACCGCCCCCCATCCAGCCCCCCATCCTGCCATGACTGTCATTTCTGGACCAGCTGAAGGCCGGGGGCCTGGACTCCCTGGCCCATCAGTCTTCCATCCTCAATCTCTAGGTAGCAAAGTCTTACCTCCCTCAGGCTCCGCCCAGCAGGATAACAGGGTTCGTGATCCCTCACGGGTGTGGTCTGTGTCTCATGACTGCTTAAGCCCCGGGTTGCAGGGAACCAGCCCTGGACATGCACGGAAGCAGTCAAAGCTCTTCCGTCTCCTGTCTTGTTGACAAGATATCCCACCAGACTTCTGATTCCAACATCAATCCACCGCGGGGAATGCAGGCCAACTTTGGATGTCGTCAGGAGGTCTGAGGTCTAACACCCCTTCCTCATTCCCTGAGCCCCGCCCACTGTTTCCCACCACTAGGGAGAGCCCCGTGCCCCCAAATTATCTTCATGGAAACTCAACTCGTCCAAGGGTTGCCTATAAAATAATCCATATTGCAATGCAAAAATTTATAAAGTGTTAGGGAAACTAAATGGCATTCTTAAGGAAACAGAACTGAGTGGAAAAGGGCAAAATTTAGGCAAATTCCAGTGTGGTTGTGGGTTGTGCTGAGGACCCTACTGATTGCTCAGCAGCCCCTTCCTCTGCTGGGACCAGCTTTCCCCGACTTTGCCCATCTGCATGGCCCCCCAGGAGCATCCAGGTTCATACATCATGACGCTGGGGAGCTGACCCAAGCCAAGAAAGAGATCTTTGTGTGGGGAGAAGACTCTGAGAACCCATTAGCGTACTGAACTCCTGGTATTAAAGGCGATGCTTTTAATCTGAAATTTACCGAGATTACATCTAATGTATATATAATTTGGAAGTGAGACTTTCCAGGTCAGCCTGACTCTTGTGTTGAGTGGAGCCAAGGCCAACATGGAGCTGTTGGGGGCGTCATTTTGACCTGTGTTGAATAGGACGCTGAGATGGCCCTTCAGAGAAACCAAGGGACAAAGAAAACAGAGCCCTTGGGAGTGGTCTCCCTGAGGGTCCCAACGAGCTCTCGGGCCTGGTTCCATTCCATCCTGAAACTCAGTAGCCTCCAGGCTTTGGGTTCACAGAGGCTCCCTATGCCTTTAAGATGAATTTCCCTTCTTATTTAAGCAGCTCACATGCCTTTCTGGGCTTTGCAACCAAAAATTCCTAAGTCATACAAGCTGTAATTGAGAAAGACCAGCATTGATCAGTTAGGAACCAGAACTTTCCATCAATATTTTCAAGAACCTATAAAGAATTCATCTAAATTTTGAACAGATTCATTTGGCAGCTAAGCAGCAATTATTTATCTTCCTTGAAATTATTTACTATTCTGACCAAGCTTTCTCAGAATTGGCAAACAAATTATTAAATTAAATCAATTTGGTTTATTGTATACATGGCAAAATATGTTGGTAGCACAACGTAAGTTGCTATTTTTAAGGTAATTGCCTTTAACTTTTTGGCACTCTGAAATTCTAGAGAATCTGCCAGTCTTTCTCAGCCCTAAGTAGCCGAGCCTCCAGTTTCCTAAATTTCAAACCAGGCTTGTTGTTTTTTTAACCACAGTGAGAACACATACACCTGATCACGTGCCTGAAATTTAACAGGAAGGAGGAAATTGGCTGAAGAGAAATTCAGGGAACTTTGCCTTGGCTTTTCCCCAGGGATGTGTGTTTCTGGAAGGTGTTTGTGTGGGCATGTGCTCTTCACTCCACAAGCATCTACCTCACCCCTGCTGTCTGCCAGGCCCTGTGCCAGCTGCTGGGTACTCATAGAGAGATAGGACAGTGTCTTGGCCCCCCAGGAGGGTCATCAGGGTCACCAGGAAGATGGACGGGTAGCCAGGAACCACGATACCCCGTGACACGTCCAAAAGGAGCACAGTCTTTGGGCACAGAGAAAAGGGTAAGGCAAGCTGCCAGCTGATCTGGGAAAACCACAGGGAAGAGTGCATGTGGGGAAGCGGGCCCTGATGGTGGAATAGTAGGTCTGCCCAGCAGACAGGAGAGGGAGGGGCATTCCAGGAAGGGGAGAAGGAGGAATAAAGGCGTGCTGTTAGGAAGGCCCTCGAAGGATTCAAAACACTTAGAGGAGGCAGGGTCCCTGAACGAACCAGACCCCACGTCCTATCAGGACAGGAAGTAAATACCTTTCTCTTTCTCTCTCTTTCTTTCTTTCTTTCTTTCTCTCTTTCTTTCTTTTTCTTTCTTCCTTCCTTCCTACCATCCTTCTTGTTTGTTTAATAACAGATTTATTGAAATATAATCCACATACCATATAATTCACCTATTTAAGTGTACAATTCAATGGTTTTTAGTACATTCACAACGTTGACAACCATCTCCATTATGTAATTTTTAAATATTCCGTCACCTCAAGAAGACATTCTGTATTCACTAGCAGTCTCTCCCTCCTCCTCCTTTCCAGTCCCTGGAAACCACTAATCTACTGCCTGCCTGTTTGCCTATTTTGGACTTTTCATATAAATAATATTATACAGTATGTGGTCTCTTATGACTAGCTTGTTTCACTTAGCATAATGCTTTCCGAGTTCACCCATGTTGTAGCCTGAAGCTGTACTCATTCCTTTTTATGTTAAATGATATTCCACTGTATGAATAAACCACATTTGTTTATCCATTCATCCATTGATGGACATTTAGGTTATTTTCACTTTGGGGCTATTATGAATAATATTTCTAATATTTCTATGAACACTCACATACAAGTGTTGGTGTGGACATGTGTTTTTATTTCTCTTGGGTATGTATCTATGAATTGCTGGGTCATACAGTTCCTCTTGTCTAACATTTTCAGAAACTGCCTGACTACTTTCCAAAGTGGATGCACTATTTTACATTCCCACCAACCATAGAATATATGGTTCTAATTTCTCCATGTATTTGCCAGAACTTACTATTTTCTATCTTTGATTATAGCTATTCTAACTGAGTATGAAGTGCTATCTCATTGTGGGTTTTTTTTTACTTCCCTGATGATTTATGACAGCGAGCATTGTTTCATGTGCTTTTTCTTTCCTTTTTTTTTTTTTTTTGCGGTACGCGGGCCTCTCACTGTTGTGGCCTCTCCCGCTGCGGAGCACAGGCTCCAGACGCACAGGCCCAGCGGCCATGGCTCACGGGCCCAGCCGCTCCACGGCATGTGGGATCTTCCCGGACCGGGGCACGAACCCGTGTCCCCTGCATCGGCAGGCGGACTCTCAACCACTGCGCCACCAGGGAAGCCCTCTTTCTTTTTTAAAATTCCTCCTCACAGCTCAATAAATGCCTGACTTCTTGACCTAAGAAGGGACATGAAGGAGGTGAGGGATATCACTTCAGATTCAGGTAAACAGGTAAAATATTGCCAGATCCAGAAAGGACATAGGTGTTGGTCACAGCTGTCGAGCTGGGCAAAGACCCCCTACATTGTCAAAGGGAGAAGCTCTGAGGACCCATGAATGTATTTAACCCTGACTTTTTGTTTGTTTGGTTTTTTCTGGCCGCACAGTGCAGCATGCAGGGATCTTAGTTCCCCGACCAGGGATCGAACCCGTGACCCCTGCAGTGGAAGTACGGAGTCTTAACCACTGGACCACCAGGGAAGTCCCTAATCCCTGATATTAAAGAGGATGTTTTCATCTGAAATTTACCATGACCAATATACTTATATATGCACAATGTTTTGGAAGGTTCCTTGATATAGGAAAAAGCATAGACTTAGAAATCAGACAAACCCAAATTTTATTCCCTATGCTATCACTTGTTAATTGTGTGGCTTTGGGCAGATTACATAATCTCCACAAGGCTCAGCTTCCTCATCTGTACTACTGGAACACAAATACCTAATTCATAGGCTTATTGTGAAAATTAAATTCAATAATATGAAAAGAATCTGGGACTTCCCTGGTGGTGCAGTGGATAAGCGTCCACCTGCCAATGCAGGGGACACAGGTTCAATCCCTGGTCCGGGCAGATCCCACATGCCACAGAGCAACTGGGCCCGTGTGCCACAACTACTGAAGCCCGCATGCCTAGAGCCCATGCTCTACAACAAGAGAAGCCACCGCAATGACAGGCCTGCGTACCGCAGTGCAGAGTAGCCCCCGCTTGCCACAACTAGAGAAAGACTGCGCACAGCAGCAGAGACCCAATGCAGCCAAAAAAAAAAAAAAAAAAAAAAGGACCTGCTGTCACTCGGTGGTCACTTAATAAATTTTGGTCCCTTTCTCTTTCTCCTGATACTTGACTGGGGACAGTTTCTCAGTTGCACGTCGTCATGAATTTCATAACTGATAATGTTTCATGACAATGACAAAATGCCCCCCAGGTCTAGGGAAGAACTTTCCAACTGCCTTTGCTCTGTTTTTTGGCAAGAGCTAAGATCTGAGGGCCTGATGCAATCAGCAAACATTCCTGCACCTCCTCCTAGCCTGGTTCTCAGCAGCTGGGCAAGTTCAAAGAAGCATCTGATTGTATTTTCCCCAACCTTAGAGACCTCAAAATCTCTGTGTTGATACCCGAGGAATCTGCGAGATGTTTCAGACGGCACAGGGACTGTGTGCTGTGTGGTCATGGAGAAGTTGGTCCCTGAGCCAAGGATGGAGATTCGGATGGTTAAAGGTGGGGATGGGGTGGGGATCACTTTCCCCCAAAGAGAAATTGACACGTGAGCCGGGCCTAAGCTTGCCAAGTATCTGGGGGCTGGGAGGCGAGTAAAACTTAGCAGAATCCACATGGAAAGGAGCAGGATATCCAGTGGTGAGAAACAGCCTCTCGGAATTGCTGCTACTCCACCATCTGTGGCTTTGTTTGGTTAAATGTGATTGTCAGAGACCTCCTAGATGGCTGCACCAGCCTTCCCCACGACCCTCTCACGGTTTGTGTGACTTTTCTCATCTGTAGTCAACTCATGGACACACGGAAAGAGCACTTTCTAACCAATACCACCGACCCCCCCTCCCACCCCAGGTGTGCTGAGCAGGGCTGGGGGGTAAGGCTGAGTCCCCACAGAGCTGGTCATGGAGCAGGGCCCACCAATATGCACGCCCAGGCCAGGGCAGGCTCCCTACTGGGCTCTGTGTCCCTTTGGTGCCACTCATCTCCTCTTGGGCAGCCCCAGCGCTGGCTGGGTATCCCTGACTTTCCTGGCTGCTGGCCCTCAGGGCAACAGTCTAAAAGGTGTATATCTTTTGAGTAAATAAGTATACAAGAGTACATATATATAATAAGTGTTATAAACTGAATGCTTGGGTCCCCCTCCCAAATTCATATGTTGAAGCCCTAACACCCCCCACCCCACCCCGCAACGGGATGGTATTTGGAAACTTACCTTGCTGGCACCTTGACCTTGGACTTCCAGCCTCCAGAACTGTAAGAAAATACATTTCTGTTGTTTAAAACCACTCAGTCTATGGTATTCTGTGATGGTAGCCCAGGCTAAGACAAGATATACACAAAAGTATTTACTTCTTGGCATTACTCTTGAAGAAAGTCATTGCAGTTGTTTAAAAAAAAAAAACCAACTTATTTCTCTTTATAAATACTTTATCAGCTTTTGTCAGTTATTTTCGAAGAAACCCATGTACCGTATGGTAGAGACTTCTGCGACCACAGTACTCAGTGAATTAATTTCACATTTTCACAATTAACTCCTTGCTTCTGGAGCCTCCCAGGTCCTCTAACTTTCTAGGGAAAACACATGCCCTCTAACACGTTTTCAAGCTCTTATTCTGTGTGAAGCACTGTGCTTGTCCTTATTTACATGGAAGAATACTGCAACATTCAGTAGTCTTCCTTTTGTTATTTTTCAACTTCAAACTAACATCCAAAATATTAGATTGATTTTGGGGACTTCCCTGGTGGCACAGTGGTTAAGAATCTGCCTGCCAATGCAGGGGACATGGGTTTGATCCCTGGTCCAGGAAGATCCCACATGCTGCAGAGCAACGAAGCCCAACAACTACTGAGCCTGCGCTCTAGAGCCCGGAAGCCACAACTACTGAGCCCACGTGCCACAACTACTGAAGCCCGCGCGCCTAGAGCCCGTGCTCCGCAATGAGACAAGCCACTGCAGTGAGAAGCCCGTGCACCACAACGAAGAGTAGCCCCCGCTCACCGCAGCTAGAGAAAGCCCGCGCGCGCAATGAAGACACAACACAGCCAAAAATAAATAAATTAAATAAATAAATTTATTTTTTTAAATATTATATGATTTTCTAATTGGGGACGTGTATTTTTCCAAGCAGTATAATTTTTTGAGTGTCTTAAAGAAATGTTTCCCTGGTGAGTCTGTTTGCTGCCCAGCAAGTCCAAGAAATGTTGAGCTGAACACCAGCTTAGACCACTCCTTGTAAAGAAAATTTAAACATTAGGTGGGAAAGAGGATGGTGGATCTAAGCGTCCTCTTTGAGGCTATAGATGCAAAATCTTTTCCCACAGGCCCTACATATTGTCTGAGTGTGAATGACATTATTTGCCCACATTGAACCTACATTATTGTTTGGCTCCACTTTGATAGCAAGCAACTTCATCAGGCCACACAGAGTTCACATGTGAATTTTCCAAGGCGCAGTTGCTTTTAGGAGATGTGCTTGTATGTGAGATGTGCAATACTGAACCTCAATAGAAAAGCCTTTGGCCTAATTACTTGCACAGGAGGAGATTTTCATAAATGTCCTCAATAGCTACGTTAGTGGAAAACTGGAAAAACGATATAATTAAGCACCCTGATGGCTTGAGAATTTTAGAGCACTGGGGGACCGGCCAGACCTGCACTTGCACATACATGCTGTGTCAAGACAGTGTCACTAATGCCCGCTGACCTCAGTCACGCCCAAGCCTCCACCAACCGTGCCTAACTTCAGAGTCTGTCTTGTTCCTTTGCTGTTCTGCCCTCTCAACCAGAGCAAGCTAGAGCCCAAAGGAAATCACAGACCCAAAATGTCAGCGAGGAAATGAACCTCTGGGGTCACTCCTTCAACCCATTTATAGGTGAAGATGTTGAATTGCAAAGATGTGACGTGACCTGCCGAGGTCACTGAGCAAGTTAGAGGCTAAGCTGGGGTGAGGGGTACCACCTGGTGCCCTGAATTCCAGGCTATTGCCCTTCCCCCACCCCCAGTGGCCTCCTGGCCACTTGCACCGTCCCCTGCATCACAGGGCACAGGAGAGTGGCAGTGGTCAGGCACAACCAGGCTGCCCTCAGCGTTCCAGCGCTCATGCTTCTTGTACTTTCGACTGTAGCTGGCCCAGCTGGGGCATCCACTGCACGAAGCTCTGTTTAGCCAATAAGTGTCCTAGTCACTTAATTAAATGGGAAGACACAGCTGCCACCCTTGCCCTTCAATTATTTCAATACAGCCTGTTTCTATGGTGTTTTGTGGTTTTTTGGATTTTATTTTATTTATTTTTTTTATACAGCAGGTTCTTGTTAGTTATCTATTTTATTTCTGTTAGTGTGTATATGTCAATCCCAATCTCCCAATTCATCCCACCTCCACCATCCCCGCACTTCCCCCCTCGGTGTCCATACGTTTGTTCTCTACGTCTGTGTCTCTATTTCTGCCCTGCAAACCGGTTCCTGTGTACCATTTTTCTCGACCATGTGGTGTTTTAACACCTCATCCCTCCCCCTGCTCCACCCAATACCCACACCCACATCTCCAGCAAGGAATTCATGTACACATGGGAGCTATTTCCCATTAAGAAGGCAAGTATCAGAACAGGAGGTGCAGTTATTTAAAAAAAAAAAAAAAAAGAGAGAGAGAGAGAGAGAGAGAAAATGCTTTTGCTGCATCAGAAGATCCAGAGCTGACACAGACTCATGCTTCGTGGGGAAGAGTATGATGTAGCTCTTGATGGAGATTCATAAAGAGAAAGGAACAGTCAGTCCTTTGTGGGAAGGGAGAACATTTTACTTGGGCTTTCCAGCTCCAGTGAACAAGTACTCAACCAGCACCTACTGTGTGCAAGTCGCCGGCTGTGATGAGCAATAAAAGATGAAGATATGTTATCTCTAGCCTCAAAAGGGCATATGGTTTTGAAGAGGAAGAAAGCATGTATCCAAATAAAGTGCATTTATTAGTGGAAGGCAGGAAGGATTCTCCTGCAGACCCGTGGCAGAGCCCATGTTTCATCTGCAGGATGGAGTTCCAGGTCTGCAGAGCAGGATGGGGCCCTGAACCCCTAGAACACAAAATCTGTACACCAGTGCTGGCCTGTGTGCAGGGCCTCCCACTGAATGCTCAGTCATGGTTTGGGTAAAAGTTGGGGCTCTCCTTTGGGGTCCGATTTGGGGGCTCTGGGATGTCCTGAAGCCACATTTGCATAGGGAGCCCGAAGTTGCATGCAGAGGGTCTTCAAGAAGAATTTGGAGCTCCAGTTAAATTTAATTTAACACCTGCATTAATTTGATTTAACACCTGAATTTAGGTTAAGATACTCCAAGTCTGAAAGGGGAGCCCTCCTACGCTGTTGGTGGGAGTGTAAATTGGTACAGCCAGTCTGGAAAACAGTATGGAAGTTCCTCAAAAACTAAAAATAGAGTTGCCATATGATCCAGCAATCCCACTCCTGGGCATATATCCGGACAAAACTATAATTTGAAAAGATACAGCCAGACACAAAAGACCACATGTTGTTTGATTTCATTAATAGGATATATCCAGAAAAGGCATCTTCAGAAAGACACAAAACAGATTAGTGTTTGCCAAGACCTGGGGAGTAGGGGGATAGGAGTGACTGCTTAATGGGTAAGGATTTCCTTTTGGGGCGATGAAATGTCCTGGAACTTTTTAGTGGTGATGGTTGCACAACTTTTTGAATGTATTAAATGCCTCTCTGAATTGTACACTTTAAAATGTTTAAAATAGTAAATTTGATATTATGTGAATTTTACCACAATAAAGAAGAAAGAGAAAAAGAAAAAAATATGGAGGAGGACCCTATAGATTAAAAGGGACTTAAGAGACATCTCTACCAATAAAGAAAGAAAGAAAGAAAGAAAAAGAAAGGGCTTCCCTGGTGGCTCAGTGGTTGAGAGTCTGCCTGCCGATGCAGGGGATACGGGTTCATGCCCCGGTCCGGGAAGATCCCACATGCCGCGGAGCAGCTAGGCCCGTGAGCCATGGCCGCTGAGCCTGCGCGTCCGGAGCCTGTGCTCCGCAAGGGGAGAGGCCACAAGAGTGAGAGGCCTGCGTACCGCAAAAAAAAAAAAAAAAAAAAAAGAAAAAAGAAAGGAAGGAAGGAGGAAAAAAGGAAAGAAAGAAAAGATATATGCATTCCTATTTTCATTGCAGCAATATTCACAATAGCCAAGACATGGAAACAACCTAAATGTCCATTGACAGGTGAATGGATAAAGATGTGGTACATACATACAATGGGATACTACTCAGCCATAAAAAGGAATGAAATAATGCCATTTGCAACAGCATGGATGGACCTAGAGATTACCATACTAAGTGAAGTTAGAATAAGACAAATATTATATGATATCACTTATATGTGGAATCTAAAATATGACACAAATGAACCTATATACAAAACAGAAACAGACTCACAGACATAGAGAACAGACTTGTGGTTGCCAAGGGGGAGGGGGTGGGGGAGGGAGGGACTGGGAGTTTGGGGTCAGCAGGTGCAAACTATTATATGCAGCCTGGATAAACATCAAGGTCCTACTGTATAGCACAGGGAAATATATGCAGTATTCCGTGGTAAACCATAATGGAAAAGAAAAAACAATAGTCCAAGTCTGAACAACCAGCAGGAGACTGGCACCTCCCAGCAAGGCCTGGGTAGGACACTTGGAGAAACAAGCGGACTGACTTTGAGTGGAGGCGGATTGGGGGCAGCGGCCGGATTACCTGGTCCCTGGGGCTGTCCCCTGACACCCCCGCCCATTCACAGAGTCCATCTTTGTCCGTCCTGAGCTGACTTGCTGTCACACCAAACTTACGCTAAACTCTCCCAAGGTCAACCTGGCGACTCGTCCCGTCTGAGCCTTGCCCCCTCCCTGCCTAATCCCACTCCTGGTGCCTTCCCTCCTCAGTCAGTGGTCCCTGCAGGGGTACCACCTGGGCCACCACTGCGTAGCTCTCACCCAATCTGGTCCAGGCCCCAGGGTCCCCAACCTCTAAAAATGCTCAGCTGGATTGAGCTCACCAGAATCAGCAGCAACCCAGAGCAGCCAGCTGGAGCTGAACGAGAGAAGCTGTGGCAGCCGCCAACCAAGAGTGGAGACCACAGAGTCTTGGAAGAAGAGCTGTGGCTGTATCCTTGGGGGAAGGGCTGTGGTGATGGGGTCTGGGTCAAAGTGGGTGCAGCAGGCTTAAAACGGACTGGACCCACCAGAGCAGGATAGGTGGCAACCAGCCTGCCTGCCGCTGTCCTGAGGAGCAGGGAGGGGCAGCCAGAACATCCCAAAGGAGGGGCAGGGTGACCTCAGGGAGCTCTCCTGAAGACACATCGACACCCACCTCTGCAGCCACAGTCACCTCAGCACAAGAGGAAGGTAGAGATTCTGGGTCTCTTACAGACGAGTGCTTCTCAAACATCATTTTTGTCCATGCAATAAAAAATACATTTTCCATGGTGACCCATTATGTACACACATTCACACATATACAAACACACACTTACACACCTATGTACACACAAACACACACACGAACATACACAAATGAAACAAGAGTTTCATAAAATGTTACTCTTACTTAGTACAATGCACTATGTAATTTTCTCTATTCTATCTCATTTTTTTAAATGCAAATTATAACCCTTCAAATTGACCACATGACTCCCAGAGGGTCATGACACTTAATATGAAAACCACACCTCTAGGTATCAGGTGCCTTCTGAGGTAAGAGAACAAATGATCAGAGGCCACAGGGAGGGGAAGGTTGGGGGGATGTTGGTGTGATGGGGGCTCAGGCCACACTCAGCTCTCACCATGTGTAGGCTCTTGATGGCTCAGAAAGGGTGCAGTGCTCAAATGGAGAGTGACAGCTATTCCTCCAGGGTTTCCACCTGTATAGGAAAAGTGAAAGAGGAGAGTGAGTCACTATCGTTAACAAACAAGAGAAGAATACGTGCTTTTACGCATGACTTTCCATTATAAAATAATGGTCTATGAACTAAAACCAACCGAGAGATTTTAGTACACATACCTTGTGAGTAAGTGCAAAGTATTGAAACATCACAAATTTGTGAATACTCACCGTATATTACCACATCCAGCTTAGCAATGGGGGTAGGGATAATTCACATGTATTAGAATGCATGCCTGTTTAAAATTATTGAAACGCTTCCAGGCTGAAAAAGAATTCCTGAGGAAATATATACCACTACACAGAAGGAATAACCGAACAGCCGAACAGCCCACAACTTTCTAAATGTATTAGGAGAAAGGTCAAATAGCTGGAATGTATAATTAGAAAGTGAGAATAGCTATAACTGCAATGAGAAAGGATAAAATTCTAATAAGCAACACAAATCATATCACAGGTATGCTGAGAGAAAGTCAGATACATCAGAATACATACTGGATGTTTCCATTTATCTGAAATCTAGAGCAGCTAAAACTAATCAGTTGTGATGGACATCAGATGAGCAATTACCAGGAGGGGTGAGAGTGGATAATGACTGCAAAGGGTACAATGGAACTTTCTGGAGTGCTGGAAATATTCTATATGTTGTTTGGGATGGTGGTTTTATGGGTAATACATGTCAAACTTCATCAACTTGCACACTGAAAATGGATGCAAGTTACACATTAATAAAGTATGTATGTAAATTACACCTTAATAAAGTCGATTTTTAATCGCTAAGATTAATCACTACACCTAAATTGAAGATAACATGAGAATCAGATAACTGATAAAAAGGAAAAAAAAAAATGAAACAACCTGCCCCCAAATAAGAATCTTGATAATGCACATGTACACAGGCTTGGTGGAAATGTCTAACTCCCCACAGCAGCCAGTTTTCCCAGAAGCCAACTAAATGAATCTTGGCACATGCTAGGAACACGTCAATTGTAGTGTATGAAGCACTCCATTTTAGAAGCTGTTGATAACTATTAGTAACAGCCCTGGGTCATAAGTAACATGCAAGTCCTTGGTTATTGTGCACCTCAGTCCACAAGATAGAAAAAGTAACCTGTCTCTGGGCATCCATGTGAGGCCCAGTAGGGGACCTCAGCAGCCAGGGTTCACAAAGCATCCTTTGAGAATCACTGTGGTACCCACGCTTCCTTCCACATCAGGACCACACAGAGGACTCACATCTGGTCCACCTCCACGATGGTGGCAACCTTGATCTCTCCCTGTGCCTCGCCTGTCTCTCACCCAGCAGAGCAAGCAAATGGTTTTCTGTGAGGTCTCTTCAGGCATCTCAAGTCCATTCCAGATACCCATCACCCAGCTCGTGACCTGACCTTAGGTAACCTGGTGGGCGCCCATTTTCTGTCTCACCTGAAGGCCATCTTCTCTGCCCCAAGGAGGAGGATGGACCAGGTCTCCAGCGGGTGCTCTCTCCCAGGCAGCTCTGCCCTCCTGTTTCTCCACCAGGAAGTTACAGTCCAGGCCCTCAGACAACCACAGGGCTGGCCCCTGCCCATGTTTTCTCTCTTTGCACATGATAACCTACAGATCACAATGAAGGCTGGAGCTGGTGTCTCAAGTCTGTCCAGTCAGACAGAGACAGGGGATTAGGGGGGAGGTGGAAAATCAGGCATCTCTTGTACCCAGGAGTGAACGCACATGTGGAAATGGAGGGCCCCAAACCACAGGCCTAAATACTTACAAGTGATCCCTCAAGCTACGTTTACAGTCTGCCCCCGCCTTTGCCCCCAGAAACTTCAGCTTACTCCCCCAGAATTGGCCGTATGACCCGGAAGCTAAACCAACCCTAAGTCACAGCACAGATCAGCAGGGCTGAGCCCAGAACTCCTGGGTGATGACTGGTCCTGTCCAGCTCCCCCAGGACCCTGGATGGAGGCACCCTCCTCCACCATGTCTGGATTTCTGTTAGTTCCAAGGGATTCCTGAACAAAGAGGGTTGGACCAGGGGAGAGCACAGTGGTCTGGGGAGCCCGGCTGCCTAGACACCACCTTAGGTGATTGGGGGCAGCTGACTTGGCACAAAAGCAGCCCCCCTTTCTCTGTGTGATGCAGAGGGGCAGGGTGTGTGGAAGGGAGAAGCTGCCGGCGCAAGAAAGAGCAGCCACCACCATGAATCTCCTGCAAAGACAGGAGAGATGGACCTTCCCTGATGGACCCTGATGCCCAGGAAGACTGACCTAGACAAATGGAGGGAGCTGGGAGGATACGTTCAGTTGCCTGAGGCTGAGGGGACTCTGCGGTGGGGTCGGCTTATCTGCTGGGGGAAGTAGCAACCATTCTGGAATCAGTACTATCAAAATATAAAAATTAAAAATATGAACACATGTTTAGCTGTCCAGCAGGTCCTTTTCTGGGAAACCACTATTCTTCTCTGGGGGACTTTCATGGGACTTCAAATCAAAGTCATTTCTCCTCACTCCCAAGGATGGTATGAGACTCAAGCCACAATGCAAAGCCTCCCTCAGAACTTTTCCCAGGACTATCAGGGAAGACACAGTTGCAGTCTCTATGGACATTATTAGCCAAGAGTGGACACTATTCCTTTTTGACACCACACTGGGAATTCTCACTTGAAAATCAAGCCCAGACAGGGCAAAGCAGGGCAACAATAAAAAGAGCCAAAGTCAGTGCCCTGATTATATTATTTGAACCCTTGGATCCAGCTGTTCCTGAAACCACCCCCACAACTTTGACTTCTCAGTTAAATGAGCCAATTTATTTCCTTTTTTTTTTTTTTTTTGCATTGTGCTGATTTGAGCTAAATTTCTTTCACTTATAACCAAAGAGTTCTGATGTACATTCATTATCCCAAAAATACCATTTCTAAATAATATACCCTAAGGAAATAGTTAATTAAGAAGGGGTGAGAAATGATTTCTTTGTTATATTGAGGTAAGAAATGATTTCTTACATAAGATTCTGAAAGATAAAGCCATAAAAGGGAAAATTAATGGTTTAAAGCCAATTGAAAGGCAAAGATTTCAATTCAGAGATAAAGTTAATCAGCAAATAACTGACTGGAAGATGATACTTCAGCATATGTAATCCAAAAAAACTCTAAGTTTTTATATATAAGGAAATATGTATATGGAAATATATATGTATATATATGGAAAAATAGAAAATGCTATGAATAGCTTATTCTCATATTGGGGGAAAAAATCAAACAGCTAAAAAGCATAGACTGAAATAGCCTTGTTAATAATCATAATTCAATCAATAAAAATTGTCATTTGCATCTACCAGACTGGCCCAAATTTTAAAAGGATATAATACTGGGGGAGATGAGAATTCTCACACACCATTAGTAGAAGTATAAACTGGCAAAGCTCTTTGGCAGAATAAGTTGAAAATATTTAGTGAAAATTACTCTGCATATGATATCACTCCAGAAGTCCCACTCCAGGACATATACTTGAGAGAAACTTTCATTAAAAGACACATATGCAGTGTTGTTTATAACGGCATAGAGTTGGGAATAACCTAAAAGTCCAGCATCAGGGATGAACAGATACATAACAGTGGATGCCCATGACTGAGTACTCTCTACCTGGGAAAAGGAGGAACAGAAGCTACATACATCAAGGAAAGAAAAGCTCAATATGTAATGCTGAATGAAAATTAAGAAGTGCCAACTTTAAAACACATAAAGCAATAAATGCTTCACCAAATTACATATATGTATAAATCGAAGTCTAGAAAATAGATCAGAAGGACACACATAAAATATTCAAAAGTAGAATCTATAAGGGAAAAAAATGGAGTGAGACTTGGGTGAAGAAGAAAATAAAATAATATGAAATATTTTTGTGGATGAATGAAGATAGAGTGTCCTGAGCTGGAGGTAATGCACGATCCAGTTCTGTGCACCAACATACAAAACAAACTAAAAACGATGAACGTACACAACTTTTGTTACAGGAATAGTTGTGAGAGACTAGAAGCTACTTAGCTATTAAAGAATTAAGGGACCAATCAGAAAATTATAGTATATTCATTTGATAAAGTAATATGCAACCATTAAAAATTATACTGCAGTGTGATATTGTGATTTATAATAAGAAATATATATATTTGGACTTGGGTCCTGTTCCTGGCACAGAGCACCTGAAACTCTTGGAATTTCCTGTAAGGAGAGTATTAAAGGTGCCTTTTGTGTTATGTTAATGAGTGACTTTGAGAAAACCCCTAAGTCTCCTAAGGATGGGGGCTGGTTGCCAGGGGAGCCAACCATGTGATTAGAGGGTTGGAACTTTCAGCCCCACTTCCTAACCTCCAGGACAGGGAGAGAGGGGTTTGAGATTAGTCACCAATAGCCAATGATTTAATCCATCATGCCTGTGTAATGGAAGCTCTCACAAAAAACCAACAGACAGGGTTCAGAGAGCTTCCGTGTTGGTAAACACATGGATTCTGGGGAGAGTGGCTTATTCAGAAAGCACAGAAACTCTGTGTCCTTTCCCCATACCTTGTCCTATGCATCTCTTGCATCTGGCTGTTCCTGAGTTATATCCTTTTATAATAAACCAGTCATCTAGTAAGTAGAATGTTACCCTGAATTCTGTGAGCTGCTCCTGCAAATTAATTGAACCTCTGATCTATAGCCAGCAGGCCAGAAGCACAGGTAACTATCAACCTGGACTTATGATTGGCATCTGAAGTAGGGGGAGGGGGGCAGGCTTGTGGGATGGAGCCCTCAACCTATGGGATCTGACGTTATCTCCAGGTAAATAGTCAGAATTGAGTTAAACTGTAGGACCCTCCACCCCGTATCCCAGAATTGCTTGGATGTATGGGGCGGGGGGGGCGGGGAACACACACATTGGAACTGAAACCAGAACTGTAGTTGCAGAAATTAATTCATCGATATGGAAAGTTATTCATGTTGTATAATAAGTAAAAAAGCAGGTTATAAAATACTATGTACGATTGATTCATACTAAACATAGAGAACATTCTGAAAGGGTGCACAACAAATCCTTAAGTGTGGTTACCTCTGGGGTTACAAGTATTTTTCTCACTTTCTCTTCTGGTGTATCTGTATCTTCTGATAGCTCAGCAATGAACATATATTACTTATATGATAAATACAAAATTTTCAAAACAAGCTTATATTCAGTAAGAAATAATGTGCTCACCTGCCAACTCCCAAGCACGACTCCTCCAGGATCCTCCTTTAACATATTTCAGTGGTTGCAAGCGTTGGACTCTTTTTGCGTCATTGTAGCATATCAACCCCTAGACGTTCATTTTTGGAGGAAAAACGATCAGTACCTTGAGATAGAGTGTGGGTGACCTGCAGGTGTTTCCCTCAATGAAGGAAAAGCCTAAATATAGACAACGCAAGTGTGAGAACGAACCCACCCTGGTCCGTGATGGGAACGTGAGCAGGTTTTCTTCCTGTGCGTTGCTCAGGCCCACTGCATGGAGGGCAGCTGTCTGGTGGATGTCAGGATGGAAGGTAGTTTTCCACTCTGCACTCAGCTCGCCGCCTGTTTCTGGGTCTTCTGGCACCATGTGCCCACTCCATCCTGTTGGAAGGGGCCCAAGGGAAAGACCACGTGGTTAGGGGCACAGAAGCTGGTCTTTGCCAAGAAAAACACTCCGACTTCACAGGATGGGGCTGGACCCAAAGAGGCAGGCTCTCTCCCCGGGTAGAGAACACAACTGAGAAAAGTACAACCTGCCCACCACTCCCAAAGACTTTCCTGAGACATATAAACATAACTTCCAAAGTTAGAAGGGACATTCCTTAGCTGTGTATCCTACTCCTAATTAAAATCCAAATCATGGGGACTTCCCTGGTGGTGGGTGCTGTAGTTAAGAATCCGCCTACCAATGCAGGGGACATAGGTTGGAGCCCTGGTCTGGGAACATCCCACATGCCGTGGAGCAACTAAGCCCGAGCACCACAACTACTGAGCCTGGGCTCTAGAACCCGCGAGCCACAACTACTGAGACCACGTGCCACAGTTACTGAAGGCCACATGCCTAGAGCCCATGTTCCACAACAAGAGAGGCCACGGCAATGAGAAGCCCATGCACCGCAACGAGGAGGAGCCCCCACTCGCCGCAACTAGAGAAAGCCCATGTGCAGCAACGCATGCAGCAACGAAGACCCAACGCAGCCAAAAATAAATAAATAAATAAATTTATTTTTAAAAGAAAATCTAAATCATGGCTCAGAACATAATGTCCAATGTGACTTTAAAATGCTTCCTTGTACATTCATGACCTTTTTGCAGGTTTAAATGTTACAGGGGAAATAATTTTGGAATTGTCAAAAAAGGTTGAGGTTCAGACCTAAATATTCCAAGATTTAATTAAGAATTCTCATTTTCCATCCCAAGGGGGGCTGAGCTTTCATTTAACCCTGTTGGCTAAATTAGGCAGAATTGGGACCCCTTAGATGTACCTATAGAGGAGGGGAAACTAATCTGGGGAAGGAAGGAGTGAAGGAGAAGACTGACCCAGGCAGCAGAAACACCCCCAGGAACCATCCTAATTGAGAGGAAGTGTGGCTTTTCAGAGGAGGTATGTGATTCCACCCTACACCTAAATCATCCCACATCAAAGAATCTGTTATGAAAGCAAACTGTGGTGTGAAACATACGGAAGACCTTGGTGTCCACTGGATGGCTAAAAGCAGAGTCTCTGAAAACATCTTAGCTATTTTAAAATTTATTTTATTGAAGTATAGTTGATTTTAAAAGTTGTGTTAATTTCTGCTGTACAGCAAAGTGATTCAGTTATACATATATACACATTCTTTTTCATATTCTTTTCCATTATGGTCTATCACACTATACTGAATATAGTTCCCTGTGCTATACAGGAGGACCTTGTTGTTTATCCATTCTATATATAATAATTTGCATCTGCTAACCCCAAACTCCCAATCCATCCCTCCCCCACTCCCTCTCCCCCTTGGCAACCACAAGTCTGTTCTCTATGTCTGTGAGTCTGTTTCTGTTTCATAGATAAGTTCATTTGTGCCATATTTTAGACTCCACATATAAGTGATATCATATGGTATTTGTCTTTCTCTTTCTGACTTACTTCACTTTGTATGTTAATCTCTAGATCCATCCATGTTGCTGCAAATGGCATTATTTCATTCTTTTTTATGGCTGAGTAATATTCCATCGTGTGCACACATGCGTGCGTGTGTGTATGTAGATACATATATATATATATTTAGATTTATTGTGTCTTCTTTATTGATTAATCTGTCGATGGACATTTAGGTTCTTTCCACATCTTGGCTATTGTGAATAGTGCTGCTATGAACATAAGGGTGCATGTATCTTTTCGAATTATAGATTTGTCTGGATATATGCCCAGAGTGGGATTGGAAAACACCTTAGCTAGCTTTAATAACAAGTTCCTTACTAAGAAGGCAGCCAAGGTTATAAGAAGAACTGGCTAATAACAGGCTGAGCAACAAGGAAGAGCCCATGAGTGCTGCGGACATGATGCAACTTGGGAGACAGGCCACCTTGGCATTCATGATGGCCAAGAAGGGAACAGTATGCAAAGCCAGTTCCATGGCTAATCTGAGCTAAGGACTGTGTCTAGGACAAAAGTCCCCAAAGAGGAGTAGATCGCTGCAAATGAGTAAGGGGCTTCGGGCTTTTTAACTGTTGACCAGGATGAGGTGAAGCACTTATAGGAAACCATTCTTTTTTTTTTTTTAAGGCTATTTATTCTTTTTTTTTTAAGACCATACTTCATTCAGATTTCTTTTGCTTTTTTTAAAATTTTATTTATTTATTTACGGCTGTGTTGGATCTTCGTTTCTGTGCGAGGGCTTTCTCTAGTTGCAGCAAGTGGGGGCCACTCCTCATCGCGGTGCACGGGCCTCTCACTATCGCGGCCTCTCCTGTTGCGGAGCACAGGCTCCAGACGCGCAGGCTCAGTAATTGTGGCTCACGGGGCTAGCTACTCCGCGGCATGTGGGATCTTCCCAGACCAGGGCTCGAACCCATGTCCCCTGCATTGGCAGGCAGATTCTCAACCACTGCACCACCAGGGAAGCCCTAGGAAACCATTCTTTATGTTGACATTGGTCAATTCATCAACATCCTGTGGGTATAGTTTTTCAACAGCTATATGTATGAATCGTAATCCAGAACACATCGTGAGCTTCTCACCCCAGTGATATTATGAAGATTTTAGGAACCTCCCGGGGACGACCCTGGATTCCACGACCTACCCAGCTGCTCCTCCAGTCCCCCTACCAGCAAAAGGCTTGTTGTGAGAACACCATGAGCTGTGAAGTGGATGCCTGCTGGTTGCTAATGACTGCCTCACAAATAACTCTTTAATACGATCTTAAATTTTTCAGGAAGCACACTAAATTTTCTATAATCATATATCACTTCTCTTTCCATTTCAAATGTTATTTTGTACCTTCTTGGGTCCTCAGGCACACACCTGATTTTCATCATCACCGCCAGGGTTTGTCAGAGCAGTTCACCTTTGCCAGTTATTTCAATACTCTGCAATGCAAGTCAACTTTATTCTGTATAATTCACTTCCATAAACATTTTATTGAGTACAAACTACATGTCTGGTGCTAAGCTGAAACTTGGAGATACAGAAGTGTATAGAGCATGGGTCCCTGTTCTCAGTAAGTTTATAGGAGAGAGATTCTCCATATACTTGGGTGGGCTGTTTCAGAGACATGAGTTTCTCAACATCCCCTGTGAGCTGGCCTCCGGGGGATATGCCCTGTGGTGGACTGACCCTAAGATGACCTCCATGACCTCAGCTTCCTGGTGTGGCACCTTCATGTAGCTTCTTCTGATTGACTGTGGGTAGCACCTGTGACCTACTTCTAACCAACAGGATGCGGTAAAGGTGATGGGATGTTACCCCATGATTATATTACATTATATAAGACTCCATAAGCAAACCAGAGCTAGAGGCTCTGATTAGGGGTTGGCCACACTGCGAAAACCCACAGTGTAGGGAACTTCACGTGGTCTCTAGGAGTTGAGCACAGCCTCAAGCTGACAGCAGAAAGCCAGGGCCCTCAGTCCTACAACCACAAGAAATGAATTATGCTATAGCAACTCGAATGAGCTTGGAAGTGGGTTCTTCACCAGTCAAGCCTTCAGATGAAAACACAGCCCAGCTGACATGTTGATTGCAGCCTGTGAGAATCGAAGCAGAGAACCTCCTTCCCAAGTCATGCCAGAATTCCTGACCCACAGAAGCTGTGAGTTAATAAATGTGGGTCGTTTTAAGCCACTCAGTTTGTGATAACTTGTTATGATGCAATTGATAACTAATATGCACTCCTGGCCAACATGAGGCACCGACAGCTGGGATCTGGTGAAGTTATTGTCCTTCTGTTGAGTCTCTCCATTGGAACATTAGGAATGGAAAAGCCCTGATAAAAGACACCTGAGTCTACAAACACACACACACACACACACACACAAATACATGTGCAAAGCCCACGGTCAGTCACTATTTTTGTCATGGTAGGAAGGGAAACAATCCTTAACCAAAGACCTAGTGCTATGGCATTTTCTTCAGGCTGCACATGCAATTAGAACAGAAGATTCAAGACGTCCAAGTAGAGTAAATCGACTCATTGAAACACAGTGTTTTAATCAGGAACCAGAAGATCTGCTTTGACCTTAACATGGGATTATAATCTCTCTTAGATTTATCTCTGTTAGTTTCACCCATTATTCTAGCTTATTGGGATAACATTGAATCTCTAATCAGTCAATCAAATTATCCTTCTCCGATCTGTGTCATCAGCTATGTCCAGCTGTGAGTTTTAAAGTCATCTTCATGGGTAGAAGATGGATGAATGTAATTTAGCAACTCATGTTGGAGAAGTTGACCACAACCTCAAGGACATGGCTGCCTTGTATCCAAGTATCATCTTGGGCTGTAAAAACTGGAGTACTGTGTCATATCAAGGCAGGTAACAGTGTTTGGTGTGGTCAGACCACACCCATCCCAGTTCTAGGAGAGATGTTTGAAAGGAGACACTGAAAGAACCAGGAGTGTTTCTTAGGGAAGTATAATCTGGGATGGGTGAAGCCTCATTTGAATGGAAAATGACTGTGAGAACTTGTAAGGAACCAGGAAAGGACAGAATAACTCTCTTTAAACACTTGCAGGACTATTCTTAAAGACAGAATTCTAATCAATGAAAAGAAATTGCCTACCCAGGGCTTCTCCTGCCCCACCATTGCACCAGCTCTTTCTTTTGCCTGCCATGTTCTTCCCCAGGAAAGCAAAAAACTCCTTCCTCACCTCCTTTTGCATCTTTGATCAAAATGTCACCTCTCAGTGAAGCCTTTTCTGACCACCCCAAGCCTCACACCCTCCCCACCTGGGACTCCCTGTCCCTTGCCTACCTTACCTCTGTAACACCTGTCACCATCTGACATGCCAGCGTTTGTTTACTATGTGTCTCCCCAAAGAGAGTACTAGTTCCCCGAGCAAGGATTTTATTTGTTCACAGATGTTTCTCCAGTGCCTCCATCTGTGTGTTGAGTGTCCATCGTAGGCACTCAGTAAATATCTATTTAATTATTAGGTTAATTAATTGATTAATCAATATTATTCATATTACTCTGTCCTTCAGTGGAGCCATTGGTCATGTCCTTCATCTCTAGATTATAGGTTCATAAAAGCAGAGACCCTAAGGGAAAATATTTTGGATTCCCTAAGTACAATCACATTGATGAATGAATGAATGAATGAATGAACAAAGAAACGAGCTATCTAGGGTCCAAAAGACAAATGGCACATTAGAAGAGGGAAGCCATTAGGAAGATTTTGAATAGAAGCTCGGAATTTCTTCTTGCAGCAAGAACTCAAGTTTACGTGTATACTGCTTGTGAAGCAGGAGGCCCAGTTAAAAATAATATTATTTTTATTTATTTATTTATTTATTTATTTATTTTTGGCTGCATTGGGTCTTCGTTGTTGCACACGTGCTTTTTTCCCATTGTAGCAAGCAGGGGCTACTCTTCGTTGCAGTGCACGGGCTTCTCATTGCAGGGCTTCTCTTGTTGCGGAGCACGGGCTCTAGGCACACGGGCTTCAGTAGTTGTGGCTCATGGGCTCTAGAGCGCAGACTCAGTAGTTGTGGCACACGGGCTTAGTTGCTCCGTGGCATGTGGGATCTTCCCGGACCAGCACTCAAACCCATGTCCCCTGCATTGGCAGGCGGATTCTTAACCAATGCGCCACCAGGGAAGTCCAGTATTATTTTTATTTATTCAATACATTTCAGATTTTTTCAAACTGATTGAGAATTCTTAAAGAAAATTTTTCCAGAGTCAAATAAGCTTTAAAAACTCTAGGTTTAGCAATTTTAAACAGACTTCTTTATGGCAAAACTTAAAGAAGCCTTTAAAATGCTAATATCTATTCTACGTGAATCACCAATATTCATAAATCCTTTTATCACATATTTTAAATCACAGGATGCTCTGACCATGGAATAGCCATGAACACCTGCCAGTGTTCTATAGAACAGAATTTGGGAAATGTTTCAATGTATAGGTTAGAAATTAGCACTGACACCTATTTCCTTGTAGCCCTATTACCTGGAAAACTCTATGTTAACTTTTCTTTTTGAAAAGAACTGACTTGTAAAAGTAAAGAAAAAACAATAAGAGCTGTTCACGACCTCTGTTAGGTGGTCAGGAAGGATCCAGTGTTATTTAAATAATAATAACAGTAAACTTTGTTTAAGTCTTTAGGTTTCAAGGTAAGGGGAAAATGAAGAGAGGAAAGAAAGTTTGACCCCCCAGGTACAAACAAGCAGGAGGGAGAAAGAAACCTGTCTCCTTTGAAGGTAGAGCACGTCTGACCTGTTGGGAAATCTCATTCTCTCTCCTTTTTAAAGGCTCAGGCAGCAGCTAAGGTGGAGAATGAGCTCTGTGCCCAGTAGCCTGGGCTGTGCTTCAAACCCATCTGTGCCCATCCTCAGAGCCCACTAGAGTCACCTTTCATACCATGTGGCCCCCCTGGCACAGGTGGCCAAGCCCTGAGTGACATAATGATGGCAGAAGGTAAAAAAGAGAAAGAAGCCTAGCAAAGGTCTTTTCCCTTCCAACTTGTCATTTAAAAAAGAAAAAAGGGACTTCCCTGGTGGTCCAGTGGGTAGGATTCCTCGCTCCCAATGCAGGGGGCCCAGGTTCGATCCCTGGTCGGGGAACTAGATCCCCCATGCCGCAACTAAAAAAAGATCCCACATGCCACAGGGAAGGTCTCTTGTGCCACTACTAAGACCCAGTGCAGCCAAAATAAATACATAAATAAATATTGGAAGGAAGGAAGGAAGGAAGGAAGGAAGAAAGAAACTAAGGTTCAAAGTCATTGGACCCCTGTTCTAATTTCCACAAAGAAATTCTGTTTGCAGAAAGCTGTTTCACTTCCGACATGCGGTTTGACGCTGGCACTGCCATCCTCTTTCTTCCCGGAGGGGTTTGAAATATCAAAGTCTGTCGCCTCTATTCCTGTTGGGAAAGGGATGCTTGGCTGAGCTTTTCTATCAAAAGCTTTAGTCAAAATAGTACATTCGAGTTACATAAGCATATATATGTAGAGAGAGACAGACGTTAGAGTTTGGAGAAAGTGTAAACCGGAATGCTTGCTGTATTTTGGTGGCAAGTTTAAAGCCCTTTGGTAGGGAGGGCTTAGCATCAGCACAGGCACAGAGGTGTGTTTGACGCAGAAGGCAGCCCCTGGTTGGTTGCAGAGGCAGCAACAGAAAGTGGGAAGTGCAGACTGAAGCCAAAACGCTAGACATGAGCCCTTAGGCTAAGAAGTTTGGGTCTGAACTTTCCCCTTCTCTCCTTTCCAGACTTTCCACATTTCTGACAATGTACATTGATTGCTTTCATATTTAGGGAGAAAAGCAAATCAGTTTTATGAAAAATTGGGAGACACAAACATTTCTGTAAGAATAAAGTAATATTCTAAAAATACTTAAAAGTTCAGTTAAATTATTTCTATTCATCCTGTCTGGCAGCAAGGGTCCCACCAGAGAGGGCTGCCTGTCAGGAGAGGAGGCCCCACAGAGGAGGCTGTGAGCATGTGGCCCAGGGCAGAATCGGGGCTGGAAGAGGGCAAGCGGGAGCCTTGAGAACTGAGAAGCGAGTGGCCTACAGCCAAACACTCACCTGTGCCCGGGAGAGCCGGCAGGAGGATGCACATGGCAGCCCAGGCTGGACCACAGCAGCACCAGATAAGCAAAGACCCAGGTTGCTTTCCTCCACCCCTCCTCCCAGACCCCAAACCCTGGGTCGCCAGAGTGTCTTTCTGGGTTCCTGTTCTAATCTCAACATTAAGCTTTTCCTGCCAACCGAGAGGGGTTTTGTTTGTTTGTTTGTTTGTTTTTACATCTAATGATGAAACACTTTATTCTGCATCAAGGTATCTGGAAAAGGAAGCTGCATTTGGAGCACATTACAGGTGAGGAATGATCCATATGCACTGAGTACAAAACTCAATTACAGAATGATTTCCTACTATGACCAGATACTCCATTACCAATGCTTAATTAAAAGTAAAACAGGATTTACCACACCAGAATTCTAGAAGTGAAAGAGGACAGTATTTAAACGGTTCGATATAAATGTAGCACCTATCTGTATTTTAAAAACGAGTTGGAAAGATCTCTCCTTTTTCCAGTGCCCCGGACCCCACCCACCAGTGGAGACCCTGTTCTTTGTTCATCATGCTTTCGAGCCTGGGAGGGAGAGGCATTGTCCTCGGGTGTCGTGGTTCATCCTCAGTCTCGGGCAGGCCTGGCTCCCTGGGTTCTAATCCTCCCTACCTCTCCCTGGAGAAGATATCTTATGTTCTGGGTCCAGGATGGTTTCTTTTCTGTTCCCTTCCTCCAACAAAATAGGTGTTGGGCTTCCCTGGTGGCGCAGTGGTTGAGAGTCCGCCTGCCGATGCAGGGGACACGGGTTCGTGCCCCGGGCCAGGAAGATCCCACATGCCGCGGAGCGGCTGGGCCCGTGAGCCGTGGCCGCTGAGCCTGCGCGTCCGGAGCCTGTGCTCTGCAACGGGAGAGGCCACAACAGTGAGAGGCCCGCATACCACACACACACACACACACACACAAAAAAAAAAAAATATATATATATATATATATATGTTGACCTGAGCTCTGCAGGGCAACGGGGTTTGTTTCCCCGAAAAGCTTGGGCTCCGGTTTCCTGTGTGAGAAGGTCCTGGCGGGCTGCCCCTCCCCGACACCGGCGGAGGTTCCTCCTCCCTCCCGCCCCCTCCCATCTTTCCCATCAGCCAGGTCCGTGCAGAAAGACCATGAGCAGGTGTGGCTCCCCTTGTGTCCGCAGCTCCCGGATTCCACGCTCAGAAGGGCCCACGTGGAGTCTTTGACAATGAGGTGAAACTTTGGGCTGCCGTCTTCCCCCCTGCTGTGGGTCGGCCCATCCTCTCCCTGCTCGGACCAGAACAGGTGCTCTGGTCCCTTGCCTTCCTGGAGCCCCGTGTCTTTCCCTAGACTTCAGGCTGGATGTTCTTCTTTCTTGCTGGGGGAGCACGGCTCTTCCCACGTTTCTACATCATAAACAGAACCTGGACCTCCCCCCACCTTTATTCCTTTTTTAAAAAGAATAAAGAAGTTTTTTGTTTGTTTTTTGTTTTTAAAGTAGAAGGAAGGATTTTTTTTAAATTTATTTATTTAGGCTGTGTTGGGTCTTCGTTTCTGTGCGAGGGCTTTCTCTAGTTGCGGCAAGCGGGAGCCACTCTCCATCGCGGTGCGCGGGCCTCTCACTATCGCGGGATCTCTTGTTGCGGGACCCAGGCTCCAGATGCGCAGGCTCAGTAGTTGTGGCTCACGGGCGCAGTTGCTCCGCGGCATGAGGGATCCTCCCAGACCAAGGCTCGAACCCGTGTCTCCCGCATTGGCAGGCAGACTCTCAACCACTGCGCCACCAGGGAAGCCCTAAAGAGGTTTTTTTTAAAAGATTAAATTGACTACATTCTGTGGGCTCCCTCTGAATTTATTTCATTTTGTTTTGTTCTTGATGATTAATATTTGGGGGTTGAAGGGTTTGTTTCTCACACTACTTTTACATACATGAAACAAAGTGTATGAATAGTGTTTTACAGTTTATAAAAGCCTTTCCCTTGATGCCTTATCTAATCGATCTTCACAGCAACCCGAGACTCCCATAGTCTGCACAGGCTCACACCTGTGCGGGGCAGCGCTCAGATGCTAACCCAGCTCTCGAGGCCAATTCCCATGGTTATTTTCTCTGTAACATGCTTATCCTTGTAACAGTCCTGACTTATACCAGCCAGATGTTACTTTTCTCATGTTATTCTCACTAAGAAGAAACTTAGGTTTCAAGCAATCCGGGTCCTTGCTCAAAGCACAGCACTGAGGCTTTCCATTCAAGGCTGGCCTGTGAATTCCACTGTTCAAGCAAGAGTGACATCCCATGTGCCCTGTGCCAGGTGTTGGATTAGATTCAGAATGAATGTTCACTGAGCCCCACCTTTAAGCTCGCACAGCTGGGCTCTTTCACTGTCATCCTATTTCATTCTTAAAACAGCACTATGAGAGAAAGCCCACTATACCCATTTAAAACATAATTTTATTGTTTTTTTAAATTTCTAAAGTAATGCATACCCATGGTTTTTGTTTTTTTAAATCAAACTCTATAGAAATGGATAAAGTTAAAAATAAGGCTTCCACCCTCCCTCCCAGCACTTAGGCTCCATAAGAAACCATAAGTAGGTTATTTATCTTGTAGAGGTTTCTTACACATCCTTACAGATAATGTCTGTACGTAGAGAAGCAGACCCATACATGAATACATTTATAATAGATACTTTTTTTTTCTATCTAAGTGGGCTGATACTATTTTGCCACTTGATTTTTTACCATATATATTGATAGATGTAGATATAGACATAGATCTTAGACATCTTCCCTTATCAGTAAACAAGTAAGCATCTATGGTGTTCTTCCAAGCAGCTGTTCAGTATTCCATTGAATGGCTGTTCTACAATTTATGTAGCTGGTTCCCAAATTGATAGCTATATGAGTTATTTCTAGACGTTACAGTTACATACAGTGTTGTGATAAGTTAGCTTTGTGAGCCTTTTCTCACCTTCTGAGATGGCCCACACTCTGTCTGTGGAGTGTGTTTCTCTCTAAATAAATCCACTTCTTACCTATCACTTTGTCTCTCACTGAATTCTTTCTGCGATAAGACATCAAGAGCCTGAGCTTCATTGAGTCCGGAAACCAGAACTAAAACCCCACCAAACGGAAGATGTTAACTACTTGATGAAGCTCTCTTCATTCCAGAGAAGGTCAATTTGCCCATCATCACCTGATGCCAGAGGATCTCTGGATTGAAGGGATGCGGGCCCTGCAGGGCACCCTGATCCTTATTAGCAACCCACCCCTGGACGACAAGACTCCTCACAGGCTGGATGTGACATACAGTTCTGAGGGCATCAGTCTGCTGTGGTTCCCTTTACCTGGCAAAGCAATAAAGCTACTCTTTTCTACTTCACCCAAAGTTAACTTTGTTTCTTGTGGGCAGGATCATTCAACTCTATCTCAATCTTTTCATTTGTATAATGGGAATAAAAATTCTACTTCCCAAGAGGTTGTTGTAATGATGAAAAGAGATAATAATGGAAAGCAGTTAGAACAGTGCCTAGCATGTTATAAACACTCAGTAATTATTGAATATTATTATTAGAAACCTTTGCAAGAATAAACCATACATTTCTGTAAGTAAAATTCACGTGTAAAAGAGTACAGACATTTAGAGTTTTGATAAACAAATTGTCTTCCTAAACATTTACTCTAAAAGTATTCAACCTCACTCCCAAACAAATGCAACTCAAAACAACATTGCAGGAAAAAACAACAACAACAGTGCGGTTCCATCTCCCACGGCCCTGATTGCCAGAGACTGAATGGTTAGAAGATTACCAGTGTTGATGAGGCTTTGGGGGAAGACGTTCTCCTACTAAGTGGCAGCATGTGTAAGAGGCTCCCTTGCTCATTTTGTCAGGCTCTTCTTGACATATCTACAGTTTGTTTCTTGTTTTTTCTTGTTTGTTTGTTTTTTTTTAACATATGTATTTATTTACTGGCTGTGTTGGGTCTTTGTTGCTGCACGCGGGCTTTCTCTAGTTGCGGCGAGCAGGGGCTACACTTCATTGCAGTGCGTGGGCTTCTTGTTCCTATGGCTTCTCTTGTTGCAGAGCACAGGCTCTACATGGGTGGGCTTCAGTAGCTGCAGCATGTGGGCTCAGTAGTTGTGGCACGCGAGCTCTAGAGCGCAGGCTCAGTAGTTGTGGCGCACGGGCTTAGTTGCTCTGCGGCATGTGGGATCTTCCCGGACCAGGGCTCGAACCCGCGTCCCCTGCATTTGCAGGCAGATTCTTAACCACTGCGCCACGAGGGAAGCCCTGTTTCTTGTTTTTTTTTTTTCTTTTTAACAATTTTTCTAAGTCCAGTTTGGACTTCAGTGACCCAGAGGTTGAGGGGTTGTGGGGCGCATCCCTCTGGTGAGAAAGACCCTCCCAGGTGCCACACGCCAGCTCCTGGGCCCAGGTGGTTCCCAGTGGGAGACTCTCAGTGTCTTTCAGCTCCTTTAAGATGTGGACTTAACCATTCTGGCTGCACGTAGGTCTACATACAGCAACATGAAACGATAGACTAAATGACAGTGACCAGAGGATGGAGACCCTTCATTTAAAGGCTCTGAAGCCATTGGTTAAGAGACCAGGTATGGACTCCTTCCTCCACCAGCTACCACTGTGTGAGCTTGAGCTCGACCTCTCTCAACCTCTTTCTCTCCTCAGCAAAATAAGGACAATATCATTTCCTACCGCCAGGGCTGGTATTCAGCTATTGGAACCAGGAGGGCCATAAAATGCTGACCTAGTCCTGTACCAGCTGGTGAATAGCCACTGTCCTCATCTCTTTGCCTGAACCCTCTCCATGTCAACTGTTCCCACCCCTCCCCCAGGACTCTCCCCAAATTCCCCCTCAACTAAAGGGCTTATGCCTCTGGGACCCTGCTTTATCCCTGTGGCCAAGTCCACTTTTGATGATCATTGTTCATGCCCTACCACAGCTGAAGAATTGGAGTATCTTGCTCCACTCTGCACATACTTGTGATGCTGGGAACCGAAGGATACCTTCATGTCACAGAGGGGCCAGCAACACATCAGAGAGTCCTGCAGCGGGTGATAGCGTTATCCCTGGCAGCCATTCCTATGCTGAGTTGGCTGGAAATACCGTAAACTATGTACAGATAAATATATCCATTAAGCCCCCACTGAATGTTATCACCAAGGCAACTTCCTCTCAGTCAGATCCCCAAACTGCCCAGCCCACCTCCTGGAGTCATGGAGTCTTGTGAGATAATGCACAGGAATCACCTGGTACTGCATGCAACCTAGCCGCCATTAATAAATGATGGTTATAATAGAAACCCAGCTGTCAGTGCAAAACAGAGACAAGTGATCGTAGCGCAGGATCGTGCTCATCTTCCCCATCTCTCCAGCTTCCTCCGGGAAGAGATTCTTGTTTGTGGCGTCTTAAAGAGAAGAACAGGATGTGAAAAAGTCAAAGGCGACCCCATTATGTTGGACTAGAAAGGAGGAACATGGGAAACAGAGACAGGAAAGGCTTGCTGGACAAATGCCTGCAAGGGGCTAGTTTGGAAATCAGTAATACAAAGTGGGAGAAAGCCATAGCTTCAGGAAATGTTCAGTTTTCCCCTGAGAAGGGTAGCCAGAGGCTGACTCAGTGTGAAGCCAGTGAGCTCTACACTTTGGGGCCATTGGCTTGCAGGAGCCCTTCCAAGGTGCTGGGAGGGGCCGCGTACTGCATGGACACAGTCATATATGTTTTTGAAAGCTGCAAAAGTAAGATGTTTTAACAGCAGTTTGTTACGATCTCTCTCTCTTTCTCCACTCTTGTTCTTCTCTGTCAGTTTCTCACATCCATGGCACTGGAGTGGACTGGGCAGTTTGGGGATCTGACTGAGAGGAAGTTGCCTTGGTGATAACATTCAGTGGGGGCTTAATGGATATATTTATCTGTACATAGTTTACGGTATTTCCAGCCAACTCAGCATAGGAATGGCTGCCAGGGATAACGCTATCACCCGCTCCAGGATGCTCTGATGTGTTGCTGGCCCCTCTGTGACATGAAGGTATCCTTCGGTTCCCAGCATCACAAGTATGTGCAGAGAGGAACAAAAATAAGTTTAAAGTAAGAAGCCAGTATCTAGACTGTGGGAAATCCTTCCAATCATTACATATATAAAATTATAAGCTGAGGATTCAGTTCTTATCGATGCCCAACTAAAGCAGAAGTTCTCTCCCAACAGGAATATACCTATAATCCTGCACATACAGCTATAAATAGACTGTATTTTTCTCTTTATCCATGGGAATTGTGTAAATAGAACTTAGACCTTTCTATGAAAGTTGTCTTAACCTGCAGCAGTAATACAAACGGTAAGCATTTCTGTGTATAAAAATACGTATTTTACCCACCCCAAATTTTGGATCTTGTGTTCCCATATCTGACATCTTTTGTCCTTACAAAGTCTGAGGGTTCTAGATGAAACGACATGCAAAATTGCCATGTATCAGTAAAACGGCCTAAGCCAACAAGGTTCTCATCAAAAATATTTTTCTGTAATTTGTAGCATGAGAGCAACTCAATTACCAAATTATGTGTAATCAAAAGCCTACTGCACTTTCTTTACTCTTTATAAATAAATACTAATTTTGTGCCTAACTTTATATTCATAACTTTGTATTCTTCTTCATGAGGCCCTCCAAAATTGTACAAGCTTCGGGCACAAATTGTACAAGCTTCAGATCCACAAAATCTGGATCTATCCCTGCGTAAAATCATGGGCCAAGAAAACGTCTCTCTTTAAACTCTATATTTTGAATTAACATTAGACATAAAAAACGTTGTAGAAGTAGTATACCCTGCTTCCAGCTCATGGTAACACAACCACAGTTTAATCAAGAACAGGAAATTAACATTGCCATGATATTATTAACTGAACTGCAGACCTTATCAGAATCTGGCGATTTTTCCTCGAACGTCCTTTTTCTGTTCCCAACTCCTGTCCAGGATCCCACATTGCATTTCGTTGTTGGGTCTCACTAGTTTCTTCCAGTCTATGACAGATCCTTAGTCTTTCCCCATCTTTCATGACCTTGACGCTTGGGAGAACACTGATTGGTTATTTTGTAGGCTGTTCCTCAGTTAAGGTTTGGCCAATGTTTATTCATGATTGGAGCAAGAATATGGCAAAAATGACATCATATCCTTTCAGTGCATCTTATCAAGAGGTTCATGATGTCAAGACGTGTTGTTAACTGTGACACTTACCTCAATAATTTGGTTAAGTTGGTGTCTGCTGGGTTTCTCCATTGTAAAGTCACGCTTTCTTTTCTCAGTAGTGGATAAGAATCTTGAGACAGATACTTTGGGACTGTGCAAACCCTACTTCTCAAACTTTCTCCCACTAATTTTAGCATTGGTGGATCTAGTCTGCAACAATTATTACTGAGGTGTTTGCTTAATGATTATTCTCTATTTCTCTCTTTTTGTGTTTACTTAGCAATTGAAATTCTGTTTTGAGAAAGAGCTGTCTCTTCTCCCCTATTACTTACTTGTTTATTCAGTTATTTATTTAGACCAGTCTGAACTCATGATGGCTTTTAATTTTATGCTATATGTTAAAATTCAACACTATCATCACCTATTTTGTTGATCAAATGTTTCAGCTTTGGCCACGTGGGCTTCCTTCATGTTGACTTTTGTATTGCTTTGATAAGCTGCCACCTTTACCTGAGCATTTCCTCATTTTTTATTTTGTCACCACAAGTTTCATCTTGTATTTTTCCTGCCCCGGCACTGGATCAACCAGTTTTCCCTGATTCCTATTTCTGGAGAATGCTGTTTAGAAACCAGGATCTGGGCAGCAGGTGTGCTCATTGTTACTGGGGTATCATTGCTTCTAGGCTCCTCAGAGACAAAACTAAGACATGTATGTATATGTATATGTCTAGTAACCCATCTGATACACACATCGGTATTTCTTTGTCTCTATAAAATCATGAGTTTATACTGATACCTCTGATCCCAATTCAACACCACAGTGTTCATTTTAGCCTTTTCCAGGTAAAAACGTGGGCAAGGCTACCTGAGTCATGGAAATGAAAGCAAAACCAATCCTCCAGAAACCTCTGGTCCATCCTGTAGCCCTGGGGTCTCATAGACACCCCTCAGGGGTTCATATCATTTAAGCTTCTCCTCTAGTGCCATAACTTAAAATAGATGTAGGGCCTCAGGCTCCAATGGGAATAAGTAAATCACCTTTGTCATGTGTTTTGATCATAAAGCCAAGGGTACGGAAGAGAATTAAAGTGATCGAATTACAATTGTCAGTCCTCCAAATGTTATGACTGGCCAAGATTCAGATAAATTAAGATTCATGTATTATGCTGCATTTTATTTCTAAAATTACACTTATTGACTTTGGAGCTGTACTAGTCCACAGCAACTAATTGCATTTCAGGTGGAAGAGTCGCATATAGTTTGAGTAAACACTTCAGTAAGAGTGACTGAAATCCCAGGGTTTACATGGTCATGTGATGTGAGGCCTACTGTATTATTCAAGCTAACCAAAGACTTCTTGGTGATAACACCCAAATAGTGCTAATACTCCAAAAGGTAGGGGGTTCCTCCTACTTACTAATAGAATAATAATAGCATTTACGCTCGTTTCCACAAGAGGAATTTTCCGTAAACACTCTGGTTCCTTGCCCTACCTCTTACTTTTCCCGAGGGAGCTGGGGTCAGTGACCTGATTGGACAGTCGGGGAAAGAGAGCAGGCGTGTTCGGCCAGCCCATACTCCTCATGCCATCAGAGAGTAGACGTTCTGGTTTACTCCTCCCGGCCCCAGGCTTTCCCAGTCCAGAATCAGACCTGAGGAGGTTTTCCAAGACACAGGGTAGATGAAGCTTTTGTGAAGACAGGACTCGAAGAGTTTTTGGATATTGACAATTTCAAGCAGATTTAAGACTGTTTCAAGTGAGATTTGTCCTTGCTGAGCCACTGCAGCTTTGGACACTTTTGTTTTTCAAAAGGAAGAGCAGCAGCCCTGACCTTGACCCCGCCCAGGCTACCCACACCTTAGCAGATGCTCCCAGCCTGGGACGGCCATAGCCATCCCGGGCAGTAAATGGAGGACAACAGAGCCCAGGCCTTAGCGACGGCGTGTGCTGCTGGGAACCAAGCAGATGCTTTAGCCAAATATGAGCTGTGTGGGTGGCCGTGGCGTGCCAGCTGCCACGGCTTGACCTTGACCTGTGCAGACACAGCTGACATTTAAATATGCGCACCAGTACCCCAGGTGAGGCTGAGGCTGGAGGAGACCCTCCTTGACCTTGACCTTGACCTTGGTGGGCAGAACATGGTCTGCTTTTAAACTGGAAGGCAGCTGAGTTCTGCATTTTTGGCAGAGAGTTAGTTGTACCTCTAGAACGTGGGTGCTAAACCTGGGGAGACAGACAGCAATAGACTGGCCACCAGATTTCGTTCTGCACACACGGCCAAGGAAAAGGCTGGAGGAACTAAGCTTTAAGCACAGGGGTCCCCATAGGCTCTCAAGCTGGCTCTAGACATGTTCATTATGAAAGTTCTGACCCTGGCTTTTGACTTCAGAGGACCAAACTGACTCACCTTCAGGAGGTGGTAGATTTTTCAGTAGTAAATAAAAAGAAAGAAGGATCTCTTCTGAAACAAATGCTGTCATTTTTGGTGAAGGCAGAGAATCAACTCAATGAAATTGTTGCAAATCCAAAAGCTAGAAAGACCCACGCCTCTAAGAATCACATTTGCTCAGAAAATCGAGGCGAAATCAGAGTGACGTTAAACAAACAAAAATGTTTTAGGCTTAGAGTCAGAACAGGAAAAGTAAAAATAAAATAAGGCAGACGGGGAGGATTCAACTGGAGAGAGAGAGATTTCTTTAAGAGACAGGAGAAAGGGTGGGATTTTAGCAACACCCAAAACAGTACAGGAGGAATAACTGAGATCTCAGGGCCAGGAAAGACATTATAAACAGGAAAGGAGATGCACCCCAGGTCTAACAGGGAAATAGGGGGATGTTGTTAATGTGATCTTGGTTGTTAACAGGTCAGAAACAGTGGAGTCCAATAAAATCTGACAGCTCTGCCATCTCAGGACTTCTCCTGGGAGGACCTCCTTCTGAGGCATCCAGAGCGTCAGTGTCTGTGGTGAGAGCAACTGCAAACTACAATTAACGTTGGATGGATATTCCAAGTGGTTACAGAAAATCTGAACAGATTCTAGAGAAGGTCACCCAGACCAGCATGAAACCCTCGAAGCAGCCTCCTTAGACACATTTCAAGGTGACACAGTCGAGGTGGGACCAGTACATCCTGCCCTGTGAGAACAAGCTCAGGAACAAGAGTTCTGTGAAAAGGTACAGCCAAGATGCCCTGAGCCAGGAGGACAGTAATTAGACCAAGTCCAGCCTGGCTGAAATACTCGTCCTCAGGGAAGGATGTCCTCCCGGGTGGAATGACCCACTCAGGAACGGAGTCATAAGGAGATGAGAACTCTTGGAACAGTGGATAGTTGTCGCAGACCTAGAACCTTCTTATTTCCTTTGGCTCACTCGGTAGTCTCACAAGGCAGAGGGTGGAGAAATATCTTAGTACAAAAGCCACGAGGAATTAGGAGAGAAGGCACTCAGATTGGGATATGGTTCTAACCAAAAGTGTGTGGGACAGGAGAGGGAGCCATTCAGAAAGTAGCTTCAGCTGCTGGAAACTCAAGGGGGCCTCAGGAGGAAGAGGACCACAGAGGGAAACCCACTGGGGGGCCGGCCCACAAAGGGAGCGTTCTCAGTGGAGCAGCAAAGCAAGCGCTCGAAGAACCAAGGTACCAGAACCAGAGGTTTCCTCATGCAGAATGGGGAAGAGACTGCAAACAAGACCCAGGAATGGGCCTTAAACTGTAAATGGCAAAGCTCTGCAAGAAGGCGGCCCTGTCTAACGTATACAGGGGCGTTGTCCCCAGATGAGATGAACACACACCGTCACAATGTCTCGATGCGTACAGATGGTTAACGGGTGCATGAAAGATGCTCAGCAACGCTAATCATTAGAGAAATGCAACTCAAAACTACAATGAGGTATCACCTCACACTGGTCAGAATGGCCATCATCAAAAAGTCTGCAGGGGCTTCCCTGGTGGCGCAGTGGTTGAGAGTCTGCCTGCCGATGCAGGGGACACGGATTCGTGCCCCGGTCCGGGAAGATCCCACATGTCGCGGAGCGGCTGGGCCCATGAGCCATGGCCGCTGAGCCTGCGTGTCCGGAGCCTGTGCTCCACAGCGGGAGAGGCCATGGCAGTGAGAGGTCCGCATACCACAAAAAAACCAAAAAAACGAAAAAGTCTGCAGATAATATATATATGTATAACTGAATCACTTTGCTGTACACCAGAAACTAACACAACACTGTAAATCAACTAGACTTCAAATAAATAATAAATAATGTCTGGACGGCAGATTTCTTTCAGTTGAGTGTAACTCAGAGGTCAAGGAGCCTGGGTGAGGGGTGCGGTGAGAACAAGGCTCTCTCCATCCCCACCCTTTGTTCACGTGCCCCGGGTCCCTGCAAGGCTAAGCACTGGCCTGCCTTGCTAAGGTGGTGAGTGTGACATGCGTGCTCTCTTAACACTTGGCCTCTTTAAAAGAGACTCCCTCCACTTCTTTAGACCTCAGTGAGTCTCTCAGCCCTGGCTGCACATCAGAATGACCTGGGGAGCCTTGATGAAGGACTGGCGCCTGGCTCCACCCCAGAGGCCCTGAGGTAACAGCTGTGGGATTCGGCCTGGGCGCTGTGGGTTGTACACACTCTACAGGTCTAGCCAGAACCTCAGCATGTGGCCTCATCTGGAACTAGGGTCTTTGCAGATGTAATTAGTTTGCAATCAAGATGGGAGCACACTGGATTGCATGGGGTCGGGGGGGCATTACATCCAATGAGAGTGTCTTTGTATAAGAAACAGAAAGGGCACATAGAAATGCAGAGAAGTCGCTGTGAAGACAGAAGCAGAGGTTGGAGGGATGAACCCACAGCTGAGGAATGACAAGGATTTCCAGCAGCCACCAGAAGCTGGCAGAAAGCATGGGATGGTTTCTCCCTCAGAGCCTCCAGAAGGAACCAACCCTGACAGCATCTTGATTTCGAGCTTCTAGCCACCAAAGCTGTGAGAGAATAAAGGCCTGCTGTTTTAAGCCCCTCAATTTGTGGCACTTGGTTACAGCAGCCCCAGGAAATGAATGCACCAGTTGACCATCCTATGTGGCCAGGATGGCAACACTGGCCTTTCCAATGGAAGAGACCCCCAGCTGCCTGTCTGGGGGTCTGCCCATCATCCCGGCAAGAATGTCCCTGGCTGAGAAGGAGGAATTAGAAGCTGGGAGCTTGATTTTTTGGTCTTTAATGTCTTTGACTTTTAACTCACAAGGGCAAAATATTTAATTCCAACTTTGATTCCATTGGACTTCTACTTCTTTGAAGTTGAGCTTGTAAGAGGATTTAGTCTTCTGGCTTTATTTTATCCCCAGGAACTTCTTAATGAAGAGAGGGTCTATATTTACATAGGGGGTAACTTATTACCACCTGTTAACTTTTGGAGTATCTTTAGGATGTCATCTGATCCCAGTGCAGGACCTCTGATAGGCGATGTTGAGCACAGGGCTAGATCTGAGTGTGTGGCCTTGGGAGAAAAGTGACCTTGAGTTGATTTAACTCAGCTGATTTCTGAGCTATTTGGGGGCGGAGTCTGTACTGCCATCTAAGTTCCTAAGAGAATCCATGAAAGACCAGTGCCTGGTGTAGGAGGAGCATCCTGCGAGGGTGGGAGCTGACCTGCCCTGACAGACTGCTGGTCCCCTCCCCTGAGATGGGGCTTGGCCTCGGTCGTCCATTGGCCCAACAGGTGAGCTGGGCAGCTAAAGAGCACAGTCACCTGGGAGAACCCCTCTGGCTCTCTAGAGGAGGGGCTTTCCCAGAACCCCCCAGATCTCCCACCGCCCCACATACCCAGCAGGGGAGCAAGGCCGGCCTGGCGATGCACCAGCCCTCAGTGCCAGGAGCCACCCTGAAGCAACTTGCCTGACGTCTTCTATGCCCTTGAGAGTCTGTCTTCCCATCCCCCCACCCAGCCCAGCTCGAGGCGGGACAGGGTGAGGCCTGTCAGCTGCACACTTGCTCCCTGCAGGCTGGGAGCCAGCAGGCCATTCCTGAGCCTGGTCTTGTCAGTGACAAAGGTGCTATCGAGGTCTCTATCTGCTGATTGTTTTGTCTTAGTTTATTATTATTCCGAAATCGGGTGGGAGGGGAGTGCCGCTTGTTGACCCTGAAAGCAAACATTGCTGACCCTTCCTGAGGGCTGGCTGGGCACCAGGCTCTGCGCCAGGACATTACAGGAATATTCAGTATTGTTGTACTGAGTGTACAGCCTCAGGGAGGAGACGCTCTATCTTCACGCATAGAGGCACAGAGAGGCTGACCAGCAATGGGAGAGGTGAGACTTGAGCCCAAGCAATTTGACCCCAAAACCCTGAAGTCAATGAAAGAAAAGCAAATGGGACTTATTGTTACCAAAGGGGAAAGGTGGGGGGAGGGATAAAACAGGAATATGAGATTAACAGATACATATTACTGCATATAAAATAGATAAACAACAAGGACTTACTGTATAGCACTGGGAACTGTATTCAGTATCTTATAATAACCTGTAGTGGAAAAGAATCTGAAAAGAATCACTTTGCTGTACACCTGAAACTAACACCACATTGTGAATCAACTATACTTCAAAAAAATAAAATAAATACATATATATATATAAATGAAAAGCACATGTGGACAAAACCATGTTGACAATATATTATGCATATAAAATACATATGAACATGATAAACTCATTAAGTATGCATGAGCCTATACAAACATACATTCACATATAAGTTCATGAGTGTATATATGAGTATATATATGTGAGTATGATGTATATGAGTATATGTACTCACAGGTCTTGATACATATGTGCCATATATAGTAAATGTGTGTGTATATGTGTATGTATCCAGCAATTTCTCTTATAAGAATTTATTATGTGCTGTATAAACAGATATGCATAAGGCTGTTCAACGCAGCTTCTTTATAATAACAGAAAATGGAAACGATATGAATATCCAAAACAATAGTTGACTAATTAAGTATATTACAGTAGAGTCATATAACAGTCAATGGCTTTTTTTAAAGACATACAGATAAGAAAAATGGGAGAGTAAACAACAGCAATGAGGTCTGAAATTCGGCAAGCAGAGCAAAGAGTACAAATAACCTGGCAGCTAAGAACCTTAAGCAGACACTGAGGATGCTAGGAACCAAGGAACAGAGTCCCCCCAAAGTCTAGGAATTGGGGTTAGTGAGGGGTGGCGTAGAGCTAAACCAGGCAGAGCTGAGTGACAGTTCAGGTAACCCCTCCTCTCAGCAGAAGAAATGCCCCTTCCCACCCCCTGCAAAGCCTGGAAGTAGACCCTCTGGAGAGAGGGAAGGCAATGGCCACTGGACAGGGTGCCCAGGCTCCATCGAGGGCAGGGCCCTCCACCGAAGACAGGGAGGTTAAGCATGTGTTTGCCTCATGGATGCTGAGACCCCTTTCTTCCAACAACTCCAGGCAGGATGCTGGCAGCAGCATGTCCTCTGGAAAAGGCCAACAAGGATATCAACATCAGGAATTCCCAGCCATATACACAGCCCAGCCATCGGAGGAAATTGACAAGGTCAGAAGAGTGGGAGCCAGTCTTGCAAAAGGAGTGAAGAAGTGACCATGGAGGACAAGCTATTGGCCTTTGTGTGGCTCTTGGGTCACGTCTGCCGCCCTGACCACAAACTGGCCAATCGGAAGTTCCCAAACTGAACACGATGAAAGCCAGACAGAGGAGATAGGATAGACGGAATGTTCCATAAACACTGGTGAAAATTACACCGTATCTAGGGACACAGCCCAGAGAGAGACACGCTGCCGGGGAGCAAAGATAAGAGCAAAACCGTTGGCCTGTTAGCACCGGAAACAGCAGGTGTTGGTGACAAAGCCCCAGAATTAAAGGGGCCAGAATGCAGAAGAAACCTGGCAAGCGTGTGCTTTGCTTTCAGGGAAGTTCATCGCAGATCTCAGAAGGAAAGAAACACGTCAAGGGAACAAGTACCATAACTCCACTGGACCAGAGGGCAGCGGTGGGAAAGAATTTGAGATTTGTGGAGAAGAGATTAAAAAAAGATCTTACTGGTTTCAATTACTAATTGTGACATTCTGCATTTGTTTTGTATGCATCAGCTTGGGGTTTTTGCAACCAAATGAATAGCCCTGATCACAGTCCCTGAGGGGCCCAGGAATGCTCTTCAGGAGCCCTGTGGAAGACGTAGTTGGGCACAGCCTAGCTGTTTGTGACCAGGAAAGATGGCCGAGCCACACCTAGCACCAGAGATCTGCCTCATGACAGAGGAAGCAAATATTCAAACAGTGGAAGCCGGGGTTAGAGGGTGTTGTGGGTTTAATTGTGCCCTCTCAAAAAATAGGCTGAAGTCCTAACCCCAGGTACCCATGAATGTGACTTTATTTTGAAATAAGGTCTTTGCAGATGTAATTAAGATGTAAGCTAAGTTGAGGTTATCCTAGAGTAGGGTAGACCCTTAATCCGATATGACTGGAGTCCTCATAAGAAGCGGGCAAGAGACACAGACACACACACAAGGAGAAGGCCATGTGTCGACTGAGGCAGAGATGGAGTGACAACGCCACAAAACAAGCAATGCCACGGATGCTGGCAGAGCTAAGAGAGAGGCACAGAGCTGACCTCTGAGCCTCCAGAAGGGACCAACACTGCTGAAACCTTTGATTTGGGACTTCTACCTCCAGAGCTATGAGAGAATGAATTTCTGTCGCCTCAAGCCACCCAGTGTGTGGTGCCGTGTTTCAGCAGCCCCAGGAAACTAACACGAAGGGGTTCAGAGGTGCTCCCAGAACCAGGATTAGAATCCACATCTCCTGACCTGCTTCCATCCTCCTGCCTCTGCTCAGTTGGGAGATTGTTATCAATACAAAACAATTGCTCCACTTGAGAGAAAATCCTGAAACACATGGATTTAGAGAACTGAATACAAATGCAGCCACACTCTGGTGTTCCAGCATTGACGAAGCCATCAGCTTTCGGCTATAGATGACTGGTACTTAAACCCAAGACCAAAAGCCCTCCAACCTGATTTCCAAAATTCAGTATTGGCACAGAGGAAAATAAGCCTTTGCTTTTCATTGGTGAGGAAAATCTCTCTGCTCAGAAGCAATTGAAGAAAATGAATGTGGAACCCGATGATACCTATTTCCCAAAGCCCCTTTTCTGCCTCTTAACTGTGCTCTGCTGTTCTTCAATAAAGGACAATTAGGCCCATTATGGCTGTGTGGTCCCTAAATAGCCACGGGTCTGCGGAATTTGCGCACTGTGGAGCACAAATTGGTCTTCTTTAAATTTCTTATTAATTAGAGTCCTCTTATCTGAACACAGCATAATTTCTGCCTGTTCCCATGGGGAGCCCCTGTAGCTGTGCTAAGTGCTGCCGGGCATCTCTGCTGTACCTGATTCCCTGGGTTGGCCCCCACCCAGCTGCAGCTCCAGCCTGGTAGGATGCCTGCTGTCATGTGCTCGCTGGGGAACTGGAATGGAGGATAATTCTGCCAGAGAGGGAGAAAGGCTCCCCAGTAACACCAAAAAATGAAAGAACTTTATTTATTTATTTTTTAATTGAAGTATAGTTGATTTACAATGTTGTGTTAATTCTGCTGTACACCAAAGTGTTGGTGGGAATGCAAGTTGGTATAGCCACTATGGAAAACAGTATGGGAGGTTCCTTAGAAAACTAAAAATAGAATTACCATATGATCCAGCAATCCCACTCCTGGGTATATATCCAGACAAAACTCTAATTCAAAAAGACACATGCGCCCCTATGTTCACGGCAGCACTATTCACAATAGCCAAGACGTGGAAACAACCTAAATGTCCATCAACCGATGAATGGATAAAGAAGATGTGGTACATATATACAATGGACTACTACTCAGCCGTAAAAAAGAACAAAATAATGCCATTTGCAGCAACATGGATGCAGCTAGAGATTATCATACTAAGCAAAAGGACTTTATAATAGATATTAGTGCCTGCCAACTTTTTTAATTTTTTTAACATGTATGTATGTATGTATGTATGTGTGTATGTATGTATGTATTTATTTATTTATTTCTGGTTGCATTGGGTCTTTGTTGCTGCACGCGGGCTTTCTCTAGTTGCAGAGAGTGGGGGCTACTCTTTATTGTGGTGTGCGGGCTTCTTGTTGCAGTGGCTTCTCTTGTTGTGGAGCATGGGCTCTAGGCACGCCAACTTCAGTAGTTGTGGCGCACGAGCTCAGTAGCTGTGGCTTGCGGGCTTATTTGCTCTGCAACATATGGGATCTTCCCAGACCAGGGCTCAAACCCATGTCCCCTGCATTGGCAGGCAGATTCCTAACCCCTGGGTCACCAGGAAAGTCCCCAACCCTTTTTAATTTCTCTTTTTATTTTACCATTGTCCTGGTACTTTGTTCTAAAATAATCTTAAGACACATACTGTATGATAGCACTTATATGTGGAATCTAAAAGCTACAACAAACTAGTGAAGGCAACAAAAAAGAAGCAGACTCACAGATATAGAGAACAATCTAGTGGTTACCATCTTGGGGGGGTATAGGGATGGGGGAGTGGGAGGTACAAACTATTAGGTGTAAGTTGGGCTCCAGGATGTATTGTACAACATGGGGAATATAGCCAATATTTTGTAATAACTGAAAATGAAAAGCAACCTTTAAAAATTGTATTAACATTTTTTAAATTAAAAATAAAATAATCTTAGGAGCTCTGAGAAAAGACTTAGGGTGTGTTAAAAGGTTGAGAGGGAGAGGGGAAAGGAAATTAGAGAAAGTTCAAAGCAGTGGCAAGAGGGGCTACGCGCCATACATATGATGTTTCTTTCTGTGCTGTCTTAGAATTTCGGGGAAGGTCCCATTCCCGAGGACAGTAGGCAGTAAATAACTTCAGGTTCTAATATAGAGCCTCAAGACACATCCGCACGGGACTTAATCCTGAGTTGACCAAGCAGGCTCTACTGGCAGGCTATCTCAGCACAAACTAGAGCTTATCGGAGATCATGGGTGGCAACAGAGCAGAGCCAGCCCGTGGGGTGAGGTAGGGGCTAAGGTGTTTCCCATGACTCCCCTCCAACCCCCAAAGGCTCCAAGAGACCCCTCCTTAGAGACTGTTGGTGCCCGTGTCTTTCTCCCACCTGAATGGCAGCTGAGATGCAGAAACTCACTGCCATCCTGCTGCCTGAGCTGAAGCTTAGAGGGAGGGGGGCACTTGGTAACACTGGAGCCCGCTCCCCACTGGAGGCTCCAAGGGTGGGGACCTGACTGGACCCCCTGGGAGAGAGGGCAGTCATACAATAGCACAGACCCCAACACGGATGTGGTAAAAATGCATGAGTTTCCTCTGGGCCAAGGGGATGCTGAAAAGATAGCCTGATAGAACTGACTTTATGGGAACCCACCCAAGAGGATGACCTTCAAGGCCAAGGGAACCTTGACTGTAAGAGGCTGTGGGGTGGACCCCTGGGGAAGGAGCTGCGGAAACTTGCAATAAGTCAATCAGGGAACAGCCTGTCCAAAGAGCTGATACCTCGAGTGCGACAAAAGAGCCAATGTTTGGACAACTGTCATGACCAAGAGCTTTGTGAGAGGCTCAGGATGGACAAGGAATAACTGCTGTTTGGGATGAGAGGGACCAGAAATGTATAGCTAAAGGTGCTGAAGCCAACGCTCACCTACATCCTCATTTGCCTTGAGCTGGCTCCCCAAAAATCTTTGGAAAATCTGTGTGTGTGTGTGTGTGTGTGTGTTCATGTGCATGTGCATTTTAGTTCTTAAAATCTCACATGTCAATCCTTTGACTACTTTTCCCCTGTTCTCCACCATCACTGTTAGTTTAGACATTAAATGTTAAGTATTATAGTCAAAAATAGAATGGGACGGGCTTCCCTGGTGGCGCAGTGGTTGAGAATCTGCCTGCCAATGCGGGGGACGCGGGTTTGAGCCCTGGTCTGGGAGGATCCCACATGCCGCGGAGCAACTGGGCCCGTGAGCCACAATTACTGAGTCTGCGCGTCTGGAGCTTGTGCTCCGCAACAAGAGAGGCCGCGATAATGAGAGGCCCGCGCACCGTGATGAAGAGTGGCCCCGCTTGCCACAACTGGAGAGAGCCCTCGCACAGAAACGAAGAGCCAACACAGCCAAAAATAAATAAATTAAAAAAAAAAAATAGAATGGGACTGAAAAATGTGGGAATGAATTGCCATCTTCTATGCAAAGGCTAACGAATAGATGCTTCTGTTAAGTAATCCTGATGCTCTGAGATACTGTAACTAGAGAAGCTTTCTAAAAGCTCTTTGCAGATATAAAGGTTCTGTGTAATCAATGGAGCTAAGCAGAGTGTCCAAAAATAGGTGCAAGTGCACACAGGAATTGAGCATATGATAACGGTGACATTTTAAATCAAGGGGAAAACATAGGTTCAGCAGATGACATTGGGACACCTGGTTAGGCATCCAGGAGGTGAGGGGAAGTGATCCTTCCTGCAATCTTAACACCAAAATAAATTCTGGGTATGTGGTTTGCAATACAGTAGCCACTGGCCATGTGTGACTATTTAAATATAAGTTAATTAAAATTAAATAAGAGTAAATACTCATTTATTTGATCATATTAGCCACATTCCAAGTGCTGAAGAACCCTATGGGGTTAGTGACTACCATTGGACAACACAGACCATATTAATCATCCTAGAAAGTTCTGTTGAACAAGGCTGCTCTAAATGGTTCAAGTGTTTAAATGTAAACCTATTAAAGCACTAGAAGAAAAATAAACACAAGTTTTATAATCTTGAAATCAGGAAATTCCCTGGCAGTCCAGTGGTTAAGTCTCCGCATTTCCAATGCAGGGGGCAAGGGTTCAATCCCTGGTTGGGGAACTAATATCTCACATGCTGCACAGTGCAGCCAAAAAAAAAGGAAGAAGGAGAGTTATCTAAAAACAACCCCAAAACCTGGAGACCAGAGAAAAGTGGCTCCACTCGCTAAGAAAAAATTTTAAATGTTTTCTGTATGAAAAATAATCCCATAACCAACATTAGCGAAAAATTAGGGAAAGATTTATAACCCATAAGCAGATAAAGAGCTAATTTGCTTAATAAAATAATAAGAGAATGACAAATACCCAACAGAAAAATATGCCAGGGGCCAGGCATCTTATAGAACCGAAGATATAAATGGTCAATAAATATATGAAAATATGTTTAACCTCACTCATAATGAAAGAAATGCAAATTAAATAATGATGATACCATCATTAAATAATGGAAGAGGCCACTTTTCAACTATTAATTGGCAAAAATTTAAAGTTTGTGTGCATATCATGAGCTAGAGTGTGGAAAAATCTAGTGGGTTCATACATTGTCGGTAGAAGAATAAACTAGAGCAACCTCTTTGGAGGCAGTTTGTCAGTAGAAATCTAAATTTAAAATGCATATTACCTTTGACCCAGTATTTCCATCATTAAGAATGTACCCTACAAATAAACTTGAAAATGTGCACAAAGTTATGTGCACAAAATGGTTACTTGCAGCATTATTTATTACAGCAAAACAAACAACCTCAATATCTATCAAATGGCCTATTAAATGTGCTGATAAAGATGCCAAGATATGTCAGTATAATTAAGTGAAAATGTAACACTAGGACAGTGCATGGTACGATCCTGATTTTGTTTTGTTTTGTTTTGTTTTTTTTACGATATGCAGAGTATACATATAGATGCTGCATATATGCAAATATGCATAGACATAGGGTACACAAGAATCTGCTCCAAAGAGTGGAACTAGCAGATGGGGCATAGTTTTATTTTTCTCTTTTGACCTTTTTGTGGCTGTCTGTTTTGTTTTACCATTTGCATTCATTTGTTTACATTAGAAAGGAAATAGTTTCAAAAATTGATAAAGGTGGAAAAATTGATAAGTGGAAAATACTCATCACTTCCTACCTAAATTCAATTCCAAAAGGACCATAGTTACCCAAGTCACGTAGACAAAGGGACTAGGGCGAGTTTGGGGGCTGCAAGATGAAACTCAGCCCCAGCGCACATTGAAAGCAGGAGCACCCGGTCCTGAGGGCTCAGTGTCAAAACGCCAGGCTAGGTATCACCTGACTCAAGCTACCAGATACTCAGCAAGAGGATCCAGCTCTGACTCAGAGAAGGATCTGGTTCCAGGGGATTTTGTCATCAAGAGCAAATCATGTGACATCCCAGTGAGAGAAACGGCCGGCCATTGTAAAGCTGTGGAAAAGTGAAGTTGGTCTTGGCTTCTGGCTTCACGGAGGTTTTTCTATTAACCAGAGGTGAGCCCAGGTGTGAGGTTAATGGCAAGATGCAAAGGAGGCTGTCGGGGACGGCGGTGACAGTTTACACAGAGAGGAGGACACAGTTCCTGTGACAAGTGGGTGTTCTATTATAAAACAGAGCCCCGGGGATGGCATGGAAGGCCTCCTGTGGTTCTGGAAACTCAGTCTCGAGGGGACAAGCAGGCTGGGGGGAGGCAGTGCCGAGGGTGGAAGCTGATAAGTATAAGCCTTGTTTTGTTCTCTGTAGAAAAAATGAAACGTCAATAAGGGAAAATGTCTAAATTTTTCAAATTCCCTAACATCCCACTGCCCTAAATTAACTCATTCGATGTTGACATATTCCCTTTCTCTCTTCCTTCACATAGACACATATGTTTCACATTTCTAATTAAAACCTACACAAAATGTATCATTTTTCCTTTTTAAACCATATAATATAAAATGTATCTTCTACATCTATGTTGCCCAAGTTGAAACCCTGTTCTATTGTTGCCTAGTCCACATTGTGGGATACTTTGATTTGATAACCTGAAAGACACCACTCCAATGAACCCCTTCAATGTATACAGTTTTTTCCTCCTGTTAAATTACTTCCTAAAAATACTCAGGACTGAAATGATAAGACCAAAGACATAACATTTTGCAACGTGTTGCCACATTGCTTTCCAGATGGGATATAACAGTATTCAGTGCCTATAAGTTGCTAGACAGGGATGGAGCCACAAAGCCAGGAACACCGTAGCTGTCTTAGTCAGCTGGGGCTCCTATAACAAAATACCATAGACTGGGTGGCCTAAAAAATAGAAACTCATTTCTCACAGTTTTAGAGGCTGGAAGTCCAAGATCAGAGTGCCAGCACAATTGAGTTCCAGTGAGAGCTCTTTTCTTGGCTTGTTGATGGCCACTTTTTTCTGTCCTCACATAGTGGAGATACAGAGCTCCCTCCCTCTTCTTATAAGGCCACCAATCCTATCGGATTAGGATCCCACCCTTATGACTTCATTTAACCTTAAGCCTCCTAAAAATCCTATCTACAAATACGGTCACACTGGGGGTTAGGGCTTCAACACATAAATTTTGGGTGACACAATTCGGTCTGTAGCATCAGCCTTGCCCATTAGGGAAATTCCTGGACCATTTGAGCCCAGCTCCATCCGAGGATACATGACCACACCAACCCTTTCTCTGGAGAAAATCCCGAGTGTCATGTGTGAGAAGAAAACAAGAGCTCTGCACCTTTAACAGAGTTTTGGGGACAGTCAACAAAACAGAGGGACAGGGAAGGCTAGATTTCCATACTGAAACCTGGAAACTGATTCCAACCTGCTTTGTTTGTGATAGATGAGCACTGGATATGAGCTCAGCTGAAGCGAATTGGGAATGAGGTTTCTACATTCCAGACTGAACCTGACACTCAGCAATCCGCTCTCAGGTTCTCCCATCTCCAATCTTTTTGGACTTTAGGTTGATCTGATACCACCACCAGGACCTTCCCGGCTTCCATGGGATCCTGGGATAGCATCATGAAGACAGGTTTATTTGGTTAGAGGATCTCTAAAAGCATTTTTGGCCCCCAGACAGCTCCAGCATCTTGGAGACAGGTGATACAAGAGCTCAGGCTGAACTCAAAGGAGTCAGCTTCACAAAGATTAGTTCATGTTGCATCAGCTTTTCCAGACTCCGCCCAGTTCAGTCCCCATCCCCTCCCCTCCATCACCACGATAAAACATATCACACAAGCTGGGTTGTTCCTTTCCAGGCAAGATGGAAAAGTGTGCTGCAAACGTGCCCTTTGCCTCATATTGTCCTCTGCGGGACCCTCCATACCTCCTGGCCAGTCAGCCCTGGACAACCCCTTGGGGATCAACATTTTGGCCATAGGGGTTCTTCTGCCCCCCAACCCAGAACTGCTGCATGAGGCTGTATGAGCTAATTTCAGTGCAACACTAGGACCCTTGCTCCTACCCCTCCACACACACCTGTACCTGTGGGAGAACCCTGAGTGATGCTGCATGCTCCCCCACCCAGTCTCAACACCCCCTCCATCCAAAAGAAATCCACATCTGGATCCAACACATGTGCAAGTAATGCAGAATTTACTGATTTCCATGGAAAGGAAAGAATGCCACATAGGGGGAAAAAATGCATGTCATATAGTAAAACTTAATGCAGTTTCCGCATTAGTCATGTTAATTTTCTCTCTAGGTTTTAGACCAGTGTACCTATTGCTGAGCCTCTCACTCTCCCCATCTCTTCCCACAGAGCCTGGAATCACCTTCTATCATCCAACGCTTTTCAACTCTATTCTTCTGCAAACATTTACTTCCTTTCTTCAAAACAAACAACCCAGTCATTCGCCAAAACTTGAGCAGATTCTGCTCCTCATGACTAGACCTTCAGGTCATCTTTCTCCAGAAGGTCAAGGTCAAAGGGAAGTTCAGGTGCTACAGGGTAATCAACACATAAACCTGAGGGAAAAGAAAATGAAATCTGGCCTAGATACCTGGGCTGAAGAAGTCACTGAAGCTGATGTAAAGAGCAACTCACCTCAAGTCCTCTGGAGCACACACTTGGAATTAGTTAATTAGTAATGAGAAAGTATTTGCTTACCTCCATCTACACTGCAGCTCCGAGAAGGAAGTGAGTCTCTTTTATTTACCATGGTGTCCCAAATCTCCATTACGCTGACTGCCTTGCACAGAGTAGGTGTTCTGTAAACATTTATTGGCTGGTTGACTGGTCCCATTTTATGCTAACCCCAATATAGCCTATGCATGCATATATTTTAAAAAATAAAATAAGATTTTAGAGGGCACATTTAACCTAAGTCAGTTAGACATACTTTGAGTTTGAGAAGAAATGTAAAAGGGCATTAAACATTATAATTGCATGTGTGTAAATTACATTAGTAACTGATGTTACTAATAAGATTGCAGGTGTTACTAATAAGATTCCCAGAAACATAATCATAATACCGTGTGCAGTAGGTGTTTTAGTGGCTCCATTTTATAGATGAGAAAACTAAGACCCAAATATGGTAATGAATTCACCTAAGTCATTTAGTTAACAGTAGCCAGAATTTGAATTAAGTGGACTGGTGTATGCACGTTCTATCTGTGCTTAGATTGAGTGGTTCTGAGAGAGGGCTCTGGACCAGATATTTTCTCCTACTGCTTCATCTGCCATTGTTTTCTGGGTGACTTGAGACTAGCTTTAAGCCTCTGTTTTCTCATCCATAATGAAGAGCCATCTGGAGGTGCTGTGCATGGTTCTGGCATGGTGACATCACAAGCACAAGGCTGGTCATCACTTCCAGGAAGAGAGTGAGCCCGCACGTGGTCCAGACTGCCGGCAAGGCACAGGTGGGTGAATTGCCTGGTGCCAGAATTGCTGCCAGAAGCCAAAGACTGTGAGATTCTACTCTAGGTCTGGGGGAAAGAATTGGATAGAACACCTACCACACCCCACTTAGGATATTTCATCCTATAAGCCTGGCGGTGACTTTGTGCTTCTAATAACCAGGTGGTTGATAAGTGGGATAACGGCACAAGCAGGCCGTTTGGAGTCCCAGAGAAATTAGCTTTCTGAGGGAAATACAAAGGGATTGCATTCATTTCTAAGAAACTTCTAGAAACTGCTTGGTTTTTACAAATAGTATGGGCTTCCTTAAACAGGTCTGTGATCTAAAATATTTTAGAGAGAAGTTTAATAGCAAGGATCAGAAGAGCAACCACAAAAAATGTTTCCATTAACAGCTATGAAATTGTAAGACCCCATTCCCATACCATCCTGGTTAACCAGAGATTTTTGATGGACCAGGTATAATATATCCTGACTATACCTTATGAGACCAGCAGATGAGACCAACAGCTCCACCTGGAACTTGTAAATGCAGAATCTCAGGCTTTACCTAAGATCTGCTGAATCAGGACCTGCAGTTTTAATAAGACCCCAGGTGATTTGTGTGTATATTAAAGTTTGAGAAGTGCCGGCCTACAGGTCCTCTGGTCCATCTGATATTTTTCAAGCAAGGAAGCGGAAGCCCAGGAGAGGAAGTCTTTTACTCCAGGTGACAGGAAGATGGGGGGCTGTGACAGGGAAGCCCCACAGCCCCCATGCCCTGCAGAGGCTCATCCCTACTCCTTCCTCTTCCCCAGCGCCCCCCGCCCCCCAGTTATGAGACTCTCTTCTCCATCCCCTTGCCCCAGAGATGGATGGAGAATGGGCCAGCTGTGTGGCCCCTTAGAGCAGCAGACAGCCAGGGACACAAAGCACCCCTGCAAGAGAGAGGAGCTGGAGGATGCACACCTCCCAGAATGCTCTCAGGGAGTGCACAGTGTGTGGAGAAGGATGTGGGGACCACGGCTTGTACCTTTCCCTATGCCCGAGGCTTGCCTCCCAAACCCACACGTGGATTTTCCTTGTGGGAACCTGAGATCTCTTTGACCACAGAATGTGCTAGGTTTGAAATGTCAGGGAACTGATGCCTCAGAAGACAGCCCTTCATGAATGAATTGGTGGGCTTCCTCACCTGTGGGGGACAAGGACCACTTTGGGGTGACCCCATGCAGTCTTCTAGAGGACCTGGGAAAAGGAGCCCCCATTGCCCTACAGCAACACCCTTCTCAGGAGCACACCCTAAGCTGGCTTCCTCCCTTTCCTTATCTTACTTCCCAGCACCCCTTCTGGGGATTCCTGGGATCACCTCCCAGATCAGCTCCTTGCCCTTGAATCCTCTCAGAGTCTGCTTCTGAAGCAATCCAACTGGACTGAGATGAGAAGCCCAAAGATGATCACCACACCACACTGTAGGGAGGGTGGTTTCCTCCAGAACTTTGGTTCTGTGAATGACTGATGCAGGTTTGGGGCAGAGCTGAACTGCCGTGGAGAACGGGGATCAGGGCTGGCTTGAGCTGCCCCAAGACACCTTTCTCTTTACATTCCTAGAACAGCCTAGCTGCACATCTATGTACATTAGATACTCAGTGAATATTGGTTTGATAGGCACCAAATTATTCTCCTTCCAGGCCACCCACCAAGCTCTGTCCAGCTTTGTGTGATACTCAGTAAGGTGTGTCTTGGTTTCATAACTGCTTCAAAGACTTGGTTGGTAAAACATAACCAGTGAAATTGAGAGAAGAGTTTCCAAAGCTTGGTGTGTGCTCTTTGCGTATTCATAAAGTCCCTATGCACTCGGTCCCATGGGCGTCAAAATCAAGGCTCTGTATTCACTGTGCTACTCCTTCATTATGTATTCAGAGGTCGCCCACAGAATAGCTGTAGCTACAAGGGAGTCCAGATTAAGGACTCTCTGACTTTTCCCCAGGATTTCCCCCGCTCTGTTACGACTAGAGGTCTGCTGTTGACTCATCTGCGTAGGTTAGAAGGTAGTTGTGCAAACAACATTGTTTCAGATTTTCTTCAAGCATGAGAAAGGTCAATGAGATCAGATGATTAAAATGTTTTTTCGATTAGGAAAAAAAAAAAGTCTGCTGTTAAGGCAACACCTTTCGGAAGCCACCCCTAAAACCAGGCAGGACCCTCTGAAACTTGCGCAGGGGTCAGCAAACTCTTTCTGCAACGGGCCCAACAGTAAGTGTTTTAGGCTTTGCAGGCCTCAGGTCTCTGTCCTAACGACTCAACTCTGTGGTGTGAAAGTGAATTTTATTTACTTCCAAATGTTATAAAAATAGTCTTCTTTTGACTGTTTAAATAAAATGTGACAATGGTTCTTACCTCATAGGCCATCTGGCCTGCTGGCTCTCTTTTGCCAACCCCTAACCTGGTGTTCCGTCACCGGCTCTCCACTCTTGGTGAAGGGAAGGCGGGAAGGAAAATATAATAGAACCGGAGGGGGGTGTTGGGCAGGAAAGCAAATTTCCCCTCTGCCCACATCATCCCTGTGCCCCGTCTTCCATGTCCTGTAGAACAAAAACACCCCAAGTAGATAAGGCCTACAGATGATCATGCAGAAATGTCATGGGTCTAGGAAGTATTTAAGTACCTAGAAAGTTTTTGGACATCTTGTACTGATGTGTCTTGTTTCTTAAATAACACCCCTGCCCCAAAGTGAATCTAATGGGGAAACTTGCATGTTAATAAGATAAAAGTGAAGCTTTATGTAAAGGGAGCCAGTGTTGGGGGTGAGGGAGAACCCCATGTCCTCACATCCCAACCTCACAGCGAGCCGGCTTCCTTAGGGGGTTCCATGGAGCACAGTCGGATGACCACCATCCTAAGAAGGGGAGGCAAGTCCTAACACCACTGCTGTTCCTTTTCCAAAGGCAGTCTTACATTCCTGGGATACATGCAGAAAGCTGGCCAGCATGCTGGATGCCAAGTGTGCCCTGGATCCCAGCCGGGCACATGCCAGGGCCTCCTCTACAGGGCAGACTCACACCCTGGGCAGAGTGTGACACACAGGAAGGGATTATTGTCAGGCAACATGTGGGTCACAGCTTAGCAAAGCATCGAATGACAGTCAAAACACAGAGCCTGGTGAGAACAGGAGAGACTGAAGTTAAGGCAGGGAAAATGCTCTTCCATTCCACAGAAACCAGGCACACTGATCTAGATCTGTTTGATAATAAGCTCATCTTCCATATCACAGAAAATGCCTCTGTGATCACACATTCCCTTGTGGGTTTTGTTTGTTTGTTTTTGTTTTTTAATTTGGCCGCACCGCATGGCTTGTGGGATCTTAGGTCCCCGATCAGGGATCGAACACAGGCCCTCGGCAGTGAAAGCGTGGAGACCTAACCACTGGACCGCCAGGGAATTCCTCCCTTGTGTTTTTAAAATTAGAGATTCACTGTGGTTAGAAGGGAAACAGGTGTGCTCACACTCAGAAAACTGGGCTTTACCCTCTGGGTGTGTCGAGTCTGGTTGTAGCCTTGGGCCCGTCACCTCCTCCCTGACCCTCGGGCCTCTTGGGTACACAGCATTAGCTGCCCTGTGATGTCTTAGAAGGTTAAATAAGATGGTGTCAACAGGTGCCCAGCCAAGGACTTAGCGACCTTTCGATAAATATTTAAATTGAATGTGTATTTGGACACCAAGTGAAAATTGAAGAACAGAAAAGCAGTCCTTTTGGGGTGCTGTTGTTTTGTGTACTTTCAGAGGGTGCAGCAAAAGGAAGTTTACCAAAGGTATTAAATCCTAAAGTTTAACAACCTCCCCCCCCGAAAGTTTTGTAACAAATAATCTATAAAACAAACAGATGCAAAGCACAAGTGCAAAGATGTTTGCAAAAATATATGGCAATTGTGATTAGAAAAAAATAGTTGGTAAACGTTACAGAAACCCTCCTTTCAGACGCCTCAACAGATCCTTTCTAAATCAGTTACTTGGTTTTCATATGATCTGGGAGAAGATTATATAATTTCAAAAGTGTCTGTAAACTATTCATTTGCATCTGATTTCTCAATGTCTAATTTGTTCATCAGCCAAAACTATATGTATAAAACCAGCTTTTTAATCAGCTCACAGGATGTGTAGAAGGAAATTAATCTTCCATTATATGAGAGAAGGATTCGTACATTCAGAATTATTATGCATTTTGCACTTGATACAAGGAGGAATGATTTACAGAATTGTGTTAGCTTGTGTCTCTCTAAACATCCACTTTAAAAACTGCTGCAAATCCAAGGTTGGTGTGCTGCATTTTCACACCCCCAGGAGCTGACGTGAACTCGGAACAGAGTTTTCATGGCACACGCAGAAGAGGGCTTGAGCAGGTTGCTAGGAGAATAAGGCATCTTTGCCTTTTGTGCTCATTTGGAAAAGAGAAAAAGAAACAGTGGCTGGCTCCATGGGGAAATTCTAGGGAAACAGTCCTTGTGTGGCTGTATTCCTATCAGGCAAGGGGAAGGGCATTTCCACTAAAGCAGTGGAATTTCTGTACTGGAGCCGGCACCTCCCTCTGCTCTGGCTGCCTGAGGCTTAGCCATGCTGATACCCACCCTTTGTGGGCTCAGGAATTGGTAACTTTCACAGGGTCAGTTCCACTCCTGAGTTGGTTTTTAACAAGTAGGGCAGGAAGTAACTTCACCCACGGGGGCCTCAGTTTTTCACTGGTACACGAAACGGACTCTGAGGTCTCTTCCGGAGTGTTGATTCTGTGACAATCTGAGACCAGATTTCTAACTACTTCTCTCCAGCACAAATCTTAGGAGCGGGAACCCTGGTCTGGAAGAAGACTGATCCTGGTAGAGTTGTTTCCCTCTGACAGCCATCAAAAGGACTTGCCCTGGGCCTCCCTGGTGGCGCAGTGGTTGAGAGTCCGCCTGCCGATGCAGGGGATACGGGTTCGTGCCCCGGTCTGGGAGGATCCCATATGCCGCGGAGCGGCTGGGCCCGTGAGCCATGGCCGCTGGGCCTGCGCGTCCGGAGCCTGTGCTCCGCAACGGGAGAGGCCACAGCAGTGAGAGGCCCGCATACCACAAAAAAAAAAAAAAAAAAAAAAAAAAAAAGGACTTGCCCTGTCCAACAATCCCACATCTGGGTATATACCCCGAAGAATGGAAAGCAGGGTCTCCAAGAGATATTTGCACACCCATGTTCATAACAACACTATTCACAATAACCAAAAGATGGAAGCAACCCAAATGTCAGTCAGTGGATGAATGGATAAAGAAAAATACACACATACACATATATACACACATACACACATACATGCATATCATTCTGCCTTAAAAAGGAAGGAAATTCTGACACATGTTGCAACATGGATAAACTTTGAAAACACTATGCTAAGTGCAATAAGCCAGTCACAGAAAGATAAAAAACTGCACTATCCCACTTATAGGAGACACCTAGAATAGTCAGATTCACAGAGACAAAGGGTAGAATGGTAGTTGTCAGGGGCTGGGGGGAAGGGGGGAGGGGAAGTTGTTGTTTAATGGATATATTGTTTCAGTTTAGCAATTTGAAAAGAGTTCTGGAGAGTGAATACATAACAATGTGAATATACTTAGCACTACTGAATTGTGTACTTAAAATTGGTACCAAGGTACATTTTATGTTATGTGTATTTTACCACAGTGAAAAAAAAAAGACTTGCCTTAGGAGACCCCAAGCCTCTGCCTGGGCTGGGGACCTTGTCTTGCCCACTTTGTCCTGGCCTTAAACAGAGGGGTCTGTGAGTTTGGATGAGGAAGCATTTACATCTTTAATTCCACTAAGCTTTAATTAAAATGTGGTATTTCCTTCCACTATAGATATAAATAATAAATCACAGAAGTATCAGCAGTATCTGAGACTTTGTCACTGAGAGAAATCAGATTCTTTCCTATCAAAAATGTTACAAATTCCTTAAAATATTGTTTAGGTTTATCAGCAGTTCAAAGTTCTATTAGTAGACTGGCTGCTACGTCTTGTTAATTAATATGTTAATAAAGAAGCACACATATTCCTATATCATAAACTGTTAACTACCTTGATAATTCTAATTCAATATAACTGGTTTCCTTCAAAGTCCTATGTATTTTATTGAATGACTTTTAGAATATTAAATTAAATTTTAGATAAAAATGAGAAGAGCGCTCAGTGCTTTAATTTTCCACAGAGAGGCTGGGTTCTTTGTTTTTGTTTTTTTGGGAGGCTGGTCACTAAGCATGTGTTGATGTGGATATATCTGAGGGACAGCCCATGATACGTTTCATTGAAATATGCAAAGCCCGTGTCTGTTTCCATTGTACTGTCAGCATCAGTGGAAGGCAGAATCAAGGCCCCCAAAGATGTCTGTGTCCTAACGCTGGAATCTGTGAAAACGCTACCTTACATGGCAAACGGGATTTTGCAAATGTGATTAAAATAAAGATCTTGAGATGGGGAGATTGTCCTGGATCATCAGTGGACTCAAAGTAATCACAAGGTCCTTTAAAGAGGGAGGCAGGAGGGTGGGAGAGAAATTTGAAGATGCTATGATGCTGGCTTTGAAGATGGAAGAGGTGGCCATGCACTGAGGACTGTAGGCAGCCTCCAGATGCTAGAAAAGCCACGCAAACAGATTCTCCCCTGGAGCCTCCAAAAGGAGTGCAGGCCCATGGACACCTTGATTTTAGCCGCATGAGACCCATTTCAGGCTTCTGTCTTCCAGAACTGAGATAATAAATAGGCGTTGTTTTCAGCCAGTAAGTTTGTGGTAATTTGTTGTAGGAGCCACGGGAATCAGATACAACGAGGAAATTGCAAAAGAGTTATGCTTAGCAAAGACACCCAGAGAGAAGGCAGGGGTGGGGGGTTGAGAGGTTTGCTTATATGTTTGTCCTTTGAGAAGTAGTACTTCCTTGCTGTCTTCACAAAACAACAAAAGTTTCACAGAACAACTGTTACCTTTAGACAGCACTCACCCCCACTACCTATAATGCACTGATATTCTATTCTATTTGTTCTATTCTGTTCTATTCTATTCTATTTGTTGATAAGATTGGTTTCGCAACCTCTTGAAGAATCATGACCCATAGAATGTATCTCTGAATAACAATTTCTCCTTAATTTAGGAAAATATGGTGATTGTGTGTGTGTGTGTGTGTGTCCCCAGACCTTTATCCAAAGGAGTATAAAGTCAGTCTCATAAAGTGTCGTGGTTTGGGGCGAATTCCTTCCTGGTGATTCAGGACAACTGGGACTGTGAAGAGAGGAGCAACTGGCCTCCAGAGAAAGGGGGGTTCGAGGGGAAAGGTCAGGAGTGAGAGCTCCACATGGCAGAACCAAGACATTCAGGGTTCAGCTGCAATTTGCTCCCATCTGCCCTGAACTCTGACTTACCCCGTCCCACTTTCTGTTGCTCCAAGCTTTCTAAGAGCCCTCAAGAACCGCACTCCCATTTTAGTGACAGTTGGAGAAATAAAACTTGGATTTCATACAGGAAACATTTTGCATTTTCAGTGGGATTTTGAAAATCTTGATAAAATCATATAGTATCCATTACTAATTTTAAGGATAGCCCAGAAACATGGAAATCTTTTTTTTAAAATAAATTTATTTATTTATTTTTGGCTACTTGGGTCTTCATTGCTGCGCGCGGGCTTTCTCTAGTTGTGGTGAGCGGGGGCTACTCTTCCTTGCGGTGCGCGGGTTTCTCATTGTGGTGGCTTTTCTTGTTGTGGAGCACGGGCTCTAGGTGTGTGGGCTTCAGTAGTTGTAGCACGTGGGCTCAGTAGCTGTGGCTCGTGGGCTCTAGAGTGCAGGCTCAGTAGTTGTGATGCACAGGCTTAGTTGCTCCATGGCATGTGGGATCTTCCCGGACCAGGGCTCGAACCCGTGTCCCCTGCATTGGCAGGCAGATTCTTAACCACTGTGCCACCAGGGAAGTCCCATGAAAATCTTTTTTAAATCACCTTGAGCTAAATAGTACTTCTGCTCATTTTGTTTACTCTGCATATTAGGAAGATATTCTTTTAATCCTGCAAATAAGCACTGACTGACCTAAAAATGTAAGTGCAAAAGAAATGAAGCCTTTAAAGACTCTGTTCATCTGTGTTTCTGCTTTCCATCCCTTTGCCTCAGGAGCTGTGGGGGCCTATGGGGGGATTCTGAGCGTGTTAGTAGCAGGTGACTTATCAGGTTACACAAATCTCATGAGTTTCAAAGGCTACCTGGTACTGAGGGGTATGAGTGTGGGTGGGTCCAAGGCTGATTCTGGGAACCCAACATTTCTTTTGAAAACCCTTCTAGTTACGCATAGGTAGGTTCAAATGCAACTACTATTACACTTGACAACCCCAAATAGTAAACAACAAGTGCCTACTGAACACTGGCAGCATCTGTTAATGTGTTATAGGCAGAATAATGTCCCCCCTCCACACCAGAAAGATGTCTAGGTCCTAATGCCTGGAACCTGTGGATATGTTACCTTACATGGCAAAGGGGAATTAAGGTTGCAGATGGCATTAAAGTTATTAATCATATGATCTTGAAATGGGGAAATGAGCCTGGATTATCACGTGGGATCAATAAAATCACAAAGGTTCTGACAAGTGGGAGGAGGCAAAGGAGGGGGTCGGAGTGATGTGACGTGAGAACAACTCAACTCACCTTTGCTGGCCATGAAATTGATGGAGGAGGGGGCCACAGGCCAAGGAGTGCAGGCAGCCTCAAGAAGCTGGAAAAGACAAGGAGACAGATGCTCTGCAGAGCTTACAGAAAGGACTGTGATGTTGATGCCTTGATTTTAGCCTGATGAGACCCGTGTCAGACTTCTGACCTATAGAATGACAGGATAACACATTTGTGTTGTTGATGGCAGCACTAGAAAACCAATGACTCTGTTTCAGAAAGTGAGCCATGGGCACCCGATAAGGGCTGCCTGGAGAGGACAAGCAGAGCTGGCGTGGGAACTGGATTTTCTCTCAAGGGGGCCCTTATTCAGGGCAAATGTCAACAAATGATGAACCAAGAAACAAAAATGTCATATATTCTCACATACGAATCATGATTCTCTCATACATTTTCACAGGTTCAAGGATCCCCTCTCCATTAGTGTCTATTCCTGTAGAACAAGTCACTCTCAAATTTAGAGGCTTAAAACAACGAGAATCGTTTATTATCTCTCAGAGTTTCAATGAGTCCAGAATTCAGACAAGGCACGGAGAGAACAGGTTGTCTCACGTTACCTTACATGGGCCTCAGCTGGAAGACTTGAAGCTTGGGAGCTGGAATCATCTGAAGGATCTTGTATTCACACGATCTTGTAGCCTCTGCATGTGGCTTGGGCTTCCTCACAACATGGTGGCCAAGGGCCAGTGAAAAGAGTGGAGGAGGAGTGAGAAAGATAAGACCAGTAGGAGGTATATTGCTTTATATGAACCATCCTCAGAAATCCTGCATCACTGCTTCTGCTGCACTCGATGGCTGGGAAAGTTACACGTACAGAAAAGGTGGAAGCTGCCCCTCTATTTCTTCCCCTAGAGAAGTGGAGTAAATCAGATCTGGATTATTTGCTTACTATGGCCTTGTGAACTTGGGAAAGTTGACTATAGCTCTGATAGCAATAATAATCCAATGTTTTAGGTGTTATAATCTATCTTTTACAGAAAAGTAAACTGAGGCTTATAGAACTCCTGTTCCATTGCTGGGATAATACCTGCAGTTGACAAAGCATTTGCCCACATACCTTATTCAGATGTTCACAACTGCCCTGTGAGATGTCACTGCTTTCTTCCCTGGGCCAAACAACTGAATGAAGGACACAATTTCAGCTAAAGGGCTCCATTACATGGCCAAGGATGGTGTGTCCCACTGGACTAATAGCCAGCTCTGCACTACCTTCCAGCAGTTGGATTATACAGCCACACCTTGGCCACATAACTCTGCAGGGTCCTCTCATGGTGGGTGGGGTGTTCTTCCCTCCCCTGATTCTGGGCACAGTCCTGTGACCTGCTTTGGCCATGGGGATGTCAGCCAATGAGAAGAGTGCAGAGGTTTGAAATGAGCTTGCCCAATGGGGCTTGTTCTCCTGGACTTTCCCAATCACTAATAGACGCACGTGGCTCCTGAAGTCCTGCGGTGCCAGGAGGAGAATGACAGTTACGTGGAGTAGAGAGGCGTGGCCACCCAGAGCCCAGTCTGGATCAGCCTGGAGCTCAAACTGCAAAAATGCCAACACACTTTGTGTGTGTTCTGGTCCTCACCCCAGAGTCATTTCCTCAGAGAGCAAAATGCAAGATAAGGCAATTTTATCTTGGCCCTTTCTGAATTACCCCTCTTCCTGGTCTCTGCTCTCCTCTCCTGCCCTATGTGGCCCCCCGCCCCCGCCTCCATCTTCAGCCCAAAGCCTTTGTGAGATGCTAGTTCCCCACAACGACCCTCTGCTCTCTGCAAATGACGTCATGAGATGAAGCAACCTCTGTCATATTGCAGTCTACACACATGTCAAGTAAAAATCTCAGAGCTTCCCAACCAAGCGTGCAAAGTAATCTAATGAAATCAATTCAAGCTCAGGTAAATAGGTAAAGCACATAGGAATCCAGAGACACAGAATGTTTTATAAATTTTCTAAATCACTTCTTAGAGATAATTTAGGTGGAAGAGCTATGTAGCTATGTGTAAGGGCACCTGTGCACGTTTGGGGGATGGGGAGCATTTTGATGTTTAAAGTTATGACAATAAAGTTTTTCCTCTGGAGGACACAACTCACACTGCTTCACTTCAGGAGAACGTAAAGGTATATGGTTAGGCACTAGCAGAAATGCCCTAAATTTACGCATTTACTTAGACATGACCAGAATTATTCGTCCAACTGTAACTCAGTCACTGAATGTTTGAGTGTGTAAACCCTGTGTTCATATGCGTGTGTGTGTTGGGGAGGGGAGGTTCACGGCCACCTTCATTTATAACTGTTCTCACTCTCTGTTCACAATCTCTGAGTTGGATTCAGAAACTGAACCCCAAACGCAATGCCTCTTCCACGGATAGTCCCCTGGAATGGAGGCTCTCTAACGGCAGGCATCATCTTTTTCGTCTTTCTATTTCTAGAATGTAGCACCCTGTCTAGGACACAGTAGGTGATCAAAGCGGGTCTGTTGAATGACTAAATGAGACAGTGAACACATGAATGAACAGGATGGTTACCAGGCTTTTCCTTGATACTTCTGGTGACAGGAGAAATTCACTGCTTTGAGAGCCAGCTTGCTCTCATAGTAGTTTTCACTCACAACTTAAAGTCCCTGGAAAGACTAGCATGTCAAAATTGGCCCGAATTCTTGGCCGTATTCACATAAGATGAATCTCCAGGAACCTCCTTGTAAATGCCACTGGGTCTCATGTCACTAGAAAAACTAACTTGCATTTCAATTCAGCTAATATTTATTGAACACCTACTATGTGCCTGGTATGATGGGAGGGGAGCCCTTACCTTAGGAGAGATATTTACTATTTTTCATCAGTTAACTTGTTGAACATTCATTGCCCCTACAGTGACCAAGGACTGTGCAGAAGAGAGATGGTCCTTGTCTTCATGGAAATTACAATTTAATGGGGGAAGCCATTAATTTGATAAGCATTTATTGGGCACCTACTATGTGTCAGGCACTTATAGGTGCTGGGCTAGAACAAGGAATAAAGCAGACGGAAATCCTGGCCCTCATAGAGTTTATATTCTGGTTGGGACACAGAAAACACCCGAGATAACTAAGTAAAGTACGTACTGTATAAGATGGGGATGAGTGCTAAGAAAAAACTTAAGCAAGTATATTAACTTCCTATTGTTGTTGTAACAAATTAGCACAAACATAGTGGTGTAAACAACACAAATTTATTATCTTATAGTTCTGGAGGTCACAAATCAGAAATGAGTTGATAGGACTGGATTCCTTCTGGAACCTTTAGGAGAGAATCCATTTTCTTGCCTTTTCCAGCTTCTAAAGGCCACCTATTCTCTTTGGCTCATGGTCCCATCCGTCTATCTTTAAAGCCAGCGGTGTAGCATCTTCCAACTTCTCTCTCTCCCTCTCATCCCTGAATCTATCCTCATAGCTCCTTCTCTGACTCTGACCCTGATGCCTCCCCTCTTATAAGACCCCTTGTGATTACATTGGACCCATCCAGAGAGTCCAGGATAATCTCATCTCAACAACATTGACTTCATTGCATCTGCAAAGCCCCTTTGCCATGTAAGATAACATAGTTATAGGTTTCAGGGATTAGGATGTGGGCATGTTTGGGGGCCATGATTTTTCCTGCCACAGCAAGGAAGGAAGTGAAGTGTTGGTGAGGAGGGATGCCATTTTAGACAGGATGTCAGAAGAGGCCTCACGGAGAAGGTGGCTTTGGAGTAATGTGTGAAGGAAATGATGGAGCTGCTGAAATTGCTGGGGGAAGAGCATTCCTGACGGAGGAAACACCATGTGCAAATACATGAGTCGGGTGTGTGCCGGGTATATTTAAGGAACAGCAAGGAGGCCAGGCAGCGTGGCTAAAGAGGGGAGAATGGGGCAGAAAGACAGATGCTGTGGTGGGAGGTGTACCAAGGAGCTGGGGGAGATAACCCTCCCTAGGTCTCTTGCACTTCTGCATGTCTGAGTGAAGAGGCAGGGACTGCCTTTGTTCTTTAAAAAAATTTTTTTTGGCTGTGTTGGGTCTTCGTTGCTGCTCGCGGGCTTTCTCTAGTTGCAGCGAGCAGGGGCTACTCTGTTGCAGTGCACGGGCTTCTCATTGCGGTGGCTTCTCTTGTTGCGGAGAATGGGCTCTACGCATGCGGGCTTCAGTAGTTGCAGTATGTGGGCTCAGTAGTCGCGGCACGCAGGCCCTAGAGTGCACGGGCTTCAGTAGTTGTGGCACACGGGCTCAGTAGTTGTGGCTTTGACCGCCTTTCTTCTGAACTTTCTTTTCAAGAACTTTTGTAGAGCCATCAGCCTTGGAAGATGAAGATAGGGTTTCCTGTCACAGTTATAGGGCAGAATGCTTACTGCCCATATAAAAGATTGGGGTTCTCTAAGCTCAGATAGGTCAGTCCACTATATGTGCATCTTGACCTCTTGGCCCTCTGGGAACTGGGGCTCCTTTAACTACCAGCTCATGAAAATGCTGATCCTCTAGCTACTACTATTGCTATGAATAATAAAGTCCTTTGTTTCTGACCCAGGAGTCTCGTGTCTTTGGGAGGCTACCTTGTTAGTTTACAAGTAGGGGGAACCATCACACCCTGCACAGCTCCTGATAGGCTCTAGTATGGCTTTAGAGACCACAGTAAAGAGCTGGATTTTACTCTGAATGGGACAGGAGTCATGGGAGGGTTTTGAGCAGAGGCTTAACATGACCTAACTTGGGTTTTATAAGGGTCACCAGGGCTGCCTTCCTGAGAACAGACTGTAAGGGCACAAGATAAGAAGCAAGAAGCAAGGAGATCAATTGCTAGATCAGTTTCCTAGCAATAACCCAGAGGCAAGATGATCATGAATTTAGCAGGTTGGTGGCAGTGAGGTGGTGAGAAGCTGGGAGATTCTGGATCTTGGGGAGGTACAGCTGACACTATCTGGGGTACGGGGGAGAGAGGCATCAAGGATGGCTGTTGGCCTGAGCAAAGGGAGGCCTGAAGTTGCCCATAACTGGAACAGAGAAGATTTCAGGAGGAGCAGAAGGAGGGCATAACAAGAGTTCAGTTTGAGACGTTAGATTTCAGTTGTCAGTGGGCATCCAAGAGATGCCGAGGAAGCGGTTGGATATGAATTTGTGATTTAGGGTTGGGGTCTGGGCTAGAGATATGAACTTGAGGTTCATTCACCTGTATATGATATTCACACCCAAAAGACAGAGATTCCCCGCTTATAGAAAAGAGACCCGGAGATGAGCCCCAGCGGCTCTCCATATTTAAAGGTTACAGGAGTAAGAGGGGATCACAAACGGGACTGAGAAGCCGGGAAGGTAGTGGGAAAGCCTGGAGATCATGTTATCCCAGCAGCCAGGAGAAGGGTTCAAGGAGGGGAGCGACCAAGGACTGCTGAGACTTTAAGTAAGATGAGGGCACATTGTCGGCATCTCAGTTACTCCAGTTAGGTAGGATGAGAGCAAAGCCAGAGGCATATCACAGAGGAGCCTCGAACTCTACCTCAGGCATCAGGGACCCTGCTGGGATTGGGGATAGGGAGGAAGGCATGAGCAAGGGCTCAGAGTGCTGAGGTGGTGGGCACATTTGTCTGGGGGGAACTGTGAGCCCAAAGAGTGTAAGCCAAGGAGGCTGGATACCAGGGTGAGTAAGCCACACGCAGGCTGCACATGAACCAGGTGAAGGCTCAGCTGGCTTTGATCAGGGATGCCAGGGCAGCGGACCCGCGTTTCCAAAAGGTCACTTGGATGGGCGGGGGCAGGGACCAGGCCAGTGCGCACAAACTTGGCGCCGGTGCTCAGCACATCTGCAACTATCCGGTTTGCCTCGAACCTGCGGGATTAGCCTTCTGCGCGCGCTGGGCCCACTGCAGCAGTGCGGTCAGGCTCCGCGGGGTCCCGGGCGCTGAGCTTACGCGGGGACTGAGGTGGGTGAACAGGCTGGGGACCCACATCTCAGTTTGCTTTTTTTTTTTTTTTTTTTTTTAAATTTTAAAGGAAAAGGATGCCTAGGGAGCCTCCGTGGTATTTCACAGCACCTCGTGTCCCCGTCTAAACTTCACTCCTGGAGTGTGAATACACACGCCACCACGGCTAAGGAGACTCTTCGCCTTCGGGAAGAAATTTAGTTTATTTAGAGTAAGCACTCGTGTCACTTTCGCAAAAGGAGACAGCAAGTGAAAACTGGGGCTGGGGGGAGGGGAGGCAACAAAGTGCGGTCGGGGGACACGGCGAGTCGCAGAGTCTCCTCTAAGCAGCCGCTCAGAAACAAACAAAAACGCGGGCGGGGTCGCGCACCGCCTCCCGGGTCCCGAGACGGCGGGACAGCCGCGGGGCAGCGCAAAGACTCGTGGAGAGGCTGGGGCAGGGACCCGGCCGCGTCGCGGGTCTGCGAGCCTGTCAGCCCGGCCCCTCGCCCCCGGGGCCCCGGCCGCACGCGGGCCCCGGGGGTCGTGCGCGCCTCCTCCCCGCGGTCCCGGCGGGGCGCCGACGCGGCGCGGCGCGGACTACAAGTCCCAGGAAGCCTAGGGGCAGGCGCGGGGTGGAGCCTGGCGCAATTCACCGGGATCCGGCGCGCTGGGAAGCGCCGGGGAGGACGCAGCGGCGGCGGGCGGCGGGCCGCGAGCGGCGAGCGGCAAGGGCGCGGGCGGGCGGGGCGGGCGGGGCGGGGCGAGGGCGGAGGCGGGGCCGACGTGGGCCGGAGCCCTGCGTGCCAGGGAGGGGGCTGGCCGGGCAGGCGGCGGGTGGCGCTCGGCGCGGGCTCCGGGGCTTGCAAGGCGCCTACGGCTCGGTCCCGGCTCGGCGGGCGGCGCACGGCGGGCTCGGCGCGGGGGCCCCGGCGCGCCGGGCGGCGCAGCACGCAGCGCGCGGACCCACGCCGCGGCCGGGCGCCCCGAGCGGCGCGGCCGCTGCCCGGGGGCCGGCCCTTGGCCCCGGCGCTCAGAGCGCGGCGGCTGCCTGGGCTTTAATGGCTGCTTGGCGGGGCAGCGCCTAGGGGTGGAAGGCGGCTGCGGCTCAGGAAGGCGCCCGAGCGAGCCTCCTCCGGGGCCGGCCGCGCCCGCCGCGGCGCTCCATGGGGGCCCGCTGACCCGGGGTGCCGGGGCCCTCTCGCTCGCCCGCCTGCCGGCCGCGCGTCCCGGCCATGAACTGAGTCGGCGGGCCGGCCCCGCCCGCTCCTTTCTTCTCGCGCCTCCTCCGCCCGCCGCCGGCGGGCCCGGCTCCCCGGGGGCTGCGGCGCCCCGGGCTCGGCGGCCCGCGGGCCCCGGGGCGCGGGGCGGCGGCGGCGGCGGGGGGCGCGCGGCTCCGGGCGCGGTGCCTGCACCATGAACTACCAGCAGCAGCTGGCCAACTCGGCTGCCATCCGGGCCGAGATCCAGCGCTTCGAGTCGGTCCACCCCAACATCTACTCCATTTACGAGCTGCTGGAGCGCGTGGAGGAGCCGGTGCTGCAGAATCAGATCCGGGAGCACGTCATCGCCATCGAAGGTGAGGGCCGGGCTGCCGCGGGGCTTGTGGAAGGCGCGGGGGAGCGGGCGCGCGCGTGTGTGTGCGTGCGTGTGTACACACGCGCCGGGCCGTGGCACGCGGCTGCCCCGCCGAGTGGTCACTGCGGCGCGTCTCACTCCGCAAGGCCGGGCGAGAGCGGAGGGGGAGGCTGAGGGCCGGGCGAGCGCGCGCCAGCTCTGCCAGGGAAGATGGATCGCCGGCGATAATGTGCTAATGGGCAGTAGAGTCTCCGGTGAGAAAGTGGCTCCGTGTGGCCGCGTCCTGGGCCGCCCGAGTGACCCGGCCCAGCCCAAGCCCCGGGGCAGCCGGAGGGGTTGGCGCCACCGGACCGCGACAGGTTACCAGGCTGGGGCCGAGCGTCTTGCTGGACGTTGAAGAGGTCTTTTGAGAAGTGTTGCTGCTGGGGGCGAGGCTCTGGCGTGCTTAGGCGGGCAGGGCCAACCCCTTTGGTGTCTTTGGCCATTTCGGGGGCACAGTGGAGAGAGCTGACCTTAGCCGGAGCGGAGAGCCAGCCCCCGCAGCAGGCTGCATCGTTTCCCGGTGCTGGTCCACCTGCCCCTGTGCAGAAGCTGGCTTCCTCTATGGCGTGTTTTCTGCCAGAAGTCCTGGGTCACATCAGAAGAACCCTCCCGGGGCGGGGGGTCTCACTTTCACACACCTGGAACTGGAGGCCACCAACCGTCCTGCGAGTCAGGCGAGGCAGTGATCCTCCGGAGCCGTTCAGGCGAATTTTGCCTCTCCTGGGCCTGTGTTTTCTCGGGTTTACCATGGCTCTTATTTCTCTGCTCTTCGGCTTCCGGTTTGTTCCCTTGCTTCCCTCCTCACTGCCATTGGTCAATGATGGTAAAAGAACTGACGGGTGGGTTGTCCATAATATAGAACTGTCCTAACCAAAAGCCACTCTGGCCACAGTTGAGGAACACTGAGAAGGTTCTAAGGCCTGGCAGGAGTGTGTCGGCTAGCCGCAGGCGTCGCCCGGCTCCCTTCCATCTGCAGGTGAGGGGGCACTGGCCTCAGGAGAGCGTTGCTTTGGCGCCGTGCGGCCTGAACTGCGCACCCCAGAGTGTCTTGGTTTGACGCTTGACCAGTTAGGTGAAGGTGGATGTGGTGGTGCTGCTCCTTTTGGCATTTGGCAGCCCTATGGACTTGAACAGCATCCCAGCCAGGCTGCTGATTGGCCGCCTGTTTCCATAGGGGACTTGCTAATTCCGGGGAGGATCTGAACAGTGCTCCAGCCTTATGTGGGCCTGGCTCTCAGAGCACCTGGCCGCCCTGTTGGCAATTTAAGATGCTTCCAGATTCCTCGAGAGGCAGAGGCTGCAGTGTGGCTCTGACAAGACTCGCGGGAGGCCGCGGGACCGGCACACAGCTGCTGATGCTGGGTGAGCTTGCAGAAACGTCCCTCCAGAGCCGGGGCTCTGGCTCCGTGGCCACCCAAGTGAAGGGCTCCTGTGCCTGTTTCCGCTGTCTCTCCGCAGCTCTCTGGCAGCATCCATAGGAGTCTGATGAAACACTTTGAAAGCTGGTGACTAGCACTGAAAGCACCTGGCTGAGGGCACCTAGTCTCTGTGCAGAGACCTCTAGCTGAGTGTGATTCATGCCGCCTCGTTTTCATTCTCCATCGCGAAGCCCAGTTCTGGGGTCTCGGGCACCCCCCGCAAAGCATTTTGACTTTCTAGCAAGAGGATGTGGTTTCATTTTTCTTTTCTTTTCCTTCTTTTCTAAAAAACCCCAAACATTGTGTGGTTCCTGGATGGTGGTTTCTGGTAGCTTGCTGTCTACCTGTACTATGTCAGACTTTAGGCCCCTTCTTGGCTGGAAATCTTGTTATCATTAATAAGACACAGAATCAGTGATGAATCCTGCTTGGGACTTGGGCAATGCTATTATTTTTTTGTTAGAAAAAGGAATGTTTATATTGTGTCAGGGCTGTGGTTAATTTAATGAGGCTTAAGAACCATTCAAATATGATTCTGTTCTTTGCATTATTATTAACAACGATACCCCTTTTTACTCGTATAGAACTTTAGCAAGCATGCTCTTGCATTCATAAGCTTGATGTGGGGCTGTACCAACCCTTTGAGAGAATGTGGGCCAGCTTCATTCAGGGAAGGATCATGACCTCCTGAACGTCTGACTGAGGTCAAAGTCGGGTCTGAACCAAAGGATCCTTTGAACCTAGGTCTGCAGCCCCCCAAAGCACCTTCCACTGCCCCTCCTAAGGAAATATAAGTTCATTTGTTATAATGAAATGTTCTCACACACTACCAGTTTTAAGATACGGTTGTGATTTATATCTACATCATTGATATTTTGGAAATTGAGAAGATTGCTCAGTTGTGGCAGGATGACATTTTTCCTGTGAGGAGAGAAGCATGCAGAAACAGCTTTGTGCAATTGTGTAGGATATGGGTTCTTCACTCACACCGAGCAGGAGAGCATTGCCGTGGGGTACGGAGACCGCAGACGCATTTAACTCCGCGCTGTAGCTGAGTGTGCGCCCAGAGGATCACAGTACCTCTGAGAAACGCACGCAGACCTGCCCCTGCCTGTGAACCTTTCAGGTGAGGATGGTACGGTAGCAAAATGTAAACCTCTCTGAATTTTAAAACAAGACCGTTTCCAATCAGGAAAGTATATGCACGTCATAACAAATGGTTTAAACATCGCTTGTCTCAACAAACAGAAAATGCCTGCATTTTAGAGGAGATGCAGCTAGGCTTTTTTCCTGCCTCTGTGTGTACCTAAGCAAAGTTGGAGTCCTACTTACAAAACTACCTGATTAGCATAAAGTGAGCACTTTTCAACGTTATGAAACAATTTCAAAGATACGATTTTTCACATCGGCGTAATGTTCCAGCATTTGTGCCATAATGTACTTAAAGTTTCCCTGTTTTCCAGAGTCTTTCAAGAACTGTTGGCTGTTGGAGTGAGGAGTGGGCTTGTCAAAGGGGAGGATGTTTCGGCTAATGCTTATTTCAAAGTGATTCTAAGAGGGTCTGGACTGGAAAATCTCTTAACGATGGGCCGAATTGTATATATTTTAGTTGAAAGAGCTCACCAAGATCCCCAAATCTGAATGGGTCTGTGAACCTGTTTGAAGGCATGGGGAATGTGATTTAGTTCTCAGTCCTGTTTTAAAACATCACCTTGCCAAAAAAAAAAGAAAAAAAAAAGAAAAAAGAAAAGTGTTTTTTTCATATCTTTACTTCGGACTTTGAGAGATTTATTTTTTTCCTCCAATCTCTGGAGTTTAAGGAAGCATTGCCTGTTGTTTTCAGATTGACCTGGTCAGATTTCTGGGCTGTCCCCCAGGGGTGTGGCCAGCACCCTGGGTGTTCTCCATGCCTGGAAATGAACGGGACCAGCCTGCCTCCTGGGTGAGCAAGCATCTTGCCTAGGGTCCCCCCTCCAGTTCTCCTTTAAAAAGCCCACCTGGGGTTGATGGGGTTGAGGTGAATGAGTCAGCTGCCTTTCCTGTTAAATAAAGCTTGTTCTTCTAGTACAGGTAAAGCCTCTGTTAGCCATTGCACCTTGTAATTCAGCTTGCCTGCCGCAGAACCGTGATGCAAATGATAAGACGGCCAGCTCACTCAGCCGGGCCCGTGGTCTAGCCCCTAAGCAGCATTCATGCCTCCACACTCACCAAGCAGCTGCTCGGGGAGCGGGGAACCGAGTTCCCCACTGGCCCCGCCGGTGGTTTGCGTGGCTTCCTGGGAGGGCTTGGAGAGGTCACAGTGGCCCAGTCCTCAGCAAGAGAACTCTGCCTGCCACCCCTGGTCAGGGCACTTACACAGGGGCATTGAAGGGCTGAGCCCCAGCATTTGGGGAACCTGGGAAGATGGGGCAGGGAGCGCCTTTCATCCCACGATGCAGCAGCTCTGTTGAGCCCCTGTGTACAGCAGAGTGCCAAGTGCTTGACCTGCACCATCTCAGTCCATCCTGTGATGATCCCATGACACAGATATGCCACCTTGGAGGCCCAGAAAGGGTAGGAAACTTGCTGGAAAGAGATGGGCTGGGCTGGTCAACCTCATCGCTGTCTCTCTAGCCCTTTCTGAGCTAGGAATGAAGCTCCTGGTTATTCATAGTTCCCACAGGCTGGGTGTACAAACCATCCCAAGCATGTGTCCCCTTAACCCAAGACAGGAAGGGGTTGCGGGTGCTGCCAGTTACTGAAAGTCCTACGTTCTCTGTGTGGTCGCTTACCTCGGCAAAACTTCTGTAAGAGTTTGTTTGCCTGTAAGAATTTATTTAATCTGGTTGGGGCAGGTGTGTGTGTTTAAGGAACAAATCCCTTCCTGCCGGGAAGGAGCATAACCCGTCCTGGACACGCTTGACTATGTTCATAATCTTGCAGGCTTAATACAAGTTGTAAATATGGGGCCTTTTCGTTATTGATATGAGTGTCACAGTCTCCTCCTTCAAAATAATTCTCGGGTGGCGGTGCGTCACTTCCAGGTTAAATTTCATACCTTAACGGTCTCCGACCCTTGCAGATCCTGGGCGTCCCTTCAGCCTGGCTGAAGTCAGCATCTTCCCTGTCTGTCCCAGGCCCCAGCTCCCAGCAAGGACTGGGGGCCCTCCGAGGAAAATCGGGCCGTGCTTGTGTTCTATCTCTGCGGTGACGCAGAGCGTCGCGTCTGGCCCTTGGAGGACTCCCGGGAATTGTTTGTGGAGCGGGTGGCTTGTCAGGGGGGCTCGTGTTTTCTCTGGCGTTTGGGTCCTCTTGTTCCTCACTGGGGATCTGAACAATGTTGAGCCTCTGGCAGAAGTGACGGTGTTTTGATAGTTGTCACCAGAGCACGGGTGTCAGGGCCGGGGTATTTCTTGGGTCTGGTGGATTAGCCTGGGTGGAAACCAAATGCCGTGTGGTGTTTGGGTGGAAATGAAGTTTTCTCTAGTGCATGTGGGGGAAGAAAAAGATGGGCTTGCTTAATCCTAGCCACTTTTTCAATCTGGCTCTTGGCAAAAGGGTGGTGTGTTTCTTCCTTCTGGGTGGAAGGGAATTTCAGACCCAGAATCGATTCCATTGATAGGGATGGATGAGTGACAGGCGGGGTGGCTGACGTAACATAGTATCTTCAGTGGAACGTTGAGAGCCTTGGTCCTCCAAGTTAAGCGCGCAGTGGAATCACATGGAGGGCTTGGGAAAACAGGGTGCTGGCCCTGCCCCAGAGTTTCTAGTTCTGTAGGTTTGGAGCAGGCCTGAGAATGTGCTTTCGACAAGTTTCCAGAGGACGCTGGTGTTGTCAGTCCAGGGACGGCACTTTGAGAAGCATGGCCCAAGAGGGGAGGGAGCTCCGGCGGTGGACTGGGCATCTTCCCTGGGTCAGGGCTCTGCGCAGTGCTTTCCGTCAGCGGAGGGGCGTCCTCTTGTCCTTCCCTGTGGGTGACAGGCGGGGGCCAAGAGCCCAGGGCGTTGCTTCTGGTGACACAGCTTAAACACAGTGCAGGAGGCCCTGAAGCCCAGGTTTGAATGGGTTCAGGTCCAGGTTCACTCTGCTTCCATGGTGCTGATGCTGAGTGCCCTGCAAGGAGCGTGGCTGGTGGGTGGTGGACGTTGCCAAGGGCATCCCTTAGGGAGGGAGACTGTAAATCCCAGTCCAGGGTTCTGTGGACTTCCCTTCCTGTGTCTCTGCGGTTGTTGATCTTTAGCGTAGTCTCCTGTGTGTTTAAGTGGGGTTCTTCGGTATTCACTTGTTATGATAATTTGGCAGGTGATACGTTTTGTTTTTGTTGTGCAGCTAAAAGAGCATTTCTAAATAGGAGAGCTGTATGTTATTAGCAGCTTAACAAGGCTGTGTGGGGAGCCTGGTGGAAGTGACTCAGAAGGGAGAAGCAGCCCCGGCAGCTCCAGGAACCTTCACAGCAGAACCTGGAGCCCTGTTACTACCATCTCTGTTGTTGTTGGTGGTGGTTTTTTTTTTTTGGTCTCAAACTGACTTTTTATTTTGTTAAGACTAAAATCTCTTACTTTGCATCCTTTTTTTCCTGTGTACCCTGCAGGTGTTTACAGTTGGTGCGTCTGGCTCTGGCTTGTTTGAACTACCGATTTGGTCCCATCTCTTGTTTCGTCGCGTTCCAGCAAACCCGTGTCACAGCCCCCCCCCCCCCCCCCCCGCCCAACACTCCAGATTCTTTGAGGCCTTTGCCTAAGTGATTGAGTTTGGCAAAGCGGATCAGGCTTAGTTATTTTTAAAATCCAGGGTTGGGGGTTCTGATCTGGTGCTTAGCCACATAATTCCTACCCTTTGTTAAGTACCTTTCTCTGAGAAGGAAAATGTACTCTGCAGATGTTCATCTCTAATCTCTGCAGCATCTGTGATTTTCCTTGGGTTCTGAGCACCAGGCCCAGCGTGTGCTGCCCTGAGCCCCGTCCTTCCGGGAGCCGCGGGCCTCTGAGGCTGAGGGGGACGTTGACTCCCATCCTGTGGTGTGGGAAGCCTGCGCACCGGGTCGCGGTGATGACCCATCCGGGGGCAGGGCTGGCTTCGCAGTGGGCCCCATCCCTTCACCTCCCTGTGCTCTCTGCTCACGACTGACCCAGGCGGGAGGGGCTGCCTTGGTTGCATGTGGCGGCCAGGGAGGGAAGGAGAGAAGGTACCTGCCCCAGCAGAAGAGATTTGTTACTGGACCCTTTGAGCAACCAGCCAAAGAGCTTGTCTGTGTGCGAGGTTGGGACACTTCCACAAAGAGCAGACTAAATATAGGCTGGAGGGTTGGGCCCAGGGCCCGAGCGGGGGCTGTCATCGCTCTGATACTGTTTCTCCCACTCTGCTAATCAGAACTCGCCACCGGCCCTGAACAGGTGGCCACCCTGAGCTCTCTGCGAACAGACTGGTGTTTTTGTTTAACCAGGGGCTTCTTTGCAAATTTCACACTTCTCCCGCTGTTTGATGCGGACTGTCTTTTTTTGGGCTGCAGTGTTGGGAGTATTTGTGCAGTGTTTCTACACAAGCGACTGTGTAATCTTCAAGAACTGCCTATGCCGTCTGGTTGTCATTAGCATCCTGGTTAGAAGCTGCTTTTTTTTTTTTTTTTTTTTTAAAGGGTGGGAAACACTTTTCATGGTTCTGGGAGAAGAATTCCAAATAATTACCGGCCATGTTCACAAACGATTTATGCTTGGTCTTAGAAACGTCAACATCCAGCAGGCTCTTGCAGAGAGAACCGTGTCCCTTTCCAGCTTAGCACACAAAGCTACTATCACCGGATCCTCAGATGATAGTCTTCAAGAGGGAACAGTATCTTCAGGCAGTGAATTTAGTTTTCGTTCAGTGAGTTTTAGGTGATATGGACATAGTCTACCAGCAGTACTGAGCATACGACAGAAAAAATTTTTTGCGTGAGTACCTACAGCAAAACAAGACCCACCTTAGTTTCCTGAAAGAGTTTTTATTCCTTCATAGTCTCTGTGTGAGGGCACATGGTGGCCGTCAGCAAGATTGGGTCTTACAGAGGTGGTAGCTACTGGCTCCCTTTTGTAATGAAATAGAAGTGGATTGCCCTGAGAGCCTGCTGTTTGTGTTTCCAGTTGTCCTTATCTGAGAGGGGAGAACCGGCATGTTTTCCAGGGAGGGGACTTCCGTGGGCCTGCCTGCCTACCCTTTGCTGTGGTTTCCAAAGACCTGGGTGCTGCTGTGAGCAGTGACTCAGTCTTCTGTCCTGACACCGCTCCTGTCAGGTCAGGCCGGTGAACCTGATTCCAGACAGACAAACAGTTGTTTCAGTTTTAGCTTCGACGATCAAGCCTGGATCTCTGATTTTCCATATGTTACTATTAGGAGTTTGGGATTGAGACCACTTCAAACGCCCTAGTTTTTTTGAGCGTTTTTTTTTTTTTTTGGCATAAAGCATAGATCCACAAGGATGCCCAGGTCATAAGGGAGGGCGTTTTCGCACACTGACCACATGGGTACATCCAGCATCCAGATCAAAAAACCTGAGTTGGCTAGCGCAGGGCGAGACTCATCTTCTGTGTTGCATGCGGTTGGAGGTGGTTGCCTCCGTTTACTTACCTGTTCTGCCGACGACGGGCATTTGGGTGGTTTCACGTTCGGGGCTGCTGGGAATAGGGCTGCCGTGCCTTTGGTGCCCACGTGTCCCCGTTCCTGTTGGGGGGTGCACGCCGGGGAGCCGAGCGCTGCGTCCCGTTAGCCCTTCTCGCAGGTCAGCGCGGCTGCTCCGGAACCCGCTCCGTCGGTGGCCCCCGTCTGGAGACCTTTCCTTGCTGTTCAGGGTTCATTGCAGACACTCAGGATGGGGGCTGCTTGCTGCCTCCGTCCTCCGCTTCTCCTTCCTTCCAGCTGTTGGTCCAGAAACAAACAGTCAAGTGCTTAATACGTTTCCGGCGCTGTCTTAGACATTAGGTTTTTAGCTTTGGATATTCTATAGGCTCCTCATTCCCTGTTAGTGGAATAAGTATAGCTTTGTAAGTGGAGCTGTGAGAGTGAAATCCTTCACCAGGAAGTGTTTTCCTCGAAACTCTGGATGGCGCGATTCCCCCGGGACTGGAACGGGGTCCCCACGGCTCTCCCTGGCTCCTGCCCGACATCCGTGGTCAGTGGGGGTCCTCCTGGCTGAGCCCAGACCAGCCCCGAGTCTATCTCAACACCTCGGCGCCCGGTTTTAGGTGACCTGTGCGTCTCTGTTGGCACCGGAAGGCAAACTCCTTCTGTACTCCCCGTCCAAACTGATCCGTGGTCTTAATGGTTACATATTAGCGCTCTTCAGTCTCTGTTGTTCGTAGCAATTATGCGGAGACACAAAAGGGAAAAAGATCAGTGAAGTGTTGCTAACTCTCTGTTACTCTCAAGGGGTTATTTTCTTTGTTCCTCCCGCTGTGTCCTGGGAGCCGCCCATCCCCCTCCACAAAGGCCACGCTCTCGAGGCCAAACCCGGGAAGCTGGTAAAGGACCCCGAGGGCCTGAGAGAGAGAGGGGTGTGTGCCTGTGTGAACAGTGGCTGTACAAACGCAAATATTTATTTCGAGGGATGGGGGTTGGGAGGGCCGGGTTTACCCTCACTTTGTTTAGTATGGGAAGTGGCCAGTGTGAGAATCTACCAGATTTTATCGAGCACCGACAGTGGGCAAAGCACTCTCTTTGCATCTGGGGGTACAGGCAGACGTGTGGGCTTGGAGCCCCTCTCCCAGCGCAGTCGGACCTAGCCCAGGAGGCCACACTGGTCCAGACTGGGATAAGCAGGTGGTGTGATGCAGGGGAGGGGAGTGGGATTAACTGGACTTGGAAGCTGGGTGGGAATCAGGCAGTGGAGGCTTTCCGGGCCGGCGGGTAATAGGAGTGGAGCATCCAGAACCCATTCTCTGCAGCCTGCGGGGACCTGGGGAGGAGAGGCCAGAGGATGGAGAAGAGCCCGGTGAGCCCCAGAGAGCATGCTGGAGCGCTTTTATTATTGGGCCGTGGAAATGACAGATTATGGATTTCCATTTGGAAAAGGTTGTGCCATGATGCTCAGCTGTTACCAGGCAGGATAGAAATGGTGGTGGCGGCCCGTGGTGGTGGGGAGTGGCAGGGAGGGTTCGTAACTGGGCTGTCGGGCTTCCCTGGTGGCGCAGTGGTTAAGAATCCGCCTGCCAGTGCAGGGGACACGGGTTCGAGCCCTGGTCCAGGAAGATCCCACATGCCGCAGGGCAACTAAGCCCGTGCGCCACAACTACTGAGCCTGCGCTCTAGAGCCCGTGTGCCACAACTACTGAAGCCCACGTGCCTAGAGCCCACGAGCCACAACTACTCAGCCTGCACTCTAGAGCCCATGAGCCACAACTACTGAGCTCGCATGCCACAACTACTGAGCCTACGCTCTAGAGCCTGTGTGCCACAACTACTGAAGCCCACGTGCTTAGAGCCCACGAGCCACAACTACTGAGCCTGCACTCTAGAGCCCATGAGCCGCAACTACTGAGCTCACGTGCCACAACTACTGAGCCTGTGCTCTAGAGCCCGCGAGCCACAACTCCTGAGCCCACATGCCACAACTACTGAGCCAGTGCTCTAGAGCCTGCAAGCCACAACTACTGAGCCCTTGCACTGCAACTACTGAAGCCCGCATGCCTAGAGCCAGTGCCCTGCAACAAGAGAAGCTACTGCAGTGAGAAGCCCACGCCCCATGACGATGAAGAGTAGCCCCCGCTCGCTGCAACTAGAGAAAGTCTGCGTGCAGCAACGAAGACCAACACGGCCATAAGTAAATAAATTAATTTAAAAAAATTAAAAAACCCCACAAAACTGGGCTGTTGCAAGGGGAGGTGGGGGCCTGGGCAAGGGAGCAGGGGAACAGAGATGGGCCCCCAAGGATGCAGGTGCAGGCCTGACGTTGCCTGTGAGTCTCGGGTGGAGGGGGCAGGAGGAAGGAGCGAAGTTTGACCCAGGGAATGCAGGAGTGGGGCCGTGTGGGGAGATTCCACCTCTAGATGCCCTGGAAGCCCTCAGGTTTGGGCTGGAGGGGTGCTCAGCCACAGCAGGGCGGTTACCTGGGATTTGTGGTGGGAGGACCCTGCCCCTGCAGGGTGGGCTCGGATGTATAGATTCACGAGTCACCCCTGTCTGTCATCCAGGCTGAGGGGCAGGCATCTGGGATGTACGGCAGCCACTTCCTCCCCTGCAGAAACTTAACTGGGTGTCTGAGGGGCACGGCAACCTCTTAAGAGTGAAGCTAGCGTGCATTGCTGTCCAGGAGCTGAATCAGTCCGCAGGGGGACGTGTATGATTGAGCCTGGACTCTGGTGGCCCTGCGGTTCTGCTCATCCAGCCGGGTCGTCTCCTGGCCACCTGTGCCTGCCCCAGAGCACGTGTCCCATGGTGCTGGACTGGTGCCTAAATCTCTTCTGTGTCTGAGTCTCCCTCTCTGTCTCTGTCTCTGTAGCTATGCCGTATCTGTCTATTAGGTGTGTACTTAATTTTTCACTTTATGTTTTTAATCCGTAGACTTGTAGAGCCACATGCTGGGAACGCAGAGGCAAACAGGCTGCTTGCTTGTGTAGGTCAGCGCAGGCACAGGCTTCGGGCCAGGGGTGCAGTGGGCTGGGAGGGCTGGAGGGGGTGCCCTGGGGAGCCCAGGAGCTCCTGCAGGAAGAGCTGTTTGAGCCCCAGAGGATGGGGAGCTAATGCCATTTGGGGCAGGGGATCGCTGACTGGGCATCTTGACATCTCGCTTCCGAAGGAAGCCTTTGAAAACTCTCATCTCTGCCCAAAGAAATCTCACTGTCTTCACACAAAGAAGTGTGTTTCTATTTTTTTTTTTTTCACTTGAATAATTTCAGTTTTACCCAGGTTTCTCAATTTGGGCTTGCTCTTCTGGTCATCTTATGCTGGGGCATAAAAAAATTATATATCTATCTCTTCCTGCTTGATCTTTAAATCTAGAGTTCTCCCCCGCCCCGCAAAAAAACCTCCGAAGCCCCAAACTCTTTCCCTCAACTCCTTGCTTGGCAGGAGAATTGTGGGGTGGGGGGGAGTGGTAGGCGCTCAGATCATGGGCAGTTGGCTCTTGTGCTTCTGTCTGTGCGTCTCGGGGACCCTGCCCGGATGGCGAGCTGGGTCTGGACTTTGTGGCAGTGTTGCTTTTTCTCAAGTGGCTCAGAATTCCAGACTCAGACGCCAGAGCCTGTGTTTCTTCTAGAATCCCAGCTTCAACTTCTGAGGGGATGCAGGTTGAAGGGGTGCACTTCTGGGATTTTCAGTTTCCAGGTCACCTGCTTGGACATAAAAGAATCTCAGCGCGGTGCAGTCTTCCTCATCCGGGAAGACGGGACCCTGCTCCACTCTTTGGTTTAGACATCTGGGCGCTTTGTGTAGCGCGGGGCGTGGCAAGGGAGACCCCTCACCTGAGTCCACGGAGCCCTCACCCCCCCTGGGTGGACTGCAGACGCCCCCTCTGGGTCTCTGGGTCCCACAGCCTAGGGTCTGGGATTTGTGTGAGCAAGATATTTTGCAATGAAAAGAGATGAACATTGTCTACAGGTTGAGGAGAATCTCTTTTACTCAACATATGGTGATGAAAAATTTCAAACATGGAAGAGTTGAAAGAACGTTCAGAGTGAACTCTTGTATACCCATTGCTTTGCTTCTCCGCTAGTTAATGTTTTGTATATCTCTCCATCCAGAGGATGATAATTCAGCAGGCATTTTTAATAGAATGCAGGGTGTTCCCAGGCTGGCTCCATGTTGACATGGAATCCAAAGGATTTCTGGAAACCATACCATCTGGGTGTCATGGTGTCAGATTCCAGGTGCAGTGCAGGCACAGCAGGGACAAGGTGCTTATTAAGCGTTGATTGAATGTGAAGTGTCTCCTGCTGCAGGGGAAGTTGGTTTAACTTGTGCTTCAGAAGGACAGTTTTTGTTGTTAATCTTTTTTAAAAAAAATTTGTAAAATCAACTATGCTTCAATAAAATTTTAAAAAATTAAAAATTTATTTTTGTATTTTATTTTATTGAAGCATAGTTGATTTACAATGTTGCGTTAGTTTCAGGTGGACAGCAAAGTGATTCAGTTATATATATATAACTGAATATATGTGTATTATATATAACTGAATATATATATTCTTTTTCAGATTCTTTTCCCTCATAGGATATTACAAAATATTGAGTAGAGTTCTCTGTGCTATACAGTAGGTCCTTGTTGATTATCTATTTTATATATAGTAGTGTGTGTTGTTAATCTCGATACAGTTTAACCTTGAACCCAAAGGGACACTTTGAATTGAGCTCTGACTTGAATTCTATGGCTGAGCATGTGTGTGTTTGGGAGGGCAACCCTACTTTGGGCCTTGGTGGTTTTGGTTGATGGGATGGCATGCCATCCTCTTTGTCCAGGACTTTGGTTTTAGGAATAGTCCATGTGTTGATATGGAGCACAGGCATTTCCTTGTTGGATCATGTTACACCATGATCACTTCCTGGAAGCAGAATGATGTCGTGGAGGATCTGATGACTCTATGTGACTTGTAGGGGGACAGGCAACCCTAGCTGGGGGAGCCAAGACAGGCCCCTGCCTCAGTGACTTGCTGTGGAACCCTTGGGAAACACATATGTCCCTTTCGGCCTCACTTTCAGAGTCTAGAATCCATGGTGTTGAACTTTGATTGAGCTCAAGTTTCCTCCAGTCTCCAAAGTGACTGCCACTGTCCCATCCATTGCTCCTCAGTCCCTGAACCGACCTGGTCTGGTAGTGGTGGAGGAGGGGATGGGGAGGGTGGGCAGGAGAAGACTTGGTCAGAGGAAGCCAGATTGTCCCAGGGCATTGTGTTCAGTTCTTCCACCCACAGTCTTCTTTCCCTCAACGAACCCAAGAGTGAAATTTCACTCAGTAGAGTAATAGCCAAAAAGGGAAGAAAACATATTGTATGTGTGTATGTAATCCATGTAGTACGTGGATGATCTAGCCCTCGTGTGCCTTGTGTAACAGGTGCACACACGTTGAAGGCCTTGTTATGACATCTGAGAGTGTGCAGGGGTCTGCAGAAGGAACCCTGTCCGTGACAATAATCTCCAGCATCTCCACTATACCCTGGTTCCCCAGACTTAGCCAGAGATAGGAAAAACAGGTGTGGAACTCTCTGTAATCCTGGCGGTGCTGTATCATTGTCATCGCGGTGAGCACATGGTAAATGCTGCAGGTGTGGTTATCGAGCCCGTGTGTGTGTATGGCCTATATGCTAGGTGTCTAGTTCAGCTCTCATTCACCTCTCCAGTTTATGAGTTTAGGGAGCATCCTGGGCTGAACTGGGAGCCAAATTATAGTGTGATTCCTGTCTCAGCAGCGTTAACTACAGTGTTAATTACAGAACCTGATTAGGCCCAAATTCCTGTTCCCCAGACTGGGCCCATATGGGGCATGTCTTCTGGGTTGTCCTTGAGCCAGCAGTGATTTCACAAAGGGCTATTAGTCCGCAGCCTCCTCCTCAATCGACCCCCTGCAGCTCCCTCCACATCCTGCCCAGAGCTGGCCTTTGACCGTGCAGCTTTTCAGGGGGACTGAATCAGCAGATTCCTTCCCCCGTATGGCCTCTCAATGTCTCCTCCACGGCTCTGAGCTGTTGTCTGCACGTCACAGGGTGCGTCTCCGGGCTGCACCCAGGTTATGTTGGCAGGTCAGACTTTTTTCTCCCCGGACTCGAGCCTTCAAGCCATCTTAGCTCACAGCCCTGCCTTTGCTTCCAAACCAAATTTCCATTTGCTGAGCCTGTGAGTCTAAAATATCCAGCCAGAGCCCTGTTTTTTTTTTTTTTTTTTTGCGGTACGCGGGCCTCTCACTGCTGTGGCTTCTCCCGTTGCGGAGCACAGGCTCCGGACGCGCAGGTTCAGCGGCCATGGCTCACGGGCCCAGCCGCTCCACGGCATGTGGGATCCTCCCGGACCGGGGCACAAACCTGCCTCCCCTGCATCGGCGGACGGACTCCCAACCACTGCGCCACCAGGGAAGCCCGAGCCCTGGGTTTTAACTTCCACTTCGTCATGATTATCTCTTCAAAGTCCAGGCTGGCTTTTAGCTGAGGGGCACTTATGGCAAAATACATTTCAGTTGTCACCTCTTGTCACTCGACTAGGGATTGAGCTTCCGGGCGGCTCTGAGTGTCCATCCCTTCCTCCCATGCTCTCCTCTATCTTGCTTACAGTGACCACCTCTCCCCACAAAGTGGGGAAAGCTTAACTTTCGAACATGTCACCTGCTGATGGGACAGGGATTCTCTCGTTCTAACAGTTTAGTTAAAAAAGAATGCTCCCGGAAGAGGGAACCCTCCTCCACTGTTGGTGGGAATGTAAATTGGTGAAGCACTATGGAGAACAGTATGGAGGTTCCTCAGAAAACTACAAATAGAGTTGCCATATGATCCAGCAGCCCCACTCCTATCTGGACAGAACTATAATTTGAAAACATACCCAATGTTCACAGCAGCATTATTTACAGTAGCCGAGACATGGGAACAAACCCAAATGTATATCAACAGGTGAATGGATAAAGAAGATGTGGTACATATACACAGTGGAATACTACTCAACCATAAAAAAGGAATGAAATAATGCCATTTGCAGCAACATGGATGGACTTAGAGATAATCATACTAAGTGAAGTAAGTCAGGCAGAGAAAGACAAATACCATAATGCTATCACTTACACGAATGAACTTATCTATGAAACAGACTCACAGACATAGGGAACAGACTTGTCGTTGCCTGGCAGGGGCAGGGGAGGGATGGATTGGGAGTTTGGGGTTAGCAGATGCAAACTGTTATATATAGGATGGATAAACAACCAGGTCCTAGTGTATAGCACAAAGAATTATACTCAATATCCTATGATAAACCATAATGGAAAAGAATATGAAAAAGAATGTATATATGTATAACTGAATCACTTTGCTCTGCAGTAGAAATTAACACAACATTGTAAATCAACTATACTTTAATAAAATAAATTAAAAAACAAAAAAAAGGAATGCCCCAGCCTCCGTGCGTTTTCATGGTGGAAGGATTTCAGATGTCTTGCTTGTCTATTTCAACAACAGGCAACCAAAATTCTCCTTAAGGCTTGACTCTCTTTTCTTTATTATTATTTTTTTAATGGCCGCAAGGCATGTGGGATCTTAATTCCCCAGCCAGGGACTGAACCCGTGTCCCCTGAAGTGGAAGCTCGGAGTCCTAACCACTGGACCGCCAGGGAAGTCCCCCTTGACTCTCTTTAAGTATCAAAAAGCCACTTGTTCTTGGGGCCTTACCTTACACCCCAGGGACCCAGGGAAGTCACCTCGGTCACCCCTGGAGCCGGGCTCCCTGTTGGTGTCCCCCCATCCCCTGCTGTCTCTCTCATGGAAATGTAATGCGATTTATAATGACACTTGTGAATGTGGATGTTGGCGTGGATGTGTTAGGGTGTCTTTTCCCGAGAGGGCGGGAGCACGTTGTCTTGTTCTGTTTTATCCCTAGAGCTGTCCCGTCAGCCTTGACAATACTCGTTAGCAGGTGAGGGATGGAGAGATGCATGGACTGTCTTGGTTGGGGTTCGAGTCTTGTAGCCATAGGGGACAGGAGCCTCCATCCTGCTGCAACCGTGTGTTGATTCTTAAACAACTCCTGTCTGAGAATTCTGTAGGAAGATACTGTGCAAAGCTGATTGCAGTGAACTTTTCCAGTAACTTGTGTGTGGAATATCCACTTTCCATGGCTCCTGTTACCTTGGCTGTCGTTACATAACTCCTGTTAGATTCAGCTCCTGGGGTTTGTTAAGCCTGGGTTCCAGTATTGAAATAAAACATGACTTAAAGAGTGATGACTTTGAGATTGCCTTTTTGGGGCTTTCTGGACACAAAAACAAAAATTTTAATCAGAAACTTGAGTCTATTTGGCCAAGAGTTTCTCTCTTGGTTTCAAAATGTGATGTCACCGAGACCGTTCTTGGTAAGGCGCTGTGAGAAGCTGTGTCCACACGAGCAGGACCACCGAGACCTGAAGCCAGCAGTGAAGGCCCAGCACTGACTCGTGTTTTCCTCCACCCGGATCCATGCTGCCTTCTGTCCTCTACCGACACTGCAAAGAGGGGGGACATGGGGCCTGGTGGTGGACAAGGGGCCGAGTGGACAAGGCACAGTGGACAGAGACCGCAGCCATCTGCCCAGTACGTTTTCTTGCTCTTTTCTCTGTGCGTTACGATCTCTACTCTTTAGGTTCCAGTCTTTTTTTATGAGCTTGAAGGGAGCTGGAGCTGCAGCAGCATCTTGCTGATTCTTCTCCCTAAAGCCCCCCAGCAGCCAGGCCACACTTGCTCTGGGCCCACCCTTTGGAGCCGAGCCCTGCTTCAGAACTTCCTGCTCTTTCATCGGGGGATTATTTTGCCATCACGGGTGGACCTTTCTCTGTGCCGAGCTTCTGTACCTGGAAAGCCCCGAGCGAGGCAGCTGTTCGGGACCTGTCACGTGGGAGCCGCTGGCTGGTGGCGGCTGGTCCCGTGGGCCAGGCTCGCTCCCAGGCCAGCTGGCTAAGGAGTCCCAGCCTCTGCCTCCCGCAGTGGTTCCCTTTCAGACTTCAGTTATGAATTAGTTTGGGGGAACAGAGGACATGAGTAGCCACTTAAAAATGCCCTGCACCGCGAGGACAGTGGGGGGAGGCCAGCACGAGGCAGTGGGTGAGTGGCCGGGTGCCCTGGCAGAGGAGTCTGGCTCGGCCTATGTACCTGGGGTGCAGCTCTGCCCCAGCGGCTGCCGGGCGCGGGTTTGCCTTGTAAGTGACACCGTCGCTTGGAGGCGTCCCTGACAGCTGTTCCTGCTCCAGATTCCAGAAATTTCTATTAAACATTTCATGAACACACTCCTGGTTTCTTCCCTTTTCCTCCCTTAATAAAGTCCGTAATAACACCAACTGTTTATTGCGTGGGGGACCCCGCCCTGTGTTAAGGGCTTAGCATGCTTTGTGTCATTTCACTTGGTCACCCCAGGACAGAGGTGGTAGAACCCTCCTTTTGCGGGCCGGGAGCTTGAGGCCTAGCGTTGAGAGCTTTGCCCAAATCTGCCCACACCTGGAGGTGGCTGAGTCTGGATTCGAACTCAGGACTCACACACTAACCCCCCTTCCTCCCCCTCCCACCTACCTTTCTGCATTTTAAAAAAATTTTTTAAAAATTTTTATTTATTTATTTTTTTACGTCTTTATTGGAATATAATTGCCTTACAGTGGTGTGTTAGTTTCTACTTTATAACAAAGTGAATCAGCTATACATATACATATATCCCCATCTCCCCTCCCTCTTGCGTCTCCCTCCCTCCCACCTTATCCCACCCCTCTAGGTGGACACAAAGCACTGAGCTGATCTCCCTGTGCTATGCGGCTGCTTCCCACTAGCTATCTATTTTACATTTGGTAGTGTATATATGTCCATGCCTCTCTCTCACTTCGTCCCAGCTTACCCTTCCCCCTCCCCGTATCCTCAAGTCCATTCTCTAGTAGGTCTGTGTCTTTATTCCCGTCTTACCCCTGGGTTCTTCATGACATTTTTAATGATCCCGAAAGGAGACCTCTCAGATCCTCCCAGGGTCTGCAGAGGGGATGCGGAGTTCTCTGTGCTCTGTGCTCCTCCTGTAGGTGTCTTTTACTCACCGTGGTCACCAGGAAAATCACAGCTGCTAGCTTGCTTTTCCTCCGTTGCTGTGATTGGTGGCGTCGGGATGCTGGCTGGCGGTTTTGACTGCACGGCAAGGACACGTGGCACAAGCTGGTGGCCTGCGGTGACAGGTTCCCAGTCTGGGAGGAGGGAGAGATTCCAGACAGCGTGGCTTTGAAAATTCACCTGAGTTCAGAACATCTGTGACACCTTTATTCCAGGCGGTTGAAACTATAGCTATTAACTTTAAGGCACTCGAATTATGTGACATCTTTTTTTTTTTTAATTTAATTAATTAATTAATTAATTTATGGATGGATGGCTGGCTGTGTTGGGTCTTCGTTTCTGCGCGAGGGCTTTCTCCAGTTGCGGCGAGCGGGGGCCACTCTTCATCGCAGTGCACAGGCCTCTCACTGTCGCGACCTCTCTTGTTGCGGAGCGCAGGCTCCAGATGCGCTGGCTCAGCGGCCACGGCTCACGGGCCCAGCCACTCCGCGGCACGTGGGATCTTCACGGACCGGGGCACGAACCCGTGTCCCCTGCATCGGCAGGCGGACTCTCAACCACTGCGCTACCAGGGAAAGCCCCTATGTGACATCTTAATAATAAAGATGCTGTCAAGCAGTTCATTTGAGACACGTATAAATAGAAGTTACTCTTCCTCTGAGCTATAATTAGCACATTATAGAGAAATTGCTGCCCTGAAAGTCAACATGATTGACCTGAGGTCATGCCGAGCCAGGTGCCAGGGCCGGAAGTGGCCGAGTCCTGTGCTCGGCTCCGATGCTGGCTTCATGAGGGAGCAGGGCCAGTCTTCCACGTGGGGCTCAGCGCAGGGTTTGCTTTCCACCGCAGGGGTGTTCGGGCGGCTCAGACGGCACCGTCCCTCTTTCAGAGGGTGGCTCTGGGGACGGAGAGGGGTGAGGCTCACCCAGGCTTGTCCTGTAGTTGGCTTTGTCAGGCTGGCAGTTCTCTGATGCCCGTCTAGCGCTCTGTCCACAAAATTCCTGCCAAGGGCATTTGGTGAGGGTCTGCTTTCTTGTTCTGTGCCAGACCGGACTCGCCTTTAGGCGGGGCTTAGTCCCCATCTGTGCAGGGGGCCGACCGCTGTACCTGCCCCAGGCCGGGGAGGGGCGATGGGCCCCTGGGTGATGGGGAAGGAGTGGGAAGTGTAGGTGGTGGCTGTGCGCCCATCCCCCGGCATCCATCGTAGCAGTGTTGGGGGAGGGGGTGCAGCGCTGCTAGCCGAGAGTTCCCACCTGAGCAGTCCCCACCTGCTTAGGCAGGACTTACCTGTAAGGTCGTGTGACGGCCCCCCGCCCCCCATGGGACGGAACAGTTATTCTCGGTGAATTTTACAGCTGCCGTACCCTTTCTGCACTTACTTTATTTTATTCTACCACTTTATAGACTTACAATTTCTGCAAGAGAAACTGCACACATTGAAACTTTACAGTTTGATGAGTTTTGATGGGCCACCCCGAAACCACAATCACGCTGTCGGACGTGTTCATCTCTTCAGGCGTTGCCCCCTGTGACCCATCCCCTCACCCCCATCCGCTCGCACTGATCTCCTGTCCCTGTGGATTAGTTTGCATTTACTAGAATTTAACAGAAGCGGAATCACGTAGTAATGGACCCTTTTTTCATCTGGCTTCATTTGCTCAGTGTCAGGATTTTGAGATTCACACAAGTCGTTGTGTGTATCAGTCGCTTGCTCTTTTTTTTTTTTTTTTTTTTTTTCTTTTTGCGGTATGCGGGCCTCTCACTGTTGTGGCCTCTCCCGTTGCGGAGCACAGGCTCCGGATGCGCAGGCCCAGCGGCCATGGCTCACGGGCCCAGCCGATCCGCGGCATATGGGATCCTCCCAGACCGGGGCACGAACCCGTATCCCCTGCATCGGCAGGCGGACTCTCAACCACTGCGCCACCAGGGAGGCCCAGTCGCTTGCTCTTTTTTACCGCTGAGTCGTATTCCATTGTATGTGCTCCCCACAGCTTATCCTGTTGTTGGATATGGATTGACTCATTTCCAGGGTTTGGTTTTACAGATAATCTGCTGTGAACACTCACGTACTGTTCTTCCTATCGGCACGCGCTTTTGTTTCTCTTGAGTAAATATCTAGTAAGGAGTGGCTGGGAGATGTGGTGGGTGTATAGTCAACTTTTTAGAAAACTGCCAAACTGTTTTCCAGGTTGGTTGTTGGATTTTTCCCTCCCACCAGGAGTCTGAGCGTCTTTGCTCTGCGCGTAAGTTCAGCGGGCTGTTTGAGGACAGCACCTGTCCTTGAAAGAGAGGATTTGCCATCTTTGTCTCATGGGTTGGCAGGTATCTTGCACTTTGTGACCCCCCTGACGTCATTTTCGCTCCTTGTCAATCCAGGTGTTTGGCTAAGATCTGTGGTTCTTAACAAAGAGAGGGGGCACATTTTGCCCCCAGAGGACGTTTGGCAGTGTCTAGAGAAAGTTTTGGTTGTCCCAGCTTTGGGGAGGCAGGTGTTGGTGGCATCTGGTGAGTGGGGACCAGGGATGTTGCACAGGGTGGCCCAGAATCACAACAGTGCTGGGCTGAAGACCGCCAGCCGGACTTCCGTGGACCCTGCCAGCCTCTGATCTGCAGTGCAGAGCTCTGCGCTGACCAAGGGTCAGCCTGGCACACGTTGCTTTTTCAGGTGGGAACCAGTGGCATTACCTGTTGGGTAATGGACCCACGTGTTCTCAGGGATCAAGCACTTCTCAGTGAGGGAGGCTGGCCTTGTCGCCTGGGTCCGACCCAGCCTCTCAAGGTGGGCGGGGGCTGTGTGAGACTCAGCCAGCACCTTCTCCTCTAAGGCTTCTAGGAAACTGGCTCCTGGGTGAGGATGTGACTTTCTCTCCTGTCCCTCCTCCAACTGCTTGAGTCGGCAAATTCTACCCAGCGCTTTACGGCTAACTGCGTGAGCTCAGGGCTGTCTTAACGAACTTCTTTGATTATTAACCTTTGCTTGGCTCAGGGAAATTACTCACTTGTTCTCTGGCCAAGAGTAAACCTCCTGGAAACTTTCATACTTAAATCTTTTTGACAACTCCACATTCTGGAGCATTCCCTTGGCAGTTCTTTTACTTACAGGGTGGGGAGAAAACTCTTGTGTACTTGCCTCAAATCACGGATTTTGCTCCTACAAAGCTTTTCACAGACGTGTTCATGGTGGGGCTCAGTGTGTGTCGGGGAGATGACAGCCGTTGCCCACGTCACTTCTTGCCACATCAGCAAAGTACTGCACAGCTGACTTTTATCTGCTTGGGAGTTCGCTTATTTATTCTTTTTTTTTTTTTTGCTTTTGGGGGATAATAGCAAGGATGGGAAACACTGTTTTTTTTTGACACAGGACTAAAAAAATAACCCCTCTATTTCCTTCCCCATTCCTGCCTCACTTTCTCTGTTAGGAAGGACGTGCCGTGTGCCCACTGCTGGTTGGAGACCTCGGAACTGGAAGTAGACCCTGACCTCTGAACTGGAAGTAGACCCTGACCTCTCTGGGGTCCTGCCACTGCTCAGCAGCCCCGGTGTCCCCTCGAGGGCCAACTAACTTCTGCACCAGTCAGAGAACCTGCCCTTGGTCTCCCTTGCCAGGACATTAACATTCACGAATATATTATTCGTGAAATATTAGTGCTTGGGATGTTATAAAAAGTGCACTGTGTGTTCATAAGAGCGAGGGGTTCCTGGCTGGTCCGGTCCCCTCTGCAGAGTTGGGGTTCTTGTCCACAGTGGTGCTTGGAGTCAGGCCCTCCTGGTCCACTCAGGGTCATCCCTCAAGGTCATTCCTCAGGTCAGGCCCTGTGAGGTCACTTCCCTTCAAGTCTGTTTTGCAGTTTTCTTGGGCCTGTTTATGCTTTTCTAGTTCAAACGCGGCTTCCCTAGCTCCTCTTTGATACCAAACTGTTGTAAAGGGTTGAGATCACGAAATCTGACGGCATAGCATGTGTTGTTTTCTTCCGCCTGTGTCCCCATCACTCCGTTCGAGAGCTGCTGTGTTGTCACCGCGGGTTTGTAAGGCGTGGCTTCCCTTCCCGTACACCTGTCCAGGCTGGCGGGCCCACCCGTGGGCCTGGCTGTAGAGCAGAGGTTCTCAGAGTCACCCGGACAGCGTGTGAGCACCGGGTGCGCCCCAGAGGCTCTGAGCCAGGAGGTCCGGGGCGGGGCCTGGGTGCCGCCTCCCTGACAGGTTCCCAGGGGCTGCCCCTGCTGCTGCTGGGTGGGGCACTGGACTTCGGGGACCACTGCTCCAGGTCTCCCAATCCTGGTGTCACAACGTGAGGAGCGGTGAGTGACCTGAATCTGGAATGTGGACAGGCCCTGTGGGCACGTGCCTCGTTGGTGGGTGGAGGACCCAGCGTCCTACCCAGCGGGCTCAGGAAGCATCGGTGGTGTGGTTTGCTGTCACGGGATGCCCGTGAGCTTGCCCCCTTTCACAGGCCTTTCTTAGTTAAAAAGCCAGGAGGCCTAGCAACATGCAATCCCCCACATCAAACCTGCTTGAGAATTGCTGAGCTCTTCATATAAATAAAGATTTTATAGCTTTTCAAGTTTTCACAGTGTGATCACCCGTAGGATGCCGCTGAGATGTTTTATGATCAGCTTCACAGGTTGTGTGCTGTGCCCGCATCTTTGGTTGAGTGTGTAATAAACACGTATTTATATTTACGTGATCAGGCACCGGCGATCCTCACCGGCCTCCCTCGGTGTGTGCAGGCACGTCTCTGCTTCTGCGCTCAGATGTCCGAGGACGTTGATGTGGTAATTCGTGTTTGACAGCTTAGCTAACCCATAAATAGATTCCAAAACAACTCTGGCCAGGCCTTGCCCTGCTTAAAAGCCTTTAATGGCTCACCAGGGCTTTCAGAGTGAAGTCGAAATTCCTGGCCTCACCCCCTTAGCCTTTTTAGAACAAGTCATGGGGTAAATAAAGAAATGAAAATGGAATTGCTTCTCTTAGCATCCAGGGCCCTTGGCAATGGGCCTGCGTGGTCTTGCCCCTCCCTGCAGGCGCCTCCTCTGCAGACAGCTCCCTGGGGGTCACCTGTCACCTCGGGCTCCACCAAGGCCTCTGGTGGTCCAGCTCCTGCCCCCAGGCAGGCGGGCCCCTCTTTTCTTAACCCAGCTGACGTCCTCACTACTCAGCTCAAGTGTCACTGCTCCCTGGAGGTCGTACAGACGTCTCCTGGCTGAGACGCCAGGCGGGCAGCCTGTGCCCCCAGCTCTGATTGTGTCCCCACCCCCAGCCCCCCAGTCTCTCCCAAGTGCAGGCTCAGGCTCCAGGTGCTCAGGGACTGTGGTCGTGGGACCAGACCCCAGGATCCCACGCAGGACCCACTGTGTGGTGAGAGCTCCATGGAGCTTGACCGCGTGAGAGGGGAGGACCAAGCTCCTGAAGGCATCTTCCCTGGAATGAGGCCGTATGTATGTAGCGACAGGGAACACACCCGATGAACACAGACCCAAGGACTGAAATAGCCAGAGAATAGGCCCGAGGCTATAGTAACCGGTCCGTGAGGCCGGGTACCCAGGACTTTGAGGTTACTGTGGCTGCCATTTTGGGAATGGCCTTCAGAACTTAGGGCACTAAAAAAAGTTCCTCAATTCAGGCAATCTTTGCCCTCAGCAAGTGGCCTTTGCCTTTTAGAATAGCCAGAACTTGCTTACCTTATAAGCTGGGGAGCATGATAAATTGGTCTGTTTGGGTCCATGGTTGAAAACATCGGAATCCCATTCTAGCAAATTCCAGCGGATGAATTTACCAGAAGGATGTGGGGGGCCGTCCTGAGCATGGGAGGCCAGTCTGAGAACCAGGCCTGGCGATGGGCTGAACCAGGGCCGCTGAGGGGTCCAAGACCCCTGTGTCTTTGGGGAACCGCACTTCTTTCTTGGGCCACCACTTGGGCTTCCTGTTGCCAGAGGGAATCAGCCACCTCTTGGCCACCTTGATTGACGGTGCCAGGAGGGTGGTAGAGAAGAAGAGGGGCAGGTCCTCAAAGGCTAGTGGAGGAGCTGTCTCCAAAAGCTGGGGGCATGGATGCCCAGCTGGCAGGTCCAGCGCCGGTGCATCGTGGTGGGGAAGACCCGCGGGCTGTCCTGTCAGCAGCGAGGTGCTCATCCTGAGTCTGGAGCATGATTTCCTGCATCTGCCCAAGTCCACTGCGTCCTTATGATTCTTCATGAAAAAGTCTGGTTATGGTTGGATATTTTGCAGTATTTCAAAGAGAATGGGATGGGTTCATTGGTGAGTTTTCTTTAAGATGTGCAAACACCATGTGTCAACCGGTAAGCAGCTTCAGACATTCTAAATTCCTCCTTGCAAATGTAAAGGCTGGACATTAAACATCCAGGGAGCTGGGAAAATGCCAGAGGACAGCGCTGCCTTTTAAGTGTTCACTGAAGTGAGATAGTTTTCAGAGCCGGGGTAGCTGAGCCATGTGGCTCGAGGGCCTGCTAGGTGCAGGGAGAAGTCGCTGGGCTGCCTGTGGGCTTCGGATGGTGACAGATGGCTGGGCTTCCTCAGTGGTCCGGCTCCAGCTCCCCCGCTCCCTCTTGCCCCAGGACTTTGCCACTCCTCCCGCAGACCAGGTGGTTCCCGTAGGCACACACTCGCCTGGCCTGGGCTTCCTTCCTCTCCCGGCCTTCGTCCCTCGGGGCACAGGCACCCCAGCTGCACGCATGCCTGGCAACAATAAACACCCCAGAACGCTCTGCTCGCAAGAGGAATGCCTTTCCTGACTGTTCTACTCTGCTCACCGAGCCTGGGAATAAAACAGAAATGCTGTGCCCTTGCCTTCTCTCATACCCGGGCACATTTTATTTGAACCTCCCTCCTGGCATTTTCTGCTTTTACTCCATCATAGTAACTATTGATTGTGGGGCATATACTGTAGCGTCTAAGGAGAGTGTCTGAATGATGTCTGGTCCTGCTCTTCCTAGCTGTGTGCTTTTGGGGAAGCCGTTTGGATTCTGACCCTCAGTTTCCTCCTGTTTTACTTGGAGGAAGTGAGTGTCAGCACCTGGTACCCTTGGCTGCTCTTCCCGCTGACTTTCCCCTCCCCACCCTCTGCTCAGCGCGAGGTCTGTTGAGTGGATGTACATTCATTCGCCCCTCTCAGGAGACTTCAGATCTTCTCCATGTCCTGAGGGTCGGCGGGTGGATGCTCAGCTTGGGAGGGTACACTGTGTGGAGGGTGGTCCTCCCCCAGCTGGGTCTCCACAGTGGGATTCACCCTCCCTAATGTTACCGGCAGAAGCATCCTTGGTCCTGCAGGGTAAGATCTGACTGGCTGGGGACATGGTGGTGTATTGGAAGGGCTTGGTGTCTGTGTCCGTCTGCAGGGTAACAGACTGTCACAGACCGGGGAGCTTAAGAAACAGACATTTATTGTCTCACAGTTGTGAGGCTGGAGTGCGAGATCAAGGTGTGGCCAGGGTTGGTTTCTCCTGTGGCCTCTCTCCTTGGCTTGCGGATGGACACCTTTTCCCTGTGTCCTCATGTGGCCTTTCTGTGTGCACATCTCTGGGGTCTCTTTTCTTGTAAGGACACCAGGCCTATTGGATTAGGGCCCCACCCTTAGGACCTCATTTGACCTTATTTACCTCCTTAAAGGCCCTGTTTACAGCCGCGTTGGGGGTTAGGGCTTCAACATAGGAATTTGGGGGGTGGAGGGATGTGGTTCAGTCCATAACAGGGTCGTTCCCTTCCCCGGCCTCCCCCATATCACCCGTATGTGGTACCTGAGCATTTCTTCTTCACCCACTCAGATGAGGGCTGCGACTGCACAGCCGTCCCCGCTCCTGCAGGTATGGGGGGCAGCCCGCCCTTGACTCCCAAAGCGAACGGAACCAGGGAACCGTGACTTTCTGAACCTGAGATGAACTATTTAGTTTTTGTCTTTATTATAACGTATAATATCTTTACGTCTTTATTAATATTTTTATTTACATTATATTTAATTATATTTAGCATATCTGTATTTTATTTGTTTATTATACTTTTATCTTAATTGAGTTTGCAGAGACTAATTTGTACGGGAAAAAAATAATAGCCATGAGGTTACTGTTTTATAAAAAATGTAGAAGAGTATGTTTAGATTCAAGCAGTTTTTTAAAAATATAAAACAGATGATAAAAAAATAAAAATTTGTTTAAAGAAAGAAGCGTAATGAAAAGCAGAAGTGATTGTTCCCAGTGAGACTTCAGTGCAGGGATGCCTCCCGGGGTCCCCCCCCCCCATTTGGGTTATTGCCCCAGGGGCAGGTGAGAGGATCCAAGCTCAGCCAGGCCTGGGCCCCCAGGGGCGTGGAGCAGGAATGAGCCCAGCAGCCCGTCCCGCGAGCTTGGCCCAGAAACGTTGTCCAGAAGAGAGCGAGAGGCCGACTCTCTTCCCTTTGCCTGAAGACCACGGTCCTGCCGCTTCCCTCCTGCCACGTTCAGTTCTTTCTGTAGCTCCGGCACTCAGTCCAAGCAAGAACAACGACACATCGAGTCATACCATGCGTCTCCGAACCCAGCTTCGGACAGTCTCACGACTTCGATGATTCTTTCATCTGTTGTCTTTGAATGCTTTTAAGAAAGGGTTTTGGTAAAGAATTTTAAAGGTGACAGAAATAAAATTGGCTGTCAGCCCAAACCCCATACCCCCTAAGTGGTGTCTTTCAAGATGTTTTGTGTTACGCCCCTCCCCCCGTTGGCTTCCTGGAATTGACTTTGATCCCCCGGTGTCCTGACACGGGAGCCAGGCCGGCAGTTGCAGGCCAGTGATTGTCAGCTGTGCGCAATAGCCTTTGGGAGTGGCGCGGAGCGGAGCTGCAGCTGGTGTCCCCTGCTGTAGGCCAGAGAGACGAGGGAAAAAAGAATGGTTATTCACTTTTAAATCCTCAAGGTAATATGATTTTCTGCGTCTTAAACCAGAGGGACGGGGGCATAGCCATCAGTAACGTGATCCTTAGGTCACCTCATTTCCAGGCCGGTGACGCTGACATCGCTCCCTTAGTGCGTCTTGCCCCTCTGCCCTTGATCCTCCTTGAAGTCGTAGCGACAGAAGACCCCCGCCAGGAGAATTGTCAGAGCAAACCACCTTGGCACGTTTGAAACTGGTACTGTTAGCGATAGCAGTTTGCAGGCTGTGTGACATGAATTATGTTAATCAGCTTATATTTATTAATCGGTTTAATCCTCAAGTGACTCTAAGACGTAGATGTAATTCTCGACTTAGAGATGTGGAAACTTGAGACTCAGAGTGGAATGATCATTCATTTCCCTCCTTAAGGAGAAGGTCTAATGTATGCGTAGAAAATAGAGAATTGTGTGTACGTGTGTGTGTTTTCATGTGTATGTATGTTGGGTGTGCATAGTCAGTGAAGGTAGAAGAAAAGTCTAGGCTTGAACTTTTTGAGTTAAGTATTGCTTTCTCAAACAGAGCAATTCAAACACGTAAAATGTATATAGAATAGCATATAGAATATGTATATAGAATAGCATAATCACCTCCCAGATACCCATCAGCCAGCTTCAGTAACTACCAACCCGTGGCCGATCTTACTTCCTTTAGACACCCTGCCACCCACCGATATTATTTTGAAGCAAGTCCAAGACATCCTGTCATTTCATCCATAAATATTTCAGTGTCCATCTCCAAAAGAGGAGAACTCTTAAAAAAAAAAAAAGTGCACGTGACCACATCACCATTATCATACTTACAAAATGAACCATTTCTTAATATCGTCACATACACAGTTAGTGTCCAAATTTCCAGTTGTCTCAGGAGTATCGTATTTTTTTTTTTTTTCAGTTTGTTTGAACCGGGATCCAAATAATGCCCACGCTGTGTAGGGGGTTGATGCTTCCCCTGAGTCCCTTCCAACGTATGGGTTCCACAGCCGTCTTCCTTCGCTTCCTGTGGAATAGATTTGTTAACAGAACTGGTGCGCCCTGTGGCACTTCTTGGTCTGGATTTTTTGGGACCACATCCCCTTAGAATTATTTAACATGCCGCCTCTGTGTTTTCCTGTAAATTAGTGGTTGTGGAGGCTTGTGTTGACTCCAGTTCTGGTTTTGTTTGGCCAGACGACTTCCTGGGTGGAGGCCGGGCTTCATCATGGGATGGACCTTTGAGTTGTCTTTCTTTGATGTGAGCAGTGCCTAATCGTCATCTTCCGGATCTGTTTATGCTAAGAGGTTGCAAAATGGAGATCTTGTGATTTTTTTTTTTTTTTTTTTTTTTGCTGTACGCGGGCCTCTCACTGTTGTGGCCTCTCCCGTTGTGGAGCACAGGCTCTGGACGCACAGGCTAAGTGGCCATGGCTCACGGGCTCAGGCGCTCCGCGGCATGTGGGATCTTCCCGGACCAGGGCGCGAACCCGTGTCCCCTGCATCGGCAGGCGGACTCTCAACCACTGCGCCACCAGGGAAGCCCAGATCTTGTGATTTTGTCATTCATTCTTTCCAGGTTGTTGCAAAGCTCTTGGGAAGGAAGTGTTTCTTTCCCGGTGCAGATCTAGTCTCTGCCTGCCTCTGGGGCATGGCGATTGCTGGTACATTTCAGGGGAAGGCAGCGGTTTCCCCCACGCCGGGTTCGTCAGTACCTAGGACGAGACCCAGGCTGGTGTGGATGGCGCCTCGCTGGGCGCTGGCTCCTGGGAGCGGGGTCCTGGTTTCCACTCAAGGGTGGGAGCCATCTGCCGAGCACCTGCCCCAGCCCTGGTCACCTTCACCAAGATAAGCTGTGAGAAGTGTTTTATGGCGTCCAGGGATGAAACAGCAAGTGTGTACCCAGGGGCAGAGCTGGCCAGACTGGATGCTCATGGAGGAGGAACCGTGTGGGTGGATGGGGAGGGGGTGGCCAGTGGCCAGACAGCCTTGGTCTGAGTGCCGCTTGGACCTCCCTGTGACCTCGGCAGCTGGTGGCATTGAGCTCCACGCCCCCGGTGTCCAGTGGGGACGATGCTGCCCATTTCCTCTGAGTTCTGTGCTGAGTGTCCAAAGGGGTGATTCACGCCAGCGCTGAGCACAGCGCCGGGGATGGTGTAGATGCTGCTTAATCTGTGTTCCTAGTTACAACCGTAAAATGGTCATGACAGTGGGCGGGGCGGGGGGGGCACCACTGTCACGTGACAGCTGGCTGAACTTGGCTCCCCGTGGCTAGGGGGGCCGACCCTGATCCCAACGACACCCACGGATGTTGGTTCTGATTAGAAGTCCTGCTTAGAGGGAGTGAGCGTGTCACGCCAGGGTGAGGCGGGGGATGGCTCAGGCCCAAGATGTAACCTTAACGGTACAGGGTGGCTTAGCAACTCCGGTATACTTTGTATGCGGGCTCCAGGGGTGGTGGAAAGGGGTGGAGGCAGGTCTGGAGGCTTTGAGCTGAGGATCTGGAGAGGAGAGGATGCAGGTGGACGGCTGCCCGCAATCTCTTGTCAGAGGACGGGGCCTCCGTGGTCCTGCCCGCGAGTCAGTGTGACCCCCATCCTCCCGCCATATGCCCGGGGCCTTCCCCCAAAGGACGAGCTGGCTGTACAGCCCTCACCCCTCCCTTCCAGGAAATGTTCTTATCACACAAAGCGGGAAAACAGAAGGTTGTACTGGAGAGCCTGCCCAACAAGGCCCTGCTCACTGACTGGGGGGTTTGGTAGGGGGGGGTGTACATCCAAGAGAAGCAGATGGTGGGCAACATACCACCCTTATCGACTCACTGGGCACATCTGGGCTCCAGGATGACCGAGGGAGGAGCTCTAGGGATCCTGCATCTCTTTGGATTGATTCTTGGATATTGCTGGCTAACTATGTATTAAATTCTAGATAAACTAATTCGGTGTACAAATTCTAGGTAAAATGTCTCCATTGCAAAATAGGAGTTTCCATTAAAAAAAAAAAGAAAGAAAGCTTGAAAATGTATCAGGTATTCCTCCTGAATCTGCACAATGTGAATGTCATTTTAAAGTTTCAGGGTTAAATTTCTTAAGGTGATGAGATAAGGCAGGTATGAAATTTATCAGAGAACATTGAGATTGATCACTTTAATGGACTTTACCCCCTTTTTTGGGGTGGTCACTGTTGAATGTTAAATTTCTATTTTATGTCAGGGTCCCCTTTGAAACTGGAGGTATTGATGTGGTCTTCGGCAAATGTCTCCATTGCAAGAGAGAAGACTAGTTTATAAAGTGGGCAAGCTGCGTGGGAGTTCTGTCCGATGGCTGTTTTTCAAAGTCAAGGCCACTTAGCCACATGGATCCAGAGGCATAGCTGGGTTGTCCCGGTCGATGCAAACCTGGGGACCAGCTGTGACAGGCGTCCACAGTGCAGCCCCGTGGGAAGACCTTCGGTGTAACACAGATGTCCTGGCCTGTCTCCTCCCAGGGGAAGGCTTGGGCATGGCTGTTGCCTTATGATTCATCTCTGTTTACTTGGAGACCATGAGTTAGATTTTTATTTTTGCAGCAAGAAAATCATTTGAAAATGTGGAATATCACCCTTGTAATCCTGTGATAGAAAACGATTTACATTAAAAAAAAAAAAAGAGCCTCCTGTGAATAAGTTATGGTAACAAGGAATGAATTATTTGGAGACGAAAAGAAAAACCTTAACAAAGCATACATTTAGAAGGAGTAGGAGCTTGACAAGATTGTTGTGCATAAATTAAAATCAAAAGGAGATGCAGATGAGGACGTGAACTACAGGGACTGTGTGAGAAAGTTCACCACCATCCTGAGGTTGGAAATTGGAGGCACTTGTTGCTTCTTTAGGTTGAGAATAGTGATGATGTGTAATAAACCTAAAAATTAGTGGAACACGTTTCCTTGCAAATTGTAAGTGAATGTGGGTGGATTCTCGTAGCATTTATCCCAAAACTGTACAGGCAAACTTCTGCTGATGGAATGAAACTGTGGAACTGATAGAGTGGATTGTTTTGGGAAGCATTTCTCTCCGTACTTTTGGGATGGTGGTGGTAGTCTTGTTTTTCTTCTGAAATGGAAATACTGTCAGGCTTCGAGTCTTCCATGAAACGGTATCAAGCGAAAGTAAAGGAGTAATTCTTCTGTATCAACTTAGTGTTTCGTTCATGGCAACAGTGATCAGTAGGAATCCGTATGGAATGGGAGATTGCAAAATCCCCAGGAAACCAGGAATGGGGGGTGGTGTGTGATTTTAGGAGGAGAATCCATGTTGTCAAGCCACTGGCCAGACGTGATTCTCAGTGTGGAGGTGTGGCCTGGGATGTATTTAAACTGACCCAAGTCAAGAAATTATTAATAAGTGGGGAGAATGCCTGAAAAACAGGCATCCAGGTTTTTTTTAACATAATTTATGAAAATTTATTTATTTATTTATTTATTTTTGGCTGCGTTGGGTCTTCATTGCTGTACACAGGCTTTCTCTAGTTGTGGCGTGCGGGGGCTACTCTTCACTCCGGTGCCCGGGCTTCTCATTGCGGTGGCTTCTCTTATTGCAGTGGCTTCTCTTGTTGCAGAGCAGGGCTCTAGATGTGTGGGCTTCAGTAGTTGTGGCACGCGGGCTCAGTAGCTGTGGCTCGCAGGCTCTAGAGCGCAGGCTCAGTAGTCGTGGCACACAGGCTTAGTTGCTCCACAGCATGTGGGATCTTGCCGGACCAGGGATCGAACCTGTGTCCCCTGCATTGGCAGGCGGATTCTTAACCACTACGCCACCAGGGAAAGTCCCATCCAGTTATTTTTAAACAGACTATTAAACAGACTGCTTAAACATTTGTCATTTGTGTTCATTGTAGGATTATTCAAAGTAGAGATGGGGAAAAAAAAGCCCATAACCGAGCATTTCAAGATGTAGTGTTTAGGTTTTTTCATATGAGTTTCAGATGGTCTTTGCTTGCTTCCTCTCACATCTTAGAACAGAGGCTCAGAGGCTCTTATGGTGCTCAGATCCTCACACCCTGTTTTTAATATCTGGTGATATAACTAGAGCATCTCTGCCAAATTGCATGTGTATTATTCTTTCAAGTGAATGGATGTTTCAGAATTAGCCACACTCTGTTGGGCATTTAAGGTGCTTCTGAGTTATTGCTGTTCTAAACAATGAAGTAAAGGATGTTTTCGTAATACCAGCACTGAGCATTATTTCTCTGTGATGTCGTCCTAGATGGGTAATTGTTCTGTCAAAGTTGTTTTTTTTCCCCAAATAAAAGTAATGTATTATTGCACTGATTCCAGAAAGTTTGTACCCGTTTATCCTCCCATGAGGAGAATGGACCCTCCCTTCCCCACCCCACACTTGGGCATCGCACTCCAGAGGGAAGGGGTGGAATGGGGTGACCTTTACTAGCCCAGCTGCTGGACCAAGTCTGTCCTTTCACCCAGCAGGCCCCTGGGACAGACTGCCACCTGCACACACGGGTCATCCCCACCTTCCGCCACTATTTGTGACTCCTTAGGCTTCATAAGGATATTGATTATGGACTTTTCATTTCAGGTCTGGAACTAGAGAGTGGGATGGAGAAGTTCCCAAAACTCTGGGGAAAATAAAAGCAAAGTGTGTGGGAGTTGCCTAGGGAGAGACGGCTGAGACTGTCATTGTCATGTAGTCGGTGAAAGATTGGCTTCTCAACAAAGTGTCTTTGCCCAGCTTACTTCTTGCAGGAACTTTGGAAGAACACGTGTTTCCATCCTTTGTGAGCTTCGGTGTGTGCACGCATCCTTGTGTACGATGAATAGTTTTGATCACAGTTTGGCTGTCGGTTACTTGATTGTTCTACTGTGTTTTTCTCGTTCCTTCCTTGTCTGCAGTGCCGATGGTTTCCAAGTCCCCTCTCTTGGGACTGTAACTCTGTGTGGGGAGTGGCTCCAGGCCCTCGCTCTGCTGCCTGGTCAGATTTCTGCTGCACTGTGAGAAAGCCCCTTTGCTGCCTTGTCATAGTTAGAGCCCTGGTCCTTTTATGTTGTGGGAAGCAATTGTTGTAAGTCCTCTCCAGGGAACTCGGATTTCTGTACCGTGTGCTGGAGCTTGCTCTGGGCTGGTGGTTGTAATACCTACAATTTAGTGGGCATCAACTGCATGTCAAGAATTTTATGTGCATTGGCTACCTGTTATAATAATCTACAAAATCCCTGTTATTGTGGCAGGTAGGGATTAAGAGACTCAGAGAATATGAATGTCATGTAAGGTCCTACAGGTGGTCAATGGAGAAATCAGCCTTGGTATCCAGGTGTGCCTGACCCCAGAGCCCATGGTATCCATTGCACATGGTATCCATGGGACACGGGACAGACATGCACAGCTAGCATCAGACTGGGCAGCTCCAGGGAGCTGGTACAAAATGCTTGAGAGCGCGGGCCAAAAGAGTTAAGCTCGCCATGTCTGAGAGCTGGAAGGGAGCAATGAACCTCTGCATTCAGGTTATTCTCATTATTGTACTAACCTGTCCCCACCTGGGATCCCCTGTGTGAGGTGCACACGTTGGCACATGAATCTTCTTCAGGACCGTCATGCATTTCATCCCCTCAGCCTGACCTGTGAGTCAGGGCTGTCAGCAGTATCCGGAGTAGAGGTTGAGCAGTGGGGGAGAGAAGGGAAGCTGGGCAGGCAGATCTCTGGCCCCTGGCTGCCCACCTGAGCAGTTGGAGGAGGGCCCGGAGCTGCGATGGGGCAGTGACTGGGCTGGGTGGAGGCTGTGTGCGCCTCATTGGGTAATGAGATGGGTTTCAAGAATCCCTGTTCTCTAGGACTCGGAAGGTTAGGGTGAGGTGTGTTGCATCCTTACTCTAAGGTGTGTGGTGTTGGAGTCAAGTAGGGCTGGGGAGGCGAGTATCAGCCCCCAAGTACCAAGAAGAGGAGGCCGGGCAGCCTGCCGTCTCATGCGTCTTGTCTTTGTCAAGACGTTCACCATTTATCTCTGAAGTGGACAGAGCTGGAAGCCTTGAAGATTGTGTCGAAGAAAGGATGTGAGTTATAAAGTGCCTGTGATACCCCACTGTCGTGCTACCCCCTACCAGGGGGGTCCAAAAGATGCAGTTACATCTAGAAGATGCAGTTACATCCAGAAGATGCAATTAGGGGTCAAATTGTTGCCAGGTTACTAAGCTGTCTGGAGTGAGTGCGGCCAGTTCTCAGCGTCGGTGTCTCAGGCTTCATTACTGAGGTCTTCCACATGCTACTGGTTTGCTGTAAGACAAACGTAATATCCCCGTAGATTGTGCTTTACTCCGTGTAGCAAGTAGTTGCAAGGACTTTCACAGGGTCCCTTGTGACCTTGGTCCGGTATTAGTTTCCTGTCGCTGCTGTAACAAGTCACCCCAAACTTAGTGGCTTAAATCAACATAGATTTATTCTCTTATAGTTCCAGAGGTCAGAAGTCCTAAAATTAAGGTGTTGGCAGGGCCGTGCTCCTTCTGGAGGCTCTAGGGAAGAATTCATCCCCTGGCCTTTTCCAGCTTCTGCGGGCTCCACGCACTCTTTGGCTGGTGGTCCATTCCTCCGTCCTCGAAGCCAGCTGTGTAAAATCTTCAACTCTCTCTCTGATCGCTCCGTCCATCCTCACATCTTGTTTTCTCTTTCTTGTGCTTCCCTCTTCCGAATTCTCAGGACCCTGATGATGACATTGGGCTCATCTGTATAATCCAAAATAGTTCCCCTATTTTTTTTTTTTTTTTGCGGTACACGGGCCCCTCACTGCTGTGGCCTCTCCCATTGCGGAGCACAGGCTCTGGACGCACAGGCTCAGTGGCCATGGCTCACGGGCCCAGCCGCTCCGCGGCATGTGGGATCTTCCCGGACCGGGGCACGAACCCGTGTCCCCTGCCTCGGCAGGCGGACTCCCAACCACTGCACCACCAGGGAAGCCCAGTTCCCCTATTTTAAGAACCTTAACATAATCACATCTGCAAAGTCCCTTTTGCCATGTAAGGTGACATAGTCTCAGGATTTGAGGATTAGGATGTGGGCATCTTTGGGCGGAGGCACGTTTCTGCCCACCGCAGTCCCCTGGGTCTGTTTCTCATCAGGGCCAACGTTCCTGCAGGCAGTTCTTCTCCTGCCATGCAGACGAGCCACACCTGTCATCACTGGGCTCCGCTGTTCACACGGGGTGGCGGGGGGAGGACGGGAGGGCACTGTGGAATGTCAGGCTTTCTGGCTCTCTCTCCCGACTTCCACTTCAGTTTAGGAAGTACAGTTAGCAAACGAGTACCGATTCTGGGCAACCGTCGCGACCTGTGAACGCACGTGTACCACAAACCTAGACTCAGCACGAAGAGGCTGATTTTGGAGTCCCAGCTTACCCTCGTTGTCCAGACTGACGCCTCTGGCTGTCCTGCACCAACTGGGGTTTCCCCTTTTTGCTGGGGAGGCAGTGTTCCTCTTGCAGGTGGCCTCGCCCCCTGCTTGTCGGCGTGAAGAGGCCTTCTTGTTTTTGTTTTGTTTTGTTTTGTTTTTTTGCTGTACGAGGGCCTCTCACCGCTGTGGCCTCTCCTGTTGCAGATCACAGGCTCCGGACGCGCAGGCTCAGCGGCCATGGCTCACGGGCGCAGCCACTCCGCGGCATGTGGGATCTTCCCAGACCGGGGCACGAACCCACGTCCCCTGCATCGGCAGGTGGGCTCTCAGCCACTGCGCCACCAGGGAAGCCCGTGAAGAGGCCTTCTGGCTCGCCTCTCCACAGCTTCCTCGTGGCTGGACCTGCTCCTGTTCCCTCCTCCACTCCTGCGGGAACACCAGTTATCCTTGTAGCCTCGCCAGGGGCTGTGTGTCCTCATCTCCTGGACGGTCTTCTCTTCTCAAGTCCCATAGCTTGTGACTGACCCTCTTCACGTCACCTGCCAGTTTCTGCCTTGAGATGCGTAATGAATCATGCATGGGTCCTCGTGGTGGGACAAGGTTACTGGGAGGCCCTGGTTCTCTGCCCACCTTTACCTCTAGGTAAGCAGGAGCCCCGACCCTGAGAAGTGATACCTTCATTAGATTGTTCACCCGGCGGATGCTTGTCTGGGTTTTAGACTTTCCAACAGGAAAAAGAGAAAACAGAAAAGGTAGAGTTGATCACAAAGAGGAGAATTTGCAGGGAATGAATCAACCCTTTTTCTGATTATGAACAGATTATATGCTCAATATAGAGAATGTGGAAACGATAAAGAAGAAGAAAAATTGCCTCTGATTGTTCCATCTGGAGGCAGCTACTGTTACTCTGGGGAGGTTTTCTCTTTTTCCCACCTTGGTGTTTTATGAAGGTTGGTAAGTGTAACCTAAGCAATGGTGTGTCCAGTGTTTTCCTGCTGAGTCTTTGTTACAATGACACTTTTCGCGTGTCCTCGCCTTTTCATCAGCGATCTTTTTCATGGCTGCATGATATTTAAGTATGTGGATGTATTGGAATTGACTCATCCCAGAGTAGATTTAAAAAAAAAAAAAACGGGCTTCCCTGGTGGCGCAGTGGTTGGGAGTCCGCCTGCCGATGCAGTGGATACGGGTTCGTGCCCCGGTCTGGGAAGATCCCACATGCCGTGGAGCGGCTGGGCCCGTGAGCCATGGCCGCTGAGCCTGCACGTCCGGAGCCTGTGCTGCGCAATGGGAGAGGCCACCTCAGTGACAGGCCTGCGTACCGCAAAAAAAAAAAAAAAAAACAAAAAAAAAACCAAAACCTTTTTGAGTGCATCAAATAAAAAATGACAAAAATTAATTTAAAACAGATGAAAAGAAAACCCAGAGCCCCTGCCGCAGTTTACCCCCGTCCCCTGCCTGTCTGCGGGTGGCAGGGTATGTGCCGGCCTGCTCCCTCCTGGTCCTGGTGAGTGGACGGGGGGCTGTGATCCTCAGCATGAACTGTGGATGGTGGGGGTCTCCCTTCCATTCAGAGCCGCTTCTGTAAGTTGGCAGACACGGGTGTTGCTTTCTTTGGTGTAGTTGTGTCATCAGTGCTTCAGATTTGTCATGGTGGTGATGGAAGGAAAAAAAAAAGAAGGGAGCCATCTGTGGCTACTGATGGTGGAAAGGAAAACAAAGTCAGACAAAAACTATTTGTGAGGCGCCAGTGTAATGAGAGTGAAGGGAGATGGAACACACCATGCGCAGTTAATGAGCATCAGAAGCGGGGAGTTACAGCCCTACTTTGGACGTCTTTGCTTTGAAAGAATTATTTTTCAATCTAGTATAGTCCATTAAATATCAGAAATGATCAAGTTCATTAAAAACCACAGTCAGTTGCATTCTGATGAGAGAGGTTTTGACTTTCTTCCTTTTAGAACTAATGAAGATCCAAATGTTTGTGGCAGGCAGGAAATCAAGTGGATTTTAATAGGAAATTATGTAAGAAATCTTAACAACTAATTTTTCTGGATCAGACAAGTGGAGAACGGTCTTAGGGAAGTGTGTACATCCGTTACTCATTGTTATTACCATTGTATAGAAGCATATCAGATAATTAGAAACTAGGTGGCATTTTTTTTTTTTTTTTTTTTGCGGTACGCGAACCTCTCACTGCTGTGGCCTCTCCCGTTGCAGAGCACAGGCTCTGGACGTGCAGGCTCAGCGGCCATGGCTCACGGGCCCAGCCGCTCCGCGGCATGTGGGATCTTCCCGGACCGGGGCACGAACCCGTGTCCCCCGCATCGGCAGGCGGACTCTCAACCACTGCGCCACCAGGGAAGCCCAAGGTGGCATTTTGTGCTAAGCATCACAACAGAGATTTTGCTTGGAATGCTGAGCAAAATTACGCTCTGGCTGAGATTAAACACATGGCAGGCATCCTGCTCCAGTTTTTAAAATCATCAGGTAGGCTTTATTATATTGTTTTGGTCTTTGTTCTTCTGTCTTTTGCTTTAATGAAAAGGAATGCTGGGAGAATGGCACTGGGAGGCTGGCACAAAGTCAGCTTTGGGATTTTTCTCTAGTGTGGGGACTGATCTGCCCCGCAGCCCTCTCCCATTGGCTCTTCTTAAAAAAAATTTTTTTTTAATGGTTCTTGATTGTACTGTTTTTGTCTCCATAACCCATGTCAGCTTCAGGGCCATTTATTTACCTTTTTTGATGAATGTTCGAAATGTAATCAAACTAGAAGCTTATTGATATACACACATTCCTGTGTGAATTATGTTATTTCATTTAATCATAACACATGCCCTCTGCAGATCGTTTCCTTAAACCTCAGGGATGCCCTGTGCCTCGGTTTCCTCATCTCGAAACACCAGGGGTAGCGGTGGTACCCGCTTAGAGCGGCGTCTGGAACGTCAAGTACAGTGATTCGTGGAAGTGCTCCCAGCAGCCCCCTGCACACATCAGTGCCCAGGGATGGTGGCAGGCTGCTGTCCCCGTCTCTTTCTCTCTCAGATTGTCAAAGCATCTTGTTTTAAGCTCATTCTGCCCTGTTTGGGGTTCCTTAGATGAGTTCTCCGTTGTAGTATTGACCTTTTCCACAAAAAAAGGGCAGCGAAGCCCAGGAACGTGACAGCAGGGAGCCAACGCCAGCCCGCAGCTGTCGCCCAGGGGTGCTTTATCCTGCAAATGCCTTCGGCCCAGTGCCTGGTTCTCCTGTGCTGGAATTTGGGCTTGCATGTCAAGAGACCAGCTGTTGACAGGAACGGCTTTCTGCTAAGGGTTTTCCAGGAGAGCCGGGCCGGCGCTGGCACGAGTGTGGGGAGGGTCCGGTGCCTCCAGCGCTGCCCGGATGGTCCGTGCGCACACGCGCGTGCCAGCCTCCGAAAGGAAGGGCTGTGTGTGCCGAGCAAGTTCATTGAAGAGGGTGTGGAGGTCGCCGCTGTCGACCCTCCTTATGTCCTCACTGCAAATGAAATGAGAACTTGACCGCCCCTCCCCTGCGGGATGAGTGGATCTCAGAATAGCATCTTGGATGGAAACAGCACCTTGAACACTTGAAACGCCGCCTCTTCTCTTTATCCTCCCCTCTCTGTGTTCTCCGCGGCGGGTAGGAAGTCGTGGTGAAAGTGTCCTTAAGGACCCCGGGCCGGGCTGTGCATCCTCTCTGGCTCGGAGCTGCGGCCCTTTCACGTGCCCGGCTCTTCCGGGCTGGCTCTTTCGTTCCAGAAGAAAAGGTTTTTGGCAGCCTTGAACAAGCTTGCATGTTCACGCCTAAGTGTGTAAGTGAGCCAGTGTGCCCCTGGTGAGCTCAGAGGGTTGGGTCTGGAGGCAGGTTTGCTGGGAGGACATGCCGGTGCCTGGCTCTGCACATCCCTGCCGGCCAGAGGTCGGCTTTCTGGAACCTCCTCCACGGGGGCAGCACGCGTTTGGAGCCCAGGACCCCGGCTGCGCTGCCTTGAGCTCTCCAGGGTTTGGCCGCAGAGGCCTTTCTGGCTTGTCCTGTAGGACTCAGACCTTTGCTTCCTCCCTGTTACTCACTTGTCTTCCAATGAGCCCCACCTTTTAATTTTAACTCTTGTAATGCTAACAGCGCCTTGCATTTCCCCTGGCTTTGACTTTTTTTTTTTCCCATTAAGAATAATCTCTATTTCCATTAGTGGAAAGCTTAATAACACATCAAGGACAGATCAGCTGTTCAGTTTCCCATGAAAACCATCTCCCTTTCCTCCTTACGGGGAGGGGATGTCTGCCTTCTTTGTGGCCCCTTCTTGTTTGCCTGCAGCACAGACACACGGAGCCCGGTGTATGTGCACGCACATGTGTGCACATGAGAGTGTGTACGGGTGTGGGCGCACATCCCTCAGACAGGACACTGTGTCCAGTCCTGCCTGTCCCCACCCTGAGTACCTTGGTGCTTATTGAGTGCAGGGCCCAGCACCCCGTGTGTGGAAACCAGGTCCCCCGGAGAGGAGGGCTCTCACTGGAGTCTCACACCGAAGTGTTTAAACTGTGTCCAGTTGCAGGCGTTGGGGCATCAACAGTGAACAAACAGGTGCGAACTCACCTTCCTGGAGCTAATATTTTTGGGGTGGATGGAGCATACAAACAAACAAAGCTCCATAAAGTACTAGTAAAATGTACAGCCAGTAATTAGGACAAGGAAAAGCATACAGCACGGAAGGGGTGTGAGTGTGTGTATGTGGGATGGGGGGTGTTGAAAGCGTAGTGGCCTCGTGCAAGGCCTGGCCGAGAGGGGCAGCTGCCCGCAGCCCTGGATAAGGGCGCACGCGTGGATGGAGAGGTCCGGGTGGGACGGACTGAGCTTCTGGGCGGAGCCCTGAGCTGGGAGGGGCCCTGAGGCTTTAGGAACAGAGGGAGGCCGGGGAGAGGGCTGAGAGCTCAGAGAAGCAACGCGGACCAGACGAAGGGGACCCTGTGTGGGCCGAGTGGTAGCAGGGAGAGGATGGACTCTGGCAGCTGCTGGGCCCCAGGGGGAGGGTAGCAGTGCAGTGACCGCACAGCCTGGGTTTGAGTGTCTGCTCCCCAACTGCCGGCCGCGGGTGAAGTAGGAGAAACCCGAGGAGCCCGCAGCTGTCTATGCGAACACTGTCACTTTGAGTGTAATTATCACTTCTGGTATTAACAGTGCTGGCCCGTAGGAGCTTTCAAGTCCATATTATTGAATTCTGAATCCAGTCCAATAATTATCTCAGCAATGGAGATACCATTGACTGCGGGTCATGGATGTCTTAAGGCCAAAGTCACCGAGTGATCCGGGGACTTGCTGCTGGAAATCACTTTTTTTTTTTTTTTTTCTTCTCTTGCCCTCCTTTTTTTCCTGCGTGGCATTAAGTCAGCCACATTAAAAATTTTGTGCATCTGTCATCGGAAAAACCAGCATGCTTTCCCCTGAAGAGCAGGCTTGAAGACTTTTTCTAATATATTACACCAGCCACACTAAGTGGCTTCAGGTTAGCTCTTAATTCATATTTTCTGCAGCTGCTAATACGCCCGATAGTCCTAATTGTTGCACATTCGAGATAAAAGCTAAATCTCAGCTTATACCCTGCCTCCCAGGAGAAATTCAGAGAAAACTATAAAGCCGAATCCATATTTTGATGTTGTTGAGAAGAAAATAGGGTTATAGGCTTATTTGGAGCCTTTGAGGGTTTATGGTGGTGCAGACTGGGTGTTCCTGACTTACGATGTAAAATCTGAATTTCCAGCGCAGGGACCAGATTGGTGTGTACACTTGCTCACTGCTGCACAGAGGCTGGGGCATTGCTCCTGAGCCCAGGGGTCCCATTCTCTGGAAAGTTCTCTCTGCACAGGTTTCTGTGCCCCTTGCTGGGTCCCTGTGGAGTGCCTGGAGCAGATTATCACCTGGTGGTCCCTCCTTCAGCGGGAGCTACCCTCTGCCTCCTTGGTCCAGACTGAAGCATCTCAGGCCATCAGCCCTCCGCGTAGGGCTTCCTTTCCCACCTTCTCATCAGCGTTCCCTCCTTTAGATGAGTTTGCCTTGTGGAGGACACTTTTGAAGTGTGTTTTCCAAGGTAGGATTTAGTATTCCAGAGCAGAACAAGGAATACCAGTGGGGGAGAGTCAGATTACCATAAGGAAAAAATAAGAGGAAAGATGTTTTTTCAACTTACTTTATTATAGCATTTTAACGCCATTTAAAGTCACTGGAAACTGATTTTTGAACCTGCTGTTATTTTATTATAGCGTTTTAAACCTTTTTTTTTTTTTCCTGGTGGGAGGCAGAAAGAAAAACTTGGTTGGGTCTCATCAACCACTTTCTGAAGTGTGAGTTTTATTTTTTAAAATTTTTTCAAAGAGCCTTACCCTTTTTTTTTCTTAATTTAAGTTAAAAAATTTTGGCTGCATTGGGTCTTCGTTGCTGCGTGTGGGCTTTCTCTAGTTGTGGCGAGCGGGGGCTACTCTTCATTACGGTGCGTGGGCTTCTCATGGCAGTGGCTTCTCTTGTTGCAGAGCACGGGCCCTAGGTGCACAGGCTCAGTAGTTGTGGCACACGGGCTTAGTTGCTCCGCAACATGTGGGATCTTCCCGGACCAGGGCTCGAACCCGTGTCACCTGCATTGGCAGGCGGATTCTTAACCAATGAGCCACCAGGGAAGTCCCAAAGTGTGAGTTTTAAATCATTTATTTATTGTTCACAGAGAAGCAGCAGCTACTTTCTTATGTGCAAACTTTCAGATATTATGAAAAAGCACAGTGAACCGGCACGTACGCTTGCCTTTTCCTGATCGAAAGTCCTGATCTCCCTTGGTCTGGAAGACCCCATGCAGCATTGCAGCAGTTGGTGTGCAAACTTCCAACCGCATTTAATAACTTAGGCTTTGCACAGCTTCTCCTTGGAGAAAGTGTTAGGGATGTTTCTTCTGGGGCTGAAATTTTATGATGCATTGTGTTGTTTTTGCTTAAAGAGGCTAGCACGGAGAATGCAGAGCACAGACAGTGCTTTGGAATCTTAAAATGTGCCAGGTAGCTGATCTATTAGTGACTTTTCTAAATTAACCCCACACTCTTGAGATATGAGGATGGATCTTGTCCCTGCCCAGGGCTACCTGGGGAGGGGTTTCTGGCTCAATTAAATTGAAGGACGCTGGTCTCCTGCCTCCGACTCTCGGTCCTTTTCAGGATGCCATGCTTGGTCCTTCACGATGAGTGGCCTTTTTAAAATTTAATTAATTTATTTTATTTTATTTATTTTTGGCTGTGTTGGGTCTTCGTTGCTGTGCGCGGGTTTTCGCTAGTTGCGGTGAGCACGGGCTACTCTTCGTTGCGGTGCGTGGGCTTCTCACTGCGGTGGCTTCTCTTGTTGCGGAGCACGGGCTCTAGGCGCGCGGGCTTCAGTAGTTGTGGCTCGCAGGCTCTAGAGCGCAGGCTCAGCAGTTGTGGCGCACGGGCTTAGTTGCTCCACGGCATGTGGGATCTTCCTGGACCAGGGATCAAACCCGTGTCCCCTGCATCGGCAGGCGGATTCTTAACCACTGAGCCATCAGGGAAGCCTGAGTGGTTATTTTTTGTGTCGAACCTACTTTTGTAATTTTCCTGTCCACCCTCCGTCCCGTTTTCCCCATCAGGTGGGAGGGGGGAGACGGAGGTGTGAGGTGGCCCTGTTGGAGGTACCACACTGTGGGGCAAAGGCCACTGAGGTCTGTCTCATGTTGAGTCCTCCTCCCCCTGGTCATTTGTCTCTGAGAAGAGAAGCTTCGATGAAAGGTGTTTCAGTGCGTGATTGCAGCAGCGTCCGCGTGGGGAGCGTGTTAGTGCTGGGTGCCCATGGGGGGCGTATGGGAGCACATATGAACGAAGACTGCGGGGCAGACAGGGAAATGTAGATTTCTGACCCACTAGGGTTTTGGGCGTAAGAAGTTAAGAACTTTCAGTCTGGGCCAGGGAAGCACCTCGTGCCTGCACTGGAGATCCACTTTGGTCCTCCTGGTCTTGAGTCAGGCCCAGGGGACTGTGGACACCAGTCCTGCCCAGAGAGCCACCCGCATCCTGCTTCCTCCCCAAGGGTCCCTGGAGAGAGGAGCAGGCAGGGGACGAATGGACGCAGGTGAGGACACTTCCCATTGGCCTCCTTTTCAACCCTTTTCTCTATCCTTTTTGAGAGAATGTCATTTTCATTGAATAAGATCAAAAAGAAGAAAGAGCCTGGTTATCAGAAAAGTGCAAGAAACGATGCTTTTAAGGACCGGGGAACCCCTCTACTTACCCTCCTGGGTGTGCTTTCTTTGGAGGGGAAGAGACTGGAGAAAATCTCTGCAGAACCTCACAGGTGTCTGAGAATGAGAGTGAACAGATCTTTGAAGAGGAGACCATGATGAAGGGAAAAAAGCACAGGAGGATATGGCGTTACCTACAAAGGTCGCGTGTTTATCCAGTTCGGGCCTCACAGTGTAAAAGACAGGAGGAGGCCCTCAGGGCCGGTGCACAGCCTTATGGGAAAAAAGGGCTTCCGATCCTTGGGGCATAGAATACACAAGTTGCAGATTTGGAAGGATGTTTGTAGCTAATTTCTACCCAGCATGGTTCTCTATTTGGTCGCTCAGTTGCTTGAGCAAAGGCTAGATAGACCTAGACTTGAAGAGAATTTATTTCTTAATAAAGTAGTACTTGTAGGACTTCCCTGGTGGCGCAGTGGTTAAGAATCCACCTGCCAATGCAGGGGACACGGGTTCGAGCCCTGGTTTGGGAAGATCCCACATGCCGCGGAGCAACTAAGCCCGTGTGCCACAACTATTGAGCCTGTGCTCTAGAGCCCACAAGCCACAACTACTGAGCCTGCGCTCTAGAGCCCATGAGCCACAACTGCTGAGGCCTCTGCGTCACAGCTATTGAAGCCCGTGTGCCTAGAGCCCGCGCTCCGCAGCAAGAGAAGCCACCGCAGTGAGAAGCCCGCGCACCGCAACGAAGAGTAGCCCCCGCTCGCCGCAACTAGAGAAAGCCTGTACACAGCAATGAAGACCCAGCGCAGCCAAAAATAAACAAACAAATAAATAAAAATAAAGTAATACTTGCACACAGTGGGGGGAAAAAGGAGTATAAATATCAAAAGTAATTGTGGTTAATTTCTTTGCACTATTCAAGAAGCATTCTCGTCTTACATAAGCATGGATATCTTGCTCTGTAACAGTGAAGCACATTTATTTTATCTGACAAATGACTGTTGGACACAGTCTTGCAGCAGGTCACGTGGATTTGTCTCACACAAACGACAGTGAACACAAGCAGTAGGTACAGATTAGGGAACAAAATAAGATGAATGCCTGCATTCTCTATCCAGCTGAAGAACCATTTTACAAAAACCTTTGCAGACCCCCGTGTTCCCCTCCCCCTCCCCCCAGGTAACTACTATCCTAAATTTTCTTTTTGTTGTTCCATTTCTTTCACTTATGGTTTTGTCATTTAATATATCTCTCCCTAAAATACGTATTGCTCGGTTTTGCCTGTTTTTGTCAACCTTATGTAAATATAATTTACCTGTATGTGATTCTCTGACTTGCTTTTCTTGGCTACACGTGATTTTGGTTACTGAGTCATGATAACTCACATAGCTCTGGTGCTTTCATTTTCACTGCTGTATAGAATTCCTATGAAGAATTACAAGGTGTGGCCACCATTGTGGTTCTGTCTTATTCTTTCTAATGGCTGCATCATTTTGTCCTGCTGACACTGAATGTCATGTGACATTTTTTTAAATGGATAAGGGCCCAGATGGTGAATGATCACTGTTTCAGGAGTGAAGCTGATACTCTTTGTGGAAGCAGGGGTGTTGCTCTTCAGGCTGGAACTGTTTGTGTATCTTTCACTTTCATTTATTGCAACAAATCTTTAGAGCAAGGACCCAGGGAGCAAAGCGCAGTTCAAAGAGTGGGTTCCTGTAGGCTGATTGCCAAAAGCCGGAGGTCAGGTGTTAGAAGCCCAAGAGCAGGGACCCATCCTGAGTACAAGGGCCAGGGCCAGGGTTGGGGTCTCGACCTTGGCCTCAGGGAGCCTTTCCTTGTCTGCACACGTGGGAGTGGAAGTGACTCCTGAGATGAAAAGGAAGCAATCAGTGGAGTTTGTTTCCTCCTGTGGTTTCAGGCAGCACTTTCTCTATCAGAGCAAAAGAGCCCATCAACTCCCAGCCTCCATCACCAAAAAACAAAATCTCATTTTCTTTCTGATAATACCCGTTCTCTGTTTAAAAAAACAAAACAAAACACTACCAGGAAAAAATTCCATAAATTCTCATCACCCATCTGATACTAATACATGAGTTTGATGTGTCCACTCAGATTTTTAAAAAGTGCTTATGAAACTATATATATTTTACACGTAGATGATCTTAAAAAGAAAGTTGGATTTCTCTGAGACTTTTTAAAAAGTTTGCCACATTTGCTTTACTTATGTATACATAAATTTTTTTTTTTTTTGGTTTTGTTTTGTGTTTTGTTTTGTTCTTGTTTTCCTGCAACTGCATTGCAGGCGTCCTGACACTTCAGCATCAGATACTGCCACTTGTACCTCCTCAGTATCCACTGACCATAGGACATTAACCCAGTGCCAGTCTCCTGTGCTGGCCTTATTCACAACCCTCACTTGCCCACTCATCTCCCAGGGGCTTTTAAGAAAATTGTCTGCATTTTACTTTCACCTGCATGAACTGAACTGCCAGGAGGACCAAATTGCAGCTGGGATTTTGTCGCTCATTTTCAGGACTTGGGCGTGTTCTGATCGAGTGCTCCCTGTACACCCACGTGCTGGCTTTTCTTCAGGACCCATTGGGCCAGTCGAGGCACTGTCCTTCCCTGGGCAATGTGGCTGCCACCCAGTGTGATGGGCTGGATCAGTCACCTTCCCCAGGCAGCTCTCAGGGACAGGCTGGGCCCTGAGGAGGAGGGCTGGCTGTGGCTCCACCTAAAGGAGCTCAGTGTCACCGGCAGGTTCTGATTGGGGATGGGACCGAGTAGGGGCAAGTGCTGAAGCATCAGGAAGAAGTACCTCTGGTTAGGATGTAGCCAGTCTTCAGGACACGAGGTATCTGCTTCATTGCTATGAAGTTTCCAGTCCTGCGGAGCATGCTTAGTGGGAGATTGTTACATTCGAGTCTGGAATTTTGGTAGGCGGTCCGTCGTTGTGTATGGTAGGAATTACTGGCTTTGCCTCTTCACTGGGAGACTGTATCCAGGGGAGAGGCTGGAGGAAGGATGCTGCTGGACTGAGCTCCAGGGCAGGGGCTGTCTGGCCTGCAACTATGCCCTGCAGGCTGGGGGGCTGGGATGAAACCATACTCTGCAGCAGGAAGCCTGACCCTGGGCTGCCCTGTTGCTTTCCCTTTGAAGTTTAACCTCTCCTGCAAAGATCTCTTCATCCTTCAAGTCTGCAGTGCCCCCCAGCTTTGCCTTGCCTGGAGCATGGGTGCTTGGAAAGGTCATTTTCCCTGGTCTAGAAACAAAGTATGTCTGTTAACTGTGACCACCTCCAGAGGGTGCAGACCCTGTCACGACAGGGAAGAACCCAGACATGGTCACCCGGAAGGAAGGCAGGGCCAGCCTCTGACCGGGCGTTGGGGTTGGAGCGCCAGCACCTTCTTCTACGGCAGGTACCCTGACTCCCTCAGGGGTGCGGCTTTCTCCTTGGTGGGGTTAGATGGTAAATTTTTTTTTTTTTTTTTTTGCAGTACGCGGGCCTCTCACTGTTGTGGTCTCTCCCGTTGCGGAGCACAGGCTCCGGACGCGCAGGCTCAGTGGCCATGGCTCACTGGCCCAGCCGGTCCGCGGCATGTGGGATCTTCCCAGACCAGGGCACGAACCCACGTCCCCTGCATCGGCAGGCGGACTCTCAACCACTGCGCCACCAGGGAAGCCCTAGATGGTAAATTTGACATGCTGTTTCTGAATGGATTGAGCAGAAGAAGGTAGTGATTCCATTTTCTGCACCTTTTTCTAGCAGCTTCTTGAGCACTCTTCAGGAGGGTAGACACTCCTGGGAAGAGCAGGAACTTTCTTCGTGGAAGCTTCATGGCTCTGCCCTTGAGAGCGGAGAGTGATCCTATGACAAGAGCCTCTTGGGCTCCTCCAGTCCCTCGTGCAGCTACAGAATAATCGCGGCCGTGACCACAGCCGAGAGCCCCGTGGTGAGCTTGGCCTTACACGTGTGCAGGAGCCTCGGCCGCTCGGAGCCCTGCCTGGCCCAGCAGGTGTTCTTTGCGGCGTCCAGTGGTAGCATGTGCCCTCTGAATGCATGACCTCGGGGGAAATCACAGGCCGCATCTAAGACGACATCCCGCCGGGGGCTTGGCAGCCTTTTTTACAGCGGCGCCTACATGTGCCGCCCGCACCCTGGCACTGCTGTGGCCTGAATTCGGCTGGCTTAGGCCATGCCCTGGTCCTCGGGTGCTGGCTGTTCCGCCACCTCTCTCTCCCTCCCTTCTAGGAGGCATGTTTGAATACAGAGTGACCCAGGGGGGAGACAGTTTTATAAGGCTAACCTTGAAGGTGCACAGATGCTTCACAAAACATGTGAGTGGCCCTCTTGATGAGTGATGACTGATCACTCAGATGTGAGTTTCACTGGTTTCAGGAACTTGATGGAAGTGAGTGGCAAGAGATCTCCCATCCAGTGGTCCAAGCAGTGGTCCGTCAGGCGTTGGGGCAGGAGAGAGCAAAGCCAGCAGAGACACAGAGGATGCTGCAGTTTGCCTTTGTGAAAGCTCTGCAAGAACAGTGGGAGATTTGTGCCCCCTGGAATCGCTTACAAGGTCCCCGAGTCACAGGGATTGGCTTTCCCCCTCTGGATGGGGGTGTGTTTAGTTTCTGTTACATAAGTTTTAGAAAGAAGAATGCTCTCTGGGGCGTGACCAGCCTTTCTGAGGTAGAAACAGGATCCTTCTCACAGTCAGTGGGGCTGAAAACAGGCTTCATTCACCGCAAGTCAGGCTCTCAAAGCATGGGGGCCGATCACCTGAGCCTCTTCCCCTGTTAGTTACAGCGAAGTAACCCAGATGTGCGAGGGTCTGTTGCCTGACACCCTCAGGGTGGGACAGTGTGTGCCTGGCCGGTTGGAAGTGCAGAAGCCTGCTGGACACCCGTCCCCATAGCTGTCAAACTCGAATTTCTAGTTGATTAACCAGGAAAAGCCTTCTTGCTGGAATGTTGACTCTAGGGAACCTTTTGTGTCAGGTTTCAGAATTCCTTTGTTTCTTCCTCGTTAAGACTGGTCCAGGGTCATGTTACCTTTTTCTCAGTGGTCCTGTAGTCTGTGGGTGGAGGTTTTTGATAGTTTTAAAATTTTGGCTTGAGTTAAACACATATTCTAGTGAGATGAGCAGTCATTCCAACATACGGATGTGTCTTTCACAGCCTGTTTTCTCAGTCTCCTCTCCCTTACCCTGGTTTTCGCCATTTTGTTGTTTAGATCATCCTCTGCCGGGGAAAATGAGACGCTGTGTTCTCAGCGACGTGGACACTCCCAAAAGCTGATCCGAATGACCCACCTAGGTTCAAAGGGCTTGTTAATAATAGGGCTGTTGGTGAAAATCATCTTGACTCTCACTCCCTTGTCCTGTTGAAAGTAGTGTAAGTGTTCCAGAATGCTGTTGGTGAGACACAACTCAGTATACCCGAACAGCTGAGCGTGAGCATTTTGCTTTTGAAAGGAAGGGGTGATTATTCAAAGGTTGTGCGTTTCAAGGAAACCATGCATCCGTCCCAGCTACAGTTCTGGAGGGCCAGTGAAGGAAACGAGGTTTACTTGGAGGAAATCTGAGACTGAGCTGAAACCTACCTGGGTGTCTTGCAATTGCCGCTGATGAAGCGGGGGAAATAGTAGATGGAATTTTCTGCTTCTAACTCATGGTCAGATTTAGTCGACCTCAGTAACTGCCTCCTGAAGCCATTTACGTCCTGCAGACGTTGGGCTCGTTGGCTGTGGGGAGGCCGTGTCACTGTGGTTAGCTGGAGTTGTCCCCTGCAGATTCTGCTTGTGGAACCCAACACATAGCAGCTCCAGTGCCCCTCCAGGGAGCTATGCCCGGTGGCTCCAGCTCTTCTGTCTTCAGTAGTGACACCCTCTTATTCTGGCCCCGTTGGATGTTGCTTTGTGATGGGTAGACTGGACCCTGTGTACCTCTCCTGGCCCTCACGGCGCTAGGGACCAGAACCACCTTTTACACACCCTGTTACCTGCCGAAGCACCAAGTGTTGGTTGGCGCTTACTGAGTACTTGTTGGATACAGAGCGTGAGAGAGGTCGAGGCTCCAATACAGGTGGGGCAGGCAGGGCCCAGAAGGGGACACCCCGGCCCTGGGGGACAGGGTGGGCCACAGATGGTAGGCATCCACCTGCTGGCAGAGCAGGATCCGTGCTTGTTTCTTCAACAGCCCAAGCTGCTTGTAATCCCTTTATACAGTGCCTTCTTAGTGGTGGTGAAAATTGGTTCTTGAGAGGAGAAAAAAAAAAATCCTAGATATGACGGTGGTTTTGGTGGGCCACAGGATGTAAACAGGTGTATGGTATACCTCTGCTATCGAAGTTTCATGGGGGAGAGCGATTAGGGAGAAAAAAAATCTAGAAAGGTGTTTTAGGACAGGTAATACTGAAAACTGAATTAAGAAGCTCTCTGTACCACATGAGATTCTCACCTGCAGGCCCTTGTGCACGGGGTCCTCTCTGCTGGACTGTCTACCTCCCCACCCCCAAGGCCTTGGCTGGGACCTCCTCATCCTGCAAGATTTGGCCCAGGCTTTGCCTTACATGGGGAGCAGTTTTCCACACTGGACTGTAATGGTCTGTCTGCGATGGAGGGGGTCAGAGGGCAGAATTTCAGGGACATGGGAACAGCCGTCACCACAGCAGGCCAGACCAATCTGGGCTGTGCCCCTAGAGCTCAGGTGGTTTTTTGCCTCGTATGTGAATGTCACTCATCTGAGCCCAGAGTGGAGCTGCAGGGAAGCCCACGGCTGAGTGCCCAGCAGGCCCTCCACCCCCAGTGGGCTCATCCTGCTTCTTCAGGGTCTTGATTTTCAGGGGCAGAGGGGTCAAGAAACGTGGAGGTTGCAGTCTAGAAGGAGCCTGGTTGTAAATTAGCCAGGTTGGAACTCCTGGTGCTTCCTGGCAGCCTAGCAAGAGAAGGAATTCTGGCTCCAGAACCATGCCTGGGATCAGCGCATCTGCCCCGGATCTCTGTTGAGAAACAGGGCTGGACTCCTTCCAAGATGACTCTGGTTCCCAGCCAAGAATCAGGTTATTTCCCAGCTGATGGTGATGATGCCAAAGATGGGGTGGGGGCTTAGGGGTGGGTATTGGGAGTGATGGGGGGGGGTCCTTGGGGGTGCCGGCGATGGCTTGTCTGATTTCACCACCAGCCCTTCAGTCCAGCACACGTGGGTGCCCTTGTGTGGACCCGGACAAGGAACTGCTGGTCCGAGACCTCACGTGCTCCTCCGTGCCTTGAATGCGGCTTTACCTCTGTGGTCTTCAGTTGCTTCTATGACAGAGTGAAAAGATTTTATTTATATGCTGCTGTGAATCTTGAATCAGATTAAAGAAGGTTGACGAGACGCAAGCAGTTTGTGGAAGCAGGGCGAGGAAGCAGGCTATCTGTGGTACTCGACGCATGGTCCGTATGGACCTGCTCTGTTACCCAGAGAGCTGTGCAGAGGTGAGCCGCGTCAGCAAAAAAAGACACTTTTGACCGTGTAACAGAAGACACAGGTTTGAGGATGGTGGTGTGAGACGCACCTCAGAGAGATGCTGCGCTTCTCCTCAGAGCGCAGCGGTGATGGCAGTGGTGCCCGTGGAGATCGGGCCCCAAGCACGTGGCTTAGCCACGTGGTACCCCCGCTGCCAGAGTTACACGCTCCTCTTGTGATTCAGAAGGCTTTGAGAAATCTTTCAGCAAACCTTTGCCCTCATATCTTATGTATCTTTTGCTTCCCAACGCCTGAACAAAGCTCCAGGCAGTAGTAACATGTTGCCGTATTGATTCTTCTCGTGGCTTTCCAAACTCCCATAGCTTGACAGAGCAACCTTGAGCTCCCTTGCCCCTCCTGGTTGTGGGTATATGAACACTGCTTTACTGCTCAGAACATCTATAACATAATAAGAGACACAAGTCACGTTCTTGCAACATGTTCCATCTGCCACCCTAGGAAAACTACACGGAGATGAATGAGACCACAAGGCGTTAGAGGCCACACTTCCAGCCTGGCACGGGCCAAACCCGTGGGTGCCATGAAATCCATTAACACAGAGATTAGCGAGCCCTAGGGGAGCACGTCTGATGGGAGGGGGAGTGGGCCTTCAGTGTTCCTGTTTGCTGGCGTCCCTGTGGCCTGCCTTCATGTGATTCACGCCTCTCCCCCCTTCCCCACCAGCCTCCCAGATTCAGCCTGGGGCTTGTGTGGAGTGATGTCATGATGGACATGCATCTCGCGTGTTCCACGTGGAAAGGAGTACTTCTCTTCCAGGAAACACTCAAGTCCCCATGACGTCCACCTCCCAGATAACCGCATCCTAGCTTGTGTGAGTCCTTTAGACTGTGGGGTGGCCTTATTTCACCTTGTCCCTGTGAGAGGCTGGACTTGCGGGGGTGGCGGTGAACTCGGGAGTGGAGACAGCCGGCAGGTGCTCAGTGTCTGCGCGTCGACAAGAAAAGAGCCAGTGAAATTCCGGCGGACGGTGGTCTTGTGAAAATGCGTGTGCAGTGGTAACAGGTGCAGTTAATACTTGTGATCCAAGCCTCGGGAGGTTAGCCTCTGGCTGCCAGTCCTGCCCAGGTGTCATGAGAAATAGTTATGTCTGTTTTAGAGCAAGAAGACAATCAGAGCGATTGCTCTAAGGTTCCTGTTAGTTCCAGAGCGAAGTCCAGCGCTTCAGGCATTAATTCAATACTCAGCCGATGGACTGCGGTTTGCCTTCGAGGGAAGGTGACACGCTAACCTGGTGTGCCCGGGGCCCTGGGATGTGCAGTCTTCCCCACATCCGTGAGGATGTTCCAGTAGTGGGATCCGTGTGCTGAGATGCGCTGAAAGATGGCACGTCGTGGGCTCATTTTCTCCTTTTTGTTTCATCCTCTCTCACCTCCCCGCAACTTACTTCCAGAAACACTGGGGTACATAAAGGCCCACAGCCCCTTACCTGGAATTGGGAAATCCAGAAGCTCCTAGGTCTGCGATGCTCATTTGGCAGCAAAGCCTGAGCTGTTCAACGGGGACGCTGCTTGTGTTCTTTGTGTATGTGTCCGTGCACGTGAAGGTGCTTGTACTTCACTATGGAATTATCCATGTGTTTGATGAAAGGTGGGGGAGGTCTGGAACAGGGGTCAGAAAACTGTAGCCCGCGGGCCAAATCTAGGCCACCACCCCCGTTTTTGTTAATAAAGTCTTATTGGAACAGCCACAGTCTTCTGTTTGTGCCTTGCCTCTGGCTGCTTTTGCATCTGGCCTTTTACAGACGTGCCTCCACCCCGCCCTGGCGAGAAATGTCCTGCTTGGGTGGTGGTCCAGGGTCCAGGCACTGGGGCTTGTGCAGGAACGGTGACCTGCTCGCTCTGGAGAAGCAGCCCCTAGTCCTGGGAGCTCATGCAGGTGACTAAATAGCTTCAGGCTTCCTTCTCCTCTGGTATCGTGTCCCTCACAGTTTTGGAGGAAGGGGTGCTAGATCAGTGGGGTTCTCCAGACCCTTCGAATGTATGGAATGCGGACTAGAAGAGGCTCCCGTAGGTAATCGAGCTGGGAGGAACAGGGAGAGTCAGTGAGGGCAGCCCACGGTATGTCCCAGGGGTTGACATCGCATTGCCTCCCTCTGGAAGGACGGAGTCCAGGTTTGCAGACTGCACCAGCCTGCTGCTCTCGGAGGACTCCTGTGTTTGGAGAGCTGCGTGGGCGTTTGGAGGAGATGCAGGACCCTCACCAGCAGAGAGCACCACTCTGCATCCAGCTGCTATGTTTAGCTCGGCCCACCTGTCCTAGGTTTCCCTCTTTCAAGTTGTACTTGCCTGCTAATCTTCCGTGGGCCTCATGGTCCACTTCTGTTCCCTTGGATTAGTTTTTTTTTTTTTAAAACCCTTTTCCACAATCTAATTTTTTTTTTTTTTTTTTTTTTTTTGCGGTACGCGGGCCTCTCACTGCTGTGGCCTCTCCCGTTGCGGAGCACAGGCTCCGGACGCGCAGGCTCAACGGCCGTGGCTCACGGGCCCAGCTGCTCTGCGGCATGTGGGATCTTCCCAGACCGGGGCACGAACCCGTGTCCCCTGCATCGGCAGGCAGACTCTCAACCACTGCGCCACCAGGGAAGCCCCACAATCTAATTTTTTTAAATGAGGGTAATACTGTTTGCATTTTAGCACCTGGTGAATAACATGAAGAGTATTGATATATCTGAGCACCCATGTGTTTTATGAGTGCCCATGGCGGTTTCGGTCTATAGAGGAGAACCGTTTAAGCCACTAAGAATTGTTAATTCGAGACGCAAGGCAGGAAGTATGGGCGGCACATTGCTGAGTGACTGGAAGACAGCGTCCCCCGGGAGCATGTCAGAAGTCCAGGCGTGTACCTGAGTCGTACTTGTATTTGGATCCCCCCGTGACGGGGACACATTACAGTTTAGGGGGCTCTGGTCAGCCCCGCTCATCGGTCATCCTTCTGTTTTGTGGATGTGGAAGGAGACAGGAAGGTGGGCCGTGCAGCCCTGCTGTGCCCTCTGGTTCTTGGTGCCGTCACCCCGCGGGTGTGGTGTCACCTGTACCAGCGGGCACCGCCCCAGGGAGGCCGTTGTGGGCCCAGGAGCCAGTAGCTCCTTCTGCACGGCCTGGGGCCTCCTCACAGGGATTCCTGGCCGCTGGGAGCCGCCACCAGCAAGAGGGACAGTCACCCTCCCAGGGTCCCTCCTGGGCTTGTCCTGGAGCCACTCCGGCAGCCTTTGTGCAGAGTGACTTGCCAGACACCTGATGTTACAGGTCTGTGATGGGCTCGGTTGCCAGAAAGTCACCCTGATCTGGTGGTGATGGCACCCCTGCCTCTCGTTACCCAGCTTTCAGGCTTGCCCACTGCAGGCAGTGCTCACCTGAGATGTTCCTGTGGCCACTCGGTGGCCCCCAGCTGTCATGGAGGAAGAGCTGCTGGAGAGAGTGGGGGACAGGTGCGTCCCAGGGGGAGGGCAAGGAGAGGCCCTGGGTCCTCTGGTGGCCGTAGGTCAGGTGTCTGGGCCTCCGCGAGGGTTGGTCCTCGGGTCTGTGGACTCAGCTCGCTCTTTGGTGGTTGCCGCTGTTTAAAATGATACACGTCCTAGTATTTGTCCTTATGAGGCTGGGTGGATTTTAGGGAGGGCTGGTAGGGTTGGTGCTTTAGAGATGTGCACGTCCCCGTCCGGGGTAGAATGCTGGGAGGGGATGGGCAGGGCCCGCATCGGGACCGCAGACTCTGAACCCACAGGTGGCCCGAGGCTTTACTGCTCACGGGGTTGCAGGCGGCGGCCCTGGGCACTTGGGGGCCGTCCCCAGTTCCAGCCCCGCAGCTGGACTCTCCTCCGGGATCCTTTCCCCGCCTTCGCCTGAGGAGCTCTTTATAAAATTGAAACCCTTTGCTGCTCGGGGGTGGGGGGGCTTCTCCTGGCCATTCCTCCCACAGAGGCCAGCTCTGCGGGCAGGGGGGCTCCTCAGTTCGTGGTCCAGCCCTTCTTTCTTCGCCCCGAGTGCCGATCCTTGACAGCACTGATGCCACCAGCAGTTGTCAGGAATGCCAGTTCTCGGAGCCCCCGACCTGCTGACCCAGGAAGTGCCACGGGCTCCCGTCTGGCCGCCGTGGGCAGGTGTTTGCCTTGGTGGTGTTGACAGTCGGCGGGGACTCGGGTCGGAGCCTCTTACGTCCTCAACCCAAGAAGTGGGCCCTGCAGCTGCCGAGCCCAGGGTGGTGGGAGCCTCCATCCTTCCTGCAGCTGAAGAGTGAGCTCGTGGTCTGCTGATAAAACATCATTTCTCAAGAGAGAATTGGGGCTTCCCTGGTGGTGCAGTGGTTGAGAGTCCGCCTGCCGATGCAGGGGACACGGGTTCGTGCCCCGGTCCGGGAAGATCCCACATGCCGCGGAGCGGCTGGGCCCGTGAGCCATGGCCTCTGAGCCTGCGCGTCCAGAGCCTGTGCTCCGCAACGGGAGAGGCCACAGCAGTGAGAGGCCCGCGTACTGGAAAAAAAGAAAAAAAAAAAGTGAATTGACCTCAGAGGAGAGAGGTGGGGGGCTCAGCGGGACGGGATGCGGCAGCTGATGCTTGGTCTGTGGGGAAGGGAGGGAGCAAGGAAGCATCACGTGAGACCCACCTCCACACAGGTGAGATCACCTGGGAAAGGTCGGCCCTGTCTTTGTGTCTCACTCTCAGGCTATGGTCGATTCCCTTTTGCCTGCTTGTCTGTCTTCTGGGAATGGGATTTCCAGGCCCCTGGATCTTCCGAGTTGATTCTGAGCAGGTGAGGAGGGAGGACCTGGGCAGATTCTCAGGCCCCTTTATGAGACCGGTTGAATCGTTTTCTTTCCCAGGCATGTACTCGGCCGGCGTGTGCTGAGGGTTTGTGAGTGGGGCACCTTTAAAGAAAGAGGGACAAGCCGGAAGTCTTCTCTGGGACGTGCAAAGGGGCTCACTTCTGTCCTTCCCCGGACTGGCAGGTCTGGGAGGTGAAGCGGGGTGTGCTCTGTGCAGGAGAGCAGAGAGCGGTGTGCCGCCACACTTCCGGCGGTGCCCACCGCTGCACCCGCTGCCGCCCTTCGGCTCAGGGTGAAGGGGGAGGAGCCTGACGGAGGAGGAGGCTGGGGGGGCGGGGCTTCTGTCACGTCTCTCCAAACTCTCTAAAGAAGACACAGGAAGTTCGCAGAGTCCCTTGAAGACCTCTGGTGTGGAGTTAAGATACAGATGGTTTCAGTCGGGTCCCCGCCAGCCCCTTGAGCAGGACTTGGGAGAAGCGTTAAACGGATGAGTTTGAGCATCGTCTCGATGCCGTTCGATCTCCCCTCTGCCACGTTCACCTGGAGGGGTCTCCTCGGACGCACTTTCAATTCTGCACATTGCTGGCATCGAGAAACACAGTTACTGCAGGGAGGAGAGGGAAGTTGGCGCCAAGAAATTCTATCAAGGGACATTTTATTATAAGTGAAAATAGTGAAGGAAACCAGGTTTGGAGCGCTTCCCTGGTGTGCTTACAGTGCACGTGGGATTTCAGTGCAGGTTTAACTCCTGCCTTGGTGGAGGCCAGGAAGACCAGCTGAGTTGCTTGGTCAAGTAGAAGCATTGGCTGTTTGGAGAAAGTCCAGAACCCCGGGGACTGGACTTTCCGGAAGGGGTGGAATTCTTCCATCTCTCCTTCACTCCCTGAAGATGTCAGAGGAGCAGCTCCCACTCGCCGGGCAGTGGGGATGCGACGGTGGGCGTAGCTCCTCCATCTGCGGGGGGTGGTGGGCAGGTGCACGCACCTGTCGGAGGTCCGCAGACAGGTGTGGCCGAAGTATGCAGGGCTGCTGTGGATGCAGAGAGGGTCAAATTCAGAGATCGGAGGGTTCATAGAGGTGTGGAAGAACCAGGTGAGAGCAGTGTCTGCCGTCCAGAGAGCTGAGTTTCAGGAACCCAGCTGCAGACTCTAGTGTCCGCAGGTGAGTGTGATAAGCTGTGTCCTCTCACCTGAGCAGTGGGGGCCTTGGCCGTGGGCCCAGCTAGTGCAGAGAGGCCGTGCCTACCTTGGTCTTAACCTCTGATGCACACGTGTGCGCACACACACAGACACGCACACAGTCTGTATTTGGGTGTGAGTCTGATGACCTCCTAGTTGTGCCCCGGTTCTATTTTCTCCACAGGTAGCATTAATGCCTGTCTTGCGTTGTTGTTAGGATGAGTTAACAAAAACAGATTCCAGGACACCGGCACATGGTTTGTGCTTAGTAAGAGGTCGCTGCTACTCCAGTCATTGTCACTGTCATCATTGTTTGTATGAAGAGGGCAGGTTGAGTCTTGGTGTTTCAGCACATCTCCCTGCCCTGTTGGTTGGCATTTGGTGGCAGTGAGTCTGTGTGTGAATTGGTGCCTGGTCCCCGAAGACGCCAGTTAACAGTTTCCATCTGGAGCCACAGCAGGGCGGTTGGGCAGCCACCTCGCGGGGCCTTGGGTTTGGACTGAGCCAAGAAGGGCAGGGCCTCTGGCAGGTGTGGGTGGGAGCCACTCAGGGCGCCCGTAAACACGTGTGACATTCCTGAGTGGCACACTCTGTCCTCTGCAGTGGAAGTGGTAGTTCCCCTTGAAAGTGGCTTAACTGAGCTTTGACTGACGTGTGAAAGAACCTCAGCTTAGGGATCCGAGAGCCGCTGTGTCCTCCACTCCCCACCCCAGCTGGTGAGGCCCCGAGCTGCGGTCACAGCTCCAGGGCCTGTTACTGGGTGAACAAAGAGTTTCCTCCACCAAGTCACCTCTGCCTGGAAATGCAGGGGAGCTTATTTGTAATGAAGGTGGAGTCGGAGTCTCTGCAGGAGACTTGTGGCAGGGCTCCGGGGAGCATGATCTTCAGAAATAGAAAGATTTATTGAAGGTAGGCTTTGGGGACGAGGAGGAGGGAGTCTGTAAGGCAGCGCGTTAATGTGGCAGGTAATTGGGAGCCCTGATCTTGAGCATCTTGTTTTAATTAGCCTGGCTCTGCCCTGTGGAGTCTGTGCTGTAGCAGAGCGCGTGGCCTGCTTAGCTGCGCCTCATGATTTATTTGGGTTTCTCATGTGGGAAGTTTGCCTGGGACCGGGGCTCTGGGTTCCAGCCCTAGCTGGGAACTGGCCACCATCTCTAGGGGACCTGGGGAGCACTTGGAGCTTTCCTGGTAAGAAACGAAGACCAGGACCCAGCTGCCCTTCTGTAGCCTTTTAACCAGAGGCCCTGCCTGACCCTGGGCCTCCTGCGCCCGGACTGCTTGGGGCATCACCAGGGCGGCCTCCAGCTTTGGTCAGGGAGGGAAGAGACTTCCATTTACACACCTGTAAGTTGGAGGGCCTTGTAAGAGCCTTGATGCCATTTGGAAATGTTTTTTGAGTCTGTCAAACAGTCTTTCTCTCCAGCCAATAGAATCGTACGGAGGTGTGGGGCGGTGGTTTCCTGGCGTGGGTGTGAGCAGTCGGGTTCTCAGCATCCCAGAACCCCGGGCAGCCCTGGCGAGGTAGGATGGGATGGAGGGCCCCAGGGTCCTGGTACCTCTAGGCAGAGCTACTGCGGCTCTGTGGGTCTTCTCTCCAGATGGATCATTTTCTTAGGAATCTGGGTTAGTGAGGAAAGTGTTGCTTCTTAAAGATGCCGGAGGTTTGCCTGCTCTGCAATGCCACCCTTCTAGCCGTCCCCGTCCCTCTGTGATGCGGAGAGCCTGCGGTCCTGCTCCGTGGGCCGTCCTGCAAGTGTGGTGGGCCTGCTCAGCTGAGAACCAAGGAGGGGGCTCCCTGTTCACTTGTGCCCGTCCCGTTGTTCTCCATTTCCAGTCTCTGAGTGAAGCCCATCCCCAGCGCAGTGTCTGATGCCCGGCCAGCCGCGGGCACAGGGAGATGCTCATCTGTAGACGTCCTGCACCTGTCAGGAGGGTGCACGCGTGTTAGGGCAGCATCCGGGGCTGGCGGGGGCTTGGACCTCGCTGCTGCAAGCAAAGGAAGCTTGTGCAGGGAGCAGCCCCTCACGCCCACCAAGCTGTACACAGCAGGAAGAGGCAGCCGTGTTCACCGGTGGTTCAGCCCTCGTGTCCTTTCGTCAGGTTGCTTTCGGTAAGATAGGAGGACGTTGCCCCAGAGCACACATGTGAACTCGGCTTTGCTCTAGGCGGCCTCGCTGTGTGATTCACACCTTAGTGGAGGCCGTGCTTGGCTGAGGTGCTCAGCAGAAGAGGCCTGGGGGTCGCTGCCCGTATCTGAGTCACTGAGGTTAAAAGCTACGTGGTGGGTGGCGTGCCGTTGGTCTGAGGCTGGCCAGTGACCGCTGCGGGTTTGGCCAGGAGGTTGCTTGGGGTTTTGGGACACCTCCTCTGGGCCGTGTCCGGCCAGGCTGGGCCACTCAGACTGGAAAGCAGGCCTCCCAGGCCTGCCTGCCGCTGTCCTTGAGTTGCTCTGCGGGCTGTGAGCGGGAGCTGCTCCTTGGAGGAGCCTCCGGGGAGAGCGGAGGACAGCTGCAGCCTCGCTCAGGGAGGAGGAACAGCGGCACTGAGCCGGAAGGGGGTGTGTACACGGTGGGCACCAGCCTGGCCGTGCCTGTCGCCTGACCAGCAGCGGAGGTGGCCCCCGGTTGCTTGGAGCTGCCTCCTGGTGAGCTTGGTGTCATGGCTTCTACTGCCCACTGGCCCCATTTCAGGACAGACCTGTGACCCCCCCAAGGCCCTTTGCCCTTGGCCTGCACCTGCCTTCTAGGACTCAGCCACTGCTCCGGTGGCCACAGACAAGATAGGAGGACCCTGCCCCATGGCCCAAGCCAGGCTTGTCCCAGCTGCCCACACCAAGGCCTTCCAGGATGGAATGATGCCCGGGGGCAGCCCCCAGCCCTCCCCGTCCCGTAGGTGAGCCACGTGGGAATCTGGGGTGCACAGCCTGAAGAAGGGTGTCAGTGGAGATGCCACGAATGCCTGAACCTTCACCCTTACAGTGCTCAGAGTGGCCCAGGTGTCAGGGCCCGTGAGTGACCCGCAGCTGGGCAGGGAGGGCGTCTGGAGCCTCCTGCAGACTGCAGTGGGGACTCTGTTCTCTGTGTGTGTCCCCTGTTTCCGTGTGTGCACATGGGAATAAACTAATAATGTGTACATCCATCCAAACCAACGTGTGTTCATCTACCCAGCTGCCTTAGAAAGTGCCGTAAGCTGCATTTAGCTTTTTCTCTACCAAGGTGTGAGGTCAGGAGTGTAGAAATCCTTTTGGTTGTGTATTGAGCGGTGGCCTCATTGTGAGAGGGAGACCAGTGTCCGTGTGCACTTACCCCATGGGACTGTGTGTGTGTACGTTTGTTTTGGACACAGGCACAGGCGATCTTTTGCTTTTTTCCGGGGGAATGCAGAAGTCAGGTTTGAACTATGTTGTATTATTTTGGAGCCGGGCTTGATTGTTTTCCGAGGACTCAAGTATTTAGCAGGTACCGTTGTGGCCCCAGGGCTTTCTGGAGATTGGGGGTGGAAGCCCAAAGGGCCATCCCAGGTTTCCCAACCGGCAGGGACCCGGGGTCTGTGGTGTGGTCTGGGAAGGATGCTGGAGACCGTGGGTCTGTTGCCTTGCCAACCAGGTCTGCTTCCTGCAGGCTTTCACAGTGGGTCCCGGAGAGAGACTGGGGATGGGAGGGAAGGGTGGGCAACTGAGCCAGCCACCACGGGTTTGCCCAAAGCCTCCCAGGCCCTCACTCCTTCCCTGTGATTCACAAACGTCTTTGCTCTTCAGAGCTGTTCCTTGCAGTGTGTTGATGTTATTTTAGGGCTGGAAAGCCTTGCTCGGTTCCTCCCCTCGGGAGGATCAGTGCTATGGGTGCTGGCAAACAACGCAACAAGACAGCGGCACTGGGCAGAGGCTTGGGGTTATTTTGATTTGGTGAAAGGAATGGAGTCTGAACTCATTCTAAAGAGCTGGCTTTAAAAAATAAATAAATAAATAAAATAATTTATTTGTTTATTTAACTTATTTTGGCTCCATTGGGGCTTCATTGCTGTGCGCGGGCTTTCTCTAGTTGTGGCGAGCGGGGGCTACTCTTCGTTGCGGTGCGCGGGCTTCTCATTGCAGTGGCTTCTCTTGTTGTGGAGCACGGCCTCTAGGCGCGTGGGTTTCAGTTATGGCTCGCGGGCTCTAGAGCCCAGGCTCAGTAGTTGTGGTGCACGGGCTTAGTTGCTCCGCGGCACGTGGGATCTTCCCGGACCAGGGCTCGAACCCGTGTCCCCTGCATTGGCAGGCAGATTCTTAACCACCGCGCCACCAGGGAAGCTCCAAAGATGCTGGCTTTTGAGAATTAATGAGCCATGGAAAACGAGAGTTGATGATGCTGGTGGCAGTGATGTGGATGAACTTTCGTTGCCTTTTTCTCTGTGCCAAGAGCTCTTGAGTGCTTAAGCCGAAGGAACCCACTTAATCCTTCCACCATCCTGTAACTAGAACTTGCTTTGCTGTTCAGACGAGAAGGGGAAGCACAGAGGTTCCCTGACCTTGTCCTGGGCCACAGTGCCGTTGGTGGGACCAGAGCCCACCCAGAGCACCTGAGCCCGGAGCGGCTCCCGCCTGTGTGTCTCGTCCCATGCATGACAGCGACCGCTTAGCTCTGCTGTGGAGGCGTGTGTGAGTTGCACTGAACTCTTGCACACTTGAGGTCCACACCGGTGCTTCCTCCAGCCCTGCCTCATGTGGGCGGCGTTTTGGTTCTGGACAGGTTCGCTCACCTGTTCGTAAAGTGGTAGGTTTGGACTGAGAGCAGGGGCTGTAGCGGGTGTAGAGGAGGATGTGCCCGGGCCTGAGTCCCAGCTTCGCCTCTTTTTCTGACCCGGGCCCTGGTGTTCAGCCCACCGGAGCCTCAGGCCCCGTCTGTAAGTGGGAGGAGTACCATCCACCAGGGCTGCCTTGTGCAGGGATGAGGTCCCCCTGCCTGAGAAAGGGTGTCGCTCTGTACTCGGGGTGGGGTGGGGGACAAGGTAAGCATGCACCTTCATGGAGATTGTTCAGATCCTCATGGGCCTGTGTGTGTGTGAGCCTGTGTGTGCCTGTGAGCCTATGTGTCTATGTGTGTCTGTGTCTTTGTGTGCAAGTGCATGCCTGTGTGTGCGCACATGCCTGTGTGTCTGTGTATGTGTCTGTTTGTGTGTGTGTGTGCACGCCTGTGTCTAAGTATGTGTGTCTCTGTGTTGTGTGTCTGTCTCTTTGTGCGCATGCATGCTTGTCTGTGTCTGTGTGTCTCTGTCTCTGTGTGTGTCTTTGTGTTTGTGTGAGCCTGTGTGTCTGTGTCTTTGTGTGCAAGTGCACACCTGTGTGTGTGAGCCTGTGTGTGCATGCATGCCTCTGTGTGTCTGTTGTGTGTGTATGTGTGCCTGTGTGTCTGTCTGTTGTGTGTGTACATGCATGCTTGTCTGTGTGTCTCTGTCTCCCTCTATGCATGTGTCTCTGTGTGAGTGTGTGTGTGCACTGATGCCATAGGACTGCCCACAGTCTCCTCCCCTGGGTGGGGAGCCTTGAGTGTTTGGCTCTTTTGGACGCAGGTTGCCTTGTCTCCCCCATTTCATGATTTATTTCTTTTTTTTTCTTTGCGGTATGCGGGCCTCTCACTGCTGTGGCCTCTCCCATTGCGGACCACAGGCTCCGGACGTGCAGGCTCAGCGACCATAGCTCACGGGCCCAGCCGCTCCGCGGCATGTGGGATCCTCCCAGACCGGGGCACAAACCCGCGTCCCCTGCATCGGCAGGCGGACTCTCAACCACTGTGCCACCAGGGAAGCCCTCATGATTTATTTCTTATTTAACTCTCTGTTGTCCTCGTCGCATATTTCCCTCAAATGACATTAGTCACCTGTTTCCTCTGTATTTTGAGCCACTTCCCTCCTCTGAAAATCCTTTCTGGCACCTCCTCCTCGTGTCTGCCGTTGTCCATGTCTGACTGGCTTTTGCCCCTTGGGGGCCTCTCTGTGTGTCTGCATCTCGGTGGCCCTGTCTCCTGGTACCTCTGATGCATGTGATGGATTCTAAGAATAGCGTGTGACCAGGAAAACCAGATGTGTTGAAATCTGACCTCTCAAGTCCTAGAAAATACTCAGAGCCCTTCCAGAATGTTTTCCCATCTCCATCCACTTCCTTTCTCTCTACTTGATCCCAGCTACCCTCCAGTCCTAGTGGTCAGAAGCAGAAGGGCCCCAGAGAGTCCAGTCCTCTTTCCCTCACCCTGAGTTCCAGGAAGCCTTGTCTGCGTTTCCCAGAGGAGCAATGTTATGACGGGATCAGGGCCCCATTCCTCACAAAGGACGCAGCGTCGGAAGGTTTGATTAGAAAGATGCAGCAACTGTCAAGTGCTGTAGTTTATAATAGTATGATTACACTCTCAGCCAGAAAGATAACTTTCCAGATTGATTTCACGAGGAGCCCCAAGGTACTGGGGGGTGAAGTACAGCGTACGCAGAATTGAGCTCTGTGAATACATTACCATAGCCTCAGACAGGTCTGTTTGTAATTAGGGGAAAAGAGTTCATTACACATTTCATAGAAGGCTTTAAAAAAAAATAAAGTATTTGCCAGCTTAGAATTTATGAGGATATGATGATGGGGGTGATTTGAGTGTCCTGAGACTGTTTGGAAATTGTCCAGGGAGCTGAGTGCTGGTAGTCTTGGGTCTTGGTGGCCATCTCTCTGGCAGGTGGTGAGGCGCTGCAGAGAGCGCACCTCGTGCGGGGCTTTGGTGTCATATTTAAGAAATAGCTGCCTACTCTAATCGAAGGCCATGAATATTTACTCCTGTGTTTTCCTCCAGGAGTTGTATGGCTCTGACTCTTACATGTAGGTCTTTGATCTATTTTGAGTTAATTTTTGTGCTAATGCTTCATTGTTTCAAAGAAAAATGGAATCCCCTAAATACTATTCTGCAGTTTGCTTTTTTTCCCCTTCACGGTATATTTGGACATCTCTCCACATCAGCGTGTTTGGACCTCTATGTTCCATGGAATGGCTTTGCGCCATCACTCATTTAACTAGACCCCCGTTCGGCGCTTCTTGGTGTGTTCCCCATTGTCCCCAGTTACAAGCAGTGCTCCAGGGACCACTCTGGAACGTGTGTTGAGAAGCTTGTTAAGCATAAGAATTAATGTGCTTTCTCCTTTCATCTTTCCCCCCACTGTGGTAGGCAGGAAAATGACCCCCAGAGATATCTGTGCCATGATCCCCAGAACCTGTGATTATATTACCTTATATGGCAAAAGGGACTTTGTAGGCTTGATTAACAACTTTGAGATGGGGGCTTATTCTGGATTACCTGGTAGACCCAACATAATCACAGGGGTACTTAAAAGTAAAAGAGGGAGGCAGAGGAGGAGAGTCATAGAGGGAGGTGTGACCATGACAGAAGGGTCACATCATCTCTGGCTCTGATGCGGGAGAAGGGACCACGAGCCAAAGAATGAGGGTGGATTCTGAAAGCTTCTGGAAAAGGCAAGGAGGGGATTCTTCCCTGGGGCCTTGATTTTAGCCCCGTGAGACCCAGGTCAGACTGTGACCTCCAGAACGGTAAGGTAGTCAATTACTGTTGTTTTAAATCTATTTATTTATTTATTTATTTTTTACTTTTGGCTGCATTGGGTCTTCGTTGCTGCACAGCGTGGGCTTCTCCCTAGTTGTGGCGAGCGGGGGCTACTCTTCGTTGCGGTGCGTGGGCTTCTCATTGCATTGGCTCCTCGTAGAGCATGGGCTCTAGGCGTGTGGGTTTCAGTAATTGTGGCACACAGGCTCAGTAGTTGTGGCTTGCGGGCTCAGTAGTTATGGTTCACGGGCTCTAGAGCGCGGGCTCAGTAGTTGTGGCGCACGGGCTTAGTTGCTCTGCGGCATGTCGGACCTTCCTGGACGAGGGCTCGAACTCGTGTCCCCTGCATCAGCAGGCGGGTTCTTAACCACTGCGCCACCAGGGAAGTCCTTTAATGTTTGTGACAGTTACTTGCAGTAGCAACAGGAAATGAATGAACTTACCTTTTCAGAGGTTGTAAACTTTAGGTGTTACATTCTCTACTGCAGTGGTCCCCAACCTTTCTGGTACCAGGGACCGGTTTCGTGGAAGGCAGTTTTTCCATGGACTGGGGAAGGGGGGATGGTTTCGGGATGATTCAAGTGCATTACGTTTATTGCACGCTTTATTTCTATTATTATTACATTGTAATATATAGTGAAATAATTATACAACTCATAATGCTGACAGGAGGCGGTGCTCAGGAGGTAATGCGAGCGATGGGGAGCGGCTGTAAATACAGACGAAGCTTCACTCGCTGGCCTGCCGCTCACCTCCTGCTGTGCGAGCCAGTTCCTAACAGACCGCGGACTGGTATCGGTCCATGGCCTGGGGGTTGGGGACCCCTGCTCTGCTGGACCAAGTGATGTTCCGGGAAGCTCAGGTCACTGCTGGATGCGTGCCCCCTGCCCCTGCAGTGCCCTGTCAGAGTTCCTCCTGTTTTGTTGGAAAAGTCATAACAAATATTGATCAGACTCAGCACAAAGGACTTGAGTGCCTCCTCCAAGTGTGATACCTGGACTGTGTGGAGAAGCCCCTGGAGGGGAGAGGCGACCGAGGTGGGCTGTCCCGGGACTGGACGCTGCAGGACGGCCCGTCCACATGTGGAGCCCTTGTGTTGTCAGGTCATCGTCTTCCCCTGGCTCTGCTTTCTGGTCAGGCTTCTTTGTGTGGACACCGTGTTTCATCTTCCTTTCTAGCCAGAGAGGCCTCGTAAGCTGGCTGGGGACCTAGCCACCATTTCCAATGTTACTTCTTTGTGTCTTGAATTCGAAACTATCAACAAACAAGTGACTTTGAGAAACCCTGGAGGTTGGGAGGCTGCCGGGGTATGGAGGGGGGAAGAATGGGAGGGCTTACAGATCCTCTTCCCCTGATTTGGGGTGGGGGGATAGCTAGAGGGTTTCCCTGACATGTTAGGGCTGTTCTCAACTCCCAGCAATTGATCCAGGTGTGCAGCCGGGTACCCCCTCATCCGGTGTTTCCTCTGGCTGCTGACCTGGGAGTGCGAGCAGAGGGTCAGGTCCCTCCTAGGCCAACCTTGACCCTTGTCCCGGCCCCGGGCAGTGTTCCTGAGGCTCTTGCCATCTGCCTGTCTGGTGAGGATATAAGAGGATTAAATTGCTAATTCAGTATTTGGGGAAAATATCTGTGAACTTAAATAGAGGCCCATTAAATGCCTTTTTCAGATTAGAACTGTAATTGACTTAGTGATTAGGCAGAAACTAAGGCCTTTGATTTAAAAACTGTTGACAGGTTTGAACCTAAGCTGCTTCTGTTTGCAGAGGAAGGGGCTGCCTGCCAGTCCAGGCTGAAATGCAACTTCTTTTATGTCCTCTGAGCTTGACTTTTATCCTATCTCATAAAACACAAGGCTTTAAACTTTTTCTTTTTTCTTAATTTATTTTTGGCTGCATTGGGTCTTTGTTGCTGCACGCGGACTTTCTCTAGCTGTGGTGAGCGGGGGCTGCTCTTCGTTGTGGTGTACGGGCTTCTCATTGCGGTGTCATCTCTTGTTGCGGAGCACGGGCTCTAGGCGTGTGGGCTTCAGTAGTTGGGCCGCGCGGGCTCAGTAGTTGTGGCGCACGGGCTTAGTTACTCTGTGAAATGTGGGATCTTCCTGGACCAGGGATCGAAGCCGTGTCGCCTGCATTGGCAGGTGGATTCTTAACCACTGCACCACCAAGGCTTTAAATTTTCACACATATGGCTCTTCCATGGACCAGCTTGTGGTTTTTGTCCAAACAAACTAGCTAATTCTGTGACATTGTTGCGATGAGCAGACACACAAAACTCCCAACAAATGGTGACAAAATCTGTGAGCTTAGAGATTGGTTTGTGTTAGTTTTAATGTTTTTGCACATCAGAGACGATCTCAAACAATCTTAAAGGAAATCAGCTTTTGAGGCCATTCACCATGATTGAAAGCGATCCCTTTATTCATCTGTTACGTTAGGCATAATGGAAACAGTTCCTGTATTTTCTTTTTTTTTTTTTTTTGCGGTACGCGGGCCTCTCACTGCTGAGGCCTCTCCCGTTGCGGAGCACAGGCCCTGGACGCGCAGGCCCAGCGGCCATGGCTCACGGGCCCAGCCGCTCCGCGGCATGTGGGATCTTCCCGGACTGGGGCACGAACCCACGTCCCCTGCATCGGTAGGCGGACTCTCAACCACTGCGCCACCAGGGAAGCCCGAGTTCCTGTATTTTCTCACACTGTAATAATCCGGCAGTGTAGTCAAATCATAACATATTATGTCTGTAATCAAGTGATTATAGGGTATGGGTGCGTATTTGCCACTGTGGGGTTGAGGAATGAGGAAGAGATGCAGGTCTTTTAGGGCAGTGCCGAGCCCTGACCATGGGGACGGCCGAGGACGTGGCCTCTCCTGTGCGTTTTGGAGTGTGTGTTCTTTTTTTTTTTTTTTTTTTTTGCAGTATGTGGGCCGCTCACTGCTGTGACCCCTCCCGTACGCGCAGGCTCAGCGGCTATGGCTCACGGGCCCAGCCGCTCCGCGGCATGTGGTGGAGTGTGTGTTCTTGAATGGCATTGGCCCCATGACCCCTCCACCCCCTGAGCCCCCAAGTCCCCAATTCCCTCCTGAATCCCTGGCCGTGGACTTCTCTCCCTGTGCCTGGAGCTTTCCAGTGGCCTTCTAATTGCCAGACCCAGGGGTTCTCTTTTGGTCTTTTTCTGGAAACCCTCCTGCCCTGTAGCTTCTGTTGTAAAACTAGCAGGCTGCCCCGGCTGTAGTCCTGGCCCTGCCCCTTTGACATGGGTGACCTTGGGTAAGTCAGCTACCCTGCTTCTTTATCTGTAACGTGGGGGGCTGCGGTGCACGTCTTTACGTCCTGGGGTGCCGTGCAGGTTACAGAAGGCGTCTGCACCCCGTGCCTGGTGTGGGACTGGATATGCTGTAGGGTCTCCTCCCAGCCCTCAGCTGTGCCCCCAGACCACACCTGGCCTTGATCATACTTCTAGGCTCTAGGCCCGTTCCGTGTCCCCAGCCCCTAGGGATGGCCAGTCTTTCTGTCCGTCCTGCCCCTTCTCTTCTGGTTCTGGGGGTGTCTTGCCCCACCCATCCTCTGGACTCTGCCTTGGGACCCTCATCCATGGGGCTGTGGCTTCAGTCACCCTGCTTTCACTCTTAACCAGACGATGGCAGTGGCCCCGAGAAGCTTCCCGAGCCTCCTTGTCGGTCCCCAGTTTCCTCCGCCTGGGTACACACTGAGAGGCTTTGATTCCTTCTGTGGAGAAAATGAATGCATTAATTGGAGCCAGGATCTTTGACAAACACTGTTCTATTTTTACAATCGGACAGGAAGTTGTAGTTTTAGAACTCTCTCTTTATAGATTACAGCCCTGGGGGACTTGGATTGTTATAATAAATTATCATCCTTTTCTTGGTAGGGTGATTTTCTTTGATTTCTGGGTAAATTCTAGGAACTTGACGTATTTTCTTGATCCTAATTAACTTTGCTGGGGCTTGGGAAGGGGCCCCTGCAAGAGAGAGAGAAAGAAACTAGCATTTCTTGAGTGTCTCAGAGGTGGTAGGCTCTGTGCCAGCTTCTCAAGAGTGTTATTTGATTTAATTCTTGTCGAAATCCCTATGAAGTGGGTGGTATCATCCGTCTGTTACAGATAAGGAAACTGAGGCTGGGCAGGTGGGGAAGCTTGCTACAGGTCACGTGACCGTAATGAGAAGTTGGTCCGTATGGGTCTCTGGTTCCCAAACCCAGGCTCTGTGTGGCCCCAGGACCCTCTCCACGGATAGAAGGTGGTGTGTTGCTGCTGCTGGTCTGTGCATCTCCACTGGGGGAAGTGGTCTCCGGAGAAGTCAGAAGGGCCTCCTCTTGGCACTTACCTTTCATCCTGCACATTTTCTCAGCCCACGTAACCTTTTTTTTTTTTTTAATTTAAATTTAATTTAATTTATTTATTTTTGGCTGCGTTGGGTCTTCGTTGCTGCACGTGGGCTTTCTCTAGTTGCGGCGAGCGGGGGCTACTCTTCGTTGCGGTGCAGGGGCTTCTCATTGCGGTGGCTTCTCTCATTGCGGAGCACGGGCTCTAGGTGCACGGGCTTCAGTAGTTGTGGCTCATGGGCTTAGCTGCTCCGCGGCATGTAGGATCTTCCCGCACCAGGGCTCGAACCCGTGTCCCCTGCACTGACAGGCGGATTCTCAACCACTGCGCCACCAGGGAAGTCCCCACATAACCTTTTAAAACCTTTTTATGATCATGACCCTGGCCTCTATCCATCGAATCTTAAACTGGTCAAGCTACTAACGACCAAGACGTGGCATCATAGGGTGCTTTCCTTGGACTGGGGAACCAGGTGTAAATTGCAGGCTTGAGCCTTGCTTTCGAGCAGTCAGACTCTGGGGGTGGGGGGTGGGGGGTGGGGGAGGGGGGTGCTGCTACTGTGGCTGAGCATGACCTTCCACAGACATCGATCTTGTCTGCCGTGCAGTGGGCCAAGGAGGCCTCCCGGTGTCCTCACATGGGGGAAGGATTTTAATCCGGTTTCTCAGGCCAAATACCCGAGACCAGCTTTCTGCACGTTCTGCGGAAGTATCGGTGCCTGTGAGGATGCCTTCAGGTGCTTCTCCTAAACATTGGGTTTTGGCATCACTCATCCATTTAACACATCGAGGGCCTGCTGGCTGTGAGCCAGACCTGGGGCCAGGTGTCAGTCTGGATCCTCATCACCCGGGTCCTGGCACTAGCTCCCTCCCCGTGGAGCTCTGGGCCCCTTGCCGGCGTCGTAAACCAAGGTGGAGGAGCCCCGCTTAGCTTTGCGGTATCTGTTTTAAGGGCATTAAGGGGTTGCTTTTAAAAGGTTCATCTTTTTAGTGCCCTCTTTCACAGTGTAGCAGCTACTTGACTGACCATGTGACATGTGGGAGGAACCCACCAGGTGTTCATGTATTCCAGTGCTGTTAGGAAGATGCACTTTGCTTTGTTATTTGTGATGAAAAGGTTCCTAAAAGGCCATTGTGAAGTGTATCTATGCAAAGCTTCTCATGTCACTGATTTCCAGAAAGTTTCAAAGGATGTCTTACCACTGTACTCTTTCTTACAATATTTTATTATGAAAAATTTCAAACGTATAGAAGGACGGAAAGGATTTGACAGTGAGTAGTTGTATACCCACGACTTGGATTCTGCAGTTAGCATGTAGCTGTGCTTGCTTGATCACATTTGTCCATCCTCCCTTGTTTCGTTTGTCGGAGGCGTTTCAGAGTCAATTGCAGACTTCAGTACATCTTCCTCTAACTGCTGCTACATGCATATCCTCTGTTATTAACTCAAGTTTGAGATTGGTTTCCAGTTGTTTTTTCTTTTGAGATAAACATTTATAAACAAGGAAATGCACATTCGCGAGGGTGCCATTCGATGACTTTGGACGACCTCTTCACTGTATGAAGTGGAGGGCAGGTTCTAAGTGTGAGAGAAGGTGCTTCGTCTCCGTGTCTCATATTTATGGGGTCCAACTGGACCCAGCCGGCACGCGGGAGAGCCTGTTGGAGGGAGACATGAGTGGACACAGATGAAGCAGGAAGCGTTTTGGGTCCAGTGTGTGTGGACCTAGAAGTCCCTGCCTGACGGGCTCGGTGTTAGCTTCCTGTGGCTGCCAGAATGAAGGACCACAACCTGGGTGGCTTAAAGCAACAGAAATCTGTTCTCAGAATTCTGAGAGCCAGAGTCTAAAGTCAGGTGTCAGAGGACCGTGCTCCCTCCAGGGACCCTGGGGGAGGGTCCTTCCTGCCTCTTCCAGCTTCTGGGTCTGCTGGCAGTCCTTAGCGGCCCCTGGCTTGTAACTGCATCACTCGGGTCTCTGCCTCTGTCATCACACGACCTCCTTCCCTGTGTGTGTCTTCCGGGTGTGTGTGAATTGGAGGGGCGTTCTTCAGCCCAGTACAGGCCCGAGCCTGGCTTCAGGGGCCACGTGGGCCTCTTGCCCTGGTCCATCCCCCTAAGGAGGGGCCCACTCCCACCCCAGGCCAGCGGGCAGCTGTAGGCAGAGCTTGATGTGTGGGCTGGCATCTTGGCCTCTCTTCTTTCTTTCTTTTTTTTAAAGTCTTTATTGAATTTGTTACAATATTGCTTCTGTTTTTTTTTTTTTATGTTTTGGTTTTCTGGCGGGGAGGCATGTGGGAACCAGGGAACCAACACCAGGGAACGAACTCACACCCCCTGCATTGGAAGAGCAGAGTCTTAACCACTGGACCACCAGGGAAGTCCCGGCCTCTCTTCTTTCTTTTTTTTAAATTTATTTTTAATTTTTTTGTGGTATGCGGGCCTCTCACTGTTGTGGCCTCTCCCGTTGCAGAGCACAGGCTCCGGATGCGCAGGCTCAGCGGCCGTGGCTCACGGGCCCAGCCGCTCCGTGGCATGTGGGAATCTTCCTGGACCGGGGCAGGAACCCGTGTCCCCTGCATCGGCAGGCGGACTCTCAACCACTGCGCCACCAGGGAAGCCCCCCTCTGCTCTTTCTTGTCACAGTTGAGCTGGAAGGACATTTGGAAGTGGAGATCCTGGGAAAAGGCAGGGAAACAGTCTGTTTTCTGGGAGAGAAACTGTCTGTCCCAAGAGAAGCCCGAGCCATGGCCTCCCTCCCCAGTGATCCCTTCTCAAGCCCAGTGACCCTCTCCCCAGCTGGGAGGCCGGCACTGGGCACTGCTGAGGCTGACCATCTGCCTGTTGGCATTTTCGTCTTTATCTCCAAGCCCTGCCCTCCTCCTGCCCTCCCTCCAGCCGCCTGAACCTGTGAGGGGTCTCATCCTCTCACCACGTCCGCACCTTTGCTGGGACTGTGCTCTCCTCCTGTGTCCCTTCTCTGCCTGGGCCTCTCCGCTGCCGGGGACCATGCTCGCTCTACCTGAGCCGTGTGTCTGCAGGTCAGGGGTCTGCTGGGCAACAGCTGGGAGCACTCAGCGCCTTGCTTGCAGAGGTACATCAGCAACCTGCTTCCCAGCCGGTACCATTTGGTGGGGCTGCTACCTGTCTAAATGCTCACCTAGAGATCACGGGTGGGGATAGGAAGCTGTGGGTCACAGCTGAGAAATTTCCAGAAGGTAGCTGTGGAGCCAGCCACTTGCTGGGTGGATGCCCTCAGGGCGGTTGTCCCAGAGCGTGTTGGGTGGGTGACATTGCCGGTGCCCTTCCATCTCTGGTGCCCTCCGTGGGGATTGCCTGTTGACTTTGTGATGGCTCTGGTGCCATCAGGACCCCTGCATGGCATCCTGAAAGGGGTTACCCGCAGGCAGAAGCTGTCAGACTGAGGCCAATGTGGAATTCGTCCCTGACTGGGTCTTGAGAAGTCCTGCCAGCTAGTCTGAGGGCAGCAGGGTGCTTACAGATGGAAGCAGAGTTCCATGTTTATGAATCCAGAGCTGCTGGTGGCTGGCTGTCTGCACTGCCCCGGGCTCTGCTAAGCATTTACGCTTGTTCTCTTGTTGAGTAGACGCGCAACCCATCGGAACAGAGTTCGCCTTGTTTTTTTCTGAGGCGGAAGCTGAGGTTTATCGGGAAGGTCAAGGCACATCCTAAAGCTCCCAGCCCTGAGATGTGGTGGTACCAGTAAGTGTGTGTGGGGTGGATGTTGGCCCGCTTTCCTTGGCTCCTGGCCCCTTCCTCTGACATCAGAGCCAGCCGGGCATCGTCCCGTCTCTTTCTTTGTCCCGCTGCTCCGTCGTCCCATTGCCCTGTCTGACTCTACTTGCTTGCTCCCCTCGTATAAGGACCCTGTGACCGCCCTGAGCCCAGTGCCTAATCCGGGCTACGCTCAAGATACTTCATCACAGCTGCAAAGTCCCCTTTGCCCTGTGAGGCGACGTATCCACAGATTCAGGGCACTAGGAAGTGGACGTCTTTGTGGGCCTGCTAACTGAGTCCACCGCACACCGTCAGAAGGGATCTTAGCGCAGTGACATGACCACTTGTGGATGCCTCTCTGGGGCCAAGCAGCCCTTTACGTGTATTCTCATTCAACCCTCACAGTGACCGTCCAGAGTGGGCTTTGTTATTCAGTTTGACAGGTGGGGGAACAGGCTCAAATGTTGAGGGGCCCCATGCAGTAAAGGGCGAAATGGAAAGAGACGCTGATGCTTCTGAGCCCAGGGTTCTGCCCGTACACAGGTGAGAACAGTCTGTGAGCAAACCCGGTGCTCAGATTCAGGTAATTCAGGAAATGGGGGGCAGCCGAGGGCTTGGGCCCACGTAGCGGGAGTGTCTGTGGTCTCACCTTGGCTCGGCCCTTCTCGGCCTCACTGGACCTGGGAAGTGGGGTCTCGTCTTGGAGCCTGTTTGTTCAGAGACTGACCCATGTGTAGTATTTATTCCTCATCCCACCTGGGCCCGAAATTCCCATTGCTAATCAGTACCCAGAAGTGGAAGCTGTCGTTTCTCAGATTGGTGCTCTCTTTACCTCCTTAATAAAAAACAAGGTATAAGTTTAGAATGTTTATGGAATTAAACATTATAACCAGCATTGAAAATCTAAGTGAAGAAATAGGGTGAGTGGCCCACGATTAAAAATATTAGAGAACGTGTCTCTTTTACGCCTGCCTTTCTTGGTGCTTTTCCGCTTTCCCTCCTCTCTGTTTCTTTCAGTGTTTTGCTTTTTAAGGAGGGAACTACTTTTCACTTTGTCCAGGATGAGCTCCAGGCTGTCCTTCCACCAGCCTTTGCTTTACTTGCTGGGCTGAGCCTGACGAGCAGTGACTATGATGCATGTATTCTTCCTGGAGCAGGACCGGGGCCGCTCGCGCTGGTGGGGAAGCACACCAGCCTCCTGCGGGCAGCTGTCACCACGTACCAACCCCGTTGGGAAGCCCTGTGTGTCTGGGGCCTGGGAGGGGATGAGACCTTCCTTCAGGGGCAAGAGCAGCTTTGTTAAGGCTGGTTTCCTTCCTGCTGGCCAAAAGGAATGTCAAAGCCAGGTCTTTATCTTACAGTGTATAAGAGACTCCCTTCTTGGGACTTCCCTTGGGCTTAGTGGTTAAGAATCTGCCTGCCAACGCAGGGGACATGGGTTCAATCCCTGGTCCGGGAAGATCCCACATGCCACAGAGCAACTAAGACCGTGCGCCACAACTACTGAGCCTGCGCTCTAGAGCCCATGAGCCACAACTGCTGAGCCTGTGCACCACAACTACTGAAGCCCACACACCTAGAGTCTGTGCTCCGCAACAAGAGAAGCCCCCGCAATGAGAAGCCTGCACCCTGCAATGAAGAGTAGCCCCCGCTCGCCACACTAGAGAAAAGCCTGTGTGCAGCAACGAAGACCCAACGCAGCCAAAAATAAATAAATAAATAAAATTTAAAAAAAGAAAAAAAGTCCCTTCTTAAAAAGGGGATGAAGACTTACAAATAAACTTGGGACCCTTTTAACATGGGAAGCACATAATGTGTACGCACACCCTCTCATTCCTGTCTTGCTTTTCAAAGACTTTGAGAAAGAAGTGAGTCACTAATTGAAAATTGTTTTGACTCCTTTCTAGGTGAGTTTGATGGTGGTTTTATGGCCACTGAATATTAAGTGCTGATGTTCGGCCAATGTATTAGACACTAGTTTGTTGTTTTTTTTTTTTTTGCGGTATGCGGGCCTCTCACTGTTGTGGCCTCTCCCGCTGCGGAGCACAGGCTCCGGACGCGCAGGCTCAGCGGCCATGGCTCACGGGCCCAGCCGCTCCGCGGCATGTGGGATCTTCCCGGACCGGGGCACGAACCCGCGTCCCCTGCATCGGCAGGCGGACTCTCAACCACTGCGCCACCAGGGAAGCCCCCATGATTCTTTTAAGTCCAAAGATTATTTATTGTAGAGTCCAGCTTCACTGAGACTGTTTCTTCATCTGTAAAGTGGGGATGATGGCAACCCTCTGATAACACTTTTATCAGGATTAAGTGTGATGATGCACGTAGGTTAGGACAGTGTCTGGGAAGTAGTATTACTCAGGGAACCTCAGGTGTCTTCCTATTCATGACAAAATACTTTAAATATAATGTCTGTATTATCTAGCTCTGTACCCTCCAGTGTGATAGCTGTGAGCCACAAGTGACTATTTAAATTTAAATGAGAATTTCAGTTCCTCAGTCGCATTCGTCACGTCTTTAGTGTCCAGTGGCCACGTGTTGCTGGTGGCTCCCATGCTGGACCATGCAGACGAGGGACATTTCCATCACTGTGGTCCACTGCCTGTGTGGTGATGGTTAAAATGTTGGCCATCTGTGCCTCCTTGTATAGAAACGCATTTCCCAGGCCCTTTTCCGATATGTATTTTACTTGGAAAACCCTTTTGTTTGATAGGGAAATTGTGAATCTTTGTTTTAAAGACAGCTCTCCCGGAAGACAGAAGGATGGCTTGGCTTAAGGAGAGAGGCCAACAGGGCCCGACAGTGGAGTAGCTGCTCAGTCAGGGAACGTGACCCCCCGCCTCCCCCCCCGTCTCCCCCAGTCCTGGAGTCCCAGAGTCCATGGTCTACTGTCTGCTCTGGCACTGGCCTGGACTCAGCCTCTGTTTGGGTCTGAGCTTCACTGCATTTTTTTTTTTCTCTTTTTGGGGTACGCGGGCCTCTCACTGTTGTGGCCTCTCCCGTTGCGGAGCACAGGCTCCGGATGCGCAGGCTCAGCAGCCATGGCTCACGGGCCCAGCCGCTCCGCGGCATGTGGGATCTTCCCAGACCGGGGCACGAACCCATGTCTCCTGCATCGGCAGGTGGACCCTCAACCACTGCGCCACCAGGGAAGCCCTGAACTTCACTGCATTTTGCTGGACAACTGCAGTGAAGAGGCATTAACAACCTCCTAGCGTCGCTGAGAGCTCCTCCGCGGTCTGCCTTATCCTCTCTGGGTCAGCTGGCCCTTCAGCCGCCTGCTCCTGAGACTGTGCGGTGTGACCCAGCTTCTTACACGCGCACAATTCCAGGACATTCACTGGAATTGCACTGAGTGCCTGCCCCCCGACGGCTGCTGTCCTGGAGCTCCTACGGGGACCGTGACCCGAGGCCTCCCCTGCAGGTGTCTGGCCGCCGTCGCACCACCTGCTGTGAGGAAGTGTGATCAGACCCCAGGGCCTGAGTCCCTGGTTCCTGCAGGCCAGGCTGGTTCTCCGGGCAGTTGGGGTCCCGCCCCTGGGCAGCACCACCATGCCCCAGCTGGGGCTCCCCTGCCCTCTGGACTCCCGGCATCCTCCCCCCTTGCTCTGCTCACAGTGTGAGGCCCTGCATAGCCTCGGGATGGGGTGGTCACCAGACAGACCAAGTAAATAGAGGTGGAGCTTTCATTCCCACCGCCCCCCCCCCACCCCTGTCCCCGACCTCCGGGAAGGGAAGAGAAGCTGGGGATTAATCTCTGTAAGAACTCCTGAACAGTGAACAAACACCTCCAGGTACTGGGAGGGTGGCGCCCTTGGGGAGGGCACGGAAGCCCCTGCACCCTTCCCCATGACTTGCTGACACATGTCTTCTGTCTGGCTGTTTATAATAAACTGGTAAGTAAACTGTTCCGAAGTTCTGTGAGCCATTTTAGCAAATTATCACACCTAAGGAGGGGAGGTGGGAATCCCCAGTTTATAGCTGGTCGTTCAGAAGGTTGGGAGGCATCTGATTGATTCTCGTGGGCACCTGAGGTGGGGGCGACCTTGTGGGACCAGCCCCTTAACCTGTGGGGTCTGACGCTAATTCTGGGTGGCGTCAAAACTCACTTGAATCTCGGGACGCCAAGTTGCTGTCCGAGGAATTGGAGAATGAGTGTTGGTGTGGAAAAACCCCGCACGTTTGGGGTCAGAACTGTTGTGTGGATGGCAGACGTCTCAGTTAATGATACCAAAGGTCCCAGAGCAGAACAAGGCACAGACTCAGAATCAGCACATCAGGTTTGTGCCTCCGTCTGACCCCTGGGTCCGGTGAAACCCTCCTGTTAGAGTCACGGGACCCTGGGGAGATTCACCCCCATGCTTGGCAGCAGAGAGGCTGACCCACAGCAGCTGGATGACTGGTCCGGGCCACACAGCCTGCCCCTGCTCCCAGCCAGCTGCAGTGCCCCTGCTGGCTCACATGCCAACTTCGTGGTGGCAACAAACTCATTTCCCGGCATCCTACATGTAACATAGGAAAGAAACAGGGCACGTGAGTAAGGTCAACAGGGTCAAATGGTGCTCATGTGGCAGTTTGAATTTTAGAAGGTTTTAAATACATTTTACACATGTGTGTATTTATTATTTAATAGCGTCAATAAATTAAGGGATGGCTTCCTGTAAATTCCTTGACACCTTGACCAGTCCAGGAGAACACAATATATGTGGATCTGTCCTCCTTTCTAGATTTGGGGATGCCATTTAACCCCGCATCTTAGGTGACTGTCCGCTTTGTTCCTGTTGGTGCAGGAGGGGTGTTCTCTAAAGCGTCTCATAAAGCTGAAGCCACATCATTTTCCTTCTTGATTTCCAGTCTTGTAAAACAGTGTTCCCTGAAAAGAATATTTTTCTTTTTTTCATTCACAGATTTTTTTAAAAAAATAAATTTATTTTATTTATTTATTTTTGGCTGCGTTGGGTCTTCGTTGATGCACACAGCATTTCTCTAGATGTGGCGAGCGGGGGCTACTCTTTGTTGTGGTGCGCGGGCTCCTCATTGCGGTGACCTCTTTGTTGTGGAGCTCGGGCTCTAGGCATGCGGGCTCAGTAGTTGTGGCACACAGGCTCAGTAGTTGTGGTGCACGGGCTCTAGACCACAGGCTCAGTAGTTGTGGAGCAAGGGCCCAGTTGCTCCGCGGCATGTGGGATCTTCCTGGACCAGGGCTCGAACCCGTGTCCCCTGCATTGGCAGGCGGATTCTTAACCACTGCGCCACCAGGGAAGTCCCCACAGATTTTTTTTGTACATTGTTGTGATCACACTGAATATACAGTTTTTTTTTTCTTTTTTTTTACTTGAAGTGCAGTTGCTTTACAATGTTGTGTTAGTTTCTGGCGTTTAGCAGAGTGATTCAGTTATATATTCTTGTTTAGATTCTTCTCCCTTATAGGTTATTACAAAATATTGAGTGTCATTCCCTGTGCTATACAGTAAGGCCTTGTTGGTTATCTATTTTATATATAGTAGTGTGTATCTGTTAATCCCAAGCTCATTGTCCACCAGAGGTAGAAGTTCCAACCGAGCACCCAGGGAAACAGGCGCAGACGGGCCAGGCTGCGGCATGGGACCAGGGGATGGCTGCGTTCAGCAATCTGCAGGCAGAGGGACCTGTGGGGCTGAAGGTGCGGAGTGGTGGAGGTGGTCCACTTGGCCCTCAGTGAGGATGTAGCTTGAGGAGGCAGAGAGATGGGTGTGAATGTCCATGGCCAGTTTCCTGACACTCACCTGCCACTTTCAACTGACAGATCCTGGCTAGAAGAACCAAACATGATTTTGAGCCAGGTAGAGGAAGTTTGAGGATTTAGCAGAAGAGAAGTTTCTCTTCTTCTGTAGCCGTGAAGGTCAACTAATGACAAAGTTTTGGTGTACCTTGCTATGGACTGTGTCCTCCCCAAATCCACATGTTGAAGCCCCAAACCCCAGTGTGATGGTATTAGGAGGTGGGGTCTTGGGAGGTGATTGGGTTTAGATGGGGTCATGAGGGTGGGGCCCCCATGATGGGATTAGTGCCCTTATAAGAAGAGATACCAGAGAGACCTCTCTCTCCATCTTTTGAGGACACAGCATGAAAGCATCCTTCCACAAGCTAGGAAGCAGCTCTCATCAGAAACCAGATTGCCTGGTGCCTTGATCTAGGGCTTCCCAGCCTCAAGAACTGTGAAAATAGGGGACTTCCCTGGCAGTCCAGTGGTTAAGACTTCGCCTTCCAAGGCAGGGGGTGTGGGTTCAATCCCTGGTCGGGGAGCTAAGATCTCACATGCCTTGTGGCCAAAAGACCAAAACTTAAAATAGAAGCAGTATTGTAACAAATTCAACAAAGACTTTAAAAATGGTCCACATCAAAAAAAAAAAAAAAAAAAAAAGAACTGTGAAAATAAGCATCTCTTGTTTAAGCCACCCAGTCTGTGGAGTGTTGTTACAGCAGCCAGAGCTGACCAAGACCCATCTTATCTGGGAATACTGAGTTCTTCCTGCAGCAGCGCCATCCCAAGAGTCTGACCTGGAATTGGGGGGTGCAGCATGATCTTGCCTCTGGGGCCCTTGTGGAGGAACAGTGACTTGAGACATTCAAGTGACAAGCTTGCCACCCAGGAGTTGAGCTGGAAAGCTCCTTGGGAATAGCAGTTGGCATCAGGTGGCTGAGCTTTTGGCAAGAACGAAACATCTGGGGACCTGCAGGCAGAGCACCAGGCTGGGGACCCAGAGGCCAGGGTCACGGTGCTGCTGACACTCAGTATATTGCGTGACATAGGGCCTCAGGTTCCCCACAGACAAAGGGCAGAAGGAGGGTTTGGGCTTTGTCCATTCACCTCTGTGCCATGAGTCTGTGCAGTCCATCAAGCACCATACTCATTTCATTCTCCAGGCTTTTTTTATGAAGCTGCTGTCTGGGAGCTGGGAGGTGGTACCCTGAGTGCTCAGTGAGCATTTGGTCCCTGCGTGACCTGGAAGCGTTGCCTAATTTTAATGAGCTGACCCAGCATCTGCTTTGAGGAACTTCGTGGTGTGTATCTTTGCCATGTTCACCAGTGGTCATGCTGTGTGGTGGCGGCCGGCGTGAGTACTGCAGATGGGCAAGTGGAGGACACAGGAGATGGATGCTGGGTGCTGGGGGCCCCTCCTGGGGAGGACTGCTGCCCAGCTGCAGGGAGCATCACCGGCTGTAGCCCCTGCAGAAAGAGAGGCCCATGTAAGGGCACATCCCTCTGGGCCCTCTTCCAGTGGTCTGCCTGGCATGATGGTCTGGCCGTTTGGGCCCATCCTGATGATACCGACAGGCTGCACATGCTGCAGGGCTCCCCGCGGGTCCTGGTTCTCCCCTCCTTCCACAGATCTGCATCTCCCACCCGTACCCTGCATGCCAAACTCCACTTCTGCATCTTCCCCAAGGGAAGAATTTATATTGTCATGAAATCTGGGTCTTTCTTGAGGTCCCTTAGCAGCTCTGTCCAGTAGAAATAGAATGTGAGCCACGAGTCCTTAAAAATTCTCAAGTAGCCACATTAAAAAAAAGTAAAAAGGAGCAGGTGGAATTCATTTTACTGAGACATTAACATATTGTGTCTAATCCAGCACATCCAAAGTCCCGTCCTTCCCATCTGCAATATATCGGATTTATTAGGGGGGTAGATATCATCCTTTTTGGTTGTAAGCCTTTGGATTGCGGCGCGTTGTTCACCCATTGGTGCATCTCATTCGGACCAGCCTCATTTCAGGTGCTCGGTAGCTGCGTGTGTCTGGTGGCCTCCCCTGGACAGTTTTGATTTAATCCGGCGTCTTGACCCTCTGCCCAGAGCCTTGGCTGGAATGGACGCTGCCTCTAGCCGAGTGCCTGCGTGGAACTGAGTCCTTTTGTGTTTGGAAGTCATCGGATGCTCTCGTGTCGCTTGCTGGGGTCAATGGTGGCCCAGAGTCCCTGCGGCCCAGAGCACTGCTGTGTGGCCCTGGCCCCAGCCCCGGTCCCGGTTATTTACGTGACCATTCTCTCCGAGCATCCTGAGCGTCCCCCGAGCAGCGAGTGTGTGTCATCACCCTATGATGGCTCGGCTGATTGAGCCATAAACAAAAAGTGCCTTCAACACGGTCTCATCTGCCCCTCCTCTGGGAGGGAGGGCGGGCTGGCCGTTCCTGAAATGTCACCCTCTGTCAGCGCTGCACAAAAGCCTCATGTCTGTGGGCTCTGACCTGATAGATTGCCTTTTGTGCTGATTGAAAAACCCAAGCCGGGCCTGGTGTGAACAGGGCTGTTGCCTAGGCGGGACGGTGTTCACAGAGACCATCCCAGGGGCCGGCTGCGGTGGTGACTCCATCAGGACCGCCCCTGCTGAGAGGCAGGTCACTTGCGTCTGGACTGGGCTCCCAGGGCCCGAGTGTGATGGCAGTGGAGTCTGGAGCTGGGCCTGGGGCCCAGGGACCTGCTTGCGTTACTACTCCAGGGTATCTTTGTGAGAAGCCGGGGACGTGATGGAGACCTTTAAAATGATAGTGAATGTTCCTAACGCCACTGAATTCCGTGGTTAAACATGTGTAGGATGGTGAATTTTATGTTATGTGTATATTTTCACCAGAATTAAAAAAAAATCAGTGCACTATTTAAATATTTGTGTTAAAGCTTGATAGTTTTTCAGTTTTTAGGGTCAAAATTATACATCTCTAGTGTATTCCTGTCTACCTGTCTATCATATAAATCATGCATATTAGGCATCTGTATCTATCTAGATATACAAACCTATATCTTAAAATTGTTTCCTTTTCTTTGATAGTCTAAGTCTTAGAAGAATTGAGGGTTTCATTATCACTGGCTAAAGTTAAAAGGTACCCAGTTTAGTAATCTTGGAAAGAAAATCAGGAAACAAAATGATCGTTTCCTCAACTCTTGTTACAGTGGGTGCCCATTTTCACGGCTTTTTGGCCAAATTACAACTTTTAGGTAAGGGTGCACTGGGGCAGAGTCTGTCCAGCTAGGAGATCAGAAGCGAAAGGTTTCCTCTGCTATGACCAGCCGGCTTCTGTGAGCCGGGCCCCTTTTCTCCTTGTGGGAGGCATCTTGGGAGCCCCTGATGGTCTTACTGTGAGGTCAGACAGGGAGCATTTTGGGGCCATCAGGCTGCTGTCCTGAAGGAGCCCTGGTCAGTACTTGAAGGTTTCCAGGCGATGCCTTTGCTTCCTGGTCAGATGACCTTCATCTCCCTGTGCCCTGTGGTCTCAGACCTTTTCCTTTTACAGGCATCTTCCTCGGGCACAAGAGTCTTCTTGGGACTCAGTACAGCCTTGGGTCAGGCTCCCAGCGGGTGAACCGGCCCGGCCCTTTTGTTGTTGCCATTTTTGTGGTCCTTGCTTTTAGTGATTGAGGGATGTAACACACCCGTAACGAAAAATTAACCATTTAAACATGAACACTTCAGTGGCATTCAGTACATCCTCAATGTTGTGTGACCACCACCTCAGTCTAGTTCCAAAACAGTTGCATTGCCCCAGGAGGGGACCCTGTACCCTTAGCAGTCACTCCCCATCCGCCCCCCTGCCCCCCACCAGGTCCTTGGCAACCACCAGTCGGCTTCTGTCTCTGTGGATTTACCTATTCTGGACATTTCAAAGAAATGGAATTGGACACTGCGGACTTTCATGTCTGCCTTCTTGCGCTCAGATGTTCTTGAGGTCCATCCCTGAGGTACCGTGTCAGCAGTTTTTTTAAAAGCTGGGTAATGGTATTGCTTTGTTGGACTCCAACCACAGTTTGTCCACTCATCGGTTGTCGGACATTTGGGCTGTCTCCACCTTTGGCTGTTGTGAAGGGTGCTGCTGCTAGTACATGTGTGTATATGTATTTACTCAAGTTACTGGTTTTCATTTCTTTGGGAGATGTACTTAGAAACTGCCTTGTTGGGTCATATGGTAATTCTGTTCAACTTTTTGAGGAACCTCTAAACTTTCCCCCATTGTGTTTCTTATTACTGTTGAGAATGTGGAAATGCTGGCCGCTTGCCTGTTTCCTCCTTTTTTTTTTTTTTATCTTTTTTAACTGAGGTAGAGATTTATGTTAGGGAATTGACTTCCATAATTATGGAGGTATAAGCCCAAAATATGAAGGGGACAGTTGATGTTCCATCTCAAGTCTAAAGGCCATCTGTTGGCAGAATTCTTCTTATTTGGAGGATGTCTGTCTTTTTTTCTGAAGGCCTTCAACTGATTGATTGAGGCCCATCCCCACTATAGTGGGCAGTCTGTTCTACTCAGTGTCTACCAATTTAAATGTTTCTCATCCAAAAAGCACCTTCATAGAAATATCCAGAATAATGTCTGATCAGATAGCTGAGCGCTGTGGCTCAGAGAAGGTGACACATAAAATTAACCATCCTAGGGTGCTTCCTTATTTTCTTTCATCTCCCTCTAGGTGGCAGTGACTTCTCTGTAGGTGCTGGGCAGAGGGGGGTTGGCAGGTGTACTTTCCCACTTTCTGGGAGTTCCCTCGAGGAAGCACCAAATGATCCCAAGGGTGCCTTCACTCCTGGAATAAGTGACACTTGCTCTAAAGAAGAGGTTCTGTGTGCCTGAGTTTAGGGCATCCTCAAGTACAGGAATCGTTCCAGAGTCGTTATCTAGGATCAGTTAATTAATTGATGATAGCTATCATTTTGTGTTTACTTTGTTTTCGCTTCTTTGGCCCCTTGTATTTTAACTGTGGCACTTCGATAAATACCCAACAGTGACAGCTCAGCTACAGGGTGGAAGAAAAAAAAAATCAAGTGAGAACCTTTGAATCAGGCTCTGTGTGAGAGGTGCTTTCTCTGCTTCTGAGCAGTGGGTATAAGATGCTCTAGATTTTATCCAGTAATGGTGCAGCCCCACCATGATGATGGGGAATAACAAGTACTAACCGCTGCCCTTGCCTTATGACTTCCCAGCACTTGTGCAGAGCTTGTTACATTATCTGGTCCTTATTATAACTGCGTGAGGTATGGAGTGAGGTTTTCTTATCAAGAAACTGATGCTTATAATGAAATGCTCACCTTCCATCCTAATGGTTCTTTATTTAAAATTTTTTTTTTTTAGTTTTGTGAGCAGGGTTATTTTTATTTCTTTTTAAAAAATTTTTTATTGGAGGATAGTTGATTTACAGTGTTGTGACATTTTCTTCAAGGTATTCTATACATACTTATTGTCTATTTTGTGCCTATGTTCCAGGCATCATTTCATTAAATCAGTGTATATATTTGGAGGAGGGTGGTTATATATCATGATAGTCCTTGTTATCTCTTTTCCCTTCATATATTATTAAGTTTTGAAGAGATTATACGTGTACTTGGCATGCCTTTCTGTAGGTATAAAATAATTGACAAATGAAAAACAAACAAAAAACAAAAAAAAGAAACTGATGCTCAAAGAGATTGGCACTTGGAAGTTATACACTGTGTGTCAAGATGCTGAGTCTTAAAGCTTGTTTTATGACCCCAGATTTATACAGAATTTGATCATAAAGTAGGATGATTGTCTATATTCTGTTTTTAATGGACTGAGTGTGAAACTGATGGAAGCTATTTAAAAGGAAAAAAGAAAACTTAGTGATGTTACTATGGATGTCCTGCAAACACAGAGACATCCTGAAAAATGACAACGGTTGGTGGCAAAGCTTGAAATGTGTAAGAAGAAAACTGTGGAATGTGGTTATTTGAATAGCAAGCAGGAAGGTTTTATTGTTGCGTGTTTACCCAGGGAGATCTTTTTTTTTTGGGGGGGGGTACGCGGGCCTCTCACTGTTGCGGCCTCTCCCGTTGCAGAGCACAGGCTCTGGACGCACAGGCTCAGCAGCCATGGCCACGGGCCTAGCTGCTCCGCGGCATGTGGGATCCTCCCGGACCGGGACACGAACCCGTGTCCCCTGCATCGGCAGGCGGACTCTCAACCACTGCGCCACCAGGGAAGCCCCCAGGGAGATCTTTAAGGCCTTCAAGAAAGAACCTGAGGGATTACAGCAGCCTTTAAGGGATGTGAGCTCTTTGTCCCATCCAAGGAAGATGTTACTGCAGCAGACAGCACACGATTGTGATGGGAGTGATGCTGGAGAAAGGCTTGCGGAGTCAAGAGGGGATGTCGTGGGGGTGCCAGCCCCGTAGGAGAAGAGACATCTGGCCCCCAGATGTGGCCCTGGGGTTCCTGTTTGTGGTTTCAACCCATTCTGGCCCCAGGTTGGGCCTGACCTTGGCAGACCTATGAATATGCTGCCCTTTCCACTCTCAGCTGGGCGGTGCTGCTCCCAGCGGCAGTGTGACAATGTGTGGTGGCAGTTTTGATTATCACACCATGGCCTTTAGTGCCCTAAGGCCAGGACTGCTACTCATTCCCAATGTGCTGGACAGGCCTGCCCTGTGTAGAACTGTCTCGCCCCCAAATGCCAGTGGCGAACCATTGAGAACCACACGGTGTCCCCTTAGAAGTGGCGGCCCCTCATTGCACTGACAGGGCCCTCTGCTGTTGGGTCACCGGGTCGTGCGCATAATCATGGGGTCAGGTTTCAGTGGCAACCTTGAGATCAAAGGGACGCCAAAATTTGGGCTTCTCACATTGAAGAGCAGTACCCTTTTAGAAGGATGTGTAAATGTTTCTCAGCTGTGATTTATAACAAAAGCATGGAGCGGGCTTCAAGGATTCTGCAGCTGGGGTCATGGCCCAGGGGAGCCCAGAATCCGTCAGAACTTGGAAGCCTGGGGCCTCAGCCCATCTCTCCATCACCAGAGTTTGGGGTCAGCGCCCTTGCTCCCAGCTTCCCGGGAATCACAGCGTACTGTGCCGGGTCCTGACGTTCCTTTCTAACACTAATGACCCCGGGCAGCAGCTTTGGCGAGAATTTACAGAACTTTTTTGATGAAATGTGTTTCTGGAATTGGGGAAAATGTTTAAAAGAGCTTTCCATTCATTTAAAACTGTTGGTAGGATTTGGCTCTGAACCTGCTGGGTGCCCCTGTGTTTTAAGGTTGAAATGATTCCCTAGTTAACTGGCCATCTCCAGACCCACATGTGCATTTTCCAGAATAATCCTCATTTCTCCCTGATTCGTAGAGGTGAAAGGCCAAAGCCAAGGTCCTGGGGCAGCTTTTAAAAATTATTTATTTATTTAGCTCTACGCGGGCCTCTCACTGTTGCGTCCTCTCCCATTGCGGAGCACAGGCTCTGGACGCTCAGGCTCAGCGGCCATGGCTCACGGGCCCAGACGCTCCGTGGCATGTGGGATCTTTCCGGACTGGGGCACGAACCCATGTCCCCTGCATCGGCAGGTGGACTCTCAACCACTGCACCACCAGGGAAGCCCCTGGGGCAGCTTTGAAAGGGACAAGTTCAGGCAGGCCACCCTAGACTGGGCATCACTGTTAGAAGACCACAGCCATGGCCATCTTGCCAAAGGAATGTCTTTGGACCTGTGACTTTATCTCAGGCCAGCAGTTGTCTGCCAGGAAAAGGGCAGAGCGGGGTCATGCTGACATCCAGTCTGTGGAAGGAGGGGGGTGGCACCAGCCATCCCGTGGAGGCTCGGGGTGAATGGGAGGTTTGAAGGAGAGGCTTAAAAAGATCCCACAGGGACTTCCAGTGGTTAAAACTGTGTGCTTCCAGTGCTGGGGGCATGGGTTCCATCCCACGTCAGGGAACTAAGAGATCCCACATACCTCACAGTGCGGCCAAAAAAAAAAAGAATCCCACAGAAGTGTGAGTCCATTTTAACTAAATATATTTTTTCCTTCCTAAAAACTAGAAGTTAAAAGCAACAGGTACATTCAGATCTGTCGCACACCAGGTTTTCACCCATTGGCATCCACCATCGTCTTAATTTCTGCTGTGGGGTCAGCTCCTTGTTTTGTGCAGACCCCCAAATAAAGCCAGTCTGGTCGTTTCTGTTTAGTTGGAGCGTATCTTGAGACGGCAGGGGGAGTGGTTAAGAGCTTCGGCCGCTTGCAGCCTGGATTTATGCAAACCAAAACCAGCTGGAGGAATCCTTTAAGCTTGCAGCTGGCACCGAGGGGCGTGTTGAGACAGGTTCTGACTGTGGATTAGATGTGGGCAGGGGCAAGGAAGAGGTGCAGGAGTTTGGCTGATCAGCTAGTCAGGTACAGGTGGGGGAAGCGTGGCTGAAAAGAAACGCCTCCTGGATAAACAGTAGGTGTAAGGACTTTAGTCGACTCAGTATGACTCAACACTATGGTGTGGGTTCACTCATGTGTACGCGCGCACGTGCGCACTCACACACACACACACGAGTTGGGGTGGCTGAGCCCTCAGGCTGCCTGCAGGGGTATATAATCTGGGAGAGACAGGAGCCACTGCACTCACCACTGGCGGACCACCCATGCTTACCTCTTGCAGACTCACTTCGGAAGGGTGTTTTGGGTACAGCAGGATACGCTGGGTGCTGGACTCTGGGTGCTGGACAGTGGGTCAGGGGATGGTGCACACGTGGCGGCTTTCTTGGGCACGTTTCACTGGAGTGTAATTGAGCTTGAGACTTTCCACCAGGAGAACTCGCGCGTGTAACTGGCAACCCTATCAAGACTCAAAAAATTACCAGGGGGCTTCCCTGGTGGCGCAGTGGTTGAGAGTCCGCCTGCCAATGCAGGGGACACGGGTTCGTGCCCCGGTCCGGGAAGATCCCACATGCCGCGGAGTGGCTGCGCCCGTGAGCCATGGCCGCTGGGCCTGTGCGTCCGGAGCCTGTGCTCCGCAACGGGAGAGGCCACAACAGTGAGAGGCCCACGTACCGCAAAAAAAAAAAAAAAAAAAAAATTACCAGGGTGGCGGTTTTCAGTCCCATGCAGACAGACAGTTTCACTGACTCTGTTGTTAGTTCATTCTTTTGCAGGTTAATGATGAACTGCTTGCTAAATCCTTAGTTGAATGGACCAGTCAAAGCCTTGAATTGAATAATTTTTGAACCATTTATAGGGAGGAGGTCTTACCCAAATATAAACATGGCTGCAATAATCGAATCACTTGTATTTCACTTGTCAATAACACAGATACCTCTTATCTCCTCCTTACGTGGAGAGCTTTCTACTAGGGACCAGCAGGTGGAAAAGTAGAAAAGAGTTTCTGATCAAAGGAGGACTGAGTCTTGTCTTTTAAAAAGCAGATGGAGCTACAGACAGCTGGAGAGTGAAAGAAAATTGGAGAAGACACCTTTCTTTGAGTTCTGCATTTTCCCTCTAATAATCGTAGGTGTGACTTGACTTCTGAGCTCAGTGGGAGCCTGACGTAATTGGAAGGATTGGAAAGATACTGTTTCCTTTGTTGCCCAAGAGTCTGTTTTACTGGAGGGGTGCTTGAGGCAGGGGTGGTAGTGAGTGGAGCTGCCACCCTGGAGGTGGGGAGCCAGGGGTAAACACCAAGTCCTGCTGCTCTCCCACAGCCTCCCAGGAACTGAAGCTCCGTCATTTGCTGGGTATTAGGAACTTTCAGTTTACTTGGAGGATTTTGTTCAACCACTGCTCAATGAAAATTGTCACAGGGAAGGGTAGTTCTCAGAATTCGTTATGGATAAAGTACCTTAGAATGAAGGGAAAACTATGGTTCCTTCTCCTTCTTCCAGGACTCTACAATCAACCTCCCACCCACTCCCCCTCTTCTATATTTAAAGTCAGTTCCACCCCTCACCCTGGCGCTTGTCCTCGGTGCTGAGATGGGCAAACCTCTTTAGAACCCCTGACTCACTACTGCTGACACACCTGGTCAGGTGTGGCCTCCAACACTTAACCCCTCCACATAGTAAAATCCTGATTTAAAGTAATACTTGGCTTTTAGTAGAGCTATTAACAGTCTCCCAGAGCCGGTTATTAAGAAGTTATACTCTATTCATTCACACTCCTGAGTTCCTTTTTGGGAAGATTTTTGGATTTCCTTAAGTTCACAGAGAGACACAAGTGATTACTTTTTCTTTTCCTTTTAAATCCTTCTTTACTTGGAGATTATTAGTGTAAATTACAGATAGAGAATGCTGTAAATGTCATGACTAAAATTTATCCCTAGGCTCTGTGACTACAGGTGGGCTCCCTTTATAGAATATACTGGAGATTGTTGTTACGGATGGGACTCCTTAAAGACTCTTCCAGCAGAGGAGGGTCTCAAGTGGCTTGTTTTCCGAGCTTACTTCAGAATTTTAACTGGCCCCTAAGGTTATCAGCAGTTTGGATTTCTGCTGTTCTTCATGCTTGTGCTTACTTATTTGTTTCCATATTGAAATACACCTGTGTTTCCTTTACTTGGAATATACCTGCATTAGTCAGTCAAGACCGCTGTAACAAAAGGGCCATACACTGGGGGGGCTTAAGCAGCAAACAACCATTTCTCAGACTCCTGGAGGCTGAAAGTCCAAGATCAAGGCACCAGCAGATTTGGTGTCGATGAGGGTCTGCTTCCTTGTTCATAGATGGCTGTGTGCTCACTGTGTCCTCATGTGGCAGAAGGGGCCAGGGAGCCTCTGGGGTCCCTTTTATAAGGGCACTAATCCTTTTCATGAGGGCTCCACCCTCATGACCTAATGGCCTCCCAAAGGTCCTGCCTCCAAATACTATCACCTTAGGGGTTAGGTTTCAACATATGAATTTGGGGGGACACAGACATTCAGTCTGTAGTAATAACTCTGCCACAGTTTCCAAGCACTCCTCTCTCCAGGAGTTCTGGAAATGCCCTTCCCTGGTCCTGCTTGGGTCCAGCCCTCAAGAAAGGTTGCCAGGTACCCTTATGCTTTGAGAGATATCTTTCTTTTGGTGTCTGATTTTTGAATTTTCCCTCTACCTGAACTTTTCACATGTAACTCCTGGTTCTTCAACGGGGAAGGAGGGCCTTGCCAGCTACAGGTGTCATTTTCTTTTTGGGATGACTGTCTTTATATTTTAAATTATTCTGGAGTGAAGATGATCAGAGGAAGTGATGGTCATCTTAGGGTTTGTGTCATCACGTATTGCCAGGAGGGAGAAGGAGGGCACAGGTGGGGACGGTCCAGGTAAAGGGACACAGAATTCCAAAGAGTCCAGAGAGAGGAAGAGGCGAGATCCCTTAGGAGAAGGTTTGGGAAGGATTAGGAAGTATCTTTCCTTTTCTGTCACTGTTACCATCTATCCCAGTTTTTACTCAGTGGGAACTTTTTTAAGGTTTGGATTTTAAAAAGTAGTTCTAGTTTTTCTTATTATAAAAACATGAATAGAAAGCAACCATAATTTCTCTCCACAAAGATGAATATCATTAAGCCTTCGGTGCACATCCTTCCTGCTCTGTCCGATGCCACGTCTCCCAGCGGTATGGGTGTTTGCATATACTAATGCTGGGCACGGAGGCCAAGCTGCCTGGCGTCCAGGTTGGGTGTGAAGATGGGCACGAGGTTGGTGGTGGACAAGCACGAGGGATGAGCTGGGAGAGGAGTGTCAGAAAAGCTGAGCCCAGCCAAGAATACAAAAGGATCTCAGAAGAAGGACCTTATCTGTTATTTTGGGAATGAGATGCAAAGAAAGGGACAGGCCCTCTGCAAGGGGCCTCCAGTGGATGCTAGCGTGGCAGAGTGCTCCCCTCCCCGCACGGCCTCCCGGCTCACTGGGAGGCCATGCTGGGACAGTGATCAAGCAGAGGTGGGCTTCCCGAAGGTCACGCCCAGCAAAGCCCCCGATGGCACCCTCAGCCACAGCTGGTCCATCGAATCCAAGGGTAAAGAAACCTGCCCGTCGAATCTGATGGGATCAGAGACATTTTAAAAAATTCCATACACAGCGATAGGAATGAATTGATTCGATGCGATGGAATTGAGCAGGAAATAACGTGACGTCTTGGCGTTGAGTCTGGAACCCGGCAGCCCTTGGTGGGACGTGTCCTAAAGGCCGATGGGTTTGGGTTCAGAGAGTCAGTCGCTCTTTTTCTTAGTGGGATGTGGTCCCCAAAGAGCTAGTGTGCCCCATTTGCTGTGTATGTTTCCCTCAAGTCTGAGATGGGAGTAAATTGAGGCAGCTCCGATTCTGAGAGGTCCAGGCCCAGCTGGACGGGGAGCTATGTCCAGTGGGGTCGGTGAGGTGGCCGGGATCTGTGCCTGTCATCCCCGCCCCAGATGGAGGAGGTGTTTGTCCCCGACAGCTCAGACCGCTGGGACGTGGGCTTTGCTCTGGACACCACGCTTTTGAGGACCAGGAGAAAAACCAGGGCGTATAGAAGGAGCCCAGTGATGACCGAGTTGGGGGACCTTTCCTTTGGACAAGACCCCGACTTGCAGTGTTCTGGGGGGCTGGGCTCCAGAAGAGGCTGCTTCCAGGCTGGCAGTTTTGGAACTAGGACCACGGGGGGATTTGTGGCTGGTGGCACAGACTGGCAGAGGGTGCTCCAGGGGACGTCTCAGGCCCTCCTCCTTGCAGGTGTGATCAGTAATTCCAAGCAGGCCTCCTTGTTCACAGTGGGACATGCCTGGGACGGACTTGACACCAGTAATCGTAGCAGAGTTGAGACCGAGGGAAGCCAGAGCGTCCACTGTGGGCCACACGTGCGTGGAACATGGAGTCTGGCTGAGGTTGTTCAGGGTGGTAGTGGCGGGAAAGCCATGCCCTCTTAGGGTTGAAGCTCCTCTTTTCCTGGAGACAAGAGGAGGCATTGGGAAATAGAAGGCGGGGTAGGTGTAACTGCTCCTTGCAAGGCTCCCATGAATGTCGGGATCCCAGGAATAGACGTTTTGGCTCCACGTAAAGAGAGGGTGTCTGAGCACTGCAGTCAGTGATGATCAGATGGTGGGTGTTGGGACTATGGCCAGGAGAGTGGCCTCGAGAGCCCGCTGAGCTTCTGGAACAAGCCTGAGGTGACGCCATCCTGCTTAAGGCCCTCTTTATCTGGCCATGTTTGAGATGGCGGGAAATGATGGTGGACAAGTTGTGGGTCCGTAGTTCCATACTGATTATTGATGTCAGCCACTCTCAGATTGCAGGGTACATCAGAATTACCTGTGGCGGGCTTCCCTGGTGGCGCAGTGGTTGAGAGTCCGCCTGCCGATGCAGGGGACACGGGTTCGTGCCCCGGTCCGGGAGGATCCCATGTGCCGTGGAGCAGCTGGGCCCGTGAGCCACGGCCGCTGAGCCTGCACGTCCGGAGCCTGTGCTCCGCAACGGGAGAGGCCACGGCGGGGAGAGGCCCGCATACTGCAAAAAAAAAAAAAAAGAATTACCTGTGGCTTTGAGATTTTCAGAAGATGTGTATTCATGTAATGTAAGAGAGCACCACAGCTATGAAAGGAAAAGGATGAACCAATATCTGCATTAATTTATAATATATCATAACTATGTTATGTTAATTAAAATTTTATTTTAATTGTAGGTTCACATGTAATAATTTTTTTTTAAGTGATATAAAGGAAGTGGAGAGTGAGATATTTAAACGGAAACCTGGTGTATTTTTAGTCTCGTGGGCTTTCAGTGTTTGAGCTGACTTGAGGCAAGGTAAGGACTTACGTAGTCTTGAAGACACTGCCCCCTTCTGGTGATTAAGTGCATTCTAATACTGTCTGTTCTTCGTAGCAAAATTAGGTTTTGATTTGTTTTCTATTTAAATAGTATTTTTATTATTAAACATGAAAAAGAAAACTGGAATCAGCAGTGGTCTCTCTCGCCTGTCCTTCTCCTTCATAAACACAGGAGTAGCTTTCTGGTCTCTCTGCTGTTCCAGCTTTTAAAATGATGATATGGTCCTGTCCAGCTTACTTTGTCCTGTCCTTCCTTCATGTGGAGCACGTCTGTGTGCTGGGCACCACGATCGGCATTCCATGAGCAGTCTTGTTATTTTAAAGGACTGGGAATAGGATGTGTAGTTTTCCAGACTTTTTTTTTTTAATGATATCAACACAGTTACAAAGACATTGAAATAATTTTTAAGGAAATTTCACCTCAGCCTATCCAGAGGAGGTGGCTGGAGTCGGGACCCCCCAGTTGGCACTGATGAGGAGGAAGAGGGCTGTCTGTTTGTCTGAGAGCCTGGGAGGTGGGGATGGGCCAGATGGGACAGGTGTGGAGCCCAGAGGGGTCTATTTCACGCCTAAAGAACTAGCTCACATTTCCCCAGAAAAGGGGTCTCAGAGAGTATGGAGGCAGCCTTGCATAAGTGCCCCAGTCAGGGAGTGAAAAGTGAAGCCCAGCATCCAGGGGAAGTGGCTGGAAAACCAAGGATCTGTTGGGGACCCAGCCAGCATGGTTAGGACGCCTTAAAAACAGCTGCTGGGGCCCATCACTGCTTCTTAGAGCTGACCCTTAGGAAAGCAGGCTTCCCGGGGAAGCGTGGCCTCTGGTCAGCCAGAAACAGTGATAGCAACCCCGGGCACCCCGAATCCAACCTAAACACTGAGGTACAGTCTCATAACGTCCGTGTCCCTGAAGTCTAGAATTCACCTTACTTAATTACATACTGGTCCACTCTTGCCGTAATTCGCCTGCTCATATGGTTTCAATTTTGTCAACTAAGTAGAGCGCCTGAAATCATGCTGTTCTTTATAAGTCAGGTGGAGCAAGGCTATACAGATTTGTTAGTGTCCATTATTGAAACATTGAAGCCTGGACTTTTTTAGGACTCATTTTCAGCAGCCACCGGTAGATGGAGGGAGTGAGACATGTAAACAGAGGGGAGTGACCGTCCTGCCACTTCCTGTTGGTGTAAATCCCTTGCTAAACCGAGCTCACTAATAAATCCCCTGCAGATACAGCTGAGGTATTTATAGTTGATGGTTTACATGAAATGAACAAGAACTAGCTGTTGAAAGCAGCATGAAGTGGGGAAGTCTATTTTAGAACATCTCTGTCTTTGGAAAGTAAGAAAAATGTATGCATTAATTTGCCTTACTAAGAGCCATTTAAGAATAAATCAACATAAACTAGCGTGGGTTATTACAACATTATAGAGAACCACAAGGTCAAAATGTTCTCTCTCCAGAAGGAAACAAGGGCATGCTGCTTTGCATACGTCATACACTGCGTGTCAGGCGTTTCTCATGCCTAGCAGGTTATGTTCTTGGATGTGCTTGTGTAAATGCAGTGGTTGCCCTGATAGCTTGCAGTGCTCTCGACAGGAGAGTGATGCCGTGATTCCATGGAAACTACCCAGAAACACAGCCTTTCCTCTCATTTCCACAGCACCTCTGCTGGTCTCGGGGAGGCAAGTGAGGCTGGGAAGACTCTGAGGGCCCTGGCTCTCAGGGGTGCTGTGTCTTGTGGGGCTGTATTTGATGGGACTGTGTAAGTGGATATTGATTGTTAAATCAATTTTGAGAATCAGCAGAATTTTAGATCTCCGGGAAGCCTTGGAGATCAACTCTAACCCTTCCTCCTTATCCACCCCAGCCCTGGAGACCAGAGAACTAATGTTATCTAAGGTCAGTGCTAGGGACAGACTTGTGCTCCCCCCCATGTGGAAGCCCTAATCTCCACTGTGCTGGCCTTTGAGGTGATGGGATTTGTTTCCTTATTAAGAGGAGACACCAGGGCACACCTCAGCCACCCAGCCGGCACCCGTTGGCTCGCTGCTGTTCCCTCTTCCTTTCCTTCTTGTGGGATGGTTATTGTGTCTCCTGGGACCAGAGCCCCGAACCCTGAGCAGTGTCTCAGCTCTGAATCATGCACGACAGCAAAGGAAATATTCCCGTGCTTCACAGCCCACAGCTGGCTCGTGCCGTTTCTTTATGGTTACTTTACAATGTACGCAAAACTAATAGTTTTTACCTTCTTGTACTCATCACTCCTGGATAATCCAACTGTAAGTTCAAAATTTCTAAATCAAATGCAGTGACTGACATGAGAAGGAACCTCTTGATGAATCAGATGGGGTGCTTTTTTGTATGAACATACTTAATATTTTATTTTTTTATTGAGGGATAGTTGACTTAGTTTCAGGTGTACAACATAGTGAATCAACAGATAGATTATACTCCATTTAAAGTTATTATACAATAATGGCTGTATTTTCCTGTGCTGTACAATATATCCTTGTAGCTTATTTATTTTATTACCTAGTAGTCTGTACCTCTTAATCGCCCACTCCTATCCTGCCCCTCTCCCTCCCGCCCCCCATTGGTAACCACCAGTTGGTTCTGTCTATCTGTGAGTCTGTTACAGATGGGGCACTTCTGCTGTAAATCACTCGCCCCCCTGGTGTGACTTTTGCAATCACCGGGGTGGCACAGGTTCCGTGCATTTGCTGTATGGCCCTCCTTAGGCTGGGGGACATCCTGGTTCCCCAGCTACCTCTGTTGGACTCACGGCAGTCTTTAGTTTGTTTTTTTTTTTTGCGGTACGCGGGCCTCTCACTGTTGTGGCCTCTCCCGTTGCGGAGCACAGGCTCCGGACGTGCAGGCTCAGCGGCCATGGCTCATGGTCCCAGCCGCTCCGCGGCCTGTGGGATCTTCCCGGACCGGGGCATGAACCCTTGTCCCCTACAGCGGCAGGCGGACTCTCAACCACTGCGCCACCAGGGAAGCCCCAAAGTCTTTAGTTTTTTAAGATAATTTTTAAATACTTGAATCAAAACGCATAACCCCTGCAAGTTGCCGGGACCAAGCCTGCTGATGACCTTTGGGGAAACCCTGTCCAGGTGCTGTCCAGTGTTGATTTATCAGCCTCCACTCTCTATGCATCACCTGTTAAGGTCCAGCAAGGCATCACGAGGGCATTGCGTTTTAAAGTTATAGGAAATGTGGATTTGGCAGTCAGAGAGGCCTTGCGTGTGAACACTTAGTACCTGACACAGGTGAAACCCTGACTAGTGACGTCAGAAGCCCAGGCAGGATGGTGGGGGCCTTGGGAGGGGGTCACCATGGCAGAGGTGACATTGGAGCCCTCTGCCTCACGTCAGGGAGCAGAGAGCTGTGGAATTGTGGGATGCTTAAGGCAGGCAGGGCTGGTGGTCCAGGGCGAGACTCGTCGGAGGACCCTCAAGTCCCCAGGGAGGCGGGGGGCGGGTTGCTTATGTCTCATTTGTGGGCAGAGAGGTGAGCTGGGGCCCCATTTCCTTCTTAACTTGCTGTGGGCACTGGAGTAATACCTTTATTTAAAAAGCCTGTGAGGGCTTCCCTGGTGGCGCAGTGGTTGAGAGTCCGCCTGCCGATGCAGGGGACAGGAGTTCGTGCCCCTGTCCGGGAAGATCCCACATGCCGCGCAGCGGGTGGGCCCGTGAGCCATGGCCACTGAGCCTGCGCGTCTGGAGCCTGTGCTCCGCAACAGGAGAGGCCACAACAGTGAGAGGCCCGCGTACCGCAAAAAAAAAAAAAAAGCCTGTGAAAAACGAAGTCTTCAGTCACTGATGTAAGTAAGCTCAGGGCTGTGGAGGAGCTCAGCCGCTTTAGGTATTTGGTTGGTGCTGAGAGTGGCCGGTTTCCTTTGGTCAATCCATCCCTGCCTGGTGGTGCACACAGACGAGCCCTTTGTTTTCTTCGCAGCAGGTGAAATGCGTTTCCCCGGAGGCCTTTGGATGGTCTACCAAGTCAGTGTGACATGCTTCCCCTGTTTTTACTCCTGGAGGACTTACTTGAAGCCAGAATGGGAACTGCTGACTGCTCCCAGAGGGCACTCCAATTTACTGCAGCTGGTCCCTTCCTTGGGTGCCGAGAGAGCCTTGCAGGTGTGTATCTTTAGCCACCAGGGGAGTGCGAGCTGGAGTGCGTCACACTGTGTGTGACAGGCTGTGGCTGTGTGTTTTCGTTCTTCCTGCCGCAGTTTTGCCCAGGAGGAATTAGATGACAGAGAAGGTGGAGCTGAGGGTGAGGACGCTGGGGAGGCAGTCTCTGCCTTTTTCCTGGGGCCCGGTACTGGGGGGAGGGCAGGGAAGCGGGCAGTGCAGAGTGAACTGTAGAGGACCTTGGGGGTGTGTGCTGTAATTAATCAGCCAGGCGTGAAGGGTGGTGATTGGTGACGCTTTCTCCACGTGTGGGAAATGACAAGGTCACGTGAGGCTTTATTCCATGGCTACAAAAATAAATTGAAAAAGAAATTCCCCACCAAGTCAGGATGTGCACAAAGTGCTTACTCAGCTTTGGAAAACTGCACATGACTTCAAGGCTTCCGCCACTGCTCACGTGCCCACGGAGCCTTCTGGAAATGGTTCTGAGAGCCCCTTCACCAGTCCTAAACCAGAAACCTGCAAAAAACCAAGCAATCTGATTAAAAAATGGGCAAAGGACTTGAAAAGACTTTTTCCAAAGAAGACATACCAGTGGCCAAGAGGCACATGAAAAGATGCTCAACATCACTGATCATCAGGGAAACCACAATGAGATGTTATCTCCACCTGTTCGAATGGCTTCTTACCAAAATGAGGTTGGAGAGGATGTGGAGAAAAGGGCAGGCTCGTGCTGCACTGTCGGTGGGGGTGAGAATTGGTACAGCAACTACAGAAAACGATATAGAGACTCCTGAAAAAATTACAAATAGAAACATCATGTGACCTGACAATCCCATTTCTGGGCATATATCCAAAGGCAATGAGAACAGTGTCTAGAAGAGATAGCTACAGCCCGACATTCATTGCAGCATTATTCACGAGAGCCGGGACCTGGAAACAACGTAAGTGTCCGTGGGTGGATGAATGGGTAAAGAAGATGTGGTATATACACAATAGACTATATTATTCAGCCATAAAAAGAAGGAAATCCTGCCTTTTGTGAAAACATGGATGAACCTTGAGGGCATTGTGCTAATTGAAATAAACCAAAGACAAATACTGTGTGGTCTCACTTACATGTGGAATCAAAAAAAGGCAAACTCGTGGAAACAGAACGGACTGGTGGTTGCCAGGGGCGGGATGGGGAGATGTTGGTGAAAGGGTACAGACTGCTAGTGATTAGCTGAGTAAGTTCTGGGGTCTAATGTGTGGTATGGTGACTTAACAGTACTGTATTACGTGCTTGAAAGTTGTTGAGAGTGGATCTTAAATGTTCCCACTGCACAAAAAAGGTAATTATGTGATGGGGGGTGTTAACACCTCCTGTGGTAATGGTTTCACAATATATATGTGTATCAAATCACCCTGTTGTAAACACTAAACTTACTATGTTATCTGTCAATTATATCTCAATAAAGCTGGGCAGAAAAAGAAACTAGAGGGCCTCTTGCAAGCATCACTCTCATGGGATCCTTTTTGGACGTCACTTGTTCCACGTGGCCACCCACTGGCTGGGCAGGCTTGGCGCAGACCGGTGAGGGGCTTTTCCCCCCAGATGAGAATGGTCTGCTCGGCTCTCTAGGATATTCCGGGGGGTGGGGGTGGGGGCAGTCAGTGCCTGGATCCAGGACACGGAAGCAGCAGAGGTCACGATGGGGCACGGACATGAGGAATTCAGTCTGTGTAACTGATTCAGGCCAGTTCCTGTTTCTAGCAGAGGTTTGAAAATTCTTCCAGACTTTAAGGACGAATAGGCACAAATTGCAGCCACAGTAAACCTCAGGTTGCCAACTTCAGAGGCATATAAATAGCCTTCAGGGAGCCCCCCTCACCCGCCTTTGTAGTCATTTAGGTATTTATTCAGCAAATAAAGGTTCAAGTCCTTTGTTTCGTATCAGAAAGCCACGAGAATGGAAACACTCTGTAACTCATTTGGCAGCAAAGCCAGACTTGGTGACCTAACGTGAGGCGACTCACAGCCTCTCTTTACCCCCGGTTGTGAATACTGACGTCTCCCAGTGCTGGACCATGGGCTGCTCCTAATAGGGAAGGTGCGTTGGCTTCCTCTCCCCCGGGTCTGAAGCTCCCCCTCCCTGGCCCCTTGTCCTGTGTCCCATCTGCAGCCTGGCCCATCTCAGCTGGTGGTCACTTCATTATCCCAGTGAGTTGTTCAGGCCCCAAACCCAGGATAATCCACAATGCCTCTCTTTTTCTCACCATCCCCCGTTTCCGGTCAAGCTGGGACCCCCGGTTGCACCCTGGGCACGGGAGGAGTCCTGCCACTCCCTCACTCCAGGGTTGTCACACTGCCCATGCGCTGGTCCCCTCGCTTTTGCCCCTCCTGCGGGGGGCCGTTCCCAAGAGCTTCTAGGTGATTGTTAAAACCCAAGTCGGTCATGTTACTGCAGAGCTTTGCACTTGCAGTGGCCCTTTGCCAAGTCCCAGGAGCCAGTCCGTCCTGCGCCTGCTCTTAAGCTAAGAATGGTTTTGATGGTTATAAAGTGCTTGGGGGGGAATCAAAAGGTAAATACTTTGCGACCTGTGAAAGGCCTATGAAATTGACATTTCCGCGTCTAACTCCCAGCCACACCAGTTTGCTTACACACCTTCCGCGGCTGCCTTCAGATGTCGGCAAAGTTGAGTCCTCGAGACACAGACCTTTGTGACACCCTCGATAGTCTCCTGGCCCGAAAAACCTAAACTGTTTACTCTCCGGTGCCTGGCAGGAGAGGTTTGCCAGCCCTGCTCCGGCCTCCGCTCTTCCCCGACCTCCTGGCTCCCTCGGCTCCAGCCAGGCCACCCTCTTCCTCCCATGCGCTGACCTCAGGGCTGTGGCCATGCCTCTGCCGGGAGGGCCCTTCCTTGTGGGTTTTTCACTTCAAGCCCTTCAAGCCCTTGCTGAGACCTCAGCCTCCCAGCGGTTCAGCGCTGGGCTTCCCTCCTGCCCGCAGCCCCTCCTCTTCTGTTGTCCTGCACGGTCACTGTCCGGTGCTCTCGTCATGCTTGTTTCTCGTGTGTCCCACCGCCACTGGACTCGAGTTCCCGACGACTGGGGTCTTTGTCTCTGTGGGCCCGAACACTAAGATCAGAAAGGAGTCGTTGTAGTGTTCGGTCCGTATTGGTTGAAAGACTTGATGTAGAATAAATATTACCAATTTTGGTGCTCCGGGGGAGGTATGTAAGTTTTTGTTAGATACCTCTTCTCCTGTGTATAAAAAAACATGTTGGTCTTCCCTGGTGGCGCAGTGGTTGAGAGTCCGCCTGCCGATGCAGGGGACACGGGTTCGTGCCCCGGTCCAGGAGGATCCCACATGCCGCGGAGCGGCTGGGCCCGTGAGCCATGGCTGCTGAGCCTGTGCGTCCGGAGCCTGTGCTCCGCAACGGGAGAGGCCACAGCAGTGAGAGGCCCGCGTACCGCAAAAAAAACAAAGCAAAACATGTTAGGCTCTGTGAGTATGAAACTTTCAGCAATTTCTTTTTTTTTTAAGCAGAAGTAAAAAATATCTGTCTTACCACGTGTGTGAAGTATTTTCCCTTATCTGCAAAGCCCTGCTTGTAAATGTTTTGGAGATGAAATATTTTGTGGGGAAATATTTCACTAGAAATCTCAATAGTTAGTGACTTAGTTTACTTTTATCCCACTGCATCAGAAAGGGGCACATCGAGCGGGTTTCCCACTGTAGGTCAGAGATGGCTTTGTGTAGCCCCACACATGTCTGCACACACGCTCTGGCCCTCCCGTGTCCTGGCACTCAGGAGGTGAAGGCCCTTTGTCAGTGCTCATTCCCCATGTTGAATTTTCTGTTGCTTTTGGAAAGCTTACTATGAATAGATCCCTTACCTCAGAATTTAAATGAAGAAAATTGTTGCATAACAGGGGGATCTTGTTAAGAGCTCTCTGGCCATGCAATTCATTTGTTCATTTTGTTTTTCTTTTAAGATAAATACGATCATTGCCCTCAGAATTGAGGCAACCTCCAGCTATAACTTGGCATCAGGAATAGAATTAAAAACATGTTTTTAGTTCACATTTATCATTCCTTCTCCAACGGGCACATATAAAGGGAATATTGCTTGTCACTTTACACTTTATGCCATCATTTTTTTGGTTTCAGCTTGCACATGCATATTTCTTTTCTGGCCAATAATATTCAATAATAGTCATAATAAAAGTGAGTAAGTGAGGCTAACATTGAGTGCTTTCTGTGTTCTGTGCTGTGCATTTCATGTCCATCATCTTCATTAATATCATTACTGTTATCCTCATTTTACCGACGGGCAAAGTCCCAGGGCTGTACAGCTAATACCTGATGGTATTTGCCACTTGCGATCTAATTCTAGCGTCTGGTTGGAAACTTTTTATGCTTATCACTTAGCACTACATCTTTGGCATCATAATTGTTTTTATCACTGTTAGTTATTTTCTCTTTGCTGTGTTGCCAAGTGCAGTGTGGATGTGTAACAGGTGAAATACTAGAAATGAAGACACCCTAAGGGAAGACATAAGAAAGGCAGCATTTAAGAAATGTAAGCACATTTACAAAAATTAAAAATTTTTAGACTTATCCTGCATCAGAAATTGGGAGCCTCCGAAGATGCTGCTTTCTAAAAATTGCCGGCTGTGCCCAGTCAGCACATTTTTGTTGTGTAACATTTCTTCTCAACCAGCAATTAGTCAATGACTCTATAGCGTTGCAGCCACAGACCTGAGGAGTGCACAGGAAGCCACACCCACTGTCCACGGCCTTGTGTTACCATGGTAACGGCCACCTCCCCGACCTCCTGAAGCTTCAGTCTGGTGGTTTATGGAGCTCCACCAAAACACTGCAGGCACGAAGAGGTACTTGCCTGCTGGAACTCCGATTTTTTTTCTTCCCGCTTTTAAGGATTTTCTAGACTTCCTCTGATAAGCATGCATTTTATAATGAAAACAGTAAAGCAGCTATGCTTGTATGTCTGCACAGAGAAGTCGTCTTTGGACACTAGTAAATATTGATCATTGATTACCAAGATCGGGTGTTTTCCAGGCCTCTCGTAGGTGTGAAGCGCCAGTCACTTACTTGGCGTCTGTCACGCTTGGCATTAACTGTCCAGATGTGTGTGCAGCTGCCCCACGAATGGCCTTTTTCAACCTCTTGGTGAATCTGCTGCAGGGGGCAGGCGAGAGAGAACTGTGTTCTCTGTCACAGTCCGAGCTAGATTGCTGATAACTGATGTGTCAGTTTATTTATTTATTAAAAAGAAAAATTTTTTTTGACCGCACCCCACTCAGTATGCGGGACCTTAGTTCCCCAAACAGGGATCGAACCCCTGCCCCCTGCAGTAGGAGTGCGGAGCCTTAACCATTGGACCACCAGGGAAGTCCACCGATGTGTCAGTTTTTAATGAAAGCAAAACTGGTTTGCACAAGATGAACGTAATTCACCCTTGGGCCATCCATCCTCTAGTGGATTTGGGGAGGGGTGGTAAGACAGCATGACTGATGGGAAGATAGCTCTCCGCAATTCAGAGACCAAGTCCTGCTTCGACTAAACCGTCAGCAGGGCTTGTGTTCTGAATCTCCAGTATCACACCCATAATGAGCCTTTTCCTGGAAAAGATAATGGGGCATCACGGCGAATCTTGCATATGGCCGAAGGAATCACAAACCAATTCTAGGAGAATAAAGGCAGAAGCACTTACTGATGCCATGGAGTTTCAAAGCAAGCAGCAGCATTTCTTATAAATTATCATTGTTTATAAACCCATTTCACACACATTGTCTCATTTGCCCAGCGAGGCAGGGAGGTGGAAAGGTTAGGGTATTTAGTTCTTGTTTACATCCTCTGGATGGGAAAACAAGGTCAGGTGGATAAGGGACTTTTCCCAGGTTCCCAAGTAACAGAGTTGGGACCAAAGTGAGTTCCCATGTCTCTAAGGCCAGAGCCATCTCTCCCCGACCCCAGGCTGTCCCCAAACCATGCAGGGGAGGATCCTAGGTGGGAAACGGGAGGTTTTATAGAAGGACCAAAGCGTGGTTTATGCTAATGAAATCCAGCTAATTATTTGGAAATTTAGCTACTGTTAAATGGAATTGTATTGGTCTCCCTTCAGTGCTCTCTACAGGAATAAGAGGACACATGGAGCCCAGGGCAGGAGGAAGGCATTCTGGGCCTTGGGGGGACTGGCTGGCAGCCCGCAAGCCTGGCTTTTCCCTATTGGGCGGATCGAGTGTGACTCGGGGCCCCTCTCTTAGCCTTTGCTTTGCCTGTCACCTGAAGGGGCTGGAACCTGAACCTTGTGAGGCCCCCTTCCCACTGCAGGGGATGGACTGGCATCTCCCTGGAGGCCTGTGGAGCTGCAGCTCCGGTCATCTTCCTGGTGACGGGGTGGCAGAGAGGAGGCTGCTGGCTGCTGGAGGCTTGGATTTCCAGCCCTGACACTGTGGTGGGAACATTCTTTGAGGTTTTGTGAGTGTTTTAGAATTTTTAAAAGAGAGATAATATCTAGATGTTGGGTTCCACCAAAACAAATATTGTTCTTTTGAAAATATGTTAGACAAAAAAATGCAGCCAGATCTGTTGAGCCCGACTTAGAAACGCATCGGCGAGTGCCCGCTGTGTCCCAGCCGCAGGGCAGCCGATGACTTGTGGGCCCTGTACTTTGCAGGATGCCCCGTTTAGAGGGTGGGCGGGGGGAGTGGAGGTTTAGTCTCCTGAGTGAAGACTGTGGAGCTCTTAGTTTTACTTGCTGGGATTTTTGGCTTCACAGCTGACTTCCCTGGAACAGCCCCTCGTTGAGTCTCGGGGTTACTCCTCTGCCTGGTCCCCGTCGTGGTCCCTTCTTATTCTCACAGAGAAGGAGCTCTGGCCCACAGCACTGCAGACTGCTGGAATCAGAGCTGGCTGGCTGTCTTCTGTAAAATTCCAAGGCGTGTGTTTTTTTCCCCCTTGTAATCTGGCTCTGGAAAGAGCCCTGCTGGTCAGAGTTCCCAGCTGAGAGGCCTTGGCAAGGATCTTGTGGGGTGTGGTCCTTGGAAGGTGGAGCCGTCTCAGGCCAGGGCACTGGGGATGCTCAGAGTGGGGGGCGGCCAGGCCCTGGGCCCCCTGGAGGCAGCAGGTGGTAATAATAATAGTAATAAAGATGGAATAATAGAAATAAAAGAGCAAACTTAAGAGACCATAGAAAAGGGAAGCAGTGGTTAAGTCCTGCATAGAAATAATTTTGCACAGAGCTTTGTCATTTTGAAGGATGCTTATTACCAAGGGCTTTGTGGTTTCCTTTCCTCCTGTTTTTGGTCTTATTTTTGGTGGTTTTCTGTCTTGCTTTGTGGGGAGAGTTTGCGGCCAGGTGCTGTGATGCAGCTCTCTGAGCACTTTTTCTTGGGCCCTGATTTTAATAAGACAAGCTGTGGGAACATAGGAGAGAAAAAGAAAAGGGTGGAGTTGGAGTGACCAGTGGTGCTTGGGAGAAAGCAGTGGAGTTGTGTCCCCAGTGGGAGAAGGGAACCTAGAGGTGTTGGGGGTGGGGGAATGAAGACAGCGGGGGAGGGAGCGCTGGGGAGGGAGCCCGAAGCCCAAGGGGGCTGGCTGGGATAACGTTATTTGAGATTTAGAGAAATCAGAATAAATAGAGGCTAGGGGCTGGTAAGGGCGGTGGAGGAAAAGCGCGTGGGAGGGGTGTCGGTAGGCTGGGGCTGGGCTGTGCGGTGGTACCACGCAGCCTCAGCTGAGCTTCTGGCAGCCCAGGGCTGCTTCCCGCTCTCACCCCGGATCTGCGTGTGCGCCGAGGCCAGCCAGAGGGGCTTCTGTGCATCTGGTCCCTCGGGGTCCCAGGCTGATGGAGTGGTTCACGTTTGGAACATTCCTGGTTCTGTGCTGGGGAAGAGAGCTCTGGCGGAGGGTCTCGCCTTTGCAGTTAGATGCTCAGAAGTTGCACAGGTCACTTTTGCTCCCAGCTCACTGGCCAGGATTGGTAGGTGGTCCCACAACTGCAAGGGGGCTGGGAAGTGCCTTGGGAGGGGTGGAAGTGTTTGCTGCAGCAGGGTTGGAGGTGCGGCTCCAGGCTTCTTGCCTCAAAGGTGGGTAAGTGGAGACCCGCCGGCTGGTTGCTCGAGGTCCAGTCATTGGGCTGGGACAGGAGGTGACTGGCTGACCACCTTAGGATAACTGAGCATCTCCTTCCTGCGGACCAGTGTGAGCACTGTTAACAGGAGGGTGAGTGCTTTTGAACCGTGAATCTAGGGCTTTCTATGCATGCAGACTCTTGTGGCGACGTGGACCATCAGCTCTTCAGGTTTGTCGCGGTGCTGACCTCAGCAAGAGGAAGGGTTTCAGCTTGAAGCCGGCTGTCAGTATCACACCCCACTGTTACCTGACACTGCTTGAGAGTCAGGAGGCCTGTCTTCCTCCGACATGATATTCTTCCAGATTTTGAAAACCAGTCATGGACATGCTTTGCCTGCGTGCTGAGAGCGCCTTCCTTTTTGTTTGCCAGGAGCTGCACACCTGGGTGATAACACCGTGTAGATAACTGGGGTGCTCAGCCCTCAAATACGGACTCAGGTGTAATCAGAGAATACCTCTCTTGTGTGTCTTTGAACAGGAGTCCGAGTCTGTTGGGTTGGGTCTCCTCGTTGATAAGCAGGAGATTGAGCCAGTTGTAAAGAACAGCTGTGTATGTCCATTACAGGTAGAGTAAAAAGTACAGTCTTGAGGGGCTTCCCTGGTGGCGCTGATGCAGGGGAGGCGGGTTCGTGCCCCAGTCCGGGAAGATCCCACATGCCGTGGAGCGACTGGGCCCGTGAGCCATGGCCGCTGAGCCTGTGCGTCCGGAGCCTGTGCTCCGCAACGGGAGAGGCCACAACAGGGAGAGGCCCGCGTACCGCAAAAAAAAAAAAAAAAAATACAGTCTTGAGTTTCTGCTAAAATTTAGGTTTGCCGTAAAGGTCTTCATTTCTTTAAAGAGCATTCATCAATTGTAAATATGGTCAGAATTTTATACCTTTGTAGGAGTTTCCACATAAATATGTTTACATTTCAGACAAAGAAGTGCTTCCATCTTCTGTCCCAGTTTCAGACCACGTGGTCACTGGGTACGTCGTTCTGGGACTGAAACCACATCTTAGGCCACTGGTCAGGGACCCAGGCACAGCATGACTCCTTTCTGGAACGTCCTCTGTCAATGGTGATGTTGATAATTATGTAAAATTATTCTGGTCTGCAGCCTGCGGTCTCACTGGAGAACAATCAGACATGCTTTATTTTCTAATTGTAATCATAATTCGAGCGCTGTTTCAGGATTTTGTTTTCCCAATTGCTTATTGTTTGAGACTTTCCCTTTTCTCAGTGAAGCCTGTAGTCTGCTGCTTGAGTGCCTGTGGGGCGGATTTGTTGCTGGCAGGGAGGGCTATACAGATTTAATCCCGGCATTTATTTCCTCTCATCTGGTGAGGCTTCAGAGCGCTTGTTAATTGATTGCACCCTTCACTTGCCGCGAGCTGGTGCCTCTGGACAGAGCCTGTTTAAAGCGAGGCCCAGATGCACCTTCGCTGCATATAACTCACGGGCATAATCAAAGGGCCATAGCTGCAGGAAATAATTCCAGCCAGCCGGGGCTCCTGCCCTCAGTAATGAGGTCTCAGGGGCAATGCCATGAGTGCCCAGACCCCTCCAGATGATTTATGGATTGGTCTTTGCCTTTGTGCTTATTCAGACTGACAAATAACACACTTAATAGCCGGTCGTACTCAGGTGCCGAGGGAAAGGAGCAAGGCCTCGTGTGGGTTTCGCTCTGACCCTTGAGAACCTACGAATCCACGAAGTTAGTGTAAGAAGGGTCATGTTCAGGTGGGACAGAGATCGGGCGCCTCAGCAGCGCATCCAGGGTTGTTGGGGGTGTGGTGGCCGTTCTCTGTGCGATGACCAGAGAGCCAGGCTGGGTGATTCTCCCCCAGGTATGCCTGTGGCCGCCCGTCCTGCAGGCCAGTGCTGTGCTCTTGTGGGCGTGGATGCCAGCCTCCCGAGATTCTAGCTTCTGCCTCCATGCGAGACTCTTAGCTTGGGTTGTCTTGGTGCCCTTTCGTCTCTCGGGTGTCCTGCTCTCTCCTGGTGGCTGGGGGCGTTCTTACTGATGGGCAGGTCCATGGACACTCTGTTGCCCAAGGGGAGCAAATAAATATAAGTTATACTGGAATAATTTTACATTTAATACTCTTCACATGAAATTTTGAGGCAGATGGCCTTAGGGATATAAGTACCTTAATTTGGCAACTTACTTTACAATAAAACAGGTTCTGTCTTGTCATCTAAACTGGTTTACTTGTAATGCATGTGTCAGAAGCCCTGTCCCCCAAACCTTTCAGCTTCTGTTAGTGACAAGTATTACATCTATTTGAATAGAAACCGTGGATTCAGGAACTAAGAGAACACTCTACTCCCTTGAAAAAGATAAAGGTTAGGGAGAGAATTTTTAGCTCCACACTGTTCTTACCCGTGGGTGTTCCCTTTGGCAGGGGAAAAAAGCTGCTAGAAATTGTAAGGAAGAGGAAAAAAGGGGAAACTATATCACAGGTAAATAGAACCACTTTATTGCTTTTTACTCCAGGTGATCTGATAAATTAAAGGAAGCCTTTAAAATAAACTGGTAATTATTTAAAAATATTCCTTTGTGAGCGTGCCTAATTGGTGCAGCCCTCCCTGTAGAACCTGCCACTCCACCTACAGTTCCTAGCAGAGGCTGTAATTAACTGCGAATTAGCATATTGCAACGCAGCGTGGGCCACGGGGCGTCCTCACCCATCTGCTGCATAGGGAACGGGGGTGACACCTGGCCAGCAGTGGCCTGGAAGACTTCTCTGTCATTTCAGAATGTAGGGATGTGTCAGAATCTTTGGTATGATTTTCTTCTTACAATTAAAAATATATGTATATATATTTAATATATGCACACACATACACGGACACACATGTATGTTCTGCTAAATGATCACGAAAGCCCCTAAATTTTCTGCATTCGTGTCTGTCCATTTTATTCATTCGTCAAATATTTATTGAGCATCTGTGAGTGTGCTTGGCCTCCTGTTGGTGCTGGTGAGCCAAGGCAAGCAAGGTCTTTGGCCTCTGGCACTTGGAGCCTAGAAGGGAAGGCGAGGTTGGCCAGGGTCACTCCCATAACCATACAGTTCAGTGAGGTCAGTGCTGCTCGGAGAGGGGGGCAGTGCTGGGGCACACAGGCCAGCAGCGGGGTCAGAGGAGGGCCTCTGAGGAGGGCGGTGACCCAGCTTAATGAGCTGCCGCTCCTCTTCAGTCTCAGTGGGGACGGGAGTGCACTTCTTTCAGGAGGAGGGAGACAGCGTGTGCAAAGGCCCTGTGCGGGAGGGACGTATTTGAGGAATACGTGGAAGAAGGCTCCTGTGGCTCAGTGGTGAGGGAATGCAGGATGCGTGGGGCAGGGTTAGGGGGTTGTTCTTTATAAAGGCCTGGGAAGTCGTCAGAGGTTTCTGGTGTAAAATCTTTGGCAGTTTCACTTACATTGGGAGCACTGAGGGTCCCTAGCAATGTCCTCCCCAGACCCCACCCTCCACCCCCCTGCAACCTGGTGTGGGGTGTGGGATGTGCCAGGCAGAGGGCCAGACACCAGTGGCCACGTGGTTTGGGAAGAGGCTGGAGCAGCTCCCGCGGTACGTATGTACTGTGAGGACTTTGTGTGAAATAGAACCAGACGTTGGGTGCTGTCTTTTCCCATTTTCTTTGCCTCTTGGGAATACTGTTAATTGTTTAGCTCAGACATGCTCTCTGCTTGGAGCACGTGCCATATGTGATGTTCTTACAAGGCTTTCAGTTCTTCCAAACACCCGCAGCCAACGGACCTCTGCCTGTGGGTCGTGTGCCCACAGAAGGTTCTATGCCAGCCGAGTGCTTTCTCTGTTGGATCGTTTTTCTGCTCATAAAATGAAAGTGAGGGTAGCTCTTCGGTGAAGAGTGCGAGAGGGTGATGCCCTCTGCTTCCTCATGTGGTCAGAGGTGGGCGTTGTCACCTCCAGGGTCCGGGCCGTGGAGAGCCATGTCCCTGGCTTTGCTTCATCACCCAGAGTCAAGTGACTGGGAGTCAGAGAACCAGACTTCACAGGACATCTGAGCACAGCATCCATCTTTCCACTGTGCCTCATACTCTCCTAACTGGCCCCACTGAGGAGTTTGCCAATATTGTTAAAATTGGAATGATCTAAAATGACCTAAAATTGGAACGATCCCATTCTTCACTCACAGCCCGAGATATTTTTTCAAAGCATTATCTCTCTAGTGTTTCTAGGCAGAGAATTTATTACATTTTGCCTGAATTTATCTGTAAGCCTGGGTCAGATGTAAGTTTGGCATTACTCTCCTCTCCATTGTAGCCTACGTTTTATGCCAAGAGCAAGTATTTTAAGGCAGTGGGGTCAGCTCTCTTCTGGTCTCCTGACTTCACAGTGTAACTATGCATTCTGTCCCTCTTGGGGAGCTGGGTTATTATGAAACTAGGTCAAATTACTGTTTTTCTCTTTTTGCCTATAGCCATTCCAAAGACAGAATCCTTTCCTCCAAAACAAATCTTGAAAGTCATTTATTCTTGGGATGGCCATCAAAGGCAGAAAATAAAAAAAAGAGATTTGCCTTGACAACATCTGAACAACAAGTGAACAACTTCTGAACATCACAAACACTTTAAGCAAATATGAAGGCAAATAAAAAACTGGGAAAATATTCACAATGTATGGCAAAGGATTATCTTCCATATGTAAAGAATATTATAAAACAAAAAGAACAGGAAATTCCCCAACAAAAGAAGCAGACACAGGTTCATAAAAAGAAATGAAGGGGCAAATAATAGTAAACACATTTAGCTTTGTTAATTAAAGAACAATTAAAATGATGAGTTGACTTTTTCACCTAGTTAAGTAGAGTATTGAAAACAAAGACCCCATATTAGCAAAGGTGTATGGAAATCGGGTCCTGCCTTAGTCCGTTCCAGCTGCTGTAACAAACTACCCCGCACTGGGTGGCTTATAAACAAGAGAAATTTATAGCTCATATTTCTGGAGGGTGGAAGTCTGAGATCAGGGTGCCAGCATAGTCAGGTGAAGGCCTTCTAACAGGTCCCTGAATTCTCGCTATATCCTCATGTGGCTGGAGGGGACAGGGTAGCTCTCTGGGATCTCTCTTAAAAGAGCACTAATCCCATTCATGAGGGCTCCACCCTCATGACCAATCACCTTCCAAAGGCCCCACCTCCTGATACCATCACCTTGGTGGGGGGTAGACTTCAACCTATGAATTTCGAGGGGGACTTCAGACCCATAGTATTTCCATTCGACATGAGAGGAAGGAATGTAAATTGGGATAGCCCTTTGGGAAAAAAAATGTGACAAAACGTAATAAAAGCCTTAAAAAGGTATGTGGCCTTTGACCTAGCAATTCCACTCTGCCTAACAACCCTTAACCTTTCTGCCAGTTTGGCCCAGTAAATGAAGCACTCATGTGAGTGTATGGAAAACCTCACAGGTTTATGGCTTCTGGCCGCACTTGGGGTCTCACCCTGCCCAGCTGTGGTCAACTTGACGTCACTGGGTGCCTTGCATGGAGTGGACCTTTAATAAATGTTTTTTCCCTGAAAAAATTTACAAAAATGAATAGTAAAAAAAAAAATTCTGAACATAATAATTAAAAAAAAACACTTTTCAGCATAATAAAAGCTTGGGAAAGATGCCTTTTTTGTTGCATCTTTGAAGTGAGGGGGATATATTGTGTAATTTTTAAATGCCATTATTAACTTCCCTAGAGATGCTTGTAAAATGAACGAATGTGAATCTTTAATTTTTTTTTTTTTTTAACTTCAGATGAGTTAAAAAGTCAAAGTCATGCCAGTTCCCCAGGGATTGGGCAGGGCTCACATTTTATGAATTTGCAGTAAAGAAGGGAAACATTTGCTTTCATTTTTGGCATGCTGCAGTGGCCTTGCCAGGGGACTGTAACTTTATAATTTTAAGGATTAATTGTAATATAGGAAAAAAGCATTCTTGAAACACAGACCAAATATATGTAAAGAGATGAAGAAGAGATATCAAAATAATAATTTTTAAAAACTAGGTTAAAATGTCCAGAGAATTAGACTTTGCTCTCCCCAAAACACAGAAAGTTACTCTTTACGTGCAAACATTTTTGAAAGGCTAGGGTTTAAGAGGAAGGTAGGATAGTGGTTAAAATAATTAAACCCCAAATCAGGGGTGTGGCTTCTGCTGCTACTGCTTTTGATGTTGTGAAGAACGTTTGCTTTTGAGTTATAATCTCTAATCTGGGACCTGGGTAAAGGATTGGGTAGAACCATATTTTACCTTCGAGCTGCTTTTTTTTTAAACTTCCTGAAATCAGATTTGTTTTACTAAGTAAGTGAATACAGTGACTAATTTTAGGCTATGCATAAACTCACTTTTAAATTTAAACACTAAGACAGTGATTTGAGAACCGGAGTCTTTGTGGTGATGTGGGTTGGGAGCAGGGAGACTTAAATGAGTTAAGTAACCAACATTTCATGAAGAATCACCCGAGTGCATGTGACTCGTCTAATTTTGAGAAAATCAGCATTGGGAAGATTCATGTCTCTAAGCACACGTACACCTTTTGTAGGGTTGCAAAATTCAGTTTTTGATGCACGCAGTTTCTATTCCCTTTTTACCATTACTGTGGTTGTGATTTGTAACCCGTTACGTCCATTAGTAACTGACTTTTCTTTCCTTGATTTTTTTTAACACCTTTATTGGAGTATAATTGCTTTACAATGGTGTATTAGTTTCTGCTGTATAACAAAGTGAATCAGCTATACATATACATATATCCCCATATCCCCTCCCTCTTGCGTCTCCCTCCCACCCTCCCTATCCCACCCCTCTAGGTGGGAACAAAGCACCTAGCTGATCTCCCTGTGCTATGTGGCTGCTTCCCACTAGCTATCTATTTTACATTTGGTAGTGTATATATGTCCATGCCGCTTTCTCACTTCGTCCCAGCTTACCCTTCCCCCTCCCCGTGTCCTCAAGTCCATTCTCTATGTCAGCGTCTTTATTCCTGTCCTGCCCCTAGGTTTTTCAGAACCATATATATATATATATATATATATATATACACACACACACACACACACACACACACACACACACACACACACACACACACATATATATTTTTAGATTCCATATATATGTGTTAGCATACAGTATTTGTTTTTCTCTTTCTGACTTACTTCACTCTGTATGAGAGACTCTGGGCCCACCCACCTCACTACAAATAACTCAATTTCATTTCTTTTTATGGCTGAGTAATATTCCGTTGTATATATGTGCCACATCTTCTTTACCCATTCATCTGTCGATGGACACTTAGGTTGCTTCCACATCCTGGCTATTGTAAATAGAGCTTCAGTGAACATTGTGGTACATGACTCCTTTTGAATTATGGTTTTCTTAGGGTACATGCCCAGTAGTGGGATTGCTGGGTCGTATGGTAGTTCTATTTTTAGTTTTTTAAGGAACCTCCATACTGTTCTCCATAGTGGCTGTATCAATTTACATTCCCACCGACAGTGCAAGAGGGTTCCCTTTTCTCCACACCCTCTCCAGCATTTATTGTTTGTAGATTTTTTGATGATGGCCATTCTGACTGGTGTGAGGTGATACCTCATTGCAGTTTTGATTTGCATTTCTCTAATGATTAGTGACGTTGAGCATCCTTTCATGTGTTTGTTGGCAATCTGTGTATCTTCTTTGGAGAAATGTCTATTTACGTCTTCTGCCCATTTTTGGATTGGGTTGTTTGATTTTCTGATACTGAGTTGCTTGTATATTCTAGAGATTAATCCTTTGTCAGTTGCTTCATTTGCAAAAATTTTCTCCCATTCTGAGGGTTATCTTTTCGTCTTTGTTTATGGTTTCTTTTGCTATGCAGAAGCTTTTAAGTTTCACTAGGTCACATTTGTTTATTTTTGTTTTTATTTCCATTTTTCTAGGAGGTGGGTCAAAAAGGATCTTACTGTGATTTATGTCATGGAGTGTTCTGCCTATGTTTTCCTCTAGGAATTTTATAGTGTCTGGCCTTACATTTAGGTCTTTAATTCATTTTGAGTTTATTTTTGTGTATGGTGTTAGGAAGTGTTCTAATTTCATTCTTTTACATGTAGCTGTCCAGTTTTCCCAGCACCACTTATTAAAGAGGCTGGCTTTTCTCCATTGTATAGTCTTGTCTTCTTTATCAAAGATAAGGTGACCATATGTGCATGGGTTTATCTCTGGGCTTTCTATCCTGTTCCACTGATCTATATTTCTGCTTTTGTGCCAGTACCATACTGTCTTGATTACTGTAGCTTTGTAGTATAGTCTGAAGTCAGGGAGCCTGATTCCTCCAGCTCCATTTTTCGTTCTCAAGATTGCTTTGGCTAGTCAGGGTCTTTTGTGTTTCCATACAAATTGTGAAATTTTTTGTTCTAGTTCTGTGAAAAATGCCATTGGTAGTTTGATAGGGATTGCACTGAATCTGTAGATTGCTTTGGGTAGTATAGTCATTTTTACAGTGTTGATTCTTCCAGTCCAAGAACATGGTATATCTCTCCATCTGTTCGTATCATCTTTAATTTCTTTCATCAGTGTCTTATAGTTTTCTGCATACAGGTCTTTTGTCTCCTTAGGTAGGTTTATTCCTAGGTATTTTATTCTTTTTGTTGCAGTGGAAAATGGGAGTGTTTCTTCAATTTCTCTTTCAGATTTTTCATCATTAATGTATAGGAATGCAAGATATTTCTGTGCATTAATCTTGTATCCTGCTACTTTACAAGATTCATTGATTAGCTCTAGTAGTTTTCTGGTGGCATCTTTAGGATTCTCTATGTATAGTATCATGTCATTTGCAAACAGTGACAGCCTTACTTCTTCTTTTCCGATTTGGATTCCTTTTATTTCTTTTTCTTCTCTGATTCTGTGGCTAAAACTTCCAAAACTATGTTGAATAATAGTAGTGAGAGTGGGCAACTTTGTCTTGCTCCTGATCTTAGTGGAAATGGTTTCAGTTTTTCACCATTGAGGACGATGTTGGCTGTGGGTTTGTCATATATGGCCTTTATTATGTTGAGGTAAGTCCTCTCTATGCCTACTTTCTGGAGAGTTTTTATCATAAATGGGTGTTGAATTTTGTCGAAAGCTTTTTGTGCATCTATTGAGATGATCATATGGTTTTTATCCTTCAGTTTGTTAATGTTTATCACATTGATTGATTTGCATATATTGAAGAATCCTTGCATTTCTGGGATAAACCCCACTTGGTCATGGTGTATGATCCTTTAAATGTGCTGTTGGATTCTGTTTGCTAGTATTTTGTTGAGGATTTTTGCATCTATGTTCATCAGTGATATTGGCCTGTAGTTTTCTTTTTTTGTGACACCTTTGTCTGGTTTTGGTATCAGGGTGATGGTGGCCTCGTAGAATGAGTTTGGGAGTGTTCCTACCTCTGCTATATTTTGGAAGAACTTGAGAAGGATAGGTGTTAGGTCTTCTCTAAATGTTTGATAGAATTCACCCGTGAAGCCATCTGGTCCTGGGCTTTTGTTTGTTGGAAGATCTTAAATTACAGTTTCAATTTCAGTGCTTGTGATTGGTCTGTTTATATCTTCTATTTCTTCCTGGTTCAGTCTCAGAAGGTTGTGCTTTTCTAAGAATTTGTCCATTTCTTCCAGGTTGTCCATTTTATTGGCATATAGTTCCTTGTAGTAATCTCTCATGATCCTTTGTATTTCTGCAGTGTCAGTTGTTACTTCTCCTTTTTCATTTCTAATTCTATTGATTTGAGTCTTCTCCCTTTTTTTCTTGATGAGTCTAGCTAATGGTTTATCAGTTTTGTTTATCTTCTCAAAGAACCAGCCTTTAGTTTTATTGACCTTTGCTATCGTTTCCTTCATTTCTTTTTATTTCTGATTTGATCTTTATGATTTCTTTCCTTCTGCTAACTTTGGGGGTTTTTTGTTCTTTTTTCTCTAATTGCTTTAGGTGTATGTTTAGGTTGTTTATTTGAGATGTTTCTTGGGGCAGGATGGCATTGCTATAAACTTCCCTCTTAGAACTGCTTTTGCTGCATCCCATAGGTTTTGGGTCATTGTGTTTTCATTGTCATTCGTTTCTAGGTATTTTTTGATTTCCTCTTTGAAATCATCAGCGATCTTTTGGTTATTTAGTAGTGTATTGTTCAGCCTACATGTGTTTGTATTTTTTACAGATTTTTCCTTATAATTGACATGTAGCCTCATAGCGTTGTGGTTGGAAAAGATACTTGATACAATTTCAATTTTCTTAAATTTAGCAAGGCTTGATTTGTGACCCCAGATATGATCTATCCTGGAGAACGTTCCATGAGCACTTGAGAAGAAAGTGTATTCTGTTGTTTTTGGATGGAATGTCCTATAAATATCAATTAAGTCCATCTTGTTTAATGTGTCATTTAAAGCTTGTGTTTCCTTATTTATTTTCATTTTGGATGATCTGTCCATTGGGGAAAGAGGGGTGTTAAACTCCCCTACTATTATTGTGTTTCTGTCGATTTTCCCTTTTATGGCTGTTAGCATTTGCCTTATGTACTGAGGTGCTCCTGTGTTGGGTGCATAAATATTTGCAATTGTTTTGTCTTCTTCTTGGATTGATCCCGTGATCATTATGTAGACTCCTTCTTTGTCTCTTGTAATAGTCTGTATTTTAAAGTCTATTTTGTCTGATATGGGAATTGCTACTCCAGCTTTCTTTTGATTTCCATTTTCATGGAATATCTTTTTCCATCCCCTCACTTTCAGTCTGTATGTGTCCCTATGTCTGAAGTGGGTCTCTTGTAGACGGCATATATACTGTCTACAGGAGACCCACTTGTAGGGCCTTCTTTTTGCATCCATTCATCCAGTCTGTGTCTTTTGGTTGGAGCATTTAATCCATTTACATTTAAGGTAATTATCGATATGTATGGTCCTATTACCATTTTCTTAATTGTTTTGGGTTTGTTATTGTAGGTCTTTTCCTTCTCTCGTGCTTTCTGCCTAGAGAAGTTCCTTTAGCATTTGTTGTAAAGCTGGTTTGGCGGTGCTGAATTCTCTTAGCTTTTGCTTGTTTGTAAAGGTTTCTCCATCGTATCTAAATGTGATCCTTGCTGGGTAGAGTAATCCTCGTTGTTGGTTTTTCCCTTTCATCACTTTAAATATGTCCTGCCACTCCCTTCTGGCTTGCAGAGTTTCTGCTGAAAGATCAGCTATTAACCTTACGGGGATTCCCTTGTATGTTATTTGTTGCTTTTCCCTTGCTGCTTTCAATATTTTTTCTTTGTATTTAATTTTTGATAGTTTGATTAATATGAGTCTTGGCATGGTTCTCTTTGGATTTATCCTGTATTGGACACTCTGTGCTTCCTGGACTTGATTGACTATTTCCTTTCCCATATTAGGGAAGTTTTCAACTATAATCCACGCAAATATTTTCTCAGTCCCTTTCTTTTTCTATTCTTCTTCTGGGGCCCCTATAATTTGAATGTTGGTCCATTTAATGTTGTCCCAGAGGTCTCCTGAGACTGTCCTCCATTCTTTTTTCTTTATTCTGCTCTGCGGTACTTATTTCAACTATTTTATCTTCCAGCTCACTTATCTGTTCTTCTGCCTCTGTTATTCTACTATTGATTCCTTGTAAAGAATTTTTAATTTCATTTATTGTGTTGTTCATCATTGTTTGTTTGTTTGTTCTTTAGTTCTTCTAGGTCCTTGTTAAACGTTTCTTGTATTTTCTCCATTCTGTTTCCAAGATTTTGGATCATCTTTACTAGCATTACTCTGAATTCTTTTTCAGGTAGACTGAGTATTTCCTCTTCACTTGTTTGGTTTGGTGGGTTTTTTCCTTGCTCCTTCATCTGCTGCGTATTTCTCTCCTCTCATTTTGCTTTTACTGTGTTTGGGGTCTCCTTTTCGCAGGCTGCAGGTTCGTACTTCCCATTGTTTTTGGTGTCTGCCCCCAGTGGCTAGGGTTGGTTCAGTGAGTTGTGTAGCCTAACTGGTGGACAGGACTGGTGCCTGTGTTCTGGTGGATGAGGCTGGGTCTTGTCTTTCTGGTGGGCAGGACTGCATCCGGTGGTGTGTTTTGGGGTGTCTATGACCTTATTATGATTTTAGGCAGCCTCTCTGCTAATGGGTGGGGTTGTGTTCCTGTCTTGCTAGTTGTTTGGCATGGGGTGTCCAGCACTGCAGCTTGTTGGTCGTCGAGTGGAGCTGGGTCTTAGCGTTGAGATGCAGATCTCTGGGAGGACTTTCTCCATTTGATATTACGTGGGGCTGGGAGGTCTCTGGTGGGCCAGTGTCCTGAACTGAGGTCTCCCACGTCAGAGACTCAATGCCTGACACCTGGCCAGAGCACCAAGATGGTGTAAGCCTCATGGCTCGGAAGAAAAGGGAGGAAGAAAAAGATAGAATAAAGAAAGAAAGAAAGTTATTAAAATAAAAAAATAAAAAATAATAAAAAAAGAGAGAGAGAGAAAGCAACCGAACCAAAAAACCAATCCACCAATGATAACAGGTGCTAAAAACTATACTAAAAGAAAAAAAAAAAAAGAACGGACAGACAGAACCGTAGGACAAATGGCAAAAGCAAAGCTATACAGACAAATTCACACAAAGAAGCATACACATACACACTCACAAAAAGAGAAAAAGAAAAAAATATATGTATATATAGATTTAAAAAAAGGAAGAGAGCAACCAAATCAATAAACAAATCTACCAATGATAATAAGCTCTAAATACTAAACTAAGATATACATAAAATCAGAAACAAATGAGTTGCAGAAAGCAAACCCCAAGTCTACAGTTGCTCCCAAAGTCCACCGCCTCAATTTTGGGCTGATTCATTGTCTATTCAGGTATTCCACAGATGCAGGGCACATGACGTTGATTGTGGAGATTTAATCCGCTGCCTCTGAGGCTGCTGGGAGAGACTTCCCTTTCTCTTCTTTATTCTCACAGATCCCGGGGTTCAGCTTTGGATTTGGCCCCGTCTCTGCGTGTAGGTCGCCGGAGGACGTCTGTTCTTCGCTCAGACAGGACGGGGTTAAAGGAGCCGCTGATTCGGGGGCTCTGGCTCACTCAGGCTGGGGGGAGGGAGGGGCATGGAGTGCGGGCCGAGCCTGCGGCGGCAGAGGCCGGCGTGACGTTGCACCAGCACGAGGCGCGCCGTGCGTTCTCCCGGGGAAGTTGTCCCTGGATCCCGGGACCCTGGCAGTGGCGGGCTGCACAGGCTCCCGGGAGCGGAGGTGTGGAGAGTGACCTGTGCTCGCACACAGGCTTCTTGGTGGCGGCAGCAGCGGCCTTAGCGTCTCATGCCCGTCTCTGGAGTCTGCGTTGATGGCCGCGGCTCGTTCCCATCTCTGGAGGTCGTTTAGGCGGCGCTCTGAATCCCCTCTCCTCATGCACCCTGAAACAAGGGTCTCTTGCCTCTTCGGCAGCTCCAGACTTTTCCCGGACTCCCTCCCGGCCAGCCGTGGCGCAGTAACCCCCTGCAGGCTGTGTTCACGCCGCCAACCCCAGTCCAACCCCAGTCCAACCGAAGCCTGAGCCTCAGCTCCCAGCCCCGCCCGCCCCGGCGGGTGAGGAGACAAGCCTCTCGGGCTGGTGGGTGGCGGTCGGCACCGATCCTCTGTGCGGGAATCTCTCCGCCTTGCCCTCCGCACCCCTGTGGCTGCGGTCTCCTCCGCTACTCCGAAGCTTCCCCCCTCCGCCCCCCGCAGTCTCCGCCCACGAAGGGGCTCCTAGTGTGTGGAAACCTTTCCTCCTTCACGGTTCCCTCCCACTGGTGCAGGTCCCGGCCCTATCCTTTTGTCTCTGTTTATTCTTTTTTCTTTTGCCCTACCCAGGTACGTGGGGAGTTTCTTGCCTTTTGGGAGGTCTGAGGTCTTCTGCCAGCATTCAGTGGGTGTTCTGTAGGAGTTCCACATGTAGATGTATTTCTGATGTATCTGTGGGGAGGAAGGTGATCTCCACGTCTCACTCCTCCGACATCTTGAAGGCACCTCCATAACTGTGACTTTTGACTGTGCTCTGCTTGGGACCCAGAGCTCCAAGTTCATGAGATGCTAATAATTTCTCCCTCGTCATTACTGAACCACAGGGGCTGAAAAATTCCAGTACGTTTCTGTGTGTGATTTTCAGGAGCATTTGGCTTTTGTGGGCTCCACACTTACCCTGCCCAGCCAGTGCAATCTGTAATTGGGCACCTGGTTTCTCTTCTTGCCATTTCAGCCCTGATCTGTCTGGTTTAATTGGCTTCCTGCAGTTTGTTTCTCTTCTAGCTTCTCCTTTTCTACAGACCCATTTTACATTAATACAGAAGTTTTCAGACACAATTCAAGCACAAATGAACAAGCTTCGAAGTAGGGATTTACAGACGAACAAGGCCTTATCTTTTTTTCATTAGTAAGATCCATCATGAAGCTTGTATTTAGACAATGGACAATAAAAGCTTAAAATTAGAAGGTTTTTAATTTTAATAGTGTTACTCACTATTATTAGTAAGCTTTTGATAGTAATATTTAAATTTTTATCAAGCTTTGGTTAACTAGCGTATGTAATCTCATCTAATCCTTGCCCGAAAAACAAAAACAAAAAACAACAGAAAATCTGGGAAAGTAAAGCTGGGAGACGGAATAATGGCCCCCAAAGGTGTTTACCTCCTAATCCCTGAATCCTGTGGATATGTGACTCTCCATGGTAAAAGGGCTTTTGCAGGAGTGATTAAATTAAGGTCCAGTCAATGGGAGATTATCTTGGATTATCCAGGTGGACCCAATGTAATTACAAGGGTTTTTGCAAGAGGGGGCAGGAGGGTCAGAGTCACAGAAGAGGTGAAGACGAGGTGAAGACAGATACAGGAGTTGGACCCATGGAGACGTGATCCAAAAACTAAGGGCCATCTCTAGAAGTGGGAAAGGGCAAAGGGCCTCCAGAAAGAGCCCAGCTCTGCCGACACCTTGATTTTGATTTTGGCTGTGAGATACGGAATAGGTATTGTTTTAAGCCACTAAGTTGTGGTGAATTCGTTACAGCGGCAATAAGAAACAAGACACTGAATGTAGGGACTTATTCCTGGGACTTTGCTCACTGTGCCCTTGGCTCACATGTCCACTGCTTTCAGCGCTCCGACACGCGGGTGGTTCCTGCTGCATCGTGCGGAGGGCCCCCGTCTGCCTTGCTGTGCGCTTTGTCCAGGATGTGCAGCCTGCATCTGTGCAGGACTCGGTTTTCCTGAGCCTCGGCATCAGCTGGGCTGGTTGCCTTTGGCTACACGTCTGGAGGAGAACCATGTTGTTTTCACAGTAGTGGCTTATCCCCCGGCGGGCCTTTGCGGCACTTGCCCTTGGCTCCCTGGAGACCTTCCTGGGCACACCTGAAGCCCTCCCGTGCCCCGTGCTGAGATTCCTCACCTTCTGGGTGTGAGCTGCTGGCACCCTGGTCCCTCCTGGGCAGCAGCATCACTTGGTGGGTCACTGCTGCGGCCTTCTAGTTAGCGCTGGAATGTTCCTTCTCATAGCAGCCTGGGGGAGCCCTCAAACCCAAGTCAGACGTGACCCTCTCTGGCCAAAACCTCCCCCTGGCTTTCAAGGCATCTCGCACCCTCGGACCCACCTGCACCCTGGAGGGAGTGGGGAGAGGAATAGAATAGGGGGTCAACTGCAGTGCTCATCAGTTTGCATCCAAGTATATTCTAGGGTTGAGCTCATTTTCCTGTTGATTGCCTGATGTTCTCCAGGCTGCCACAGCTACGAAATTTTTACATAAATGGGCCTTTCCTTTCCTTTGGAACTTTAAATGCAGCTGCAAAAACAGTGCATCCGAATTGATTGACTGTTTTGGGGATTTATCTGTGTTCTGTAGGCTGACCTCTGCTTGTTGATGTGGAATGCTGCGCACAGCACAGAAATCTATGGGCGGCAGCCTACACAGCCAAATTTGCGTTGCTTCATGCCAACTCGGGTAAACATTAGCAAAACATGTTTTGGGAACAGAAAATTAGTTCATTTGGAAATAGCGGGTTATCAGACTTCACTTGTTCTGCACATGGTGGCTTTGAGAGTTGCTGCTTCAAGGTTTCAGGGTGACCTGAGCCGTCCTGGGTCAGGACCTTGTCTCAGTATCTTTCCTGTTCCCTCCCCTGTGCTGGTGCGTCCCCAGCCTTGTGCTCCAGGCCAGCTGCAGGTTCTGTGGTTCTTCCAGCAAGGCTGGGCGTGAGTGACAGGTTAGGGTGCTGGAGGCCCGTGCCGAACATGCACTTCTGGAAGCCTCCCAGTGACACATTTGGGGTGTATTCCTTGACTTTTGGCTCTTCACCCCTCCCCTTACTTTAGCCATTTTTCTCTGAATGAATGACACGCTTCTGCTCTCTGCCACCCCAGGTTATTACTTTCTACCTCAGATTTTTCTTGGGTATTGTAGTGTTTTCAGTTTTTATGAAGCACTTAGTATTTGTAATATGAAAAAAGGTCAGATTTAATAATGTATAGTACCCAAGAGGAATATTTCCGTTTTAAAGATAATTCCAGTGTGAGCTTGCCTCATGGATGAGTTAGATCACACCAATGTGTCCAGAAGTGGGGCCTCAAGGGGAATCTGTCATTGCTAATTACAGAAGAACACGGAACCGTGGCCAGCTGCTCTGGAGCTGGTGGCCAGATACCAGCTCTGCAGCCGCCGTCCCAAGTGACTCTTTGCTGAAAGGAAACTTCATAACGGTTGAAAGAACCTTGTATCCTAATCATTGAAAGTATTAAATGGTTCAAATTCTGAAATCCCCAGGGAAGACCTTGGTGGATGTGGTTATATACCTCCTTGCGTTAAAAATCTAACGTTTGCTTTTTTTATGTGGGGTGTGGTTGTGTGTTTATTTGTGTGTTTGTGAAACAAAACACAGTTGGGAGGCCCACCAGCACCAGCACCACCTCCTTGACTGTGTTGACATGGTTTGTGTCTTCCCATCCACATCTCTTTATTTAATTTTTAAAATATTTTTCGGCTGCGCCACTCGGCTTGTGGGATCTTAGTTCCATGACCAGGGATTGAACCCGGGCCCTTGGCAGTGAAGGCACGGAGTCCTAAGCACTGGACCGCCAGGGAATTCCCATTTACATCTCTTTTGACTGTGACTTGAGCATGTGTCCTTAGTAAGTGGTGTGCTGTGTGTGTAAGAACCCACAGGGTAACACACGCTGAAGGTATCCTTCTGCCGTGTGAATGAAAAAAGTGTTGATACATATCGTTCTGGTTCTTTCATTTTACCTGCTGTAGAATATTCCATTTAGAATTTATTGTTTCATAGTTAAATATTTGCATATTTCTTTAAACTTAAACATTTTTAAATACGAAAAATTTTTTTCTGTGTGTGAGCTGAAAAGTGAGTTGCACGCACGTGTGTGTGTGTGTGTGTGTAAGGCTGAGGGGATTCAGATCCTGCCAGGGGAGTTCAGCCACGGCCTCTCAGCTCGTGGTGGGGGTGAGCGTTTCACGGGAGGGCTCTCCAGACTTGCTGCAGGTGCTGGGTTGGGACTTGAGGTGTGGCTCTCTTTTGCTCCATAACCTTGACACCTGCATCTGTAGCAGTAAACTCTTCCCAGACCTGAACTGCTTCAGGATGCCATACAGAGAATCACATCTCGGGCTCTGAGATGACGCCTCTGTAGCGGCAGTGAGCATGGGGTGAGTTGTGCCATGGCTCCTTGGACAAGGTATGATGCAGGCAAGCCTCGGGCACTGGAGAGCCCAGCTGAGGCAGCGGGAGGGGATCACAGGAGTCTGTGTGGCTGGGGTCAGGGCCGGCTCTATATTCGGGAGAAAGGTGTGTTACCGGTGGGGAGAATGGTGGGTCTGATTGTCTGAAAGGGGGCGATTTTTCTCAGTGGTTTGAATGTTAATTTTGAGCTCTGGCCAAAGGGTGATGAGGATGGGGTCAGAACTAGAAAACATGTCCTGGAATGTTCTTGATTGGGGGAGGAAAGGTGAACTTAGGAAAGGGAGGACATGTTTGCTGGAAAAGAAGGGAGGGGTGACCCGAGTGGGCACTGTGTCCTTGACCCACAGGGGAAGACGGCCAAGGTCCCACTCACTTGCTGGGCGAGTGTCCTCCAGAGCAAGTCTGGTGGGAGGAGAGGGGAGCGTAAGACCCCCGGTGAGTCAGGGGCTCGGACTGCTCTGGGGAAGGTCATTCAGAGCAGATGGAGGAAAGCACCCACTGGGCATTGCCGAGGTGTCACTTCTGAGCCTTTCACTGTAGCGGAGTTGCTTTTGGAGCAGAAGACATGAAGACAGACCATGGCTGTGACCTTGTGCCTGGTGTCCCCCTGGAGGAGCCCGGGGACTGGACAGGGACACCGGGCGGGAAGCCCCCGGGGATGAGGTGGGGCTGGAAAGGAGGAGCTCTTTGCTGGGTTTCTGGGGATGGGCTTGGCAGAAGGGAAGCCTGGAGGTGTGGTCTGGGCAGAGGGGTGGGTGAGCCAGGTACACGTGCCCAGAGGCCTGGAAGAGCGGGGAAGATGGAGATCAGGTGTGCTGGGAAGGTGGGCAGGCCCTGGAGGGCTTCTTCAGTGAGATGTGGCCTCATCAGGCTCCGGGAGCGGGATGAAGGCGGGCCGGTTAGGATGCTGTGGCCATAGCCAGACACTCGAGACCAGGAGAAGAACAGGACAGACACATGGGAGGAGCATCTCCAGGATGGGGACCAAACGTCCAGCGTAGGGACCACCACTGATAACCTGATGTGAACAGACTTCACTGAAGGCAGGAAATGACTATTACTTGGGATTTTTATGAAGCCTTATTAGTCAAAAGTACTTCTGAAGCAGATATTAACCATTTCATCACTGTATATGGAATATTGCATTGTTTTCTATTAGAATAGTCATACATGGATACAGAACTTCAAAGTAGAGCAATGTAGGAAGATTTTCTGCCCAACAAAACACATATTGAAAGGAAAGTTATTGTTTTGAAAATCTGTTACACATCATTGTTAATGTTTTGGTGGAATTTCTGCTAAACGTTTTTCTGTACGTTCTTTTTCATGAGATGTTTGAGATGGGATTTTGGAGCCTTACAGCCTAAGCATCTCCCATGTCGTGTCCTAGCACAGCACATCCGTGTTCTGTGTACACTGTGCCTGTCAGAGAACGAGGTGCATGTCTGGGGGGAGCAGTGGGCTGCATCAGGCTTCAGTTTTCACTGTTAAGTGATTCTGCTTCTTCACGGCATTGATGCTGTCTGACAACCCAGCAGCTCTGGTGGAGGCATCTGTGCTTCATCAGAACATGGCTGCGGTCCCTGCCGTCGCCATGGCAACACTCAGCCCTGCCTCCTCCACGCTTGGTCCTCCTCCTAATTATTTGAACCCAGGCCTGCGTGCTGCCCCAGCTTGCCGCCGGGCCTGCATAATGTATGAACCTGAGTGACAGCCCGCGCGCAGCCCCATCAAAACAAAGAGCCCGCCTCTGAGAGCCAGCAGATTGTGGAGACATGTTGTGAACACATTCCCTGGTAACTGCGCATCGTGTCATCAAACTCGTCTCTGGCCCGTCACGAAATATTTTGACAGGGCCCACCGTCTAGCTCCTTCTTATGCAAATGTGTTGGCAACGCCTGGATCCCAGGGCGACTCCCAAGGGGGAATCCTCAGAGGGGGCGCTGTCGATGTCATCGGGGTTCCTCGCTGAGAAGGCTCTGTTTTTGGTCTAATGTGTAAATAGCCAACTTGATTCTTTTTTTTTTTAAGGAATACATTTGTGTATTTATTTATTTATTTTGGGCTGTGTCGGGCCTTTTGTGGCTGCGTGCGACTTCCTCTAGTTGCGGCGAGCGGGGGCTACTCTTCGTCGCCGTGCGCGGGCTTCTCACCGCGGTGGCTTGTCTTGTTGCGGGCCATGGCTCTAGGCGCACGGGTTTAGTAGTTGTGGCACACGGGCTCTAGAGCGCAGGCTCAGGAGTTATGGCGCACGGGCTTGGTTGCTCCGCGGCACGTGGGATCTTCCCGGACCAGGGCTCGAACCCGCGTCCCCTGCACTGGCAGGCGGATTCTCAACCACTGCGCCACCGGGGAAGCCCCGGCCAACGTGATTCTGACGCTGTTAGATCCTGGAAGGCAATGAAAGGGTGTCCCCAGGACACTTGGAAAGGGTGCTTTAGGAGGGTTGAACTGGAAAAACCACGACGCAGGGAAGGATGACGGGTTGGCCACCTGTGACCAGCCAGGCTCGGGCAGTCGCCAGGGAGGTGCCGGGTAAGGGGGGTGGGGCACGCTGCCCTGGCTGGCCAGGCACCGTTGATCGAGAGGGGCCTTGTGCCCAAGGACCAAACCATGGTGTACCTGCTGCGACTGGCCTGCCTTCCTGCCAGAGTTCCCTGGGCTCACGGACCCCCCCTCCTAAAGGACTTTTCTTGACCATTCTGCTTCTTCCCAGGGTGCACCGTAAGCCTTCCAGAGCCAGCTTCCATGGGCTGGACTTCCGTGTAAGAAGTTAGAGCCCCCGTGTGCCTTGAAAAAGGGGGGTAGTGATATCTATGCGACATGGTTGCCAGTGAAAATTCAATGAGGGATGCGTGGAAAAATGCTTAGAAAGAGCTGTGGCAGGTGGGAAATGCTAATTCAGTGCATCTGGTCGTTGGTACTGGTCCTCCTCTGGCTGCCCAGAATGAAGACCCACGCGGCCCCTCTTGCTGTTGGGGATGGCTACTCCCCTGAGATGCAGCTGGGGGCGTTGTGTGACAGCTTCTGGATGCCCTCCTGACAAGGGCGGGTCCCGTTGCCCCTTCCTCTCTGATCATCCCAAGGAGGAGGGATGACGGCCATGTTGGAATTGGAAGGGGTCCAGGTTTATGGGGCCCCCCCCAGCCGCACCTGGGACCGCCCACCTGGACACCTCATTAATATGCGAGGGGCCTACCCTTCTGTCTGCTTTAAGCCGCTGTTACTGGGGTTTTCAGTCATATGTGGCCACATGATCCTAATTAATACACAAGGTGAGAATGTGTTGTCTGCGAGACCCAAGAGGTTAGCTGCTCCAGCAATTCAGTGTCTCAAGGTGAATTTACAAGCGGTCTTTCTGACTTCAGCGCTCCCCTCCTGAGTAGAGGTCCCAGGAGACTGCCTGGCTGTGGCCGAGTCCCCACAGGCCGCTGCATGGCTGGGCGAATTGTTCCCCTCCGGGGACCCTTTGCTTTGCCATCTCCACGACGATTGCAGCCACGGTACAGGCTGTGGTGAGCTCTCAGATCCGAGATACACCTGGGGCTGTCCGGTGACCATCTGTTGATGGCTGAGTTCTACACGGCTGGTTTTCTGAGCTGAAATCAGCAGGCCTGTGCAGGTCTCGGCTGCGAACAGGAACCTCCGGATGCTTCTGTCTTTCTGGTTCCACCTGGCTTGTCTGGGGATCGAGGCTCTGTCTTCTCTCCTGCTGTTTAGGTGGTCATGTGTCTGCTGCAAAACAGCGCCCACCGCTTTAATCACGAGGCACAATAGCCAGCTGTTGCCTGTTCATCTGCTCAGCCTTCCCTTCGGGGTGCCCGATGGCACGTCACTGGAGGTTTATAACACGTGCTGTCGCTTTGATTTTCCTGTTTGGACAGGCATCATTGTTTTAGAGTAAGGTGCGGGAGTTTAGTTGCTGGAAAACACAGACAGTTGTGTTGGCAGACCTGCCTGGCCCTAACTAATGTGTAGGAGGGTATCTCTGTTTCCTTAAAAATCAGAAGCCCAGGGCTTCCCTGGTGGCGCAGTGGTTGAGAGTCCGCCTGCCGATGCAGGGGACACGGGTTCGTGCCCCGGTCCGGGAAGATCCCACATGCCGCGGAGCGGCTGGGCCCATGAGCCATGGCCACTGAGCCTGCACGTCTGGAGCTTGTGCTCCACAACGGGAGAGGCCACAACAGTGAGAGGCCCGCGTACCACACACACACAAAAAAAGTCAGAAACCCAGTGGGCAGTCTTACCCCTCCCTCTGGGCGGGTTTGGTGGGCTTCTGAGTTCTGCTTTGCTTGAGCCTCTCCCACAAAAGCTGCAGCTGGGTGCCCCGATTTTCTCCAGGCCTTGGACGGGGGACCTGTGCACAGGGGCTGAACACTACTGGGGCTGAAAAAAGCAGCTGCGGCTTTAAGACAAAGCTGGGGCTTTTCACTTGATTTTTCCACAATTGTGTCTTTCTCTTGAACTTCTCCTTGGGGTCCTGGGTGTAACTTACACTGGCACATTGCTAGGTGAAAATTGTGCTTTTGAGAGCTCTGTGTGTAAACAAGGTAGCACTGATGTATGTTTACGTTTCATTTGCACATCCTTAGCAGTCTTCCATGCAAGCAGCAGCAGTGTCTTTGTAATAATTACAGCCCCTGTGTGTGGCACTGTGTAAAACAGCGGAGAGCCCTGGCTTTGGAAGGTCCCCTCGGGCATCCCTCAGACAGGACTCATCCCACCAGAAGATGCTTGTTTACAGCTTCTCACGGGAACTGGAGCCGAGAAACTGGCCATCAGAAAGTTATTTCTTGTGTCAAAACCGAGTCGCTCAAGCCGTGAATTAAACCCGTCTCTAATCAGTTCCACCACTTGTGCTGTGGGCCAGCTGTGTGTCCAAGACACGGAGGACGGTCAAGGAAAGGCTGAGCCTTCCAGGGGCTTCACGGAACCTTCTCTGCTGCATTTGCAGTTGTCAGCCTTCCAGTACCAGCGAGGCTTGATCCTGTGTTTTTGTGGCTGTTTCTTCATCAGATTTCTCCCCGTTCTCACTTTAATTGTGCTGTTGAACCTGAGAACACTGGTTTTTATTTTGGTCAAAATAAAATCTTTTCAGTGTGTTGAAAAGAGCATTGAATTTTCAGAGGGAGGCTCTCTTTTGGCTCGTGGTTGGGGGCACCATACCTTTCGTGGGATGACGAGTGGATGGAGAAGTGGTCCCCTGTCCGCCCCACCCCCTCCCCTGAATCCCTCTGAAGTGTCGACACGGTGGCTGGCTCTATGTTGTCAGGTCTGCGTGGATTTTCTGGGACCTCAAGTCCAGGACCAGCTTCCCCTCAGACAGCGTGAACGTTTCTTCCCTGATGAGGAATCTTGCACGGGCTTCTGCCCCGGGACCTGTGGTCAGGAAGCACCTGTGGTATACGCAGCAGGTGTCCTGAGTTTGAATCCTAACCCTATAGCCTGGCTGCATGGCGGTCGGTAAGGCCTCCAACCTTTCTGAGCCTCCGCTGCCCCCTCTGGAAATGGGAATGAGAAACCCATGCAAGGTCATATGGGGAAGGAGGTGAGCTCCGTTACCATGCTGTGCTCACTGCCAAGCCCCCTGAGATGCAGGTGTTTCTTCCGTTTCCCCCTTTTCTCTGTCTGATAGGTTTTGCCCTTCATCTTTCTGGTATTCAGCTTACTCTGAAAGCTTGGTAGAATCTCTAGGTATGGAAAATGGATTCTTTCACCCATCATTCAGAAACTTCCACTTCCTGAGATTATTTTAAATGGTTTGGCAACAGTGGGTTCAGTCTCTGAGAAATAAGAACACAGAAGCAGGGATGCGCTTTGCTTTCATTTTAGGAAGAATCAGTTAGATGAGTGACTTTTCTAGAGTCAGTGTCAGTGCTATCCGTGAGGCCTTTTCCAGAGCTTTCCCACCCCCATCGCCAAAGCCACGCCCCAGGGAGCAGCATCCCAGGAGGTGTGGGGCGGACAGCATTGTCCTGTGTAGGACTGGTGTTTTCCTTTCAGTGCTTTGAGATCCCATCTTACCGAGAAAAGGGTTCTGGAGAATGCGGGGACCCTGAATTTTCATCCAGCTCAGTTGTCCTTTTCTTCAAGCAAGTTCTTTGGGTCTTTTTACCTTGGGGCGCCTTTCCAGGGCTTTGGCCATGTGCAGTGATACAGCGGGGCATCCTGTGCACTGTGCTTTTTGGGGGTGACCGTTCTAAAGAATAAACACACCCGTGCTGAGTTTCTATGGTTGCTGGACTCAGAGAAGGAACGTGAGGGTCAAGCTCTCCAATATGGGGAATAGTCATGACTTTGCGAAGGGATGCGGGTGTCCAGCCCTCTGGGTCAGTGCTGGCGGTGGAAGAGGCTTTGTCCAGAACCAAGCCTTCCCCTTCCAGAGTCTGGAGCGCCCACCCCTAGATGGCCCGTCCTCTGGGACCCTCCACGCCAGCTTTCCCAGGACCCCACTGGCTTGGAGGTGAGTCAGCCTGACTGAATCCTTGTATCACCACTTGTTAGGGGTTGAATTGTGTCCCCTCCAGAATCCATGTGTTGAAGTACCCCCCTCCCCCCTCCGCCCCGGCGCCTCAGAATATGGTCTTATTTGGAAATGAGATCATTGCAGATGTAATTGGTTACGATGAGGTCATAGTGGGATAGGGTGGGTCCTAATCCAATATGCCTAGTGTCCTTATAAAAAATGGGGAATTGGGAGATGAATGTGTACCATACCCTGGGAAGAGGAAGGCAGAGATCCACAAGCCAAGGAGCACCAGCGACGGCCAGCAAACCCCAGAAACAGGGGAGAGGCCTGGGTCAGGTTCTCCCTCACGGCCTCAGAAGAAACCTTCCCTGCAGATACTTTGTTGGACTTCTAGCCCCCAGGACTGTGCGACCACACATTTCTGTTGCTTAAGGCACCCAACCTAATAGCTTCAACACAGCAGCACTAGGAAACTAAAATACCACCAACTCACTGTGTGATTCAGCACGTGGTGTGGGGCATTTGCTCTTGATCTTGGTTTCTTTATCTGTAAAACGAAGGTAAGACCTGCCTTGTAGGGTCATAAGTTTCCCAGCATCTCACGGGATCTCAAACTGTAATTATCTTTGGGAGGAACGTGGCGACAGACCCTCCAGGCCAGAGAGCAGTGCGTTTCAGCCCTTTCCAGAAGGAAGAGGAAGTGCCATGGATGGGCAGCCAGGATGCTGGTTGGTGTGTCACAGACCAGCTCCACGGCCTGGGTGCCGAGCCCCCTGCGTCACTGGGCTACAGTGTTCTTGGCTGTAAAATAGGAAGTTAGACCTGATGATGTTGTTTGGCCCCAAGATGTTGTGACCGTGAAAGGCGAGCGTGGCACTGTCACGGCGGCAGCTCTGGGAGTGGGAGCCCCTGGAGGCGCCATGTCTTCGTCTTACCCCGTGCACTGCACGTGAGGTGTCTCGTAACATTTGACTCACAGAGTGAAGAAAGCTGGAGTGTGTTCCACGACAAAGTTGTGAATGGTCAAATTAAAGATAAACATCAAAATGATGTGGGGAAATGTCATTAAGTTAAAAACTGTTACAAAATAGTAGGTTGAATACTATCTCAGTTTTGTAAAACAAAAAAGTATATATTTTTTTGATTTAAAAAAATCTATATAATATGCCCAGATAAATGACCAGAAAGAAAAACACCATGGTGTTAATGGTAGCTGTCTGTGAGTGGGGAGATTCCGAGTCATTGGCTTTGCTTTCCAGGATTGGGGGAACATAAGGCTGTGGTCATGTGTGTCCTGGAGAGAGAGATTGCTCTGGCTTCCCTGTGGCGTATGGGCTGGGAAAGCAGGGACTGGAAGAGGGGAGTCCAGTGGGGAAGCTGGAAGAATCCAGGAGAGGGGTGGTGTGGACCTACGACCGGGACTTTCACCTTCGGCCGTACTGACGCCTTGAGCGGGGGCCGTCCTGTGCATTGTGGGATGGGCAGCAGCCTCCCTGGGCCCTCCACCCGTTAGAGGCCAGTGGCCCCCCTTTCCAGCTGTGACAACCAGAACCGTCTCCAGACAGGCCTAAGCAGACTCTCCTTGTGGAGGAAACTGCCCGCTGAGAACCTCTGGCCCAGAGATGGCGGTGGGGACGGAGGGAAGGGGGAGAGTCAGGAGAGACCCCAGAGGAGCCTGACCAGGACTTGATGCTTGACTGGATTTGGCAGAGGCAAGGCTGAGGGTGGGTGTGGGGCTTGGGGGCTCGGGGGCTTGGGTGGATCACGGTGGCTCTCAGCTTGGGGGAGGGACGGGATGAGTTCCGTGGTGGCCACGCCGTTGGTGCGTGTGAAGCTTCTATGGAACAGTTGAGTGGGCTTGTAGGAAAGGCTGCAGGGCCAACGACCCTCAAACTCTGATCTGAGCAGGGCGCATCCATCTGAAGGTCATCCAGAGGTGGAGAGCAGGCCACGGGGGCGGATGAACTCATCCAGGGTGACTGTGTGGCCTGGGGGAGAAGCCTGGGGAATCCCAGGGTTTCCGGGGTGGGCAGAAGAGGAGGAGGCTGAGAGGCCAGTTTATTTCTCCAGCCGGAGCTGTTGCTCAGCAGCTGCTGGGGGGTGAGGGGGAAGCTCAGGACAGATGCAGAAACATCAGGGATGACCTCAGGGGGGCGGGGCTTCCCCCGGTATCCTCTCCATACTCCCCCGGCCTCTACTGGCGGGGCCGTCTGCTGTGTTTCTGGGCACACAGGAGGTGCATTTTGTTTGCGGAAGGATATGGCAGGGAGCTGTGGCTTGCTGCACCTTCGTCTGTCAAACCAAAAGCAGCGTGTTCCACCCCGTGTGTCTGTGCCATCCAGTTCTGCTTCTCAGAGCTGTGAAAAACACTTTAAGGGCCAGTGAAACTGTTCTGGAACTTCCTTTTAGGATTATTTTTGAGGTCTTAAGGGACCCAGGGGTTGATAGTGTCGTCAGGAATAGACAGTTTCCCTTTGGGGAAATTGGCATCTTTCTAGTTGTGATTTGTCCGTCACAGGGTTCAGAGATCCACAGTTGCTCAAAAAGACTTCTACTTTTCCTTGATGTGAGCATCTCCACTGGGTTTTTGGTGTCCCCTTGGGAGGTGGTTGTCAGCGCCCAGGGCAGCCTAATTCACAGGCACTTAACCCCTTCCCTCCTGAGGGGCACTCACAGCATCATTCACTGCAGAGATCATCCCCCGACCCGGAGGTGATTGGGTGTGGAGAGCCTCGTCAGTCAGGGACTGGATTCCCAGGTGGACAGCGACATAGTGCTCTGAGAGCCAAAGATGCTGTAACATTTCCTGCCTCTGTTTAAGATTCAAGCTGGCCCATCTCCCAGGATTCTGGCTGGTTTATCATGCAGTTAAAAATGATCCCTAGTGGCCATTTTGGCCCCAGACCAGGAGGGAAGGTGCTGTCCCTCCCCTCAAGAGATCAAGGGTCAAGAGAGGCCAGCCTGACACAGGGCAGAAGCATTATCTTCCAGAAAAAGAATGAACTGTGCATTACCTCCCAAATCACGTGTTCCCATCTCAGAACTCAGAAGCAAAGAAATCCTAAAACTCCAAAGAACCATTTCCCCCGCTGGTAGACAGACAGGCTCAGCTTAATGAGAGACCAGTACAGAGTTGCATTTCCTGGTTGTTTCCTGACACTTCTGGTCCATAAACAGCTAAGGTCTGTAATTAAACTGTCTGATTGGGAATGCATGCAGCAGAAGCCATGAATGGGACAGGCCAGCATCTTTAACTCATTGGTGTGTTCTCTTACCTGCCACCATTTTTACTCCCCTGTCATCTTTTAAGAATGTCTTGGGGGCAAATTCTAAAGAACAGTGGCGGGCAAACCCTTTGAACGGCACCTTGGGAAGCCTGCCTGACCGGGCAGGGAGGCACGTCTGTTCTTTCCCCTTGAAGGAGAGCTGTCAGATGTTTGGTGGACTGGAAAAATGGGAGAGAAGAATCCTGATCTGTTGAGCTAGATTGAGGTGGGTTAGGAATAGGCTATACTTCTGAGTGTTTTCTTGCCCCAGAACGATGTCTCCAACTCGGCCTTTTTGTAATGACCAGCCTGACGCCTGAGCTGACAATGGGCCCCCCCGGAAAAAAATCAGGTTATGATTGGAGGGTATTTCCCATCAATCATGCAAATCGTGTCCTTGCTCACCAGCCAGTTACACATGTGCAGACCTACACAATCCCAGAAATAATGTATAATGGGAGTTTTGAACTTTAAAAAAATACTCTTTAATCTTACAGATACAGTTCAGGCAAATACAACTCTACAGAAATATGTGAATGTCCCCAGAATGTGGAATTCTTTTTTTTTTAAATAGGTCTTGGTTGTGTTTTAGGGAAACTTGTAATTAGAAAAGAAATGCCTTTTGTGTTGTGTGCATGTCGAAGGCCTGCCTGTGCATTCCAAGGCTGCGATTCAAGCGGCACTTTGGTAAATGTCAAGGAGTTGGAGCCGCGGAGCTGGCCGCACCCTGTTCCTCTGGGCACCACAGGGCGCCGTGGGTTCCTTTCTTGCCCACGTGGCTGCCGGCTGGTCTTGCTCAAAACCTGCTACTTTGTCTCCGTCCAGAGCGTTGCTTCTCTCCCCCGACTTTCAGTGACATTGTCTCTAAATGTAAAGAACACGCAAGCGATGTTACTGCTATGTGATGTTACTGCACTGTAGGAGATAATCATTCAAAGAACAATTGCCCCAGTCTGATGTCACCAACCCAACAGGTGACCTGTGTTCATTTTCCCATGTCCTCCTCCATCCTTGTTCTTCTGTGTGCAGAGAAGACCTTAGGATAACGCTGCGTAGAAATGGTCACCAGCTTTTCTACAGTGCTGCTCGGCCTTTACCGTTAACCTTTCGACAGTGGCACAAGATTCTCTCAAACGTGCCTTCATCTGTCTGTCTATGTATCTGTTTGTCTTGATCCCTTTTCAGTGAGCATTAGGTTGTTTGCTATTGATCAGCTATTTCTTCCGTCATCTCCTTGCACCCTGAGTCTCTGCTCAGCCTGAAGTCCCCACGTGGCTTCCTGGGGCTGAGGTGACACGTGGTCCTGTGGTTTTCCGATAATTCCCAGGGGGTCGCCCCAAAGGGTCCCCATCCTCAGTTTGTGTGCCCTTCACCCGCTCAGCTCAGCCTTCCTCCTACCAAGGGTTCATCTCCTAAGTCCCACTGGCTCGTTGCATGTACAATGGGATTGATGCTTAAGTGTGCATTTCTTTCATCACTGAGGTCTGGGGCGTTCAGTGGGGAGCATTTCCGAAGAAACGTGAGGCTGGAGCCTTCTGTACGCTTCCCCACCCCCCAACCTTCCTGGGCCCTCGGGCTATGGCCGCAGGCATTGATGGCCTGGACCAGAGGTGGCAAGGGGCCTTCTGCACTTCTCTGCAGGGACGGTCCCCGCAGGGCCCCTCCCTGCTCCCTCCCTGTGTCCTAACAGCTGTCCAAAGACAGACCCACCCGCGAAGGCGGTAGGCTGGGAGGTGAGGTGAAGCGGGCCTCCGGCCACAGGCTCCTTTGGGCTCAGGAAGTCACGTGGTGGCAGAAGGTTCTGTTAACGAGGAAGTGCAGGCTAATTCTTGCTTTTAGATGGAGAAAAAGTGACTTGGGATCCGTTTTCGCAGCAGATTGCCTCAGGAGGATTGGGAAAGACACAGAGTTGGACTGGACCATAGCAACAGCCATCTTGCCGCCCTGCTGGGGAGGGGGAGGCCGGGGAATACATGCTTTCTTGGAAGGGCTTTCCCCTTTCATGACCTTTAACGTTTCTTCTAATTGTGTTTGTCAGGGGGGAGTGATCGTAGTGAACGGGGGAGTGGAAGGAACTGGAAACCCTCTCTGTGTGACACAGATGGATGTCTCCTTGTTCAGCGTTGCCCAGTAAGACCCACAGCATCTCCTCTGGGGAGCCCTTAGCAATTTACCTTATCCATCTGCGGGGCCCTGGAGATCACATTATCTTGCGTATTGGTCTGAGCACAATTCTGTTTCCTTTTCTTTGGATAGGAAGCCAGCAGTTGACAAGTTCGCTGTTGAAACATAACTCAGAAATAGACTCTGTCAAGAACGACTCGTTCCCGCCCCGCCCCAATCATGCCGTCTCTTTATGGGGTCCCCAGTATCTGAGCCAGCACGTGCATTTGGGTCTTGCACATCCTGGGATCTTCCTCGGAGAGAAACGGATGATCTAATCAAAGGAAGCAGGTGACAGAGCCCCGTGGTGTGTGTTGCCCTTGTCTGGTGCCCCCGTGGTGGAGGAGGCCTGTGACCAGTGGGAAGGGGGCTCCCAGAGCCACAAAGCGGGGTGCCAGATTTCAGGGCAGCCTTCCCGTTCTGGAAACGGGCAGCTTTCTGACCATGCAAAGTCAGCCTTGCAGACGTCTTGGGATTCTCCGTGCTGTTTCCGCTGCAGGTGGTCGAGAAGCCCTGGATGGCCTCCTTGGAAGCAGGATGGGAGGCTGGGAGAAGAAAGTCTGGAAGAGCAGTCAGATTTCTTCCTCATTAGATAATCTGGAGGAGGAGCCGGAGGGGAGCACAGCCCGATGGCAGCGCCTCCTCTCTCCGTCCCGTCACTGTCACATGGCGTGTTCACCGCGCGTGTGTGTGTGTGTGTGTGTGTGTGTGTGTGTGTGTGTGTGTGTGTGTGTGTGTGTGTGTGTGTGTGTGTGTGTGTGTGTGTGTGTGTGTGTGTGTGTGTGTGTGTGTCCGTCCCTGGGGACTCCCTGGGAGCGTTCTTGTTGATGTTTCTCTCTTGTACTTGCTGGTGCTCACACAGGCGTTTCCAGGGAGTCGACCCCGTGAAACCACAGGGGAGGCCCCCCTTTTTTTTGTTTTGGCTGCATTGGGTCTTCGTTGCTGCACGTGGGCTTCCTCTACTTGCGGCAAGCGGGGGCTACTCTTCGTTGCGGTGCGCGGGCTCCTCACTGTGGTGGCTTCTCCTGTTGCGGAGCACGGGCTCTAGGCGCGTGGGCTTCAGTAGTTGTGGCATGCAGGCTCAGTAGTTGTGGCTCACAGGCTCTAGGCACACGGGCTTCAGTAGTTGTGGCACGCGGGCTCAGTAGTTGTGGCTCGCGGGCTCTAGAGTGCAGGCTCAGTATTTGTAGCGCATGGGCTTAGTTGCTCCGCAGCATGTGGGATCTTCCCAGACCAGGGCTCGAACCCGTGTCCCCTGCATTGGCAGGCGGATTCTTAACCACTGCGCCACCAGGGAAGTCCGAGGCCCCGTTTATCTGAGAGTAGCTCGTCCTTATTCTCTGCCCTGGGATAAACAGTTCACTTGCAGACTCTTAACCCCCTGGGCGGGAGATCAACAATAGCCTCTCCATGTGGAGGGAATCATTCAAAAGTCCACACTGAATAAGCACGAGGCAAAGCGGAGTCAGGCACTCAGACCAGGAGACAATCTCTGAGAAGTTGGCTAAACAGGCTCTGGGATTTGAGACATGACCGAAATACAGCACAGTGGACTGTGGCCGTGAGGCCCGCTGGCTGGAGTCCTGTCCCCTGGTACGCCATGAGCTCTTGATGGAGAGCCCAGTGCTTGATGTGCTGACTTGTACACAGAAATAGTTCTGGTAGTGCATCAGCTTTGCTCTCTTTTAAGAATGGCTTTTGTAGAACACATTTAAGTGTAAAGGGGGCAACACCATCCAGATTGGGGGCTCCTGATCTTAGACCTGTGTACTGCCCTAGGGCAAGAAAGTAGCATTAAAGCAGAAAAATAATTAACTGTACATAAAAGAAAAGGTGGGCTGGAGTTGCTCAGGAAGGTAGATGTAGCCAGCGTGAAGGAGGTCAGGGGAGCAAGGTCATCCTCGTTTTGGAAAGTTGACTCGGGGGTCTGTGTCCTGACAGTGAAGAGTGCCCAGTGACACAGAGGGTGGCTTTCTGTTTGCTTTTTAAGATGCTAGTTAAATGTTAGGTCACAACTGCACGCAGATGAGTTTATCATCTTGACAATTGATCACGGGTCTACCCTTAGCGTATTTCAGTGATTTGCTGAGCAGGAGGGAGAAAAATGTTTACCTGAGGGCACCTGAGTAACCTGAATATTTCAGATCAGACAGAGGCCTGTGAACTTTATCGAGGTTTTCAGTTGAGGAATCACTTGTAGTGGCCTACGAAAGGAATCCTGATGTTAACCTGGTAGAATTTGGGGGAGGGAAAGATTGGGAGTTTGGGGTTAGCAGATGCAAACTAGTATATATAGCATAGATAAAAACGAAGGCCTACTGTATAGCACAGGGAACTATATTCAATATCCTGTGATAAACCATAATGGAAAAGAATATTAAAAAGGAATGTGTATATATGTATAACTGAATCACTTTACAGCAGAAATTAACAGAACACTGTAAATAAACTCTATTTCAATAAAGTTTTTTAAAAAATGGTAGAATTTGACGTCTGGAATGAACTTCCATGGAAGTTTCAGTCTCATCATCACTTTATGGTCCAGGCTCATGGCTGACCAGTTCAGGGGGGCCCAGGTGGGACCTGGGAGTTCCCCCTCCTTGTCTGCATCATGGACCACACAGCCACTGCTTCCCCATCAGTTTGGATTAGAGCAGATGGTTGCCATTCAGAAAAATTAAATCCTTTAGTTAATGCAGCCTCCCCATCCCCACCCCCAAACACAACCATACAAGAAGGTCAAGAGTACTGGGGTGACTGAGATTAGCACAAGTGCCTTCTTCTCTTGAACCTCACCCCCCTTTATTCTTAGAAAGCCCTGCACGGTTGTGGTCCTGTGTTGAGAAGCTTTGGCCATGGGTGGTGTGTCCATCCGGGGGGCACAGTGCCACTTCCATCTCTTCTTTCTGTCTTCCCGCAACTGCCTGGTCGCCCCCAGCCTCCTGCGCCTCTGCCTCCTGTGCCCCCCAGGGCAGTGAGCTTTGGTTTCTTTTTTGACCTTCAGCCCGTAGGTTGAGGGTGGGTCGTGAAATTGTGACGACGCACTGGCCCTGCATCTGGGCCTCTGATGGGCCACGGACGGGCCAGCTCCATCCCACTTCATATGGAGAACTGTGTAATGAGAACCCATGAGGAGTCTGCAGGCGACAATGTCAAACTTGCCTCAGTTAAAGTGCCTGAAGTCAGAGGTTCCAGGAGGTCAGCAGCAAGGGTACCCCGCCTGCGTGGTTCTCTCCCTGGAGAGAGGGTTTCCGTGTCCGCGGTGCATCCAGACACAGCCTGAAAAACCGTTCCTCCTCTTCAGGGTGATGCCATGTTGTAGTTGCTATTGCCATAAAGTTAACGCCATATGAAGACAGGACCAGAGGCCACCGCAGAACCGCAGCTGTGGGGCTCGGTTCCCAGGATGTGAGAAGCAGGGCACCCCTCCCGCACCCCGCGCTACAGCCATAGTGGGGAAGGATGGGTTGGTCCAGGCAGCTCCCCGCAGAACGCCCTCCGTCCCTCCTACTGTTTCCCGACCTCTGAAATCAGGAGCAAGCGTTTTGGAATCAGATTGAACTGGGTTCAGATTTCTGCGCCTTCCCTTCCTGCACACTGCTTGCTGTGTGACTGATTCCCCTCCAAGTCTCTAGCCCTTTATTTAGAAAAAGGAGAGGGATAATGGTATCCACCTCCAGAAGTTGATGGGGGCAGTGATCAGATCTAAAATGCGCACGCCCAGGTGCCCGTGGTGCTTTGAGCGCCTGCACGTTAACTTTCATCAGGGTTATCGTTGGTCCAACCGTGGTCACCCTGCTGGTGCTGTCAGGACAGTGGCTCCTCTGACTGGATCTTGGAGGACTCAGAACAGTGTGACTTCGTGAGGGTCCCAGAGGAGGGTGGTTAGACATTTCCAGAAAGCTCATTTAAAAACAGTTGACATGCACTGGAATTTAGTTGTGTTGCTGTTTAGGGATGGGCAGGGGGCTCCCTGGAGGAGGCGGGCCCCAGGAGGGAGGTGGGTGTGGTCACTGGGCAGAGAGCTCCAGGACCCAGAGGACTTTGTCGGGCGGAGGGGACGGGCAGTTTCCTCTAAAGTAGGGAGTGGGGCTACGGGAGATGTTTATTTTCCTATTACAGAATAAGTCCTAGAGACATTTTGGGTGCAGTTCTGCCTCTGCTTCCAGGAGATTTTTAAGTTTTCCATTATTCCATCATTGACTTTGTCATGCTTTAAAAGCCTTTCATGCTTGTTATATGTCTTTTTAAAATGTGTTACTTTAATGGTCCTTCCATGCCGTACCATTCTTCCAGAATTCAGGGGAAATAAGAAAGGGTGGGGAAATAGAACATCTGGCGTTTTACTAAATCAGTCGTTTTAAGACATTTGCTAAAGTGTTTATCTAAAATGGGCTGTTACATCAGAAATGTCAGAAAGGACATCAGCCCTCTGTGTCCTGGAGCAGCGCGTTGCACACTTGACTAGAGATGCTTAAGAAGCAATCTTCTTGAGACAGATTCCTGGGCTCCACCCTCAGAGATTCTGATTTAGAAGGTCTGGGGTGAGGCCCGAGAGTCTGCATTTCTAAACACTTGTGCCACATTCTCTGTCGACGCTGCTGGTCCGGGGACCACACGCCAAGCAGGGAGCGTTGGATTTTAAAGGGCGCGATGGAATATGCAGTGTATCAGGTGTCACTAATTTAAGGATCTGGGCTGTGCCTAGGTGTCATGAGGTTGATGGAGGTGAAATCAATTAGAAGCACTTCAGCTCTTTGTTTAGATCAGGAGCTGGCTTCTCTTATCATTTACGCTGGAGTGCCTTTTACATCAAAGTAGTGGCTTTTTAATTTCTAGCTCGAGTTAATATATGGAGTTGCCGAGGCAACAGAATTCAGTAAATCAAACTCGATGACCATTGTTGGTGGACAATCAGAAAAATGTGTTTTTGATTGGAGAGTGAGCTTTGGATGGAGAAGATGAAAGTAAGCATTGATCAGACCTAGGAGGAGTGAAGAGAGTGTGAGAGAGCCCCTTGCTGCTCTGGGAGCTGGGTGGGTTTGTGGGTTTATTCATTCACTCCCCTCCCCCACTCCCTCCATCCGTTATGTGTTAGTTGTTCTCCATGGCAGTTCTAGGCACTGGGGACACAGCAGAGAAGAAAGGACGTAAAACTGGACACTTGTGCTACGGCTTGCATAACTTCTGAGGTCCGGGGGATTCTTTTTTTTTTTTTTTTTTTTTTTTTTTTTGCGGTACGCGGGCCTCTCACTGTTGTGGCCTCTCCCGTTGCGGAGCACAGGCTCCGGACGCGCAGGCTCAGCGGCCATGGCTCACGGGCCCAGCCGCTCCGCGGCATGTGGGATCTTCCCAGACCGGGGCACGAACCCGTGTCCCCTGCATCGGCAGGCGGACTCTCAACCACTGCACCACCAGGGAAGCCCCGGGGGATTCTTGTAAGTGAGATTACCCTCCCCCTACCACCCTGCTGTTCTGAAAAATACCTGGCAAATAGGGCACAGAAAATTCAACGTGAAAAAGGTACCCGTTTTCAGAGTAGAAAACAAAAATGTGGTTTCTGAAAATTACAGACCTGTGAGTTTAGCTTCAACTGTGGCTAAAAGTCTAGAAAGACTTATCAAGGGATGTTTTGTGGGAAGAGCTAGCTCCTCAGAAGAACCCCAGTCTCTGTGACTGTTGGCAGCCTTAAGACCAGCCAATATAGAGACAAGATGGGCTGCCACTCTGTGGGCAGTGCCAACGGGGAGGGAGATCTGGTACCATCGAGAAAACTATGCTCTGATGTCTGCATAGTAGTATTGTTGAAAATCTTTTTTGATGTACTCTGATCTCCATTTTGACACGTTACGGAAAACATACTTGCACTGAATGTTACAGACAAGTGGCTGTTCCTGGTGTTTAAAGAGCTCATACAAATGAACATGAAGATTCCTGTAGGTAAAAGAACGAAACCCAGTTAATCTGAGATGCCATTGTTTGAGCAAACAAGTGAAGATTAAAACCAGTGGTGACAGTGACACAGAGGTATCCAGTCCTGTGGCCGTGTTGTGGGGATGGGCTGGACGGTGGCCCAAAGAAGCCTGTCTGTCGGGTGGGTAGGGAGAGGGCAACACTGAGACCCCCAAATAATGACGGGGCAGTCGAAATAATTTACCCTTTCTAGAAAGCAGTTTGGAAATGTGAATGGATAAATGGTTTGTACACTTTGACTCAGGACTTATGCTTCTAGGAATCTAAGCTAAAGAAATTAAGAGATTTTCACAACAGTTGATGGAGTAATATGTATTTCTACCCTGTCATGTTCCAAAAAGGATATAAAGTAGCCTACAGGGATGGAAGGGGTAAGGCAAGTAATGTCTTCTCTTGATGCAAATTAGCCTTACATTACACAAAGTGTCTTCTAGTAGGAAATGCTTAGGGTTTGGGGCACCTTTCTGGTTTTTGAACTCAGTTTTGTAATGGTTCTTTTACTGAGGGAGAAATACAGGATGACGCCAACCGTGGATCATACCAGAAGGGTCGGCCTGCCTTCATTTGAAGACACACGTGGACTGGGCAGGAGACTAGCTGACAGCCTTTCCGAAGGCGTAGGGAGGGATGCTGCAAGTGTGTCCCTCTGGAGCAGGCGACCCGACCCCGGGTGGCTGGGCCTGGCTTCCAGGTGTATCAGGGGACCCCACCGAGGCCACCTGGTCGCGCTCCAGCCTCTGTCCACCACCCACTGAGGTTCTGCCCACCCACCTGCTGGGTTCCTACTTCTGGAGACTCTTCTCCTACCCTCTCCCTGTTGGTTCACTCACCCTTGAGGAACTGCCCTAAGCAAATTCCCTGGTCACATGTCTGTGGGGTGACAACATTGATTACACCTTAAGGGGACAGCTGGAGGAGGGCTATGCCTGTGAAGACAGGAGATTTCAAAACTTTATTGCACAGACATTGCTGAAACCTTGGGGAAGAGGGCTCAGCGCTGGGGATAAACAAAAGTGTAAAAGATAGCAATACCTGTTCTTCCAGTGATCAGCCAGGGTGGGCAGGCAGCACAGCACCGGGAGGGAAAAGGTCCTGGCTTTGTAGTCAGCTGACCTCGCCAGGAATCCCTTAACCGTCATCCCTCCTTAGCTGTCTGGCCTGGGGCAAGTCCTTGACCTCCCAAAGCCTGTTTCCTCCTCTTGAAGGGCGGAAATGGTACCCAGCCATTGTACGGGGGGGCCCCCTCTTGCTTTGCTACGTACAGAATAGTGGCATAGGTTCACTGCTCTCTTCTGCCTGATTTGTCCCAACTTTGTTTATTATCGGATGGATTAAGTACTAAAGGGGAAACATTCAGGATTTAAAGGTGGTCGGCTTGAGGAGAGAGATGTAAAGGTAGGTTTTAAAGTCATTGTCTTGCTCAGAGCATAAACAAAATTATTGAAAGCCAGCCTCAGTCCAAGTTTAAACATTAAAAATAGCCTTTCTTATTAAAAGCAATACATGTCAAGTTTAGAAAATACAGATAAAGAACCAGAAGAAACATCTTACCGGTACTGAGAGGAGATTATGATCAGTGTTCTCCAGCTGCTTATTTCAGTCTGGCCTGTGATGAGGTGATAAAAGGCAGCAGAGAGATTTTATTCATAACTGTGTATTTCATGTAACGTGGGCTCTTGTTTTCCTGGCCTCTTTGTAGCCGGGGGAATGGTTGTCAAGAACCTCCATTCATTCTTCTTTGCCCAAAAATGTGTTCATTGCGGTGGTATTTCCTGGACAGCTGGGGCTGCTTAACTATGTAACAACAATAGCAAGATGAAGGAAACAGACTTTCCACTTGAATATTTTGATATATGACAGATCAAAAAAGGGCACAATATTCTGCATCACGGATAGTGCTGATTGAATGATGACCAGAGAAAATCTAATGGGCACAGCATCACTGTCCGAAGGTAGAGACCAGAGTAAAGAGTGGTTCACCCAGTCCAAGGTCATCCACAGACGTCCACGTATGGGTTTAGTGGAGATGAAGTGATCCCAGGACAGTGACACATTTCAAGTGACAGGAACTAGATATTGGTAGTCAGTGGTCCCCCTTGGCCAGCCCTAAAGTTGACGTGCTCCAGTCCTAACCCGCAGGACTTTTTAGGCTGTCTCTTCTCGTCCCACGTGACAGTGCTTGATGATAATTTCATCTGAAAAGGCTCCATCATGTGTCTCTGCGTTGTTATTTTCATGAAGGCAAATAGTCTCAAGAAAATGAGAATAAGAATATCCAACGTACTCTGTCAGATTCTCTGAGTTGCTTCTCATGGCTCTATCTGGACCAAATTTAAACATTATAAGGAGCAAGCAGTGCAGTTTTCAGTCTTTATGTTGTGTCTTTGTCACTATGATTTGCATTCATATAGGAAACCCAGCAAACTTGGAAAGAAAATGACTTTCTGATTGAATCATATATTCAAACAGAGCTCTTTCATGAGTAAAGAATATTAATTACTGTACCCAGGGTGATCCCCAGGTTGTTTTTGTTTGTTTGTTTGTTTTTTGAATTCTGTGATAACAGAAACATTTGTGCATTCCACCCAAGCTCAGCATAGATTTAAAAGCAGACATACATATGCTTTAAAAATTAATTCATGCTGGAATTGAGAACATGGAATTAATTAGGTGTCCAGAAGCATCCCAGGCTCACCTGACTTTACTTTTGATCCTCATCCCTTTATTTCACCAGTGTTACGTTCCCTACCCTCAACTTCCAAAGTGAAAGCAGATGGAGAGAGCACACCCTGCTGAGTGCTTTTATCTGATCAACTAATAACAAAGTGTTTCTCAAGCCAGGCTGTGTGTGAGCCGCACCCTGAGTGGAGCAGTTACCTTGGAGAGAAGCAGGTGGCTCCCCTGGTGCTCTATGGGTCGCCTTGGAGCAGAATTCCTTACTCTGTGGGAAGTAATCTAACTTAACCATATATATATATTTTTTTCCAGAAAGTATGATTTATTCATGTTTGAATTTGTTCAGTGGAGATTTCCAGGCTCCTTTTTATCCCCCCAGTGAGACTCTGTCCTGCATGCTGTGGGCGAACCTCTGTTGGATCAGAGCGGGCAGTGCAGAGAGAGGCAAGGCAATTGGGGCTCTCAGCCTTCCAGTAAGTAACTAGCAGGGCTGCACAGGCTCAATCAGACAAGGGAAGAAAGTGTCTTGTCTGGGAAGGCCGTCCACTGCATGTCCCCTTCCCTGTGAGGACACAGGAGTCGTCATTTACCGCCAGACCACAGCCCATTCCCACTGGCCTGGGGGGTAGGTCATGCCTGCTGCTGATGGCTGATGGGGACACCAGGCGGGAGAGAATATTGCTCTCATTTATCCTGGTGCCTTACTACCACTGCGGAGGCTCAGGTTTGAACGTGACACACCTTTTTGGCCGGACAGTCCTCATGTGCTTGTTTTTAGGGCTCCTTTAAAAAAAGAAAGAACTGAGGGCTCCCCTGGTGGCGCAGTGGTTGAGAGTCCGCCTGCCGATGCAGCGGACACGGGTTCGTGCCCCGGTCCGGGAAGATCCCACATGCCGCGGAGCGGCTGGGCCCGTGAGCCATGGCCGTTGAGCCTGCGCGTCCGGAGTCTGTGCTCCGCAACGGGAGAGGCTACAACAGTGAGAGGCCCGCGTACTGCAAAAAAAAATAACATAAAATAAAGGAAGAACTGACTTTTAAGCCTAAAATCTTGCTTTATGCCTAGTGGACAACGCAGTCTTGAACATAAGAGCTACAAAGGAAAAGGAGAAGCATTGCATTCTGCTCTGTGCCAGGGGTCTTTAGTTGAAACTGCTGACCGTACACATGGGTTTTGGTTTAATATTTGAGCAAGACACGCCTGGTTTTAAATGAAATCCAGTAACGTCCATGACAAGGTAGAAATGAGAGTCAGGACGGATCCCAGCCCACACGTGTGCTGTGAATTTTCCTAGTTTCCCCGAGAGGATGGCAGTGAGCCTGGGGGTGTGGGGGTGAGACTCGGCTTCCTCCGGAAAAAGCTGTTTCTCTCTGTCCTGAGTTTCACCAGCTAGTGACTGTTACTCCCGTTGGGGCCTGGGGAGCTTGGGAGCTGAGCTGAGCACGGCAGCACCTTGTTGATGTCGGTCTTGCTTTGAGTTTTTACTGCAAAAAATGCCTTTTGTAAATCCAAGTGGGACTATTAGATATTGAATGCACCCCTTCCTTTAAGAATTGTTGTTGTTATTGGTTAAACCATGATGCCATCTGGATGATGCCATGAGCTGTGAAGCCCTAACCCCCAGTACCTCAGAATATGACTGTATTTGGAGACAGGGCCTTTAAAGAGGTTATTAAGTTAAAATAAGGGAACTAAGATGGACCCTCATCTGATAAGACGGGTGTCCTGTGTTACAAGAGGAGATAGGGACACAGGCACAGAGAGAAGCGGAAGTGGAGGCCCAGGGAGAAAACACCACCTACAAGCCATGGAGGGGGAACTCAGCCCTGCCGACACCTTGACTTCAGACTCTTAACCTCCAGAGTTGCGAGAAGACACGATTTCTGCGGTTTCAGCCCCTGAGTCTGTGATACTTTGTGACAGTGGCCCAAGCAGACAAGTGCAGTGATGTTTCCGACGCCATTATGAACGTTCAACTGTTGGTCTTGGTCATCAAGGTCATTAAAACCTTGGTAGGCAATTAATCATTTATGGACATTTTCCTTTACACTTTTAACCCTTTTGGAAAGCCTTTCTGCTTCTCTGTGCACACCGTTTTCTATTAGCAAAATAAATCTCTTCTGTTACTAGAAATGATGAGATTTTGCTTTAGAAATAACACTGCTAATACAACCCCTTGGAAGAGCTGTGTTGACAGAACCACGAAAGGTCTGGATCCCCTGGGGGATGGGCAGTTTTCCTGATGCCCATGCCGTGGTCCTGATCTAATTGTATGCGGAGTATGTCTGATGCTAAGATTTTATGGCTTCGTAAGTGAGTACTTCCTCTTTAGGGAAGGGAGGACTGCAATTGACAGACTTCCTTGCTGCCTTCCAGGGTCGAGGTCAGGGGCCAGGATGAGGGGTGACAGGGCCCTGGGGGCACACAGGGCGGGGGGCAGGGGGCAGGTTTCAGGGGGGCCGGAGGGGGCTCTCCAGGAGGAGGCGGGCTCAGCAGGTAGACTGGGCAGTGGGTTGGTTGGTGACTTGGGGCCATTAGGTTTTCCTGGGAGGGTTGCCCTGGAATCTGGCTGGAGGCTGAAGCCCTCTCAAAGCTTGTATGGGGAAGAGGAGGGAGCCTAGGGCTTTGCTGAGCCCTGAGGGAGGGATCTGGGGATAATCTTGATCCCTGGACTGGTACCTTGTCCCTAGAGATTCAAGTGAAATGGGAGCCTGTTTTACCCCAGGCTGCCTTGAACTCTCAGTTTCCCATGCATGGAGCTGGGTGAGGGGTGTGTCTGTGTGTGTGTGTATCACTTCCTCTGCATACCTGCTTCCGAAGTCTGTTACCTCTTTACCCAGCACCACCCGCAGCAGCCAAATGAAGTTCCCTGACTCTCTTCCACAAAGCGCTCTCACCCTGTCTCCCCACCCTGACTTCCAGTCCAGCCTCCCTCTGTGGGCTCGGCCTCACCCCTTGGGTGCCGTTGGTGCTGTGGGGAGGGTGTCGGGTCAGGGCACACCTGGAATGAGATCCAGGGCACCTTTTCAACCTCTCTGCGAGTTACTTTCCAAGTCTGTAAAATTAGGGATAAGAACAGTGCCTACCTCATCGGGGCACTGGGGGAATAAAATGGATGAACTGTGTCAAAGCGTCTGTGAAGGGCCTCTGGCTGAGCCTGGCCGTGGCCTGCCCTCCTCCAGCCTTGGCCTTGGCCACTTGGGCAAGAGGAGCCCAGGGCTGCTCTGGCTGAGCCTGCAGGCCCCCCGAGGGGAGGCCTGGGCTGCAGGAGGGTGATGGGGAGCGGGCTCCTTGGGGGTCTGGGCGGAAGTGCTGGCTTGGGGGTGGGCCTGCCCGCCCTGCCTGCCCTGCTGGTGGCCTGGTGTCTTCGAAGCCTCAAAGGTTAAACCTCTGGGAGGACGGAGCCACACACACTAGGCTTTGGAACTGGGAATCTTCGATCGATGTAAAATACCTTTTTACGTCTTGTCTGGAAGGGAGTGGGTAAACTGGAAGTGTGTTGCGTGCGTGGCTTGCAAAGAATGGCCACACCGCGGCCCTTCCTTCTTGGCCACGAGTGAGACCCGGCCCTGGCCTGGCCGCAGGAAGTGCGCCAGGCCCCTGCGCGACAGCCTGGGGGAGGTGGCGTGAACAGGCTGCAGGACCAGGTCCATCCCTTTGCTTGATGACAGCCTGTGAACGCTGGCAAGTTCCAGGGGAGGGGTGTGTGCTGGTGGTTTTCGTGGATGGCCATCTCAAGTATTGAATTTCCTTGGGCGTGAACTTGTAATTCCATAGAGCGGTCTTCCTGGGAAAGAGGCCTTTTGCATGACCATTCTGCTGCCTAGTAGGTCACCGTTATTTGCGCCCAGAGATTTCCAGTGACAGCTGTCCCGTCTCTGGAGACTCTCGGACGGTTTGGGTGCAGCGATGTGGTATTTGCAGAGTGGCCATCCCTGTGGGTCCTCCACAGCTCCTGACGGCTTCCCTGAATGTGCCCTCTGAAAAGTGAGGAAAACCATTATTATTTTTTTTTTTTTGCGGTACGCGGGCCTCTCACTGTTGTGGCCTCTCCCGTTGCGGAGCACAGGCTCCGGACGCGCAGGCTCAGCGGCCACGGCTCACGGGCCCAGCCGCTCCGCGGCATGTGGGATCTTCCCGGACCGGGGCACGAACCCGTGTCCGCTGCATCGGCAGGCGGACTCTCAACCACTGCACCACCACGGAAGCCGGAAAACCATTCCTTTGAGAACTTCTGAAGTGCCAGGTGCTCAGAGCCTTTGGATCCTTGCATTAACTCTGGGGGAGGTCCCATTAGTAGCCTCCCTTTAAAGAGTTCTAAGTTATTTCAGGTGTTGTATTTCTTCGAGGGTGTTCTAAGCACCTGGCTCAATAGCCTGCATTTCCTTCTATCTCAGGAAGGGCCCAGTGCTCCGCAGGTAGCCCCTGTATGCTGAATCCCCGCTGACCACCCCCATCCTGCGATGGCTGGGGACCCCTGGGTGAATCCCCACCCGCCTCCTTTTGCATAGTGGGTGTGGCCCAGGCCCGAGGGGTGGGTGGGGAAGGAGCAGCCCTACCAGGGGATCCCTCCAGGGAAGGCCTTCTCGAGGCTCCTGACTGTCTGCCCTCTGACCAGCACTCCCCTCCCTAAAATGAAGCTTCTGCTGGGGGGGGGCACTCCCCGCAGGCAGTCAGGCTCTGGGAACTCGCCCCCCCCCCATCATGTTTGCCTGTTTTCCACCAAGGGAGAGGCACCTTTGCTCAGGGGGCAGCCACCCAAGATCAGCTGCAGCTGAGGCTTTCTGTGGCCAGGGGAAGAAATGAATCACCGTCTTCGCCGTGTCTTTCCCTAACCGCTGGAGACTTTGTAGATAAACTTTGAGGGGGTTGGGTGGCCCTGCGGTGTAGCGGTATAAACTGGGGCATCCCAGAGGGGGGCGGGGCCAGCAAGTCAGCTGACCTCTGCCGTTATCTGTAAGATGACCGACCAAGGCACTACTGCTCCCCTCCGGGACTCAGCTTGGATCAGCCGCCTGGGTTGATCAAGTGAACCGTTAGGCAGCATTTCTTAGAGCAGAATGCTGATAAGGGCTGGGGTTTAGAGGTAAAGTTGGTGGCCCCATGTCAAGAACCCTCATCTTCTGGGGGAGGTGGTTATGTAAATGGCAAATGTCAGGTCAGAGCAGGGTGATCGATACCCAGAAGGGGTGTGCACAGGTGTGTGTGGCGGGGATGCCACACACAGACACCTGAGCCCGGACCCCAGTGATGAGAGGAGTTAGCTGATCCTGTAGCCCCAGCAGGAGGCAGTGGTGAGACTGGGTTGGGGGGCGAGTCAGGACTAGGAAGCAGTTTGATGGGTTACAGGGAAGACTCTTGGGATGCAGACGACACACATTTGCTCTAAGCACCGGGGCCGGTGCTTCACAGACGTCATAACATTTGGTTGTCACATCTGCCCTGTGGTTATCACCTTACTGCATAAGTGAGACTGGGTGCAGAGACTCTAGGTCACTTGCCCGAGGTCACACGTGGTTTGCACCATGCTGGCCTTGGAGTCCGGCACCCCGGTGGCTGTATACTGCAGGGGCGAGTGGGGGCTGTCTGGGGCCTGGGGCACCAGTGCAGGAGTGGGCAACTTCCTCTGCAAGTGACACGAGTCTCTGGGGGTCTCAGCGGAATTGTGCCCTAAAAGTCCGATCACAGCAGAAAGGATGGTTGCCCGAGAGTGGGCTGAGCCGGGCCGTGGGGCAGCCAGGCCCGCCTGCTCTGGGAATCCGGTGGAGGATGAAGAGGATGGGGAAATGGAGGGAGGAAGGAGAGTTGGGAGGACATTGGCAGAGGCCAAGGGCACGCAGATGGAGGAGAGGCTCTTGTTTCTGTTTCTTATTAACTGGGAGATAATTAAGCATTTTCATGGGCTGGCCTGGCCGAAGGAGAGGACACGATTGTGATGGATGGTACAGGGTCCGTTTGCCAACTCTGAGCGGGAGACGTGGGTGTGGTTGTGAGGCTCGAGAGTGAGGCTGCTCTGAACGCTGGCCTGAAGTCTTCCTAAGAGGGCCTGGTGCCCTGGCGTTCTCAGGGAAGGCGGTCAGCCCGGAAAGTTGGAATGGGGAGGGTGGGTGGGAGCCCAGGGCTGCAGGATGCTGGCACCTAGCCCTTCCTGCTGTGCGAGCATCTGCAGTGGGCCCGGTGCCTCCACGCTTGAGCTTGCACGAGAGCCTTCTGGAGATGCAGAGGGTTGGGTGGGCGCCACGTGCTGCCGGGCCGTGGACACGTTGTGAGCAGCGTCGGTCGAGTGGGGTGGAGTTTGGACGGACGCACCTTTGTGGGGAGCGCAGGAGCAGGGGTCTCCGAGGCACCAGGGGCTGGGAGGGTCGTGGCTGGTGTAGACAATGAGATGTCTCTTGGCCTTTGCCGGATACAGAAGGATCTGAAGGATTGGGAAGGAGAGGACCCATTAAAATAACCGCTTTGGTGCAGTTCTGGAAGGAGAGGCTGGCCGGCATGGAGGGCTGTGGGCAGAGAACGGCTGTTGGAGGCGAGGATGGTAGGACAGCGCTAGCTCTGGGCGTGGCTGTGGGAGGAGCCTCTGGAAGCCAGTGAAGGACAAGGCCACTGGGGCTGAGGAGGCAGGTGTGTGTGACCTGGTTCTCCCGGCCGCCCCCCTTGGGGTGGAGTGGCTGTGACAGTGACAGGAGAAGAGGGACGCAGGGATGGCACCTGAACCCCAGCTCTGCACGTCACTTGTTGCGGAGCCAACTAGTCATGTCTTAGGTGGTTTATATGACTTGGTAGTTTAGAGGCTTTTCAGGCTGCCCTAGATACACCCACAGTGGCGCCCAGAGCCGGCAGGTTAGGCGTCATGCACCTCCTTTTCCAAATTTGGAAAGTCTTGTGCTGGTTCACTGCCAGGCAGATGACAGCAGTGCTGGCAACACTCCTTGGGGGACAGCGGTGACGCTGGAGGGGAGGCAGTGAAGAGCTTGAGTCCTGCGGATTGTTTGGCCGTGGCTGATTTATGTATCATTCCCCCCTCAGTCCATCTTTTTTCATGGAAGGTCCTGGGGTTGGTGGTGATTTTTTTTTTTTTTTTTTTTTGCGGTACGCGGGCCTCTCACTGTTGTGGCCTCTCCCGTTGCGGAGCACAGGCTCCGGACGCGCAGGCTCAGCGGCCATGGCTCACGGGCCCAGCCGCTCCGCGGCATGTGGGATCTTCCCGGACCGGGGCACGAACCCGTGTCCCCTGCATCGGCAGGCGGACTCCCAACTACTGCGCCACCAGGGAAGTCCTGGTGGTGATCTTTGAAAGGAGGCAAGCGTAGGACAACATCATAACGAGGTGAAGAAGCTCAGAGCTGCCCTAGTTGTCTGGGCTAGAGACCCAGCCTTGCCTTTCCCCTGCGCCCCCCTGCCCTCCCACCTTCCTGCTCCAGGAACCCCTCACCCCTCGCCCCTACTCCTTGGGCACTCGGTGCTGATGACCAGTGTGTGGCAAGCAGATGAGGAGAAGACATAGATGTTCTATTCCATCTTATTGTGTCAGAACTCATCCCGGCGACCCACTTGTCTTCTGTCCCCAGAGCTCTAATGCAAGTTGTAACTACCAAGGGGCTGGCCGCTGCCATCAGCCGCCGTGGAGCGTTTATCCTCCGAGCCTGGGGACCACGGAGCTGGTGACACATTGGCTAACGAAGGCAGGAGGCTGGTCACATGTCTCCCACTGCGGATTTGGGGCAGAGGGGGGATTTGGGCTTCGGACAGGCATCTTCACATGCTGTTTTCAGCACTTAGAGAAAAATATATCAAACCTTCAAGTCCCCTGGGCACAGATGAAAGATTTCCAGGTATCTCTGCAGCCAGATCCCACACAGGATGCAGTCGTGATAACTCTTGTTCAAACAGGTTTTTCTTGATGGTGAGCTATGTTAACAGTGCGGATAATAATTCCCACGGCATTATTTGTGTCCTCGAGTTTTAGTTCCACAGAAGTTCTGGATTTTACGAATCTCTGGGTTCGTGGATCTAAAGACCAGCCTGGTAAACGTCCAGCTGTTGTCACACACACTTAGGTGGCTGCTCTTTGACAGCTCCTGGTATTTTGTTTTTACTCCAGAGGCTATTATTAGGAGGGTCCGTATCAGACTCTTCCCTGTGTTTTTTTTTTTTTTATAGTCCAGGTCTTTTATTTTCTTTACACCCATCATGCCATGAATTCATAGGGAATGGGCTCCAACAGTTCAGGCTCCTTTCCATTGGGTCTCACGAAGTGTGCTTCTCTGGGTGGAGCAGGCTGGCGCTTCAGTTGAACCCAAGGACCTTTCTCTTTGGCTTCCTTCTTTTCCTGATCATTTTCCTTCACCCGTTTCAGGAAGCTGTCTCGGCTCTTAGAGTGTTTAATATGCTCGATATGCACATTAATCCTCTTGGCAAGAATCTTGCCCTTGTTTGTTTACAGTGATGCCAACAGCATGCTGGGTAATACTGTAGACTCTCCCAGTTTTGCCACGGTAACATTTGTGGGGCATTCCTTTCTGAACAGTGCCCGTTCCCTTGATAGCTACAACATCACCTTTCTTGTAGATTCGCATGTATGTGGCCAAAGGAACAAATCCATGTTTTCTAAAAGGCCTAGAGAACATGTAGCCGGTGCCCCTCCTCTTTCCCTTTGTGTTGGTCATTTTGGCGAATTACTGGAAGATGGCAGTTCCAATGGCAGTTCCGGCCGAAAGGCTCTTCCCTGGGTTTTGATTGTCGACGATCGGGCAGATGTTATTGTTAGGGGAATCCCTTCTGGTGGATCCTGCAGAGGAAAACGTTACCAGATCAGCCCGGCCCCTCGGCCCCTCATGCACTCGAAGGCTGGGAGGATTAGGTAATCTGTAGGAGTTTCTTGGGTTTTCTCCACACAAATTCCAGAGCTTCTTTGCAGCTGTTCAGGGGACAGGTGCAAAGTTGTGTGTTGCCCTTGATTAAATCCTTCTGACTCATCAGCTGAACTGCCACAGAGAACTGGAGGCCGGAAAAGGGGAGCATCCTTGCGGGGAGCCCCGGCTGCAGCGCAGCGTCTGGCATCGCAAGGGTGACCGTAGGGTGGGAGCTGCTCTGGTTGTCACCCCATGGGGTGTCGGCATTTGTTTCCATAAAGTGACAGGGAGCAGGCTTGGCTTTCATTCTATCAGCATCTTAAGTCACTTTTGCCTGACACTTAGCAAGGAAGACCACGAAGATGTTTCTGACACATTCCTGTATTTGGGAGTGAGAATCTATTCGTAACTGACAGGGGGCATACTTTTGAAATCAAGACTGCTCCTCACTGGGCTGCTGAAGTGTCTCTGAGGTTTCCTAGGGGCTCCTGATCCAGCTGTGTGGAGGCCCCTCTCCTCTGCCCCCCCACCTTTGGCCTCGGGCAGGTGGCTTCCCGTGGAGTCAGCTGCTGTATCTGTGAAATGGGTCAAATGAAAATCTCTTCCAGCTCTAGCTTGCTGTAATTTAAACAGCGGTTCCCATTTGCAAAGGATGGAGTGATGTCACCCTGAGCTAGTGCAGGAGCGGACCGTGTGACAGAGTACCTCCAGCCCTTGGTCTGTGGCCCGTCAGGCCTGCGCACAAGTCCCTGCAGGGGCTCGTGGCGGGAGCTGAGATCCCACGTGCCCTCAGGTACTCTGTCCACACCTGGGCAGTGCTGGAAGGCACTCCTGGGTCCAAGCCTACAAGCATCTTGCTTAGGACATTTTCTGATTAAAAATAATACAACATTGCTTTGGATTTTAAATAATTAAGGTAGGCAAAACTTCACTTTTTTCCTTTCCAGCGTTTTAATCACATCCATGATACTTATTCATTTAAACTAATTGTAACTGATGACGTGTCTGTCACAGAGTGAGGACCAGTCATGGCCTCCTGTAACTCCTGCTATTCTTCGGATTTTGGGAAGGGCTACAGGAAATCATTGCTTCTCTTTTTTTAGAGAGAGTGTCTGGAGCTTTCCATGACTACAAACAGAGGCAGGCAGGACTGGCTGAATTAATAAAATGGTAAAATGAAAAGCTGGGAAGACGAGAACCCCTAGTCCCCTTTTCACGTGGGTGTGTCTCGCCTGTGCCTTTGGACCCGCCCGAGGCATTTTGCCTTCAGGAGACATTTGCCAGTATCTGCCGACGGGGGGAGGGGTGCTCCTAGCATCTAGTGGGCAGAGGCCAGCGATGCTGCTAACTGAACACCCTATGATGCACAGACGGCGCCCCACCAAGAATGGCCCAGCCCAGAAGGCCCAGAGTGCTGCGGTGGACACACCCTGCTCTGGATGAAGGCCAGATACAGCTTCCCTTTCGGAAACCTATTTTTTTGAGTGTTTCAGGTAGAAATAATAATCTTCTGCCTTCCTCTTCCCCGCCTTCCTCTTATCACATGTAACACTTTCTTCTGGTTGGTGGTTATTTGTGACACTTGTCAACCCCCGCTGTCAGAAGTCCACCGACTGTCAGGGTGTTTGTTCCTGATTCACCTTCAACGTGAAGTCGTCTGCAAGTCAAGTGTGAGTGCCCACGCTGCTGCCCTGCGCAGGTGTGGTGCCGAGCGCCAGCATCTTGTATCGATCACCTGTCACCTGGAATCCGCAGGAGGGCCCCCCACAGAAACCTTTGCTGGCAGGATACTGAGCTGGACTTGAGCTACCGCCTAGGGTGCTTGCGTGGGTCTCCGGCCCCTCCTCTGCCCCGGCCCACCTGTAGGGGCACCCAGCTGTCTGGCTTCCACTGGGACAAAACCGCCTGATTCTCAGATCTGAGGATGCCTTCGGACGGGCAATGGATTGAGAAAACCCTTTCTTCTAAGGTCACACCAAGTTCAGTTGTGATCAGTAGTCACTGACCTGGTTTCCCCACTCTCAAGCCTGGAGTGTGGCTGTCTTGCCTGTTGAGGCTGCACCTTGGGGCTTCCTGTTAAAACCGAAGTGTGTGGAGCACAGGCGCTGCCTTGTGATGTCTGTGCATTCGTATACATCACGCGGTCCTGTTGTTAGGCTGGCAGTGACTGCATTGCTGTCGGTCCTTGAGGAAGAATGCCGGTAAGATGTAGGTGCTCAGAGGCCCCCTGTGGTCTTTCTTCTGCTGAATGCCCTTGCCCCAGGGACTGAGCACGTGCCTTGTGCTTCTGTGACTCAAGGGCCTCTCACTTGAGTTCCACTTGAACCTGCAGTTTATAAAATGAGGGAAAATGGGGCCCCTAATGAGTTCAGCCCAGGCAGGGTAATTGCAGAAGCTGAGCATCACAGTAGATCTTAGATCAGAAACCCTTCCTCCTGCAAGGATCTGACTCGAGTCTTCTGCCAAAAGGTAAAACATGAAATTGTTAGGAAAACATACATGTCTTTCTTTGCTTCCTATTTGTATCTGTCAGTCAACCTGCTGCCAGAAAAGAGGCTGTCACGTGTCCTGTAACAGGGGGAGGGATCCTTTGATGGCTCCTGGGGTGGGCGTGCAGAGGCCAGGGCACGGTCAGCGGGTTGCAGGTTTGTGTTGCCCACAGATGTGGTTCTGCCAGGATACTGTAAATGTGATGACCGGCTGGCAAGTTCTGCTGGTTGGAAAGTCAGCTTGCGGAACAGATGGCTCTGCTGACTACCAGGGGTTTCCTTTAAACAAGGCTGATCAGCTCTAGGAAAGCTTGCAAAGTAGTATTTTTACGCAGGATGTTTAATTTATGGGCAGCTAGAAATGGCCCGGGACAGGGAAGTCGTGGGAGGGTGGCCAAAGGATCTCATAAACTTGGGACTGAGGGAGGGAAGCCAGCTGCCGAGGTGATGAATGGGGGCGTAGGTAGGGCTGGCCCCCTCTCCTGGACCCCCCATGTGGTCCTTCCCTTTCTGACATTGGCATCTCTGCAGTGCCAAGGCTTTGCCTGCTTGCCTGCCGGCTGCTCGGTTTTGATGTGGCAGTGAGATCGACTACAGTCTTCCGTTCTTTTTTTTTTTTTTTAAAGCTAAAATGGTGATACAGATATACTCCATGGCATGGAAGAATTCAAGAAGTAATGGTCTAGCAGGGCTGCTTTAAAAAGCAACAGGAAGATAAAGCGGTCATACCCACCTGAACACATATAGTATGATTATTTTTATTTTTCAAAGGCAGGTCTGGCTGTGAGAAAGGATTTCTATTTTGGAGGGGCAGGTTCTGTCTGAGCCTCTCTCTGTCTTCTTTGCATCGGAAGAGCCCATGTATCCAGGGCAGTAGGGAGAGGCCATTCTCCCAGGTTTTTCAGTGCAGATGATCAGGCCTCACACAGAATCGTTACAATTGGTATGGAAAATGGGTGCTACTTGTGAGGCAGAAAGCACTGGAAGATAGTGAGCAACACCGGCTATAGCAGAAAGAGGTCTCCTCGTTCAGTGTCATCTAAGATTCCAAGTTCTCTAAGGTGGATAGAATGGAATCGTCTACTCTGCAGCCTGCATCCTCGGGCGGCAAAGTGCAAAACCCGGGCTGGATTCCAGACAGCCGCGGAGTGATTGGAAGGACCCTAACAGTTCAATATTTGAGTTCTAAAGAAATGCTGTTTCCCCGCCTTGGGCTCTGTGAATGCCCACGATAACAAGATCTATTTTATATCTTATGGGGCAGCTGATTTCATATTAAAATTCATCTCAGTGTTTGGAAGTTGCCATGGTCTCAACTACTAGTGAGAATGGATGCCAGGCTAAGTTATAGGGCCTTGGATTCTGGTCCTAACAGAGATCCTGGCCTCTCTGCATTGCTGATCTGCTTATAGACCTGGTGGACCTTCAAGTCTCTACAGCTGTAAAATTGGAGGCTTTTTACTGTCTCTTTGGGTGCTCGTCCGTCAGACCATGCTGGGCACTGCCCTGTACCACCCTTTCATCCTCCTGTCTTTGTATGTTACATCACTTGGCCTTGAGAACTGCAGCGTCTTTCACAGGTTTGTGAATTCTCAGAGGACAGAGAGACTCTGCCTTCTCACTGCTGAGTGCCACAGTAGATGCTCAATGTATATATTTGATGAATAAATGAACAAATGGAAAAATGAATAAGTGAAAACTTGCTGAGATGTTGAGATATCATTTGTGTTCAATTAGTGTCAAATGCAGTAATAGTCACACATTTGTTTCTCTCTCGGATGTCCACAAAGCAGAACGCTGACAAAAGAAATGACGTTGAAGCATGGAAATGGGCACAGGCAGTGTGACCCCAGGTTTAGCTCTCAGCCATGAGCTGTATATAGCTTTGGGGAAAGCACACACCCTCTCTGAGCCTTCACATTCCCCTAACCTATGGGTTCTAGAAACCTCATTCTGATAGATGATTACTGCCTGGCTCTAGCTCTAGAATTTGGTGATCTGTGTGTCTTATCAAAGGGGGCTTTTTATTGAAACTCAAAAGGTAAGACTGATCTGTCCTGGGGTCCCCATCTTTGCAGTGAGGACATGTGAGAGACACATTCCTGAATCCTTTAGTGCCAAGGGCAGGTGGATGGAGCTTGTGAGCCTGTGACAGTGGCAATTTTGTGTCCAGGTAGAGCCACTGAGGGTGGTCAAATGTGTTTTAAAGTACTTAAAAAAAAAATAATCCTGGGCTTCCCTGGTGGCGCAGTGGTTGAGAGTCTGCTTGCTGGTGCAGGGGACGTGGATTCGTGCCCCAGTCCGGGAAGATCCCACATGCCGCGGAGCGGCTGGGCCCGTGAGCCATGGCTGCTGAGCCTGTGTGTCCGGAGCCTGTGCTCCACAACGGGAAAGGCCACAACAGTGAGAGGCCTGCGTACCGCAAAAAAATAAAAATAAAAAAACATAATAAAATAAATAATCCTTATTTTTTAGAGTAGTTTTTAGTTCATAGCAATACTGAAAAGAAGGTACAGAGAATTCCCACATCCTCCCCCCCCGCCCCACCCGCCAGTACATGCAGAGCATCCCGGACCATCAACATACCCCGCCAGAGTGGTACATTTGTTACAACTGATGAACCTACACTGACACGTCATCCTCACCCGAAGTCCATCGTTTGCATTAGGGTTCACTTTTAGTGCTGCACATTCTATAGGTTTGGACAAATGTGTAGTGACACGTATCCATCATTATTATATCATACAGGGCATTTGCACTGCCCTAAAAATCCTCTATGCCACAAAGCATCTTTTTAAAAATAAACTCAACCAACTTTAGGTTTATTTCATCAAATCCAAATACTTCATTTCACTCTGAGGTAAAATCCAGATTTCCTAGGTTATAACCTCCTTTGTAAGAGACCTCGAGATTCATCTTCTATCCTTTTCAGTGCCATAAACACAGTAGTTGCCCCATAATTACTTGTTAAGAGATTAAAGAAGGGAAATCAGCACTTGCGAACAGCTGTCTAATCCCAGAGTCACACCTGGCCTGGCCTCGAGCACTTTTCTTAGCAACAGCCTCTCAGTCTTTGGCATTTCCAGGCCTAGAGAAGGCTGTGTAAAAGCATCCGGTTTGATGAGTGGACGTTGTCTTTACCACATTTTCCTTCTGAAGCTTTTAAACAGAGAGATCTATGTTCAGGACAGCATGAAGAACTAATGTGTTGATCAAGTACGTGTGAATATAGTGCTGCGTCAGATAACATGAAGAACCAGTATCTACAGTGCCAAGGTGTAGCTGGTGGGAAAATGATGGGAGAAAAATCAACACTAAATATTAATGGTAAAGGGACTTCCCTGGTGGTCCAGCGGCCAAGACTCTGCACTCCCAGTGCAGGGGGCCCAGCTTCAATTCCTGGTTGGGGAACTAGATCCCACATGCGCATCTAAAAGATCCTGCATGCTGCAACTAAGACCCAGTGCAGCCAAAATAAATAAATCAATATTTAAAAACAAAAACAACCTGTTGATTAAAAAAAATACTAATGGTAAATATTTAGCACTTACACAGAATGCCTGCACATAGTCTCAGCTAATTCATTCCTCACAAGAATGCTCAGAGTTTAGGTACTGGGTTTTTGTTTATGTATTTCTTTTCCATCCCCACTTGACAGGTGTAAAAACTGAGCCCTCTAGGAAGGAAATGGACAAGCAGGGCTGGGACAGGCAGCCTTCTTTCTTCTGCTCTTAGCCACTGTATTCTCTGGCCTGTTATCCAAGACAGCAAATGCCTGCCTGTCAGGAGTTTTTCCCCACCCGTTGGAAAAAGACTCCAAAATATTATTCTAGGAGTGAAACTGCGCGGTCCTTCACTTGGAGGGCACGGGTGTGAACCGCACCCCCATCGCCGGATGCTGCCTTCCTGGGCCCTTCTTTTTTCTCTCCTTCCTGGGGGTGCACTTGCTCCTCTGTAGTTAGGGCAACAAGTACCTAAGATACCTTGCTTTTGAAAACAAGCCTTTTGAGTCGCTCCTTAAAAGCTCCTTGATTAGGAGAGCTTTTTCCTATAAACCCTCAGCAGGTGAGAGATGCTCCATATTCTGTTTGCTTTTGCAAGCCAAGCCCCGGAGTGTCGGTTCAGGCAGGCGCAAGGCCCCCCCGCTCCTCCCCCACTACGCCCCGCCAATCCCCCGGAGGCTCCGGTCCGCGCGGCGGCGGCGATCCATCCCGGCGCTTAGGTCTGGCCGCCGAGCCGCGCGCCCGCCGCCACCGCCGCCGCGCTCCCGGGACTCGGCAGCCGGGCTGGGCGCGCGGCCCGCGGTCCCTGCCCGTCTGCCCCTGCCCGCCCCGCCCCGCTCCGGCGCGCATTTCCATTTTAAACCGCCGCCCGCCAGACCCTCGCCCGTGGCCGGCGCAGCTGCCCGCGTGTCCCGAACCCACGGAGTGGCAGAGGCTGCGGAGCCGCCGAACTGTGCAGAAAAGGCCCGAGGATGAGAGCGGGCCCCGCGCCGTAGACAATGAAGCCGCGGGCGCCGCCGCCCGCCCCGGGCCTTGCGCGCCGCGACCGCACCTGCCGGCGACACAGTCCCCACGCCTGACCACCCGCCCGCCCGGCCCCGCCGGCCCATGGCTCGGCGCCCCGGTCCCGGACCCCCGCACTCGGGCCGCGCGGTGCACGGGCCGGCGGGCGCCAGGGGCGCCGTTCCCGCAGCTTGAGCGCGGCCCTCGCGGCGAGCGGGGGGCGTGGACCCTGTCCGGGCGCGCCCGCCCTCCCCGCCACCGCGCGCGGCGACCGCCCCGACCGTGCGGCCCGGCCCGCGGCGCGCTGGATGCGGCGGAGCCCCGGCGGGCGGCGCGGCGGCCGCGGTCCCGGGAGACATGTACCTGCTGGACGACAGCGGCGAACCCGCGTCTCCGCCCGCGGACGCGATGCCGCGCGGGACGCCCCCCAAGAAGACCGTCTACCGCATCTCCGTGACCATGGTCAGGAAGGAGCAGCTAGGCGCGCCGGGCCCCGGCGGCCCCGACCCGCGCCCGGCCCGGAGGCCCCGGCCCGCGCGCTCCCCGGACGCGCCCGGGCGGCTAGTGGAGGAGGCGGAGGAGGTGGCGTGCGCTGAGGACCCCGAGGGCCGCCGGCCTCGCGCCTGGGACTTCCGCACCTTCCGCACCCGCAGCACTGGGCAGCTGGAGCTCGGGCGGCTCCGGCCGTGCGCACGCGGCCCGGAGCCCACGGCCCTCGCCGGCAGCCCCCCGGCAGTGGAGGAGGGGACCGGCTCGCCCGCTCCCGGCAGTCCCGACGTGGAGGGGGCTCGAGCCGCGCCCTTGCGGCGCAGCCTCAGCTTCAGGCACTGGAGCGGGCCCGAGGCGCCGCGGGGCCGGGCCCTGGGCCGCGGGAGGCGCCACAGCAGCTCCGGGAGCCTGGCCTGGGCTCCGGGCGGCGAGGCCGTGGCCGACCCCGGGGCCGCCCTGGAGCCCGCGGCCTCCGGGCAGCCCGCCTCGGAGAAGCGCAACACCCTGGACGTGGGCGAGGTGCTCAGCAAGAACGACGCGCTCTCGGACCTGGAGCGCTGGGAGCGCAGCAAGAGCAAGAACCGCACGCTGGACAACAGCGACCTGCAGCGGCTGGAGCGCGCGCGGGCGGCCGCCGCGGGCTCCGGCGCGGCGTTGGAGCACCGGCTGCTGCGCTTCTTCAGTGGCATCTTCGCGCGCAGGGACGGCGCGACCGGCGGCGGTCCCTCCCCGCGGAGCGGCGCCTCGCGGCCGCGCGGCTACTTCAGCAGCCTGCGGCGGGCCCCGGCCGACGCGCACTCGTCCAGCGCCGAGAGCATCGACGGGTCCCCGCGCAGAGGTGGGCAGCGCGGCCGGGCAGGGGAGGGCAGTGGTGGGAACCGGCCGGGGGCCCCGCAGCGGCCTGCCTGGCAGAACACGCCGGGACTTGGGAACGGCTAAAGGACCTGCCCTCCCAGGTCAGCAGCCGGCGAGTGGCCGTGCTGGAATTGAACTCCGGTACTGCGGTTTTTCCCCCGTCATACCGCAGCTCTGGAAGTTCTGGACTGCCCCTGCTCCCAGCTGCGTGTGCTGGTGCCTTTCAGGGTCTGTCACTTTAGCCACTGTGAGCCCGTCTAGGGAGACATCACCTTGCCAAGCGGTGCCTTTCTCCCGCAGATGCTGGCGCAGCCAGTTCTCCATAAGCGGGCCCGTGAGCTCGTGCTGCACCGCGCGCTTGCCGGCTGGGATACCTGTGGGATGCAGCAGGGAGCTGGGGCTTGGTCCCGGAAGCTGCCACGCAGGTGGTGCTGCGTGGCCAGGAGAGGCGGTGTTCATCTTGGTTAATTTCTACTTCCGCCCCCAAGCCTGGTCTCCCTGTAGGCACTACCATCTGTGAGTGCTGCGATGTGGCCTCGCTGCTTTGGCAGCTCTCACCCTTTGGTAGAGAGGGTTCACTCCAGTGGTCAGAGCTGGGTCTGTGCCCACAGCCTCCCTGCCAAGTGGCATCCTATGGTGAGAGCTCGTCTGGGCCAGGACTTGTTTCCTAGGAACGTATTACAGCACACGAGCAGGGAAAACCACAGTCCCGCAGCTGATCCTGAAATCTCCGTTCTCTACTCTCTGCTCAGTTCTCTGGACCTCCAACAGGGAAGGTTCTGGAGGCAGATGTGGTAATATTCTCTTGCAAGTATCAGCTGACCTTCTGGTAGTTGTTTGGGGGGTCAGAATCCTCCAGAAACAGCACAACTCTCTACGTGCTGCCTGGGCATCGCCCTAAAGAGGCTGGGGGCAGGGGGTTAGGCTAGATTGTTGCGTCCTTCTTGTGGGGAGGGGTGTGAGGGGGATGCCTAAGTATATTGTCCTCTGGGCGTTTCACCACAGAAAAATCGTTAGTAACGTCCCTTCTGCTAATTACCAGAAGCCTGCTTCTGATCGAGATGGAGATAGTTGAAGCACTGCAATGTGGGCTTTTCAATCAGAGCTTTTCAACTGCTAACCCACCAGCCCCAGAGAGCATATTCCTCCTTAGTGAGCTTCACAGGTTAGCTGACTGCCGAGGGCGTATATTAAAACCAGCCAATACAAAGGAACCACTGCCCTCACTGAAGTTACTTTTAAGGTAAACTGAAGACAGATGATGTCATGTTCTAATACACTCCCTTTGAGCCTCAGGATATGGTAGAAAATATTGGAAACCAAGCAGTCCGATGTGCAAGAAGTGTTAAAATCTGACGTGTTTGATTAGGGAGGCTGTATAGCAGCAGCAAGTTACCTGTTGTCCGGCTTGCATTAGCTTAACTTGCTGCACACATCTTTTGTTTTAAGCTGCCTTGGAATACTGTAGAAAGCACCGTGTTTGACTCCAACCATTATCTCAGCCCCTTCCCACGTGCCCTTAAAATACTAAAAAATGATGTGAGTTATTTTGTTGAGACACTTGGTTTGTATGGAGCTGCCACTGCCATCACTTGTGTTCGGTGGAAGTTCAGATATGCAGGCAGCTGGTTCTTCCTCTAATGGCAGGCTTGCATCTTTGTTCTCAGGGGCTTTGTAGAAAATAGTCATTAGCTGCCTGGGTTCCAGGCAGGTACACCTCAGCGGGAGGGGGAGGGGGAGGGGGAGGGGGACCTCAGCGGGAGGGGGAGGGAGCCGGCCCAGACAGCACTTAGAATGTGTTTCATTGTGGTGGCTGTTGATACAAGTTAAAAGCTTTGGGGTTTGGGTGTTTTCTTTCCTGTCAAATGGATTGATAGTAGATTTGGAGTAGTAAAGGTGTGAAGTGTATGGGAATTTTTCCCTCTAGGGCAGTACAAGATAATAACAAGAGTAATAATTAAAATAATGCTTGGTTGCTTTGTCCCTGTGGCCATTCCTTTTCTGGGTGGAATTACCTTCATCGGAGAATAACAGCACTGTGGGTTGTGTAGAAAAACCAAATGTTAGCGAACTAGGTTACAGCACACACAGTTGGAACTCTGGGGCCTTACTTCAAAGTTCTAGGTACTCACAAAACTACCTCCTTCACCTGCCTTTGGCTAAAATACCTGAAATGTCAGCGTTCTCAGGATTTCTGTAAGGCCTGTATCTATTGCAAGTAAAAGGTGCACCCCACAGCTTTTGGGTCTTCTCATTTTTATCATACTTTTCTACTTTTTATATATTTGCTTCCTATGACACAGATTATGCAAATTTTACATGCTATTTAAATGAAGTTTTGAATTTAGGGTAAAATTCTCTCAGGTAACACACTCAGATGCAGTGGAACCCAGGCTCAATCTCCCTGCGAATGTCCATAGAGCGAAGGTCCCCAGAGCCTTAAACCATGGGGCCAGGTGGATTTTCAGGACTTAGAAAATTTGGATTTTAGGAAGGTAAAGTGGTGTGTGTGGCTGCACACTGGCCATGAGGTCAGGCAACACCCTGTAATCAGACGCTAGCAAAATGCAGCAAAGCCGGAGATATTCACACTCGGTATGATACATATGCCCTGCCACCAAGAGGCTGCTAAACATTTGTGAACAAAGCTTCCATTTTCAGACCTGTTTGGATTTCAGAGTTACAGGTAAGCCGTTGCAGACCTGTAATGTGATCTATATATATTAGGAGGAGCAGTCACTAGTTTTAAATCTCAGCCACTTTGTATCAAAATTTGACATCCTTTCAGGTATAAAGGACCTTAGAGGAGATTTGTCACCAGGCAAATTTTCCTTTTGTTACACTCCTTCAGCTGTTAAAAGTTTGAACTGACTATAGGAAAATAACTTTAAAAGACTACCGAATTAATTATTATTATTTACTTGGCCTCTTAGAGTTAATTTGCTTAGGCAAGGTACCTTTGCAAGATGGTTAGAGTCTTATTTTAAGAACGCACACAGGCTCACACATCACATAGCTATGGTTTTCTTGTAATCTTAATTCAAGGCATTAGGATGAAAGAATTAAAAGCTCCTGTTGTTGTTGGATGATTCTCTCGTACTTTTTAATCCCTATTGGTCTGTTGAGGCTCTTCCGCTTTCTCCCCCCACCGTGATGTGTAACAGTTGCCTCCCAGCTTCCAGGGTGGCTGCTCTCTGTCAGCTTTGTAACTATCAATATCAGGGAAGCCCTAGAACATTTCAGAGAGTCCGTATGTCAGATCAAGGGCAGTTTCCTGTCATCTGATATGCGTGTATTAGGGCAGAGTCTGTTGACACAACTATCATGTAATACAGCGAAAGATCACATAATAAATGATTTATGACACCGTAGGGTGTCACTCTCTGGCGAGGGCCCTCTGCATCCCGGCCAGCCTGCTGATGGATGGAACCAGCTGCCGGCATCCTTGGAACCAGCTGCCGGCAGTGCCAGTCTAGGGCCGCACGTGTTTTCAGGGTGTTCTGTTGCTGTCTGGGAGGACTGATTACAGCAATAAATTCATTGATAGCCCAGACTGAGGTTAGCTCTTTAAATTACTGATTTACAGCTGATTTTTGACAGCACATTTTGATGAGTGGCTTTGTTCTTTAATTTTTGATTCCGTTGATTTGTATCACTCAATTTGTGTAGGGTGATAGACTGTTTATAGTAAAAAAAAAAAAAACTTTCAGTAAGAGGGGAAGCAACAGTGAAATGAAATGACTGAAATAACTTGATGCGTTTTTATTTTTGAACTTGATTTGTTGCTGAGAAGGACATACGGGGTTTTAAAGAAAGGATGTAACTTAAAGTTTTTCATTTGAGACTTTTTTTTTTTTTTTTTTTTTTTTTTTTGCGGTACACGGGCCTCTCACTGTTGTGGCCTCTCCCGTTGCGGAGCACAGGCTCCGGACGCACAGGCTCAGCGGCCATGGCTCACGGGCCCAGCCGCTCCACGGCATGTGGGATCTTCCCGGACCGGGGCACGAACCCACGTCCCCTGCATCGGCAGGCGGACTCTCAACCACTGTGCCACCAGGGAAGCCCTGAGACATTTTGAACCAATTACATACTCAGTGTTTTGAAGTTCACTTGTGTATGTTGTTTTTTTCATTTGTTTTGTTTTTGTTTTTGTTTTTTTAATAAATGACTCTAGGTAGCAATTTAGGAAAATCCGCATCGTTTTAGTCGTAAGGTTGAATTGTTTTCCTGGAGAGGGAGCAGCCCACTTGGGGTACAGACAGAGCTGCGCTGGTCAGCCAGAGACCCTCGAAGCAGGCACGGGAGGCTTAGGCTGTGTCTTGCCACATTTATTTTCTTGAGTTGGAGCCCATGTTACAGCATAGTCACCTATTAGCATCTTTCGTGATCTGGGCTTGGCTGGGCTTGGAATATCCTGCCCCCAAAGGGATGTTCAAAAGTACATCTGCTAAAGAAATCCTCCAGTTTTAACATAGGTCCACTGCAGCCATCTGGTCGGTTATACAATCAAGTACTTCTGTTTGGAAGAATAAGACCCAACTGTAAAGCACTGGTACCACTGTTTGTATTTTCAGTCTTTTTGTTGTTCTGTTGCATTCACAAACGTTGGCGTTTCTGTGGTGTGATCTGCAGTGGAGCAGAGAGAGCGCTAGGGCTTACTAGGGCACCTGACTCCCAAGGTCGGTAGCCTGTGGGCGGAGATGGAGAGGTTCCCGTGAGTCACAACTTCATGGGATACTTCGGGGAAGGTATGACTATTTCTCCATCGGAGCACTAATCCTAAAGTGTAACCGTAACCTTGTTTGCTGTCTGCCAGTTCGAATAGTCAGTGAGTTCCTCCTGGGCATCCTCTTCCTCTTCCTTTTGTAGAATTAAGAGCACTGTGCTTGGCACGTAGACTTGTAATAGGTGTTTGTGGGAGGAACTGAGATGACTGGGGGGGGGCGACCCAAAAAGGGCAGCAAATGTCCTTGAAGAGGGGAAGGCGTGAATGAAGGCCTCACAGAGAGAGAAAATGATTTGGGTCTTGCAGGATCAGTGGAGTTTACCAGGTAGAAAAGAGGAGATTCTCCACCAGCAAGTTGGTTGGGATTTTCAGAGTTAACTCCTAAAAAAATTATTCGTGTTCATCAGATCTATATGACTAATGCCACTGTCAGCCATTAAAAAGGATGTTATGGTTTTCAGGAGGTATTTTTTTTCTTTTTTTGGCATTAGGTTTTTGTTTATGATGGGAAATTGCCTTTAGGCTATTGTTATTTTCTGTAATTATTTGAAAAATTATATTTATTTAAAATGCTGACAATGAGTAAAATAATGCAAAAGAAAAGGTTTTTATTAGGGCAACAATTGAGATAAAGTATGTACAGCTGCAAGCTGCAGTTATATCCCCAGGTGATGAACAGAATTGGTATTAAGGTCAACAGATTAGCAAAAAGAAGGGCGATTATTGTCTTTGCATCATTTTGAGAGAAAGTACCATCTGCCCACCATCGTTTTGGTCTAGGTTTTGTTCAGCTCAGATTAGAGTCCAGTGTGGTGTGGTGATGATATTTACTTGTTTGTAGGTTACAGCCTTAGGCATTCTGTTTCTCATACATTTCCATTGATGGAGGCATTCACATTTGTTAGTTTTCTTTTCTCCCGTTCATTTACTTAAGAGAAACCTGTAGGTGCTCCTGTAATTTAAAAAATCTTAGCACACATCTATTTATTTGGCTGGTTTTAATTCAAAGATGCATCTTGACCCTTTGTTTTCTCATAATCTCTTGTTCATTTCATTTTCACCTTGGTTTTCAATTCTAACATCACTCATGGATCTGAAGATTCGGAAAGCTTACAAAGAAATAAGCTCCATAGGTTGGAGGATGGGACTCTCTGTTCCCGTCTTCATTACCAGGGCCTACCAGCCCGAGGCTTGGGAAGGGATCATTTGGCTTCTCCTTATCTAACAAATGAAGATAATTTGAAGAGGCACACTTCACTTGGGGGAGTGAAAGGGAAAAAGAGGGTTACTTTCTTTTTTTGGGGGGTACGCGGGCCTCTCACTGTTGTGGCCTCTCCCGTTGCGGAGCACAGGCTCCGGACGCGCAGGCTCAGCAGCCATGGCTCACGGGCCCAGACGCTCCGCGGCACGTGGGATCTTCCCGGACCGGGGCACGAACCCGTGTCCCCTGCACCGGCAGGCGGACTCTCAACCACTGCGCCACCAGGGAAGCCCGGGTTACTTTCTTACATTGTCCTTTGTTGAGAACAGTTACGAAGCACTGGGTCTGTGTCAGGTGTGTTCGTCAGGTGCAAGGTTTTGCCTGACTTAGCGTGCCCTTCATTTGGTTGGCACTTAGGACCACTCCCTTTATTTCGAGGGCTGCCTTTGGGTACCAGTGGAATACAAATGCATGTGTGCGTGGATATTCATCTGTTTGAGATGCCTGTCAAAGGGCAGCTGTGTTCCCTCTGGCCCCTGTGCCTGTCGTCGCAAGGACTTCTTTCAGCCGTGCTGCTGACCGTCAGACACTTGAGAATTGACCCGGGAAACAATGCCCCCAGGCTCTCTGATGCAGCTCCTGCCCTCCCTCGTTCTCACACAGACCAGAATTACTCAGATATCACTTCTTCAGTTGATGGGGATGGGGTCGGGACGGCGCGTGTTGATCCATCTTGTACCTTCCTGCTCCAATTAGCAAGGGCTCTAAAACAATGTAAAAGCCAGTTGGTCTGTGAACTGTGTGTAACAAGATTTGGGACTTAGGGATGCACACCTGTAACTTGCTTTCCGGCAACTTAAGTCCCGCTCCCTTAGACCCTGGCCTGGTCACTGATGGAGAGGTGGACGCAGCAAGGCAGGCTGTCTCCGTGGTGCCCAGCGCTCATCCGTAGCTCCCAGATACCTGAATATCTTATTTTTCTGGTTATTTTACTTGCCAGACTAGAATGCCAACCTTCTGAGAATCTGGCCTCTCTTGCATTTAACAGAAGATGCCTAATCTACATGCTTGATCTGGCTCCTGGAAGTCTCTGGAAGCCAAGTTCAGTTGAAGACACTTGGGGAATTTTAATTTGCAAGGGAAGCCTGGAAGCGTGGAGACTTGTCTCCTGGTTTTGAGGAGCAGCCATAAGAAGGACGCAGCAGTCAGCACGGAGAGTGCAATGCGTTAGGACCAGGTTGACTCAGAACTAGGTAGGCAGGCGCTTCTCACAAGCCAGCTCTCACCTGAGGAGTGGGCCGCTTCCCTGTGTGAAGTGTTCCCGGTCACAGGAGGCTTCCAAGCACAGGCTAGTCAGGGAATGTTGGAAGGGGTGCCGTGTTCGTTGTCTGGGGCTTAGAATTGGTGGTCTTCAAGTCCCATATTAGTTTTTAAGGTCAAGAGTCCTTTCAGGATCTAGGATTTTGGTGATTTTTGTACCTGGTCTCTCAGGAAGCAGCTTTCTCCCAAACTTACAGGCAGAGAGGTATATTTGTCTGTAATTTCCTTGTACTGATCTCCTACCTGCTCCATGGCTCCCCCTGCCCCCCCAAACCTGGCTGTACCTGTGACTGCTGCTTTATTCAGCTGGCTCACCTGAGACTTAGGGGAAATGATCTGTCCCGTCCCCCCTGCCCCATGGCCACTCTGCAGCTGCCGCCATAGCTTGTGCTTCCTGGGCTCATGTCGGGCCATCAAGCCCCTCATGGTACTGAAGCCGTTTGTCCTGCCTTCAAGGTGGTGGGTGATGTCCCAGGGTGATCTTAATGTGATTCTCTCGCAGCCTGTGCTTCTTTCTTTTTTGCTTTCTCTTAGCGTTCTTGCCTTGAAAACTGATTTCAGGTATGTGAGTAAGTCGACGATGGTGGCAGGAAGGAATGTTCTGTTTATCGTGGGAGACTTTTTTAAGTTGCCACGTGGAGAAGGCGCGGCGTCCAGAGTCACTGGTTTGGTCTTGGCCCCAAACTTGGGCGCAAGGTGCCCAGAGAAGTCATTTCACTGCCCTGAGCCCCATCTGCCTCGTTACTTAAGTAGGTGTTTAGAATCCCAGTGGCTGATTCTCAGGAAGGCCAGAATGAATAGCTTTGCTTTAGAATGATTGCCTGTAGTATGTTTTACAAAAGACCCAAAGATGGAACATATGAAATACGTGGATATGCTTGGATTTACGGTTGCTCTCACATGTAAGCTGGCCCAGGTGGGGCAAATGCATTTCCAAAGCCACAAGTATGAATTAACCTTGTATTTTGTGTTCACTACTTCACCCTGTATTTTCTAGTTATCTCCCAGTTAACTACCTCTTTTTAAATTGTTGACCATTGTACCTTCAGTTTATAAGTGGGAGAGCACAGTGGTCTTTTTTTTTTTTTATTCCCCCTTGGGCTTAATCTTTTTTCCCCTCTTGATTCCTGTAACCAGAGGAGTTAACTCCATTAGTAGCATGTGGATTCATTTCATTCCTGATCCGAGCCAAATATGTGTTTATTTCCGAGAGCTATTCCGAGTGCTGCGTCCTCAACCTGCCTTTCGAGATCCCTGCTTGTGCTTTCCTCCTGGAGAGCGTGTTGTCTGGAAACCAGAGTTGTCTGCATCCCTAGAAGAAGCCGTCTTACTATTTTTTTTTTTTTTTTTTTTTTGCGGTACGCGGGCCTCTCACTGTTGTGGCCTCTCCCGCTGCGGAGCACAGGCTCCGGACGCGCAGGCTCAGCGGCCATGGCTCACGGGCCCAGCCGCTCCGCGGCATGTGGGATCTTCCCGGACCGGGGCACGAACCCACGTCCCCTGCATCGGCAGGCGGACTCTCAACCACTGCGCCACCAGGGAAGCCCCCGTCTTCCTATTTTATTGAACAGTGATTGATCCTCCTCTTGGCAATGACTTACAGCCTTCAGAGTAATGAGCACTGATACAACATATTGTTTGTTCAGTGGGGTGGAGTGTAATCAAGATCATTTGGAGCATTCCATGTTATCTTCAAATACTCAAGTTTTCTAACACCATGATACAGATGGTGTCTTTGGACCTGTGTTGCTGTCAAGCTGGTATTTCCACTCTTTTGTACATCAAGTACTACTGCTTTGGATGAAAGCACTGAGGCTCAACAGTATAAGATCATGTCATAAAACCTGTTCATCATTCGTGCCAGCAGGTAACCCTGGTGAGAGGCACTTGGGGCTCACATGGGAGAGGTCAGAGTGCAGGGAGCTGGGCCCATGATGGGCCCCCCCACCCCCACCCCCACCCCGCCCCAAGACTGAAGAGTGCTAATTCAGTGTATGCTCGTGGGAGATTGAGAAAGTCTGCTCTGTTGTTGGAAAGAGGCTCAGACGTGAAGCAACTGAGCAGCTTTGGGCAGACTGTGAGGCTCTGATCTAGCGGTGGGAGGCGCGTTGGGCCTGAACCCAGTGAAGGTGGGGTGGAGTGAGGGTCTGCACGGGTACCGGTGTCTCGAGGGTCAAGGGCATGGTAGCCCTTTCTGGAAGCTGCGACCTGGGATGCACCCTCTGGGATGTCCATGTGGCCCTTGATGTGTGATGCCCTCAGGCCTGTCCTCTGGCTCTCTGCGTGCCAGTGAAAGGGGACCCAGGTGGCCTCCTGAGGTGGGAAGCCTGGCCTTTCCCGGGGCCTTGTCTCTGCCCGGGAGCAGGTGACGTCCATTTGGCTTGCTTCCGACGCGTGCAGCGCATCTTCAAGTAGCATCCCAGTCCGAGTCCCCGTGGCCGGAGCTTCACCCTGGCTGGAATGTTTGCCCTGACAGTTCTTCTGCAGATTGTCCTGTTCAGGCCGCATCAGGAAAAGCTCATGGCCCGGTGGGAAGAGCGACTGTGGGCCCCCGGAGGCTCTGCTCGGAATTACCCCCCTAGCACCTGCTGGACCACTCCGGGCGGGCTTTCCCATCTGTGCGCCTGGGCTGACGCCGGGCCGCGGGCACCAGATGAGATGACTCGTGCCCGGGGGCTGCTGTCCCACCCCGTTTTACCTGGTCAAGATGCTCACCTCTTTGAGAATTTTCGCCCCTTTTTCACCCACCACGACTGTCCTGTGTTCCTCCCCGGGAGTAGCATGCGTGCATGGCAGTGGAAGGGAGTTATTTCAAGCCTGGTGCTTTTGTCCTCAGCTCAGTTCCGCCCCACTTGAGTTAACTGCCTTGTGCATCCACTTTTCCCAAGACAGCCAGACACACGCAGAGCCACTTGGGAGGGAGCTTGTCTTTGTACAGGGCTTTTAGCTTTGCCCCCGCCCATCCTTAAACTGAGATCTCAGGTTTATGAGACAGGAGGAAATGTTGAATTCTATGTAGCACCTAGAAATGTAATACAGTTATCGTAATTTTTACATATGCCGCTAACATCGACCAGCGCCTAAGGAATACCATGCCCTACAGCTCTGGTGGGTTATTGACTTTTAGGAGTAGATCATTAACAGAGGAATCGGTTCAGAATTAGATTATTGGGGAAATGTGTTGTTTTCCACCGACGTATACATCACGTCGCGTCTGGCAGAGGGTCTGAGAGTGTGCGTATTTTATACCGTGATGCTTCTCGGCTATTTTTTGTTTGCTTGTGTTTTCGTACTGGGATGGTAATAGGTGTGTTGTGAAGCCCTTTCAAACTGGTCACGGGGCACGTGCGGCTTGTTGGCTGAGAACGAGGCCTCTGGAGCCAGACGCCTGGTTTTGCCGTTTTCTGGCTGTGTGTCCTTGAGCCTGTTCTCTAAGCTCTCTGTACCTCGGTTTCCTCGTCTGGAAGATAGAGATTGATAACAGCACTGGACCTGGGCTGGTGGTGAGGGGCAAGGGTGAGTGTGTGCCACCCTGTAGGCTCAGGGCAGCAGGGCACCATGTGTGTCCCCCACCCCCTTGGCAGCTGCTGCCTGCTTGGTGGTGCCCCCCCCCCCCCCGCCAGTGGCAGGAACTGTTCCGAAGGACGCGCTGCCACCCTGGCCAGTGGGGAGAGCTGGGTGCTGTGTATGTGAGAACCCTTACTCTCCTTTAAAATGAAAAATAATTTCTTCTGTTTAAGGTGGCATGGGTAAAAAATAATGACCCCTTGGAAAGAGGATACGATTTGGGGTTCCATTGATTTTTTTTGTTTCGTTTTGTTTGGTTTGAAATGTACTTGCCTCTTTCATCTCTCCGAAATACATATTTTTTAAATGTTGGTTAAAATTTCATATTTACTTTGTTTAATATTCATACATTATACAAATATACGTTTTATAAATTACAAAATAATACATTTAGTATTTAATATTTAAATTAGTTAAAAAATTTTTTGAAATTAACAAGTAACGTATTAGGTAGGCCAAGAAGCTGGGATTGAGAGATGCCCACGCTGAGGCCTGCACTCCACTTATACCCCTTTGCGGAGGATGCCTGCGTACGTACAACACCTACAGGAGGTTTGGACACAGCCCCTGACCGACAGCTTCAAATGCCACTTCCAAATTCCGGCTCAGAGGAAAGCTTCCCAAATAACCTCCTTCCCCAGTTCCCCGTCCCGTCCATCCTGATGAATCCCACGACATTATTATTTATGGGGTTGTCCCTAAGACCTGCAGGTTAAAGGTCAGGTAGATGGGGGCTGTAACAGCCTCTGTCCAGGGAAGCAGGGAAGGGATGAACCCCAGCTCTGAAAGTGCACACTGTTCTCAGCAGAAGAATCCAGGTATTTGCTATCAAACAAGTGTGCATTTCTGAGGCAGTTAGTTTTCCACACGGCAGGAGATTTTTGTGGCATTTTTCCTTTTCTTTAAAGTCTTTAGAGAGATATCCATCCCTGGGAAGGAGATTAAAGCCTCAGGTTCCATCAGGCCAGGTCGCCCTTTCAGTCTGGGCTTCCTAGGTGACAGGTGTTAACCAGCACCTTTTATGCCCGGGAATTTCCTCCCCGGTGGCCTCTGAAGCCTGGATTTTATTTGTAGCAGGCGTGCCTTTGGGGTGATAATATGATTTGTGCGTCTAATGCCAAGCAAATACTAGAAAGGTCCTTCACCTTAGATACCAGCTGACACTCCATTTCAGGTGAGTTTCCAAAGTTAGATGTACTTGGTGCATGTCAGTTACAATTTGATAAAACTTGCAGATAAAATCCCTTTATACGTGGCAACCAGCCTTTGAAACTCAAATTGTTTGTTTAGGTGACCTGTCAGCTCTTCAGTTCTTCTGTTTCCAAAATAAACGGGAATGTTCCCTTCCTTCCCAGGGCATGGCCAGAGATTCATCTGGGATATTAACAAATTTTAGGGAAGGCAGGAGGATTTCGGCATTCAGCATCTCTTCAGGGGAAGCTCACATGCCCAGGAGTTTAGGCTCTCTGTGGTAGGATGTCCCCTGGATCTCTCCTCTGACCTGTGTCCTGGGACAGTCAGTTGTGGGCTGTGTCCCGTCCTCCGGGTCTGTGGCCTGTCGCGGTGTCTGTAGGAGGTTTCAGGTGTCGGGTCGCAGAGTGCCTGTTGCTGTATGAGGTCCTGGGTGTGCAGGGTGGTGGGGGGAGCGCTTTGCCTGTCCCAGAGGCGTCCCTTCATTCTGCAGCTCTAGGGGTCAGCGAGGGCCCAACAGCTCAGTTGCCTTTCACATAGCCGGACCCTCTGCTTCAAACACACGTCTGGATCTGGACTTTTCTGCCGCTCCCTGGGCCCTCAGCCTGCCCTGCAGATGCAGGCTGCGCTCAGGAGGATCAGCTCACACCACCTCACGCCCCAGGGCCCTGCAAGGGTCTGTTGTGTCGTTTCTGGTTTCGGGTGAATTGGAATTTCTCCTTACGTTGAGGTTTCTGTCCGGCCTGTGTGTGACGGCCCGTGCCCGTTTTACGGCCAGGACAGGGACAGGGGTCGCTGCGGCTGAAATAGAAACCGTGATTTATTTCAAGGGGCGGGGCCGTCCAGTGGTGCCTGGCATCTGGCAGTGGAGGGGACCGAGCTCTGGCGTCTCGGGAGCAGCGAGGGGGACAGCGGGTCCATCCTAGATTCCCTCCCTGCCCCGCAGTCTGGAGCTCCTGCCACCAGACTGTACTCTTTGAGAACAGACCGATTATGCTTATTTTTAGACTGTTTTATTGTCGTGTCACAATAAGGCAATTAAGAGTGACAGCCACACCTACGTAATGTTTTCCAGGCTGGGCCCTGTTGGGAGTGCTCGGCTTGTTCCAGAAACCGCACAACAGTAGGGCTGATGGATTATCTATGGAGAGACCTCTGCGGAGCTGCCTACAGAGATGGATGGGGAGATTGAGGAGGAGCCCGAGACCCCCTGTCGGTCGGGGGCTCCCAGACTCCCGCTGTCAGTTGGTCCACTTACGACCTGCTCTTACCTCTAACATCCCTGCCGCCAGGAGATGGCCTGGGGGCTGTGGGAGCTGGAATGGGAGTGGTGGGAAAAGTGAGGCTGCCGTGTCCTCGCTGTCACTGCGCGCCCCGTGGGTGGCAGGGCCAGAGCTTGTCGCATTCTTAGGCTCTTAGAGAGACGCTGACACAGTACCGGGCGACTTCGTTAACGGGCGGGGTTTAGCAACTGCAGTGGGGCTCCATGCAGCCCCAGAGCTTACATTTGGGGACCACGCAGAGAGGGGCAGGCAGAGCACGTGTGCAGGTCTGTCAGCCATGGGGCAGGGATGGCGTGGGGCTGCGGTCTTGGCCTCTGCAGGTTCCCATGGTCTCAGGGCTGTTGTTCTCCTGGCCTCCCCGCTTTCATTGTCATTTATTTCCAAGATGTGATTCCTGGCCGGCCTCCATCTGGCAGGCCTGGAACGGGGATCTTCCCTACCTTGCCTCCTGCATCTCAACCCAAGTCATGAAAGGTCAGGAATGTTTCCCTTGATTCCCCTGCGGTTTCTGCCTTTCAGAGCTGGGATGGTGGTAGATTCGCTTGCAAGTGTGTGTGTGTGTGTGTACGTGTGTGTTCACACCTGTGAAGTCTTGGCTGGCTGGGCTGAGGCTGATTGTGTCCAAGCCTCTGGGCAGTGAGCTCGTGGCTTGCACCTCAGACTGAGAGTGCACTCAGGCTGGAGAGTTTGCTTTCCGGGCTGTGTTAAGCCCTTGAGGATGTTTAGTGGTGTTGACAATGTTTTAAACAATATTTCCTCTATTTACTGTTTTCCCTGGACCAGTTTTATCTGGTGGTAGAGGTATCTAACAGCTGCATACATATGTCTGATGAAGTGAGACTGTAGTTAGCGCACAGGTGACCACGAACCCCGGGTCTCACTACGCAGTAGTGTCCCTTTTTTCCAGTCACCGATGGGTCCAAAGGTGCGCCTCTTATCTCTTCCTTGGACAAGGAGGGGGACTTACTTCCTGCCCCTTGCTTGGGGCCAGTGCAGTGGCTTCCCATTTACTGCTCAGAGGACTTCAGTACACATTTCTGAAACAAAGGACCCTGGAAAGTTAGAGCTGCAGGGACTCTGACCGCGGCTCCACCCCACCCTTCTAAAGGTGAAAGCCCTGGCTGTTGAAAGGACAAGCCCAGGTGGGCTCCTGAGGCTTCAGACACCCCAGCCTCCCTCCCCCTCTGCCCGGAGGCCTGGCGCTCTAGGTCACATCTAGCTGCAGAGAGGCAGACCTCCAACTGGAGCGTTCGATGTCTGGCATTTGAAACTTTTCGGCACAGGTTTTAGTTCAGAAGAAAAGTGATAACCAGGAAGGGACGTGGTTTGTTCTTACTTTCTTATTTTTTATTTTTTTTGGCCGTGCCATGCAGCTTGGGGGATCTTAGTTCCTTGACCAGGGATTGATTGCCCCCTGCAGTGGAAGCGCGGAGTCCTAACCACTGGACCGCCGGGGAAGTAAGTCCCCAGGCACAGTTTATTCTTCGTCCCTTGACTAGAAGGACGGGCAGGGTGAGCACCTCAGCCTTTGCAGATGCTGAGACTGACATGGCCCTGCTGCCCTAGGGGCCATGCTTGGTGGCAACCAGATGCTGGGGCTCCTCTGGCAGAGACACGGCCTCCCCATGAGGTGGACCCAGGTCAGCTTGGGTGGGTGCGCTGGTCTTGGATTTTGCTTGCTCTTGCTGTATCTTTGGCTGAAGTCATTGTGTTTTTTCTTTGCTCATGATTTTTTTCCCCCTCCAGTCCAGTTTGAGGATTGGTTTTGAGAAGTCCAGATCAATGGTTTTATTTTCAGAGTTCTAAATCCAGCCGTGTAAACACTTGGAGTCTGGGCCTAGGGTTTAGCATGGATTTGTGGCTATTTAAAATACGCCAGGAGCCTTCTTGGAAGCCGCCCACTGACGGGTTTTCTCTGATTAAGCGGTGAGCTGGGGATCTCAGAGCTCTCCGGTGAGAGTGCCAGAGCGCTGGGGTGGGAGCTGTTTACTGGAAGGTTCTACCCCTCCCTCCAGATTCTGTTCCCTAGGTCAGGCAGGGCCCAGGGATGTCTGCCCCCTTCTGAGGGACCTGGGCTCTGGGTGCTAGGTGCTGGGTGTCCTGTTTTTTTGTGGGCAAGGCCAGTGTCTCTGCGGGTGGCCACTGCTCATCAAGGGAGGGGAGAGCTTGGGCCTTTTGAAAGCCTGTGCTTGCCGGTGACGTACTCCCAGAGGTGGGAAACTGTACACGTTTCCACTGCAATAAGCAAAAGTAAATTTGACACATCTTCGGGGTCTGCTTATGGCCTCAAGGTAATGACTTGAGACGTGCCAGCATCCAGGTGGGGCTCTAGCGAGTCTGACTGGCTTTGATTCACCCCCTTCTGTGCCTTCCCTCGCCACAGGGCAGCGCTGGGTCGAAAATGATCACATAATCGCTGTTACTTGTGGATGTGACCACAGTAAGGTCACGTGCTGGCGAGTACTGCAAAGCGGACGCCAGGAGAACCCTCAGTGAAATGTACCTCTTGCTGTGGGTTCACATCTGCAGGGGCCCCAGGGGCAGAGAGCCGGGGGGCGCTTCATGCTCTGGGGACCTGCCTCCGCCTTCCTCCTCAGTGTGGCCTCCATCATGCGGCCCCCTCCACCGCTGGGATGCAACGCTGGCCGAGCTTGGGAATAGTGGCTGATGACGTCCAAGGCGCTGGAAGGCAAGGCAGGGATGCAAAAGTAAATTTCCTAGGAGCCAACTACGCGGTGTATCGTGAAGCCTTTCAAAGAAATGAGCACCATCACGATGGCTAGTTGGTTAGCTAGTTGCAAGATAGATCTCTTTGCAAAAATTATACAGCTGTCTTGAGAGGATGTAACTCAAACAGAATTAAGTTCAGACCCCAAACATGCACAGTGAGTTGGATCTTGAATATCTGTAGAAGATGTTTTATGTAGCCAGAGCCACACACAGAGGGGGCTTCCTGGCAGGCACCCACCTGGGATGGGCCCCTCGTGCGCAGTAGGTGTGGACGTCTCCACGGAGGTGCCCCCGGCCCCTCTCCCACCTCAGCACGTGGCCCCCACCTTCCCTCCGCCCCTCCAGCCGGGCACCTGGCCTTCCCCTCCCGCGTCTGGTCCCTCCGCGGTCCTGGGAGCGCTACCTCGGCCTCCCCTTGCCCCCTCCTCTCCCCGCTCGTCTGCTTTCCTCCTCCCAGACCTCCACCGCCTGGGCCCGCAGAGAGCAGGAGGGGCCTGGCCGCCAGCCCTTCCCAGCGGGTCTCACACCAGCCAGAAAGGATGACTCCTGTATCATCTTCGCACCCTTAGAGGCCAGGCGACTTCTCTCCCACGAGGAGAAGACCCGCACTCTGTCCTCCACCCCAGGATCGAGCCGCTCTCCGGCCTGCTTCCGCCCCCACTCCCCTTCCTCAGTCGCCCCCCCGCCCGCCTGCTCTTCCCCTGGCTGCTCCCCGCCCTCCAGGCCCCAGGCTTAAATGCCAGCACCTCCGAGCCCCCTTCCTGACTGCCTGCCTCGGACCTCCTCCCCTCCGTCCCTTTCCTGGGTCCCTGTACATCCTGCTGGCATCACGGGCTGGCCTTCCAGACCTGTCTGTGGGCTCATTGGTCTTCTGCCCTAGACAGAGGCTTTCTGAGGGCGGGGTCAGGTTGGAGTTGGTCGTGGGCGCTCCCCGGTCCTTGGTGCTGCCCGGCTCCCGAGATGAGTGCACGGTATGCCCCGGAGTGGGCGGCCGGGTCGGGACTGGCGGGGCGCCACGAGCAGAGAGGCACCTGTGACCCAGCACGGTCGGCGGAGCGTCAGAAAATGCTCCCCAGGTCTGGCTCCGTGATCTGGGGGCCTTCCTGGTGGGCACTCTGTCACGCTCTGCGGCCGTTGCTGTTGCGTAAGGCCCTTGCTGGAGGCCAGCTCCTCAGGGAAGCAGCCTCCAGAAGACGGGCAGCATCAGCATCCCCTGAGGCCTGTGTGCTCTTGGCGCCCACCGTGGGGGAGGTCCGGCTGCAGAGCAGTCCCCCCACGGGGTTCGGGCACCCTGAGGAGGTGGGCAGGGCAGGGACTTTGGAGCTGGGACAGCTCCCAGAGTTGTCCAAGTCAGGTAAGCGGGCCAGGCCTTTATGCCTGGTACCCGTCCATGGTCAGCCGTCCAGGGGCTGGGTACTTGGGTTACGCTGCTCTCTTCAGCCACTGCATCAGGATCAGGAGGCAGTCAGCCACCAACACTCCCCATGGCCAAGACCCCGGGGCTGGAGGGAGGGCCGGGCCCGCCCTCCATGGTCACGTAAAGGTTTTGTCAGAAACGCTTGTTAAAGGGGCATCAGAGGACTTCCCTGGTGGTGCAGTGGTTAAGAATCCTCCTGCCAATGCAAGGGACACGGGTTCGAGCCCTGGTCCGGGAAGATCCCACATGCTGCGGAGCAACTAAACCCACGCGCCACAACTAGTAAGCCTGCGCTCTAGAGCCCTTGAGCCACAACTACTGAGCCCGTGCGCCACAACTGCTGAGCCTGCACCCTAGAGCCCGTGAGCCACAACTACTGAGCCCGCGTGCCACAACTACTGAAGCCCGCGCGCCTAGAGCCCCTGCTCTGCAACAAGAGAAGCCACCGCAATGAGAAGCCCGCGCACTGCAATGAAGAGTAGCCCCCGCCCACCGCAACTAGAGAAAACCCGCACGTAGCAACAAAGACCCAATGCAGCCAAAGATTAAAAAAAGAAAAAGACATCAGAATCAGTTGTACTTGCTGTCTGAAAGGAGGATGTAGAAATTAAATAGAAGAGTTAACTGAGAACTGATCTTACTTTAGCTTTTCTTCACACGCAGAAAATTCTGTCTCTGCCAGAAATAATCTAGATTCCTGTGAAGTAGTAGTAGATCCTGTGAGTTGCTCCCCAGCAGTTGGGAAGTAATGGCTTTTCTATTTGGAAAACAAGACAGTTTCGATGCCTGCTAATTTTGCAGAACGTATCATGAATGTTTCATAGAAAGTAACAGAAATCATGTCTGATTCTAGAAGGCAACCATCTGCTTAGCTTTAAGTTTAGTGACGTAAAGAATAAGGAATAGAAGTATCCGGAGGCTCCTTTCTGTGCATCTTCTGGCTTCACAGGGGCGTTTGTTCCTCTTCACCTTGCTCAGCATCTTCTCCGGCCCTCTGGCGAGGTGTCCTGCTGTGACTGTACACCTGCCTTGTTTGTGTCCACATGGGACTCCTTCCCTCCCAAGAGGCCGTGTGTAATTAGAAAGCAAACGCAGCTCAGATGTAGAGGATGAACGGCCGGGATGCGTGTGGACTCAGATTCCTTCCTGCCCGTTTAACCCGTGTGGCGTTGACACAGGCCTCCCCGTGCAGGCTGAGCTTCCACCGTGGCTTTGCACGGTGAGATGGGCGGGGATGACGGGCAGCACCCCCAGAGTTGGGGAATGAATATACATACGTACACGTAGAATTTCATGTCCATTCTTTTACTACTGAATGGACCTCGTAACTTCAGAACCACCTAAGGATCTCTGACAGTCACAGTCTGAGGACTGAGAAGTCTGGAAATAATGGGGACCATCTCCTTGGGTTTCCTCCCTAGTTCGATGCTTAGATAGTGAGGCTGACCTTTAAAGGCTTCCTCCTGTGCTACCTGGATGACCACGTGGGTGACTCACCTCATGCTCCTCTGGCTGTTAGAAGCGTAAAGAGGAACCAGTCCTTTATGAGGAAAGTATCTCTACTACCTTTTCTCATTACAAAGCGAATACCTGCCCATGGTGAAGAATTAAAACAGGACCAAAATCAGTAAAAGAGGAAAGATCTCCCTGTCTCTTCCTCCTGGAGATAACGCAGCTGACCTCACAGCAGCGCTGCCACCCCAGACAACCGTCCTTGCGGTTGTTTATGTGCTGTCGAGCTCACTCATTAATTACCTGGTGCCCAACTGTGGGCTGAGGTGACACGTCCCGTGACCCCGTCTCTGTGCTCAGCGTATCGCACGTCATCTGCCCTGGGGCTTTTCCACGCAAAGGCAGACTTTGTGTTTTGTGCAGTCTGCACCCGAGCCTACATACCGTTACAGCCGTGCCTGTTCCGTGTGAATTGGAGCTGATCAGGGCGCAGGGTGAGGTGCAGTGGGGCGCCTTGCTGGGGAGAGAGATAAGAGTGGGTGGCGAGCCCCACAGGTGCACGTGTGTGACAGGACCGCTGGGCACCCAGCCCGGGAAGCAGAGGAGAGGAGCAGGGTGGTGGCTGTCTCCCAAGGAGCTTCTCAAGCAGGGGACCGAGGTAGGTCTTGCACAGATGCTGGGCAGCATTGTCAGGCCGGGTGCAGAGGACGGGTGTGACCGTCGCCAGCTCCTCTCTTGTGGACTTCAGGTTTTGATCCCTTTCTGTGTAACCACTGGAAATTCTTCTGTGCTGAGAACACAGGAGGGCCGAGATGGTGCATGCGTGTGGGGCGGGGTTGCCAGGATCCACAGTACAGCCACGGGCACTGCCCTGACCAGTGCAGAGAGAGTTGGCACACTTGCTCTGTTTTCCAATTTTTCATCCACTGCTCATGACTGACCCTCAATGTCAGTGACAGAGAGGCCCAGAAGCCGTGCAGGTCCTCAAGTGCACGGTGGACACACAGGTGTGACGATGAAGGTGGGCCTTCATCTCTGCACTCGGCAGTCTGCATCCTCGTCTCTCAGACAGGAGGCCCTGGACCGGGCCCCCAGGGAGGAGACATCGATCCGTGTTTGTCCGCTGACTCAACGGACCTTCTACCAAGATCGTGATTAGATTTGCTGGACATTACAACCTAATGGGCAGTATTTATTTTAATCTTGTAATGCAGCCACAGAATTGGTAGTGGCACCGTGAAATCACCACCCATTTCCTGTGCAAGGGCTGCAGACCTATTTGTGGGAAAAATCATTCATGTTAACTCAAGATGAGCCCTGTTTCCACCTTATAAAGAGAAATATCCCAGCTCTTCTTGTTTTGATTTGCTTTTATCGATGTTAAGTCAAGGGTTATATTAGCCGAAGGCCATTATGAGGCCATGTCGTGAAACCAGGGGCTCTGAAACCTCCCTTTTGGTCAGCGCAGGCCCATTAAATTGAGAGAGGCTGGGCCTGCCCTAAGCACCAGCCCGCTGTGGGTCTGCGTGGAAGGAGTTCCTGGAAGAGAAGATTCTAGGACGTGAGGGCCAAAGGGACCAGATGCAGCCCTCGTGTCTTACAGGGGAAGGGATGGGGGCCTGAAGAGGCTAACTGACTTGCTTCCTGGAAGCAGGGGTTCCCACCTCCAGCTGGAGGAGTGCTGGTTACTGTCTCCCGTCTCACGCGGTTAGTCCTCGTGAAGCAGCTCAGAAGTGGCTGAGCACATCCATGCCACGCACCCCTGTGACGCCTGCCGTCCCACATGGAATGCTGATTCTCTGCTGGCGATGGGCAGGCCGTGGTAACCGACGCAGAGCGGGCTCTGTGCCTTTTTCCCCTGCTGCAGGGCTTGTGTGGTCCTGGGCCCCACTGGCCACACCGCCTCCACTCGTTCACCAGCCTTACAGGCTTTTTAGACAAAATTCAGGGGCAGTAGGGGAAGAGTTAATTTTGCCTGCTCATTCTGTAGTCATCTTCTGGATTCATTGTCATCTGTTACCAAGCCATCCCTTATTATAAACATTGATTGCACCAAGAAGTAAAAAATATTACTGACAGTTTGCAATTCTTTATGAAATTAAAACTGTTGGGCTCAGTTATATCCAGCACAGGAACGACAGAAGTGCAGCCTATGAATTGTCAATATCTAAGCCATCTCTGTTTTTTTCCAGGATTTATTTTAACCAGGAAAAATTTCTTCTTTCAGCTTTGTCTTAACTTTCACACATAAAGTTGTTGTTGCCCACCAGCGGCATCTAAGCTGCATAGTAATGATTACCTTTTGGGGCGTCCCTGGCGGCCCAGTGGGTGAGACTGCGCGCTCCCAATGCAGGGGCCCCGGGTTCGATCCCTCGTCAGGGAGCTAGATGCCGCATGCCACAACGAAGATGCAGTGCGGCCAAAATAAATAATAAATATATTTTTTTAAATTACCTTTTAATTCATGTGTTGACTCAAACTTCAATAAGAAAAACAGTTGTAACCTATCTCATAAAAATGGCTGTGAATTTAACGTGCTGATTTTATTTTTTCTGGCAATTTCTGACTCATACCTTTTCATAAAACGTCCTTATTTAAACTTTTTCATTTTCGAAGACTCGGCAGTTTCATTGTAGGTGTTAAAATGTTTTAAAGACTCCTTAAAGTCTGTTTACAATTTAAAATCTTTTAAAAATGTAGGATTCTGACTTTGGTCTGAAATGACAACATTTTGCCGCTGCTTAGATGTGCCAGGAGGCTGTGTGTCCTTGGCCATGAGGGGACATTTTAGTGGTGGGGCTCCATATGTTCTGAGGGTCCTTGTCTCAGGACCCTAGTGTGGCAGCCAGTGTTACTGTTTCACAGTTATTAATCACACCAGCCATCACTTAAAACTTCTTGTTAATCTTCCCACTTACAGAAGCTCTTACCCAGGGCTCAGCTGTAAGTCCTCATAAAGTCCAGGTGGAACATTTCCTATGTGGTATATATATTCTTTTTCATATTCTTTTCCATATGGTTTGTCACAGAATATTGAATAGAGTTTCCTGTGCTCTACAGTAGGACCTTGTTGTTTATCCATCCTACACATATGTATAATAGTGTGCATCTGCTAATCCCAAACTCCCATTCCTTCCGCCTGCAACCATCCCCCCGCCCATCAACCACAGTCTGTTCTCTGTCTGTGAGTCTGTTTCTGTTTCATAGATATGTTCATTTGTGTCATATTTTAGATTCCACTTATAAATGATATCATATGGTATTTGTCTTTCTCTTTCTGACTTATTGGCACTTCGCTTAGTATGATAATCTCTAGGCCCATCCATGTTGCTGCAAATGGCATTATTTCATTCTTTTTGATGGCTGAGTAATATTCCATTGTGTGTGGGTGTGTTTACATACATACATACATACATACACACCACATCTTCTTTATCCATTCATCTGTTGATGGACACTTAGATTGTTTTCCTGTCTTGGCTATTGTAAATATTAGTGCTGCTATGATCATAGGGGTGCATGTATCTTTTTGAATTATAGTTTTGTCTGGGTATATGCCCAGTAGTGGGATTGCTGGATCATGTGGTAATGCTATTTTTAGTTTTTTGAGGAACCTCCGTACTTTTCTCCAAAGTGGCTGCACCAATTTACATTCCCCCGATAGTCGTTCTTTAAGGGACTTTGGTGTTGATAGAAGACCCCTAACTTGAGCTTGGACACCAGCCTGTTGTCTGTTTGCATGGAAGTGCTTACATGATGTCTCTTGCGTTAACCAGAGTGAGGACCATAGGGTTATCCTGCTCGGGGATCCAAAGCCTGCTCTAGAAAGACATCTGCCGCGAAACCCACTATCGCCCTGGATTTATGACAGTGGAACAGAAATCAGATGGAATCAGGTTGCGCAGCTTTTTGGATTGTTGTGTTGTTTGTGAATAAAATACTCTGGAGCGGCGTCAGCTAATGAAATGCTCGTCCTTCTGAAGGAAATACAAAACACAGAGCTGTCAGGGCTGCACAGAAGGGTCCTTTATAGGTGGTCCTGCTCCCCCTCTGGGCTGTAGAGAGGCATCAGTTTTCATATTTGAAGGAGGAAAGGAGCGTTTTCTTCCTCTCCATTCTCAAATCCTCACACCCTCTACTCTCCTTATCCTCAGACACGAATCTTCCAAGCCGTTTTTCACACACCCAGCACAGCAGTGGTGTTCTCAGAGAGCTCTGGAACAAGGTGCTTTATGAAGCATGTAGGAACGCCATTGGGGGAGATGCCGGGAAGGGAATCAGCCATCCTCTGAGAAGTTAGAAGCTCGCACCTCCCCTGGACCTCATCTGGGCGCAGGCATCGTTTGCCTTGGGCGTTCATCCCCTTAGAGGCTGGTCTCCTGGAGAGGGATTCTGAGTCACATCAGGGTTCAGGGGAAGGAAGATGCTTGGGATCGCAAGCCCTTGGTCGTGTCTGTGATGGTGGCGTCTTGGTGGCCTGGCGTGCGTCACCCTGCCCTGGGAGGACCTTAGGAGTAGAGGTTGGATGCTGTCAGGGAACGTGTGGGTGGGAGACTGGTTTCTGGGTCTTTGAGGTCACTGGAAAGCAACCTGAACTTCCAGGGAAGCCTGGAAGGAATCTTGTATCCCAAGGGTTTATGGTTTATTCCATTTCTTAGAGAGACTCAGGGATTTTCAAATAAGAAATTAAACCATCCCATGGAAAACTGTGCCAGTGAGCTTCTGTTAAACCCTCCATTTGAGAGTCATCAGTGTATTAATGTATTAACCAGTTTGCAGTGTGGCTCTTTCCTGCTGCGTCGAAATGGATATCTTATTAGGGACATGCGTTTCCTGTCTCAGCACGGCAACGAGGCCGAATGGGAGCCCTGGTCTCCTCCAGTGCTTCTGTTCTCGGTGGCTGTGCTTCCTTTTTCCCATTGTTGTTTCCCTTTATATTTTGGGATCCTGAATGCTTTAAAGTAAAAATAAATGCTATTTCACTTTTCTGTTGCTAAAAAGAATATTAAAAAAACCTTCTTGTGAAATTTAAGGTTTCAAACAAACATCTCAATCCCGGAGATAATATGTGGTTTTAAAAAGTCACCTGCGATTTCAGGGTCTTTTGTTTTTTTAGCGGTACGCGGGCCTCTCACTTCTGTGGCCTCCCCCGTTGCAGAGCACAGGCTCCGGACGCACAGGCCCAGCGGCCATGGCTCACGGGCCCAGCCGCTCCGCGGCATGTGGGATCTTCCCGGACCGGGGCACGAACCCGTGTCCCCTGCATCGGCAGGTGGACTCTCAGCCACTGAGCCACCAGGAAGCCCTCAGGGTCCTTTTTTTAACCCTTAAATATAATTTCAGGAGGTTTGTTTGGAACCTGTATCCGTGGCCACGGGATCCAAACGGGATTGTGGGGGAAGGAGAGACCGTAACGGTCTAATCGTGGCCACGTGCTGTGCTTCTGCGTGAGAATTTGGAGGAAGAAATGAGCCCGTAGCTCTGCTGGGGAGTGAGCCCAGGAGCCAGAGGGGAGCTGGGTTAGTGTACTTGAAGACGAGGGCCCTTGTCTAGCGAGGAGCGCTGGGAGCCGATCGCGAAAGACCCCGAGGAAGGACACAGCTGTGGAGACGGGGGCCTCAGCAGGAGCGACGCTGGCCCTTCCCTAGTCCTTATCCAGGTTCTCCTGCTGCCAAGATGGGGGCCCAGGACGTGGGGCTTTATGGTCTCAGTTCAAGTGCATTGAGAGATCTCTTGGTTTACCATTGCCCCCTTGTTGCGTTCCTTTGATTCTTTTGTTTTTTGCTGAGAGACAGTGAATTCAGGATTCTTTCAGAGCCCTGCAGAATTTCTGCTATATATGAGTCATCCTGCCACATGGATACATTTTTTTCCTCTCGCGTTCGCACGTGCTATAGCGTGAACCACATGAAATTGCTACTCAGCCACTTTTGACCGACAAAATGACAATTCCAGGAGGTTCAATGTAATATAAATTGGCCTGGGATCGAAACTAACCGGCAGAACCTTTCAGTGGGTTTTACTCACTTTAGAGTTAATGGCTTGCTTTGAATGCCGATAGCTAATAACTGGTGGCTTGATGGCTTGATGAGGCCTTTTCGGGCCCCATGCTATTTCAGGCTCAGCTGTGGTCCCAGCACAGGTGGTGGTGCACTTAGGTGGCCCGTGTCCCCCCCAGAGGCTGCGGGACCCAGGCAGTGGGGTACCAGCAGCTTTGCTCCTTGATCACACCCCTAAAGGCCGTAGGAGGGCTTCCACGGTGGGGATTGGGCCCTTTGCTAGCAGAGGGGTTACATCACGTCTTCGAGTGGAGGGGAAGGACTTCCACTCTGCCGGTGAGGAAACGCAGTGTCAGAGAGACTCGGAAGGTCACCCAAGAAGGTGGAGGCCACCGTCAGCCTGTGGCTTCAGGCTTCCCATGCCGAGCTCCCTGTGCTCCCCTGGGGTCCTGGACATGAGGACAGCTGGGGCCAGGTGGGAGAAGCAGGGCTCCCACAGTCCACGGTGTGAATCCCCGACGTTGGAATTTTACATTGGCCACATCTGCTTAGCAAAGTTTGGGAAGCGGAGGGAGTAAAGAAATCCAGAGAGAGCTGGTTAGCGATACAGACTCTGAAGTTCGGGTAGGATGGGTCCCGGCTGACATTCACCTGTTACCAGCTTTGCCAGGTGTCCCAGGTGAGTCTGGGGCAAGGTGGGGCGGTGGGAGGGGGAACACAGCAGGTGAAGAGGGAGGGATTTGCTGGCCTGACCTTTCACAAGGGACCGCCCCTCTCCAGCAGCACCGGGCAGCCCGCAGCAGTGAGAGCCTGTCCCCACGCTGCTGTGGCATCAAGTGAGCCTGGGTCACAGCAGTGCTCAGGGGATGGTCATCAGTATCACAAGCTCAGTCGTAAATGTCGCTGAGCCTCTCTCTTCTGTTTTCTCTCTGCGCTTCATTCATCCGGGCCTGTGCAGGGTTGATCCTCTTTGCATAGACAGTGGTAAAGTCATGTGTACTGAGGGCACTTTTCCTTCTGAGGTGTGTGTTTGTTTGTAATTACTGAAATCATTTGTCTCCAAACCAAATTAATTGTGATGGGAAAATGGCATCGTTTGCCTGTATTGCAAAAGAGATTTGTTTTGATTTTGTAAAGAAGACTTATGCTTTTTATTCATTCTGATTTCTGTGCTCCTGAAAAGTCTTTCACTCTCTTGTTCAGGGCAGGAAGACAAGGAGAAAATAAAACACATCCCTTTTTATTAGGATTTTAGTCCCCCTACCAGATAGGCTGCTAAGATTGTCCTTCATAATCAATGATTTTCATCTAGGTGTACTATTACGCCAGGAGATTGCTGTGTTTGTTCTCACATGTTGCTCATTTTTGACATGAAGTGCACAAGAAGGAAGTCCAACCACAGCTTTGATGCTTTTCTGAATGTCAGAGTGTAACTGCTTGGTCCAGGCTCAGTGGAAATGGACGTAATGAAGGGGTAATTTCCCTGGTAGATCTTAACCCAGGGTTCCTGGTTATTGCTGGAACCCAGAGGTTAATGTAGTCTGTAGCCATCTTCATGCCCTGCAATTAAATAAACTCCGAGGTATTGGAGGAAAACGCTGAAGGACAAGAAGTACTTTTTTTTTTTTTTTGGCTACTTTGCAAAATCCTATCAGTTTTAAGACTTGAATTTTTGGCTTTTGATACATCAAGTCAAGAGAGTGGAAGAGTTGGTGCTTTCACAAAATAATACAGTAGCACCAAGGGGAAAACGGGGGCTTTGTACCCAGTGTAAAATCACTATGATTTTGTCTATTCGCTGGACTATTTCTTCACCTGTGTTCCCAGCATTTAGGAATTAGGTGATTTGTCCGTGATCCCCCATGGGCAGCAAGTTGCTAATTAAGCAGCTGGGAATCAGGTCCCTGCCCTCCCCCACCCCCACCCCATTTGTTCTCTCTCTGGTCTGAGGGGGTTGTTAAAAAAGGGAGCGATTAGGGCTTTCAAGGGCTTTCGAGTAAGGCTTTCGAGTCAGAGCGCCTATTGTGTGTGCAGTAAAATGAGGGCCTTACATTTCCTGGTTAAATGTGTGGTTCTGCATATGAATAATTTTGAAAACAGACCAGAGCTGAGTCCCTCAGTGTTCTTAGCAAGCGGAGATTGAAGGGAGTTTGTAGTCAGGATGAATTTTAAGAAAGTCCGGGCAAGGGAAAGGACACAGTTCTCCTGGGAATGAAAATAAAAATAAACAGCCGAGTAGCTTTGTTATTGGATTTGTGTTTTGTTTGTTTCTGCAGCTCCTGCCCCGATGGTCTTAGGCCTGTTTTCCTATCTGTCGGTGTCAGGAGCTGTTTGCATTCTTTAGGGTCCAGGGTCTTGTTCCTGTCACCGAGAGCAGCCAGGGTGGGGCTGAAGGTGGTCCTGGAAAGGGAGGTTCCGGAAAGAAGGCCTCGCTGCGTCTTTGCTTTTCTCCAGTGGCTCAGAAAAGCAGCTTTGCTGCTGGGGAGAGAGGCTGTTCTCTGAAATAAGCCCGCATCCTTTGTAACTGTGTCTCCTTCAAAAGAACCGGGAAAGGACTTTGGGATTCTGGAGGCAAGCAACTTAAGATGCTTTCCTGAGCCCCGTCAAGGGTTGATCTGTGTGTGTCCTCTGGAAGAGGGTTCAGGCTGTTTCAGGGACAGCAGGGTGCACGCCAGTGTGTTGGGGTGTATGGGGTGCGGTGAGGGGCCCCTAGGCCGGCCAGGATCGGGGGCCGCTGCAAGGTCCAGGCTCCTTCCTCTGCCATGTGGCTTTTATTTCCAGCTCCAGGTTGTCTGCGCCCCTCCGTGGAAGGCTGTCTGCTTTCCCTCGCCCTGCAGGTCAGCAGGCCCAGCTGGGCCAACCCTGCTCCTCAGTAGGACGAAACCAGATTGATGCGGGTGCAGGGGTGCCCCGTGGGCATGGGAAACAAACAGCAGCCAGTGGGGACGAGGAAGGAGGTCTACTTGGAGGGGGCGGAACTGGCCCAAAGAAGGGTTTCTCCTGGTGTTTGTATAATCGCTGCTTTCCTCCTGGCATCACGCTTTCAGATTTCCTAAGAAAGCCCCGAGTCACACCCTCCGCTTGGAGTAAGAGCGGGGCGGGGGGGGGGTCTCCAGGATGCTAAGGAGAGCTGACCACACCCTGGTGGTCCAGGTGCACGGTGTGTGGTTCCTTTTGTCAAGACGGCCGCTGGGTGGAGGCTGGTTGGAATCTGCAGGAGTCCAGCCCTCTTCCCCGGGCTGCCCGCAGCTCTCAGGGCTCCCCTGGGCCGGGCAGCACCAGGAGCTGGCTCTCCGACAGTGCTGTGTGTGTAAACACGTTTATCACTCAGTGACCCGCGTGGTCAGCAGTGTTAGGACCAAGACACGAATAAGTACGGTGTGGTGTTGTAAATACATTGTCTCAGCTGTCTTCCGCTTTACTCGTCACTGCAGGGTGGGGTCCGGACTTGGCACTTTATTTCATTGTGTGTCTGTGTGTATATGCATGTATATTAAATATATGCGTGTGTTTGTATATATACACATATATTTGTTTACATTTTTTGAGACCTTATTTTTTCAGAATAGTTTAGGTTTATAACAAAATTGAGAGGGAGGTACAGAGATTCCCCTTATCCCCCTGCCCGCCCCCCCCCCACCCACCACGTGCACAGCCTGCCCCGTCATCACTCACCAGAATCGTAAAAACAAAGAAACTGCTGAGGACGCCATAAATGGATGACCCAGATGGTTTGAATTTCATTTTTCTTGGGGCTCAGCACGAATTGTCCAAACCCCAAGCACCTTTGCCTTTGAAAGTGTAGGTCTGGCAGCTTCCTCTTTGCTCAGCATCATAAGAGTGTGCATTGTGGGCTTCCCTGGTGGCACAGTGGTTAAGAATCCGCCTGCCAATGCAGGGGTCACGGGTTCGAGCCCTGGTCCGGGAAGATCCCACATGCTGCGGAGCAACTAAGCCCGTGTGCCACAATTACTGAGCCTGTGCTCCAGAGCCCACGAGCCACAACTACTGAGCCCGCGTGCTGCAACTACTGAAGCCTGTGCGCCTAGAGCCTGTGCTCCATGACAGGAGAAACCACAGCAACGAGAAGCCTGTGTGCCACAACTAGAGAAATACTGTGCACAGCAACAAAGACCCAACGCAGCCAAAAATAAAAATAAATAAAATAAATTTATTTAAAAAAAGTGTGCATTGTGTGGGGATACAGTGCATTTTCACGTTCTGAGCTTCGCTGGACTTTATCTTAATATAGGGCTAAGCTAGGAATGAATTCTACTGGCATCCACATTTAACTATTTAGAATTCCCTTTCTTAAGTCCTAAAATAATACGCCATGCGTGTGACCTGTGGGCACACCAGTGAGACAGCAGGGGATTGGTGTCTTTTCCTTTAATTTCACGTTTTGGTCGTCAACTCAGAATAACTAGGCTGAGAATTTCTGCTTAAAATTCATAACAGTTCCCCCCCGAGTGCTGAGCAGTTTTGGTTTCCTTCTCCGTCCTGATAACTTCTCCTTGTGTCCTTAGGCCCCGTCCCTGAGTCTGCTTGGTGCGGGGGGCGGCGGGGGGGAGGTCACTTTCTTTCTCTAACTGCCTTCAGATTTCTGTTCTGAAGAAGCTAATAGTTTTGGTTTTTCACTCCTGATAAAAGTTCCCTGTTACTTCAGGTTCCCTAATCTTGGTGTTCTTTGAGAATTTCTTTTCACTATTATGATTTAAATTGAAAAGATAAAATGTAATCTGAAGTGGAGCCATGTTAATGATAAGAAATGATTAACGGCTTCTTTTCCTAAACTCTATTGGGTCATTACAGAGGACGCCCAGCATGCTGGCCCCCAGGGACGACAGCTAAAGGGGCTTCAATGTCCCCGACAGGCTTAAAGCAGTCAGTCAGTGGTCACCGGGTGTGTTTTATTCTAAATTCAAGTCCAGTAGCATTTCAAAAGCTCATGGGAATGTGTTTTCTTAAGATTATTCTACTCCAAGTGGGGGAATTGAGTGGAGCGCAGAATGGCCTCTTCTGAAATGAGACACATCTTCCGTGACTTTTGGTTCTAGCTGCTCTGAGAACACATGTGCACGTGCACACGCTTTCCCATCCATGCGTTCCCATACATGCACACACGCGCAGGCTGCTGGGTGTGTGCCCCCGACGCATGGGTGTTTATCCTTTAAGGATTGCTGCACCGTAGGACTTGAATAGGGCAGCCGGCCGGTCTGGTCGCCATGGTCCCCACCCTGCTCACCCCGTGATGAACTCTTCCAGAGGGGCTGCACTGTCATCCCTGTAACTCCCACTTAGGGAGTCCAGCCCACAGAAGGGTCCCGATCCACAGAGGAGTAGCGTGAAGGAGTATCTGGTGTGTACGACTTCTGCTGCATCTTTTGTTATTTTTCATTTAGCTTCTTGGGAGGCAGAATTCAGTCCTGACCGGGCAATGATGGAGGCGACGAACATTTTTAAAGTAAATCTTTTAAAATTGAAGATGTGTTTTTCTGGTCAGTTAAGTCAAGCATTAATTTTATTAATCTGGTCAGGTAGATCAGGCATTAATTTTATTAAGCTAGTTGCCACAAACAAATTTATTCCATTCGAGGGAAGATATGTTTACAAGTAAAAAGTCACCACACACATTGTTGCAGGGTTTATATAATTACACGTCTTTCTTTAATGGACCCCTGCTTAATTTATAATGAATATGTGATACTTGTTGTGATAAACATAATCTTTGGTGGTATGTGCTTAAATATCAGCTGTGCATTAGTGAATAGAGCTCATTTTAATTCCCACTTTACTCTCTTTGTTTTCCTATTAAGGTTATTAAAAACTATATTATTGAATTCTTTTTTTCATGCCAGATGGTAGAAAATGTGCAAGTTACCAAAAGGTGACAATGAGAAGAAAATCTCTTCATTACCTTGTCCCCAGGCCACCTGGTTCCCTAACCCTAGATCAGCAGCTGTGAAGTTTTTTATCCTGCCAGAAGTGTTCTCAGCATGGACAAGCTTGTGTGTGTATTTTACACACACACACACACATACACACACAACCCTATAGCTTTGGGATGGCTGCACTTTGGTACGTTGGGGCTTTAAACATTTTGTTGGCGACTTAGCCTTCATTATGTGGATGTATCCAAATGTACGTAACCAGCCTTGGGTTGTTACAAGCACAGCAACAGCGCGCTCTCTTTTTTTAAAAAATAACTTTATTTGTTTGTTTATTTATTTATTTATTGGCTGTGTTGGGTCTTAGTTGCTGTGCGCGGGCGTCCTCTAGTTGCGGCAAGCGGGGGCTACTCTTCGTTGCGGTGCGCAGGCTTCTCATTGCGGTGGCTTCTCTTGTTGCGGAGCACGGGTTCTAGGTGCATGGGCTTCAGTAGTTGTAGCTCGCGGCTCTCGAGCACAGGCTCAGTAGTTGTGGCACGCGGGCTCAGTAGTTGTGGCTTGCAGGCTCTAGAGCACAGGCTCAGTAGTTGTGGCTCACGGGCTGTAGAGTGCAGGCTCGGTAGTTGTGGCGCACAGGCTTAGTTGCTCCACGGCATGTGGGATCTTCCCGGACCAGGGCTTGAACCTGTGTCCCCTGCATTGGCAGGCAGATTCTTAACCACTGCGCCACCAGGGAAGTCCTCCCCCTTGACTTTCTGACACATCCCAAGGTGTTCTGACTGGATCTTCAGTGTCTAATATGTTTCTGAGGATCAAAACTCCAGCTCGAAAGTCTTCTTCAAAACCATAGTGTCGTAAACACTTTGATTTTCCAACCATCACCTACCATAACTTTACTGGGCGGGGTGGGGGGGCGGTTCAGGCAAGTGAGTATTTTAGTGAAAAACCAAAAGGCCCAGAGTTCACTGGCTACCGGGTCATTTCCAGGACAGCCAGGAGCTTCCTTCATCCTCACACTTGCCCACATTCGGGATCTGGAGGGTCTTAACGCCTGTGGGCAGGGTGGGGCCTACAGGGCTGGAGCAGGACTTTGGAGTTGTTGGAGCGTGTGTTACGTTTTAGGAGGCAGGACACCGACTGGAATCGGAACAGCCGTGTGAACCAGGCACATTTCAGCTTCTCTGGGTGGAAGTGATGCTAGGGGTGGGCTGGACCGTCTTCGGTGTCCTTCCCGTTTGAAAACTGGCACCTTGGGGGCATCTTGACCTTGCACTTTGGTAAGTTGCAGCATCTCACTTCCTTTTACCCTCCTGTTTTACAGATGCCTTTGTGAACAGCCAGGAATGGACATTAAGTCGATCTGTCCCGGAGCTCAAAGTGGTGAGTGTTTGCTCTGGCCTTGGGCGTGGTCATTCCTCACCTGCAGGAGGGGGGCTTGGAGGGGGGCTCAGGAAGAGGCGAGGTGTGACCTATGAGCGCCCCAAGCCCGCATCCCGGTGGGCGTGAGGGGTCTCATTCCCTGGGGCCCAGAGGTGGGCCGTGTTCTGCTGTGTCCTGGGGAGGGGCCAGGGGAGGCTGAGGTTAGGGCTGGAGTCCGGAGGGCACCTGTGACGGTCATGACAGACGGCCAGGCAGGTGGCCTTGTGTGCAGGGCTGGGTCCACCCGCCACTGTCTCTCGTATCTGAGTGTGTGAGAGAGAGACTCTGTCTCACGCACACGCGCGCACACGCACACACACGCACACAGCTTATTAGTCCTTTGCAGGATGTCATGGAAAGTCTCTGTAGCGAGTCATCAAGATGTAATTATAATTCATCACTGATGAAATGTGACTGTGTACTGTGTTACAGAGGAGTAGTGTAAAATTTAAAGTTTTGTTTTTATTGTGAACTTCAAGTACTTTCAGTGACACTATTTAAATTGACTTAAATAAAAAATGACTTGGATCCGTTACAGCCACACCTCTGAGCCTCTCCCCACTCCACCCGCCCCCCGCAGTTGGGGGTGGAAGAAAGGACAGCTAGAACTGTTAGAGAATCACATTGTTATGAAATACGCGGTGTCTGGAGGGTGTGTGTGTGTGTGTGTGTGTGTGTGTGTGTGTGTGTCTGGAGGGTGTGTGTGTGTGTGTGTGTGTGTGTGTGTGTGTGTGTGTGTGTGTGTGTGTGTGTGTTGTCTTAAACTTCTCACGTGACAGACTCTGACCGTGGTGACAGCAAATCAGCTCATCCTGTCCAGGCCCTGGACCTGCTCTGCTCGGCCCACCTGGCCCCTCAGCCTCGGCATGTTGTCCCCCCATGTGCCCCTTCTCTGAGACCCCAGGGTTTGTTAGCAGTTCCAGCCTGTCTGCCCGGTGACCCCAGAGGCCCTCGGATGCCCTTCCCGGGGCCCCAGCCACCTGCGGTGCTTCGCGGGTGGACCCGGCGGGGGACAGGCCCCTTCTGGCCTCTCCGCTCCGAGACAAGGAGATGGAGCAAGGACAAGAGTGTCTGTGACTTCCAGTGTCACCGGGAAGAACAGGTTTTGAAACTGAAGGCCTGAAGGGAGGGTTCGTGGGCAGGCCCTCTGACATCCCCCCAGGCCCGAGAGCATCTGATATGTGTCCCCGCTGCCACTGCCAGGTGTCCAGGCCAGGCCCCCTGCCCTCCCGTCCCCGCTTCTTCCTCCCACCGGGTCTGACCTTTCTCGGTGGCTCCTCCGCCCCTCGGGGGGAGGCAAAGGGGCCCACGGTTCCGGGGCTGTTCCAGAAGCGCGGGTTCTGCAAGCCCAGCCCCGGGACAGTGCCGTTCTGTCCCCTGTGCTCTCTGACGCCGTCCCCGGAACAGAACGAATCCCGCGGGACACGGTCAGGAAGCGACATCAGCGATGGCGGCCGCGTGGCCAAGGATGCTGCTTGGAGGTTTCCAGGGAGGTTTCCCAGTTTCCGAGGCAGCCTCTAGAGCCAGCCAAAGGTTGGGGTCCTGCCGTCGGAGTAAAGCAAGGGGAACAGCGTTCTGATGATGACGTGGGGTACCTCCTGGATGGCGTCACCACCTTGAGTCCTGAGCCGGTCGTGCCGTTGTCCCCACTCCACAGGCATCAGGGGCAGAGCCTCAGGTGTTAAGAACGTGCCCCAGGAGCCCTGGTTAGTGAGACGGGAGCTGGGATTTGAACCTGGAGTTTGCTTCCGCATCAGCTCTGCCGGCAGAACTTTCTGCAACGTGGAAGTGTTCTCTGCAGGGTGGCACCCATGGGCCCCGTGTGGCTGTAGAGCATCTGAAGTGTGGCCAGTGCAAGGGAGGAACTGAAGTTTTTAAATTAATTAATTTATTTTTTGTGGCATGCGGGCCTCTCACTGCTGTGGCGTCTCCCGTTGCGGAGCACAGGCTCCGGACACACAGGCTCAGCGGCCATGGCTCACAGGCCCAGCTGCTCCGCGGCATGTGGGATCTTCCCGGCCCGGGGCACAAACCCGTGTCCCCTGCATCGGCAGGCAGACTCTCAACCACTGCGCCACCAGGGAAGCCCGAGGCACTGAAGTTTAAAGTTGAAGGGTGTCAAGGCCCATGGTTTAGACCCAGTCTGGGGAGTTACAGGTGGTGAGGGTTCTACCAGAGCCTGCATAGCAGCCCATGACTGAGGACGCCTGCTACCAAAACCTGTTCTCTGCTGGTATTTCAAAAGCATGGAGTTTTCTGGAATCAATGCTTGGAGGTGAAGGGGTGCTTGTGTTAACCGGTGGTGTGGATTTATGATCCTAAAGCAGAACTCGCATAAAGTTGGCTTGAATTCACAGAAGGGGTGGACTCCATCTCACGGATAAGTAAACGGGGAGGATTCTGCAGTTCTTCTGGGGGAGGCGCCCTGCTCCCGACCCGTGTGGGGTCGGCCCAGACCCCAGCAGGACGGCCAGCTCTGCTCTGGGCCGGGCATCCTCCTGCTGGGGGTGGTGCAGCAGGCAGCTTGGCCTCCTCAGCAGATCCCTTATGTGCTAAGGCGTTCCCAGCGTCTACAGAAATGCTCCTTTGTTTGGGGCAGCCTCTGTGTATCCACAGGGCTGCGATTGTGTCCTGCCTGGGTACAGCAACCGGGACAGGTGGTCCCTTAGGTCAGCACCCTCGGAACCCCTGACTCTTTCAGAAACGCAATTCGGTGACATAATAACAAGCCTCAAATGGGCTCTTTATGTAATGTTGGGCCATAAACCATCTGGAATCTGTCAGAGAAAAAATGTCAATGTTTGCTTTCTTTTTTTTTTTTGGCCCACCACATGGCTTGTGGGATCTTAGTTCCCTGACCAGGGATTGAACCCGGCCCCTCGGCAGTGAAAGCAAGGAGTCCTAACCACTGGACCTCCAGGGAATTCCCCAATGTTTGCGTTCTTTTCAAGAGTGGCAGTGCCATGCTATATGCTTCCTGAGGTTGTGTGATGGGGGCCAGTTGCTTTGGGTCCACACTCGGGTCCCTGCAGACGTGTGCCAGGCAGCACGTGCTGACCACTTACCTCTGGGCGGAAAGGCAACCACGCCATAGATCTCTGGCCTGTAGAGGTGGGCGTCTGTCAGCAACGTGCCACATCCTATTTGTGCGTTTTCATTGAATTCTCAACTGGGATTTTTACCAAAAGCCTCGATTTTATTTTCAGCAAGCCACGTGTCTAGCTGGTAAGTGGTGAAGTGTGGGGCAGTAGAGAACTCAGTTTAGAAAGACACTTCGTGTGATGTGGCTGTTCACAGCACTGCCCAGAGGATGCCGGGCCCGTGTGCTGACGTGTTGCCACCAAAATACACAGATCTGTAATTTTCAGGACACCTTTTCCCGTGTTGCCTTGCTTTTCCCCGAGCCTGTAGACCCAGAGTGGCCTGATTCCATTCTCTCTAGTTTGTATCCAGTAGCAGTTCATGGATCCCAGTGTAGCTTTACAGCTTAAAGAGCATTTTCATCCCTTACTTTATTTCCTCCTCACAGCTGGCTGTTAGTTTCTGCCAGCGTTTCAAATTAAAATAAGCCCACAGTGTGCAAACATAAGAAGGTGTATGAGATGGCTATTCAATCCAAATAAAACACCTTCCCCACCCCCCACCCCCGGGATCGAGTGACTGGATCCTTATAAGGGGTGAGTTAATTCTTAGCAAATCATTGACATGTAAGAAGGAAGGAATATTGCCGCACACGGAAAGCACAGACTGAACAGTGATTTTCAACATTTTCCTCCTTGGGAAAGAAAAAGCCTAATCTTAATTAAAAATTCAATTCTGCGGCATACTGTTTCGGATTTTCTCAGTGTGAAGCTGACAAACAGCAGGTGCCCTGGAGCAAAAGAATAATTAACAGGTAGAAATTCTCAGATTATAGAGGCCCAAAGCAAAGGGAAGACATAAGTCAAATCAGGAAGGGAAACCATTTTATTTAGGATCCGTCCACATAGTCTGGGGCTTGGAGCTGTAGTAATGAAGCATCTCGTTTCTACCCGCTGGCGTTCGTGTCATTCATTCATTCATTCACCCAGTGTTGCTAGGAGTCCGCCGTGGGCAGTGCTGGGGGTAGAGAACCAGACAGAAACGAGACCCAGTCCCTTGTCAGCACTGGAGAGAGTCAGACACACATACCGATGTTGGGGAAACAAAGGGCTAAGTGGCAAGGTAGCATTAGGAGGAGAGGACTAAGGGAGCTTTGGGGAGAGGCACTGGTTGAGGCTGTGGCATTAGGAAGGCTTCTCAGAGGAGGTGACATCTGAACTGATTGCTGACCCATGAGTAGGAGTATTATTTCGGGCAGCGATTGATGTGGAACGATCTAGGCGTCTGGAGTCTGCAAGGCCTGTTAGGATGGTGTTTGGTCCCTGGCATATTGGGGACGAAGCAGGGAGTGGGAAGCTGAGGACGAAAGGACCGTGATGGTGGGAGGGACAGGATGGTTCAGGGTTTTAGATCAGGTTTTAACTTACTTTCCACAATCTCGTGGCAAATTTGTTTGCGTTTATGTTTGTTCTTCTCATTAGTGGCACCATCACCCATTTATCCAGCCAACCAAGCACACTCCCCACCCCCCATTCCATCCATTCATCCATCCCATATTTACCGGCACTTTACTGGGGCCGGAGACAGTGCCGAGTCTAGGCATTCAGAGAGGTGTCCTTGCCAGCATCAGAGACATAGTTCTGGGTCTTCGGGGACCTGAGCGTACCAGGGGGTGGTGTCAAGAGCATCAGCAGTCACAGTGGAAAGTGTTCTGGGTGTGTAGAGAAGCAGGGAAACCACCCAAAACTCTCTTCAGGTGAAGGGAGGGGTGCCCAGGTGAGTGATATGTCCGTGTGGTCCCTGCCGGACCTGGGTGCCTACAGCAGAATTGATCGTGAGGATTTGGAGGGAGACACTTTGTTGTCTGTTCGTGAAATACTTGGACTCTGGCCTGCAGGCAGTGGGAGGCTTCCTGGGAGTTGTGAAATGAGGGAGTCTCATCTTTGCAGTGTCAATTTTAAAGAATCTCTGGTATTCTCTGGGCGAAGATGGGGAGCTCCCAGGCAGGGAGATAAGCTAAAGGCTCTCCCAGGATCCAGTGGACGGACGCACAGCCTGCCCCGTGGCGGGTGTGTGTGTGTGTGGAGACCCTCAAAAGCACATCTGGGCGGGGTGGGAATTGGAGACGGCGTCCAGGTGTCTGGCTTGCGAGTCTCGGTGGTGATGTGATCACAGGACGAGCGGACTGGGGAGAAAACAGTAAGGTCTGGACATGCTGAGGTTTCAGTACCAGTGTAGATGTGTATGGGTTTACCTGGAGAGGGGGTGGGGCTGGAGAATGAGAGTGGGTATCCGTAGCTTACTGGGAGTAGGTGGGATGTAGCCTGGCTCCCTTGGTTGGAGGGGGGGTGGTACTTAGATTCCAGGATCTAGGGAATCTAGGAGGTCTAGGGAAGGAGCCAGCGTGGGCTGGGGGTAATTTGAAGAGGAAGCCCAGAGCGGGAAGTTTGAGGAAAGAGAATCTCCTCTACAGCTTCCGGTGATGCAGCAAGGGGAGGGCCAGGGGATTTAGAAACAGAAGTCCTCGGTGACCTCGAGTAGTGTCCTTGTAGCCATAGGGTCAAAACAGCAGGCTGGGGGTGGGGAGGGTCAGAGAGTGGGCGAGAGGGAGGCAGGCTCTTCGTAGGCCGGGACCTGTGTCCAGGGCGGGTCTCTCTTCCTGCTTTTCCTCAAGAGACAATTGATTGGATCATGCTTAAATGCAGAGGGGAAAGTTCTAGTGGGGGAGGAAAAGATTAAAATGCAGAAGAGTCTTTGCATAGAAGGTAGAGGGTGGGGGAGTGAGATCCCGAGCAGAGGGAGGGCCTCCCCAGGGACAGCCACCTGAGTCCATGTGTGTCAGCTGTGTTAACAAGGGAGCTTTCTCTGAAGAAGGCAGGGTGAAGCCAGCCTTGCCCGCTGGTGACTGTGAGTTCCTGCTTGCTGGTACAGTGGCCCTCACATCATGCTGACCTGGTTTCCATCCAGCATGAACACCTTTGCCGCCTTGACCGTGGGTCCCTGCCCTGTCCTGCAGTGTGGACCCCGTGTCCAGAGATGCAGGCCGGCTCTCCTCCTCTTCCCCGCCTCGGTCCAGTTTTCTCCCCTCGGGTCCTTCCCCGGCACTGTGCTTTTCTGGTGTGGCTCTTTTTCAGCTAGTCTCACCCGGCTCCAAATCCTACCCCAGAGTCGTGACGGAATGCACCAGAACGTCCTCCTAATCCCCTTGTGGCTCTGTACTGCCACTGTGCCCCATTTAACCTCGTACCTTGTTGAGTGGTTTTTTGTGTGTGTGTGTGGTACGCGGGCCTCTCCCTGCTGTGGCCTCTCCCGTTGCGGAGCACAGGCTCCGGACGCACAGGTTCAGCGGCCATGGCTCACGGGCCCAGCCGCTCCGCGGCATGTGGGATCTTCCTGGACCGGGGCACGAACCCGTGTCCCCTGCATCGGCAGGCGGACTCTCAACCACTGCGCCACCAGGGAAGCCCCTTGTTGCGTGTTGCGAGGGTCCACAATACATGTTGGTGGCTGACTCACTGTACACCTTCCCGATGGAACCAGCACTCATGGGATTCAGCGTGTGTTCCAACCATGTTGATTCTTCAGGCTGTAGAGGCTGATAAAACGTGACATCTTAACTGAAGGTGTTGGAATCCCTTCTTCTCCAGCAGAAGGATTTAACTAGCCCATTTTCAGCCATCCCGCTGATGTTTGGTCATGATGGTGTTTAGGACTGCTGTCCATTTTATTAACCTCTCTATTTGCAGGTTGCTGAATAGCATGATATACTGACTACTCCTTAGTGACTGTCCATTTCTGTGTTTCAGGGCATCGTGGGTAATTTGGCCAGTGGCAAGTCGGCCCTGGTGCATCGCTATCTGACCGGCACGTACGTCCAGGAGGAGTCTCCCGAAGGTATGCTGTGTGTCACACAGTCTCCACCTCTAGAGAGTTTAGTTTTCTGAATTTTTTGTTAGCATATTCTAAATCATTACTGTGATGTATCCCATGTCAAGAAAAGTAATAATAACATACCAAGCAGTAAAAATCCGTAGGCATGTTGCTTCTTCTGTAGTATTTTTCGCTAACCATCTCGGCATTTGGAGCAAATAGAGTCAAACCACGAAATGCTGTTGGATGTATTTCGTACCGAATAGTTCCGCCCCTTCAAATGTGAATCCAGTGTCACTCCTTTAACTATTACTGCTTGGACGTTTCTCTGATCTGGATCTTGAGTTTATACCTAATTTGTGTGTACTGTTCCTTAGTCATAGATCCGAGCCTTTCAGATGACCACCACCATATGTTTGAGTATGTTTTCCCCCTTATATTGTATTCTAAACATTTAATAATCACGTTGCACGAGAATAAGCTATTTCTTTTGCCATGAGGCTTTTACTTCTTCAGTTAACATATCCATATTTTGTTTTTTGCTTTAAATAAAATGATGGTAGTAATGCTAGGAAACCACTTAGCTCCCGTGTCCCCAAATCCAGGTAGAGTGTACACACACAGTTTTCTAAATTATATTTTCTCTCCATGTAACCTTTTAAAATCCAACTCTGAGACACTGAATTTCTGGTTCCTTCTTTTTCTTACTGGCTGTTCCATTCTTTGCAGATATGGATGCAGGTAACTATACATTTTCTTCATGGCAGCGCTTGTCTTGTTTGAAGAGCGAGGAGAGACACAACTCTGTACTGTAGTCTTCCCTTCCCTCCTCGTCCTGTGTATCATCCTATTTTGTTTCATTTATTCCTTTTCTTTTATTTTAAGTTAAACATTTCACCCTGTTTTGTCCCTTAGTTGTCTTTTTAGCAGTAGTCCTCAGTAGCTTCACATGTTTCCTGTAACACCTGTTCTAGTATTTAACTCTTGTCCTGGATACTGTGTAACCGTTCAGTAAAGTGTGGAAGATGGAATTCTGTGGCATTCTTTGCTTGGGGCTCTGCCATGACTTTGCAGAATTTTGCAATCCCACCATAAAAGTCTCGTGGTGGTCACATGAGGGAAAGGCCTACTTTTTTCGTTATCTGTATTGAAATGATGGTTTAAGGGAGATTAGAAGTGAAGGCTCAGATGTGGGAAAAATGGATACAGATGCTAGAAAATCGCGTGCTTTAGAGAGGTGAGAAAGTTGGCCGTCTTCTTTCCTGGAATCCGTACCTGGGTTGTACTTGTGTATTTGTGCCTTTGTGTCTGACTGTGGGTTTTAGCCATAGTCATTTTGATTATATCCGAGAGGTTTTTTTTTTTTTTTTTTTTTGCTGTACGCGGGCCTCTCACTGTTGTGGCTTCTCCCGTTGCGGAGCACAGGCTCCGGATGTGCAGGCTCAGTGGCCATGGCTCACGGGCCCAGCCGCTCCGCGGCATGTGGGATCTTCCCGGACCGGGGCACGAACCCGTGTCCCCTGCATCGGCAGGCGGACTCGCAACCACTGCGCCACCAGGGAAGCCCCCCGAGAGGTTTTTAGAGCCTTTTTCTTGGAGGTTCTACTTATTCCTCGGGTCTAGCAATTGTGTAGATTGATGACACCAGCTGCTGATGGACTAATTAGCTGGACTGCAAGTGAGAGGATCACCTCCTCAAGTAAATCTGCCTGTGTGCCCCTGAAACGCTCAGGATTTCAGTTGAGGGGACCCCTTGGTCGGGGGTCCCTGGAGGTTTCGTGGTCTGGGCCCTGGTTTTGCTGCCACGAGCTGGATTCTCCTGTGCTCCGTTCGACGTCTGGCGTGGTTGGTGCGGGTCCCCGGTTCTCCCGCCTGTGGCCGCCTTCCCCTTCCCCGTGTGGTGCTGTTTTGTCCTTATTGTGGCTTTTGCCATTTCCCTTTGGGCGCTCAGTTTGTGCCATCGCATTTGGCCCTGACTGTGATTTCTTTGTAGCGGGCCCTTATATTTTGATGAACACAAAAGCCTTTCTCTTGAACATTTGCACATCAAAGGTAAAAGCTGTACCCAGTGGGGAGACCTAAATGTGATCTGTAAGAGCCCGACTTCTTCCACTTTCCAGGTAACCCATTTTACTCCGTGAGTTTCATGGTATCATACGATTTTCAGAATACATTATTATTATTATTTTTTTTTTTTAAAGAAGATGTTGGGGGTAGGAGTTTATTAATTTAATTTATTTATTTTTGCTGTATTGGGTCTTCGTTTCTGCGCGAGGGCTTTCTCTAGTGTGGCAAGCGGGGGCCACTCTTCATCGCGGTGCGCGGGCCTCTCACTATCGCGGCCCCTCTTGTTGCGGAGCACAGGCTCCAGACGCGCAGGCTCAGTAGTTGTGGCTCACGGGCCCAGCCGCTCCGTGGCATGTGGGATCTTCCCAGACCAGGGCTCGAACCCGTGTCCCCTGCATTAGCAGGCAGACTCTCAACCACTGCGCCACCAGGGAAGCCCCCCAGAATACATTATTTTACAGGGTGGATGCCTTCTCGAGTTTGCTAACGGGACGTCCCTTCTTTCATCTGCAAAGTGGAAACATCTCACCCCTCAGTGGGGTCTGTGCCCAAGGGCTCCTGGGTCAGGGGAAAGATTGTCCGAGATCTTTGCTCGCGCCCTTCAGGAGCTGGCCCTGCCACCTGGCCACCTGTCCTCTCACCGTTTGAGAGGTCAGCGGATTGTTCCTTGACGTTGCCAGGAGCGTAGAGAGGTCCCCCCAGGGGACGTGCGTCAGGTCCTCCAGGATCTGGAAGAATGGTGAGCAGGTGCCACCTGGTGCCTGGAAGCCTTCAGTCCCCATGACTCCCTGTTTCCCTGGAACCAGGCAGGTGGGCGTGTCTTCGCTTCCCACGGTCTGTCCATGTACTGGGGCGAGTCCCACGTGGCAGCAGGAGGGAACCATAACTTGTTGTTTCCAAAAGGAAATGAATGAGAAAAGCCTTGCTTTCTCATCGTCTCGGCACACAGAAGTCCCTGCCCCCCGTCACAGAGCCTGTAGCTGCAAAGTGATTTCAGTCCTTGCCGGAGGCATTAACATCCATCGATTACCCTTGCTTGCTCCACTGAGAAGCTTTCCACAGAGAATGTTCTGGAGCTGCAGTGTTCTGTGTCATCACCCAGGTTTATGGAGACCATCAGAGCAAAGGGAATCCTCTCTGGGGTGTGCGGGAGGTTGATGAAGCCGATTACAGCTCAACACCACCTGCAGCTACTTTCGTAGCCAAGGGTCAGGGTAGGACACAGCTGAAGGTGTATGTCATGGTCGCCAGGCCGAGAGGTTTGGACTCCGGGTGAGCTGTGAGACCTCTCCATTTTCTTGCTGTTATTATTACCTGCAGCTTTATTCCCCTTTCCTCTTACAGTGGCTGGAGTGATCCACTGCCTTCCCCATACAGGGCAGCGGCTTTACACGGGAGGCGTGTTCCTGGGGGCTCTGTCTGTGCACACAGCTCTTTGGAGCTTCCCTGCCCTTCTCCCGTCTGCACAGGCTCTTCTTTTGCTTTAATTAATGTGTAAATATCCTTTAGTGTTACTCTGACCTGTGGTGGAGATCTTTAGATTGCTGGGAGGGTGAAGGTGGTCAGGGCCTTCTGTTTTCAGGTCCCCAACCTTTGCCAGAGTGCAGGTTTCATCACCTCTCAGAGGACGACACCTGTTGTGCTTTAAGTGTGTGGTACGTTTGGGTTGGTACTTTATCCTTGTGGCAAAGGCAGCTGACTTATACAATTTAGATTATTTTAAAGATACAACTGAAATGAGGGAATGGATTTAAATATTATGTGTGTTTTTTAATTAGTGGATTAACAGTGCAAAAGTGGGTAACCCAATAGGGAGCCTGTAAGTCCACGAAAATAATCCAAAGAGTAAAATTTTTGTGCAGGCAAATGCCCTTTTAATTGTGCGTGTGCGTGAGATACATGTGTGTATCCGAGTCCTAGGGCTGCATGACATATTACCACAAACTGGGTGGCTTGAAACAATGGAGATGTATTCTCACGGCTCCAGAGGCCAGGAGTCTGAGATCAAGTTGCTGACAGGTTGGCTTCTTCTGGAGGGAATGTGGGAGAATCCACGTTCCTGGTGACCGGCAGCCCTTGGTGTTCCTGGGCTTACAGACGCATCATTCCAGTCTCTGCCGTGTCGTCACGGGGCCTTCTCCCTGTGTCTTGTGTCCAGGTTTCCCTCATCTCATGAAGACACTTGTCTCTGGATTTAGGCCCACAGGTACTGGGGGTTCAGACGGGAACACATTTTTAGGGGACAGAATTTAACCCGTATAGTATGTGTATATTACACATCTGGTGTTGAAACAGAAGCTGCACTCAGACCTGTTGAAGTTGCCCCATTACTTCTTGCTGACAAGAAGGGCGATTAGCTGCCCCAGACCTCACTGGCCATGCTCATGGCTGGTCTCCCAGAATGTCACAAAGATTAGGTTAGTGTACATGTGACCTTCACACCTCTGATGGAATTTCACAGCTGTCACTCACTTCTGTTGGAAAGAATGGGGAGGAAATTATTCCTCTGCCACTCAGCGCCCTATTAGTGGCTGCTAATTAGGACAGTGAATGAGGATCTGGGCGTGTAATTTGGGTTTCCATCTCATGCGTTTGTGTGCTTGATGTCTGCTGTGCACCCTGCCTTCCCCCGCACAGACGCCATGGGCCTGCCGCAGTTTTTCGCTCTCTTCCTTCAAAATAAGAAAGAAAAGGAAAGAAAACCAGGGCTTCCCAGTATTATGTAGGAATTTGCTGGAAACGTGAGCCACCTGAGACACGTTCCCTTGCAGACCAGGACACGGTGGTGTCCCCGAGAGCTCTGAGCTTCAGAGCTGAGCCGTTGCTGAGCCCTTGCCCCGCTACATCTCCCTCTGTGCCCCTCCCCTTGTGCCTCCCACCGTGGGCCACGCAGGGGACCTGGGGCCCAGAAAGGCTGCTGCCCAGCAGCTGCTCTCCTGGCGGTGAGGAGGGCAAGGAGCCTCTAGCTCTAAGACTCACTAAAGCGCCCAGCAGGCTAAGTAGCTGGTGTTAAGGTTGGTGGAAACAACTTTAAGGACGTCCAGAGACCGACCTTCCTGTGATGATAAAGTTGACTGCTCTTGGCTAATTTTTCAAGGACTTAGGGCCACCAAATGGGTGGAAAGTGCCGGGATGATGTCACGCTGTCTGAGAGCTTCCCTTTGTTGGAATCTGGAGTAAGCGCTCATCCAGGTGTGACACAGGTGGGTTCGCCACCTGCTGCAGAGCGGGGCCTCAGCCTGGTGTGACTCGGGGGCGGCTGACCCTGTCGTTCCCAGGTCCTCAGGAGCTGAATCCATCAGAGGCTCATTCCTTCAGTGAATGACTCCAGCTTCCTGTAGGCTCTTCACCAATTCACATTTTTGGGTAAAAAAGCTCCGAGGCCATGGCAGCCCCGAATCTAGGCCGGCAGCCAGCAGGTTCCGGCCACGAGCCCGGTAATGGGGGGCGTGCCAGCACGAGGGCTGCTACGGCACCGCCTCTCACCCGCGCGTCAGGCCCGCACTTGCCTGTGGTTGAAACCCGGGTTCCCAGCCTGGCATAGCCACTTACTGTCGTTGTGGCCTTGGTTGAGTTACCCATCCTCCTGGATTTCAGCTTACTGCTCCCTGCTCCCCAGTCATTGTAGGGACTGAATATGAGTGTAAGCGTGCAGAAGGCTGCGTTAGCCCCTGGCACGGAGAGAGGGCTCAGGGACGCGTACCTTGTAAATAAGGGTCCCGCCCCTTTGTTCCTGCATCTTCTGCTTCAGGTGGGCAGCCCTGCTTCCTGGGCTGTTCTCACAGGTGTGGCTTCAGGACTTCGTGTCCACCAGGCACGAGGTCACGATCCCGGCTGCTCGTGCCCCAGGCGTCCTGTTCCTCGACCAGCTCAGGCCTGGCTCCAAGATGCCTGAGGCACTGTCTCTCCTCACCAGTGCGGTTATTCTAACAGCTTTAAGCACAGCTCAGGTCACGACAGTAGAGCGCTGTATGAGATGCCTGGGACCTACTCGAGATGCCTGGGACCTACTCGGGCCCCTTGGAAACTAGAAAGAAGGATGGACTTTAACCTGGCCCACCATCCCCACGGGGCTTCTAGGATGGGGCCGAGTTCTGTGAGGTCTTTCTTGCACCCGGGCGGTGGGGACTCTGTCTGGGCTGCGGTGCAGGGTCACGAGCTTCTCTGGTTGGACGTGGCCTCAGAGCACGGTGGCCGCTGTGATGGACGAGACAGCCCCATCTTAGCCTTGTCTCCGGAGTTTCCAATCCGAGGGGGCCCCCCGAGGGTGACTGGCCCTGGGGTTACCACCGTGCCCTGCCCGTTCCTGGCCGGGACGTCGCACACCGGCTGCAGTTCTAGTGGTCACTTCCTCCAGGAGCGGGGGCTGCTGGCCATCAGGTCACTGTGAGCTGGACGTCCCTCTGGTCATCTTGCTGCTTCCCTTGAGGACTGCGCCTGGACTTGTTTCCCAGCAGATGTGTCTATCGTCAGGGCAGTTAAAAGCCTCCTCAGGAGCATGGGTATCTGAAGTCATTTTTTAAAAATGAATGTTTACTTCGTTTCTTAGAAACAAGCCATGTGGTAAATACCAGCCTTATTTTCTGGCACATGTGAAATGCATTTCAACCGTCAGCTCCACAAACCCTTTCCAAATCAAATAAACTTAAAAAACATTTTTGTGAGCTACCCCTGCTCAGCAGATGTTCGGCTTATTTCTAAACACGTTCTTGGGTGCTGTTTAGTGTTCCAATGAACAAAATATGTAAACACTAATAAAGTTTGAGTAGTTCTGAACTCTAGCCAGTTAAATGTTTCAACGTAACTTTACCATGTTACTTGCAACCAAGCGATTATAAGGACATGGTAAGTTTTTAATGAGGATTATCTGAAGCCTTAAAATTAGGAGCCCACTGGTAGCTTGGCTTAATAGATAAAGCAGAGATCAGTTCAGCCATCTTCTTTAATTATTTCAGATGCTAACAACTCAGTCTCTAACTATAGAAATATCATCGATTCTTGTCCTCGTTTTGATCTGTGTAACCGTCTGCCAACTCTGTTCCCTCACATGGAAGGCCATATTGAGGGATCAGGTGATATAGTGCCTTTAAAATAGGCAAAGGATACTAAAATAATCACTAGAACTTCAAAGAAATCATTAAAGAGAAGGATGTTCTACTTCATTTTAAACAAGAAAAAGAGAGCTGTAAGATTAGAGTAAGGAGCTTATGTTTTTGGCATTGACAAAATTGGCAGGACACAATGTATTTTTGAATTGGTTGTTTGGGCCTCAGAACACACTGTCCCGTATGGTTCTAATTAATTCACCGGGAAACTGAGGGCCTACTGAGGGCTGGACATGGCACCTGTGGTCAGTGTGTGTGTTCCAGAGGGGAAAAGAAGCTTCTGGATGAATAACTGTAATTCACAGTGGTGATTTACACCTGGTCAGCTGAGCAGCTTTGCATGCTGGCTTCTGCCGGGAAGTGTCCCCGGGCCCCCAGGGTAGCCCACATATCCTTCTTCATGTCACTTGACTGACAGAGACCCCAAAATAGTAGCGTGCATGCTGGCAACACAACCGTGTCTTTCCTAAGACGCCTCAGGACAAAACCATTTCTTTAATAGGAAAAAGAAGACTGGGGTCTAGAAAGTTTTTCACCTTTGAAATCGGAAGTTATTTTTTCTAGAGAAATTTTAAGTCCCAAGATGGTTTTTTAGACCTTTAAGTGCATGACTTAATTGCACATTAGAAAATAGTCCTTGGATCTGTCAAAGCTGAATTGCCACCAGGTGTTTTCTCCTTGGTCCGTTGCTACACCTGCCCATGACCTTGGGCCTTGACTTTGTCGTCTTGCTGGCAGCGGCTCTGGATCCAGGGAACCAAGTGGCCGCCGACCAGTCCATCATTCACCCAGGCAGCTGCCTGCTCTGATCTGGTTCATGTTCGTTGTCGTAGTGTCGAATCCCTTGGTTGCAAGGGAGAGATGACCAGCTTCACTGAGCTTCAGTAGAAAGGGGGAATTCATTAACTTACGTACCTGGAGCAGCTCCGGGGATAGGTGTGTAGCTTGAGAAAGCCCCTGATCACCTGATCCACGTGAGCTAGGGAGGAACCTGCCTCTCCCATTGCTTGGGTCTCCCCACTTGGCGGCAGGCAGTTCTGGTGGCCTCAGGACTGCATGGTCTTCAAAAGTCACATCTCATGGGGAGGAAGAGTTGGATGCTTTTCTCAATAGCTCCAAGGGAAGACTTAGAGACACCTCTGAATGGCAGTGCTTGGGTCGCGGACTCTTAAGTTTTAACCAGTGGGAGGCTTTGTAATGCAGATCTCTTCCCTGATGAACAGACCTTTTCCACTCAGTTTGCCCAGTGGGAACAGGGTGCCCCGGAGACCAGAAGGGCCGGGTCCTGCTTGCTCTCACCTCTGTGCTTCCTTTCGCAAATCTCTGCCTTTTACAAGCTCACTTCTCTCCCACCCTCCCACCCCATTTTATTGGTCCCAGGGAAGGGCGAGATCAGAGACTCAGAACCAGTCCTTGACCGAGGCAGTCTGACCACAGGTTGAGAGGCTCTCTGTGGAAGTTTGTACAGAAAGGAAGAAATGCTGGCTGAGGCCAGCCTCGGGGCGGGCAGAGGAGAAAGAAAGGGGGGCAGGCAGCACCGTCAGATGCGGGGCAGCGGGTCAGGGGGACAGGCCTACGTTCCAGAGGGGGACGGGGACAGACGTGACAGTGTGGAGCCCACCTTCCAGTCACGGCTGCCGCGAGACAGTTTGCCGTGTGAAGAAGACGTACCTCCTGTAGGGGGACGCTGGTAGACCACGCTTGCTGGACGTTAGAACTCTAAGGGCAGACTTTCACCGGGGCCATGGCCAACTCCCTGGGCCAGGACGTGGAGATAAGGCAGCAGAAGGCAACATACCAGGAGCAAAATAGGCCAAGTGCCCAAAACAGGAATTACATGAGGAGGGTGTGTAGTGTGCTGAAGGCAGACTCTCCCCTCCACGTCACCTCCTCATGCAGGACTCAGGGACCCCCAGCCTGAGAGCTGGGGCGTCGTGGGCCCAAGACCTGAGGGGCTGGGACAGGCCCCCGTGTGCGTAAGTGCGCGCGCACCTGCGTGCATGCCATGTACGGCTGCCGATTATCTACAAAAGGTGACAGTTCAACATGACTGAAATGGTTGGACTGAATCAGTTCTTTGATGATTGACCCAGGCCAGAAGTGGAAACCACATGCAACTCACAGTGTAGTCTTTTACCCATCGTAGTGGCTTCCTGGGTGTCCGGTGTTGGGAGGATCTTGGTTCAGGAAGAATTCTGAGTGTAGCAGATGGTCACCCCTGTCTTGTGTCTGGAAGCTGCTCGGTTCTGTCCATGTGGCCCAAGGGGCAGCATGTGTGGCCAGCACGCCATCCTTTTCTGAGCCCTATTTCTTACCGTTTTGCTTCTTTTACAAAATGGCAACACCACAAACAAAAGAAGAGAGCAGCCTTGCTCTTTGAGGGCCGCTTGGGTGGGACAAGTATGTTGAAAGTGTGAAGGGTGTGTGTGGAGGGGGCGGGACTTGGTGACAGAAACCAGGTGGCAGTGTGTCCTCGACTCCTTCCACGCAGCGGAGGGGAGCGGGTGAGGCTGAACCAAGAGGGAGGTTGTGTGCAGGGACTGTCAGTTACACGGGGTGTGACCGCCTGATCTCCAGGTGGACCAGGCTGCCAGCGTGTGCATTTCCCATTGCCCTCGTGCGTAGAAGGATTCTGAAGGGAGTTGGGGGCCGGGCCCCTGGGCTCCCAGCAGTCATTACACAGGCGCTGGCTTTGGAGAGGGACACAGCAGGGCAGATGGAAGGAGTCCTCACACAACCTCTGGACCTTGGGGCTAACACATAACGGTGGGAATGAGCCGCGGGGACCACTTACCACTGGACCCTCTGCTGCCCCATCAGGAGGGGCGGCAGCTTATTAGTCCCACGAAGCACTGGCTGTAGGATGTGCCCTGGCCCGCCTTCCGTTCGGGCAGGAGCCTGGCAGTACAGGTGCAAGCTAAGTGTGTTCCAAGATGCAGATGCAGGGGCTTCCTGGGCTGGGCAGGTTCCGAATCTGCCTGAGAGGGAGAGAGAGAGAGAGGGGGAGAGAGAGAGAGAGAGAGAGAGAGACACACACACACACACACACACACTCACACACACACACACACACACACACACTCACACACACACACACTCTCTCTCTCTCTCTCTCTCTCTCTCTCTCTCTCTCTCTCTCTCTCTCTCTCCCCTCTCCTGCCAGCCTGGTGGGCTTTGCTCCAGGTCTTGGTGGTGTCCAGCTCACAGGGCTGGTCTTCTCAGAGACCAGATCACCCTCTAGGATGGGCACAGTGACCTGGAGACAGAGCCCCGTGGAGTCCTGCTGTTAAAGTCCTGACACTGTTTCCATGGGAATGAGACAGTTACAGAGAGTGATCCTCCACCTCTCCCCCCACCCCCGGAAATGGAAGAGGACAGTCCAAACAATAAGTGATGTGTCCCCAACTTCCCTGGGGGCGCAGTGGTTGAGAATCCGCCTGCCAATACAGGGGACACAGGTTTGAGCCCTGGTCCGGGAAGATCCCACATGCCGTGGAGCAAATAAGCCCGTGTGTCACAGCTACTGAGCCTGCGCTCAGAGCCCGCAAGCCACAACTACTGAAGCCCACGCGCCTAGAGCCCGTGCTCTGCAACAAGAGAAGCCACCACAGTGAGAAGCCCGCGCACCGCGACGAAGAGTAGCCCCCGCTCGCCACAACTAGAGAAAGCCCGCGCGCAGCAACGAAGACCCAACGCAGCCAAAAATAAAAATAAAATAAATTAAAAAAAAAAGTGACGTGTCCCCAGAAGAAATATCAAAGGGAAGATGGCTCTCCCACAGCCGTCACCCCCTCCCTGTGCTGTTGCTGCTCGTGAGCTGAGAAGGATTGTTGCATTTTTAAAGATCTGTAAAAATAAATAAACAAAAACAACCCCTCCCCCCCGACCCCGAAACAAGGCTACTGCCCGCAAGGCCACTGTCTGGTGGCCCTTCGCCGTGATGGCTTGTGACCCTGCCCTGCAGTGTCAACACATCAGGTATTAAAATGCGGAGGATTTCTGGCTTTCTCCATAGGGTCTAACCTCACAACCACCACCCCGTTTTAGTTTCTTGAAACAAACACCTGATTTATATTCAGAGAATTGTGTGTGAACAGACAGTTCTAAAGCCAGTACTTTTACGTGTCCAATTCTAGAATTGCATATTCAAAAACAAAGTTGACACGACAATTTTTTTTAATAACAAGTTATTTTCACATGGGAAACACGAGAGCAGTAAAATCTGAGGGGCTAAGAGACCATCTGCCCGTGTGCTGGTAGCTGAGCAACCCACCAAGGTGCTGCTGGGTGCTGGCCAGCTCACCTCCACACCCACTTTTCTGAGGCTACTGCCCCTGGACTCGTCCCAGGCCATGGCTGGTGGGATTTGGCCTCATTTAAAGACGCCAGGTGAGCAGCTGGGCTCTTTCTCCTGAATCTGCAGTACTTTTTGTAATTCATCCCTTTTTATGCTTAAAATAAATGTGCAGAATACTAAAAATAAAACAAACAAATAACCTTAAGTACATTTCCCCCCAGGGAAACAAGTATGTGCGCGACTAATATTCCGTTTACCACCAAACTATTTCAGAGACGGTAGTAGATGCTGGAATGTTCACGTACAGCCACCACGGTGGGTATTGGAACATTTCCAACAAACAGCTTACTTCTTTGGTCACACAGGCATACCTCATTTTATTGGCACTTCCCAGATATTGCAGTTTGTTTTTTAAACAAATGGAAGGTTTGTGGCAACCCCGTATCGAGTGAGTCTGTCGGCGCCATTTTTCCCAACAGCACTTGCTCACCTCACGTCTCTGTGTTACATTTGGATAATTCTTGAAATATTTCAAACTCTCTACCAGCAGAAAGGTTGTGACTTGATGAAGGCTCAGATGATGGTCAGCACTTTTTAGCAGTATTTTGAAATTAAGGTATGTATGTTTTTTAGACATAATGCTGCTTAATAGACTACTACAGTAGAGTATAAACATAACTTACATGCACTGGGAATCCCCAACATTCCCGTGACTCGTTTTATTGTGATACCTGCTTTATTGCGGTGGTCTGGAACTGAACCCACAGTAGCTCCAAGGTGGGCCCGTATATTAGATTTTATAGGGAGGGGCCCATCATTATGTGGCTATTTCCTCCTTCAGGGAGCTGACTGAAAACCATGCCCCCCCCACCCCATCTGCTCAGTGGGTTCCCAGTGGGTTCCAGGGGGCACAGGCTGTGTCTGTACCTGGTGCCTGATCCCCTCCCATACCCCACCCAGCTGGCTCTCCTGGTCAGTTGCCATTTCCTCCCGCTGCCCTTGACAGTTACAGATTCTGTCCTGTTCACTCTGTTCCTGGCACCAGCACTGTGCTTATTATTGGCCATAATGGGCTTTGCTAAATGCTTGCTGAGTGGTGCTTCTGAAGACCAGGGTTTTATTGCCCCAGTGTAGGGAGCTAACAGAGGAATGGAGAACGGCAAACACAGGGGGAGAACCCTTGCCAAATACTAGTAAGAGCCAAACTGTGTCACAGGTGGAGTGTAAATCAGATATATTCCCCTGTGTTCCTCTACTGCTTGCTTGCGTGGAAGTCCCCGTCTGAGATTAGAAACACACTGTACACTTGGATAAATATTGAGACGGTTACTGGGACTCATAAAATCTTCTCCCTGGGGCAGTATGAGTAGCACCATCCAGAACTTGCTATCTTGTGAGCTCTTTAGACTTGGGAAAAATAATTATTACCCTGGGTCTCCCAGAGTACCTGGAATTGTGGCAGAGTGTTAAGGAGAATCCTGGTTTTCATATGGGAATTTGAGCGTGAGACACACACCTTTCTTTCATTCTCTGCTTACTGTGGTCTTGGTTCTTCCTTGTCGGTTTTTTTTTTTTTTTGGCGGTACGCGGGCCTCTCACTGTTGTGGCCTCTCCCGTTGCGGAGCACAGGCTCCGGACGCGCAGGCTCAGAGGCCATGGCTCACGGGCCCAGCCTCTCCGCGGCATGTGGGATCTTCCTGGACTGGGGCACGAACCCGTGTCCCCTGCATTGGCAGGCGGACTCTCAACCACTGCGCCACCAGGGAAGCCCCTTCCTTGTCCTTGAATTTCACTCTGAGACTCTCCCTCAATGTGCAAGTCCCCAGACAAAGTCGCCAGTGTAACATAGCAGAGCTTAGTTGGTGTTCAGGGGACACAGGTCGTGTTTCGGGAGCCTGACAGCTGACACAGATCAGCTCCCGCTCACCTTCGCTGTGGCTACAGAGGCAGGTGGTGGTGTCCGTTGAGTTTTCACACAAGGGAGCTGAGGCACCAGCCGCTACTGAAGCCGCACAGGGTCGCCCAGCTCAGAGGCAGAGCCTTGGCGGGCGGCTTCAAGCCCGTTCCTCTGCACTGCACTCCCCCTGCCTGGATACACACACTCTGCCGTCCTGAAAGGGCCACAGCCCTCCTGACGGCTCAGCATCCACATTCAGGGGCCTCAGCGGGACCTCGGGTCACCAGGTCTCCTGCGTGCTGGGCTGTGCCGGCCCCTGCAGGCTGCCTGTCCCTTGGAACAGCTGCTGAGTTATTGGGGAAAGTACTGAGTTCAGTGGAGGACAGTATGTGAACTTTGAGGGTGGGGGGCAGGGTAGGTCCTAACTTTCAAAGACAGCTTTGCAGGAAAAGTCTGAGTGTGTGGAGCCAGGGCAGCCTGAATGGGCCTGGGGCTCTGAGCCCACGGGAACAGGCTGCGGGCCCAGGCGCCGGCATCATACCTGGAGCGTGAGCTGAGGACAGCGACGTCCAGTCTTCCCTGTCCACCACAGAGCCCGTGGACATCTTCACAAGAAAAAGGATGCTTTGGGCTCCAGGACCTGCGTGCCTTCTGGGGTTGCTGATATCGCAGGGCATGTTTTATTCTTTGCAGTATCTGAGGTTCTGCTGCTGTGATTACAGAGAACATTTTGTTGGGTTAATCCTATTTTACAGCCATTTTAGTGTTTTTTTGCAGGGGAAAAGCTAATAAAACTTTACGAAAGTGGAATTGGGCCTGTCCCTGGACGTTGATGATTGGAGATTGGTCCAGGTCAACCAGCCTCCACCTTCGCAGGGTTTCTGTGTTTATTTTAGTCGGGAGGAGATAGCAGGTGGAAGAGGGAACTCTTAATGGGTTTCGTGCGTTAAGCTGCTGATTGACCTTTTCTCAAAGTTCTTGGAAGTTAAGATGTAAGGAAATCGAATTTAACGATTGGGCAGCAAACCACTTCCCCAAACATTAATTTTCCAGTTTCTTTTTTGAGCAGCAATACCATTTTTACAAAATGTTTTAAGTAGGTCTCTGATACATCATGGTGTTCTGTTAATAAAACTTGCACAAGTTCTAGTTTATAAATTTCTGACTCAGTGCTTATCAGAGACAGCAATAAAGCTATTTTATGATCACAGAATAGGGCTTAAGGGGCTCCTGTTTCAGTTTTATATCTGCCTTTTCATCCAATTAATTTTTGATTTTATTCGCTTGATGTCAAGAAAACCTGAGCTACACGGGTGACACTTAAATATATATATATATAAATGTATATATATATATTCACCTTATTCGCCATTTCAAGGTACTCTTCCATTAAATACATCCAGAAGTGTTGAAGTAGTAGGAATAGTAGGACTCTTGAAATTCCAGGTTGAATCAATGAAAGCGGTGACTCTCTTTCCATAGAAGTGTTCAGGTAGGAGCCCCCCTGGACCATGGTCAGCACTGAACGCACTGTGACATCGCCAAGAGCCAGCTGGTTAACTATTTCCTTGTTGTTGCTTAAATTACTTGCATCACACAAAAAACTGTCACCGCATGTGTGCCCGGCTTGTCCTTCATGGAAGGTGGGACATGTCCCAAAGCAGGTTGCTTGCTTGTGCAATCTTCATGATTTTCAGGCGCAAACAGATGCAGGATGAGATTTTTAAAAGGCCAGGGCGAGGCTGCGACTTTCCCAGTATCCCAGCAGGTGGGTTCTGCCTCTGCCCAGGTTACCTGATGCAGCCAGAGCCACCATCTTGGTCTCTGGGTGAGTGTGTAACATACTTCCCAATGCAGGTTGGTTGTCATTGTGACAACCGTTTCAAAACCAGTTGTACATATGTAAAAAATGCTTATTACATTGGCCATTTTCCAAACCCCTGAAGTGGCTCTGGAGAGTGCTCCTGGGGGTGCACCTTGAACCCTGCTGTGGGGTAAGAGCCCCCATCTTGGCTGGCATGGCAGCTTTTCACGAGGGCCTTGGTTGCCCATCCTTAAAGTGACATTGCGAGGCTGTCTGTTTCTCTTGGAAGATCATGTGCTGTTTTGATCTGCAAATTCATATCTTGCATTTCAAGAAAATGCCTCTGTATTTTATCTCTGAATAGTCATTGAGCCCTTTTGTTGGGGATTCATTGTCAGAGGTGCCAGTTATCCTTTTGTTAGTTTCATTTGTCTTCCTGTCAATTAACTTCTGTCTTTTTCATCTTGACAGAGTTTATTTCAAGCCATTCCTCCATGTCAGAATTTCAGCTTTGAGCGGTGTTTCTTCTCTCCCTTACTTTTTCACATTGTATTCGTTAGTTCCAAAATGTTGGTTTGGTCCTCAGTTCTAGAGGTTTCCATTTCTTCCCTCATTGTTTCGGTTTCTTCTCCCTGGAGTTCTTGTCTTGTTAAATGTCTGTTTATAAGTGGCATTAGGGAGGGAAGTGATAAGAAGGGATTTCCTTCTGCTTTTTGAGTTTTGTTTTCTCCTCCGTAGGCTCTTTGGATTTTGCAGGCTCCCTTGCAACCCGCCTCCCCTTTTATTTTGGCTGCACTGCACGGCTTTCAGGGTTTCATTTCTCCAACCAGGAATTGAACCCCGGGCCGTGGCAGTGAAAGCCCAGAGTCCTAACCACTAGGCCACCAGGGAACTCCCGCAATCCCTCCCTGTTTTTTCCCCCTTGCCCTATCTTTGCATGATAGTCTTACCATTTCTTTAGCTTTATCCTCCCCTTTGCTGAGATTGGCGCTGTCTTGACTGTTGTCAAGTGCAGGGATACATGCACTGCTCAGGCCGTTCACATAGGCTGGCCACTCATCCTGGGTCAGGTATGGGGTGTGGGGAGCCCCCTGCCATCTGGTTTCCTGTGGCAGGACACAGGCTAGAGGAGACATCCCTGGCCCAGAGGGATGGCCCAGTCTGCCCGAGTTCCCATTTCCCAGACCTCCGTCACACCCCCGGTCCCCTGCAGGGAAGCGCTGGGGCACAGAAGGCTGAGGCTGGATGTTAACTTTCCCTGAGAATCGCACTTTGTCCTCTGAGGGCATCTCCTCCAGACAAAGGTGAGCTGCGCTCCGTAGGAATTTGCTGGATGCCTTGCGTCAGGTCCCCTGCCTCTGCGGGGGCTGGGAGGGGGTTGTGTTATACTGTCACTCCCTGCAGGGGCCCCTCCTTAAAGTCTGGGTATCGCAGGCACTTTGCCTGCAGAGAGCCCTGGCGACTGCTCATTTGGGAACCTCCTAACCGTCAGGGGACAGGGCACAAAGGCCATGCTGCCCCTTCCTGAGCATCCCTCCTCCCTTGGGGATCAGGAGCCGCTCTCCACCCAGCTCTATAAATAGAGCTTTTTATTCTTAAGGCCAGTGTTTTCGAGGTTGGTTATGTAAAGCTTTGCTTCTTTTCTTGGTGGATGGTGAACTTTTTATCTGGCTTTTACTCCCCCCCCTTCCCGATTTTATTAGATATGGAAGAAAGGAAATTTGGTTATAGCAAAGTTCAAGTCTTTCGTCTTACCCTGGAACTTTGACTTCTATCTCAGTCTTCCTTCTTTGTTTTACTCAGGTCTGGGTGAAATGAAGTTGTTAAAGACCGTGGCCTGTGCGTTAAATCCCATTTCACCTCAAGTCATGAGCATGAGCATTACACCCGTGAACTTACCAATCGCCACGCATTAATTAGATCCTTAGTGTTAGTACATTTTTATAGTAGTCCCTGCCCTCCACTTTTTTAAACAGTGTAAGTCTTTTAAAACTTGGCAGGGGAAATGAAGTCTGATTTGGTTAAATTTTGTAAACAGATATGTAACCAATAAAACTTTTCTTCCCCAGTGTAAAAATAATATGGGATCCAAAATCCCTTTTAAATGTCATGATATGAAACTTCTCCAAAACCTCAGTAATAGGTACCTGACTTTAGTATTTTGATCAAAGTTAAAAAAGCAAAATTAAGTTTAAAGCCTTTCTGGCACATGCATGATCAGATTTTTCATATTGTCCCGGGAGAAATGAAAATATTCATAGTTGTCTCCAGTGTATTCCTGTCATCCCGCCAGTCCTAAATAATTAGGGAACAACAACATTTACAGACATTTGTTCTGGGGCTAAGTAAGAAGAAAATTTTAGGCAAATGGTACAAATGACAAGAATCTCTAAACCATTCCTCCGGGAAAATCAGGTGCTCCTGAGCTGGGGCCTCATGAGGGTGATAAGATGTGAGGCCAGCTTGCAGCTGTGGGGAGGGTCTTAGCGGCTTGACTTTGTCTGATCAGATGCTGGAATAATGCCCCCCCTCCTCTTTCTTATGGAAAAGGAAAATGGCGTGCTCCACAAATGCAGTTTTAAACTCAAGAATGATATTCATTCTTTGCTTATGCATGGAAAATAAAGATGGAAATCAGCAGGAAAAAAAAAATGAAACATGTTACTGAGTCCAAGCTCGTACTGCTCACCACACAACAGGCCAATAATCGAGAGATGAGTTGCTGGGGCAAGAAAGAGCGACTTTATTCAGAAAGCCAGCAAACTGAGAAGATGCTGGACTCGTGTCCCAAAGAACCATCTTGCCTGAGTTAGAATTCAGGCTCCTTTTATACTAGAAGGGGAGGGAGTAAAGTCAAACACTTACTGGTTCCCATCAGCCTCCGGAGGGGATGTGTTCATTTCTTCCTTCCCTGCAGCCATTCACAGGTGGGCCTGGTCAGGATGTTTCCTGTGAACTAAACAAACGTTACCTGGGAGGCAGGGTTCCCAGAGATGGGCCATTATGTATCATTTAAGCTTATAGGCAACATCCCTTTAATGATTAACTTGTAATAGAATACAAAAGGTTCTTCCCTATTACACAAAGTGGTAGGCAGGTCTATTTCTTTTTCGTTTCCTAAGCACAGGGATGATTATCATTTGGAACTGAAGACAGTTCCCTTCCAGAGCTGTGAGTGGAGTTAGGAAAAGACATCCTCAGCCCCACTGCCCTGCATTCTTGGTGTCGCCCTGTGGGTACTAGGAAATTACACGAAAGATTCCAAGCTCGTTTGTGGACACTGTGTGCCATGAACTGTCTCAGCAGAAATCCACAGGGAAGAGGGCAGAGGTGGGAACCAGTCAGCACTTCTGGGATTGGGTCTCATTCCTGCTGGCTGGGGGGAGTTTGGTCAGTGTCTGAACTTCTTTTCCACCCCAGTTAGATGTGGATGTTGATGATGATATTTGCATCACAAGATGCTGTGAGGAATAATGGACATGATGTGGGAAGAGAAGTGCTTTGTAAAGTATTATAAGGCTTGCTGTTGCCTGGAGAGCTGTTAATGATATGTTAATATCTTTTAGTCCAATTAGCCAAAAAGACAGAAATGTCAAACATCTGTTGCAGTGTTTACTCCCAACAAGATTTTTTTTTTTTTTTTGAGAATAGGAAAATTTGATTTTCTTTTTTTCCCCCTTAAAGCAGAAATGCCAACCCAGGTGAGATGGTTATACCTCCTTCAGTGTAGACAGCCCTTATATTTAATAGGGCTCCATTGTAGGTCCATCCTACCTAGCTTGAGTTTAAAGAGTAGAGGGAACCCGGTTGTTTTTACCTATGCCAGCATCCCAAATTCAAAACTGGTTCCCCCAGCATGAGATCAGGACTCAGGGGAGTAACCTTGAAACCTTGATAGTGATTGGTTACCAGTTGATTATAAGGGGCCCCCTTGAGTCTTTTTTCAAGATACTAAAGGATCAAAACAACTGACCTTTTCTTCCTGGTGTGCTATTCACAATAAATCCAGCATCCCTGTTCTTGATAGGTATATTCAGGTCCATCTTCTACTCATTTTTGGAAGAAATTAAGACCTTGACTCGCTTAAGAAGGCAAGCTCAAGGGCAAACAGAGTTTCCCAGGGCAGTTTTCTGGAAACTCTGAAAACTAGGCTTTGGGTGAACCAGAAATTTAATAAATGGCATGTGAGGTTGAGTTCAGACAAGAAGAATGTCCCCTCTGTGTGCTCAAATGAGATGCAAACACACTTCTTCTACTGTCCAGCGAAACTCAGTTAGGAACATCAAAGCCCAGAGATGAACTTGGTTCTGCTCACCTATCTCTACCTGTTTGCTGCATACTTAATGTGGTGCTGTCTACCTCTGCTGACCTCACGGCATCTTTGGAAGGAACAGACTTAAGTGCAGGAGGGATCTCCGTTTTCCCTTCTCATGGAGATGTCATCACAGGTACAGAGCCCTTGTACCCCTGTGTACTCGGTGGGCAGGCAGCTGTGTGGGGGACACTGCACACATATGCACAGGTGGGCTGAGCCAAGGGCATGTTGATGGTTCCCAGTACAGGGGTCAGATTTGGGTACACTTTCTAAAAGTAAAACCTACCCCTCAGGTAATTTAATGTTATGTAATAGTATTTGGCAGTCAGAGATGGTTGACGATTATTCGTGTAACAAGTTTATAGCATGGGCCGCAGGCCAGGCTGTGCATTAAATGCTAGGAATACAAAGCTCGGTAAAACAGACCTGCTGTAGCCCTCTCTATCCACAGATTTGTTCAGCCATGGATCTGAAACACTCAAAAAAAAAAAAATTGCAGGAAGTTTCAAAAAACAAAACTTGAATTTGTCTCATGCTGGCAGCTATTTATGTAACAGTTATGTTGAACTTACAGCTATTTACGTGATATTTACACTGTACGAGATATTATAAGTAATCTGGAGATGATTTAAAGTATACGGGAGGATGTGTGTAGGTTATGTGAAAACACTGCACCATTTTATACAAGGGATTTTGGAACTAGTCTCCTGTGGAGTGTGAGGGATGACTGTAATTGGAAATAGGATTATAAAATAGGCATTTAAAAATGTGCATGAGAAATGAAGTTGGATGTAGAGTTTGGTAGTATGCTCTAATATTTCGGTAGGAAAAGATCTAATGGCTGGGATGGATGGTAGTTTTGAATTTCAGATAATGAGAGAGGTGGCCCCTGGTGAGTGTAGACCAGCTTGGTACCACCCCCACCTTCATCCCAAGGCTTTTTCCCTTTGTGTCTCTAAAGTGAACTGTAGAAAACGGATTTTTTTTTTTTTTCTTTTTTGCGGTACTTGGGCCTCTCACTGTTGTGGCCTCTCCCATTGCGGAGCACAGGCTCCGGACGTGCAGGCTCAGCGGCCATGGCTCACGGGCCCAGCCGCTCCGCGGCATGTGGGATCCTCCCAGACCGGGGCACGAGCCCGTGTCCCCTGCATTGGCAGGCGGACTCTCAACCACTGCCCCACCAGGGAAGCCCAGAAAACGGATTTTAAAGTCTAATTTTATTTACCTGCTGGGCTGTGTTTCTCCAGTGCCCAGTGGTCTGTGTTCCCGTTGAGCCTGCTGACAATCTATCTGCAGTAGGAGTTTATTTGTTATATATAACTTTATTAATCAGTCTTACTTTTTCACAATCTGGGTGCTTAAAACACCTGGCTGAATTTTATCTAATCAAACCTTTGGGTTCATGGCAAATACATTTGAGTGTTTCATTTTTGTTTCCTGATGTATGTATAACACCAGAGAAAACGCAGAAGTCACTGCAAGTGTCTAATATTTGCAATTGTAAAATATTGAAGAGACATACTGATTACATATCTTAGGCGGGAAATGAAAAGTGATTTTGGAATTGGAAGGGGCCTTAAGGATGGGGGAGAGAATCACCCCTCCTTTTAGAGCTGATGAAAGTTAGGTCCAGAGGCCTCTGCCTGAGGTTACAAGGCAGAGGAGCAGAAAGAACTCTGCAAACCTTTCTTAACTTGAATATTGTGATTCAACTATCTGGACACGTAACTTGGGATCGGGACTGTACAAAAAGATGTGAAAGAAAGTGAATGAACGAATAGATGTGAAGTTCATCCAACAAGCGCGTACCCTGTAAGACACACGAGGGCATAGCGACCCAGGGGAGGAGCAGCCCAATCAGCGGGCGTCATCCACGGAGAGCTGGATGGTGACGCCCACCGGGTGCCTGCTCCCCAGGGAGATGGGGGGAGGCGGCTGGCAGCGGAGGGGTGCTGGTACTGCGGGAGCTCCCCTCCTGCTCTGGAGACCACGCGGACTAGTGAGGAATTGGCCGTGTGAGACCAGCGTGCCCAGGGCAGCTGTGAAGGCTCGTGGAGGTCGAACCTGAGTTCATCAGACCAGGGCTGGCCTCCGTACGCTCAGATGCTGGGGGTCAGGGCTCGTCTGGGGAGCTGCGGGGCACAGGGACCGTGAATCACTGCGGGTCCTCCTACAGCCAGATGCGCAGGTGCAGAGCGGGCCTCAGCCCGTCTGGTCCAGCGCGCATGCGCTCTGTCCCCCGCCCCCCGGCCATCAGATGTGTTTCCTTCCGTCCGTTCTCCACGGACTCTGCCCTCCTTTTTCGGTGTCGGCGATGAGGGGGGTCAAAATGAGAGTTCCTCCGTTTTAAAGTTGGAAAGTTTTCTTCGGTTTTTGAAGTTTTGCTCTTTAAGCACATGCATCTTGCCTGTGACGGGGTTCCCGGGGCGGGGTGGGGGTGGGGGCGAATGCGGGGCGGGAGCGGCCGCGTGCGCATGCGTGCTCACTTGCAGAGGCGCCCTCCCCGCGGGCCGCCCCAGCCTCACGTGGCAGAAGCCCACTTGCAGACACTTATTAGGGGTGCGGTGAGGTGGGGTGGTTTGGGACGGGGAGTCTAGTTTCTGCTTCTCGGGCGCTGGGATGGCCCAAACCCCGGACTCGGAGGGAAGGTCCGCGTCGTCGAGGGGCCACTGTGGCGGAGAGCTAGGTGTGACTCCGGGGGGCAGGGGCCCGGCACCCAGCCTCTGGGACCAGTGGGGAAGCTTCACCAGCGAGGTTCGGCTTCCAGTTATTCGGGGGTTAGCTGGTGACTCTGGAAGGCCTCTGTGCCGAGGAGCTGAAATGAGCGCCGGTGCTGGCGTGTTCCTCTCGAGACCATGAGTCCCGAAGCCCAGTGAGGGGTGACTGCGGCAGGCTCAGAGCCCAGAGCGTGGGAAGGTCGTTTGTCTCCGGAGGTGGCAGAGGGACCCAGAAGTGGAAGTATTTCCCGCTGCCCAGGGGAGGCCTGGCAGTCCGATCCGGGGCGCTGAGGGGAGATGCTTGAGGCACCTGGGCGTGGGAGGGGTCAGCCCCTGCCGCCTTCACGTGGCCACCCCCGTGCCCCCAGCGTTCCGGCGGGGCCCCTGGTGGTCTCTCGCTAACCCAGCGTGGTCTCTAACGCTCTCCGTCCGCCAGCTGCACTGCTGTGTCTCCACCTGTGCGGAGCTGCCATCCAGTAGTTTGTGTCTAACCCGTGTGTAGTAGTTGAGCACCCTTCCCTTCCCTGTGAACTGTGACCACGGAAACACCATCCCCATGCTGTTCTATGTTTTCCTTCCAAGAACTGGGTTTCTCTTGAGGAGAATACAGATTCTCAGCCCTTGAATTTGTCAACGTGCTGGCGACCAGGCCCCTGTTCAGCAGATACAATTCGTTTCGGTTTTGCGAACCCAACGAGAGAACAATTTCCGTGCTCTCTGTTTCTGGACTCGGTATCAGCGTGTTCCCAGGGAGAGAGAATTCCTGAATTTACACACAAAGCCTGCATTAAAATCCCACGCTTCTCAGCCACGAGTGATCCTGGCATTGCATGGAGGCTGTGTATTCTAACTAGAAAGGAACACGGGTTCTTAAGGATGGAGATTTGAATCTGAGTTCAGTAGTTTATTTTAAAGTCCAGGAGTCCCTGGAGGCGGAGCCGCAGCCCCCTCCTACTAAACACTCAGGGCTGCCCCCAGGGCCACAGCCTAGGGTGTATTTTTCCACAAGCGAAGCCCACGTCTGTTTGCCCTCCCCTCGCTCTGTCTTTCCCGGGTAACAAGATCTTTTGTGTGTGTGGCAGGTGGCAGATTCAAGAAAGAGATTGTTGTTGACGGACAGAGCTATCTGCTGCTCATCAGAGATGAAGGGGGCCCTCCAGAGGCCCAGGTGAGTACTGCACGCACACTGGTGACCAGCTTTCACCTGTGCCTCCTTGGTCAGGGTCTGACTCCACAGGTGTTTCTAAGAAGTCGGTCAGGTGCATACAAGAAAAGGTGAGAGAGAGGCCCCGGGAAAATGCTTTCTGTGACTGAGGTTTTTCTCATCCATGAGAGACTAATTCTGTTGTTCCTTCAGACAGAAGCATAGAGGGAAGTTTGGACTGTGTGGCTGATTTTCACTTTGCGTTTTGTTTTGTTTTGTTTTGTTTTTTGCGGTACGCGGGCCTCTCACTGCTGTGGCCTCTCCCGTTGCGGAGCACAGGCTCCGGACGCGCAGGCTCAGCGGCCATGGCTCACGGGCCCAGCCGCTCCGCGGCATGTGGGATCTTCCCGGACCGGGGCACGAGCCCGTGTTTGTGCAGGCGGATGCAGGCGGACCCTCAACCGCTGCGCCACCAGGGAAGCCCCACTTTGCGTTTTTTAAGAAGGAAGGAAGAGCAGAATCTGCACTGATTTGTCAGCTCAGCTGAATTGACATCTGGAAGTGTCTATAGCCCTTTTTTTCTCCTTTTATCCTGTAAGTGTTTGATCTCTAGAGCAGTACAGTCATTTAGAAAGTCGGATGGGATTTGGAAATCTGAGCACTACTGCCAGGCTGCCCACCAGGCTTCTCAGCCCGGATCGTTCTCCACCGCAAACCAGGATGCAGCACGGTGTGATTTCTTTGAAAGTTCCTTGAAAAATGGGTGTTGTGGGGGAAAAAAAACAACATGAGTATGGAAAATATTTTTCTTTGGTTTACTTACTCTCCAGTTTATTACTCTACTTACATAATTTACTAGCTGAACACTTTGAAGGAACCAAGAGCTAGTCATAGTCAAGACCCATTAATGCGAACTTAATATTAAAAATTTTCTCTGGCGTTCTTTCTTGAACTTAGCCTTTGGTGAAGTGTGCGACACAGGATTATCGGTGATTTAAGTGAACGATGTTGAATGTAGAGGTTGTTAAAGTTCTAGAACTCCATACACTGAGGTGTATGCAGCTCTACAGAAAAATGGTGTGGATTTACCATGTTTCAGTGAGTCTAAAATGCCACTGATTATAAGCTATACCAGTATTTAAAAGAAAAATGCTGTCAAACTGAAACAAAGCAGTCCATGAGGTATGTTCTGATAGCAAAGACGTTAGTTAAAGTGTGGAAAAGATTTTTTTTAGCTTTGCTAAAACGGCATAGTCGATGATGAGAGTAAGGAAACACTGAAGACATGTTAAACATGAAGTAGGTTACGTATCTGTGAGAGCACGGGTTCAGCGCACGTCTGTTACTTTATACTTAAGCAGCACAGGGTGTGACGTCTGACACTGTCCTAGGAGGTTCATGATGGTGCTAAAAGCTAAATCACTTTTTCTAAGTTGTCCTTTGCCCGTGGGATGTCTGTCCTGCTATCACAAGGGTTCCCTCCGAGGCAGCTGGAAATAGGAGAATGAAGTAGGTAAAGTGTGGGTGTCACCTGGGGGCGATTTTCCGCTTTTCTAGCTCGTAAATGTTTTGGAGTGACCAGGGACAGTCTCACACTTAAAGAGCACATCTTAGCTCTGACATAAAGAATCTAAGAAGAAAGTTGAGAGAAGTACAGAAGCGCATGTTGGAGGTGGTGTAGTGGCTTCAGAGGCGCTGCTGTCCAGGGATGCTGCCAGGGATAGATGCTGGGGGGCGCAGGGCTGCAGAGACACGGCGCTTCCCCTGACGCCAGTCGTGGAGCACTGAGCAGGCTGCCCTGGGCCAGAGTTTAACCACAGTGAGACCAGTCTCCCAAGGAGCCCCAGGCCCACGCTGGAGAGGGAACTCCAGCCCGAGGAATTAGGGGCTCGGAGCACTGCCCCACCCTGAAGTTTTCATCAGCCATGATTGCTGTTGGGGTTGACTTTTTAATGAAAGTATCTTGGGGGGGTGGTTGTCTTATTACGAAGCTCAGGCCCAGTGTTCCCCACATCCCCAGACGGTGACATTAAAAATCCCAGGGGTTTTTCTCTCCAGTGGTATGTATCCTCTGAGAAACATCTTTCCTCTATGGAAGCATGTATTCCTATGGAATACATCTTTTCCGTAGCCTCAGATGCTTAGGACATGTGATGTCATTCGATGCAGAAACATTTTCCTTCCTTTTAGTCCCTGATTAATTAAAGAATTGCTTTTAAGGATAAAACAAAAAAACTGAAGGCCTGTGAGCAATAATGCAACCCGTCTTGTGAGTTTCTTCTCGTGTCTGAAAAGCACACATATTGTGAATCGGTAACATTGGGTGAGCCCCCTGCCCCGCCACCTTCCCTGAGTGATGCAGCTCACTTAATCCTCGAGATGACCCTGGGGGACGATGCTCTGAGCGTTCCCGTCACCAAGGATGCTGACGCCCTGAGATCTCATGACATCAGGGCACGGGCTGAGGTGGCCGGCCCACACCCCCGCCCTGCTGGGGGAGAGCTAGGCCCCCAGGAAGTCTCTGTCTTGGCCTCTGGCCGTGAGTTTCCCTGAGGACCAGTCCCTTATTCTAGCACATACTTCCCGCAGAAGCATCATTAGGCTAGAAGCTTACCCTGGTTAAAGTGCAGATTCCTGCTTTGAGGGGATGTCAAATGGAGCCTTTCAAAACTAGGCCGAGTATACTCAGACATTCAAGGAAAAGAACTGTTTTCAAGGCACCACTCCTAGGCACGTGTGAGCATGATGTTTGTTTCCACTATTGCAGATCATGTCATATAGTCTACGAAGGTAATGACGCCTTCATGAGTGAAGTTGCAGGATTTTGTGGCTACTAGTGTCCTATTAGGTGGTGTGAAAACTCTGCCAGTTAACTGTTTTTTTGGGTTTTTTTTTGTTTGTTTGTTTTTTTGCAGTTGGTGGAGAAGCCACTGGGGTGGATGGGGGACATCTGTGGGGTGCCCACTGCTCACTAGGCCCTGGGGCTCTCAGGATGCACCCTTGAGAGGATGTGGCCTGGTTTGCATTTCCTCTGCACGGAGGGTCAGCTGGTTGTCAGTCTTGGGAGGTGCGGGCTGGTCCCAGGGACCACAAGCATTCATAAGGTGCTCGTGGGCGTGGGGAAGCTGACTTCTCCCCGATTCTTGGGAAGAGAAAGGAAAACACATCTCAAGGCAGAGAAGGGGAGAAGGAGATGCCGTGTCAGCCTGAGTCCCGGGCCCTCAGGAGGCATCAGCCAGTCAGTCCCAAGGCTACTGGCCCCAAGTTCTCTTTCTCATTTAATTTCATATTTATCGTTTGAACTTCAGGCTTATTTACATTTTGTTGCCTAAAATCTCCATTTGTAACTGAATACACTTTTCATTTATATGTGGAAGTCAGAGCTTAACCAACTAAAAATTTCACCGAACATATTAGAGCTGATCCCTTGACCATCAGAACTTTCATGGGAGCTGCAGGTTCTTTTAGAGAAAGCATGTGGGACATTTTTTTTTTTTTTTCCATTTTCACTTGGGTCTTTCATCAAAGAGAAGGGTCTGTGGCGCTAGTCTCTTCCTCAGCGCCACCTCTGTGACCCTGGGGGCCCTGGGAAGCTCCTGAGCTTCCAGGACCCTCTCCTCTCTTGGCTCCAGCTTTACAAGATGGTTATGGGTGTTCCACGAGATAACGTGTGCTTGAGGGTGTGGTTATTTGCCAGAGAGAAGATCTGATGTGAGTTCAGCTGGATGCAAGTAAAGTGAGAATAAAATGACAAGAGTCAGGCCGTTGTGGGGTTTTCATTTTTTTCCCCTAAGATTTGCTCATTTTGTTCATTGGTTTTGTTAATTTCTCCGGCAGTGAGTCATAATTTCCTCGAAGGGTGCTGGAATTAATCAGTGACGGCTGATCTTTACAATACGAAGGCCTCTCGTGTTGACGGAGTAGTTGGCCCTGGAGGTGGAGGATTTCCGAGCCTTGGGCACCCAGAGGAAGAGCCCCATCTCAGGGGTCCAGCACGGCTTCCTAGGCGGCCTCTGTGGGGCGTTTAGGGTGAAACAGGAAGCTGCAGGGTCGCCCTCTGTGCCTGTCTCCAGGTCGGCTCTGCTGTGCGCGGGGTTTGCCTTCCATTGGCCGAGTCGGGCCAGAGGGTAGACACTCCCTTGGGGAAGAATGTCTGGTTTTACTTTGGAGACAGCGTGGCCTGGGTGGAAAGGGGCTGAGGGCCATCACAGGCGTGTCGTGCGAGGATGAGAAGGGCGTTCGTGATGCCCCAGCGACGCGCTACAGCAGACATCGGACGTGGCCCGGCTGGGGGGGGGGCGGTGTCTGCCAGCCTTTCGTCCTGTGTTCATGAAGGTGACCTGCTGCTGCTCCTTCCCTTTCTCTCTGTGAGCTCCTCGCTCAATTCCTCCTGCTCACCTGCCTTTCTTTTCTCCCCAGTTTGCCATGTGGGTGGACGCTGTTATATTTGTCTTCAGCTTGGAGGATGAGATAAGTTTCCAGACGGTCTACCACTACTACAGCCGGATGGCCAACTACCGGAACACGAGTGAGATTCCGCTGGTCCTGGTGGGAACCCAGGGTGAGTGGTGCCCGAGGGCAGGTTGTGCTTCTGTGGCTCCAGCAGTTGAGCAGTAAGTGATTCCTGGCCTGTGTTTTCAGAGTGGAGGGGTTTGGAAACGGTTTAAAGAAGCAGTAATTTCCTACTGAAGGCTCCCTTTTTCCAGTGAGCATCCATGAAATTGAAACTGTCACGCTTCCTGATTTGATTCAGTGGAGAAATCACTTGGCAACTTCAAAACAAAACACCCCCCCTACACCCCCAAGTGCTTGAATTTCTATACTAGGATATCTTAATTCTCTCTGTTACAAAATAATATATAAGCGCCCTAAAAGGTTCTTTATGTTAACCTTTGCACCTTTAATACTGATTTCTGGTATAATGCAGAGTTTTGTTTTATTCTGCTCTACTTCTTCATGTCTTATGATCTGTATCTCATTTGTAGCATAGAAAGCATAGAATCTTACCATGTGGGTAGGTTTTGTGGTTTTTTCTAGGTCACTTAATTAAAACTTGGTCTTTGCGTAAAACGACATCACTTACTATGCCCTTGATCATAGGTTCATTGATATGCTGGTACCTGCCATTGGGGACTTAACTAAGGGTCGTTCGCAATGTTTTTAAAAGTCAGATGAAGGTTAACTTTACAGCTGCTTTGTCAGAAAAATGGGGAACTTAGAAAATATAATCATGTCAAGAAACACTGGATTTTCCTTTCATTTTTTGGTGCAGGTTCTGTTTTTGTTAATTCCTTTAGAGTGAGCACATCTGGTCTGCCCTTGCATGCCCTGATGTAAGACTTTTCCAAATAAGAAACCAGCTGTGTCAAGCAAGCAAGAACAATTAGCTGTGTGCGTGGCACCAGATCTAATATAACTGAGAGCTCTGGCGGGGTAATCTGCTGCCTTGGCAGGATAAGCCTGAATCGTGGAGTGGGTATGTGTGTTGGGAGAAAAAAGTGTGGAATAAACTAAAGTCATCTGCTCAGGGTGCTAGATGTAAAATGCGAGGGTTGGGTTTTCATGGAGAGAACTTCATTGCCAATCCCCACACCCCTTTTCTTTTGGCTGCATCGGGTCTTTGTTGCTGTGCGCGGGCTTTCTCTAGTTGTAGTGAGCTGGGGCTACTCTTCGTCGCGGTGTGGTGGCTTCTCTTGTTGTGGAGCACAGGCTCTAGGCGCACGGGCTCAGTAGTTGTGGCTCGTGGGCTCTAGAGCACAGGCTCTGTAGTTACGATGCATGGGCTTAGTTGCTCCGCAGCATGTGGGATCTTCCCGGCCCAGGGCTCGAACCCCTGTCCCCTGCATCGGCAGGCGGATTCTTAACCACTGCGCCACCAGGGAAGTCCCTCCTCTTTTTTTTTTTTTTTTTTTTTTTTTAATAGCATATATGTCGTGGCCAGCGGTCTCACACCTGAAATCTTCAGAGCAGAGGTGGATTTAGACCAACATGGGACGTGAGAGGTTTTTTATGCCCAAAGCGCCCTCTAGTGGTCACTGGGAGACAAGGCACGCCAGTAAAAAGCCCTTGGTTCTTGTTAGGACGTACAGAATTGGCATATTTGAGTTGGCCTCCTGAAAATTCTTAATACGTAATATTTTACAGTGGGCAGCTCGTCTAAAGCAGACCTTGCTTCAAGCTGCCTTGAAATCGACATTGAGGCAGTTAATTTCCAGTAAGTGCCTCTTCCTGCAGGCCTACCGAGGGCATTTCTGAGCCAAAGCAGGGTCTGTATGGGCGGCTCCTTGCCAGCCGCCTGGGTTCAGGGGATCTGTGTTCAGGTTGCAGAATGCCTTTCTTCGGTGGACTCACCGGGATAAAGGGCAGGTAGGTTTTCAATCCAGGCCAGAAAGGTAATTTGATCAGTTTATTGTCTTTCCTACACAGCAGTGTTTTGGGTAGTAGGGGTGGCGAGTCTGGGGTCCCTGCACGGGGCCGTGCAAACCCCGCATCACTCCCTCCAGGCTGCTGTTGACCTGGACGCTACCAGGCCCATCCGTGGACACACCAGTGTCGAGTGCGTGGTTGCTTTTGTTCCTGATATTTCCACATGTGGCCAGCTTTCCTGAGGTCCTGCTGGGATTGCAGATGCATATCTCTCCCTGCTCCTGACCTTGGAGATAAGTGCAGCCTCTGTGTCTCCCGCCCCAGCTGAAGGAAGGCACATCTTCACCTCCCACCAGGATGGTGGATGGTCTGTGTCTCAGGGAGGCCCCGGGATGGCTCCACAGAGGCTCTGGGGAAGCCCTGATGTGGAGGAGGCGACCCCCTTTTATTCCCTCTAGTTTTATAAGCACCTGTCGATTGGGGGCCATGTACCTGCAAGGTACATCTGGGAGCTTGCACCCAACGAGCCCCTGGGAGCACTGATGGAGGGCTTGTTCACTGTCCCCTCATATTCATTTGTGAGACCTGTTTGGACTTCAGCAAAGCCATGTCCCAAAGGAGCAGGACAGGAATGTTATCAATTAGGGACGGTCCTCATCTGAGGGCTCCTCTTGGTCATCAACCAGACCTCTAATTCCCAGAGCACCCTAGAAGCCCCCATGGCAGGAAGGTGGAGTGAGTGTGGGCTTCTGGAAGGTTCCACCCTTAGGTACCATTAGCTCGTTTCGCTTTCTGTGAAGCCACGCTTGTCCTGCTGCTGTACAGGCTGCGTGGCGTGCCAGAGACAATGGCTGAGGGGATCTCAGCATTCCCTCCCAGCTGGTCGGGGCTGGTGGCCTCGAGGTAGGAGATTATGGGATGGAGAAGATGAACAAGAATTAAGATAATTCCTGAAGGGTACGTGGGGTGTGGGGCCTTACCCAGAGGTGGGAGGACGTGTTCTCTCCCGGGTACCAACGGGGAGCTGGAGGATGTTCCTAAGAGGACGAGGTGATGGTCTGATGTCTCTTAAACATCTGTTTTAAAGACTTGAAGACCACATTGATTGGAGAGCGAAGCCCGAGCTGTAAAAAGATGCAGAGTCACAAGAGGAATGAAAAATAAGACTAGAAGAGCATTCAAGTGTAGGGTCTGTTTCTGACACATGACAACATATCTTGGAAGGAAGCTGAGATGGGAAGGAGGGCCTGGGGGATTACGGGGTCAGGATAAATCTGAAGCTGGATTCATGCTCTGTGGCGTGTATTTTCTAGTTTATACCAAAGCACTGGAAAATTCTGGGTTTCTAACTTTTTTTCTACTGTTTTCTTAAAATATGTTTACACCTTAAAAAAAAAAAAAACTTCGTTTCCTTAAATGTTATGAAAATCCAAGTCATATTTCTTATTCTGTAAGATAAGAAGACAGGCCGAGATACTGTTTGAAAAAATCCCTCTAACAGGCCCTGCCAGGGAATGTTCTGGAACATCTAATTGAGGTGGCTCCAGTCATTGTCAGGGGAAGGGTCCTGAATCATAGTTTCTCTAGGAGTAATTCAGAACTATAGGTTAAACCTATTCCATGGAACTAGGAAAAAAAGAAAAAATAGGGAGTAAGGAAAAGAGAAAGAGGGGGAAAAAAATCAATAAATTATTCCCTCAAGATGTCCCTTTTGTTTACTACTTCCAGAAATTTGAGTGCCTCAGGCACTTCCTGTGCAACAGCAAACATTTAAAAGGTTGTCACTGTCTTGTGTGACTTATACTGCTTTTCCCTGAACTAGTACAGAAAATCCCATTGGCAGGTTTTTGGTTAAAGAGATGTTGAGTGTTTCCTGTAACTCAGGAGCTTTTGTGCCCTCGGGGAAAATTCCACATCAGGAGCAGCCCTGTAAAGTGTGTGTTGTCGCAGGGTAGCACGCCGGCCAGAGCGTCTCAGCCCGTCCTCTGGTCCTGTGTGCGGGGCGTGTGGCTGCCCCCCAGTTACTCAGTAGTAACAGAATAAACGGGGAGGGGGAGGGGGCCTCGTGGATGCCGAGCTGAAAAAAAAAGAAGGGCTGCGTTTCTTTTTATTAGGAAACTAGTGGCTGGTGCCTGACATGTGTTTCGCGGCTCAGATGCCCCCATCTGTACACAGGTCCTGAAGGAGGTGAGGGGTGTCTCCCAGCCAAGCCATCTTTTTTTTTTTTTTTTTTTTTGATGTGGACCACTTTTAAAGTCTTTATTGAATTTGTTACAATACTGCTTCTATTTTATGTTCTGGTTTTTTTTGGCCCCAAAGCATGTGGGATCTCAGCTCCCCCACCAGGGATCGAACCCGCACCCCGTGCCTTGGAAGGCGAAGTCTTAACCACTGGACCGCCAGGGAGGTCCCCAACCCGAGCCACCTGTTAAGAGCCAACGTGGTTCGCACACTAGTCTGCGACACCCCCTCCAGTGCCCCAGGCCCCCTCCCACTCCTGCCTCGCCCTTGGGTCCCCCTTAAACGCTAGGCGCTCTGCCGGCCCCCGCCCCAGGCACCCTCCCCCACCTGCCACCTGCTGCAGGTGTGGCTTCTCTGACCCCTGCCCTGTGACCCAGCTCCTACCCTACATCCCATCCTACACCCATCGTCCTTCCTCGTTTCTGTCTTACTTATTTTCCGCCTCCCTCCCCAGCTGACCTAATGCCCCCTCTGTGAGAGCACAGATTTTTGTCCCTCTTGTTCCCTGGGGGGCACCCCTATGCCTAGAACTGGGCCAGGCACCCAACAGGGCTCCGTGAGCCTGTGTCCAGAGGGCAGAGGGAGGGCGTGCGTTTCCTGGGTGCCATGTGCCGAGAAGGTCACCGCACATAGTGACCGTGTGGTTTTCCTTGTTAAAGCATTTTCCTCTGGAGCCACATTTCACTCTTACTCTTTCCTTCTGGTCTTTGGGGACATTCTTTTATTTCATATTCAGAAGCAGGACCCTCTGAAGCACCTGATCGTTGTGGTGTCTGGGATGATGGTTTTGGGGATGAACGATGTTGTGAAAACTCCAGGTCCTGAAAAGAATCCCAGCGGTGCTGAGCGTGGGGCAGTTGTTGAGCTCCTGGGGGCCGTGAGTGGCGGGACGTCCCCAGGCCACTCGTGGTCACCATGTCGCCGCTTCTTGTCGGTCTGTTGCAGATGCCATCAGCTCCACCAACCCGCGGGTCATCGACGATGCCAGGGCGCGGAAGCTCTCCAGCGACCTCAAGAGGTGCACGTACTACGAGACGTGCGCCACGTACGGGCTGAACGTGGAGAGGGTCTTCCAGGACGGTAAATACTCATGCTGTGCATGCAGCATCCATTCACCTCACACCGGTCACTGGTCCACGCGGATGACGTGACCTCGAGCGCTCCCTGCAAGGAGGGGACCCTCAGCCCCGGGTCGCGTTCAGGGGATGTGCTGAGCATCCACCCTAAAACAAACAGACCTGTGTGTACCATTGGTGACCTCTTTGTGCACAGGATGAAGCATTTCTCAAATGGTTATTTACGCACAGGACGTGTCAGACATACACACGCATCATTTCTGCTTCGCTGTAGATGCTCATTCTTTATTCAGCCTCATTTTAAAAAATAAGGTTTAAATATTTCATGCTAGGTTTGGAGGAGAGTAAGCAGAAAGGAGAGAGAGTCACGTTTGGCCAGAAGTAACTACGCCTGAGGACCAGTGGCTGGGAGTGAGCGCCAGCATTTGGGAATTGTGTCTTTGCCTCCTTCTTGACCCCTCACCTCCAGGACAGCCACCCCTCAGGCGGGAAATTCTCCTGGCGGAGCAGAGGTTTCCCCCGCCGTACACAGCTGTGGTGGCAGACCTCAGGCCAGGAGGGCCGGGGACAGAGCAGGTGGGGATGAGCGGGAGGTGGGGGGAGGGTCTGTAGCAGGGAAGGTGGTCTCTGGTCTAGCGGGGTCGGGGAGGGTCTGGGGTAGGTTAGCGTCAAAGACCCGGGAGAAGGATGCTCCCAGCAGAGGGTTCTGTTCTGATGGGAGTCATGGGGAATAAATCCTAGGCCCCCTCCTCTTCTGGGTTAATCTGGTTTAGACCTACCTCTGCATCCCCAGCTCTGTGCGGGGGCTTGTTGGGGGCTGAGCCGGGCAGCCAGGCTTGGTCTCCTTGGAGGCTGCCCTTGCTCCTGGGGTCGTGGAGGCCTTGCCCTGGGGAGACTGTTAATGCCAGGAAGAGTAGTAATGGTGGGGTGCTCCCAGCACTTCCCCAAACCGGGCAGGTTATGCTTTTTTTTTTTAATGTCCAAACGAGCTTTCAGAGGAAATTATAGGAATTCCACACTCTCGCCATTTTATTAAATTTAAAAGATTGTGTCCATTTTTTAACTTTGCATTTTCTTCCACTTTCCTTAGCAGCCAGTTCCTTTTCTAAGCTTGCCGTCTCTTTCCTCTTATCCGCCTCCCAGATAATTATCAACCTTTTCTATTTTTGAGCACATTTATCCTATTTAGTCCCTGTATGTCACATTCCTTACCACCTCGCCCAGCTCAGGAGTCTACCGAGAACAGCCCCCAGCCCCCAGGGCTCTGCGTCCCCTTTGTCCTTTACCGCACATTTACGTGGGCCTCCTTGGGCCCTGCCCACCCGTGCTGGGGAGCAGACCCCACTTGAAAGCCGTGCAGGGCCAGTATCTGCAGCTCCTTGAACGTTAGTGACACCGTGAAGAATGACGCAAGGAAGGCTGTGGGGCTCTCCGGAGGAGTGGGCTCCAGTGGGCGAGGTCGCCGTTTGCTCCGAATAGTGGAAACTCCAGTGATGGTTAAAGTGGAGTATTAACAGATGAAAGGTCTCCAAACTAGGGCCCAGGGGCCAAATCTGGCCAACAGCCTGTTTCTATAAACAGACTTTTCTGTTTACAGGCTGCGCGAGGGGTGGGCTGGGCTGCTCTTGGGTGTTGCCACAGAGTTGAGTGGTTCCAGCGGGACCTTTTGGCCAAGAAAGCCTGAGATACGCTGTGGCCTTTTACAGAAAGTCTGCCCATCCCTGACGTAGAGGATCGGCATTTAGTTGCGTGGATGAGTTTCTTCTCCACAGTGATTGCTTTCCTTGTACATTGATGGAGGTTTGCAAATGTGAACTTCCCATAAATAAATGGACTCCTCTTATACATAGTAAGTTAACTAGTACTCAGCGATGACAAGTTATGGAGCTTCCCTGCCCAGCATGCAGAGGATCCGAGGCAGGCACCAGTGTGCTGGGGACACTTCTCTGTCATCCTCAAGCTGGAAGCTGGCAAGGGGAGCGTGAGGAAGGGCCTTTCCAAAAGTCATTGGTTAAAATACCAGCGTTTCCTTGCTGTGACAACTCCTCAGTGATTCCACTGGTGGACCATATTACACTCGAAGTGTGAGTTTTCACAGGCTTGCGAGATTTCCAGAACATTTTGTTGTTATGTTAGAAACGATCCATTCCCGTTGAGTATTTGGATTGTACAAAGTCTGCAAAGGGAATAACATCCATGATCCTGCAACTTCTGTGACTGTTGTGATTTTATTCTTAAAATATTTTTATTTACATGAAGGTAAAGTTTCTAAAATAAAATTGTGGTTCCTCTGCATATTTTATGTGGTAGTTAGATGGTAAACATTTTTATGTGTTAATCGTAAACTCTTGAATTGTTAGTGGTAAAAGTAGTGTTTAACCGAATGGGGAAGATACTCAGTACTTGGAAATCATTAGCAATAACCATCCATTTTAATCTTCAAAGGAAGAAAAGAAAAAACAAACAAAAAAACTTGGAAGGTTTATAGCTAAAGAACTGAGGGCTCAGAAAAGTCATGTACCTTGACCAAAGGTACTCGCGTGGATTGGACCCCAGTCTTGGGAGTGGGGAGCCTAGAGCCTTAACCATTTTGTCATTAAAACAGAGCATCTGGGTCCTGCCCACGTACCTGGGGCAGGCTGGGGCCAGGGTACACTTTCACTGCACAGGTTCACTGCCAACTCACGGACTCGGTTTTTCTGGATATCTTTGTTGACTTCAGGGCTTTCTCTATGCTCTAGGGCTTACTTTTATTTGTGTACTTTTTATATCTTTGCATGGTAGAAAAATTTTTTAAAAAGCCTGTGACTTCTGTGTAACCGTTAGCTTATCCATCAAAGAAGCATCCAGACCTGGTGTGTTACCCCAGCTCCGACCTCCACGTGCTCTTGCAGGCCGAGCCCCCGATCAGCTGGCTGCCCAGCTCTACTTTGTAAGAGACCAGGGACCTTAGTCTTTGCCTCTTTAACTGTCCTAAAACAGAAGACAGAATGTGAAAATAATGGACAAACAGGATGGTTTTGCTGGTGTAGTCACATAGCTCCTGGAAGGTGATTCAGGAGGGAGGTTCTGTTAGCTTCTCGGTATCAGGAGGAAGCGAAGCAGGTTGGTTGTTGCGTTCGTTCATTCATTCCCTTAGTTGAGCACCAGTCTTCCTCATGCCTGGAAGCACAGTCAGGGCCCCTGTCTTGGTGAAGTGGAAGTCCAGCAGGGAAGATAAACTTAGAACAGTCACCCAGCAATGCAGGCGACATCTTGCCTGGGGGCGGAGAAGAGGTCGTGCCGGACGAGGGTGCTTTCCGTCGCCCCTGCTCGACAGCCTGGGGTCACCCTCTGCTTCTTAGTTTGTGTAGCTTGTGGAGCAGAATGATCTGGCCTGCACAGGGGGTTCCTGTAAGTCAGATTCACCTTTTGAGAATTAATACACTCATTGCTTTTTACTTAATCTGGGCAGCTGAATCTGGCTTGGGGCCTGGTTACCCATCTGTTTGTCTGGGTTCCCAGAAGGGCCCTACGGGGCCCACCCCATGTCTCTCAGTCCCATTCTGTGCTGCTTTGTTTGCCCCTGGCCATGTCTGGGAGAGGAACTGCAGGCTGTTGTATTTTTAATACTACAGTCATTTCTGTGTTTGGCATTCAATTTTTGAAAGTCCCTGGTCATTTGTCCAGATTAGGGCCTGGATACATGCAGAAACAGGATTGCAGCAAATAAAGTTCATTCTCGGCAGGTATCGTTTCTCTGGCGCTGTAATTTTTTTTTCTTTTTTTTTAAAAGAAAAGTGTCACTTTCTATAAAGGGAATGAGGTCTGAGTGGCCAGAGCCCTTGCAGTGAGCATGTCTTTCATGGCGTTCTAGTTCAGCCTCTGGGCAGGTAAAGGAAGGTGGTGTTGCTGGTGGGAGTTTTCAAGCGAGGCATTCAGTGGTAACCTAAAATAAACACCACTTAACGACAAGAGTAAATTCTTCCCTCAGAAGACCAAGCAGGGCTGAAAGGTAGTGAAAAGTCATTGGTGTGGGTGGTGAAAGCGCCCCTTGGAGGATGTGCCATCTTGGGAGCAAGAAAGTCTTCACAATAGAGCAGCCATGATTTTAGTTTCCTGGGGTTGGGTTTTGGAAATTGTGGATTTTAGTCACTCTTTGAACACTTTTAAATATCTCGCCTTATATCGGGTGTCCGTGTTTGTAGCTTGTCTTGCCGAGCGTGACAGTGGTGTGTAATGGACATGTGATAAGCATAGTGATTTGTGTCACAGAGCAGTTATCTTAGCCTAGGGATGAGGGAGGATCCGTTTTTTGTTTGTTTTGGCGTTTTGTGGAAGAGAGCTGATGGACCTCTAAGGTTTGGGCGGTATATTTTATAATTTTTAAATCATGGCATCTGGCTTGCATATTTTAAAGATCTCTGATACCTAAAGAAGAGTGGCTTCCCTTTATACAGAATGCGAAGTAGAACCAGCTGGTGGTACAGAACACCGTTTTGTCTTTCCCTTACCTAAGCTGCTTGGTGCCCTTCCCCTCCCTCCTTCCCTCCCTCCCTCCCCCACCCCCAGAATGAGTTGATGTAGATTTATATGAATCGTAAACAGTATTGTTTTATATATAGGATGTTCTGTTATTCCTCCCAGCATCAGTTGTACGCAGAATTTAATATTCTTGCTCATACATTCTAAAGTTGTAGTCATTTGTTAAATCCTAATTCAAAGCATCTTATTATACACATTAAGGCATACTCCCCACTAAAGGTTTAACTTCTTAAGCTTGTATTCATTGAACAGTAGGAAACCTACCTGCAAAATTTTGCTCTGAGAATAATTGGTGGACCCGCTCAAGATCCATATAGACCAAGATGTAGATAAATTGCAGATTGCCATCCTGCTTAATTCTCCCCAAGGCTGCTGGATTTTGTCACTGGGTTGTTTGTCAAGGATAGTTCAGTCATCTCATGTGGGAGACCTTTTGTTCTAGGATGGATCTGCTTTATTTATATTAAAAGAAACAATTTAGTTTTAGGTACACGTGGTTGGAAAAGCTGGGCAATAATAGCATCTGAAGGTCTCTGTCTGCCTATTGCTAGACCTTCTGCTTACTGAGGCTTCTCCTCCAGTTGTCCTGGGGGTGGACGTTTATCTATAGCAGTCCCCATCCTAGGAAGATTCATGTCAGTCTTTTGACACCATCACCCAGCTCTTTCTTTCTTTTTTTTTCTTTTTAATTGGGGTATAGTTGCTTTACAGTGTTATGTTAGTTTCTGCTGTACAATGAAGTGAATCAGCTGTATGTATACATACATCCCTATATCCCCTCCCTCTTGGACCTCCCTCCCCCCCACCCCACCTCCCCATCCCACCCATCTGGGTCACCACAGAGCACCCAGCTGAGTTCCCTGTGCTATACAGTAGGCTCCCCTTAGCTGTCTGTTTTACACAGATGGTCGTGTATATATGTCAATCCCAATCTCCTAATTCATCCCACCCCAGCTCTTCAGATTTGTGCTGCAGTCAACATTCTGGAAAGCGCTTTTGTAGAAGCTGTTCTACTTGGGTTTCACGCCTGCGGGGGGTCAGCTCCCTCCTGCCGAGGCCTGAGCCCCGAGAGATTGCAGACCTGCCCAGGGTCCTGTGGTACCGCACACGGCCTCAGTTTGCTTTCCAGCCTTTGCTTCCAAAGACTGAAACCCTGATGTACAGAGAATCCCCTTTCACATGAAACGTCTGCAGCTGCTTGGCCCTAATTACAGGAGTGTCCAGTACAAGGGTAGCTGTATTAATGAGCCCAGTTTGTGCAACCTAATTGCATGTGTTAGGGCATCAGTAAGTGTAAGCAATCTTCTGGGCTTTTCTCCCCAGTGTGGCATCATCTGGCACCGTTTTGTCTTTCTTACATCACAGTCTTCTGTTCTTCCTGTTGAGGGATGTGTCGGGCCTATTCCATTCTTTCCTGGAACCAGCTTAATTTTCACCGACAGCGTGGCCTATTTTGTTATTTGTAGTGTTGCTGTTGTTTTTCTCCTTTTTTTTATTATGTTAGAGATTAGATTGGAGCCAATTTACTGTTTTATATATATATATATATGTTTTCTTTTCCAAAAGAGTACTTTCAAAAATAAGATTTTTCATGTTCAAAAGCAAGCCATGTGTGTCCATCTGGCATTTAATATATATCGAAAAGGTGAACTAATTAAGTCATTAAGTGTCATTAAGTATCTGTTAATATGTACTTGTTTTTTTTTTTTTTTTTTTGCGGTACGCGGGCCTCTCACTGCTGTGGCCTCTCCCGTTGCGGAGCACAGGCTCCGGACGCGCAGGCTCAGCGGCCATGGCTCACGGGCCCAGCCGCTCCGCGGCATGTGGGATCTTCCCGGACCGGGACACGAACCCGTGTCCCCCGCATCAGCAGGCGGACTCTCAACCACTGCGCCACCAGGGAAGCCCAATATGTACTTTTTTATCATTTGTAATAATGGCTAATGTTTATATTGCAGTTTAAAGGCTTATGATGTAAGGCAGTAGATCTTACGAGGCCTGATTTGTAGTTGGGAGGCACATTCTCTGAGGGGTTGGCTTCCTGAAGTCACATCGTATGGCTGGTGTCAGGCCCGCGTGTCCATTTTCTGTTTTCACTTCACCTCTGTGCCCATCACTGTCACTGTGCCCACACCTACCCCACCCACTCTCACTGCCCTCTTTGCAGTGGAAAGTTGTATGTGCAGGACTTCCTGGGACAGATGGTTGGTTAGTGTGTATTAGGATGGGGCAAAAAAGGTTCAGCTGCTTAAATTACACTTTTTAAAGGGGTTTACTAGTTTAAAACTTCCCTAGAAGAGGGATGACGTGAAAAAAGTTACCTCCCTAAGTCTTACGTAGCACTCCGTGGTGATGCTAAGGTGGGGGTCAAAAGCGAAGGAAAACAGTCATCAGGTTCCTCTCAAGTTAACTGGTTAAGTCTTACAAGGCGGTCTTGACCCTGGCTTTGCGGCTGCCCTGATGTCATCGTTAACCGCAGGTGTCTTTGGCTGTCACTGCCTGGTAGCTTTTAACATGGTCTCATTCCCTGGAAATCAGAATCTGCAAGTTGTTTCCAAAAGAGCCGTACCTGGCCCGTCGTGGATCATCTCTCACCAAACTGAAAATATCCCGAGCACTAAGTAGACTTTTGATTGAGCCTGTGAGTGGAGGGGGTGTGGAGTGATTAAGGATATGTAGGCTCGGGGAGGTGGTTTTCCTTGCGCTGTAACCCTCATGTACGTTTGGGTGAGAAAGTGTGTAAATGATTTATAGTAACTATTTTTATGAAACATGACATTGTCAGTACCGCTTATATATGCATTTTCAAATGCAGTGAATTTCTTAACCAGGGAAGCTTTCTCTGTAACAGGGTTAAATCACACATCGAAGTAATGAATGAATGCCAGAAGTAAAATAGCAACACTTGGTGTAGTAAACTGTATTCTCAGAGGTAACAAAAACAAAAGAAAAACAGAAGAACTTTTGAGTTACTTTACTGTTCTTAGAAAAAAATCTTTGAGCTCAAAAGTTCTTAGGGGTGGGAAGTTTTCCACACATGTGTTCCAGGTGAGCCCGGTGCGTCTGGCACGTGATCTCTAACCAGATCTTCCAAACACGGTGAACAGGTAGGGAATGTATCAAGGTGGGACCGGTGACTGGGCTGCACCGAGCAGTCCGGGGCTAAGAGGTGATGACCCTTGAATAACTCAAGTGTTTTAAAACATGATTATTGTCACCGGTATGAAATCAGCTCGTTCCTTATTTGGAGTCTCTTTGCCTAGAAGTTGCCCTTTTTAAGAATTTATCTCCCATCATGTTCAGTGGACCCAGAGGTCCACTGATAATTCCTTTTAAAGAGGAATTATCTCCTTGGAACATTGACTGATTTGCTTAAAATCACTTATCCAAAATGACAATTTTTAGGTAGGGGGGAATTTCTAAATTATCAGTGTGGTTCATACTCCACAGACTGCAGCTACTGGCCTTAACAATACGGAATCAGGTGTGAAATGATAATTCTTAAACTAGTTTCTGATATGAGTAGAAGGAACCATTACAAGGAGAGGCATTTTAATTCTTTAAAAAAATAACATAGAAGTCATCTGAAAATCTTTATCAAGATTGATGATATTATAAACAGCGAGAGACAGTAAGCCATCTTTTATCTCATGGTGTCGTGGAATGTTGTGTTGATAGAGGCTTGGATCTTTTCTGGCAGTTTCTTACCCTGAGTCTGGACTTGTCATGCTGTGCTTCTCTTGGGAGCATTGAGTGGGTCCCAGTGTTCGTGTACGTGCACAGAAATGCCTGAGTTAACTCTCACACTACCAACACGAGGCCATTAAACACACTATTAGTATATGTGCTGTGTTTTGATTTTCATGTTAAGAGCCTATCTTTTGCTCAGAGAATTAATTTTATCAATGCCATAGAAAATGGTTCTTTTAATACTTTGCCGCACTGTGGCATCAGAGCTGTGTTTTGCCCCAGGATTCCTCTTAATGACTTTAGCCAGCTTGAATTAGCTTGATGTATCATTAATGCATACAAATGGCTTTTATTTTTGTTCATAATCAGTTCATAATGCCACGGCATTCTGCTCTTTCTAATGTTTTTAAGATGATTAAACGGTGATGTATTTTTTGACCTATTTAACCCTCCACAGAATCTCTGATCAAAAGAATATGAAGATGTCACTTAACTAGGATAGTCAGAAGTTGTTACGATCTGTAGCTGATGTTTCCAAGTTATTTTGAAGTCTTCTATTTATTTTATAACATTTTTTCCCTTATAGAGCATGGACATAGCCAGATTTTTTTTTATTGAAGTGTAGCTGATTTACAGTGTTGTTTAATTTCTGCAAAGTGATTCAGTTATATATATATTCAGTTATATATGTATTCAGTTATATATATATATATTCAGTTATATGTATATGTATACACACACACACTTTTCTTTATATTCTTTTCCATTATGGTTTATTACAGGATATTGAATATAGTTCCCTGTGCTATACAGAAGGACCTTGTTGTTTATCGATTCTGTATATAATAGCTCACATCTGCTAATCCCAACTTCCCACTCTGTCCCTCCCCCCACTGCCCTCCCCCTTGGCAACCACAAGTCTGTTTTCTGACATAGCCAGATTTTGAGTAACCTATACTCATTGAGGAACTGCCCACTACCCACTAGGTTAGCAGCACCAAATTGGTTCAGTTCGTGAAAGACAAAAGTAATCCTCAAAGGAGGTTGACTTTTAGTTAGTTGTGAGATGCTTTGATACGAGAAAGCATAGCTTCTCTCTGTGGACTTGGGTGTTTTTTACATGCTGCTTGCCAGGTGAACCTGGCCAGACACTGGCTCCAAGAGTGAGTGGGGGAGCCAGGCTTGGAGCAGATGGTGGGCCCCCCAAAGACCGGGCTCTGGAGTCTGGAGCTAGTTTGTGTATTTAGTGCAGAGCCATTGGAAGTTTTGTGAAGAGGAGAATGATGCATTAACACTTCTATCAGTGATCATCCCTGATTTGGGGAAAAGTAAACTGTGAAAAGCGGATTGTAAGTTTGTCTACAAGAGACACGGATGTAAAAACTTTGATGAGTAAGTTGGGTTTTGTGAGACTTGCCAAAGAAAAGAGAGAGATGATTTTTAAAGGTTATGAAATATGGAAATAAATACCACCCGGAAGACCACCACCCACTGGCTATTATCATTAAGGCCTGGGAAGGGAGGTGTACATGGATGCCCACATGTTTGAAAAAATGGATTCTCGGGCATTCTGATGTTTTACAACCTTTTTCACAAAAATACTTTTTCTACAAAATAGTTTCTAATTTTTGCACTGCATTCGTTGAGTGACTGTGACAACTTTTTGACCCAGTCCTCTATTAGCCATTTTGTGACCCCCTCCCTCCATTTATTTATTGTTTTAGAATTAATGCTTCAGTGGTTGGCTCTTTGCCTAAAGCTGCATCTCCATCCTTTATCATTTCTTTAGGACACACCTCCAGACTTGAGACTGCTGGTCGGCGACTTGCATAGCTTTAAAGCTTTTGGTCCTTGTGGTTTGATAGCCTTAACCTTCTGGGGAGTCTGTATCAACTCAGGTTTCCTCCGTCAGGTGTCCTTTTTCTGCACTCTGGCCACCGTGGATATTTTCATTTTAAAAGCGCTTATTGTTTATAGAGAAAATAATCATAACTTCTAGTTTTTTCCAAATATTACTTTCAGTAGGTCTGTCCCTTAATAATAATAATAATAATAATAAAAAGCTTATTTGTTAGGAGGTAGCAGCCAGTTTCGTGGCTGGGATGACACGTGGGGAGCAGGGGGTCCTTGCTGTTCTCACAGACATGCCCTCTCAGGTGTACCAGGTGGGTTCTCTGAGCGCCCAGCTCCCCAGAGGGCAGCCGGGCCCAGAGCCTGGTCCCCAGACCCGTGCAGAGCTGTGACTTCAGCAGCTGGATGTCGGAAGTGCAGTGTTCCCTCAAACTTTCTCACCAGCGCTGCCTGTGTCACTGTGGAGACAGACCCCCGGTGTGAAGTGACTTCTGAGGGAAGCAGAGGGAACACCCAGGTCCTTGGGTTGGGACCTGCCCCTCATTTCCTTCCAGGGACGGGGCTTCAGAGCAGGGCAGCCGCGGGGCAGGTCCCTGGGCTACCATTTTGGGCCCTCCTCCTGGGGTTGGGCTTGGAACTTCATCTCGACCCATGTTTCCCAGATGCTCGAAGCACATCCTCCCTTTGGGGGAACATAAAACTCTTATTTCATTATCAAGTGTCTGAAATGTCAACATTTGCGAACCCACACGAGTCACTGCTATGAACACGGAAGAAAGCAAACATAAGCATGTGCTCTTTTCACACCGTGTCCTGGGCACCTGTGTCAGCCGCCGGCAGCACAGGTGGTGCTGCCTGATTTTCTGTCTCTGCAGGTCCCCCAGGTGCTGCCGTGTTCAGTCACACGCCCTTCAGTGGGCGCACGAGGGACCTGCAAGCCTGTACTTAAATATGTGATTAATAAACAGCAGTCAGCCCTAAAAGAAAAGAGAACCTAAGGTGTGCTCATCGGGAGTCGTCTGGCCAGCTACCGTGTCACCCGGCCCCAGGTGCCACCCCCTTAGAGGGCTGTGCGGCTCTTTCCCTTGTGCGTGTCTCTGTCTGCAGGGGGCGCTGCCACCCGACCCTGGCCAGCTGTGCTCCACGTGCAGCCATAGTTCAAGGAGGAATGTTTTGTCTGCGGACTTTGGCACTTCGGGAAACTCCCTCATATTTAACTTGGTGTGTAAACCAAAGGAAAAAATACTGAGCGCCAGTGCAGTCGCCTAGATGTTAGGGAGAACTCCCATCCATGCACCAGGATTTCAATATTAAATGAAATGCCCAGGTGTCTTCTGCATTTAAATTCATTTCTTGCCTGACCTGCGGGCTTGTAGAATTTCACGTCCGGAAGGACCTGAGACGCTGTCCCGCTCAACCGCTCGCTTTACCGACGAGCAGGCAGGGCCCCTGGGGCCGGTTCCGCCAGGGAGGAAGCTTAGTAGCAAAGCAGAAGCTGGAAGTTTGATCTGCGTCTCTTGCCTGCACAGTTCTACTTCTGTCCTGAAAATGTTATACTCAAAAGCCGCTGATTACATTTTAAACCTGGTAGTGAACGGAAATGCTCCTTTAAGCGGTCATTATTTTCAATACAGTGTAGGCCATTTCACCAGTGAGGGATCTTGGCTTAGATGCAGTGCTGTAATTATAAATTATAATATTTCGGATAAACTGTCTAATAAAAACACATTCACACAGACTGTTTTCTTTATGTGATAGAATATGTGGGTAATAGAATGAGATCTGTGACAGGATCTCTGAGATCCAATGAAAATGTAGCAAAAGGAAAGTACTCAATTTTGTAATTTAGTAAGGTGCCACTAGGGGGCATCGGAAGAGCTCGTAAGGATGATTCTCACATATTTTTAACTTTTTGCTGTCACTGTGCGGAATACAGACGCAATAAAACTAACACACTGGTTTAAGAGGCCATTTAGACCTGTAATAAGATACACTCCATAAAGTGTGTGAAGTTACTGGATCAGCAGTGCACAAATGCAGAAGTAAAGTTTCATTCACTCATTGGAATGGGGAGGTGAATAAAATTTAAAAAGATGAAATGATGTAGTCTGTGGTTAAAGGGACCCAGATCCCCTTTTCCTAATTTTGCCTTTCGTGTAACTTTAGAGGAGAATCAACGAAAGTTTGGCAAACGATATGCTTATTTTTTAATACAGTATAATAAATGGATTTATTTAGTCTGCCATTCTCTTTCAACAGAAGCCACCAAGAGTTCTGTCGGCCTGAGTGACAGCCCAGGCTCCCCACTTTAGGGTCTGCACCCTTGATGGGAAGGCAGGTGGAGCACAGGCCGCTCTCTCACCAGCTCCTGGGCCAAGCAGGTGTCTGTGGTGGAGCCCCAGCCATGAGCTTCCCTGCCCAGCTGTTGCCTCTCCCTGTTTGGGGGAGACTGTGGGCCCTTCATGCTGCCCGGTAGTTAGTGGTGAGACAGACAACAGTCAGACTGACATTCCCGGGCAGAAGGGACAGGGTGGATCAGTTTGGGGAAACACAGATGTTCTTTTCTGCACAGGTGAGCACCATTACCGAGAGTGGTCAGGTGCCGAATGGTTGGTTTATAGGCACCTGAAGTGTTGAGGACCCTTCCGGAGAACTGGCAGTTGTTGCCTCTTCTGTGGACCAGCAGTGGGCTGGGGGCACGCAGGAGAGAAAAGAGTCTCTGATAGAGACTGCATTTGCCTTGGGCGCATCTTTTAGTTTCTTGAGATGGTGGTGTTTTGTTTTCTTTTGTTTTGTCTTGTTCTGTTAGTTCTTTTCCCCCTAAGGTGGATAGCTTCTCCCTTTTATTTTCCATTTAGTTGTATTTTGCTTTCACCCTTTATTTTCTCCTACTGCATAATTTCCATTAGACACTGTAGCATCTCAGCTCAGAAAAATTTCAACTTCTTTATTTGGAAAATGGGACTAATTACACGTTTGGTACTTCCAGTGAGAAGTATATCAAGCCACAGCGTCTTCTATATAGATTTTTTATAGGTTATTTACTAATGGAGTGTTTAGAATTTATAAGAAAATATAATTTGGAGAGTTCTACAATTTTCAGTCCTTGGAATAGTGGGAACAGGGCAGAATATTTTGAGCAAGAAGAGAAGTTAGGTAGAAGTGGGGTAAATTCATCCAAATGAGGCATAAGAGCCCCCTCTGGGAGGGCAGCTTTTTTTTTTTTTAATTAATTAATTAATTTATGGCCATGTTGGGTCTTCGTTTCTGTGCGAGGGCTTTCTCTAGTTGTGGCAAGTGGGGGCCACTCTTCATCGCAGTGCACGGGCCTCTCACTATCGTGGCCTCTCCCGTTGCGGAGCACAGGCTCCAGACGCGCAGGCTCAGTAGTTGCGGCTCACGGGCTTAGTTGCTCCACGGCATGTGGGATCCTCCCAGACCGGGGCTCGAACCCGTGTCTCCTGCATTAGCAGGCAGACTCTCAACCACTGCACCACCAGGGAAGCCCCGGGAGGGCAGCTTTCACAGACTTTCTTTTAGAGCCAGAGACTGTTTTACCAGCCCCTGCAAATGAGAGCATTCGAGGGAGGGCGTGTGGAGGTAGGGCAGTGGCCCAAGTTGCAGGTATTTCCACTGAATTCAGTACACACTTTCTGCATTAAGCCACTCACAAGGCACCAGGGTGGGTCCACAGGCCCTGCACAAAGTGAGCCTGGCTCCGTAGCGAGCTGGGGATGCACACACGCTCGAGGGTCGGCGGGCGGTTGACAGTGTCCTGGGAACCTTCGTATTCTGAGCGGGGGCTACAGGGGGCCAGGCTCCAGCTCAGCCAGAGCAGCCGGCTGAATCTTACCTTGTTGGCGTTGCCTGATGAAGTTCTTCTGGAAGAAGAAAAGCCGCTGCTAGAGGACAGTTTGAAGAACAGTGATCTCATAAATACATCCCTGATGACGGAATATCCTCAACTAATATCCTGATGAATCAAGTAATTCAACATAAATGTGGGTGAAAATGCCCGTAAAATCAGATCCGAAACTGTGAGCAGGGGCTCCTTTCCTGGACACCTTGCTTTCCCGGGCGTCTCCCTCCTCGGGGCCCTTTGAGAGTATGCGTCCTTGGTTGTGCAAGGGCGTCTCCCTCCTTTGTCTCCTGCCCTTTCTCCCTAAATGGTCCCTAGAGAAATGCAGTTAGTTAGGCAGGTCACACTATTGTGTGCTACAGGGACAGTTAGGAGGCCGTTGAAGAAATGACATGATAGAGGAAATCATTCAGCGTAATAACGTCATTAACTTGCTATAAATATGATGGCTAAAAGAAGGAGGGAGAGTGGAAAAGAGCCAATCATCCCATGAGTAGGGCTCAGGTGCAGCTGCCCCCGCCCACCTAGCCAGGTAACAGTGGGGAAGTGGAGCTCATTGTTCTTAGTTTTGCTGACGGTCAGGGTGCACGAAGCCCAGGCTCCCTGAGTGAGTCCTGCACTGGGGGCGGGCATGTGTCCCTCGGCTGCACCCTTTCCATGGAGTTTTGCTTTTCAGAGTCCTGGTTCACATGCGTTTCCTAGAAAATACACATGTACATTTCATGTGTTACCTGTTTCTGTATATTTAAACGTTCGTGTTGTTCCAATTAGGATAACACTTGTTTGTGAAAACACAGAAAACTGTTAACGAAGCCAATTAAAATCACCTGTGATACCACCGCCTCGTGATAAACATTTTATTGTATGTCCACCTAGTCAGTCTAGTCGTTGAGTACTTTTAAAACAAAATTGGCATTTTATTCTATATCCTTGTTAATAACCTGCTTTTAAAAGACCTGGGGATAGTTTCTACGTTGTTTAATTTCCACTGTGTCTTTATGACCTCACAGCATTCCTTTCTATGCTGGCATCTGCCAGCCTGGATTCACCAACCCTGGAGACAGAAGGCTGGTCTGGAGACTCACCTTCTCTAGATCCTTTCCCTAAATATCTCGAGTGCCCCCCTCCTGCTCACAGCATCTTAGGTTCTGACCATTTAGATCAGGCACCATCATCTGTGACATTCCCAGCCCTGCCTGGGAGAGGTGATTGTGGGGGCGGGAGGGAGGTCTGGGTGGGCAGCTGAATCTCCCGCAGCCTGTGTGCACGAGATATTAGCCTGTCAGGGCCCCCCTCGTGCATCTCTGATCACCAGTGAACTGTGGTTACAAATGGGCCTCCAGGTAGGTAGACTGGACGAAGAGAGTCTGTGTCTTTGGTGTGTAGATTCCTCTTGGGAAATAAAGGAATCAATACCATTAAATACATTGGACAAAAATTATAAAGGACCAGATAGGCTTATTTTATGGACCCCTTTCTTTCTGGCAAATGACCAAAACTATGCCACATTTTATAAAGATCCATTCCTAAATCTCATGTATTCATTTTTCCAAATACAAATCTTTCTAAAAAAAAATAAAAAGCTTAAATTGAAGGACAAGTGGTCATTTCAGAATTTTATTAAAACTAATTAGAAAAGCTGGTGGATGTGGGGAAAAAGTATGCCTTTGGTGGACTTCCCTCATCAGTGTTAGGAAAATGGCGCTTGAAGTGACAGGTTCCAAAGCTGAGGAATCTCTGAGCCACAGCCTGAGATGGTGTGGTTGGCAGAAGAATGGTCCCCCCAAAGATTTGCTTGTACTAATCCCTGGAACCTGTAGATATACCTTAAGAGGCAAAAAGGGTTTTACAGGTGTGGTTAAGTATCTTCAGATGGGGCTCGTGGATGTTCTGGTTGGGCCCTGAAAGCAGTTGCATTTCTCCTTGTAAGGGGGAGGCATGGATTTGAGTGCATGCGCAGGGGAGGTGACACGTGAGGATGGAGCGGAGGGCGTTGAAGGCGGAGTGATGCAGCCACAAGCCAAGGAACGCCAGCGGCCACCAGTAGCTGCGGAAGCAAGAAACAGGTTCTCCCTGGAGCCTCTGGAGAGAGCACAGCCCTGCCAGCACCTTGATTTCAGCCAAGCAATACAGATGTTGGACTCTCGGCCTCCAGAACTGTGAGAGAACATGTTTCTGCCGATTCCAAGCCGTCTGTTCTGTGGGGATGTGCTACGGCAAGCCCTAGGAAGCTCCTGCAGACAGAAAGGGGCCGGGTGACTCGAGAAGGCAGGAGGAAAGTCCTTGTCTCAGCTGTGCCTGCCGCGGTGATGCAGGAGCCTGGGAAAGGGGCCTGAGGGAGATGCCCGGGGCTCAGACACCCACCGGGCACGTGCACACCCAGAAGCAGAGGCACCACCAGAAGCCTGTGCATGCGACACGGCCTTCTACAGCCAGGAGGAGGTGGGGCTGTGAAGAGTGTGACGAGGACAGGAGTGGCTTTAAGTGGGGTTGAGGGCGAGAAGGCGGGACTCTGATGGGTGGAGCGGGTGACCGTGTGCTCACCGGTGACCAGAGGCGGCAGAGAGCTCTGGTTTGCTGTCTGGTCTTCCCAGGGGAGTGATCCCAGCCTGCAGGGGCCCGAGCAGGCTCAGGCCGGGGCCGGGTGGTCAGGCTGCTGGCGTTTTCCAGCAGTTCCGGCCCCCGAGATCAGGGCTGCTTTCCTTAATTCTCGCTTCCCACTCCTTACCCCACTCCACCCTTCCGTCTCTCACCGACTCGCTAGTGACCTTCTTGCCTAAATCCAGTGGCCACTTCCAGTGCTCATCCCTCCCTCACCTGTTGACCTTCCCTTCTGTGACACCTGCCACCCCTCCTGGAGCAGCGACCCTCCCTCCACCTCTCCCCAGCCTCTTTCGTCGAGGGAATGTACTGAGACCCCGTCCTCGGCCCCTGCATCTTCTCTCCGTTCGGTCCACAGCCCAAATGCATTCCATTGATTCAACTGATGGAGTCGATGCACAAGAAGCTGCATTGGTACTTCTGCCAGGCGGCTGTGAGAAATGGTGCCGAGACCCACCATTGGCATTGGTCCCTGTTGACCTCCATCAGCGTTTATTGAGTGCAGTGTGTGTACATCAGCACGCTCACTGCGTGACACTGGATTCTTGTCCGTCGCCTGGAGGTGGCACAGTAACCTCAGGTCCACGTGACACTGACCAGCCACAGTGGGTCCTAGCCAGATGCTACACGTTCAGCCTTAGCAGTGCCTAGCAGTTGGTATGTCCCAACTAGCCTTTTCACAGCAGGAAAAGGCATGCTTAGAGCTGTGCAGCTGATTTGGGAGTTTTTAGACGATTAGAAAAGTATCAGTGTGAGTCCAGGGTTCAGAATATTTTCCTTTTTTAGCTTTATTACATTTTGTATTTTATTGTTCAGCAGCCCTTCTACCTGTTTCAAAATAAGTGTGATGGGAATTAAAGCAATTCATCCAGGGTTTAGAAAACAAACCACAGAACTCCGGTGGAATTATTGGACTATTCTATTTAGAAGGTGGCTGAAGTAAATGGAACATCTAAAAGCCCAGATGTTTCTTAAAACTTTGCTAATGATGAGACAGGCTGAGCCATCGCTAATGACATGAGACACCGAGAAACTCCGACTGCTCTCGACGAACTCCCTGCTTAATCCCGTAAAGACAGCTGTATTGAATCGCTACCTGCTGATAGGCTTGGGAATTCGACAGATAGTGAATCATAATCTCAGATGTTCCTGAGTCAATTACCAAGAAACCATCACCCCTGGGTGGCCCGGGGATGGATGCTGGGCTGGACCACAGAACTCTGGGCTCCATCTTCATCTTCCCGCCGTACATGACAATTCAGCATCTCACTTCCTCAACTTACCCACCTGTGGAGTGGGGACATTATTCCCATTATTGCTTCCCTGTAGGGGGCGACCAAAATAACTGAAATGTATCCGTGGCTAGCTCGGAGGATTTTGAAAAAGAATATCTACCTAACGTAGAAGTAGCGGAAGGCCTCCCAGAGATGCGAGCTGGTCCCTCTCTGCCCTCAGGGAGGTCTCAAAGCCCTTCTGGGGTTGGCGCTTGTGCCTCACCCGTCCAGGAAAGGTGTTGAGACGGCTTTGTCCAGTTCCATCTGGATGTAGGCCAAAATGCACTGCGTCTCCTGTAACAACCTCTCCCCCTCTGTGTTCTGGACACAGATTAACTCACCATAAATTTTAGTTATTTTAAGTAACACCGACTCATTCATTAAAGAACAGTTCTTGAGGACCTGTTAAGTGAATTGTTTGGTTAGTCACATTCTCCCGTATTAAAGGGGTGTGGTGGCAGGGGGAGGGGCGTCTCTCTGGGTAACCACAGTGTATCTACTAATTAACTGAGTCCCCCTGGTTGCCTTTCTTGTCCTCACACCTAAAAAAATGAATTCCTTCTTGAAAATATTACCGAAATTCACTGCAGAGTTCTTTCTTTCTACTTAAGATGACTCCCTCTTTGTCCCACCTGCTGGTCATTTCTGCCAATCTCTCTTTTTTTCTAGGATCCTTAGCAAAAATGGCATCAAGAGATAGTACATAGTCACTAGTTACTACTTGAACAAAAACTAAATTTCTTAGTCTTACCCATTCTGATATATTCTGCAATTAAACATCCAGACCTTTGAGCTTCTTTGTGTTAAGTTTTGAAAAGAAAATTCAAATAATAGATACCTTTCGTCAGGATGTTACAGACATCCCCCGCCCCCGAATGTGGCATATGTCTAATTAAGAACCCATGGCTGGAAAATCCACGAAACAACACCACATCCACAACTGTTTTTAAGGATCCTTGGTACCGTTACCTCCTTTTTTGGATGAGGAGACAGGTGTCTGCAGACGGAGGGCCTGTAACTGAAGTGTAAATGGTACGGCTGAGACGTGGACACACGTCCCTCCTGTTTTCAGAAAGGACAGTGTCTGCAGGACCTCGTGCTCCCCTCAAAACTCTCCCACACCAGCGTGGATTTGGGCATGACGAGTAGGCGATGGGAAAACGCGAATAAAAAATCACCACCTTCGTGTGCACAGCCTAAAAAATTGCTGATCGTAAAGCGAGCAGCGATTGAGAAATGTAGCATTTAAAGTGGAAATAACGCCAGGGCTGGAAGTGGAGCCCGGTGTAAATGCAGTAATTAAAATAGTTGTCAGGTGCCTCCCAATTACCTTTGCTCCAGCAAGCTTTATCTTTATGGCGGTGCTTGGGTTCCAATCAGAGCTTTCGAATGAACTTATTTTGGTATTTTCGGTGAAGTCTCAGGAAACAGATGGTTCTAAAGTAATTACCGTTTTTCATCTTGGGAAAGAGAAGATGAGAGAGAGGCGTGAGCAGCGGGAGGGAAACCCTAATGAGATGCTCTGAATCGTGGGCTGGTCCATTCATCCCTCCATTCGCTCAGGTGTCCTGGGCTTGTCCCTGGGCCACAAAAACAAGGCCACCTGCACCTTGATAAGGGTACAGTTCAAATGTATGCGTCAGTAGGGAAGATTTAGAATTTCCTTCTGAGATTCGAATTCGATTTTTCCTGGAAAGGATTCCCTTCCTGTCAATTCTGGGAACAGTCAAGGGGAAGTTCGAGTAGTTGTGATAAACATAAGACGGCAGGTAGAATGCAGTGCTGGACAGGGCGTTGGGGGCTGTGTAGTCGGCCAGCAGCCTCGTGGGGCAAAGGAAGAGGGTCAGAGCGCGGTGTGGGGGCCCCAGGCCATGCCCGGTGTCCGCGCATGGACCAGTGATGACAGAGATGGACCAGCTCCCAAACTGTAATCGCCCACCGTGGGGCACCAAGTAGTGGGGAGGGTTGCCCTCAGTGGGAGAAGGTTTGCATTGATGTCGCCTTCATTTGAGCCCCGATGGCTGAAATAACTGCCTTGAGAGCATTTTAAACCAGCAGAGATAAGATTTTACCAGGAGAAAAATCAAAGCTGTTCTCTGCAGTCATGGATGTAATGGCATTCTTCCCATTGAAACAAGAAGAGCAGCATCTTCATGGTGAGTCTCCATGGAAGCTTAACAGACTTCTGTATTCCTCCGTCAGCAGCCTGGGTTCCCCATCAGCCAGGAGGTCAGTGCTTACTGTTCTGTGAGGCTGAGAAGTGTCGCAGTCCTTCCCCCGAGACAAGGGTTCGCCCAGCGTGTTCCTGCTCCCGCTCTAACTTGCTGCCCGTACTTTGCTGTTCTGAGTTTGCTCTGGGCTCTTGGGGCGGGGGGAGAGCCTTTACTTTGTCTTAAGTTCTACGTTCATGAAATTAATCAAGCAATTAGTCTTCTGGAAGTATTTCAGAGACAGAAAAATGTTGGAAACGAGTTTTAGGAATTTGTGACGAGTTTTTCAAGGAACCATGTAACATGGAGGCAGCCTGCTGGCTCCTTTAAGCTTGTACGTTTCCCCGTGCCTGGGACCACCCTGTGCATCTGCTGACTTCTATCCGTGAATGGTTCTCCTACAGTGTTTTCTGTTTCATAGAAAAGCGTAGACACGGCATTGTACAGCTGAGGAGACTGTGCTTTGTTTTGTTTTGTTCTGAACACATACTAGATGTGAGACCCTCTTTAGAAATGATTTTACCTTAAGTTCTACGAGGGCAGGAAGTGGATCTGAGTCAACACGGTGGTCACAGCGTCCAGCGTACGGTGACTTCCCGTAATTGTGCTTGAATGACTAAGGGGGCTGGTTGTGAATGCCAGGCGGGCATGGCCTTGCGTCCAGCCCTCCGGCCTCTCCCCAACTGCCCTCTCGGAGGTCCCGCCGTCACCCACACTGCTGGTCAGCATCCTCCTTTCTGAAGCCAGACAGTGAGCCTGCTCTCAGCCTCTGTGTTGCACTGTCTCCCATGCCCTTGCCTAGAATGGAGCTCAGACATGATTCTTTTCTGCTCAGAAGCCTTTGATGGCTCCCTGGCAACCACCATGGAGCTTTCCAAACTTGGTTGTGGCTTTGAGCCCCTCTCAGGAGGCGTTTCCCAGCCTGAAGACCAGCGGGCAGGGTGGATGGCAGTGAGGGCGGCCCAGATCCCTGACTGCTGGCCCAGCACCTCCTGCCGCTGCTGACCTGCGTTCACTCAGGCAGCAGCTCCTTGTGGGTTATGAAGGGCTCCCCGCGTGCCCCCCCAGCCGCCCCCCCAGGTGGGAGTTGGGCAGGAGTGAGAAGCAGAGGACCCTCCCTCGGGGCTGACAGACACCCGCCTCCCGTCCCGTCCCTCTCTTTGCACACCTGTGGCCCAGGTATGCTGAGCTGCCACGCCCTTGCCCTGGCCTGGAATGCCCTCCACTGAGCAGAGTCCTTTGGTTCCTCAGACGTGGGCACCCAGCTCTCAGCCCCTCTCCTCACCCCCCCTCTCTGCCTTCTGCCTCGAGCGGGGAGCAGTGTCAGAGCAGGAGGAGATGCGGCTCTGCTTGTCTCTGCGCCCATTTGCCGAGCCTGGGCCCCAGCCTAGGTGAGCTCTCGGCTCACCTGTGTGAGCCTATGGGTGTCACATATCCTATGGGGGTCTGCTCGCTGGGGAGGACGGGTTCCTGCAGAGAAATATGGAAGTCAAGACAGAAGTGATTCACTGGGCTCTTGCGAGCTGGAGGGATGAAATGAGCAGGAGTGGGACAAACGTGAGAAAAGTACGGTGCTGAAGAGTTATCCCTCCGTCCTGTTGTCTGTTTTCCTATTTGTCTTGGAGACAAGTGGGAGCTCCCTCTGTCCACCTGCAGCCTCCCCGGTGCCCTGGTTGGTTGAGCTCTTTGCCCTCTGTTAGTGCAAAGGATGATGCTCCTGCCCCTGCCCCCACACCCCCCTCCAGGCACGTCTCATCCCCCTAATCCTGAGGACTGATGTTCTTCAGCAACTCATCTGAGCGTCCCCAAGCCCCCTGCACACGGACACAGACTCTCACTCTCCTGTGGGTCTCCGATGGCTGTGTGGGAAAATGTCCTTGCTTCAACAAGGAACGTGTTCTAAGTATTTAGGGCTGAAGGGAAATGATAATCTGCTACTTAATTAGTTCAGCTAATAAACACAGAAATAAGACAAATAGAGTAAAATTTTGCATTTGTTGCATGTAGGCAGTGGGTTTACAAGGTGTTGATTGTACTATTCAGTATACTTTTCAGTATGCTTCCGCATGAACATGTTCTTAATAAAATGGATTTTTTTTTTTTTTTTGCTGAGGGTTGGGGGCTCATTCTGTGACCCTCCTGGCTCTGTCCTGGCCTTGCTTTTCCTCCTCGCCCTGTCCCCTCTGACCTGAGATCTCTGCTTGCTTAAGCAGAGTTCAGCTCTCTGCCAGCGGAGAGCCCTTCTCTGAGAGCTGTCCCCGTCAGCTGTCTGCGGGACAGCTCCTCTTGGGTGTGGAGGGGCACGCAGGCTCCGCACCTGCCCCTTTGATCCTGGAGTCCCAGCGCATCTATCCTGTTACTGGGGCTGGACAGCTGGGGCCATTCTGATCCCCCTCTCTGCTTTCCTTTCCATGTGTGCTTCACCAAGTTCTGTTGGTGTCACTGGCTGGTTCTCTGGTCACTTACCTTGTGTGATCACCACCAGCAGTGCCCTGGCCCAAGCCCCTGCCCTTTCCACTGGGCCCCTCTCTGCACTTTCCACTTCGTAGGCTCCAAAGTCCCCCCTTTACCCCTCCAGTCCTTCTGCCTGTGATTTTTATTTATTTATTTAATTTTTGTGGTACGCGGGCTTCTCACTGCTGTGGCCTCTCCCGTTGCGGAGCACAGGCTCCGGATGCGCAGGCTTAGCGGCCATGGCGCACGGACCCAGCCGCTCCGCGGCATGTGGGATCTTCCCAAACCGGGGCACGAACCCGTGTCCCCTGCATCGGCAGGCGAACTCTCAACCACTGCGCCACCAGGGAAGCCCTGCCTGTAATTTTTAAATTCAGGTCTTATCAGCACCTCCTAATCCCTTTCCGAGACTCCCCGCTGGGCTTGGGGTGGACCCGCCCCAGTCTGTGAGTCCTGAGACCCTCCTGACTCCTATGTCCCCCTCACCCCCTGCACCTCTCAGCACCCACACCCTCCCCCTACCTGCCCCGTGCTCCTGTCTCTTCCACCAGATGCCCTCCTTGCTTCTTTGTCCTAAAAGTCCCTCTCTCCTCCCAAGTTCAGTCTTCAGATGGGAGCCCTGAAGTCAGGCGGCTGCCTCTCTGCTGCCCCCGTACCTGGGGCAAGGTGCCAGGTCTCTCAGTGAACAGGTGACAGTTGTCTGCTGTGAGTCAGTCATGGTACAATGATCAGATCAGGTCCTGACAAAGAATAAGGGCTCCACAGGCTTAGCGGTGATGGTCTGTCTGACGGCCGTGCGCCTCACCTGGACCGTAAACTCGCAAGAGAGCAGAGGCGGCGTCCAGACCAGTCAGCGTCCCAGCCCCCTCTTCAACATCACCCACGCCCTGTGGTCCCTCTGCACGAGGCTGGCACGTTTCCTGTGCTTCCTGTTCATCAAATGACTTATTCCTCAAACCCCCCTCCCATGAGGCGTATACAGAGACGGAAGCAGGCACAGGATGGCCAGGTCACCTGCCGGTGATCTGGGTCATCAGTTGCAGAGCTGAGATGGGAGCCCAGGCAGTCCAGCTCCATCACCCACAGTCCTCCCTGTTGCACTTACTGCCTTTGTAATTTGATCGATAAGTATGTACCAAAAATCTCAATGGAGTCATCAGCAAAGAAGCAAAGAATCCTCAGGAACTTGAGAAATCCTCATTAGAGGACTTGAAAAACGAAATCCTAATAGAAGCATTGATGAGTTGTTTTTTCCTTTAAGTAACAGCTTTACTGAGATACCTTTCAAAACCGTCAAAGTTACCTGTTTATTTTTGATTTTGGGGTTGGGGCTTTTTGCTTCAAGTCTTAGATGTTTGTAATCTGAAAGCCATTTGTGACTAATGGCGTCTACTTGCCGTACCCTATGCAGTAAGTATTTCTCATCACAGGTTATTCTCCAGAAGCTCTTTAAATAGCGTATTTGGGTGCCCTAGGATATGTCAGAACCCAGCAGTTCCTGAGATGCTCAGAAATATTTTCAGCCCCAGAGCCCAAGCCGCTCTGGAAGGTCGGGTCAATGACAGCAGGGGCCGCTAGATGGCAGTACTGCCACGGCCAGAGCCGCCTGTCCGCGGTTTCCTTCAGGGGAGATAATCAACCTCTGCGCCTTGCAGACTGAAGGTGGTGAGTTAATGTGCCCCATCCATTTTAATTTGAAAGATACAATTAATTAAATTAGGCATAAAGTGGATGTGATGGGAAACTGGAAGCTCACGGCCAAAGCACGGTCAGCTCCTGAAACAGCGCAGCCCAAGGTTCCGAGTCCTTGCTCAGCTTTGTGACACCAGTGGGCGAAATCGCCACCAGGTCCACCGAGTGGACACAGTTTATAAAGTTTGCACCTGGTGGAAAAATACTTAGGTAGCCTGAATTTTTGTTAAGGGACTGGACCGCATAGTTTCACTAGAGAACATCTGATAAAACTATTCACATGAGGCTCAGAATATTGGTATCAACATGTCAACCCCAAAAGTTACCTGAAAAAGGAGGTGGCGAGTCTTCTGGAGGGGCTGCCCCACCCTGGGCCTGCCACTCCTCTAGATATAGTTGTGCCCACTTTTATTTCAAGAAGATGGTTGATTTTTTTTTTTACAGCTTTAAAAATAAGTTGAAGAATTTAGGGCTGGAAAAATTAATAGCTACAGGTAACCACACAAGATATTACTGGCACATGCAGCAAAAAATATATTTCCACAGAAAATTGGATTTTGTGCATAAAACTTAGTAATACTAATAAAGACAGGTCATTACCAGTTTTAAGCCAAATAAGCAAACTCAAAGAGAGGTGGTGTCGGTGTGAATCTCGGTAGTTTTCTGTTTTTTTGGAGAAGTGTAAATCAGCTTCAGTGTAGCGGGCGCACGACGGATTTGCTGCAGTCAATCCTGCCCCTTCTGACCGTGGGTAGAGTCGCTGGTGCCGAGTGATTTACAGTCTGGTGGCAAGGTATGTTTATATTTAAGCTGTGCCTTGGTGTAGCTAATGAGAAAGATAAGAAATTTATAGTCCTCGGTGATTGATAGGATTACTGCCTTGGCATTAATTGAAAGCTGAGGGAATCACAGCTGTGGGTTTAAATGGGGTGGAGGGGGGAATCACTTCAAGTAAAGGGAAACTTTCTGATTTGCTTCTGAACATTTTAAAGATAATTTTCCCGCTGACAGTCTGGTTGGTGATGGAAACAGTTGCTCCTTACCGGGGCTTGGGTAATTACACGGAGATAATTACGGTATTTGTTCTGTAACCTCCCTATGGTAAGTGGTTTTAAGTGTGGGGAAAAATATTAAATACTGTGGAGTTTTTTAAATGGCTTTAGAAGTTTATGTGTAGAATAATAAAATTCTCTATGGTTACTCTTGGCTAAATATTCCCTGGACTATTTAAGATGTTGATGGGGAGAACCAAACCAATAATGTCAGAGGCAAGCCTGTGACATTAGATGCTGCCTTAAAACTCCCACCGATTGTGTTTCATCTGGGTATGTCTAAAGTAATCTCATAGACCTTTCCCAGCCTGTCACTTTTTAAATGTACCATTCTTGTTGAAGCTCGGTCTCGTGAAAATGTCTAAATTTTCCCATTAAGTGCTTAAAAAGTAATAAAACTACAATCATTAGACTTCACTCATCAGAGCTGTATCAGTAGAAATATTCTTTGGTGCAATAAATCTGAGCTAGGGTTCGACATTCATATCCCTTGGATTCATTCCCTGGAAATGGACGTTTGAAGGTAAATGGCTTAAGTAGGGCAGTTTAAATTTTTAATACAATCTTATTGTAACTGTTAGCAAATGATTAAAGTGCAAAGGGGCCTTATATGTTTTGCAGGATTTATAATAAACGCCCTATGATGCCTTTTCTATGCTGAACTATAGACGTTATGACAGTTAAATGCTTAATAAAGGCCAGAAAGTCACAAATGAAGAGTCGAGTCTTTTATTGGAGGCTAAATCAGGCTTTCCGAGCCCAGACATCTTTTCAGGGGACACTTGTGAATTCCTGTCTTGTTAACAGTCTTCAGGTGCCAGGAAGCTGTCGTACCCAGGTAGGACCCAGTGTGCCTCTGAGCTGCTGCACAGCCAGCTGAAGCTGTTTGGGAAAATACACACGGGAGTCTTCCCATTACCGGTTTGCTTTGGGGGATGTAAATGAGTCTTCTCATCAGATGTCTTTTTCTCTGGTGGAATGCCTCTAGTTTGTAAGGAGTCCCTGAATTTCTTTTGTGGGATCCAGAGGCTTAAAGCCGTGACTCCTGGCAGCTGTGACACTCTTCTTACCCTGTAGACCCAGTGACACAGTGGGATTCCTCTGACTATCCACTGTTTGCCCGCTGGTGTTTGTGGATTTGGTTTAAGGCCTCTGACCGGACAGCAGGACTAGCTCTTCACTGAGGGGCCAGCCTCAGCCAGGGAGAAGCAAGGACGGAGATGGGCAGGGTGCCCCACCCCACCCGGGGCAGAGACTGCAGTTCACCGTGTAGAGCATGGAAGGCATCGTCTTCTCCTACATGGGCCTGAAGTCCCAGCCATTGTTGGGTGGACTGGTAATACACTTGAAGGAGAACTTTAGCTCCGATACATTTTATCTCCCTCATGTTTGTATATTTGCCCATCAAAAGAGAAATCTGTTTTAAAGACAGATATCTTTATCATCTTTTAGCATTTATATAATTTTTGTTTGGAGGAAGAAAATAAATCCCTGCATTTTCTTCTTTTATATATATATATAAATTTATTTATTTATTTATTTATTTTTGGCTGTGTTGGGTCTTTGTTGCTGCGCGCGGGTTTTCTCTGGTTGCGGCGAGCGGGAGCTACTCTTCGTTGCAGTGAGTGGGCTTCTCATTGTCGTGGCTTCTCTTGTTTCGGAGCATGGGCTCTAGGCGCACAGGCTTCAGAAGTTGTGGCACATGAGCTCAATAGTTGTGGCTTGCGGGCTCTAGAGCTCAGGCTCAGTAGTTGTGGCGCACGGGCTTAGTTGCTCCGCAGCATGTGGGATCTTCCTGGGCCAGGGCTCGAACCCGTGTCCCTTGCATTGGTAGGCAGATTCTTAACCACTGCGCCACCAGGGAAGCCCCCCTGTGTTTTCTGAACTTTTTTTGACAATGGCCTTAGTTAGTATGTTAAATTTCCTGGGCTGTCATTTGCCTTTTACTCCTGTGTCTCAGCCACAGATGGATTTGGGGTGTCGGCAGTGAAGAGAGAGCGTTCCTTTCAAATTACTTTCTCTAATTCTTGTGATAGATAATGATTTGGGTTATTAATTAGCACACATTTGAGTCCTTTTTATGTATTCATGTTGGGTTTCTTTTTCTGAAGATGAATTCCCAGAAGCTTTATTAGAAAAGCTTATATTGATATGTAAACATACATATCGTTAGTAGATAAAATGTCACATGTAGCAGTATCAGTGGAAGAATAATCTTCTTTCTTTGAATAACTTCATAAAACTCACAATCAGTTTCTTCTTTCTTTGTAAGTATCACCCTGGAAGGGTGCTGAAGTAGCAGGATTGTGTGTTTCATTTTTACAGTTTCCGACATTAAGATAACGTGTTAAGATAACGTGTTGAAGTTGCACTGTGATTTTTGCCCATGTTCTTAAGAGTCGCTGGGCATCCTGCAGCAGTGGAATAGGCATCGGGTAAGAGGCCACTGTCTTCAGCTGTAAGTGCTGTGAACTGATGTTTTTATGTCATTGTTGAGTTTTTAAACTGTTCGAATACAGATGATAACTTTCTGTGACCTGCTGCTGTGTGTAGGTGGAGGTGTGAGAATCTAGTCTGAGATTCTGTGACTTGTTTTCAAAGTGTCCACTGTGGATTTTGTTTTTTAATGCCATTTTTCTCAGTGAGTTTGAACTGTGATGTCACCAAGGATAACATTCCTCAGTTTTTGTTAATGAGGGATATTTTCTTAGGGTGGATTAAAGGAAGACTCCCATGTGTAGAAAGAGTTTTGAACTTATGGTCTAAAGAGTCATTATGACCTCTTACCTACAGCTGACACATATACCCCAGGTCAGATAAATTTAGAAGTATGTTCAAAAAATATGGACAGTTTGTTCCTTTTTCATTCTTGGCAGGACCAGAGAAGTTCATGGTAATTAGGTGTTACTTTCTTTACGGTAGGAGATCGCCATCTTCTCGTGGGGACCTGTTGTGTTTCACTGGGAGGAGATGAAGACTTTGTAATGAGGATTCTGGTATTCAGTGTGGCAGTGATGAAGTTAGTTTGAAAACTTGTTATTATGGATGTATCCACAAAACAGGATATCGAGTGAACAGAGGCATTCATAGTAAATGAATGATTTCTTTTATATGAAGGTCTACAACAGGCAAAACTAATCTGCAGTTAAAAAAATCAGAAGAGTGGTTTTGAGAGTGAGAGGGGCTGGTGGGAGTGGGTTTGGGGAAGGGGCACAAACCTTCTGAAGCTTCACAGTGATTTGAGTCACGTGACGTTTGTCAGTTCATGGGATGGTACAGCTGAGATGTTTGCATTTCACAGTATGTACCTTCAATCTCAAGAAAAGGAACCTTAAACGGTTAATACATGACAGTTAATTATGCACATGCTGAAGAGTGTAGCGGTAAAGAGCACTGATGTCTGCCCCATATTTGAAATGCATCAAAAAATAAGATGGATGGATGGTGCGTATGTAGTAAGCCAAGTAGAGCAACATCTACAATTATAAAATCTAGGTGGTATGGACATGGGTGTGCATGCTACGTTTCTTTCCATTTTTTGTCCACGGTTATAAATTTGCGTTATAAAATTTAGGGGGAAAGAAAAACAATTGTTATTCCATTTAAAAGACTGTTGTCGGTATTTTGCAGTAAGATGGGTCCAGATGCACTGAATTTAATGTGAAGTACTTTCTCACAGGGAGAATGTGCAGTATTACTGTGAGCTCTTTTTTTTTTTTTTGAAATGAGGCTTTCCAGAATTAAAATGCATGCATGATTCTTGCAAGAATTTCAATAATTCCTAGAAACTGGCAGTAACAGGTAGGGATAGTTTGACTTCCTCACAGTTTCTGAATCACAGCAGATTACAAATTCAGAAATCAGTCAGTATCCTCTGCCGAACTCTAATTAATACTTAAACATGATTAGTCACAAAAGTGAAATCTTGATGGCGATGACCTCAGGTCTTCTAAATGTAAATAAAATTAGATTTAGAGCCCTTTTAATTACCTGTGGTGCTGTGAGTAATTACAGTGGCAATTGATACACTTAATTTTTTGTTGAAGAAAAAAAACTTGCCAAAAGTTGCTCTACACTGTGTACTTAACTCTTTTTTTTTTTTTTTTTTTTTTGTGGTACGCAGGCCTCTCACCGCTGTGGCCTCTCCCGTTGCGGAGCACAGGCTCCGAACGCGCAGGCTCAGTAGCCATGGCTCACGGGCCCAGCCGCTCCGCGGCATGTGGGATCTTCCCGGACCGGGTCACGAACCCGTGTCCCCTGCATCAACAGGTGGACTCTCAACCACTGCGCCACCAGGGAAGCCCCTACTTAACTCTTAAGTAACCATGATCTATGGAAAAGAATGATCTAGGATGCTGTTTTTTAAATTTCTTAAATTAAAAAAAAATTTTATTGGAGTCTAGTTGATTTACAGCGTTGTATTAGTTTCAGGCGTACAGCAAAGTGAATCAGTGATACATACACATATCTTCACTCTTTTTTAGATTCTTTTCCCATAAAGGCCGTTACAGAGCATTGAGTAGAGTTCCCTGTGCTGTACAGCAGGGCCTATTAGTTATCTATTTAGGGCGCTATATTAATTCTATGGAATCATATATCATTTCTTTACTTGGGCCCTCGAATTCATATAATTTAAATGCCTCATATCGCTGAAGTATCACAAAAGGCCAGACTTACCCACAGGAATTGTGTGTATTGGAGAGGGTAGGCTTCTGGGTGGTGGTGCTGGGTAAGTGATAATAATTGATGGTTGGTGGGCAGAGCCTCAAGTGACTCGGTGCGCACAGCCCTGTTGAAGACCAAGTGGAAATCTGTTTTGTCGCCTCATCCTTCTTTCTAATTGCATCACAATACATTGTATAATTCAACCTGTGTGTCACTGTTACTTCTTCCAAGGCATTTCATGCAAGGAGCACGGCGGCTGGCTTGTTATTAACAGAGCCGGGGAGAGAGGAATAATTTTCTCAGGTTCCAACCAAGACGTCTTCTTCCCCACTTTAAGAAGAAAATGTCTTTTTTAATGGAGATTGTTGTAAGGATAATTATTCCCGGAAATAGGAAAACAGCTTCAGTTGTGATAGAGAAGTCCATTTTTCTTGAAAGTTAAAAGATATCTGTAGGAGAATGTGTTTGTGACAAATGGGGAGATGAAAGAAGTTTCTAAAACTCCCTTTTTTTTCTGTGAGCGTGTGTCTCTTAACATAGGAAGCAAAGTAGACCTTCCAGATTTGGTTAAGGCAATATTAACCAAACTATATTAATTTATTAAAGAGAAAACCAATGATTGTACTTAACTGTATTTGTCTCAAGGTTCCCGATTTAAAAATCTACTTATGGCCTTTCTGTCTCATATATTTTCTTATTTTGGACCCTTTTCATCTCCTGTTCCTCGTTTATCTTCATCTCCTCATCTTAAATTCTCATGCAGTTTCTTTAGCTTGAATAATCATTTTGTGATTTTATCATTTCTTTTGGTATCTTCTCTTTTATCATGTGTTAAAATCCTTATCGCAGTCACCTTTTTCCTGCGTCACTTCTGTCTTTGTCATGGATTGTGTTCTTCCGGTATCACTACATTTATCTGCATTTATCCTGGGTGTTTCTTTCACTTGACTCGTAACTGTCTTAGTCTATTTTGTGACCAGGAATTTGGCCTTTTAAAAAAAATAGGGGATCTAAAAGGTGAGCCCTGTAGCCTTCCTGGTGCAGAAAAAATGGTGACGAGCTTCAGATGAAAGCATCCAGGGTGCGCCGGCACCATCAGTGGGTGTCAGAAACATCTCTGCTCCGAAATCATCAACTTTCTCCGCGAGACAGCATGATGAGTTGAGAAGAAGTGGCAGGTTCATTTTTTCCCCCTCTTTGTTTAAGCCATTTATCTTTTAGATCCTTGTCTGCCATCTAAATTGTATTGCCAATTTATTGGGATCTTCACTTGCCTTGTCTTGAAAGACACTGATTTGCATCCAACTTGAGAATAAGGGAGAGAGAAAGTTAATCATCTCTTGGCCTCTCGAACAGATTTGCACTGGGTTTAATTGTAGCATTTGGAATGTTTTCTAGTCCAAGTCTAGATGCAGCTCTGTGTTCACCTGGGTCTTGGTGAGAATATCACAGTGCCCCAGTCCGGAAAGCTTCGCTCTTTGAAAGATCTTCAATTTATGCTTTCGGCACATCTTTCTACATTTGCAATTAACCTAAGCTACGTCCCCTGCTTTTAAACCCTGCTGACTTGTATTAATTGATTATTCATTGAGCGGAGTCATAGTAATGAATGCTCAGTGAGCATTGAGTAGGTGGTACTCAGTCTTGTAATCTTATGCAGCACATCAGAGTAAAGCTCTAGGGTCAGGGTGACCAGTGGCATTCCAGCCCCTGTCCAGGTCTCCGCACCTGTCAGAGGTACCAGCTCCCGCCTCCTGGAATCTCCCTTTGCTGATGGTCAGAGCCCACGGCCAGCAGCAGCCCCCTCACTGCTCCTGGCTTGTACATTCTCAGATTCCTCATCTTCTCCTGGCTCAGGACTGAGCCAGCGGGCACACGTGCACCCTTTGCTGCTGCTTCTGCGGCTGCGTACACACCACGGTTTTCATCAGGGCCTGCCCATATCCAGTGCTGATCACTGCCGGTTCCTCAGGCAGGACACTTTGATGTGCTTTGTGCTCCTGGTCATGCTTCCAAATTTTTCCTGCTTTTCTAAAATTTAAAAAAAAATTGAAATATAGTTGATTTACAATATAGTGTTAGTTACAGGTATACAGCACAGCAATTCGGTTATGCATATATAGTCTTCTTCAGATGCTCTGTCCTTGTATGTTATTACAAAATATCAAGTAGAGTTCCCTGTGCTGTATATACAGTAGGTCCTTGTTGGTTATCTGTTATATAGGAGTGTGTATCTATTAATCCCAAACTCCTAATTTATCCCTCCCCAATCCCCCTTTCCCCAAATTTTTCTTGCTTTTAATGATTCCTCAGTGTCTATGTAGTATATTCACAATTCATCAATATTTCCCTCTTGAAAATTATCCCCACTTTGATGTCACAAATACACACCTCTCTTCAGGGCGCTGTTAAAGCCCCGCATCTGGTCCTGTACCTGACACACTTGTTGAGGAAGGAGGCAGGTGCTGAACCTGAAACACTGGCGCGGAGTGAGAGGTTTGTGGGTTCTCCGCTAAGATTGCCAAGTGCTGCTTCTTGAGACCTTAGTAAAAGAAGTTATGGGATTCCCTGGTGGCGCAGTGGTTGAGAGTCCGCCTGCCGATGCAGGGGACATGGGTTCGTGCCCCGGTCCGGGAAGGTCCCACATGCCGCGGAGCGGCTGGGCCTGTGAGCCATGGCCGCTGAGCCTGTGCGTCCGGAGCCTGTGCTCCGCAAGGGGAGAGGCCACAACAGTGAGAGGCCCGCGTACCACAAAAAAAAAAAAAAAAAGAAGAAGAAGTCATGGAGGCTGCGTGACCATCTCTTCTGAAGAGGGCTCTCACCACAAGCGTGTAAGGCCTCCTGGTCCCTGGTTCCTCAGTGGTGTGGCCGGCAGGCCGGTGTGGACCCCACCGTCTCTTGCATCTGACAGGTTGCCTGGCACATACTAGCTGCTCCAAGGTGTGATGAAGGAATAGATCGTGAGTGAGTGATGCCAGAGAGCAGAGGGAAGACGCTGCCCCTGACCCATGGAAGGGAAAAGCCGACTCCACGTATTAAACTTAAGAGGGCAGACTCGTGGCAGGACTGAGAGTGTCCTGGGACCAGCCTGGGTCACTGGCATCGATGCTGCACCCTCTGGCTCATGCACGCCTGGCAGGTGTCATCCTGGTCTCACCTGTGCCCAAGGGGAGGCAGGGGAAGGAGGGGCGGAGCCCACATGTCTCTTCCCCCCCATTAGCCCTTCTGAGAGTCACCGCTCAGGTCTGTGGTGCTCATTTCCGTTTGGAGACCCTGGAGGCCCCCCTGGATCCAAGCAGCACTGGCACAAGTGTGCGCTCGGTGCCTCAGACTTGTCCGGAGCATGAACCCATCCCTGAGTGGGGCCCTGATTCTCCAGGCGTCCACCAGGCATCGGATTTGTGCCAGATGCTGGGTAGTATCATGTTCTTTCCTCTACACTCAGAGAGGAAAACCTGGAGTCTGCACGGTGATGGAGAGATGATGTGGTGAAGGTCTTAGATGAGGGTGCTGGTGGGGTCAGCAGGCTGGAGAAGGCACAGCAATGTGGGCGGTGCCGAGGGAGGACCAGGCGGCATGAGGGGAGGGAGGGGAGAGGGGCTGGAGGATCCCTCAGTGTCTGCAGGTAACATCAGAAGGTCTGGAACTGACCATCTGCTGGGCGTCCTGATGGTGCACAGGGCCGCTGGAGCCTGCGATGCCATCCCTGAGGGCACTCCAGGCAGTGCTGATTGGAATGCCTTCCTCCCTTCTAGAGGAGAAATGCTGACTGAAGCAGAATCCAGCCCTAGAAGTGTCACGTCCAGACAGGCCGCAGGCAAAACCAGCTGAAGGACCTTTGACAATATGGTGTCGGGATACGTTGAAACTTATTTATTTTGAGAGCAGTGAATGTTCAAAATCCTCTGGGTGTGGACGCAGGAACCCTGTGTCCTTCGGAGGCCTAGAACCCCAGCAGGTGGTTAGTGTCCTAGTGCCTGGTGCCCGCCAGCCCAACATCTGGGGCCGCTGGGACCCAGAGCTTCCCGTTGGCAACTCCACTTTGGGACTTGGTTTTAAGAGAAAATTGTGCTGTGAAGAAACGCATGAAAAAGGGATGTGGGTTTCTGGCAGGATGATTTGATGTTCCCCTGCCACAAAGAATAACTTTACATCAGAATTAGGTACACGTATAAAACACGTTGAATAGACCGTGTTTATTTCAGCATGAGTTTTTAAACATTTTATGTTTAAAAACTCTTGTACTTTCTCTGGGAGGAAAAGGGAAATCCAGCTGCCTGGGACATGGGAGAAATTTCCACTCATTGTGAAATTAATGTCAGCAGCCGTGACTTTGCTCCGTCCTGAAGGTAACTGTTTATTACAGTCGGCATTTAAATCCCCCAATTAATAGGAGCAATTAAACAATAGCTTCATTTCCAGCAAATTAACAACCCTAATAGGTAATTGCGACATAAATGAAGATAAATTTGTTTTAATACAATGAGATAAAAAGAATACAGGCAAGAACGGGATCTCAGATTAAGAATTCGGATTTCACTACTTCACGGAAAACTGGAAAGCTTCGCTAGAAGAAATTAAAGAGAATTTGGCTTTTTAACCATGGCCTGTCTTGACCTAAAGGGTTTTTTTAAAAATATAATAGAAATGTCATATTTTGTGCTCAGGTACACAAGGTAAGGGCACAGGGGTTTTGGCAGAGCTTCTCATTAGGTTTTCACTGACAAGGAACCAAAAGACAAATGCATGGGAGAGTGTTTCCTTTTCATGCACCCCTAAATTCATTTTATGACCTGTTCAGTTACAGGGTGTGTTTCTTTCCTTAATAATATTTGTTATAATTAGGAAACTATTCTGATGGTTTATAGTTTGTCTTGATGAAACGTGGAAGTGGTCAAGCCAGGCCTGTTTTTAGAACGATAAACGTGTCCATACGAAGGATGGTTTGGAAGGGGACAAGTCGGCTTGGGAGAGAGCAGTTGGGTGATTTTAAAGGTAGTGGCAAAAAAGATGAAAGCTTTGCCAGAACAAAGATGATGAGTTTCTCCTTGCGGGTCGCCGTGCCGACAGGAAGATCTAACGCACGTTAAAGAAGAGGCACGGCCTGTCTTTCTGAGGAAGATCTGCATGCTCAGATTTTGGAACTGTAACTTAGAACAGGTTAAACGTCCAAATCTGCTTTGAAAGTTTTTAAACTATGGGGGTTTAGCTAACACTACATCAGTGAGCTCATATACCCTTAGAATAACTCCTTTTGGTAGCTTTGAATCGTCAAATGACGTGTAATCAGCCTAGAGTTCTATACCCCTTGAAAATATTCATCATGTGTAAGGGTAGAGTAGCAGCAGTCTGAGACACGAGGGTCTCAAAACAGAATATCAGAGAGCCGGGGTCCTGCGTATAGACCACGGCCGCTCCGTCACAGTCCCCCAAATCCCCCCCCCGCACACCCCCCCACCCCCCCCGCCCCCCATGCTTGCTTTTTCCACTGTCCAGGTAGAGATCACCTGCATCTTGCAAACCACACAGACCAGGTGTCCTTCCAACGCCTGGAGCTCGTCACTGGCCCGTGAATAGCTTTGACGGCTCCCTGTTGCCTTAAGGATACGATCCACACTTTGCCTATGGGATCCTTAAACATGTGTATCCAGCTGCTTCTCCACCCCTGCTTCTCCTCATGTCCTCACCCCGTCCCCATTGTTGATCCGTCTGTTCATTCATTGACCCACTTGGTGAGTGCTGGTTGAATGTCAACTACATGTTGACCCTAGGAAGGTAAATGAAGCATCCTGTCTAGCATTTCCAGAGTCACAAGGAGGTCCATGGAATTGGCCCATTGTCTTGGAACGAGAGCTGACTGTATTTTCCAATTGGCGGCTCAGTTTGGCTCAGATCCCCGCAGGTGTGTGGGCCAGGCAGGGCTGGGGGTCCCTGTGGTTCACTAATTGTCACTAAGCATCACACAACCCAAGAGGCTTTCGAGGAGACCCCTCTCCCCACTCCCCGCCTCCCTCTCTCTTTTTCATTTTAATGGTTTTTCTGGCATAGCTTCCTCTATTCCCAAAACGTCATATGAAAACAAATCTAGGAGGTGGGTATAGGATTACCAACAACACAGACTACACCCCCTCTAACGTTCATTAACTTTGAGAAAAATTCCACTTCAAACTTTTTTTCATTCCTAAGTCACAAATTCAGAACTACATAGATAATTTGGTAATTAATTTCTACTTAATTAACAAGATAGTTTAAGGATCACTCAACTGTAATTTAAAACTGAGTTGAGACATTAGGGGACCTTTTATTTGTTACTGGAAAATTTACAATCCCTGGTGGTTTTCGTTTTTTATGGGGATTTGCCTGGTAAACCCTCCAAGGTTCTAATGGAAGAGCCTGTCAGTGCAAAGATGCAAAGACAGTTGATGTTCCATTGGGGTGGTAGCGCCTAAACTAGAAATAGAACAATGGCATGAACCCCCCCCCACCCTCAGACTGTGCTTGTAAACTATTTTTGTGGAGCAAAATTCGAGTCTCATGCTAGTTGATTTTCATTAAGTGTGTCTATTATGAACATTTAAAATATTACTGTAATAGATGTATCATTCATACTTAAATTCCTATCTAACATTGTTTACGCAGAACTCCCACCCCATATTGGCCCCAATGGGCTACATACAGCTTTTCCTAGTAGCTGAAGGATCATCCTCTTCCTCAGATTTGGCTTGATTCACACCAGGTTTCTATTTGGCATCTAGCTGGGACTCTACGGCGTCAGTGAAGTGTACATGCCTCCACAGTGCCATCCTGAGCTGCGGACCCCACTTCTCCCCAGGCCCCAGAGTCACCCGCTCCCCAGCGCAGCCCGAGGACGTGGGGCTCAGCTCTGCTCCTTCCAGAAGGGGCCGTGCTGCTCATACAGCAGGGCTCACGTAGCGGAAGCTGATGTTGTATGGGGCGTCATGATGCGGAACGTTCAAAAGCAGATCATTACAAAGCTGGCTGATGAGTTGAGCCTCCTCTGCCTCAGTGAACTGGGGCAAAAGGGAGGGACGTGAAAGGGCAGCCAGTTTGCTGCCTGATGGAGAAGTCTCTGCTCCTCCAGGACCTGCACAGGGAGAAGGTGGGGTCCTAGGAGCCGAGTAACTAAGGCGTGAAGAAAGGATGGGGCTGCAGGGACCACCCAGCGGAGCACTTGAGCAGTTCTCGGTGGTCCCGTCTCTGGTGAGACCTTGGAGCTATGGATGTGGGACGCAGCGGGCCTTGCTCCTGGCTTGGGAGCTGCGTGAGGCTAGAGACCAGGTCACATGCCTCCTCCCCTGCCTCCCCTTCCTTCTCTGGGCCCATAGGTGGCTCTTCAGACGTTTCTGTTAATTGAGTTAATTCAAGTAAATCATTTAAACCAGAGAAGATATCGTGCTGATTAAATTACTAACACTCATTGGACTTTACCAAGAATGTCATAATCGTTAATGAAATTTTAAAAAGCTTAATTTAAGTGCTTAATTGTGGACGTTACCGATGCCAGGTGGTACCACGCGAGAGGAGTGTCAAAGACACCCCCTTCCTGGGGCCTCGTCCTGTAAGTAGAGATCAGGAGGCCAGGACCTGATGTGAATGATGACGTGTCTGGTTTGGGATTGTTACATAATCGCTTATTGCACAATGCCTATGCACCAGGCACTAGGGATTCAGGGCTGAAAAGTAGAATTGCAGCTCTTCAGCGTGGCCCTGACTGTGTGTGTATGTGTGTGTGTGTGTATGTGTGTGTGTTAATGTGCAGTGGTTCTCAGTCGAGGCCTGGGTGAAACACGGAGCTGGTTGTGTTAGCACCTTTGGTAGTTGGGCTGCAGGGTCTCCATAGAGGAAGCTGATGGTTAGAGAGGAAGGCTTGCCTAGGAGAAGTGATGCTCAAGATACGGATTCTGAGAAGGAATTGGCCATGAAGAGAAAGGGAAGCGTGTCTGGGCCGTGGTGGCAACTTGTGTAACAGGATTCAGAGAGCACACGTTGTGGCACCTGCAGTGGGTTCTGTCCAGCTCGGAAGTGGGCAGTGAGCCCGGGGGCCGGCAGCGAGGCTGGAGGGGGGCCGTGTCCTGTTGGGCAGGGACCCTTGTCCTCCCTGGGGTCCGGAACCAGTTAAGGAATAAGACCCTGGAAGATCGGATGACTAGTTTTTATTGGTAAAGCTGTCCTGGGAAATGAAGCTTATCTGGGCTTCCTTCTGTGGGAACCAGAATCAGACAGACTTGCCCATATGGTTCCAGGCAGCGCGGGAGCCCCAGACCAAAGGGATGGAGAAAGGACAGCCGGCCATCACCTAAGTGACTTGTCAGTGGGTTGGACCTTCACTGCAGGGCTTGGGAAGAGGCCAGGAGTGCCTGGGTCATGGGAGCCGGGATCCATGGGAAGTAACAACAGGAGTGGAGAATCCACCCCTCCCAAGCGTGAAAGAGCCCCATTTTGCTGAGAAATTTTGGTTCTGACATCTGTCTGGTGACGGGAGCGTTTGCAGAACTTTGAGCGGGACAAGGCCCGTGAGAGTCACCTTTGCGGAGGTCGCCCTGCAGTGTGTCCCTTGGGTGGCAGTGAGGAGAGGACAGCTTTGGAAGCTGCTTCAGAAACCAGCCACGGGCAGATGAGGTTTGGGTCAGGGCACTGGCAGTGAGGGTGAACTGAAGAGAAGTTCTGGTGGCAGAATCGATCTATTCTGGCTCCTCTGTACAGAGTTAGAGGCGAGGCCCAGGTTGGGCCACGTGGACACTGAGGTGCATCCAAGGGCAGGTGTGGCGTCGGTTATTGGATACACGGTTCTAGAAGCAGGAAGGGCACAGAGCAAGGCTGCATATAGATTTGGGAGCCATAGGCATGGAGAGAAGAGGGCCAAAGAAGGAAGCCTAGAAGCACCCACATTCAGAGAAACGGTGAAGGAGGCTGAGAAAGAGGTTCCAGCCGGGGCAGGACACCCAGGAAAGTCAGCGTCATGGGAGGAGGAACCATCCGCGGTGCCTAGGGCGGCCCAGAGGCCAAGAAGGATGCGGCCTGGCCTCCAGTTGGTCACCAGCGACCTTGGCAATGGCAGGTCCAGCCAAGGGGATGGAGGCGGAAGCCGGGTTGCAGTGGTCAGCAGAGCAAGGGAGAGTCTGTGACGGGACAGGGCCAAAGGGTACACAGTCCCTGTCCTGGGAGCCGTAGAGTCTGGGGGTGGGGGTGCTTCCTTGCCAGGCAGCAGTGTTTGGAGCCATCATGGGGCCCACGGAGTGTCTGAACCCCTGTTCTGCCGCCGGTCCCCCCTCTGCCTTGTTTTCCTCAACCGCGAGGATTAAATGAGTCAGTAGACGGGAAGTGCAGACTGCTGACCCATCGTTCAGATGTAAGGGACAAAGAAGAGTGGGGAGAGGGAGGGGAGGAGGATGCCCCTAGTTACCTGGTGAGAGGTGGGCCTGACTCCCTTGGTGTGACCAGATTCGTTCTTTCTGCTCCTCCTTTAGTGCAAATGATTGGAGAAAGAAAGCAGAAGCAGCAATCAGGCATTAGGCCAGGATTTAATGAGGTCTTATTTGTGAGCTGTCTGAGAGTCTTATTTTCACACACTAATTAAAAGGTGCCATTTATCATGTATCCAATAGAGAATTTAAAATCTGTGGGGAAAGTGAATGTATAACTCGCTTTTCTTGTTGCTTAAGTTTGTAAATAAACTTCTTTCTAGTTGAAGAATGGAAATACGTTTATGAAAGTATACTTAAGGGTACGGCTAGGAAAGAATGATCTCAGAGTCATCACCCAGGTCAGGAAGGGGCCACTGCCAGCCCCCAGGAGCCCCTCGTGCCTCTCCCAGACACCAGCAATTTGCTTGCTTGGTTTTGAAGTTTCTACAGTGTAATTATAGATATGGTTGAAGGGGCTCCTTAAAGGGTATGTTTTATCTATTACCCAAATAAAATTTCAAAATTGTGGAGGGAGTGATATACATTATTCATTCATTCATTCATTTATACTTGAAGATATTTGAACATTTTTTGCCTTCCAGTTTTACTGAGATATAATAAAATATCTATGTAAAATAGATACAAAATTAAAGAAATAGAAGTTTTTTACCTTTGATGAGAACTCCTAGGGTTTATGCCCCTAACAACTTCCATGTATAACCTACAGCTGTGTTAACTATTGTACATTTATCATGCACGTTACATCCCTAGAAAGTGACTTTTAAAATGACACCAAGTACTAGTATTGCCATATCAGGTTAATGAAATTGGTGGGGTGTCTGGTAAAAGAGCAGACATTTTCCGTATCTGCCAACGACAGCATTTCAGACTTAGGCTTAGCGTCTCGGGCAACTTTATAGGAAAGCAAGTCACCAAAATAGGAAAAACATCACACCTCGATGATAAAGAGACCAGATTCTTTTAAGTAATCTCAAGTGATTGTGTTTCTGTTTTCTCATTCGTGCATTGCATGTATTTATATAAAATACGTGATGTATTCATGTGTGGAATGATCCAATGCAGACAAAAACTCAGTGATTATAAAAATTTCCCAGCCAGTGTAATCTGGCGTGTAAGTAATATTCATGTTCTAAGTCTCCTGACATTTAAATGTTCCAAATATCAGGAAAAGTTGATGATTATAGTTACAAGAGAACAGTGCCTCCCTGTCCCTGGCATCCCGTTTCCCTTGGGTTGTTATTGGGGCGGGGGGCCCTTCCACTCACACAGCCCAGCCCAGCCCTGTGGCCCGCAGTGGGCCGGGGGCTTTTCACTGTGGAGGAGATGGTGGCCCAGCCTTACAAAACAGTCCCCTTATCTCCTTTTCCTTCTTTTTTTTTTAAGTTTGTTATTTATTTATTTGTTTGTTTGTTTGTTTTGCGTTACGCGGGCCTCTCACTGTTGTGGCCTCTCCCGTTGCGGAGCACAGGCTCCGGACACGCAGGCTCAGCGGCCATGGCTCATGGGCCCAGCTGCTCCGTGGCATGTGGGATCTTCCCGGACCGGGGCATGAACCCGTGTCCCCTGCATCAGCAGGCGGACTCTCAACCACTGCGCCACCAGGGAAGCCCCTCCTTTTCCTTCTTAAGTCAGATACTTCCGTTGTTCTTTATTAAGTGTCCCCCACTTTTATGGGTGATCCTGTAACTCCTAAAGCAGTCTATGTATTTCAGAACAAAATATTTGTAACTCATTTCTTTTCTTCCGTGTGTGTGTAGACATAAAAATTATGGAGAAATACAGAAAATAGGGTTGAAGGTTCTAGTTAAATTTAAAAGCATGCTACCAGTTATTAGCAGTTGTGACTTCGTTTTTTTTTTAAATAAATGTGGCCAAGCAATAATTCAGTGGACGGAAGAACCATAGTACTTAACGTGTGGTTCACGCTTTGCACAGCCCTGTTCTGTGAGAGGGTTTATTGGGAAAAGGTTCTCTCTGCCCATGAACTTGCTCTTTCTAGCCTCCACGTGGGAAGGAGGGAACATTGATTTGCATTTGGAGTTTCATAAAATGAGGATTTTAATAACATATTTGACTTGTCTTAGAAAGTTTCTCAAATTTCCCCTTAGAGTAGAAAACACTTATAGAAAATGTCTATGAAGTTCTCCCAGCAGCTTTGCCCTGTTTAATTCTGACATTTGTGTTTTTTCTATGAGATTTAAGGTGAAAGTCAGTATGGTCATCCAACTGAATAGTGACTCTGAGGCCAGGAGTAGTTGAACACAAAAACAACTTTTTGCTCTTTTTCAGAAAAAAAAAAGAAAAAAATAGAAGTAAATTGGCAGTCCCCCAAACAATCATGATTTTAAGTTAATTTGCTTTTGGTTTGGGGATTTCAGTTCACCTGTAAGACACACGTTTTGCGGCTGTTGGAATCTGATCTTAGGTTTTAGTTTTGAGTTCACATAATGATTTTTAAAATATTCTAATGTGCGTCTTCAAAGACCCCAGATCGATACGCCAATGGTTTTGAAATGACAAAGTGTTGCGATATTCCTCTGTAATTTAAACGTGATTAGCTGATGAAGCTTATGATCAATACACTACGGGAAGATAAATTAATTGATATCATCCTTTCAGGATGATAAGAGGCCTCTCGGAGGTGGGATGTAACTAATGAAGCTGCTTCTTCATCTCTGTGAGCCATTTTTTATATATTGCATTTTCACTTAATCATATTTATACTATCATTCATTTACATGAAAACCATAAGCTGTGGACAAACCAGTTCCTTATAAAAATTATGTTCATTTGGAAAAGAAATTATCTGAGGACACTGTGTGTGCTCCTTCTATAACATAAGCTATTGCTGGGGACAGTGGTGTGTTTCCTTTGCGTGGGTATTTTTTAAACCAGCAACCTATCTGGACAAAGATAAGGATTGAATATCATTGAACTTAATTACAGCTATTCCCCAAAGGCACGCATCTATTCAAATAAAAGCTGTAGTTATTCTCCTGTAGTGACACCTATTGGTGTAGGAAGAGTTTTCTAATCGTTGACTTCCTTTCCAGTTAAATCCAATATGCTTTATCAGCCAGCCTATTTGCCAAGAGAAGTTATGGCTGGTTGAATTTAGATTTGTATTGATTAAGATAAACTCCCAATGTGTATAGCCATATATTTAAATTAAAAAAGTCTTTGACATAATTACATGTCCTTGAATATAATTCTGTGCAGTAGCCTGTAGAGTTAAGAGTAATTCTTTAGGCTATGCAAAAAAACAGATTTTTGATTTTCCAAAGGGTTTGGTTTAAATTACCCTGTCTTATTTGGGATTATTTTTGCTGCAAGTAACTGGGGGGAAAGTCCTATTATTAGAATAATTTAAACAGGATAGGTGTGTATTTTTGTGTTTTACATATAAAGTGTCTGAGGTTTGCACAAGGCTGCCGAGCCAGAGGCCTAGCCCCTAGAAGGGGCTTGTGTCCCACCAAGTGTGGCTTCCTTCTGCAAGGTCGCTTCCAGAGCTACAGCCAACATATGTGCTTTTTACACAGCAAGAAGGAAAAAGACATAAGGAAGAAATGGGCCAGGGGCAGCTCTCTCAAGGATGTTTCCTGGATGCCGCCATGTGACCCTCCTGCTGCCATCCCATTGGCCAGAGCTTGCTTGCATGGCCACATTTAGCTGGGGTGCAAGGGGATGGACCGGAGGAAGCTCCAGGAAATGTCATATCTATTCTGGTAGTCCTGTGCCCAACTAAAACTCAGGAATTCTGTTACCGCAGATGAAAGGAATAGTGGATGCCGGAGACAGCCCTCGGTCTCTGCCACATTCCCTCTGTTTGGAAACCAGCCTCACGTAGACTTCTTCTGTCTTCCTGTCCACTAGTTGCCCAGAAGATTGTTGCCACGAGGAAGAAGCAGCAGCTGTCCATCGGGCCCTGCAAGTCCCTCCCCAACTCTCCGAGCCACTCATCTGTCTGTTCGGCACAGGTGTCTGCTGTGCACATCAGCCAGGTATGTTGGGCCCGTGAGAGGTTGGACTGAAAAGCAGGTCAGAACCCAGGAGGACACACCTGCCCAATAGTGTTCTCAGCCGGCTCCAAGGTGATTTTTTTTTTTCTTTTCAACTTTATAAATAACAGCATGTTGGTAATTGACTTAACATCTCCTTCAGAAACTGCTGTGGCCAAGTGGTTTTTATGGGAATCATTCTTTAATATTTCCCGTTTTCACGCTGCCTGTGTTATGAGGCATGCTGGCTGGAGTGGAGGTGCAGGGTGTGCACTACCATCTCTGCTGTTGATTTAAATGACCCCACGGTGGTCCTCATTCATGTCTGCTTGTAGGTTGGGCAGCTGTGGGTGAATCTCAGTGGCTAATCCTACAATATGCTTCAATACGGTAGCAGCCCTCAGTTATAATTCCCGTCTCCCTTAGGCCCTATGGAAACTAGTATCTTTCCATTGCAACATTTTGCTGTTTACTTGGGAATAAACAATATAATTGTCACTTTGAAGAACCTAACCAAAAACCCAGTAAGGAACTGTTGGCTTATTTTTGCCTGCCCGTGTGTCTTCGGTTAACATTTCTTAGGCGGGTGTTATACTGACACTCTTTAAAGAGATGTAGCGAGAAGGTTTGGTATCGTGCTTTTGGTAGCTTGAAGAGTCAGGAAGTGTGTTTACAGTGGGGTCCTGTGAAGGCACGCTCAAGGATGTTAAATCCCACTCTAGGCATCTGTAATTCTCTCTGAATCTTGAAGTATCTTCCAGAAGCTTTCACATTTTCAAGAGGTCATTTTCCTCTTCTTTTTATTTTTTTAAATGAATTTTTATTGGAGTCTAGTTGATTTACAATGTTGTGTTAGTTTCAGGTGTACAGTAAAGTGAATCAGTTACACATATACATATATCCACTCTTTTTTAGATTCTTTTCCCATATAGGTCATTACAGAATACTGAGAAGAGTTCCCTGTGCTAGACAGTAGGTTCGTATTAGTTATCTATTTTTATATATAGTAGTGTGTATATGTCAGTCCCAATCTCCCAATTTATCCCTTCAAGAGGTCATTTTCAAAATGTGAGTTTTGGTTCTACTAGGCAAAATCGCACTCTTTCTCCTTCTAATCTGGAGCAGTGAAGGGACTGTAGAAACCACTTAGTTCAACCAACTCCTTCCCTTTTCAGAGGAAATAGAAAATAATGACATTTTAATGCTCAGATTTTTTAACATCTTTACTGGAGTATAATTGCTTTACAATGGTGTGTTAGTTTCTGCTTTATAACAAAGTGAATCAGCTATACATATACATATGTCCCCATATCTCTTTCCTCTTGCGTCTCCCTCCCACCCTCCCTATCCCACCCCTAAGTGGTCACAAAGCACCGAGCTGATCTCCCTGTGCTACGCGGCTGCTTCCCACTAGCTATCTATTTTACATTTGGTAGTGTATAAGATCAAACGAAAGAGACTTCTCTCTGTCTTAAGTCACTTTTCTTAGACAAAATGATGCTGAGCTGATCGGTCTGTTCTAGGATGAAACTGTGCCTGCTTGATGCTGATGCCACCGGCCAGGCCGCGCCTCCATGCAACTTGCTGGCTTGTGGGTTATGACCCCACGCAGGTGGCGGGTTAGGCTCCTGGAGCGTGTCCTAACAAAACCTTGGCTTTCAATCATTACAGACAAGTAACGGAGGCGGGAGTCTGAGCGACTATTCCTCCTCTGTCCCGTCCACGCCGAGCACCAGCCAAAAGGAGCTGCGTATCGACGTACCGCCCGCGGCCAACACGCCCACACCCGTCCGCAAGCAGTCCAAGCGCCGGTCCAACCTCTTCACCGTGAGTGTCCCCCCGGGGGGCGCGGGTGGGGAATCGGAGCATGGTTCCTGCTCACCTAGCGGTCCTCTGGCCGCCAGGTGGCTCAGCGACAGGTGTAGCATCCAAACCAAATGAACGAGAAGAGTGCTGAGTTCTGTGGAAGTCTCAGAAAATTATAAGATGCCGAGATGGAGATGTTGAGCAAAGTTTCTCAGTTGCAGGGAGTCCTGACCTGTGTCAGAAATGAAGAGCAAGGGGTTTGTGTAAAGGTCTCTGTTATCCTGTGACTTTCTTGGTCTCTAGCTAAAGACTTGTCACAAGAGATACATGGAGGTGACAGACTCTGCCAGCATTCCCCAAACGTGTGCATCAGGCCTTTCAGATGAGGTGTCTAAAGCCGTATCAGTGCGCAGACCCCCTTCTCCTCAGGCTGGAGCACCGAGGACTTAGCTCAGGGTCTTTAGCAGCGCACAGACAGAAGCCAGTCCACTTGGACTTTTCTTGAGAACCGTCTGCAGAGCATTTGAAAACTCGACATCAGCTCTCAGGGCTCAGGTTTAGGAACTCAGAATCTGTGTGCGGCCCAGGCGTGTGTCGTTTTTAGAAGTTCCCTGGGCAGTTGGGATGCAGAGAACCGCTGAACTACAGAGGACACAAAAGTGCTGCCACCCTGTCGCTTCCCTTACACACAGCAGACATTACCAATCAATCATGGAAGGCTTTGCAGTGGAGCCCAGAACTCGGGGCCACAGAGCTCCAGGCAGAGCTGCTACTGCCTTGTGACTGGAGTCATTTGATTTGAGAAGAACACTTTCCCTCCTGGGACTAGGTCTGCGCATTACAAGTGTATGCTTTCAAAGCAGGGGTTCTCAACCAGGCGGTTTTGCACTCCCAGAAATTCGGCCATTTCTGGAGAAAGTTTGAATTGTCTCAGTTCGGGGGTGGGAGTGGGTGTGGTCCTGCAGACATCTAGTCTGCGTAGCAACCATGGAGCTGCTAAACATCCTGCGATGCACAGGCCAGCCCCACAACAAAGAGGTCTCCGGCCACCAGTGTCAGGGTGCCCTGTTGTAAACCATTTGACTTCTCCTCTTGGTTGATTATTGCTGACTTAGAGGCAAAGAAGTTCAGTATTTCCTGGCTTAAACTGAAGGAAGATTCTGCAGCGGTGGCTGCAAGTCTCTTATCTGACCCACTGCCCTTGCTTGGAGATGGCGTTCTTTCTTCCTTTTTCTTTTTTTTTTCCCCTTGGCGGCACTGCGAGGCTTGTGGGATCTTAGCTCCCCCACCAGGGACTGAACCCGGGCCCTCGGCAGTGAAAGCATTGAGTCCTAACCACTGGACTGCCAGGGGATTCCCTGAAGATGGCGTTCTTGATGGTGAACGAGGCTACCAAGTACGATAGATCCCCTGTCCCTTTCCCACCACGTTCATAACAGTTTTCCCATCAGATAAGTCTGTAGTGCCAAGGTCTATTGCCAACAGCGAACACCCGCTCCTCACAACTCTCCCCTTCCCTTTGCTCTTTTCCCTGTGCCCTGTGAGTTCTGGCAGATGCTGCTATTGGAGGGCCAGAGTGAGGATCAGACAGGCTCAGACCCTGTCCTGCACTGCCAGCAGCTGTTTGACCTTGGGCAACTTACTTAATCTCTCTGAGCTGGAAACAACAGTAGTTGTGGTGAGGCTGCTAAGAAGATTCCCTGTAGGGGCGAAGGGTCTTTGTGGCCTGGCTTTCATTTTTATCTCACCACCACTAATGTTATGGAATGATTTCTCTTAATGCATAAGCAAAAGTAGCTGTAGAGGGCTTCCCTGGTGGCGCAGTGGGTAAGAACCCGCATGCCAGTGCAGGGAACATGGGTTTGAGCCCTGGTCCGGGAAGATCCCACATGCCATGGTGCAGCTAAGCCCGTGCGCCACAGCTACTGAGCCTGTGCTCTAGAGCCTGTGAGCCACAACTGCTGAAGCCCGCCCACCAAGAGCCCGTGCTCCGCAGCAAGCGAAGCCACCACGATGAGAAGCTCGCGCACCGCAACAAAGAGTAGCCCCTGCTCGCCGCAACTAGAGACAGCCCGCGCATGGCAATGAAGACCCAACACAGCCAAAAATAAATAAATTAAAAAAAAAAAAAAGAAAGTAGTTGTAGGGCTGTGTAATAGATTGGGAGGGAGGTAATTAGGTGTCTGCAAAATACAGGTGAATATCTGATATGCGTAAATCTGTACATGAATAAGATGCTTTACTGTGGCATTTCCTCAAACATACGGAGAATAACAGCAGTCACCTAAGCAGCACTTCTGGCTTATCCAACACCTGTAACACTTCTGTACGCCCAGGTGGGGTCTGTCAGTTGAGAAAGTGTCACCTCACAGAACAGGCTGTGCACTGACTCATGGGTCAGTGGACCTGAGAAGCCCATTGCCGAAGATGCAGAGAGACTGGGCCGTGAGCAGGACACCAGCGTAGCGGGGAGGGGTGGGGGCTCTTGAACGTGGACCAGAGTACCTTCTGTATCTTTGCCACTCCTTCTAGGGTGTGGCAGGAAGAGGGAACACCCAGGCTCACGACACCTTCTAAGGGTCACCTTTCGTGGTCACTGGCTTTGGTTTCTGTTCAAGGTGAGAGGTGAGAACCAGGAAGTCTCTTTAAAATGGGTCTGCTCTGACACGTGCCCATCCCCACCCTTTATAAGGGCAGCCCTGGGGCTGGAATGTGCCGGAAAATAGTGTCCCGGACCCTGCCCACTGGGTAACTGACAAAGGAGACAAGTGTAAGGCAGGAAGAAGCAAAGGAACGGTAACTCGGGTAATAAACGTTCCCTTCCCCTCTGCTGTCTGTGCAGCTGTGTTCTGTTTTCTATCAGGGATAGTGTTATGGGAGCTAACCCACGTTCAAGAGGAAGCGGATTAGAGATCGGGGGGCTCTGCCTGCCAGGAGGAGAGCGGAGACTGGAGCGAGGGGGCACTCTCCCCGCTGCTGGAGCGGCACACATGTACGCACCGCCGCCGCGTCCAGGCACCCGGGCAGAGGCCAGGGGAGCAGCTGTCCAGGCCGGGTGGGGCAGTGCCGGAGCCAATAAGAATTCATCCTTGTGATGGCGGAAAATCCTCATTTGTTATGTCATAATTAACATAGCTAGTGTTGTGGGGGCCTGCCTGTGACCCTGTGCAGGATCAGTGCTTGATCTCTTTAAGTGCTGGAAAATGGTCTGAGAGTAAATACACCCTTTTAGAAATCGAATCCGGCTGCTCGGCTGTCATTAGCGGGAACAGGAATCAGGTCATGGAAGAAGCTAACCTCATGGTGGGTTTGCATCACGGCGTTCACGGAAAAGACGGCTGAGATCCTGTATCTTCGTCATGACTGGGTTTGACATTGAACAAGACGATGATGGTGATGGTGGTGGTGCCGGGTGGTTGTTGTAGGTTGAAGATCTTAGAAGTGTCAACTCCACTAGATGTCAGTGTCATCCAAGGAATGACAAGAAGCAAATTAATTTTGAAATTGTAGCCACTTAGGAAACTAAATTCTCCTTGTTACCGGTTTGAATCTATTCTTAAATATGTAAAATTTCATAGACTCTTCATCCCTGGCGATTATTGGTAGTTACTGACTTAAATTGGCAAAAGTGTATTTATTGAAAAGCGTGTATTAGGAGGACAGCAGTACCATATGCCAAACGATCCTAGTGAATAAAAATCCACGCAGGCTGGGACAGTAAAGCCCAGATGAGGGAGCATTGTCCTCCTTGTTTATTAGACCCTCATAAAGAGGCCAGAGTTAATTAAGTAGTACACACACCATTTTTCAAATAACGTGCTTATGAATTGTATAAACTTCGGATCTGATGACCTGTAAATGTACCACTCTGGGCTAACATTCTTCAGTCCCAGATGTTTCTGTTGGCATATACACATGTGCAGAAATAAGCAAAAATCTTAAGCAAAAATAAATCACACGCACCTTTCACAAAATAGTACAAACTTAAAAAAGTCTCTCCTGTAGTAGCAAATTATGTGTTATATTGGCGGTAGGAACGGTACTTCACTGATAAAAAAGCTAAATTATATCCTATCTTGCTTATTTCTTTGAGAAAAAAATCATTGTTTTGAGAAAAGAAATATTCAAAGGCTATCTCCATTCACTTCCTGGTTCTGTAATATTGGCACTTAGGATGATTAGTTTAGTAATCATGGCCCTAATTTACATGGGGTTCAAATGTTTTATTAGGAAATATTTTCAAACATATAGGCATTAAAAAAAACACATGCATGTACTCACCGTGCAACTCAGCAAATACGAGCATTTTTCTGCCACTGCAGCGGTTACTTCTTCTAGAAATAACAGTCACAGGTAAACTGTGCCCCTCCAGAATACATCCCCCTGACCCCTGGTCCAGGGATCGGCATTCACTTGGATTTGGTGTCTGTTATCTGTATCCGTGTCTTAAACTCATTCCAGTACGTGTCCACAATTGTACATTGCTTTGCCTGTTTTCAAGCCTTATAATCCTGGTGTCCCTTACATGGTATTTTTTAAAGCTTACCATATAATGCCGACACCCCGAAACAGAGCCAAGCATACCCAGTAACCTAAGATTGTGAAAAAGGCATAGCCCAGCTCATAGAGACGCTCTGTAAAAACAAGGCAGCAAAATTGATAGTCTAAATAGACCTGTTTGAATGGTATTTTGTCTTCTGTAGAGAAGGGGAGCATGGATCCTATTATATGTGTTCCAGCAGCCTTCGACTTACTCATCAGTTAGAAAGGGGAAAGCAGGTTTCTGTTTAATCGTGAGGGCTCCTGTCAGCAATGCGGCCTGTCCTTGGAAGCAGGCAGCTGATGGGGTGCCCCTTCACGGCTGCTTTTATCACCTGGGGGAAAGTTAACCGTTCCTCTAAAGAAGGAGATGGTAATGAGAGTTATCCTAGCCTTTCTTTCCTCTGTGTTCGCTGTTTGCGGAGGCTACGCGGTCCCACTTCTGGCTCCCCCCGACCTTCTGTGATGGGTGTGATAAACTCCCGTTAGGCTTCTGGTTGTGTGTCAGGCTGGATGCGTTGCACACTCACTCCTGACCCAGGCAGCGGTACCCAGAGAGACTTCGGCTCTGATGATTTCACGGAGCCATTTCAGCTGGAACGTAAGGACGTGGGTGATGTAGTCTCAGAGTTGGCAGAAACATCAGGAGACCTTACTGGGAATTTGTACGTGCTGCAGTGTCTTATGTCCAACGGGTTTGTTTTAGTTTCGTTGTTGGATTTCAGTTTTATGATGTATATCACAGCCTGTCGTACCAAAAGTCACTGTAAGACAGCGATACAGCAAACCCTTTTGTCTAACAAATAACCACTGGTCTGTCTTGAAATTTTAGTTTTATGACTCTCTCCACCAACGTGTTGGAGCTGTAGGGAATTTCTGTTGCATTTTGGCAGTGAAGTCTTACATCACTTTCAGCCTCCTTCATCTCAGGGAGTGTGGTCAAACATGGAGCTTATTAGTTCATAATCCTGCTTCGTGTGGAATCTGGAAATTCTACTCTGACGACAGAGTGGCTGTGAGGACAGATGTGCTGCCTTGAGGAAGATGTTAATTTTTTTAATGTTTGTTTTGCTAATTATTCTGGTTAATAGAGAATAATGACGATAGATTTCCAGATTTAGAAATTTAGCATTCATAGAATTCTGAAAGTACCATTAATGGTCTCTGTTGATTTAAAACAATTTTAAAAGTCATTGCCATGAGCTTTGAATCTCATTTTACAAATAGTAACCTCAAATTCCAGCTTTCTTATGAACTGAGATGTAGGGAAAAGAGAATTTAAGGCTGTTACGTACCTCTTACCACAGATTATTAATTAAAGAGAAAAGTGAGCCCGCAACTCTTAACTAAAATTCACGACAAGGAATTGATAGATCTCTATTTCTTTCCTAGCCCAAAGGTTAAACGTCATGTTTTATGTTCTTCTGCAACTTTCTATTGGTTGCCTGTTTCGTTTCCTGGTACTTCATCCCAGGCGTCTAGCATCCTAAAGAAAAAAAGCACACGGGGCCTGGCACTTAGTAGGTGTTCAGTAAATAAATGTCGGCTTCTTAGCATCATCGAAGAAGCCTGTCTTCTAAGGAGTCCTTGTGCCCCTTGCAGTCCCAGATCCTGGTTTACGTCATGGGGACTTTTCTCCCTTATGCCCTACGACATCGCTCCCTTGAATATTTAAAAAAAAAAAAAAAATCAGCGACTCCATCTCACACCCTTTAAAACTGGATTTCATTAGCTTCTCACTGCCGCCCTGGACACCACAAAGGCTGTTCATTTCATATATCATCCCAGATTTGAAAAGCACATGAAAATGTTTCTCCATTTTCAATATTGCGTGAGTAATGTTCCCATTGAAAAGTAATGGAGTGGAGTTGTCACTTGTCAGCACGGTTATTAAGGAGGACGAATCTCAGATCTTTCTCTCATAATAAAATAAATCTGTCAGAAAATCATTGTGCTCACACTTTCTCACGCCACCAAGAGAGGAAGACTTAGCTGTGGTGCTCCTTCAGTGTCCCCAAGTCACCGTGTGCTGGAGTTGTGGCTTCCGAACTGGGGTGACCACTGCCGCCGTCCCTGCCGATTGCCCGCTCCCGGGCAGTGCACGTACATCAGCAGTACGGCCAGGGAAACTGTTCAGGAACTTGGCAAACAAAGCCACTCATTTTTCCCCAGAGTACTGATGTTTTGCCCCAAAAGGTATTTTCAACTTTTTTCCCTTTGTTATTTTTTGTGGTATCTCAAACTAGTTTTAACTTTGAATTTGCTCTTTTCTAGCTATCCAGAAGCAATCAAAAGGAACATTAATGGCACCTTGATACAAATTAAGGGTGTCCCTTTGAATTGCACAGCTGAAACGTTAATAGAATTTTTTAAATCCTTCAGATGTTCATTAAGTATATACATTTATGTCATAGGTTTCCCAAACAAGCAGCGAGGAATCCTCTCCTCATCAGCTGGATTAACTGCAGCTTTAGAATGTGTTTTCCCGTTGGGCGTTACTTTCCTGTATGGTCCGTTGGTTTCTAGTAATTGAATTTTGAACTCTTTACAAAAGAATTAAAAGATAATTTTGCAGTGGAAAAGTAGGAAGAAAAGTTTAGAAAACTCCCTGTAACGTCCTGGCTCGGTGGAGATGGACGCCCCAGCGGGCTGCTCCTGGGTTGTGTGTGCGCACGTGGGTACACACATAGCTCATCCAGGGCTTCTGGGCGTGTGTTTTGCAGAAACCGTGCAGGTGGGGGCTCACCTCCACGATCTGTGAACCGCAGCCCTTCCCCAAATGCTAACTTTATTTTTACTTTGCAGTCTCGGAAAGGGAGTGACCCAGACAAAGAGAAAAAAGGCCTGGAGAGCCGGGCGGACAGCATCGGGAGCGGTCGAGCCATCCCAATTAAACAGGTAAGCTGCTTCCCCCTTCCTGTCCCTGTAGCCGGAGACACACCCCGGCTCTCTGCTCGCTGTGATGCTGGTTCGTGCGCCAAGGTTTGTTTGATGTGCTCTGTTGATGAATGTAGAAGTCACTCACTTGACATCGATTAGAAGAGGTTCCTGTGTGTATTAAAATAGGATCATTAGAATAAGAAGAGGGAAATGTGACAACAGATCTAATGAAGTGCAGTCTGCCCGCCTGCATATGGAGTGTGTTTGGAGGCTGCACTGGCTTCAAAGGCTGCCTTTGTAGCTCGGCTTTGATTGGGCCGCTGGCCGCCAGTCGACTGGGGTAAATCAGATCGCCATACAAGAGCCCCTTGTGATCACAGGAGTAGCCCGACGTGGCCCTAATTTGCTGTCGCAGACGGACATCTGAACACTGTTTCAGGCTGGTTTGTAACAACGAGGCAATTAGTTGTGATAATCATAGCCGGTGTGTCAGCTGTGCGCTCTTGTTTGTAATTTGCTAATGAAGGAATTGTAACTTTGATTAGGTTCAGTTTCATTTAGACCTTATTATATAAGGGAACATTTACAGCTGTAATGCGGGGCCTTAATTAAACTTCCTCATTACACAACAGGACTCGAATGCAGGCATTTGTTTTGGCCTATGTTGCTAGCCTGGAATCGTTTTTCATTAGCCCAGAAGCCGGGTACCAAATTACTTTATGTCTCAAGTAAAACGGGAATTCATCGGACCTATTTGGCTGCGGTAGTTCCCAGGAAAATAAAAATAAGTGTTCAGCCCGGCACCATGGCTTCTGGAAATGCCATCTTTTAGTTTGTTAAAGAAGGCCAGTTGATTTAGAGTGCATTCTGCTTCAGAGGAGGAGGAATCTGTGGGCAGGATAACAGCTTTGCCTCTTCTCCGGGTACTTAGATAGTTTCACCAATCCTGTAGGAACTCGTGTTGGCACTGACCACCCTTGAAAAGGGCTGGAGTCTATCCACAGTTTAGTTTAATCCATTTGAAACAGTAGGAATACAGCTTTAGCTGGGGGCCGGGCAATTTCTGCACGGACGTGTGGGGAGGGACAGGGTGGATCAGGCCCCAGCGTCACAGGCGAGACCAGAGCAGGAAGTCCACGAGGTTTTCATAAGACCTGTTCAGACACTGAGCAGCCAGTGTGTGGGCTGGCATGGAGAACCACCAGGGAAAGACTCTCTTCCCTCCTCTTTGCTGTTCTCCCTTTTTTTTGACTTTTGCATTTAAAAAAATTTTTTTATTGAAGTATAGTTGACTTACAATGCTGTGTTTAATTTCTGCTGTACAGCAAAGTGATTCAGTTATACATATATGTATTCTCTTTCATATTCTTTCCCATTATGGTTTATCACAGGACTTTGAGTATTGTTCCCTGTGCTATACAGTAGGACCTGTTGTTGTTGTTTATCCATCCTATATATAATAGTTGGCATCTGCTGACCCCAAACTCCCAATCCATACCTCTCCCATCCCCGTCCCCCATGGCAACCACAAGTCTGTTCTCTATGTCTGTGAGTGTGTTTTTGAAGGCTCTTAAACAACTTCTTTGCTGTAGAGATGCAAGCACACAGTTGCTTATTCTTTGTGCATTTATTTATAAACCTAACTCTCCACATAAGGTAATTTTGATGTGTAGTTTTCATTCTGTTGATGCTGTTTCAACTAGAATTAGAAAAAGCATTCAACTCTTTTCCTCTCACTTAAAATATTGGTCCCGGGACATTTCCTTTTGGGAATATTAGAACTCAGTACTAGACTGTTGCCTTAAGTCACGTGTCCTGTGGGTTCAGGTGGGAGCGTTGGCCTCCACGCCAGCCAGGCAGACCCCCAGGCTCCTCTGCGGAGGCTCTCGCCTTACAGGCCAGGCTTTCAGTATGGGTGCCGATGGGGCTCGACCGTGCAGCGTAAAGTTTGTATTATCCACTCCTTGGAAGCTATCGGTTGTGTATGTTCCAAATAATCCAGTCAAACTCTACATCACGGTCTGGTTTTCTGGAGAATCGTGACACAGGCAGTGCACGTAGCTCGTGTCCCTCATAGCTGCCCCCAACATGTGGCCACAGAGCAGACGCCTCCCGGAGACCTCACCTGCCCTGCCCGAGTCCCCTGGAGTCTGTGCCCGGCCTCAGACTCCTCATCTGTGAAATGGGCTTTGGACGATACCAAGTCCCTTGGGACACTGGGATGTGGAGATGCCAGAGAGAATTTTTAGATTCCCACAAAACCGGATTTTCAGATCAGTCTTGCTCAGGACACTGTCGTCAGAGCCTTGCTGTGGGTCACACGCACTGATGTGGGTTTGCACGCTGCCATACAGATTTATCTGTATTTTTATAAAGGAACCGAGACCATTAGAGGTAGTCTAAATTCCTAACCCTCCCAGTGATGACTTCACCCGGTAGAGATGAAGCAAGAGGATTACAGAGGACGGAGCCCAGTGGAGAAGCACCTGCCGGAATGTTCTAGACACTACAGAACTGGAACAACTAAGTGACTGCTTAGTATTCGTTATGCTGTTTTCATCTAGCATATAACTGAACCCTCAACATTGCGCGGTTCAGGTAGCTGTGTTATCCTTATTTTTAAATTAAACCCGCGTAGGGCAAGCTTTCCAGACCAGGCATCTTCAGAAGCCGAGGGGCCAGGATTCGGCCCCCGGCCCCCATATCCCCACGCCTGTGTGCCATACACTGCCTGTTGGCGAAAAGCCTTCAGAAAGCTTAAGAAGCAGAGTTACGTGTTTTAAATTAAACATGTGACCCCTGACCTCAGACAGAAATACCTCCTGCTTATGGAGAGGAACCTTCTGAGATGGGCCTGCGACAACGCGCTTCTCCAGGGACACGGGTCCTCGCGCATCTGTCCGGGGCTGCACGGGGTCCCTTCCTCCTGTCCCGAGAGCCCCCCCTTCTCACCAGCATCCGAGCACTCATCTCCACACTCAGCCTGCGTTCAGGACTTGGTCTGTATGTGGGGGCCCTGAACCCCAGCTCCTGGGCCCTTTGCCTAACAACAGAGAAGTTGCCCTGAACCTCAGGGACCCCCGGTGGGGCTGGGCTGGGGGTGGCTTTGGGACGGACCAGGATTTGTGATCATCACAGGGTCTGTCTTCCCCTCCGCACAGGAGTCTTGTCCGGGGCGGTTTAGGGCACGGGTGAGGCCGTCCGCAACACGCTCTGCGCCTGACTCGTGTTTTCACAGATCAAACATGTGCCGGTTGGTTATTTTAACCTTGTTTGCCTCACGCGTTACAGCTCGTCCGTTCGTTGTGAGACAGAGGCTTCTTCCCCCAGCGTGGGAGCTGCCCGTGCACGGCGGGCAGTGGTCATCTCTTCCCTCCTTCCCCAGCGAAAGCCTCCTCGTCAAGGATATGACTTATTTTCGGCAAAGTAACTTCATTTCCTGAGGTGGACCTGGGCCCACCTTGCCTTTTCGTCTTTTCTGAGGTCTTAGTGCAGATTGGGTTCAAAGAATTCTGCTTCTGCTGCTGCTTCTCCATCTCCCTCCTCCTCCTCCTCCTCCTCCTCAAAAGGTCTGTTCGAATAAAAATTAAAAAGCAAAGCAAGAAAAAGAAAAGGCCAGAGGCCCGGCTCGGCAGCGAGTGGGCTTGTCACGTATTAATTTTTCACTGCTGTGGAGAGTTGCACATGCATAATCGCTTGATGGCGGTGGGAGTTGGGGAGCTCCTATGGTGTCATTTGCATAAATCTTGTTAAGTCACTGGCAGTTAATGAAGTACAAATGAGCCCGGAGAAGGTGACATGCAAATCGTGGGTGGCAGATGGGAGGTCTGTTTGGGGGACGGCAGCTGTGTGCTCTTCCTTCTTTCTTTCCCTTCCGCATTTTTTCATCTCTATATCATGGTCCAGATACTCAGCCTCAGCCTGGCCTCTCCTTCCCCGGCCTTGTCCTGTCCCCGGTGTTCACGCCGCCGGGAAAACAGACCTCAGGACCTCATCACCTCACACCTAGTAACTGACACTAGAGTGTGAACGTTTGAATTTTTTTAAAATCCTGGTCAGTTTATCTTGTCTTGCTTACACAATTGAAAATACCTGTATGTGTATTTTATTCGTGAGGACAAACAAGAAACAAGCAAACGCCTCCCTAAATGTTGTCTTGTGGGATTTCCAAGAATGAAAAAGAGTGAAAACTACTGTCTGCTTTATTATGCTTCTGTCTGGGGGTCTTCCCCCCTTCAGACAGACTGATGGTATTTATCCGGCTGTTAACACCCATCCCACGTTCACGGCTGGGCCCTAAGGGGTGGGCATTCCCGGTTAGGCAGCAGGGGAGATTCCAGAAGAGCATGGGGGCCTGCCTGTAAATCCGGCCGCAACGAAGACCCCTCACTGTCCCCGTGGACCCCCTCAGCAGGGCCCGCACGGGCCTGTCAGGCACGGCTGGGGTGCCGCTTGGCTGGTGGCTTGTTTCTTAAAGACTTCAGTGCTGGCAGGACTCAAAGCCAGCTTTTAGAGATTCACGGGCAAAGCACTGCATCTGCTTGCTTCCTGATTTCAGAAGTTTTCTATGTATTTCGTCCACTGGTTGCTATTTTGAGAGACACAAGTCTCCGTTGACCTTGAAGAAACGCAGGCAGAGAGGTGTGTGTGGGGACCCGAGCTGTGACAGGCACTCAGGGGCCACCCGTTCCGTTTGGCTCTTCCTCTGCCTGGTCCAGCCCAGGCACACCTTCTCGGAACTTGGGCCTGAGGTGCTGCTGGAGACCCGGCTCAGCTGTTTAATTCTGGGATGCTCCAGGGAAACACCAAACACAAAGTGTCTTCGTGTGACTTTTTTATTTTTTCACCTGAGTGGTTGGAAGCATTTTATTTTATTGATTTTATTTTTTAAATTTTATTGGAGTGGAGTTGATTTACAGTGTTGTGTTCATGTCGGGTGGACAGCAAAGGGATTCAGTTAGACATAGACATATATTCATTCTTTTTTAGATTCTTTTCTCCTGTAGGTCATCACAGAGTGTTGAGTAGAATTCCCTGTGCTATACAGTAGGACCTTGTTGGTTTCATGTGACTTTTTTTAAGGTCTTGACTTTGACCTTGAACCCTGGTGGACTTTGGCCACCTCTGGGGCAGACAGCCAGCCAGCGACAGCAGGGCGTCTTCTGCAGCCACTGAAGCCACAGGAAAGCCCCTCCCAGGGCATCAGAGGCACAGTGGCCTGGGTGGCACTGTCCCCAGCACTCTGCCGTCACCTGTGAGCCGTTTTGAAGCCATGCATGTGTTGGATTCTCAGTTGAGTAGAAAGCAGCAATTGTCAGTTAAGTGAAAGGATCCTCTGCAGTGAATCCCCTCGGCCAGCCTGTTGCAGGCACTGACCTGCGTGGTCTCGTACCTGGGGTCGACCCGGGAGTGGGGAGGTGGGTGGATGGTGTGGCATCTGCAGGAAAAAAGCCGCCCGATGCTACTCACTCAGCATCTCCGGAAAGTTTGACACCGTTCACAGCCGGGTGGTCGGCCACCCAGCCATCGTCTGCTTTCCTGGAGGAAACAAGATTGGTGACTGGGCCGAAACTTCAGAGAGACCGGCAGGGAGAGAAAGGGACGGCTGTGCCCTCGTCCCGGGATGCGGGGAGAGCTCACCCCATGGCGCCGTGTCCACAAGGGATCCTGTTTACTCCGTGACCACGGAGGGGCCCGTGAGCACCAGCATTCTGAGAAGGCTCTGCTCACCCATGTGGCAAATCAGCTCTGTGCGGCACCCACGGGGGCCCAGCCAGCTCCCCAGAAGCAGGTAATTTACTGACACAGACCCGGTGCTCTGAAAGCTAATTTACCTCACTTGGGTGCACAGGGCCCTACGAGGATTGCATCCGACCTGGTTCACGACAGACTCAGCCAATTACGATTATTAATTTAATAGGTCAGGTGGGGGCATACACGCTTTTCCTTTGACTCCTCAGATATCAGAGTGTCATTGGCACTCTTGGCACACTTTGGAATATCTGGACGCCTGCGTTGGAATTTACCATCATCCGTCTTTGATAAGTAGGGCAGACCCCCTGACACTTTGGCCAGTGTAGGTGGATGGCAGTATGGTCTGTACAAAATGCTCAAAATGCTGAAGTAAATGACATGACTGCTGAAATACAAAATCCATAATTTAAATATAATCTGCAGAGCAGTTTGACCTAATCCTTCCCTTGGTCAGGAGGGCTGCAGGAGGGTGATACAAAGTAATATACAATGAAGCACGTTATACACTGCAAACTAGCCTGTGAACATAATGTTATTTCCAAGAGTGGAAGTTCGTTTTACGACTGACAAAGTAATATACAATGAAGCAGTTTATACACTGTAAACTAGCCTGCAAACATAATGTTATTTCCAAGAGTGGAAGTTCGTTTTATGACTGAGTGTGTCCTCTGTGTATTCATAATCCAGGAGCTGGGGTGATACCTGATTTAGTGATTCATTTCACCTAAAGGTTGTTTATTTTCTTTAAAAGTTCAACAGTGGTGATGAAAACCCAATTCCCTATGGGCTCAGAAAGATAAACTCACATACAAATAGAGGGAAGTTGCTCAAAGCTAAGTTTCTCGAAGCTTGTGGATGAATCAATAAGCTACTTGGTTTTGCATTGTTTCTTACCAGGCTCAGTTGGCTTGTAACTGTCATACACTCATCCTGTGTGGACACGCCCTGGGGACTCTGTCAGGGGCTTGGGGAGACAGAAGATAGATGCCTGCCACCCAGGCTGGCCTCAGATTTTCAGGGAGGCCCCTACCCCTGCCCTCCAGTACTGGTGGGTGGGCATTTCAGTGGAGGTGTGTTGAAAGGGCCTGTACCCGTGGAGGAATGGTGGATTCCACTGGGCTGGGAAGGTGAGGGTGAGGACCAGAGGGGTCAATCCCTCTGGACTTGGAGGTATGAGCAGGCAGTCGTCAGAGGCAGCGGGGGCAGGATATGAGCAGAGCAGAGAGGAGGAGGGGGTGTGAGGAGGGGAAGCTGGAACGGCCGGGGTGTCCCGTTGCTGAGGGCTCTGACTGCCCTGCAGAGGGGTGTTGGTATCAGTTTCTCTGCCTCGGCTGTGGGGAGTCATGACTCGTCCCCACGGAGTGGCAGCATGAGGGTGGGAGACTCCTGAGTGCGTGGAGCTCAGGGCTCCAGGCTCCCCCGGGGCAGAGCGCCTGCAGGCTGTGTCCCCAAGGGCCGGCCAGAGCAGCCTTTACTTCTCAGAGGGCCTGTCGCTGCTGTTGCTCCTGATCAGAGGGTTTCCTCCCCCTTGCTGCTCTATCCCCATAGTGTTTATGACACTGGGCGGTTATAATCTGTCAGGGTACTAGTGGTGAACGACGTTGACTGGCTGTTTCCTGAGTGCCAGGAACTGTGCTAGAGCTTCACAGTTTCATCCCTTTGAACCATGAAGTAGTAAATATGATGGTGCCCATTTCACAGATGAGAAAGATGAGGCTCAGTAACCTGCCTGGCATCACACTGTGTACGTCTGCTAGGGCTGCCGTCACAAAGTGCCACAGCCTGGGAGGCTTAAACAACAGAAGTTTATTTCTCACAGCTCTGGAGACCAGAAGTCCAAGATCAAGGTGCCAGCACAATTGATTTCTGGTGAGGACTCTCTTCCTGGCCTGCTGAGTCTTCCTCGTCTTATAAGGACACCAGTCGTATTGGATTTGGGCCCCACCCTTATGACCACAGTTAATAGTAACCTCTTTAAAGTCCCTATCTTTAAATAAGGTCATATTGGGGCTTATAGCTTCACCCTGTGAATTTTGGGGAGACACAGGTCAGCCCATAGCACACAGCTAGTTAGTAGCAGTGCTGGGACAGCTCCAGTCTGTGTGACCCTAGGAACCATCTGAAACGATCTCTCCATCTACACGTTCTTCTGCCTTAGGCCTCCCTAAGATTACAAGGTGAGGCCACTTTATTCCTGTCCGTATGTCTGAGAATCGGAAGAACCTTTTTTAGGAGCCTCCATGTACTAGTTAGGAAACACGTGGTATATGAAATATTCTGATTTAAGCATTTGAACTTAAATTCTCCTAAGTTGCAGTAAACTTATCATTTGAAGTAAGACTGTTGTAGGAATACTTCCTTCTACTAAGCCTGTAGCTCCCTCTCTAGGCAGTGCATTTTATGACTGTTAAGGCTAGCTTGGATTTCGTTCTTTGTGAATATAAAGTTTGAAACAAGTGAGCACCTCACTTTCTGGAAGGAAGAATCATATGGGCTGTCAAAATGTCATGTTTTGCGTCCATCAACTGAGGAGTGGATAAAGAAGATGTGGTATGTATGTACAATAGAATACTATTCAGCCTGAAAAAAAGAATGAAATAATGCCATTTGCAGCAACATGGATGGACCTAGAGATTATCATACTAAGCGAAGTAAGTCAGAAAGAGAGAGACAAATATCATGATATCACTTATATGTGGAATCTAAAAAAAAAATGATACAAATGAACTTACTTACAAAACAGAAATAGACTCACAGACACAGAAAACAAACTTATGGTTACCAAAAGGGAAAGAGGGGGAAGGGATAAATTAGCAGTTTGGGATTAACAGATACACACTACTATATATAAAACAGATAACCAACAAAGACCTACTGTATAGCACAGGGAAGTATATTCAATATCTTGTAATAATGTAAAAGAATGTGGAACGAAAAAAAAATACATATATATATATATAACTGAATCACTTTGCTATATACCTGAAACACTGTAAATCAACTATACTTCAGTTTTTTTTAAATGTCATGTTTTGTGTAAAAACAGCAACAGTGGACATTGAGACATTTGGCTACTTGACTGGACACTTTTCCAAAAACTGGAGGAGGGGGCCCAGCTCAGCACAGGGCCCTGGCTTCTCACTCAGGCTCCCTTCTCATGACTTTGTTCCACCGATTGCTCACTCCAGAGTCTTTGGCCCTAGAAATTGTGAAGAAGGATACGTCCTCAGACGTCCTCACCGTCCCCTTCTCAGGAATGTCATCAGACAGCGACATTTTATCTGCTAGATGTGAGCAGCAAAAACATATTTGCCTTCCTGCATCTCACTCAGGGAATTTATTTTTTTAATTTTTTTTTGCACGGGCCTCTCACTGTCGCGGCCTCTCCCGCTGCGGAGCACAGGCTCCAGACGCGCAGGCTCAGCGGCCATGGCTCACGGGCCCAGCTGCTCCGCGGCACGTGGGATCTTCCTGGACCGGGGCACGAACCCGTGTCCCCTGCATCGGCAGGTGGACTCCCAACCACTGTGCCACCAGGGAAGCCCCAGGGAATTTATTTTTTAACAGAGGTACCGATGGCCACGTTTTCAAATGCTTGGTACCAAAGCTGACAGCCGTAATGAAATATGTAGAAATTTGCTGAAATATTATAAAACAGGCTTGGAAGGATTTGTAGGTTTGAGAAATCTGTTCGCAGTTAAACATTTTCTATAAAGCACTTAAGATTATAGTTATGTTTATAGACTGGTGAAATAGAAACATTTAAAAATATCACCTATATATGGAATCTGACCCCCCAAAAACAAAAAAAGATACAAATGAACTTATTCACAAAACAGAAGTAGACCCCCAGACATAGAAAACAAACTTTTGGTTACAAAAGGGGGAAGCAGGGGGAGGGATAAATTAGGAGGTTGGGATTAACAGATACTACTATATATAAAAGAGATAACCAACAAGGACCTACTTATAGCACAGCGAATTATACTCAATATTTTGGAATAACCCTGTAAGGGAAAAGAATCAGAACAAGAATATATATATATGTATAATATATTCTGTGTGTGTGTGTGTGTGTGTGTAACTGAATCACTGCTGTGCTCCTGAAACTAACACAACATTGTAAGGCAACTATACTTCAATTTTAAAAAATACTATTAACAACTTAGCACCTTCCCAAGTTCCTCAGACCCGCACCCCACTATATTTGCTCGTGACATTTCCATCTACTTAGAAAGTCATCACAATTGACCAGATTGCTGTTGTGTTCAATTTATTTTAAGAATGCTGACAATCCCCCTGGGTGCTTATTGTGCATCAGTTACTATATTAGGTGTTTTAGTCACATGACCTCACTTAGTTCTCCACCAGCCTCAGACACAACTTACTGCCAGTGACAGATAAGGAGCCCAAGGCTTAGGAAGATCAGGTCACACAGACCAGGTTACAGAGCTGTAAGTGGCAGCGCTGGAATTCACACCCAGGAGTCCTCTAGGACAGCAGTCCCCAACATTTTCGGCACCAGGGAGCAGTTTCGTGGAAAACAGTTTTCCCACGGACGGGAATGAGGGAGGTGGTACAGGCAGTCATGCGAGCGATGGGGAGCGGCAGATGAAGCCTCACCTGCTCACCCGTCGCTCACCTCCTGCTTTGCGGTCTGATTCCTAACAGGCTGTGGGCTTGTACCCGTCCATGGCCCGGGGGTCAGGGGCCCCTGCCTCAGGGCTCCTTCCCTTCCCTCCTCGCACACATAGGGCTCCCAGCTTCGGTTGGTCCCTGTAGTCTGTGTTTGTCACAGTCTTCCTGTCCTCAGGGCCCATGTCACCTGCCTTCTGCTCCAGGAAAACGTACCTTGTCCCCAAGGAGGTGTGCTCTCTTCTCGCCACCCTCCCCTGACACCTCATCAGGCCTTGGGATCTTGCCTCCGTCTTCCCAGATGCATGGACACGTGCATCCTTCATGCCCTCCACTCCCACGTGCTTTGTGGGGAGGGGTGGGAGGGTAGGGGTGTTGCCTCTTTTGACAGTGTTTCTCTCCGGAGTGTCCACAGGGCAGGGCGAGTAGGTAGGCAAGTATATATGGTAGATGGAATAGGTCAATAGTGTGAAATGTTTTTCTTTCCCCCCAAACAATATTATGTTTCTTTTAAAGAATATGTTACATTGGAGAAGTCATACTCTACGTTGTTATATTTTACAATACGAATAATTTTTTTTTTTTTTTTTTTTTTTTTGCGGTACGAGGGCCTCTCACTCTTGTGACCTCTCCCGTTGTGGAGCACAGGCTCCGGACGCGCAGGCTCAGCGGCCATGGCTCACAGGCCCAGCCGCTCCGCGGCATGTGGAATCTTCCCGGACCAGGGCACGAACCCGTGTCCCCTGCATTGGCAGACAGACTCTCAACCACTGTGCCACCAGGGAAGCCCCAGAATAATTTTTTTTTTTTTTTTTTTTTTTTTTTGCTGTACGCGGGCCTCTCACTGCTGTGGCCTCTCCCGTTGCGGAGCACAGGCTCCGGACACACAGGCTCCGCGGCCATGGCTCGCGGGCCCAGCCGCTCCGCGGCATGTGGGATCTTCCGGGATAGGGGCACGAACCCGTGTCCCCTGCATCGGCAGGCGGACTCTCAACCACTGCGCCACCAGGGAAGCCCCCCAGAATAATTTTTAATCCAACATTCTCTGAAGTCTGATTTGTGTACATAGAATACTCTATTTAGGTGAAACACATACATCTTTTAATCCTCAAAGAGTAAAACCTTTGTCAATGACCAAAATGATTTTAGAAAAGTAGTTTCTTCTAAAACTTCTTTACTACAGAAGAAATTGCGTCTGAATAGTTTTCTTTTTTTTTAATTAATTTATTTTATTTTATTTATTTTTGGCTGTGTTGGGTCTTCTTTGCTGCACGCGGGCTTTCTCAAGTTGCGGCGAGCGGGGGCTGCTCTTCGTTGCGGTGCACGGGCTTCTCATCCTGGCTTCTCTTGTTGCGGAGCACGGGCTCTAGGCATGCGAGCTTCAGTAGTTGTGGCACGTAGGCTCAGTAGTTGTGGCGCACGGGCTTAGTTGCTCCGCAGCATGTGGGATCTTCCCAGACCAGGGCTTGAACCCATGTCCCCTGCATTGGCAGGTGGATTCTTAGCCACTGTCCCACCAGGGAAGTCCCTAAATAGATGTCTTCATTATGTAATTTTGTTTATAAAAATTGTTTCATGTCAAACCAGCAAATTTTCGTAACACTTGACTGTTTTCATAATTGCCAGATTTTTACCCCATTATTCAACCTACATCAACCATAGCCTTTGTGATTGTAATTTGTCCCCCAAAGAAGAATATGTTTATCATCAAGAAGTTTTTCTGCAGAAAAATAATTTATATTGTTTTTAATATGCATAAAAAAGAATTTTATGGAAATATATAAATATGCCAACTACACTAACAAACTACTGGGGATATGAGTAACATACAAGGGATGATTTGGAAATGAAGACACACAAGAAGGAAATAAACATGGATGGACGTTTGGGTTTTCTTTGCTCATACCTAAACTGTTAGAAATTTGAAACAATGAGAAATAATTTTATACTTAGGTTTATAATTATTAATAATAAAACATGATAAAATCCTACTCTTAGCAAAAATTAGGGAAAAACAGAGTTTTAGAAATGCATTGCTGTGTTACTAAAAATTGGCCCAGCCCTCTTGGAGGATAATCTAGCAGTATGTAAAGGACATAAAAAAACATATTCAGTTTGTCCCAGTAATCTTTCTCCCTTTCTCCTAGAAATTCATCCCAAGGGGATAATTTACTCAGAGAAAGGGACAATATCTTAAGTGTACAAAAATGTTCATAGCAAGTTTATTTATAATACTAAAATTCCAGGAACTACACATGTCCAACAAGCAAGAAATTAAATTAGTGATTATCAACTAACCAGTAGTAGGATATAAAGCCTCTAAAATGGTCAATTTGAAGGCTCTTTAGAGCTGTGAGAAGTGTTAGAAAATACTAAGTGAAAGCATGAAACTATTTATAATAAGCACATGAAAATATATGTACATTCGGTTTCAAAGTGGACGAATAGGAACACAAACAAGTAAATTGGTGTGGGATTAAAGGGGAAGTTTTAAATTTTTTGATATTTTTTGTTATTTTTTATTTTTTTGCGGTACGCAGGCCTCTCACTGTTGTGGCCTCTCCCATTGCGGAGCACAGGCTCTGGACGCGCAGGCTCAGCGGCCACGGCTCACGGGCCCAGCCGCTCCGCGGCATGTGGGATCTTCCCTGACCGGGGCACGAACCCGTGTCCCCTGCATCAGCAGGCGGACTCTCAACCACTGTGCCACCAGGGAAGCCCGAGAACTTTAAAGTGTTTAACTTTTTTTGGTTATTTTTTCATTTTCACTAGGCACTTTATTGAACAACGTATTCACTAATAGAACGAACTTTTTGGTCAACCCAATATATATATATATATATATATATATATATATATATATATATATATTTTTTTAATCTTTATTGGAGTATATTTCTTTACAATGGTGTGTTAGTTTCTGCTTTATAACAAAGTGAATCAGTTACACATATACATATGTTCCCATATCTCTTCCCTCTTGTGTCTCCCTCCCTCCCACGCTCCCTATCCCACCCCTCTAGGTGGTCACAAAGCACCGAGCTGATCTCCCTGTGCTACGCGGCTGCTTCCCACTAGCTATCTATTTTACGTTTGGTAGTGTATATATGTCCATGCCACTCTCTCACTTTGTCACAGCTTACCCTTCCCCCTCCCCATATCCTCAAGTCCATTCTCTAGTAGGTCTGTGTCTTTATTCCTGTCTTACCCCTAGGTTCTTCATGACATTTTTTTTCTTAAATTCCATATATATGTGTTAGCATACGGTATTTGTCTTTCTCTTTCTGACTTACTTTGTATGACAGACTCTAGGTCCATCCACCTCATTACAAATAGCTCAATTTCGTTTCTTTTTATGGCTGAGTAATATTCCGTTGTATATATGTGCCACATCTTCTTTATCCATTCATCCGATGATGGACACTTAGGTTGTTTCCATCTCCTGGCTATTGTAAGTAGAGCTTCAATGAACATTTTGGTACATGACTCTTTTTGAATTATGGTTTTCTCAAGGTATATGCCTAGTAGTGGGATTGCTGGGTCATATGGTAGTTCTATTTTTAGTTTTGTAAGGATCCTCCATACTGTTCTCCATAGTGGCTGTAGCAATTCACATTCCACCAGCAGTGCAAGAGGATTCCCTTTTCTCCACATCCTCTGCAGCATTTATTGTTTCTAGATTTTTTGATGATGGCCATTCTGACTGGTGTGAGATGATATCTCATTGTAGTTTTGATTTGCATTTATCTAATGATTAATGATGTTGAGCATTCTTTCATGTGTTTGTTGGCAGTCTGTATATCTTCTTTGGAGAAATGTCTATTTAGGTCTTCTGCCCATTTTTGGATTGGGTTGTTTGTTGTTTTGTTATTGAGCTGCATGAGCTGCTTGTAAATTTTGGAGATTAATCCTTTGTCAGTTGCTTCATTTGCAAATATTTTCTCCCATTCTGAGGGTTGTCTTTTGGTCTTGTTTATGGTTTCCTTTGCTGTGCAAAAGCTTTGAAGTTTCATTAGGTCCCATTTGTTTATTTTTGTTTTTATTTCCATTTCTCTAGGAGGTGGGTCAAAAAGGATCTTGCTGTGATTTATGTCATAGAGTGTTCGGCCTATGTTTTCCTCTAAGAGTTTGATAGTTTCTGGCCGTACATTTAGGTCTTTAATCCATTTTGAGCTTATTTTTCTGTATGGTGTTAGGGAGTGATCTAATCTCATACTTTTTCATGTACCTGTCCAATTTTCCCAGCACCGCTTATTGAAGAGGCTGTCCTTTCTCCACTGTACATTCCTGCCTCCGTTATCAAAGATAAGGTGACCATATGTGTGTGGGTTTATCTCTGGGCTTTCTATCCTGTTCCATTGATCTATCTTTCTGTTTTTGTGCCAGTACCACACTGTCTTGATTACTGTAGCTTTGTAGTATAGTCTGAAGTCAGGGAGCCTGATTGCTCCAGCTGCGCTTTTCGTTCTCAAGATTGCTTTGGCTATTCAGGGTCTTTTGTGTTTCCATACAAATTGTGAAATGTTTTGTTCTAGTTCTGTGAAAAATGCCAGTGGTAGTTTGATAGGGATTGCATTGAATCTGTAGATTGCTTTGGGTATTAGAGTCATTTTCACAATGTTGATTCTTCCAATCCAAGAACATGGTATATCTCTCCATCTATTTGTATCATCCTTAATTTCTTTCATAAGTGTCTTATAATTTTCTGCATACAAGTCTTTTGTCTCCTTAGGAAGGTTTATTCCTAGATATTTTATTCTTTTTGTTGCAGTGATAAATGGGAGTGTTTTCTTGATTTCACTTTCAGATTTTTCATCATTAGTGTATAGGAATGCCAGAGATTTCTGTGCATTAATTTTGTATCCTGCTACTTTACCAAATTCATTGATTAGCTCTAGTAGTTTTCTGGTAGCATCTTTAGGATTCTCTATGTATAGTATCATGTCATCTGCAAACAGTGACAGCTTTACTTCTTCTTTTCCAATTTGGATTCCTTTTATTTCCTTTTCTTCTCTGACTGCTGTGGCTAAAACTTCCAAAATTATGTTGAATAAGAGTGGTGAGAGTGGGCAATCTTGTCTTGTTCCTGAGCTTAGTGGAAATGCTTTCAGTTTTTCACCATTGAGGACAATGTTGACTGTGGGTTTGTCACATATGGCCTTTATTAGGTTGAGGAAAGTTCCCTCTGTGCCTACTTTCTGGAGGGTTTTTATCATAAATGGGTGTTGAATTTTGTTGAAAGCTTTCTCTGCATCTATTGAGATGACCATATGGCTTTTCTCCTTCAATTTGTTAATATGGTGTATCACATTGATTGATTTGCATCTATTGAAGAATGCTTGCATTCCTGGAATAAACCCCACTTGATCATGGTGTATGATCCTTTTAATGTGCTGTTGGATTCTGTTTGCTATTATTTTGTTGGGGATTTTTGCAGCTACATTCATCAGTGATATTGGCCTGTAGTTTTCTTTCTTTGTGACATCCTTGTCTGGTTTTGGTAACAGGGTGATGGTGGCCTTGTAGAATGATTTTGGGAGTGTTCCTCCCTCTGCTATATTTTGGAAGAGTTTGAGAAGGATAGGTGTTAGCTCTTCTCTAAATGTTTGATAGAATTCGCCTGTGAATCCGTCTGGTCCTGGGCTTTTGTTTGTTGGAAGGTTTTAAATCACATTTTCAATTTCAGTGCTTGTGATTCATCTGTTCATATTTTCTATTTCTTCCTGATTCAGTCTTGGCAGGTTGTGCATTTCTAAGAATTTGTCCATTTCTTCCAGGTTGTCCATTTTATTGGCATAGAGTTGCTTGTAGTAATCTCTCATGATCTTTTATATTTCTGCAGTGTCAGTTGTTACTTCTCCTTTTTCATTTCTAATTCTATTGATTTGAGTCTTCTCCCTTTTTTTCTTGATGAGTCTGGCTAATGGTTTATCAATTTTGTTTACCTTCTCAAAGAACCAGCTTTTAGTTTTACTGATCTTTGCTATCGTTTCCTTCATTTCTTTTTCATTTATTTCTGATCTGATCTTTATGATTTCTTTCCTTCTGCTAACTTTGGGGGTTTTTTTGTTCTTCTTACTCTAATTGCTTTAGATGCAAGGTTAGGTTCTTTACTCGGGATGTTTCCTGTTTCTTAAGGTAGGATTGTATTGCTATAAACTTCCCTCTTAGAACTGCTTTTGCTGCATCCCATAGGTTTGGGGTCATCGTGTCTCCATTGTCATTTGTTTCTAGATATTTTTTGGTTTCCTCTTTGATTTCTTCAGTGATCACTTCATTATTATGTAGTGTATTGTTTAACCTCCATGTGTTTGTATTTTTTACAGCTCTTTTCCTGTAATTGATATCTAGTCTCATAGCATTGTGGTCGGAAAAGATACTTGATACAATTTCAATTTTCTTAAATTTACCAAGGCTTGATTTGTGACCCAAGATATGATCTATCCTGGAGAATGTTCCATGAGCACTTGAGAAAAATGTTTATTCTGTTGTTTTTGGATGGAATGCCCTATAAATATCAATTAAGTCCATCTTGTTTAATGTATCATTTAAAGCTTCTGTTTCCTTATTTATTTTCATTTTGGATCATCTGTCCATTGGTGAAAGTGGGGTGTTAAATTCCCCTACTGTGAATGTGTTACTGTCGATTTCCCCTTTTATGGCTGTTAGTATTTGCCTTATGTATTGAGGCGCTCCTATGTTGGGTGCATAAATATTTACAATTGTTATATCTTCTTCTTGGATCGATCCCTTGATCATTATGTAGTGTCCTTCTTTGTCTCTTCTAATAGTCTTTATTTTAAAGTCTATTTTGTCTGATATGAGAATTGCTACTCCAGCTTTCTTTTGATTTCTATTTGCATGGAATATCTTTTTACCATCTCCTTACTTTCAGTCTGTATGTGTCTCTAGGTCTGAAGTGGGTCTCTTGTAGACAGCATATATATGGGTCTTTTTTTTTTGTATCCATTCAGCCAATCTGTGTCTTTTGGTGGGAGCATTTAGTCCATTTACATTTAAGGTAACTATCAATATGTATGTTCCTATTACCATTTTCTTAATTGTTTTGGGTTCGTTATTGTAGGTCTTTTCCTTCTGTTGTGTTTCTTGCCTAGAGAAGTTCCTTTAGCATTTGTTGTAAAGCTGGTTTGGTGGTGCTGAACTCTCTCAGCTTTTGCTTGTCTGTAAAGGTTTTAATTTCTCCATCAAATCTGAATGAGATCCTTGCTGGGTAGAGTAATCTTGGTTGCAGGTTTTTCTCCTTCATCACTTTAAGTATTTCCTGCCAGTCCCTTCTGGCTTGCAGAGTTTCTGCTGAAAGATCAGCTGTTAACCTTATGGGGATTCCCTTGTGTGTTATTTGTTGTTTTTCCCTTGCTGCTTTTAATATGTTTTCTTTGTATTTAATTTTTGAAAGTTTGATTAATATGTGTCGTGGCGTGTTTATCCTTGGATTTATCCTGTATGGGACTCTCTGTGCTTCCTGGACTTGATTAACTATTTCCTTTCCCATATTAGGGAAGTTTTCAATCATAATCTCTTCAAATATTTTCTCAGTCCCTTTCTTTTTCTCTTCTTCTTCTGGGACCCCTATAATTCGAATGTTGGTGAGTTTGATGTTGTCCCAGGGGTCTCTGAGACTGTCCTCAGTTCTTTTCATTCTTTTTTCTTTATGCTGCTCTGCAGTAGTTATTTCCACTATTTTATCTTCCCAGTCACTTATCCGTTCTTCTGCCTCAGTTATTCTGCTACTGATCCCTTCTAGAGTATTTTTAATTTCATTTATTGTGTTGTTCATAGTTGCTTGTTTCATCTTTAGTTCTTCTAGGTCCTTGTTAAATGTTTCTTGCGTTTTCTCCATTCTATTTCCAAGATTTTGGATTATCTTTACTATCATTATTCTGAATTGTTTTTCAGGTAGACTGCCTATTTCCTCTTCATTTGTTAGGTCTGGTGGGTTTTTACCTCGCTCCTTCATCTGCTGTGTGTTTTTCTGTCTTCTCATTTTGCTCATCTTACTGTGTTTGGGGTCTCCTTTTCTCACGCTGCAGGTTCGTAGTTCCCGTTGTTTTGGTGTCTGTCCCCAGTGGCTAAAGTTGGTTCAGTGGGTTGTGTAGGCTTCCTGGTGGAGGGGACTAGTGCCTGTGTTCTGGTGGATGAGACTGGATCTTGTCTTTCTGGTGGGCAGGTCCACGTCTAGTGGTGTGTTTTGGGGTGTCTGTGGACTTACTATGATTTTAGGCAGCCTCTCTGCTAATGAGTGTGGTTGTGTTCCTGTTTTGCTAGTTGTTTAGCATAGGGTGTCCAGCATTGTAGCTTGCTGGTCGTTGAGTGAAGCTGGGTGCTGGTGTTGAGATGGAGATCTCTGGGAGATTTTCGCCATTGAATATTACGTGGAGCTGGGAGGTCTCTTGTGGACCAGTGTCCTGAAGTTGGCTCTCCCACCTCAGAGGCCCAGCACTGACTCCTGGCTCCTCAATTTGCGATGATTTGTTGTCCATTCATGTATTCCACAGATGCAGGGTACATCAAGTTGATTGTGGAGCTTTAATCCGCTGCTTCTGAGGCTGCTGGGAGAGATTTCCCTTTCTCTTCTTTGTTCCCACAGCTCCCGGGTCTCAGTTTTGGATTTGGCCCCGCCTCTGCTTGTATGTTGCCAGAGGGCATCTGTTCTTCGCTCGGACAGGACAGGGTTAAAGGAGCAGCCGCTTCGGGGACTCTGGCTCACTCAGGCCGGGGGGGAGGGAGGGGCACGGAGTGCAGGGCGAACCTGGAGCGGCAGAGGCCGGTGTGATGTTGCACCAGCCCTAGGCGTGCTGTGCGTTCTCCCAGGGAAGCCGTCTCTGGATCCCGGGACCCCGGCAGTGACGGGCTGTACAGGCTCCCGGAAGGGCGGCATAGACTGTGACTTGCGCTCGCACACAGGCCTCTTGGCGGCGGCAGCAGCAGCAGCCCCAGCATCCCACACCCGTCTCTGGGCTCCGCGCTTTCAGCTGCGGCTCACGCCCGTCTGTGGGGCTCCTTTAAGCAGCGCTCTTAATCCCCTCTCCTCATGCGCCAGGAAACCAAGAGTGAAGAAATAGTCTCTTGCCTCTTCGGCAGCTCCAGAGTTTTCCCGGACTCCCTCCCGGCTAGCTGTGGCTCATTAGCCCCCTTCAGGCTGAGTTCTCGCCGCCAGCTCCAGTCCACTCCCTGCGCTCTGACCGAAGCCCGAGCCTCAGCTCCCAGCCCCGCCCGCCCCGGCGGGTGAGCAGACGAGCCTCTCGGGCTGGTGAGTGCCGGTCGGCACCGATCCTCTGTGCGGGAATCTCTCCGCTTTGCCCTCCGCACCCCCGTTGCTGCGCTCTCCTTCGCGGCCCCGAAGCTTTCCCCCTCCGCCACCCGCAGTCTCCGCCCGCGAAGCTTTTTTTTAATGCATTTATTCAGCAGGCTCACTGATCTCCCAGCAGCCCTGGGAGGCTGTGTGCTGTTACTCTTTACATTTTACAGATGAGAAAGCCAAGGCTCAGCGTACATAGGTTCATAAAACCAGTAAGAGGCAGAGACAAGGTTCAAACCCAAATCTGCCTCTTTCCAAAACCTGTGGTCTTCACACTGAATGCCCTCATCTGCCACTGGGCTTCCCATGTGATATTAAAAATCCAGGCCCAGGACAACACCCAGGGACTAGTGCAGATGTGTTTTCCTAATAGCACCAGTGCTGCTGGGTCTTCGGTGGGTGGCATCTGCGCTCCACGGTACAGCCAGACCTTCTGCAAGATCTCCTTCCCCTTCAACCTCTAAGTGTATTCCACAGCAGTTGTTTGTAATTGGAGTATCTGGAATTCACTGTAGTTTTAATTAGTTGATTACTAGTTCTTTAAAATGTACTGTACTCACTGTGGGTCTTGCAAATTGGTAACTGGTAGCTACCAGTATAATTAAATATTTCAGAGCACTTGGCTACAGTAGCATTGAACTGTGAAGAAATAATGTAGAGCCAATCAAAAAGAGATCCTTGTAAACTCATTTACAGCGGCAGTGTATGTTAGGATCATCCTAGAGATGCTTATTGCAGGAGAAATTAAAGATACAATTTTGTGCTAAGAGGCAATATAGAAATTAGTCCCTGAATTACTTGTTAATTGATTTGGTAATTCCCTCGGGTCTGCATGCTCTTTTTCCCCCCCTCTTTTTGTTGTTGCATTCACTTAATAGTGACTATTCTCAGAGCAATAAAAATATTTTTCTCAGTTAGATCAGATATGTCCTTACATCAGACTGCCCACATTCATATTTGCAGAACAACAACAACAAAAAGAAACTGCCTTCAACACAACAGGCATATTGTTGTTTGATGTGTACTCATCACAGTAACCCGGGCGTTCATGGGACTGGATCATCTCAGCAAAAGAGAAGCATGTTTTTGTGTCCTGTGTTGGAGGGAGGCTTCCCTGATTTTTTTTTCTCCTAATGGAAACCCTCTTTTTATTATCAAGAGAGGAAGAGAGTCAGCAGACTTGATTTATGAAAGTCTTTCCTTATTGTTTGCAATTCAGCAAGAATAACCATACAAAACACCATTTGTAGACAAGTGCAAATTGCCCCTAGAAATGATATTGGAAGAAAATGAGACCTGTTTCTCTGCATTGAAATTGAGCGTGGATCTGAGAAGAGCACCGTGAACCTAGGTTGGCAGAGGGAGCCTCTCTGGGGTCTGGCTTCCCTTGCTGTGGCGGCCTCCTCCTTGCCTGCTTGTTGACAGACTGGGAACGACATTGGGATTGATGTATATATTTGTGCTGCTTCTGTGAAGGGGGCAAGAACTGTTGTCCTTTTGGATTTTTGAAAGAAGCACTGACTGCCCTTTGGACAGCTGCCAGCACGGAGGCCAGAGCTTCATTGCAAAGAATACTTATTTTATATATATATATATATATATTTATTTATTTATTTTATTTATTTATTTTTGGCTGTGTTGGGTCTGTCGCTGCGCACAGGCTTTCTCTAGTTGTGACGAGCGGGGGCTACTCTTCGTTGCGGTGCACCGGCTTCTCATTGCAGTGGCTTCTCTTGTTGCAGAGCACAGGCTCTAGGTGCACGGGCTTCAGTAGTTGTGGCACGTGGGCTCAGTAGTTGTGGCTCGTGGGCTCTAGAGCGCAGGCTCAGTAGGTGTGGCGCACAGGCTTAGTTAATCCACAGCATGTGGGATCTTCCCGGACCAGGGCTCGAACCTGTGTCCCCTGCATTGGCAGGTGGATTCTTAACAACTGCGCCACCAGGGAATCCCAAGAATACGATTTTTACATCTTGCTGGCTGTGCTTATGGCCTGAAAAGTAACATAAAAGACTTTTTAAAAAATATATATCATTACATTAATTTTAGGTTATTTTCTTCTTTTGCCCTCCCCTATGATCACCTACACGTATAAATGTCATTATGCTTTGCTCAGTTTAGGGCAGTTGGTGTTTATTTCAATGCTTACTCTTAAATATATGGTAATATTTTATTTTCAGTCAGGAAAAGCAGAAGATGTTTGCACTTAGCATCGCATCTATTGAAAAGTATAAAGTTCTGGCTAGAACAAATTCTTTACAAGTTTGGCACAATTGCTCACTTACCAATCTAACTATGTTTGCATGTTGGTCAGTATATACAGTAAAAAGTAATGTTTAATCGGGCTTTTCAAAGCCATCCCGACTTTGGGTGCACAAGGAACAGAAGAGGCACGTGAGCTAACTTAGGCTCACATGGTACCCAGCCCCTGGGTGAAACAGCTGCCTGGCTAGTTTTGGCTGCAGTATGCAGAGAAGGGACACTCTGTGTGTTCTTCACGCTGATAGATTCCTTCTAGCTACCCCCAGATGGGATTGCTGGCATTTTCCTCATTAATATGATTTAGCAGGGATCCGTTAAGGCCCAGCCTCTGGCCTGCTCAGAGATACTGCATGGGCAGATGTGGAATCTGACCAAGGATACAGGAAAGCTTGGGTTCAAGCCTCATCATCATGCACTTGGGTTGTATCATTTCTGATTCCATCTCCATTTCTCCATTCCTCATACCTTAAGTGTTTTCTCACAGAACTAGCTCTCCTGAAAGGTACTTCACGAAAGTTCTTTTGGAGGGGACCCATCGCTTTTCTCTATGGATTGATTCAAAAACACCAACATTTACCTTAACAACCCCAGAAGCAATGGTTTTATAGCCCCCTCCATCATTACTACTAACGTTGATTGAGTTAGATCAATCTGCCTTCAGTTTTCAGATGACCTGCACGGTGGTTTCCTTGCTGGAGAATTTAGAACCAAATCCCATCACCGACCCTGAGGAGGTTTTGGGAGGAGGGGAGGTTTACAGCCCTGGGCAGGTCTGCAGTCTTGGCTTGTGTTTCTCCCCACAATGCGGAGAAGAGAAAACACCGCCCCCTGAGGGATTAGAAGGACACAGCTGTAAACATTTTATTTGAAAAATGTATGTGACTCTTACCTTCTGCTCCATAAACATATCTTGTGTTTGAATGTTTTCTATTATTTATCAGTTAAGTTGTTGATTTTGTGTCTCCCAAGTGTTTGAATGAAATTGGTTTTCCACCAAGGGCTGACCTTCCTCGTGCCGTGGTTTCAAATGTACGTCAAGACTTTGCAAACCCAGGGGTTTACCAGGGCTCTGACCCGAGGGTCTTGGGTTGAGAGCGTAGGGTGCATCCCATGCCATACCAGGCTCAGGGCTCTGGAGCAGGCAGTCAGTGCTGGCACTGAAGCTCCAAGGTGACGAATATTTCTCCATGATGTTTCTGCACTTCCATGACTATTTCTACTAATACTTGTGTTCATACTTTTTAATGATTCACATTGAGTAGGTGACATTTTGATACATTAATGAGCCTTATCAATGACGTTTAAAAGTTCTTCGGGCTGCCAGGATACTTTGCAGTGGCCCCCGAAGGAAGGGGGAGAGTGGTGTGGCTGGAGTGCTGAGCCCCTCCCTCACCCCTCCCCCCGCTGCCTGTGAGCTGCGAAGTGGGTGCCGGCTGCCGGCTCTGAGAACAAGATTCATCACTAAATCACGTGAGAGGGGTTGGATTGCACTTCCAACGTTTGCCATGGAGGATTTCCCTTAAAAATTGTTTGTTTGCATTCGAAGATCTGTCAGGGTAAGCCTCGCAAATGGCAGGGGGGCTGTATCCCACGCCAAATGCAGAGGCCCAGCTGGGGTGTTGCTAGTATCTACGGGGGTTGAGGCCCCCCATAGAAGCTTCCAGAAATTGAAAATGCCAGAGGCAATCTGTATATCTTCTTTGGAGAAATGTCTGTTTAGGTCTTCTGCCCACTTTTGGATTGGGTTGTTTATTTTTTTGATATTGAGCTGCATGAGCTGCTTGTAAATTTTGGAGATTACACATGAAAGAATGCTCGACATCGTTAATCATTAGAGAAATGCATATCAAAACTACAATGAGATATCATCTCACACCAGTCAGAATGGCCATCATCAAAAAAATCTACAAACAATAAATGCTGGAGAGGGTGTGGAGAAAAGGGAATCTTCTTGTACTGTTGATGGGAATGTAAATTGATACAGCCACTATGGAAAACAGTATGGAGGTTCCTTAAAAAACTAAAAATAGAACTACCATATGACCCAGCAATCCCACTACTAGGCATATACCCTGAGAAAACCATAATTCAAAAAGAGTCAGGTACTGAAATGTTCACTGCAGCTCTATTTACAATAGCCGGGACATGGAAGCAACGTAAGTGTCCATCATCGGATGAATGGATAAAGAAGATGTGGCACATATATACAATGGAATATTACTCAGCCATAAAAAGAAATGAAATTGAGTTATTTATAGTGAGGTGGATGGACCTAGAGTCTGTCATACAGAGTGAAGTAAGTCAGAAAGAGAAGAACAAATACCGTATGCTAACACATACATATGGAATCTAAGGAAAGAAAAAAAAGGGTAATGAAGAACCTAGGGGCAAGATGGTAATAAAGATGCAGACCTACTAGAGAATGGACTTGAGGATATGGGGAGGGGACAGGGTAAGCTGGGACGAAGTGAGAGAGTGGCATGGACATATATACACTACCAAACGTAAAATAGATAGCTAGTGGGAAGCAGTCCTTTAGCACAGGGAGATCAGCTTAGGTGCTTTGTGACCACCTAGCGGGGTGGGATAGGGAGGGTGGGAGGGAGGGAGACGCAACAGGGAAGGGATATGGGAACATATGTATATGTATAACTGATTCACTTTGTTATGAAGCAGAAACTAACACACCATTGTAAAGCAATTATATTCCAATAAAGATGTTAAAAAAAAAGAAAGAAAGAAAATGCCAGAGTTTTGGAGCAAGCAGTCTTGGCAGGATTCCTGCTCCGTGCAGGAGACCTCCCAGCACCCGAGGCTTACCCAGGCCACTTTGGGTACCGATCACCCAAGGCCGTATTTACACAGGAAGATGGTGTGTTTTGACAGAATTAGGATAAGTATCCCAAAGAAAGGTGAGTATAGATAGCAAATTTTACATTTCTGGGAAGAAGTGTTTTCTTGTTTGTTGTCAGGTTTCTAGGAAATAGTGGGCAGGGACCTTCTTGGCACAAGATTTGCCAGAAGAGGAAATATTTTGAGATCAGTGACATAAGAACTAGCCCAGGCTGGGTGTCACTGTGTGCCAGACTTACCCCTACCCCCACCCCGGGTGTCAGCCCATAGAAGTAAATGCCTTGAGGTTAGGACATTTTTTTAAAAAATAATCTCTTTGGCCACTGGTCTGTCCCAAGCCCCTAGAGCAAGTAAGCTCTCAATAAATATTTACTGAATGAAAAAGTTCAATTCTTACAGCCTTATTGTGGGGATAACAGAGTAATCCCCATTTTAGACAGAATAAACGCTCAGAGAAGTTAAGGCCCGTGTTCAGTGTCACACAGCTTGGGAATGGTGAACGCTGAGACTTAAGCTTTCTGTGGGGCTTCCCTAGGGTCACGTTTGTTCTGGAAGAACCTGGGAGAACCAATGAGGAGTTGCCCCATGGGGTGGAGTGTGTATAACCTTAGAATATAAGCTTTTGGGGTCGGAAGTCTAGAGGACAGTCTGGGGTAGAATTCAGGCACATGTTCACTTTGAGAGCCTGTTCCCCAAGAGTTGGAAGGTCAAGGAGAGAATTCTGGGAGCTCGCCTTGCCTACCGTTTCCCAGAGTGTGTTCCAAGACTGTCCATGCGTTCCTTGGAGGTCACTGGGTATCACTGGGTGACCATTTGAGGACATGCTGGGCCACGCAATTTTTTTCTTAATGTGCATGATAAATGCTTTTTCATTTTTCATGCTATCTATATATCTGCATCTTTTTCGTTGCGGGAAATCCTTCCAACTGCATGAGGGTTTGGTCTGCCTCTGTCGTGATGGCAACATCCGTCCTGGAGTTGGTGGGTGCACTCTGCACTGGGCTGTGCAGGTGGACAAGAGGCTCCCTTGGGGCCCTGAGGCGTTTGCAGGGTGGTGGGCAGGAAGCTTGAGTGTGTGGCAAGTGCTGACAGAGCCAGACACGCTCTCCCAGGAGGAGCGAGGTGACACATCCCTCTGCAGGAACCGGCGAGGGAAGCGGGAGCACAGAGAATGGTTGGGGTGGGGTGGGGGGGAGGAGGGGGTTCAGGAAACGACCAGCAGTCTGTGGTGACAGGTACCTGGATACTTCCTCTGGAAACAGTAGGAAGAAGCTTGGGGTCAGGACCATGGACAGCAGAGCCCGATGGCAGCTCCGCTGCTTTCCATCTTGACAGAGGCAGGGAGCCTGAGGAGTAGTTCCCAGTGCAAGGCGTTGTGATGCGACCCAGGAAAGAGGGTGAGGACAGAGCAGGAGGCCCACGGAAGGAAGGTGTGGACGAGGGGGGACTGGGCTCCGGGGAATTCCTCCATGACACCAGGAGATGGGACTGCCGTCGGCCGTCTTGTGGCCACGGAGGATCGGTGTGCTCAGTGAATTAGTTGTGTTGAACAAGGCTACTTAATTATTTAGTAGATTGCATTCTTCTTTGAACTTTGGAAATTTCTGTGAGGAAAGCCGTGCTGTTCATCACCAGTGAGCATTGCAATTGCCTTCCCTCCAGGGCAGGGAAGCCCAGGGAGTGTTCTAATTGTAAGGGCATCCAAGTGGTCAGATCTACTCAGTGTTTCTCCCTCAAGGTGTTCATTTCGATGAACATTCGAGAATTCAGAAAGCCGCTGGTAAAGATTAACATATACACACTACTAAGTATAAAATAGATAACTAACAAGGACCTGCTGTATAGCACAGGGAACTATATTCACTATCTTGTAATAATCTATAAGGGAAAGGAAGCTGAAAAAGAGTATATATATCACTGAATTGCTTTGCTGTACAGCTGAAACTAACACAACACTGTAAAGCAACTATACTTCAATTTTTAAAAAGGGAATTCCCTGGTGGCCCAGTGGTAAAAACTCGGCACTTTCACTGCCACGGGCCCGGGTTCAATCCCTGGTCGGGCAACTAAGCTCCCACAAGCCATGAGGTGTGGCCAAAAAATAAATAATTTTTTTTAAAAAAAAAAGAAGAATGAAATTCCCTCAGGGTAGCCGTTGCATGCTGGACGTTCTTTGTCAGATACCTTGGGAGTCAGAGGGAGTCAGGGTTCATTTTGGGGAGAAGCTGTGCTGTAAGGGGGCAGAGGTGCCCAGGCCAGCCCGGGAAGGTCTGCTGGCCCCAAGCGTGCGAAGCCGCAGCGCTAACAAGCCGCTCCCAGACGACTTACCTGGCAGCAGGTTGGAAAAGGTGTTTACAACACGTTTCTTCCTTGGAATTTTAAAAATCATTTATCTTACACCGGATGCTATTCACAGTCACAGTCGTCTCAGTTACACCCTTCGGTGAGTCCAGCGGTTAACCAGTAAAAGCTCAATTGTCAGTTGTCCACAACTACGTAGGCACGGGGACTCTTGATGGGATGCCCGTGGGAGTTGCATCCCCGTGGGTGAGTTCTGGAGCAGTTCTGGGAGGCTGGCATTTCATGCATTTACAGGATGCCCCGTGGAAGGGGCATGGCCTGTGGGACTCTGGGCTGTGCTGGTACCTCGTGGGTGCTCTCCCTGGAGGCTAGAGCTGTCGGTGATCCACACCCGGGACTTTCATTTGAGTGGTCATGAGCATTTCATTCTTCTTCTCCTCTTCCTTCACCTCCTCCTCCTCTTCCTCTTCTTCTTCATTAGTAGATTTAATTGTTTAGGGCAGTTTTTGGTTCCCAGCAAAATTAAGCAGAAAGTTCCACCATAACCTCTCCCCACACATGCACAGCTTCCTTCACGACAGCCCGAACCACAGCGGTGCATTGGCTATAAAAAGTACACCTGGGCTTCCCTGGTGGCGCAGTGGTTGAGAGTCCGCCTGCCGATGCAGGGGACGCGGGTTCGTGCCCCTATCCCGGAGGATCCCACATGCCGCGCAGCGGCTGGGCCCGCGAGCCATGGCCGTGGAGCCTGTGTGTCCGGAGCCTGTGCTCCGCAACGGGAGAGGCCACAGCAGTGAGAGGCCCACGTACAGCAAAAAAAAAAAAAAAAAAAAAAAGTACACCTGCACCGGCACACCGTTACCACCCAGAGTCCATGGTTTACATTACCCTTCACTCTGGATGTTGCACGTCCCCTGGGTTTGGGCAGATATTCACTGACATGTATCCATTATTACAGTATCACGGCATATAGGTTCACGGCCCTAAAAATCCTCTGTGCTGTGCCTGTTCATCCGTCCTTCCCCCCACCACTGGCAACCATTGAATTTTTTATTGTCTCTATACTTTTGCCTTTTCCAGAACGTCGTATAGTTGGAATCATGCAGTATCTGGTCTTCTTAGATTTGCTACTTTCACTTAGTAATATGCATCTAAGGTTTCTCCATGTCTTTTCATTGTTTGTTAGCGCATTTCTTTTTAGTACTGAATAGTATTGCATTGTCTGGATGTAACACAGTTTGTCCTTTCATCAATTGAAGGACGCCTTGGTTACTTTCAAGTTTTGGCTTTTTTTTTTTTTTTTTGCGGTACCTGGGCCTCTCACTGTTGTGGCCTCTCCCGTTGCGGAGCACAGGCTCCGGACGTGCAGGTTCAGCAGCCATGGCTCACGAGCCCAGCTGCTCCGCGGCATGTGGGATCTTCCCGGACCGGGGCACGAACCCGTGTCCCCCGCATCGGCGGGCGGACTCTCAACCGCTGCGCCACCAGGGAAGCCCAAGTTTTGGCATTTTGAACAAAGCTGCTGTAAACATTTTGTGTGCAGATTTTGGTATGGACACAAGTTTTCTACTCGTGTAAATGCCAAGGAGTGGGATTGCTAGATTGTATGGTAAGAATATTTTTAGTTTCATGAGAAAATGACAGACTGTCTTCCAAAGCAGATGTATCATTTTGCATTGCCACCAGCAGTGAATGTGAGTTCCCGTTGCTTCACATCCTTGCCAGCTTTTGATGATGTCGGTGTTTCTGATTTTGGCTCTTCTAGTAGGTGTGTTCGTGGTATGTCGTTGTTTTAATTTGCTATTCCTCAATAGCAAATTATTGATGCCAAGCATCTTTTCATGTGCTTATTGGCCATTTGTAGATCTTCTTTGGTGAAGTGTCTGTTCAGATCTTCTCATATTTCAGTTGGGTCGTTTGTTTATCATTGTTGATGTTTAAGAGTCCTTTGTACGTTTTGGATAACATTCCTTTATCAGATATGTCTTTCAAAATTAATTTCTCCCAGTCTGTGTCTTGCCTTCTCATTCTCTTGATCATTCCTCCTTCCACTTCTAATTATTATCCTTTAGTCTTCCCTGCCGTCATTATTGGTGTGCCCTTTCATTTCGATCTTGGGCTTGTTTGGTTTGCCTGCAGTGTTTGATTAGCATTTTCTTTGCAGTTTAGTAGAATTATTGCTTACTTTTCAACCATTATACACTGAATGTAATGCATCCTCAAAATCATCAACTCTTGATTACATAATTGCTCAGGAGCATATATAATTTTTCCAAGTACTTTATACACCGTATTAAATTTAGAATGGGTGAAACATTTTTTAAGTTATATAGTGTAGACATTCTAAACTTAATTCCAATTAATAAGAATAATGAGCATTCAGGACAGTGTAATAATTCTCCCTGTCCTGTGTCAGTGTCAACATCTGTAATTAACAGCTGTGGGGGGTAATCAATTGCCTGTTGGCTTCTGTGTTTATTGCCTGGAGTAACCGGGTGTGGACCCACTGAGCCTTGAGGGAGGATATCTACCCCCTGGATAAAGGGGTAGGTGGGCAGCCAGCTCATGGTGTTGATCAGTTGCCAGGAAGAAGCTGGCTCTCCCACCTCCTTTGTGGTCATAGAATGGGAACCTCCTCCTCCCCACAAGGCAGGGTTTCCTTTGCTCCGAGACCACGTCACATCTGACTCCTGAGGCACAGACTCACAAGGAAGGGAGGCTGGAAGGGCTGATGGGCTGGCGGATGCAGCAGAAGAGAACAAGGAAGCCAGACAGCAGGTGTCCTTGGAGGGAGGTAGAAGGCTTGCTGCAGGACCCAAGGGTGGTTAGCAAGCAGGCTGTTGGGTGGAGGAATTGTGGACTGGAGCAGTGCTGCAGGAGGACCCTCAGCCTGCAGCCCAGGCCAGGGGGTGGGCAGGAGTGGAGCGTGAGGCTTGAAGGGTAGGGGGAAGCCAGGAAGGAGGCGCTGGGACATGGGTGGTTGCCTGGCAGAGTTGCAGCTGAAAGGAAGCCCAGGATGCCTGGGGACGGGGAGAAGCCACAGGTGGCCAGACAGGGGTGGGGGCAGGATGGCGCCTGGGTGGAATTGTTTTGTAAACTACAGAACAAAAGTAAAGTAACACATGCTCATTGTAGTAAAATTAGAAAATATACGAGGACAAGGAGAAAAGTCACCCGTGGTGCCGTGACCCATGTGGTAACCCACATTTTTTCAGACTCCGGTTCAGGTTCACTGTGTGTGGAGCCCTCTTCTAAGCTGCCCACCCCCCTCCCTGAGGTCCCCCTTGCTTCCATCCCTGTCACCCTGGTCCTCCCTGGAGCAGGTTGGCCTCACCTGCCTTGGGTTCCACGACAGAAGAAATCGTGACTCTTGGTTACAGTTAATATCATAATAGGTGCTCAATAAATGTTTCTTGAATGAATGAATGAAACAGTAACAGTGTGTCTTTGAGTGTACATCACACTGTATAGGGAAGGCATTTGGAACGTGCTTCTGGGTTCCAGGCTTTGAGCCTCGGAGGCATCTTTGAGGCAGTCTGAGCAGATCCATTTGAACCCCTGCCTCCTATTATTGGAGGATGGAAGGGTTGCAGTGACAGCCAGGGAGCCAGATCTCCTTTATGCCGATTCTTCCTGACTTCCCTAGTGTATGTTTCTAACAGTAGATTTGCTTAGTCAAAGGGCATAGGAATTTTAAGGCTTTAGATAGATATTTCCAAAGTTTTCTGTAGAAAAAATACATGAATTCACTCTTTTACTAGTGCTATTTCTACATACTTTCATCTGCATTTGGGTATTTGTGTGTGTGTGTGTGTGTGTACACATACATATATATATATATGTGTTTCTTAATCTTAATGAGTTTTCTGTGTTAGAATTGCACCCTACTGTTTTAAAAAGTCTTTATTTAGGGCTTCCCTGGTGGCGCAGTGGTTGAGAGTCTGCCTGCCGATGCAGGGGACACGGGTTCGTGCCCCGGTCCGGGAGGATTCCACATGCCGTGGAGAGGTTGGGCCCGTGGGCCATGGCTGCTGAGCCTGCGCGTCCGGAGCCTGTGCTTCGCAACGGGAGAGACCACAGCAGTGAGAGGCCTGCGTACAGCAAAAAAAAAAAATAAAATAAAAAGTCTTTATTTATTGTCTTTATTTATTACCAGTTTTTAAAAACACATTTATTGGCTACTTGTTTTGTGTGAAGGACCTGTTTAAGTGTTGGCTCGTTTTTCTGTTGGTATCTTCAGCATTGGCCTGTTAATCCTCATTATCTATTAAGCATGTTAGCCCTTTGCTTTTTTTTTTTTTTTTTTTTTTTTGCGGTACGCGGGCCTCTCACTGCCGTGGCCTCTCCCATTGCGGAGCACAGGCTCCGGACACGCAGGCTCAGCGGCCATGGCTCACGGGCCCAGCCGCTCCGCGACATGTGGGATCTTCCTGGACCGGGACACGAACCCGTGTCCCCTGCATCGGCAGGCGGACTCTCAACCACTGCGCCACCAGGGAAGCCCAAGCCCTTTGCTTTTATATACGTTATGTATATACGTGTGTTCCTTATTTATCTTTTGACTTCAGCTTTATTTGCAGTAATTTTTGACCTTGAGAAGATTTCTAAAAATTCTGGTGTAGAGTCTTATTCATCTTGTGTTGCCTCCTTTGTTAATTATGCTTTAAAGGTCTTCTCTCCTCCCAGGCCCTCCTACAACTTCGTCCTTAAACTGTTTTGCTATTTGATTCTTCCAGGTAGTTAAGCTCTTTCGTCAGTTGAGCTTATCTGTTCTCTGCTGATCTGAACACCACCGTTACCAAATTAGGCAAATTTCAGTGTCTCAGGATGGGATCTGTCCGTGCTGCACCCCATCAAGTCCCTTTCTGCGGGTTTCCAACTGAGCTTTAAGGTCAGGCAGGAGAGCTCCTTCAGAAGGAGGGGCTCTTATAGACGGTGGAGAGGAATGGTTTGCGCGTGGCTCTGGGGAGTAAAGCTTGTGCTGCTCCATCCTTCCTTCTGTCCCGAAGGAATGGGTGGGAGGCGCCAGCTGTCAGGGAAGGCTGTTGGTTTCTCTTGGGGTGAGAACGTTCCATGGAGAACGTAAGACACTACTAGCTTTAATAGCCGATGGTTTTGGAGAGCCTGCTATGGGCTGGGCGCTGTTGCCAATTTACTTAGATTGTTGTGTGGTCCTTGCAGAGTCCTGAGTTGGAGAGAAACTCGAGGGATCTGCACAGAGGTGATATCACTTGCCACAAGGGTGCCCAGGGGCCATCCCTGCCAGCTCACACTGTGGGAGTGGCCAGGAGGACAGGGCTGTGTGAAGCTGGGGCATGATCTGACCACAGGGTCTTCTGGTCACTGGTTACTCTAGGTCATGGCCGGGACCCAGTCCCTATGACTGTGGCCTTCTGGGGTCTCTGAAGCTCAGCTGAAAGGATCGTGTTTGGGTAGAGGCCCTGAAAACCTGGTCTCCAGAGGCTGGTGGCTGAGCTCTCAGGGGTGTCCAGGCAGAGGAGAGAGCGGCCTTATCTAGGAAGGCAGCAGCCTATGCCCTGCAGGTCCCGTGAAGGCCCAGCCCAGGGGCCAGGGGAGCAAGACCCTGCTGATGCCTGCAGGTTAAGGCTTTGGAGGGGCTGGTTTTTAAACTCGTCCCTTTGCTTTTTCACGCGAGTTCCTGTCCGAGGCCTCAGCGGTACTTGTTCCTCACGTTACACATTCATGTGCATTTAACTCTCCAGAATATAATTAGAGCAATTGACTACATAAGCTCACTTTGGCCACATTTATATGTTGTGATTGCTGCAAAAGTCACCACAGACCTTTTACCAGCTGTTGCGACATGTTTCAGAATTCACAGAGTAGGAAATGTATCTCACCCTGGGATGCAGTGTGTGTGTGTGTATGTGCATATATATGCCTAACTGAAATCTGAGTTCTGTGAAGTAATACTTATTAAGTGCATTGCACTCCAGCCTACTCCCTTCTGTCCTGTTTTTTTGACAAGTGCGGTTACAACCCATTACAGTGACTTCCTGACCTGCTGCTTGACATGACACACATTTTTTCAAGACACCATCCTGGTAGCATCGGCCCCTTGGCCAGTGTTGGCCTGTCAGTGTGAAGGGCCCTGGCTGGTCCAGGGAGGTATTTGCACGTCAAGGCCAGTCCTGCCCTGACTTCTGCCTCGGCCCCGTTGGAGCAGCCGCAGACTAGCCGTGGAGGGCGTGACCTTGATTAGCGCTGCCGCGTCCACGAGCACCAGGAGGGCAGAGTTCCCACACGTCTCCGAGGCCGAGCCCGTCGTTCCAGCTCTTAGTTCACACATTCTGTGTCTGCCTTGAGAAAATGTTTTATCTGGAATGTCAAGCGAGGGGGGCGGGGGTCCCTGTCTGCTGGAGTTCTCATTTGTGCTCGCCAGTTATTCATTTAGCAGACTATTATGAAGGAGGTCCCCACGAGAGGACGGGAAAATGCCATTTAAATAAAAGGTCACCCAAGACGGAACAGCTCTAAAGCAGATGGGCAGCTGGCGAGAAGGCTGGTGGGAGGGGAGGCTCCATCCCGGGGACCTGGGCAGGATGCGGAGGGTTGGCTGCAGGGACCACCGTGCGGGAGCCCGTCGGGATTGCTCCAGGCAAGCGGGGCAGAGTCGCAGCCCTTCCAGCATCGTGTGTGTAATATCACGGGAACATGTGATTCATTAATTACGGTGAATGGTGATGACTTTCAGAAACTAGGCGGGGAAGAGACTACCTAAAAAGCTGTTGTCACCCCTGCCTGCTTCTCACGCCCACCCCACCTCCTTGCCCCGCCCTCCCCTGCTCTCCTGGATTGCATGCCATTGCCCACCCCAGCCTGTTCCCCGTCCATCCCTGACCTACACTGAGGCCAAAGGTTGCTTTCAGACAATGCCAATTAGATTCTGTCACCACTTAGCTTAGAATCTTCCATGGCTCCCCACTGCCTGTACCAAGATGGCCAAAGCCCGTGGCAGGGCAGGAGCCCTCCTCCACCACCCGGTGCTGATCTGGTTTCCTACAGCCTCCCCGGAGCTTCCACCACCCCATAAACTTTTGCGGGTTTCCAAATATAGTGTGTCTGGCGTCTCCCCATGTTCCACAGGGAGGTTCTTCAGCCTGTAGCCTGTTTGCTCTTTTACCAACCTTATCTGTTTTTTGTTTTGTTTTGTTTTGTTTTGTTTGCGGTACACAGGCCTCTCACTGCTGTGGCCTCTCCCGTTGCGGAGCACAGGCTCCGGACGCACAGGCTCAGCAGCCATGGCTCCCGGGCCCAGCTGCTCCGCGGCATGTGGGATCTTCCCGGACCGGGGCACGAACCCGCATCCCCTGCATCGGCGGGCGGACTCTCAACCACTGCGGCACCAGGGAAGCCCCAACCTTATCTGGTTTTTAAACTTCTCATCCTTAAGATGCTGCCCAGGCAGCCCCTCTCTTTTGAAACCTTCCATATTTATCCCAGGCCCACCTCTGCCCACCCCCATGGCCCTTTATTAAGTTGCCTGGCACATCATATCAGCTTCTTCTTGTGGGAGTGGGGAGTAGTGCATATGTGGCTCTCCCGATGGTCGTTGAGTTCCCGGAGGATTCTGAGTCCCTTGACTTCTAGCCCTGCTGGAGCGTCCAAACCAGGCCACAGTTGTAGAAAGTTTGCATCACATTAAACGTTGTTACTAACCAGTATGTATAGAAGATTAAGGTAAGAAGGAATGACTAAGCCACCATGTCTCAGGAAGACAAAGGAGGTGGCTGAGAACAGCCAGCCGGTGGCTAGAAAGGCCCTGGCTGTCACCGTGATTATTAATACATTGCAAAGACATTTTGGGGATTCCGCCATATTTTGTATGGTTGCCAACAAAATGTTGACAGTTGCATTGTGGTTAATAAATTCATTTAGATTTATAAGCATTGTTTACAGAACCTGTTCGCCTGCTGAAACTCTAACAGCATCTGTTCCTTCTTACTAATTAACTGCTAATTACGAATGAGCTTTGTGTGTTTGTCAGTATAACTGGCTCATGCATTTTGTAAGGAACATTAACAAATTGATTTACATAGTAGCAGAGCAATCAAAAGAGTAAACTGAACAGCAAGCAGCTAAAGCCCTTCAGCTGGTTTCTGAATGAAGCAAACTTTTGATGCTATAAATATTGTCGTAAATTTCCTGTTACCTTAATTCTTTAGTAAAGGTACGGTGATCAAAAGCCATATCCAAAGAGTAATAGTCAAATTAGAGCCCTGCAGCAGGCGGCCCAGAGTGCTGTGATGGTGACCCGAGGAAGTGGTTAGGGACCTGACTGGGGAGAAGAGCCAAAGAAGTGGTCCTGTGGGGACCACGTCCAGTCCCTGTGGGAATACCGGGGCTGCCGCAAAACTCTGGCCCTTAGGTCATGCTTCAGTTCCAGCCAGCATGCAGCAAGGCCTTGGCCAGAGAGACGAAACCTGTTGTCCATCACACTTTCTCTCCTCTGGGAGTCTTAGATTTCAAACCATGGTGATGTGCATCCTGTTTTTAAGAGCACGCATTTAAAATTAACGGGCTAAGATGGGTGATTCCAGAAGCTCAGGGCTCATTGACTTTGCAGAGAGATGATGAAGGCAGCCCCCTGCCTCGCTGATAAGACGGGCCTGTTTGCATCCTAACAGCTCCCTTGTGGTTTTCTCTAACGCAGCCTCCGTGGTTAGAGCTAAGGGGCAGAGAAATGGAACCAAGCCGAGAGCAACATGAGCACAAAAAGAAGGGAAGAGAAGTGTTGCACCAGCGAACGTTGGTTTTCGTGGTTTCCTCTGCCCAGATCTCAGATGCTGGTATAAACTGGAGGTCATGGATTGGGCAGGCAGAGGGGTAGTGTGTTCAAGGGTTTTGAGAATAGCTCAGGTTAAATATGATAACAGCCTTACATTAAAATAAAAATGTACTAGTAAGTGTTAGATACTGAGATGGAACATTTAATATCAAGTATCACAGTGCACAGCGTTGGCACGAGCTGTGACACAGATGTTCAGGGACAGGACCTTCTGGAAGGTGCAAAGATCCCAGCTTTGGAATGAAACCCTACTTACCAGCTGTGCACCTCAGGCAAACGCCCAACCCTCTCTCCAAACCTCAGGTAACCTCACCTGTAGAATAGGGTTGGTAGAACAACCCTCTTCCAGAGTTGCTGGGTGGATGAAGAGGACACTAGATGGCCTCTGTAAAGCAGGCAGCACCTGATCAACAGCTCAGGAAGTACCGTGACTGCCATCGCCACGTCTGCATTCACGTAAAAGTAAATATATATGGAGACACCATCTATTCAGCTTTATTAGACCATGGTAATTACATATGGGAGGAGATTCTCCTTTCTCATCAATAAGTTTATTGCTCGTAATTTCAGATAAAGGGAAAAAGGTGAAACGAACATAAACATGGTAGGTGGAGGGTCCAAGCATAAGTGTCAGGATGGAGTGACAGTTATCTCACAAACCTGTAATGTTTGTTGAGCGCGTTTAATCGACAGCTGAACCATCCGACAGATGTCGTTAAACGGCACTGTTGATCGTAACCAGCCTGCCATTGGTGAATATTTGCCCTTCAAAATAATTTTACTAAAAATGAAAAAGATAGGGCTTCCCTGGTGGCGCAGTGGTTGAGGGTCCACCTGCCGATGCAGAGGACACGGGTTCGTGCCCCGGTCTGGGAGGATCCCGCATGCCGCAGAGCGGCTGGGCCTGTGAGCCATGGCCGCTGACCCTGCGCGTCCAGAGCCTGTGCTCCTCAACGGGAGAGGCCACAACGGTGAGAGGCCCGCGTACCACAAAAAAAAAAAAAAAAAAAAAAAAAATGAAAAAGATATTATTTGCATTAAAAAATGACGTTCTTTGCTCTAACCCTTTGTATAGTAGGAGGAAGAATAGGAGCTGGGCTTTCTGAAGTATTCATTCTTTCTTGCAATTTTGCCCATGAATAAGTGTTTAGAAAACGTAATGAATTCAAGATAGTTTGCTCCAGAATATTAGGAAATGATCAAATTGACTACAGATCATCTCAGGTGGCCTTTGCTAACCCATGTACATGTTGGCCACCATCATTAGTCATAAAAAGGAAAGTGATTTGAACGAGAGACAGTCTATACTCTGGGGACTTACCCCCAGCAGGAGAGCCAGGATTATCTCAGGAGGTCCCGGATGTACCACACTCTGCTGGGTGCCGTGGCACAGAGGGCCAGGGGACCAGAAGGGAACATTTTATCTACTGCATCCTCATCTTGTGTTTCCCATAGATGATATTTAGTGAACAGGAAGGCTTTTTTGGAATCTAACTGATTGAAGACTTTTTTTTAAGCACAAATTAGAAGTGAATGCAATTTTTTTGGACTTAAAGTGAAAATTTCTAAGACTTGCGGTTAAATTTTGCCAATCAGGAATTGTTTAAGATATAAAGCCATTCTTTAAGCTACCCTCGATGAACAAGGGATTTATTTGAGACACATTGTTGATGTTTCCGTATTAGCAAATTGACCATGTTGGGTATTTAATGTGACCAAGGTCTAGACATCAGAAGACAGGAACATGGTTTTTCTCTCGCCAGGGACTTGTCTGCATTTAGTATGAAGCAATCTTTTGTGGAAAAAGCTTACAAACAAAAGGAGGGGTTTGAAATAAAGTGTCGAATGAGAACACAAGGCACTTCTTTTCCACTTACATATTGCACAAGGGACTCCAAAAAAGCCCCCGCACCAGTGGTTTTCAGTCTCGCAGGTACATCTGTTCACGTCTCTGCGCACATATAGATGCTCACGTACACTCCTTCCACGGAGATCCAGATTCATTTGGTCTGGGTTGAGTCTGGTGATATTCTCTAGGTGATTCTCAAAGATTGTTCATCAGAGTCACCTGGAAGGCTTTTACACAAACCCAGCAAAACAGTGTCGGAGGAGCCAGACCCTAGGCCTTGTGAATGGGCTCCCGGGGAGGGGAGGTTTGTTTCAAACCAGTTTTCCCAGCGATTTCGCTTCCACCCCATGAAGAACCACTACTCTAGGGAAACCCAAGGCAAAGACGAAGGAGGCCGCTGCCGCCTCCTGTCCCGGAGTCCTAGGAAAGGGGTTGTTGTGCTTTCACACATGAAATGGTTCCTTATTTGCAGATGATCGTCATTTGAAAGACATTCTTGTAGCTTGATTTCCACTCAGAAATAGATGTCACCAGCACAGGATGAGAGAAACGTAGAAAGACTTATGAACTTCTTTTTAAAATGAGAAAGTCAATGAAGGGAGGCAACATAACCAGAAAAGGGGAAAATTAAAATCTGAAATAATTTATGAGCAAAATAATTTTCCAGCTAAGAGTATATTAGCTGTTTACTCGAAACGTTTGAGAGGAATGTTCCTAATCAGATCTTACTGCGATTGTTGGGGGACTCACCATCTCCTTGCAGCCCAAGGCTGTAGTTTTTCTGCTCCTGGGCCTACCATGGGGTAAGCACCGAGCGGATTCCTCAGAGGCCACACACCTGTTGACGGTCCGTCTTTCAGGACAATCAGCCACTGTACAGTGGCACCGGTTCTGATGGCTTCAACCATTGTGATGCTATTTAAGGAAAGCAGTGGCTTCGAGACTTAGCACAGTGACATGTGTAGAGAGAAAACACTGCGTTCCCTGCCGTGTTTTCACCTGTGCCCAGAAAGAGTTGGAACCATCCTGTCTTTAGGCCTCTTTCTCCGTCTTCCTTTCTAACTACCCCCTTTGGAAGCTTTGCCATGTGATGGGTTAAAACTCCACATCCATTGGTCCAGGTTTTACTAGTGGTATTCAAGTATGTACTACAGCATTGTCATTCTAGCTGCAGAAATGGAGGCTGATCAGAGGGACCAGGGGCTCTGACAGAAGGTGGGTAGAGCAGTGATCCGAGCGAGAGCCGGGTGGGCTCAGGCAGGTTGTGGCTACAGGAATGGGGAGAAAAGGATGTGTCTGGGAGATTTTATGGAAGTAGAATGGGCAGTGCTGATTGGTTGGCTAGATGTAGAGGATGAGAGAGACAGAGGAAGAAGGAATGATGCTGAGATTTCTGGCTTGGTCCACTTCATACAAGTTGGTCCAGTCACAAGGTGAGAAGCAGAACAGGAGGATGGACCACAGAAGACAGTGAGTGTAGTTTTGGACGCCCTGGGTTTGAGGAGCCTGTGGACTACCCAAAGCAAGCCAACTGGTGGATGTTTTTCTAGATCAGGGAAACCTGGGCTGAAGATGTATATTTGAGGATCATTAATACAGAAATGGCAATTGAAGACATAAGAGTGCGTGAGATCAATGAATTGCACAGAATGGGATCGAGGGGCTGGGGTGGCATCTGAGGAACATGAATGTTACAAGAACGGGCACATAAAGACAAGCCCATGGAGAAAACTGAGAAACAGGACCAGAGCAACAGGAGAAGAACTAGGAGACTGCGCCATCAGAGGGAAAAGAGGGTGTGGCTTTTTAAAGGAGATCAAATAGGAAACGGACTAAAAAGTATCCTTCCGTTTGCGGGACAGCGAGTGTAGACAACACTTCAGCAAGCCTGACCGTGATGGAAAGGAGGAAACTAGGTCTAAGTTACTGATTAATATGTAACAGTAAAGATGGAATAACGTACTGCTGTGAGTTCCTGTTCAGAAGTTACCAGCAGTCTCACTCCTTAGGAAACTTTTGACTAGACATACATTTATTTTAAAAATAGTTACTTGCTTATCATTTCGCAACTTATAAACAATTCCCAGTGTTCCTCCAGCACTTGCCACGTGCCAGGCATGGTGATTTGGCTTTGTGTTATGAACGCATTGACCTTCCTGATGGCCATTTCCTTCCAGGTGGTTCTGAGATTCTGTTCCCTCTGCTTTTGCTGAAAGAAGAAATTATTTCAAGCATGCATTCCTCCTCACAGCCTCATCCTGGTGTCATTTTCCCACGATTTCCTGTTTCCTCACCCGTATGCCCACCACTCTCTCCCTCAAAAGCTCTGGGTGCCACTTCCATTATTACTTGTGGAGTCTTAACCTATACCCATCAGGGAGTTAAAGAACTTCAGGCACTGACTTAGCAGATGTCCCCATATTTAAAAGAAATCTCTGGTCGCCACTCCACGATGACAGTCCTGCCTTCCCGCATTGTACGAGGCGCTGCCGTGCGGCGTGCGCTCCCCCCGAGGTGGCCCCCTTCCACGTTCTCCTGGTGTGGGCCTCCCTCCCATCCTCCATGTCTTAGACCAAGAACAAGGACCACATGTTCCAGATCGAGGAGGTCATGCCAACGCACGAGCCACTGCAGCCGGCAAGTGGCTTGGTCCAGAGTCACGGCTTAGTTCCTGAGCCCAGAGTAGACGCTCTCGAGCAAGAGTTCTTAACGGGCTCTGCAGGTAGAATTCGAGGATCCAAGAATGTGGGTGGGGGAAATTCATCTTTATTTCTACTAATGTCCACCGAGATTTGGCATTTCCCGGAAACGTGAATCTAGACACCAACCCACAGTAGCGATAGCGGAGCCCAGACTCTGTCTCCCAGAGACATTGTGGCTGTTACACCTCACGTGGCAGTTGTCATAGATAATGTGATGAGTGGCTTACACTCCCGCTCTTTGGAAGTATGGTGGGTATCAGCTCTCCTGCTAGATCTTAAAGTGCTAACAAAGAGACACGTTGTTTACTTTATCTACCATAGACGTTTTAAAAATATTTTGATCACTGCCTTTCAGTTTAGTTGGCAGTGATCAAACTATTTTGTATTCTACAATCTTTTGTATTCCTATGAATTGAAAGACATTTTTCTTAGAAAGGATCCTCCAGGAAATGCCCAGAGGGACCCACCCCCAGCAAGCCTCCCTGGGGATTCATGTTTTCCTACCCAACCAATTCTGTAAATGGAATGTGTTTTTATCTCATGTAAAATTTTATGTAAAATTAAGGACATGGGTCTTCCAAACGGAGTGAAAAGGCTTGTTGTCCTGCTCTCCCTTCAAGGCCGCGTGAACCTGTCTGGTCTCTGGTGACGCCCCAGGCTCCTCCCCCCGCCCCCCGCCCCCGCCCCCGCACCGGGCTCCCAGCACCAGTCAGCTCCCCGCTCCTTGTTGGGATCAGTCCTGCATCCACACTTCCCCACCCCCACTGGACGCTCTCCCTTCCTCTCCTAAAGGACGTTTTGGGGTTGCTCCTGTGCCCCACCAGCGCTTCAGCCTCCTCTGCTTACCTGCTCGGTGCTTCTGGATCGGGCCCCTCTCCTAGTGGGACTGTATCTCCTGGGGCCAGTGAGTGACATTCCCACGCCCACAGAAGCAAAGCCCTGACTTCTCTCCAGGGAGTGAAGCTGTCAGAACTCCTTCCCACGTGACACTCTCTTCCCTGGGGTTCCCACGCCTCGCTTCCCTCCTCTCGGAACCTCTGGGTGTCCTGTCTCTGCGGCATCTCCTCCCGCTTTGTCTTACCCCGTAAATAGCATCCTTTTGGGCTTCCAGCTCTTGGCACTCTGCCCTGAATCAGAGATCTCTGTTGTTAGAGATCTCTCCCCTCTCCCAGGATCCGTACCCCTTGGGATCTGTTTGGTCTCATAAATCCAGCTCCTGGCGGGACCTTTCCGCCTGACCCCAGGATGTCAGTGGTTGGTGTGGACTTGGGTTGCCTGTTTGGTCTCATAAATCCAGCTCCTGGCGGGACCTTTCCGCCTGACCCCAGGATGTCAGTGGTTGGTGTGGACTTGGGTTGCCTGTGGCCAAATGAATAAAAATGCGTAGTGCAGGAATTACAAACACCAGTGCGTCACGGTGGCCAAGCGGGCACCTGTGATGAGTGCGTCCTGGGATGGGGAGCTGGTTGAGTTTGATTCACCTGAAAGCAGGTCCCACCGCGGGGCAGCCGGCACTCACATCCACGTCCCTCTTACTCTGTGGCCCCCATGTTCCCAGATGGCCCTAGTTTTTAAAGGAAGCCAGGAATCTGGGTTTGCGTATCAAATCTTGTCACTCTTAAATGCTGGCCACTGATTTCAGAAAACATTACGCACTCATAGGGGCTGATGTGAAGGTGTCTGTAGGCTGGAAATGGCCCCCCAAGCCGCCAGGGTGGGTCTCTCCTTCACACCCTCTCCCAGGCTTCCCTAGAAGCTCAGCCATCTCGGCAGTGTTACAGGTCCGGCTCGGCCCGTCTCTGTCCTCTCGTTCCAGCTTCTGTCCGTCTGAGCCATGCCCACCACCCGTGTCCCCAGGCATAGGTGCCACCTGACTGCTGTGCCTTTGCACACAGCGCTTATCGGCCATCGCGCCTCCACCTGGCTCATCCTGCTGGCCCAAGTCTGGTGTCAGCGCCGCCACCCCTCAGAAGCCTTCTTGGCTTTCTTCCCACGGCCTTCTGCACAGGAGCATCGTGGTGCTTGTCACACTGGGTACTGATGATGGATTATGTCTTTTCCACGCACCCCCCCCCAGACAGTGATTCAGCAGTTACAACTTACTGTCAGAGGGGGTCCCCAGGACCTAGCAGGACACAGCCTGCCCACTGGGCTCTGTTTTTCAATAGCTGAAAAGGCAGCTTCCAGGTCACGGGCCCTGCGTTAGGCCAGGCGGGCCACCTAAACGGGAACAGAAACGTGCCCTGGACCAAAGCTCAGTCCCAAGAGCCTGAGGGGTGACCAACAGCTGGGATGCCCCCGCATCTCAGAAGGGGTCAAGGGAGTGCAGGGCGACCCCCAGACCCCCAGCCGCCTCCTGAGTCAGACCACCTTTATGATGACTTCAGGGGCACCAGAGGCAAGTGAGACACTGTGCCGCTTCCGTGAATGCAGGTGGTTACAGACGACGATGCAGAAACGCCTGCCGTGCCCGACACTCCTTAAAAGAAGAACGGCACGTGGGGCCAGCTCGGGGGCTGGTCAGCCCCGGGCCTGGGCTTCCTCGGGCCCCTTGTCAGGCCCCTGCTGGCTACCTCCGGTCCTGCTAATCTACAAGGGATCTTCCTCTCTTTCCTCCTTTCCTGAGCACCTGTGTGTGCATGTCTATCTCAGTGACATTTGCAGAGTCCCCCGAGTCAGGATCCGGGGACTCTGCCTGGTCTTGTCAAATGTCCGGTCTGTGCCCCCTCAGGAGCCTGCCCCGTGGCCTTGGCTCGGCCCTGGTGCTCCTGTACCCAGGCCTCCCGCCACCAGAATGCCCTCGCCTGCCCACCTGCCGTTCTCCCGGCCGGCTGTGCAGGAGAGAGATCCCACGCAGGCCTGATTGCTGACGGGGTGGCCCTTGGCTGGTCTGGGAACTTGGATTTCAGGGGGCGGGTGCCCGCATTCCCTGGACTGATTAGAGTAGCTCACTGCGCCTGCACTGTTTGTGCAACCAGGATGGTTTGTGCCAAGCATCTGTTCTCCGCCAGGGAGTTTGGAACTGGGGGTCCATGCCAGGCAGAGGGTGCCTGCAGGACCAGCCCTGAGTGCTGAGTCTCTGATGAGCGTCCCTGGTGGACAGCACTTCACACATGTTGTCACAACACGGGGGCAGGAACTGAGTGTGTCCTGTGTGGCTGTGCTGGGAGGGGCCCCTTGCAGGCCCGGTCTCCCCTGGACTTCATCCCAGGGGCCTTTTCCCTTTGCTGATTGTGATTTGTGTCCTTTTGCTGTAAGAAATGAGTCTTCGTAATGAGTCGTAAGCCAGGAGGTGGCTTGGGGGGACCCCTGGCACCCTGAGTCTGTCAAGCTAAATTCCACCTCCTCTTTTCTATAAATTTTCATTTCACTATTCGCTCAAAGCTACTTTCCATCACCATGTTTTATTGAGATTATGCGTGTAGGTGTGTTTCTTTGCAGAAGTTGGTGAGTTTAAGAGGCATCCTGTTAAACGGTGTACTGGAGAGTTGGGAATTTAGATTTAGGACTCAGAGGACAAAGAGATTTTGAAGAAAGCCGTTGGTAAATGCATAGACCCCTGGAAACCGAGTGGGATGGAAGAGTTTGTAAGAGCGCCTTCTCAGAAGAGGTGCCACGGTTCTCAAGAGGGCTGTGGCCTTCCCCTCTCCTCATCCCACGAAGTTAAAAACTGCAGAGGGGTTGACACGTCCCAGGTTGAACATGTTGAACAAGAAGGTTGGAGGCTGATGCAAAGGCAGGGGGTGCTGGCGGAGGCGGGGACACGCAGGCTGACCAGCGCCCAGGGCCCAGTGGGGTCTCCAGTCTAGCGTGGAAGGGAGCGTCTTGTGAGACTTTAGGTTTTGAGAATAGGAGCCTGAAAGGACGGTGGTTTGTTAACAGCATCGGAAACTGAGGAAGAAAAGATAATTCCATTAAAAAAAAAAAAAAAAAAAAAAGCATTGCTTTAGAAAGGAAACTGGCACTGAAAAACCCTGGATCATCTTTTTTTCCTCTGGAGTGTGGCCATTCTGGCCTTGTACACCCTCCTCAGATTCCGAATCCTGTTTCCATTCACATCACTCTTGCTTTTGATTTTGTCCAAAAGAAAAACGATTCCCAGTGAAACTGATGTTGTTGCACAGTCTACATACTCTGGGTTAAATTTGTAAGTAAAGTGAACCTCTTCATAGATTATTTAGCTTGAAGTTCATTCTGCATAGAAACTTACATCTTTGAAAAGGTAGAACAGCGTTGAAGTGAGTCAAACTGTTCTAACTGAACTCATTTAACCGGTCCTTTTATCAAACAAAAACTTGCACTCTTTTTGAGTAGTCTTAACTTAAGCAGTGTGTTCAGCGTCCCCAAAGAGATGGTCCCTACCCTTCCAGTGATGTTCCTAGATCCTGACACGTGCCTTTCTGGGTTCGTTTGCTGAGACAGGGACCGTCACACACCGCTGCACCTGACCTCTGTGTCTCGTCTGAAGCTGCAGCCTGAGCCGTGCCTCCCCAGGGCTCTACTTTCTGTCTCTTCTCCTGAGGAGGGCAGAATCCCCATGAAGTTATCTCGTTCCCAACATAACAAACATTTTACATCATCAAAATGAGAAATTGGACTTTACCAGGTGGCCTTTAAAGTTACTTTCCACTCCAGGATTATAAGGTCCTATAGTTTCATAGCCTGGTCAGTACATCAGGGCGGGGGCTTTAAAACCTTTAACATCAATTTCTGGTCCTTCCTCTAAGACCTGCATGTGACTGCTCACCTATCAGAATTGCCCAGCGGCATTGAGCTCTTCCGGGAACAGCCCTGTCACCATATTGCTTGCCACCCCTCTCCTCTCAGAACAACACCCGAGACAGAGTCTGCACTTGGTGCATCAGTTGTGGATACAGTCATACTCTTAGGCAGACAGCTTCCTTCTAATACTGGGAGCTGTTATACTGCCCTTGCCATATCAGATGTTGGGTTTTTTAAAAAAAAAAAAAAAAAAAGGAAAAAAATTATTATCTCAACAAATATTTGGACCTAGCAAAAGGGGAAATAATTCATGATGAACATAATAATCCATTAATTGTGATGTTCACGATGAGATCATTAGTCACGAGACTAATACCGATCGTGTAATTCATGTATCAGGTACTATTGATCGTTTCCAAGTTCCTAAGTATTTCCCAAATCTCCTGTTTGGTGTGTCCAAACGTAACCATTCCACACAGTACACAGATGAAGTTTTCCTGATCCTTTTAATAAATAGAGTGAGTGAGAAACACACAGTTGCACCTCGATAATTCTTTTCTTTAACTTTTTCCCCAGCTCATGAATATTCGGGAGAGTTTCTCCCATTTGGGCTCTTAATACTTTTCCACTGTTTGAGAGTCATATCCATGGCTACTTTCTCTTTGCCCCTCACTGCCCTCTTAGTGTTTGGGGTCCGAATGGGCAGGCTCCCTGTTCATACGTGTGCTTCAGAGGTGTCCTGGCCATGTTACTTCTTAAAGCTCTGAGTAAAATGACTTTGCTGTGTGGCGCTATGTTAAATTGGCTGGTTAATTCTGGTGTTATTTACCCTGTAATTCATTTGTTTCACCCCACCATTGGCAGCTGACAGGCTGTAATTTCACGCCTTGCAATAAAAGATGTCTCATAATCTGCTTCATTTAGCAGCAAGAGAATTTAATGAAATTAACTGCAGTCCTAATTACGCCAGTGAATACTAAAGACTGCCATCAAGTTTTCTCAGAAAAAAAGGATGAGGTCCACCTCGTGAAGGATTTAGAATATAATTTCCTGGGAAAAGTTGCAAATGTCTTCCTTCTATTGGCCAACAAGGCCCAATTATGACTACACGTATGACTGTAATTCACTGGTTTTTCTGAACGTCTCTCCAAGTATTCATCATCACCACATTTCAAAGTGATTCCTCTGTTGGCGTGCTGGTGGTGACGTAAACATGCGGACACTGAGTTTTCCATCAGTGGTCTTTCCTCTCGTGCTGGTCCATGGTGTGGGTTTGCATCACGTCCCAGGCGGGTAGCAGCTTCACAGCGTGTGGCTGGGAGAGGTTTCCCGAGTACATCCTGAGGACGTCCTCCTGCTCTGAGGATGCCGGGGTGGGGGAGCCGCCCCGTGCAGGTGCCCCGTAACAACCTGTCGGGCTTGGAGTTTCCGGCCCCACCTGGCCCCTCGCCTCACCTTTCCCCAGGACACAGGGTTTTTCCATACTTCTTGGTTCACGCCCCACACCCTCTGCTCCTGGGTGGGAAGATGTGTTCTTGGCACCCGATGTGCCTGTATCCCTCTTGCACGTGGCACACGGGCCACCTCTCTCCTTGAGATGCAACCTCTACCTTTCCAGGCTCACCTGTCTTGCCCCGCCCCCTTGGCTTCTCCACCTCGGTCTCCTTTGCTGCTCTTCCCCGTTAGCATGCAGGGAGGATGCTAACGGAAAGGAAGGATCCCCGAGGATGCGGACTGGAAAGGAAGTAAGACGTGCGAATGCTCTGAGAAGACCCAGGCTTCGCCGCATCCCAGCCCTCGCCCGCAGGGCCCGTACACCTGCCTCCTCTCCTGCTCACCTCCCCATCCTGGCCCCTGGGCCACTGCCGGCAGCAGCAGCTCTTTACAATGCAGAGATGGCAGCAAGCCTGGGCGGGTGAATAGTGTGACCAAGAAGAAAACAGATGCTGCACAGGAGCCAGAGGAGTGGAGACTCAGGGAGAAAGGACCACACATTCCACGCTGTAGAGACAGAATTCACACACAGCCGTGGGAAGTTCTGCTTTATTTAAATACGGTGGAGCTGTCAATAGCCACAGTTATTAACTGCCGTCCCTCTTCCTATCTTACTTTAAAAGTTCATGACGTTTCTCAAGCTCTAAAAATAATCACCCGGCTTCCTTGGGCGCCGGCCCCTGTGACCTCGAGGCCACAGATCAGCACTCGCTCGCTGCAGTGACATTATTCTAGCAGCTTTCGTTCAGAGCCCACGCTGGAAAGTGATGGTGAGGCGTTCCTTTACCTGAGGCTGCTGGCAGGGAGGCCTTTGACGAGAAACACTTCGGGGCGACTTGGAATAGCTGCTGTGTATTCCTGAAAGACATATCTGCTTCGCCAAGAGCGTTCGTGTTCACGATCACCCTTTGTGTTCCCGCCGTCTCTGCGCGATGGCTGTTGTACCGTCGTGGACCTGGAGACAAGACAGCTCTCCAGAGAGGTCGGGGAGCTCCATGGCTGCCCACCGCCCACTCCCGCCACGCCCATCCCAGGGGGTCTGTGTCCGTCTGCGGGGACCATTGCCTGCGGTGGGCAGGGGCCCTGCCCGGGATGTCCCTGACTCCGGTCTCCCCCGCTCGGTACGGCCTCCGTCTCCGTGCACGGTGCTCCCTCCCCGCCGCACCCGATGGGGGGCTCCCGGGCGGCAGAGTGTGCGCCGTGTCGGCCTTCACAGGGCCCTCCCGCGTCCAGGAGACCCGGCCTCTACGTGTCCTCCCGGCTGGTCAGCCTTGGGCCCACCAGCCGGCCTCCCTGGGATCTCTGAGCTCCAGCCCAGCCTGGAACGCTGGCGCCAGCGGCGCTCAGCGCCCATCAGCCCGTCGGTCCTGACCGTGTGTGAGCCGCCACCGGGGCTCCCCTGCTCTCACGGCGAGAGGAGGAGAGGCTCCGCGAGCTTGCGGTTTGGGCTTGGAGGACGCGCAGAGGTGAACACCCGAGGCAGGGCCTGCTCGAGGGGAAGGCAGAGGAAGCTCCGCGCCTTCCCGTAAACTCTACCCTCGCCCCATGCACCAGGAGGGGCCGTGGCGGGGTGTGAGGGGACCACGCTGGCTGGGGGGACTTTTCAGGCGGGGTGCGCTGTCTGCACGTGGCGTTGCCCTGCCAGCAGCAGCCCTCGGTCTCCCCACCTCGGAGCGCTTGCAGCCGAGGCCAGGCTGCCCAGGGCAGGGCGTGGGGCTCTGCAGCCACGGGTCACCCGTGGTCACCGTGAACACCCAGGAGGCCGCCGGAAGGTCCAAGTGCAGGAGCATGTGAACGAGGAAGAGGGGGATGGGAAGCGCGTCCTGACCGCTCGCCAGCCTGAAAGCTGGGGGTTCCGGTCGCCTCCTGCGAAGAAAAGAAAGAGAGCCTGGTGTTTGGATGCGCGACTCACTCATCTCGTCCGCGGAGCACCGGAGGTAATTTTGGCGACAAGCAGTAAGGAAACCTGAAGTATTTCTCTCCCAGACCCTCCCAGCTTATTAAAAGAACTTATAGACATGAAAATACATTAAAGTGGGCAAAGCGGAGAGGGTGAAAGAGATTAACAACCTTCGCTGAATAGAGCCTATTGATGAAGCGGGCCTGTGAGCCGCTGCGGGCTCTGAAATGAGGTGTGAGCTGCTGAAAAGAAGGTCAGGCCTGTCCAGAATTTCAGGGGGGAGTGGAAATTGACATGTAAAAATATGAAGCGCCTGCCTGGCCCTGGCTTCCCTTTTCCTGGCTGGGGAGGTATACTCGGAAAGAGGAAAAAACGCCCTGCAGCCCATTCCCCAGTTTTACACCCAAATTAAAGGACCCCGTCAAATGCAACAGAGACAGGGGCGCGTGCCCATAATGTCTGTTGTCTGGGGTCTGGGTGTTTCCGCTCAGCGCGGGGCCCAGCATGGGAGAGGAGAGCGGCAGAGGGGGCCAGGACTGGAAAGAGGGGGGACCCGAACCGGGCCAGCTCGTGACAGGCACCTGACGGGTATAGCTGCCTTCGGAGATCTTTCTAGGAAGTGGGGTGTTGGCGAATATAAATGAAAGCAAGCCTGCCATGTGGGTATGTGTGCGAGGGACAGTTAGCCGTCAGTCAAGTTTTATCTCTTAATGAATAGAGACTGCTGAAGTAAGGGTTAGGTAATTGAGTTTATAATTAATTAGCCATAGCCCTCATCAGATAAAGCAGTTGTGAGGAATTTTTTTTTATCTCCTTTCTCTCCCCAGGGCCTGCCCTTCTTTGTCCTTGCACTGACAGCCAGCACTTATCTAGGGCCGCTGGAGCCCGAGCCGGCAGCCCTCCCCTTGCCCGGCCAGGGCCCAGGGGTGGTCAGCCGGCCCTGCTTTGTGCTAGGAGGCCCGCAATCAGCCCAGCTGTCCGGGCCATGATGAATTAGCGGTGGGAGTGAACACAGAGGTGGACTCCAGATCGGCCTGATAGCTCCCAGGCTGCTTCTGTGGGTCCCGACTTCAGTGCATCTCTGATAGACCTTTGACATCTTCCAACAAAGAGGTTACAGAAGGTAGAGGTGGGGAGATGGATCGCTCCTCCAGAAAGTTGGGCATCTTACACAATACCCCTTAATTTCTACAGCCGGGCGATTCACTCCACAAAGGAGGGAAATCAATGAGCGTTTCCTCTTTCCTTGAGCACCTTGCTGCTTCTTCATTTCTCCCTCCATTTATTGGAGCTTTACATGTTCGGAGGACAAGCAATAAACAGTGCAAATGTAAGGCATTAAAATCAAAGATTGTGTCAAGTCTGCATTTTACAGACTGTATGGGGGGGAAACCTTGCCCCTTCTCTGTTTAAAGATTCGAAATCTTGTGATCCGCGTGAGTTAGCGGAGGAGTTTTTTAAGGAACAAGGTTGTGCCTTTCTTACTGCTTCCGATACTGAATTAGAAAAATCCTGGACTTGTAATGTCAACTTCCTTGTGATGTTAGTTGTTTTTTTTCTAATTAAGCCCCAGGCAGGTACAGATAAATCTCTCAATACCCCAGGGATATGGTGAATAAGAGGATGTGATCTTTCTTTCCATCTGCAGTTGCTATCTATTTTAGGTAGTCTAGGAGACGATTTTGTTTTCCTTTGTTAGCAAGACTAGGTATCACTTTCCAAGACCCTCTGGTAATTATTTGGGGGCCTCAAAAGCCAGAATGTTTTACCAGGCAATATGACTGAATAATGATTTTGAATGTTAATGAAAATTTAATCAGACCAAATATATTATTCAACCTCATTTAGGGAGTAAAGTATGATAAGTGCATTTACAAGTGCTGAAATTTATAGAACAAACGAGTTCATTTTTGGGGGGAGTAAAATGAGAAACCCACAGTCTGGTGTATTGTGATGGGAGAGACAATGTTTGTTTTGGGTTAGGTTAGAAATAAACATCTACTGCTCTCAGAATCAATTTGGGAAATGATGTTATTAACAAAAATTCCTAGTAAATGCCGATTATCTTCATCACCTTCCAGTATAGAAATACTAGATGCTGTAATTGAGCCGTACCTAATGACTCCAGTTTTTTTCATGAAGCAAGTATGTATGGTAAATATGCCAGTTCTGGGCTTTCTTTGGGGGAAGAAAAAAGGAATCGTATGCATAGGTTCATAGGATGATTGAGACCCAGATGTGAAATCCAGATTACTCAGCTGGAGGAAGTGGAAGTGCCCTGTGGAGCAGACGCTCCACCCAGCCAGCCTTCCCTTCCCTTCCAGAATTCCTGGGGTCACGTCCAACAAACCGAGTATGAAACCCACAAAAATCCGTATGATCCTATGATCAAGCCTTCTGTCACCTTCTGTCACAGCTGAGACAGTTCAGGCCCAGTTCTTGATCAAGGTCAACAGATAGAAAACATTGCATGGAGGAGACAACGTTCCTTCTCGGCTTCCAGCTGAAGCGTGCATCCCGGCCCCGTCGGCAGACCACGTGGCCAGAGGCAGAGAGGGTGGGTGCGTCCTCCCCCTTTTCTCCCGCCCCCTTATCCTGCCCTTCCTCAGAGAGGAAGAGCCAACCGGTTCCTCAGCCCGACCTGAACTGCTGTTGTAGCTGCAAAGCGTCAGCCGACTCTCCAACAGCTGATTGAGATGCGGTCAGTCGTAGCCACAGACAGACTCCCCAGGCGGGGAGTTAGCTCAGGGCCTGGAGAGATGGAGGGCACAGGGGCTTTGAGTCCAGGCCAACCCATCACCTAGTGCCTACACTTCCACCTGTTAGTCATGATTTGAGGAAGTTTCTTAACCTGCCTAAGCTTTACTTGCGTCATCCGTTAAGCTGTGGGTTGTCCCCCTGAGTGGGTGAATGGCAGATAGTCTCGATGTAGGGTTTCAAAAATGGCTAATACCCCTCTCCCCCGCTTTACTTTATTATTATTATTATTTTTTTTTTTGCAAAGAAGTTAATAGAGCAAATTACGAGAAACAGTTGTTTAGTCTTCCTTGGTTTTGGAGCCGGTATCCTGTTCATCTCGAGAGGATGCTTCAGAGGGAAAGCTTTCAGTTCTTCTCTCTCTGTTACTTCCGAAATTTCAACATCATTTATTTTAAACTAGGATGACTAATGGATCTTTACCTAGTTTTGTGAAAGAAAAGAAAAGCAGAAAAAGTTGAAAGGAAGAAAAGATGAAGTCCTTCTTTTGTGATGTTCAACAAACCATATTCTCAGGTGTGTCACGTAGACTCTGGCCCTGCTGACACGTGAGCTGCTGTGCGTTAGGGCTGGAATGGAAAGGAAAGTCTGGCCAGAGGGGTGACTGTAGGCAAAAGTCTATGGAAAATGGTGATGAGGCTGGATCAGGGGGTTTGTGGTAGTGTGGAAGGCATTTCAAAATCACTAGTATGTTTATTCAAAAGGAAATGCCACCTGGAATCTTAAGTTCTCTTTGCTCTCCTTTATTTAAACATCATCAAAATTTCTAGATCTAGTTATTAAGTCAGTTACAGGTTTATCATTGTTCAGGTTTATTAAACCCTAACTCTAAGCTTATTTTATCTTGGATATATTTCTGAAGTTTTAAAAGTTGACTTATACTAAATTCAAAATGGAGTGATTCCAGGTTTAAATAGCAATAGAGTATCTGTCTTCTTGTCCTTTAGACTCATTCCCTGAGCTTTTGAGATTTTATATTGTCTGGACACATCAACCCAGACCTCCTTCTCTTGCCTCCACGATGCTGGAAACTGGGAGGCCTGTTCGTACGTGGAGGACCAGGCATCTGGGTAGGGGCGAGGGACACTTCGGGGTCCCTCTGGCCTCCTCTGGAGGCACAGAGGCTGCTGCATTCCCAGAAGACCAGTCTTGTCTCAGAAGTACTGAAGATATTTAAAATTTGCATCTTAATCTAGCATTGCTGAGGCTGTGGCTCTTTCCCTTAGGTTTGTCCCCATCCTTGGTGGCTCACCCACAATGATTTGGGGTGTGTGTGTGAGAAAAGTCACCTCACCTGGTGCCAGCCAGGAAGCAGAGGGGCAACCCCAAACTATGGCACCAGGGAGCATCTCCCAGCTCTGACCTCTTTGGGTTCAGGCCCTGCGCGTTCTCGTGCTCCGTGTGCTGAAGCCCGGGCCCTCCTGTGGATACCACGTCTAAGCCAGCAGTAGCCTCAAACAGAAGACCCCCCAGGTGCTGCTCACGTGGACCAGATGCCAGTCCAATTCTGACCCAGCCCCCATGAGTCAGGGACACAGCGTGCACCAGCAAGGCAGTGACCCTGACCAAGGGCACCCCGCGTACACCGGCCGAAATGAGAATAGGGGTGAGTGCAGGAGGGTCACCAATAAGTATCCCTGCCAGGGTTGCCATTAAATTCCAACACTTCTCTATATGTGGAATCTAAAGAACACAAAACAAAACAAAAAACCAGACTCATACAAAAGGAGATCAGATTTGTGGTTACCAAAGGGGAACAGTAGGGGCTCGGGGAGCTGGAGGGAGGTGGTCAAAAGGTACAAACTTCCAGTTAATAAGTTAACAGGATAAGCAAGTACTAGGGTTGTAAGGAACAGCATGATGGCTGCAGTCACCACTGCTCTGTGGTGTATAGGAAGGTGAAGAGAGTGACCCTAAGAGCGCTCATCACAAAGAAAAGCTTTCTTCCCCCCCCTTTCCTTCTTTTTGTCCTTTTCTTTCTATTGTATGTATATGAGAAGACGGATGTTAGCTGAACCTACTGTGGGAATCATTTCACAATATATATAAATTAAACCACGATGCTGTACGCCTTAAACTTACACAGTGACGTATGTCCATTATTTCTCAATGAAACCAGAAGATAAACTACTTCAGACACTGCTGCCTGTTTGAGGCTAAACCCCAAAGACGTCTCCTAAGTAAGGGTCGGCTGATGCCGTGTGGTATCTGGGAAGCCGCTTGGTCCCGACAGTGTAGCCTGGTTGGCCATCATCGGTGTTCGAGGGCACCCTGCTGTAGACACGCAGAGAGACACACAGACTCAAATCACACCCCACGTAATGGGCCCAGAGTTGCTTGCATGGGAACGAGCCCTCCGGAGAGCGCCCTCATTGGAGCCCACTCAGATGCTGCATCGGCAGTCAACAGCTCAGTGCAGAGGCACTGCATCCCTGGGATGCTGGTCTTCGGAGCCTTCCCTGAGCATCACAAGGGGACCTCAGACGTGGTCCCTCCCCTCTCCCGTCCCCGACCCTCCTGGGTTGCTCATGGCACGTCCATTGAGGAACACACCACCCTGGTCGCAGACATTACTTTTTTCACACACACACACACATATATATATATATATATATATAGACTTACTTACTTACTTACTTATTTATGGCTATGCTGGATCTTTGCTGCTGCATGCGGGCTTTCTCTAGCTGTGGCGAGCGGGAGCTACTCTTTCATTGCAGTGCGCGGGCTTCTCGTTGCGGTGGCTTCACTTGCGGAGCACGGGCTCTAGGTGCACGGGAAGCAGTAGCTCTGGCTTGCGGGCTCTAGAGCACAGGCTCAGTACTTGTGGCACACAGGTTGCTCCGCAGCATGTGGGATCTTCCCGGACCAGGGCTGGAACCCATGTCCCCTGCACTGGCAGGTGGATTCTTAACCGCTGCGCCACCAGGGAAGTCCCACAGCCATTACTTTAAAACCAGAAACTACAAAAGTGGATGCGCACGAAAACATGGCTTGCGTGTCACACACGTGTCGTCCCTCTTTGCACGTGTGCACCATACCTGAGTGACAGACGAGCTCCCCTCTGCCCGCTGGTCAGCTTTGGGATGGCAGCAAATACACAGTCAGTTACTGATAAGGGAAGACCGATACAAGCATTTTCTATGTGTGCCTGTAACTGATTTCCAAGAATTCAGCACAGAAGTCACTTGGGAATTTATTGGGTACAAAGAAAGGTTTTCCAGTTAGAAGCACTGAAGGACCCAGAAGTTTACTGAAGTTCATCCTGAAATATCTCTTTTGATCTGTGCCATGTTTTTTGTTTAAGCGTTTGAATGTTTTAGGTGAGCATAGCTACCCTCCGCGCGGCTGCCTGGGTGATCCCAGGGAATTTTCGTTTTTCTGGCAGAGGACTGGGTAATTGGCAAGACACCATGTACGTCATTTAATTTAGTATTGCCGTTTGGGGAAAATGCTTAGCTTAATTGCTAAAACCTTTAACTTTGTGTAAATTCAAATGGAACACAATTCAGGCAATATAGCAATCTTTAACAAATTCCACCATCAACGTTACTACAGAAAAGAAACTTAAGTTGGGCACATAAAATTAAAACTCATTTAACTTTTCTTTAGTTGGTAAGCAAATTACTGTTCAGTGCTTCTTCACATTGTATCCAAGGTTTTGGAAACATTCGTTAAAACATGAAAAGATAATACTGTAGCATAGGAACATAACATCTTCAGAGATAGATATTTATCAAACATTTTAGCTGCAAGGTTCTGGAGGGGTTTTGACTGAGTAAAAGCAGTTTTCCTTATAAAGGAGGATAAGGCTTAGTGTTTTTTGAAAAAAAAAAGACATTTGAGCCTTCAAGTTGGAAAATCGACAGGCAGAGCAAATACATCTACTTGGGTTTGTTTGAAATATAGTAACTTAGAGGAAATTATTTTAAAATGTATAAAATTAATAAAGCAGACTGTTTAAGTCGTTATGATGACTCTTACCCAGAGATGATAAAAAGTAATGAATATGAATTATTTCGCAGTGAATTACATTTTGTGTGCACAATTATCTGTTCTCAGTACTTGCTGTGTACTTCCCCTTTGTCAAAAGTTATAACATATCCATCTACCATGAAAGGTCCCTATAACATGAAGGTGGTTTCCCTCCGTGCCTGTGAAATTGATGAGCTGATGAGCTGGGAGAGACTCCCTCATATTTTAATGCCAGCCATACCAGTCCTCACACCCAGGGAGCTGGGGCATCAAAATCGGTGGTAGCAAGGAGTATTTGCCGCTGTAATTGACAAATAATGCCCCTCATAAATACTGCCAGTCTTTTCAATTAGTTTTCATCTAAAATTCGGGCTACAAAATGATGGCCTGTCAACTGACAATAAATGGCAAAAATTAATAAATTGTCTTCTAAATAGAACGGACACTTAAGAAAAATTGGGCAGCCAATTTAGCACAGCATGGAGCGAGGGGAACCTTTTGTACTGATGCCGGGCACTAATGTCATCTCTGTCTTTATTAATGGTCCTCGGCGGCTGCTGACAGTTTTGTTGCTACTGGCAACTTTCTTCATTAAAATTAAAGCCAGCATCAAATTCTATTAGCCGTAGTCTGGGCACCTTGCATTTTCTTATACATATTGTTTCTTTTATTAACTCCCTCTCCACCCATGAGAAGTTTTAAAAGGAGTTAAATGGGAGGAAATACTTGCCAAGGCTAGAGAACCATTCTCTGTCCTTGAGGCAGAATAGCTCTTACTTGTCCTATTAGAGCCCGCATCTTAAAATCTACAAACATCTCTTTTTTTGGTTCCCTCCCCTTTCAACATGGGAGCATGTTACCTCTATAAATGTGTATGTTCTTGGGTCTGCCAGCTTTCAGGTAGAAACAACCAAGTAACATCACGCCTTCTACTTCCTTGTTTTTCCTGGGCAGTTTTTTTTTTTTTTTTTTTTTTTTTTTAAGTTCTGGCTTTCCTTTTCTAACTGTATTTCATAGCTGACTGTACCTTAGCACAATAGTAGCTTGATGCTCAGAGGGACTTGAATTTGTCAGGAATGCCTTAGAGTTATTTTCCCTGAAGGCATTACTTTTATCTGTAGAACAAATTTCAACCTTTGAAGGCAAAAAAATCAAGCTTTGCTGAACAAGTTCTGAACTATTGTCTGGAGAGCCGTTGGCCTGCCCCTCACAGCACTGAAAGCAGTTCAAAGACCGAAATGCCTCAGCCCTGGCTCCGAGCCTCTTTTCGGCAGCAAGAAGTAACAAACAGCTCAGGTTCGAGGGCAGCTCGGGTCCTGCCTGGGAGCCCAGGCGTACACCACCGAGCAGAGGTTGTGTGACTGCCACTGGGTGCCTCTTGAAGGAGAATTAGGCTGCGATCACCAACCACACGGGCTCCCTTTCCCTCCCAAACCAGTCTCTTCACTGCTTTCTTACGGCCTGAGTTTGGGGGCTAAACCTTCCTCTCAAGTGTTTTTCTTCTTCTCCTTCTTTCAACTTTATCTTACACTCAAAGAAACTCAGACACTTGTGAAAACTATAAAAAGTTAAGTGCCAGGCACCAAAGGAAAAGGCACTTACCAGACAACCTACTCAGAAAAATGTAACATCTCTGAGCATCCTGGCAGTCAAGGTAAAAAGGAAAATACAGATCTGTGCTCTGTTGAAAGTCATTATGTGAATGCCCGGCATTTCCTGTAAACCTCTTAACCAACCTGAAACCATGGTGGCTGTTCTCTTTTTTTCCCCCCCCAAGGGGATAGTTTATGGATTCAGTATACGAGTGGGCTTTTCTAATCACGTAGGTTTCCAGTCGCCACTGTCTCCCCATATACCTTCTACTCTCGGAATAGTGTCTAGGACAGTGTTAAACCAAAGAGACTCCAATTTGTGAGATACCCTGTCTGAGTCTCAATTTTGGATTCCTTTGAACATAAGAAGTGACTGGAGTTTGCAAACAGTTCATACTTAAAGATTCTACAGCTTTTTGCTTTGCAGAGAGTTCTTGCAGTCTGTGTTTTCTCTCTGACATTTTAATAGTGAAGTGAATCGATCAGATCATTGCAGGAAGGCTCTGTATCTAGTCTTCTTTCTGAGTAATCTTAAATAATTCAGTGAAGAACAACATGTCAAATAGTGTTTCAGTTAGTTGGCGTTTAAAAAAAATAAGCATTCGCTAAGACTGTATTATTTGCTAAAATCTAGATGTGCAATTATTTAATATTGTGGACGGGCCCATAAAATGAACAGAACCAAATCTCTCTACGTGCCTACGGCCCTCCGAGCCTACAGGGGCTCTTCTCCCACTACACACCACCACCACCCCTCCCAATATCTGAGCCCGGGAAGGAAACAGTTGTTACTTGATGATTGAACCCACTAATGTGTTACAGTAAATGGGGCATGAAATACAACACTTTATATATAGTATATACCGAGTGATTCTTGTATTGAAACAAGGCCATTTTTAACTTGCTGACACAATACTTGCAGTGTTTCATCATTAAATTGTCCTGATTAACAATCAACTTCTAGAGTGAGACCATTGCAGTCATTTTTTTTCTAATGTGATGCATCAGAGGATTGGTTGAACATGACTTCATCCTCTTTTATGTTTTAAATTTTGGTATTTGAGGACTTTGGCGTGAAATAAGGTCTAGTCTTTTTTATGTGGACATTTCCTTAAGCACATTTTTCATGACTGCTGAGAATTTTATCCAGAATTTTTATATCAGCAAGGTGTGATGGACGCCACTCGATTTTACTCCATAATTAGGGAGCACGTTTCTCGTTGACGGCGACAGCCTCTAAGCTGGAGCACAGAACACGTTGGTAGAGGCTGTTTGGTAGAAAAGAAGCACATCCGAGCTGCCCCGCAGTCACCATCACCTCTGTCACCCACATGCATTGTGTGTATTCAGCAGGGTAGCCCCTGCCTGCAATTCGGGACTCTGCACGCTGACGGCTGTCTTCCCTCCCCTTGGTTCCAGGTGTGTTCAGACACGTGAGCTGACTGCTGTCTGCGAAAGGACCCACTGGTGACCCTGGTGGGCGGCTGGTGGATGGGTGGGCCTGCTAGTTCCTGCTCACCAAGGGAGTAGTTCTAGGGATGGCCCTTTACCTTCTTTATGCGTATTTACACTTGTAAGCACATATATCCGTTCGATGACAGTTTTCAGCAATCTGACATTTCCTCCAATGAAACTGATGGGGAAGACACTGGAATCTGTAGAAAAGTTCCACCTGGCATCTTAGATGTAAGACAACAAGACCATTTGGGTGGAAGAGAATCATTTTGCACCCTGTCCTGGGAGTCTTGGGTATCTTTGTTTGAACTCACTCCTTTAGGCAAAGACTGAGAGCAGGGGTGCCCCCTTCAGCCAGACTAACCTAGTAACTGAGCACCTGGCAGGTAATGGTCTGAAATGGAAACTAACCCACTAGCTTATAGAGACCCTGCCGTCCTGGGCGCTCAGTGATAACTCTGAGTAGACACACAGCCCCAGGACATGGCACTGACTAGATTCACTTTGGTTTTCCAGAAACGCAGTCTCTCTCTGTCTCTCTCTCTCTGTCTCTGTCTTTGTCTCTTTTATTTTCTAATCAGTTCACAACAGTATTCAGTTTCCAAGAAATTAAGTAGTAGTAACAGTGATCGTAGCAATCATCGTCATCGTTGGGATAGAAGATAGTCATGGAAGGAAACAGTTGTGCTGCTCATAAAAAGATCGCATGTCGAATGTTTCTGGAGACCAGAGCTTAGCAGTATCAGGGGTGGGACGGCTGTGGATTCCTGTTCTGTGCTGGTTCTCATCCACAGTAGAGCCTGCCTGGAGGGCTGTGTTGAGAAAGCTCAAGGCTCGCCCTTACAAGTGCTGTAGAGGGTGGCGACGTGGGAGCCCGCCCGCCAAGTGGGTGCCACCCCTGGTTTAAGTCTCGGCTTAAAAGCGAAACATGGCTGTTCGCACAAACCTTCTTCCTTTCTTAACCAGGAGCAAAGTGAGTAATCCTTCCCTCCTTTGATTTCTCCAGTAGAAACTCTAATCCAGGTTTGAATTGCCTTCCTCTGCGTGTGCCCACATCTTAATTTCCAAAATAGAAGAATCCAGAGGGGCAGGCCCCGCGTGGTGTTCTTCTTTATGCATCCCTGTATCCAAAGTAGCAGTTCACACTTACCATGTGTACAGGAGGACGATTTGTGCTGATTTGGTGTCTGATGAGATCTCCTTACGAGCGTGCTATTTCTAATCACCTTTGCTGTGTAGTGCAAGGCACATGGTTACCATAAGAGGATTGGAGCCCTACAGACAATGTGGATGCAAGTTTGGGTTTTCCTCCTCACTGGCCATATTACCTTGCACAATTATTTAATCTCCATGAAACCTTTTACCATTCACGGCGATGGTTATGTCATACAGTTATGTGTTCATTTGTCCAACAGCATTTTTTTGAGCACTTGTTGTGTGCCAGGCTATAGGAAACAAAAATGAGCATAGACGAGAATGGTCTCTCCCCTGGTTAAGCTGCTGCTACAGAAGCCCACAAGCCCGACGGGGGATCAGATGTGATCTGGGTAGGCAGCAGTGTCAGATAGAAACAGAATGTGAACCACAGATACAGTCGCACCCCTCTTTTGGTATTCATATTAGAAAGAGTAAATAAGAACAAAGTGAAATGAAATTTAATAATGCTTTGTTTAACTGAGTCTCTCCCAATTTAAATCATGTCAGCATGTAACCAATTTAAAAAGTTGCCCTTTTTTCCTGCTAAGCCTTCAAAATCTGGTGTGTGGTTTTGGTTTACACCTACAGCAAGCCTCAGAGCTGAGGACAGGTGGAGTCCTCACTTGTCACCTGGGGCTCGTGGTGACTCCGCTGGGCATAGCAGGCCCAGAGCTGGGGGGACTTAAGCTGACTAGGAGATGCCAGCTGAGGAGGTGAGAGAGGCGGGGGCAGGGGTGCCACAGTTGGTGACAACTCTCACCAGTTTGGCAGTGCTGCCCGGTCTGGGCGTGACGGGGAGCCTGAACACGGTGGGAAGGAGCTACCTGGGGGGCCCTGGGAGAGCTGTCCACAGCTGCGGGTGACTTTCTAGGGGCAGAGTGTAACCTGGAAAGAAACCAGGTCTCAGTGGTGGCAGCATCTGAAGCAGGTGGGCGGGCAGTTGGCAGACAGGTAGGAGAGAAAGGAGAAGGAAGCGAGAAATGAGTGTATCCCAAGGAGAACATGTTTAGAAGTGTTGGTTAGGGGAGAAAAGACGCATCTCCCCTGCAGAAGACTAATACTTAGCTGGTGGAGATGTAAAATCTACTCATAGCTCACCTGATGTCTCACACCAGGTAACCTCCATGTCCCCACACATACCCTGCTCACACGCACGCTAACAGTCGCCCTGGTGGGTATCGTATGGGGGCTGATGACTGGATTTAGGGATCATTTGCTTGAATAAAGAAGCAGCTGCTGGTTTTTTATTGTTGCTTGTCCAGGAATTCCTCTCTGCCACGTTTGCACACACACGTTCACATGTGTCGCCCCACAGTTTGTACTTGGGGCAATGCCCCCCATCGCACAAAGGGGCCCCTCCATCCTCGGCCTCACGCTGCCACCCGGCTGGACGCCGGGGTGTCCTGGCTTCCGAGGCGGGGGATTGAATTCAGTTTGATTTTCTTTAGTAAAAGAAGTCTCACCGGCTCCGAGCGAGTGGAGTCCATCTCCAGCCCGCAGGTTTTGTTTGTGGTTCTCGCCTCCAGGGGCGGTCTGAGTGGGAGGACAGGTCAGGACTGGGATGATGATGGAGCAGCCCTGCTCCGCCGCGCGCCCGCTGGGCCCCCGGACGGCAGTCAGTGTTGCGGGGTGACCGCAGCCGTGTCACCAGGCTGCCATTAGGGCAGAGCTCTCATCCCAGCTGCCGCAACCCTGGTGGCAGAAAGAGGCAGGGTAAGAGGGAAGACAAACGAAGTGATCAAGAGATGATATTAACTAGAAAAATCAAGAAGGATCTGTCCATCCTGGTGGGAATGGTTTCTTCTTCATTTCCTTTCTTTTCGTTCGATGAGGGGAGTGTTTTTGGTTGTTGTTTTAAATTATCCCAATATATAGCAGCCTCATTGTTTTGTTTTTCCACCCCTGTTTAGAATTCATTTGGTTCTTGTTGGGACTTCATAATTCAGCCAGACCTAACGGGAAGTTCACATCTCTTCAGCGTTCCTCAGGGTTAACGTGCTTTTCTAAAAAGGGGGAAAAAACCAACAAACTTTTTTCCCTTCCCCATCATTGTTCTCCGTCTCGTTATTCAGTTGACACGGAATTAAATTGGATTCCGTGTCCATCATTATTAAAATGTGAAGTGTGTCGGTCACAAAGCATCCATTCCGGGGCAGTTGGCTGAATAATTCTTTTCTTTATTATCCCAAATTACTGCTGAGCTCTGGAGAGGGGAGCAGTTTAGCCAATTATTGCCATTTGAGCTGGATTTGTGGGTGATTAGCTCCTGGTCGAATCCAGTCCCGGCCGGCGCTTTGAAGCCGCGCCGTGTGATTTTCTCAGCGGTGAGGTAGAAATCGACGCGGCTAATGACAGGAAGGTCGCGCGGGTGAGCTGACCCGCGCGTGGTGCAGGCTTGGGTTTCGCAAATAGGGCAACCACAATAACAAGTGTGTCACTAACCCCGCCGTGCATAATCGAGGCTTTATAGGATTGCCGGAGATGCTGACAGCTCAATTAAAGTGGAACCCTTTGTACCCTACAACCTGGCAGAATGACAGAAAGCTGCTTAGAGATCCAGAATCCTCACTGGTCCCTTGGCCTCGTCCCCCAACTCCCTCCACAGGCTGGAGCGAAGCTTCCATTTGTGGTGTAATAGATCCTCTGGATGGGGGGCTAGGGATGCAGATATTACTATTCCAAAAAAAGAGCTCAGCCAAGAGGGGCTTCCTGCTGTTTCTATGGAAACACTCTAAACTAGGTGGAAAGTTAAAATGGTGGAGTCGTGGCAGAGCTTGCAGGTCCTGGTCGAATTGGTCCGTCTCCTTTTACCAACACTGACAGCCAAGCCTCACGTGTATGAATTTGCTAGAATTTTTCTGTCTGAGGAGCATCTGGGGAGACCATTTAATAAAAATTATCTTCTTGCATATAATGAACGGTTGTTATACTGACTTTCTTCTTTTACTTAAGAGTATTTTTCTACGTCTAGAAACACAAGCTGTTTTGATCCACGGTGTATGGTCTTGTCATTTTTGTCCCGCTTGCTTTTTCCTGTTAAACCTATAATAGGTGGGTCCCTCATCCCGATGTGATTCGATGGCCTTGTAATTGAGGGGCGGGTCGTTACACCCTCCCTGCTTTTTTGTTTTTGGGTTTAGGTTTTCGATGGATTGCTCTGCTATTTGGAGACATTCCGGATTTGGGGAGATAGTTTAGAACCAGGCACATCTGTAAATTGGGGTGATTATTTAGGACTCGCCGCATGCCAGCTCCGACAGAGCTGGCGCCCCAGAATTCCCAGTCTGTTGGGGTGTGCTGTATTTGAGGTGCCTGATGGATACTCAGGGAACACTTCCTACTGGGGAGGAAAAGTGAGACTCGAGTGAGCAGGGAGTTGAGAGCTGAAGGTGCTGTGTGACGTGGGGACCTGCAGGGCATTCGTGGTGAGGTCCGGGCTGTACTACCTGCTGTGCTGGGTGCCAGTGGATGAGACCATTTCTCTGTCCTACAGCAGCTTACAACCTGTTTGTGCACCACTGTGCTAGTCTTTCAGGGCTGCCGTAACAAAGTACTATTCCAGAACCAAACTTGGGTCCCCTTGCCCGCAGTCAAGCCAGTCTCCTGGCGCCGGGTTGTGGTGAACGGAAGGGCAGTGTTTATTGCAGGGCACCAAGCACGGGGTCCAGGCAGCTCGTGCTCAAACGGCCTGAATTGCCCGTTGGCTTCCAGGGACAGGTTTTTAAAGACAGGGTGAGGGAGGGGGGTTGGAGGGTGTGTGATCAGCTCACAGACACTCTTCTGATTGGTTGGTGGTGAGGTCATCGGGAGTCAGTATCATCAGCCTTCTGGTTCCAGCCCGTCTGGGGTCTGTGTGCTGGTGGGCAGCATGCAGTTAACTTCTCCCACCTGGTGTGGGTTTCAGTATCTGCAAAACAGCTCAAAGGATAAGACTTAGAATATTATCTGTAGCCCTTGAGGAGGAACTAAAGGTCCTTGACTTTGTTTAATGGCTAAACTATTACTTTGTTTTGCTTGACTGTTTTCTTCCTGCATTTTCTCACTTCTCTGATTAAATTTATTCAAAACTTTTATTAAAGTTTTTCTACAGACAAGGGACAGGTGGAGGACACGTGGGGCGGGAGGGCATCTGTCCCGGGAAGGCCCCATAGGGTCCTGCTCGGTTACAGTTCCACAGACTGGGAGCCTTAAAAACAGGCAGTTAGGGCTTCCCTGGTGGCGCAGTGGTTGAGAAGTCCGCCTGCCGATGCAGGGGACACGGGTTCGTGTCCCGGTCCGGGAGGATCCCACATGCCGCGGAGCGGCTGGGCCCGTGAGCCATGGCCGCTGAGCCTGCGCGTCCGGAGCCTGTGCTCCACAACGGGAGAGGCCACAACAGTGAGAGGCCCACGTACCGCTAAAAAACAAAAAAAAACCCAGACATTTATTTTCTCACAGTCCTGAAGCCTGGAAGTCTGCGATCAAGGTGATGTCCTTCTTTGGAGGACTCTTGCCTCGGTTTGTGGTTGGCCACCTTCTCCCTGTGTCTTCACATCATCTTCCCTCCATGTGTGTCTGTGTCTGAATCTCTTCCTATAAGGACATCAGTCATTCTGGGTTAGGGCCCATCCTAAAGGCCTCATTAGCCATAGGTTCTTTAAAGGCCCTGTATCTCCAAATGCAGTCACATTTTGAGGTCCTGGGGATTAGGACTTCACAATAAAAATTTAGGGGGAATATAATTCAGCCCAGAACAACCATTATTCTAAGGGTCCAGGTGATGGCTTGTTTCAGCAGAGGTTATGGAAGCCCAGAGCCCAGCTTCCATAGAGTGCTAGAGTGTAAGAGGGTCTTCAGCAGGAGTAAGGGGAGGATGCAAGATGGGAACTTGGGGGAAAAGAGCAGAATTTGCCAACTTTAAATTAAGTCAGTTGGGACTTCCCTGGTGGTGCAGTGGTTAAGAATCCACCTGCCAGTGCAGGGGACACAGGTTTGAGCCCTGGTCCAGGAAGATCCCACATGCTGTGGAGCAACTAAGCCCGCGCACCACAACTACTGAGCCTGCGCTCTAGAGCCCGCGAGCCACAACTACTGAGCCCGCGCTGTAGAGCCAATGAGCCACAGCTACTGAGCCTGCGTGCCTAGAGCCCGTGCTCCTCAACGAAAGAAACCACCGCAGTGAGAAGCCCACGCACCACGACGAAGAGTAGGCCCCGCTCGCTGCAACTAGAGAAAGCCCGCGTGCAGCAATGAAGACCCAACGCAGCCAAAAATAAATAAATAAAATAAATAAATTTATTTTAAAAAATAAAGTAAATTAAGTCAGTGGCTGCCAATTGCTTCTTCATGGTTCCATATCCTATAGCAGGGCTCAGCAACCTTCTCCTTTTAAGGGCCATATAGCTAGTAATTTACGCTTTGCAAGTCACACGGTCTTTCCTTCAACTCCTGAGCTGTACTGGGTGAAAGCAGCCCTATGTAAGAATGGACATGGCTGCGTTCCAATGAAATTTTATTTACAAAAAGAGGCAGAAGATTGGATTCGGCCCACAGGCCAGACTTTGCCAGCCCCAGTGCTGCAGGATTCCCAGCGCTCACAGTCTCTGTAGGGTGCACTGGCGTTGAGATTCCTGTTAAAATGGGGATGAGCCCAGCGCTCAGGATTATACGTCCAACGCTCCTAACGGGGAGTTTGCTGATGTCGTCTCGGTCCCATGTGTAAGTGATGGAAGGATGTGAGGGGAGGCGGGCACAGACTTCACCTCCTGCAACAGACACTTCTGTGCGTGAATTTCCACTCCTTTGGGTCCAGGCATGCTCTTGGTAAAGTGTATATTTGTTATCTGCAAGGGACAGCTTAGCCTAATGAGAGAGCAGGAATAGGATGGAGAGAGAAGTTTTGTTCTGGAAGAGTGGGCTATCGGGGGAGACACAGCGGGGAGTGATGCCCAGCTGGAGGGGCTTCTGCAGGAGCCCCTGACAGGGGAGAAGAATGTCGCTGTCCCTTGTATGGTCGTTCGACTCCTGTGCTTCCCCAATTTCTAATGATGAAATGTACCACTCATCCAAATGCCCTTTCCTAGTTTATTTTTTTTCTTTAAGTCAACAAAACATAAGTAAACCACAAGTATAATACATGTTACAGGAAAAATCTTGATGGGAATAAAAGTACTAAATGAAAGTGTGAAAATTGAATGATTGGTGATCTTACTCTTTGGATCTCAGGTAAAGATGCCAGCTTTTCTCTGCGACATATTAGAAATTCCATAGAAAACCTTTAACTGCTATCATGAGAATCTACTCAAAATTACTAAGAATGCGAATCATAAAGTCCCCGAGGCACCCTTAACAAGTGTTCATTGTAGAACCAAAGAAGGACTCAAACCACACTTCTTTTTTTTTTTTTTTTTTTGTGGTATGCGGGCCTCTCACTGCTGTGGCCTCTCCCGTTGCGGAGCACAGGCTCCGGATGCGCAGGCCCAGCGGCCATGGCTCACGGGCCCAGCCGCTCCGCGGCATATGGGATCCTCCCAGACCGGGGCACGAACCCGTATCCCCTGCATCGGCAGGCGGACTCCCAACCACTGCGCCACCAGGGAGGCCCACACACTTCTTTTTTAGAAGCAGAAATACTAAACATTTCTGAACTTGTGTGGATGATTTCAAACCCTGGAAAAACTACCGTCTTTTTAAACTTGGTAATTAGGAAGCTATCGGCACCCCCTCAAGTGCACCAGGATAATTCAATTTATATCACTGCTGAATCACACATGGCCTCTCCTTTGCTTTCAGTCAGATGCATGCATGGCCTCCAGTGGCTGTTAAAGCAGATGAGAAATGCTGCCTCAGAGCAAAGATCAGTGCTTCGTGGATGTGTCTGTCGATGGTCTGATCTTTCCGTGGCGCAGCCTGCAGCTGGCTGGTCCTCCATTGCCTCGTAGGACCCTGGCTGTTAAATGTTCCTCCGGTGTCGTGATGATCTCTGTGCTCACAGACGCCAACGCCACTGGTCCCTGCAACTCAAAACAAAGACTGATTTGCCTGCTTTAGACCCCCAGCCTCTAATGCAATCAGTAAATCTTTGTTGGTAAATAATTGCTATCGAACAGAGTTTTAATAGAAATTTATGAGTGGTGTTTTATCACAGCTTGGGGCTGCAGCGGGCACTGAGTGATGGATTTCAGATAGCACTCACATTCATTACATTAACTTTGTAAGTTATTTAAAGCTTGTACACTTAACATTGCTTTTGGCTTTCAATGACCGCTTGGGACTACGCAGAGTATACACATGACTAATAAAGAGATTGCAGCCAAAAGACAATTCTACTCTTTGCTCCACCATAGAAAAAGTTCCCTGAGCCAAAAAAGCAAGAAATGCCTGCCTAGAATCTGATGTTTTGGTTGTAGAGCATTAAAAATCAGTCTTTCTGATGCATCAGTAAATGAATGAGATGGTAGCAATTAGATCAACGTTTGCCATTTCTAAGTAAGAGAAGAGGAATATTTGAGATGTCACAAAGCCCTTAAATTTCTTACTATGCAAACTAGTAAAAGATGTTAAAGCTTTGAAATTGGTCTGGAGGGTGAAATGCTTCACAGGAAGGTGGTGTAGCTTCCGGTTATGAGTATAGACTATCGCTCCCGGCTCGCCCCACTGCATTGGTTATATGTTGCTGGTAATTAACCCAAATCATAGTGGTTTAAAACAGTAACCATTTTATTATTGCTCATGGCTCTATGGGTCAGGACTTTGAAGCAGGGATGTTGGGGACAGCTCGTTTCTGCTCCACAAAATGCCTTCTAGGGCTGGGGCATACAAGATGATTTCTTCAGTCACATCTGGTGCCTCAGCAGACGTGGCTCCTACGGCTGGGGGTTGACGCCAGCCGGTCGACGACCATCGTGTATCCGAGACCCCGATTCTCCTCCATGTAGTCTCAGGGTCTCTCCCTTCTCACTGTCTCCCTAGAAAAGTGGTCCAATTTCTTACAAAGATGCTAGGGCGCCCAATGACACAAAAACAGGAGCTTCCAGGCCTTCTTAAGGCTTCGGCCAGAACAATAGCATCATTCCCACCACATTCTACTAGTTAAATCGAGTCTGAGGGCCTGGGATGACAGAGTGAGCTGAGTGTTTGAGGGTCATCTTCGGAGACTAGCTACTTCAATCTGCCCTCCCACGTGCAAAATACCCTCACCCTGTCCCCAGATTCACCAAGTCTCATTCCATCGTGGCATCTGGCTCAGGCTGTCATCTACATCAGGTGCACATGTAGCTGAGGCTCCTGGGATATGACCTTTCCATCTGAAGACCAGGTACTCGAGGGACAAGTTATCATACACATAAACACGCACGCACGCACGCACACACTCACGGTGCTGACACCAGCACAGGAGAACCACAGCAGGTACCTTATTCCAAAAAGGAGGAGCGGGACAGAACAGCTGTAGATGTTACTGGTCCACAGCACAGGGCGTGTTCTGCTCCCAGGGGCGTCCTCCTTGGCCCTGGGCTCTGCTGTCTGAGTCAGCCTTCCTTCTCCATAAGAAATGGCCTGTGTTCACAGCTATGTAGCTTTCTCAGCCTGTACTTGGGTTGAAAGCCCAGGGCCTCTTTTCATTTTGAAACTTCTCTGTGCTTTTTATTTTATTTTATTTTATTTTTTAATGAGTTTATTTATTTATTTATCTATCTATTTATTTATTTATTTTTATGGCTGTGTTGGGTCTTTGTTGCTGTGCCTGGGCTTTCTCTAGTTGCGGCGAGCAGGGGCTACTCTTGGTTGCGGTGCTCGGGTTTCTCATTGCCGTGGCTTCTCTTTATTGCAGAGCACAGGCTCTAGGTGCACGGGCTTCAGTAGTTGTGGCATGCGGGCTCAGTAGTTGTGGCTCACGGGCTCTAGAGCACAGACTCAGTAGTTGTGGAGCGCGGGCTTAGTTGCTCTGTGGCATGTGGGATCTTCCCGGACCAGGGTTTGAACCCGAGTCACCTGCATTGGCAGGCAGATTCTTAACCACTGCACCACCACGGAAGTCCCCTCTGTGCTTTTTAGTCCAAAGTGGTGTAATTCCTTTAAAAACCTTGTGGGTGTCCTTTGTATCAAATTACAAATTTTGTCCATTAGGCAAAAGCCAATCCACAGGTTCCTGTCTCTGATCCACACGTCTTCTGATAATGGGAAGGGGGTAGCTTAAATCTTTCTGAGTTCTCAAGAAGGGGGTCTGACTGCCACACTCTTGGTGGGGTCTGAGATCACATCTCCTGCCATTCCCTGGATTCGATCTTTGTTCCGAGGCCAGTTCTTACTCTCAGAGTTTTCTACTGCAGGCGAAGCTGGGATTGAGAAACAGTTTTTCTCGTGGTCTGGTCCAGTAAGGTTTTTAAATCAGAAATATTTTTTCTAATTCTGCTTGAAAACTACCTTGATCTCCTCTCCCTCCTCCCAGACTCATCAGAGCTCATCAGAGCAGTTAGCCTGTTTGGCATTCTGCTAGGAAATCTTAGCCATGTCCATCCAGGGGTTCACTGCGCATCCTGGCTGTGCTGCATGTTCCCACGGGGAGCAGGTCTGCTAACTGTCCGTCCTGCCAGCACACAAGTCAGATCCCTTTCTCCAACCTCAGGGAGCACGGTCCTTCCAGCTGTTCAGTCCCTGCCAGCCTCAGCCAGCTGCCTGGTTCCAAGCCAGTTACATGTGTTTTTGATTTTTGTTACAGCAATGCAGGATGCTAGTTCTGTTTTTCTAGTCTATTTTTGCCTAATACTCTACCCCAAACCCTAATGATTTGAAAAAAACTATTATTATTTCTCATAATTCTGTGGTTCAGGACTATGGACAGAGCACAGCATGGCTTCTTGGTCAGAGCTCCCCAAAGCAGAAGCTGCCAGGATTTCTTAAGGGTTAAACCCAGTGTAGGTAGCATCACTGCAACTGCTACTGTTGGTTAAAGTGAGTCTCAGGCACCCCTGAGTCAGTGTGGGATGATTTACACAGGGACACAAATACCACGAAGCCTGGTGCATTGGAAGCTGTCTTGAAATCAGCTACCAAGCTGGCTGTGTGAGTTGGGCAAGTTACATAGCCTCTCTGTGCCTCAGTGGCCTCATCTGTAAAATGGGGATAGTCATAGTAATTACCATCAGGTCGTCATAAGCTTTCAGTGAGTTAATACTTACTTGTAAGGCTCTTAGAGCAGCGTCTGGCTCACAATGAGCCCGATATTGTTTTGAAATAAAAAATATTTAAAACAGATGCATAAGCCATACGAAATTCAAATAAAGCATTAACTGTAACTGACGTCTACACTGGGATAGCTGGTCCACAAGAAACGATCTTAAGCAGGAAATCGTTTTTACATGTACAAAAGTGGCATCTGAAAGATAGACCAAGTATACATTTTGACATTCTGCCATGCGGTCTTGCCCTGGGTCACACAGAATCAAAGAGACTTAGAATCAGAAGGACCATTTACACTCGCTGATGGGAGCTGCCCGCCCGTGAGTCTCTGGCAGAGCGCCTCCGGCCTCTGTCATCTTCTGGCTTGTGGGATCAGGGCTTCGTGTCCTTCAAAAGTTTAAAATGAACTATTTTTAGGGTTTTCCATTTTCCTGGTAGTTAGAGTAGAAATTGTGTAAGTCTGGGATGGCAGAAGCATGGGGGATCCAGTGTAGGGGCTCAGCCTGCAGTGAGGGGCTGTTAGCATGTTAGAGCATCCTGCTTCATCGGTGGACGTTGGTCCTAAAGGGAGGTGGTGGGTTCTCTCCCTTCAGCACTTTGGGGGACACTGCCTGTGCTCAAGAGGAGAGTCCCACTGTGTCAGAGCGTTGGAACCTTTTGCTTTGGGAGGAGTCTGGGGCTAAGAAGGGGCTTGGCTGTGTAGCTCTGTGACATCTCTTTGGGCCTTTGTGGCAACTGTCCTTGGTCCCTCAAAAGAAGGGCATGCTGGGGGCAGGCTGCACTCCAGAGTTACAGACCAGGCTTGCCCCCCGGAGGGCAGCGGAGCCCTGCTCAGGCAGCTCTAGGGGTCCAGGCCCATGGGTTCACTGTCCCCAGGGATTCTTGAGCAGGGTGACCCCGGGCAGGGATCAAGCATAAATATTGGTCTAGCAGGTTCAGGATGGAATGGTTTGACTTCCAGAGTCTCTTGTGATTCTGAAATTCTGTGATTCCCACTTGATACAAATACTCTCTAAAAATCAGGGTTCAGGGGACTTCCCTGGTGGCGCAGTGGTTGAGAGTCCACCTGCCGATGCGGGGGACACGGGTTCGTGCCCCGGTCCGGGAAGATCCCACATGCCGCGGAGCGGCTGGGCCCGTGAGCCATGGCCACTGAGCCTGCGCGTCCGGAGCCTGTGCTCTGCAACAGGAGAGGTCACAACAGTGAGAGGCCCGCGTACCGCAAAAAAAAATAAAAATCAGGGTTCAGAATTAATTTAAGAAAAAAAAATAGAAAGAAAGCAGAAGGAAACACACCTTTAATCCACAGAAGCTGTTTCCTGAGTCTCCTCATTTGAAGTTCATCATTACAAAAGTTCATCCTGCTTTGCTGCCTCCCACGCCCTTGACTCACCAAAGACCTCGTGTTTCATCATGTTTTTCAGGATGGGGCTCTTTTTATTATTTATGGAGAGACCACACAGTTTGCTGGTTTCTCCTAGTGTTTTGGATGACCTTTTCTAAAGGTTCACACACGTAAGTGCAGAAGTGGACCCTGACGTCCAGAGCTGTGGGCATTAATCCACAGCCCTGGGCTTTCCTGGGACTCCCCTTCCAGGAAGTGCAAGCCTGTGGATGGCTGTTGTCTGGGTGATAGGATGGAGGTCCCATGTGGCCCAGCCGTGGGAGGTCCAGCACCTTGTTCCAGACCCCGCTACCACCTTCTGCTAACTCTTAGCCGGAGGTCACAGACACAGAGGTGCCTGCGTCTGGCCTGCAGACGTGTTGGGTTTGGCCTGAATTACGCACAGATGGTGTGTAATCTGTTACTGACATTCTAAAGTAAGGAGCCGTCACATAAAGCTCCAGTTTTTCTTCTTCTCTTGGGTCATCAGGAAATCTGGAAACGCAGATGCGGACCCTGCGTTCCCTGCTCAGTCCGGGGCACCGTTCCTGGACCGTTGGCTCCTCTGTGCCTCATTGACCTTCTCCACCCCATCAAGAGGTCTGGCCTTCTCCACTTGCAACAGCCTGACCCCCCGCTTCCTGGAATCTTTTAGTAAGCTGGAGATTTGCTTCCATAAATCCTCATCCTGGTCTCCCCTCTCTCCAGGACACTCAGAGTTTAGGGCATTTTCAGCGTACTCTTAAGATTTAGCAAACAGAAACCCCTTCCTCTGGATCCGTATACAATGTATTTTCAGGAACAGATTTGAATTTGTTCATGTTAGAATGGTGCTTATCTGTTCTTTCACTGCGTGAATGTAAAATACCAGACCAAATGCTACTGGTATTTTATATTCCCTTGCAATCCTGGATTCTCAGTGCCCTCTCAAGAGAGGAACCAGACTGGAGGTGCCTCCAGGATCCTGGGTGACCCGCCGCTCCCCACGTTTGGGTTTTGTGCCCTGGGAGGAGGGAGCTGGTGCTTCGAGGCTGTAGGCCAGGCAGTGGTGGGGACACTGGTCGGTTTGACCATTGTGGTCATTGCCCACAGGCCAGAACTCAGCAGCCCAGTATAATGGCAGGAATGAAGAGGGCACGGTGGCTGGTCCTGTCACTTCCCATCACTAACGAGCTCCCTTACCTCTGTGGTCAGAGTACACGTCTGTAACGAGGGAGCCGTCATAACTCTGCTACCCCTGCCCTGCTGCTTACGGGGAGCGAGTGAGAGAGAGAAAAATGACGACACTTAGAAAACGCATCAGCACCTGCTAGCGCTCAAGCCACTGAAAGAAAAGTGCGCCTTCCCTGGTCCGGCTCTGCCCAGACCAGCAGCTGGGCGACCTCATCTTGCATGCAGCGTGACGTGGGGAGCCAGGCAGCCAATCGGTTCAGTCTCTACTGCAGTCTTGGTGGGGTGGGCTCTGTGAGGGGTGGGATAATAAACCCAGCTGGGGCCAAGGCTGAAGGGCAGAAATATGGCTCCTAGGCCACCAGGGTGTTCAGGTCTGCTGAATGTTGCAGCATTTGAATAGTACATGTAATCAGAGATAATCCTGCGAGGTGAACCACGGAATTTACTTAAGATTGTCAAGATTTGGATTTTTTTTTTCAACAAGACATTACGTTTTCCTACGACCAAACAAATTGGCCTAATTTAATTTCCCAGAAAACTATGACGTCGTCTCTTCACGTGGCCTCCTGATAAGTTTTCCCTTTATTCCCTTAAGAAATAAGTCTTTATACCTTTCACCGGGGATTGTAGGATTTGCCCTTGAAAGTGCCCACGTGCTAGCTGAAAGACTTCTGTATGTCCATCTGCACGGAGCCCTGGGGTGTGACCTGCGGCCTGCATTTCGTTTGAGGCTGGAGGAAAAGCTTTCTAAGGCCCAGGGCGGCTCTCAGCCACCAGTGACACATAGTAACCCCAACCCCTGGTATTGTTGGAATTCCAGCTAAAATGGATGGTGGTGGGAAAATGTGAGCCTGCAGGAGAACTTGTGTCACATTCTGTTAGGCTAAGTTTTAATATCTTAGAAATCCCACCAGGGAGGGACATTTCATGATTTTAAGTGTTGCTTTTTCATTGTCACTAATTCATTGTCACCAATGGCGACCACCCCTCTCCCACTGGTTCTTACGATGTCCTGGAACTTGTGTCGCCTTGGTATGTAAGTAAAATTTTCCTCTGGGCCTGCTTCCCTTTGTTGGTTTCAGTGCCATGTTTGGTTTATATTGGTTGAGATTCCGAGAAATCAAGGTCTGCAGCTTTATGTCACATGCTTTCTTTAAGAACTTGGAAAGAAATGCTTTTCCAAAGGTTTACTTTGTGTGTTGCCTCAAACTTTGAAATATTTTCTTTCAGCGACAATAAACATTTGTGGTCAGAGTTCCGAGTTGGTTCATAATCCATTATATTTGTAACATTTGGTGTAAAAATAATGTCACAATATTGGTAATTAATTGGAACTTAATTCTATTGCATAAAAAATGCTTACTTGATTTTTTTCTTGTATTTTGGTTCCTGATCAATAGAATCAGGAGGCGGATGGAGGCTGGTAAAAATTCCCAAGGGGACTCAGGATGCCTCTGCTTCTTTGAGGTGTCGGATTCTATTTCAAACTTACAACTTTCTTTCTGCCTCGATCTGGGTGAATTCACTAGCATTAGTCTTATGCTTTCTCAGTCATAATTATCATCATGTAGGTTTATAAATGGGCAGCAAGAGGAAGAGCAAGGAAGGAGTTTCTTCTGTTTTCCTTCTTTTCTGTGAACAGGAGTTAGACGAATCCAGATATGAAAGCTCAAGTTGAAATTGACTGAGTAAGGAAGGCGCGAAGCCCCAAAAGGGAAAGAAAAAGTGCAAAGTCAAGATGTTGGGCCTGGCAGAGCTCAGGGCTGCCTTCGGTTTTCTTAACTCAGGAGAACCTACAAACAAGGCAGAAGGTTTGCTGGGAATTGGTAGTTAAAACAAGAATAAATTCTCCTCAGTCATCTAAGGAAGACTGGATTAAATATACTTCAGAAGTGTGTTGGTTTCAAGTTTTGAATGGTTTTCAAGAAGCCGTAATGTGATTTCATTAAAAATAGGTTAAAGTAAATTATACACAGTTCCTCTATTAAATGCCGTTGCTAAGTTTGCAAATGGAATTTCTTTTTTTTTTTTTTTTTTTTTTGCGGTACGCGGGCCTCTCCCTGCGGTGGTGGCCTCTCCCATCGCGGGGCACAGGCTCCAGACACACAGACTCAGCGGCCATGGCTCACGGGCCCAGCCGCTCCGCAGCATGTGGGATCTTCCTGGACCGGGGCACGAACCCGAGCCCCCTGCATCAGCAGGCGGACTCTCAACCACTGCGCCACCAGGGAAGCCCTGGAATTTCATTTTTAATAAATAAAGATCTGAAATGAAAAACTATAAAAAATGTTCTTATTTGTAAATATCATAAGGTAAAAATATGATTACTGTCTTTTTTTTTTTTTTTTTTTTTGTGGTACGCGGGCCTCTCACTGTTGTGGCCTCTCCCATTGCGGAGCACAGGCTCCGGACGCGCAGGCTCAGCGGCTCTCACAGGCCCAGCCACTCCGCGGCATGTGGGATCTTCCCAGACCGGGGCACGAACCCTTGTCCCCTGCATCGGCAGGCAGACTCTCAACCACTGCGCCACCAGGGAAGCCCGATTACTGTCTTATTTTTAGAAAAGGAAATGTAGGTTCCTTTTTAATACCTTTAGGGGCTCCATGTGCTTATAACTTAGTTATAAGAAAAGGTATGATGTAGCACATCAGGATGGCTTGTATTATATTTATTGAACCAATGGCATATCTTAGCACTCATTAATGTCATAAAGTTAAGTTCTACACACACATACACGAAAAGGAAATTGGTTGATATAAATACATTATATGAAAAAGCAAGGAGAAAATCAAATTACCAAGCTAAAAATGTGTCATTTCCATTTTAAGATGGCATAGAGAAAATGAAAGTTTAACAATTTAAAAATTACCTATGTGCCTACTCTTTTTTTAAAAAATGGACACAGGACTTTATAATTTATATATATTAATTTCTGCCTGCCTCCTTTCTCCTTACAGGGCATGCTGCTGAAGCGAAGTGGCAAATCACTGAACAAAGAATGGAAAAAGAAATACGTCACCCTGTGTGACAATGGTGTGCTGACCTATCATCCAAGTTTACATGTGAGTATTGCTCCTTCAGAGAAATTAGCAGGTGTTGGGCTGTGAGGGGCAGAGGGGGTCCCAGCACAGTCAAGCCTTTCAGCTCTGTTAGAGGTTAAAGTAGTATTTAAATGAGAGTAAAAATTTTAAGTGAGAGTAAAAAGACAGAAGCAAGTAGTAAAAGAGAAAGGAGGAGAAAAAGAGATCTGTCTGAAAATCTAGACTAGGGAACCCAGGGTCAGCTCGAGCAGCTGAGAACAAAAACAAGAATTAAATGCAATTCATGAGTCAGTTTTTATTGTCCGATAAGAACACATACCAGTTTGCGAGGCAAGTTCGTTTTCTCTGTGTAATAAGATCTCTTATGCTGGTGATTTTTATAAGATAGATTAAAAGGCAATTAATTTCATCACTGGGGGAAATGTAGACATTCCACCCACGGTGAGCTCTTTTAGAAAGCTTTGGTAAAACCTGAAGACGGGGTGTAATGACTATTCCAGAACAACGCATTCCATGAATCCTGCGTGATGTTTATCTGCCTTGTTGTAGACAAATGCGTAGATTAGAATATATAGTATTAGCTGGTTGTTTGATTATATCACAGTGTTAAGCTTTTCATTTTAAAGACTTTAAAAAAATTGCACAGTGATTGGCAAGAAGTTAGAAATAAACATACTGAAGAAGATGAAAATCCCCAAATACCCACTGGAAAACGTGACTGCTCACATTTTGGGGTGTATATTCCCAGCCATTTCTACACTCTGTGCTTTTTCCTTCCACAAGCATGCAATCCCCCTGTGCACATGGCATGTGGCCTGCTCTCCTAGACGATGCAAGATCATAGGCACCTTCCCATGTCAGCAAATGTATACCACCATTATAAATAGTTATATAACATTCATTCTGCACATGTGCCCTAATTGACTTAACAGTATCTCCAGAACAGACATTTGGCAAGTAAATTTACATTTTGAATGATTTTTGCTGTTGTCAGTAACTCTAATCAGTGTCCTCTTTTGACACTTCGGTGTCCTCATCCATTTCCCGCAGATTCCTAGCCGTAGCCTTCCTGAGTTGAACAGTGTATGCTTTTATGGGCTTTGGGTATGTAGTGCCACATTCCTGGAAAGACGGTATCAGTTCATCTCCTGTGGCTTTTTCCCCTGCACTCTCAGGAACATTTCCCTTTTTAAAAAACCTTTCCAATAGGATGGGTAACAAATGGTACCCTCGCTGTGTAATTTGCTTGCTGGGGTGAATTGCCCTTTTCCCTCTTGCCTTACAGCAGTGGCTTTACCTTTCTGAACCGTGTTAAAAAGCATGTGTTTCTTTAGGTGTCTCTGGTGTGTTTCTCCTGTTGATGGAATGCTTCCCATGCTTCACCATTAAGTAGACTTTTGTGATATACACTCCTTCTTTTACAGAGGAAATTCCTTTATGCTTGATTTATTTGGGGTTATTTGGGGAGTGGAGTCAGGCTGCTTCTCCAGTGACCTCCAAATCAGAGACTTAATACCATCCCATGAGACCTGCCTGTGACAGTCCTGTCCCCCTCCAGGTCTTTGGGGTTCTCTCCACAAAGCTGCTCCATCAACAAGGAGGCTGCCCCTTTTCCCTGGCGTAGTTCTTCCAAAGACCCCATCAGACAGCAAAGCCTCATTATTGACCCATTTGCTTTATGTTACTTAGAGGGAGACGTGCAATCACCATCTTCTTGCTGGGAAGTAAAAAAAAGTCATATCTGATTGACGATGCATCTTAAGTCACCTTACGCTCACCTGCTAAGTTCAGGTGCCGTCAGAGGGGCATTTGCTCCTTCTTGGCAAGGGGGAAAGATGATAACAACAAAAGATGGTACTGGAACATTCCTGTAGGAGGGCTGATGCCCACTTACTTTTCATCTCAACCGCTTGGTGATATAATCACCATCGGTTCTTCAAACATTCTCCCACACAGTCTGCTTCTTGTGATGGTCCTCAATGCCATCTTTTTTTTTTTTCCCTATGTATGCATGGATATTATTGGAATCCAGAAAAGGAGCACAGTGGGGCTTTGTTATGTAATTGTAGGGCAAGCAAGAGCCAATGTCATTTTAAAGTGCATTTCAGTTAATGCCAGTCTCTTGGGAACTGGAATTATTGATGCAGGTACACAGTTCCGTAAGGGGGTGGCTTAATCTAGAAGTGGATTTGAATTACTAGAGCATGACGGGATGGCATGACCTTCCTTGTAATCCTTCACTGATTTTGTCTGTACAGCTGAGCTTTGGGTGAAGGTTTAGAGGGCAGTGAGTTTCAGGTATATTCTCTGGCAGGTGCCTGGAATGGATCTGTTCTAGTCGACGTTATTGGGAGCTACAGAGCCCCAGCAGCTGAGTTAGACTGGCATTCTTTGGTTCCAGATGGGAGGAGGTATTCAAGGGGACGTCCAAGGGCAGAATCCTGACTTCCCTTAATAAGAAATCTGAGAGCATGCAGATGTGTTGCTAACTCAAGTCCCAGAGTTCTGCATCATGGAGAATGGCCCCATTATTTGAGTCTGGAAAATTTCAAAAGGTGATAGAACCAAATGGTCTCAAACACTGGTCACACTGTATCACTCACTCCCTGGGTTATCTCCAAGATGTATTATGGCAGAGAGACCGCTAAGCTCATTGGCCACTTGTGCTGAGGACCTAAGTGGTTAAATGTTGGGGAAATCTTGCCCAGGTTGGTGGCTTTGGGTTTCAGTACTGTCGGTCATCACCCTCATACTGGCCATGGAGCAGGGGACCTGCACTGATGTCAAGTAGCAGCGCCTACAGCCTGTTCCTCTCCAGGGAGCCAAGGAAAAGGACTTGGCTAAACAGTCTGACATTTTCAGATAGTTTTCTACAAAGATGGTGTTTGTCCTTCATGGAATAACTGTGCTAGCTCCTGTGTATCCTCGTAACTTTTGACGATGAGGTAATTTATTTACCAAAAAGGAAACTGGCATGCTTTTTGGAGGGTGGGATTCCAGTAAGGTCATGCGCCTGTAAGGGGGTGGGGTTGGGCATCTGAGAGCAGTAGGCTTGAGTTGCATCAAATGTGTATCATTCAGCGGCTCCTTCAAAACCAGCATTTACCTGTTGCCGTGTGGCTCTCCTCTTGGTGGGACGGGCATTTATTTCCTGTGCACACATGCACGGCACACAGACTCCATCAGGCTGGACCCTGACTCTATCACGAGTCACCTTCGACGTGGTGTCCTGTTGAACCCAAGTATCTCGGCGGGGTCTCGCACACAAGGAGGACTGGAGCAAGAGTAAACGACTGAATCAAGCTCGTGGGGAAATAGGCCAGCGTGGTGAGGGCCCTGAATTGTTCTATTGCAGTCAAAGTGTGTCACCTTCAGAGTGTTGCCTGCATCAGAGAACGTGGTCTGTAAGGCTGGGCCCCCTTTGCAGGGGCTAATCTAGACAGCTCCTTTGTGAGCTAGCCAATTTAAACTCCCAGATGACCACCCTGACCAGTGCTCCTGGACCGACAGGCAGGCAAGGCCAAGAGTTTATGAGAAGGTACAGAATATGCTGCTGGACAGAGCTGCCCCACAAGCCTCTCCTTCCCCAGCCTTGCCGTATCACCCCCTCAGCCCCCCTGGGCTGCCAACGATGCTGGTTTTCTCAGATGTTTTCTTGGACAGGATGCTCCAGCAGCACTGGGCTCTACCTTTAACTTACTTTGGGCGCTGTGGAAGCAGGAGACTGACCACTTCCTTTAAAAAAAAAAAAAAAAACCCACACGACTCTTGTATTTTTTTGTCTTCGTTGGATGCTCTTTAAAAAAAGATCTCCCAGAAGAGGTCATTTCTATTCTTCAGGGAAACAGATCCGGTTTCCTTATTACACAGGTTTCTGTGGCAGTGTTTATGTAAAGATCATCCTTTGGACCCGAACCACAAGTTTCAATCCCAGCAGATGTCTTGCACGCGTTGGTGGGGTAGAAAACAGACCCAGCCTTTTGGACAAAATAAACAGTCAGTGTATGGCCCCAGCTGTGTGCCCAGCTTGTGGAATCCTAGCGGGATGACATGCTCTGGCTTGTCAGAAACTGTGGCTTCAGAAACAGGCTGGCAGTCATGAAACTGGGGGGCCTCAGCTTTGCAGCCGGCAGTGGGGTTGGTGTGAGACCAAGTTCACTGAGTGCTTGGAATGGGTCCTCTGCCAGGGAATCTGACGCTGGTCCCCCTGGATGGCCTGTCCCCCTCAGAGCTCACATGCACAAGATTAATAGAAAGGGACCTCGGGTGGTATCCCCAGGACATCCCTTCCCACTGGTCACCAGAGCTTCAGATTTCCCTTTCCTTCTGGCACATCCTTTCACAGCCACATCTTCTTCCCAGGCCTTCAAAGTCGGCGCAGTTCGATGGCATCATCCCGGATGTGTCTTTCTGTTTTTCACCCCAAGCCTCATCTCAGCTCCTCCACAGACTGTTTAGGAGCCCAAAACCCTCAGTCCCCCTGACACACGGCTTGGCTTCATTCTGCCATTTCTGTAGCACAGGTGTCCCAAAGCCTTCCCTGTACCGCAGATAGACATCATTGAAGGAAGCTTTTTCACCCCAGGCATGTTCCCTGTTGTTGAAAACCTTAAACAGTTCTCTTAGGGAGGAGAGGCCCTCTCCAGGCAGTGGAATAGAATCGCCTGTGTGTGGCCAGATCGTAGGAAGTGATCGTCTGGAAATCAGAGAGAAAGTGGGCCAAACATTGATCCCCCCCTAGACGGAGAAAGTTCCCTACAAGTTGATGTCAGCGATGCCTCTGGACCCCAGATTTACTCACGCTGTGGTCCGTGAAGTCTCAACCCCACCCTTCGCCCACTGCCACCCCTCCTGGCCTGCTTCCTTCCGCTCTTCCCCAGAGGCTCAGGGGCTGTCGGCAGTGGCTGGCTTGGGCTCATGGGGCCCCCCTCCCTCCTGCATTGTAGGTAGAGAGGAGGAGATGCAGGCACAGGAGGAAGAAGTGATGGTGGATTTCAACCTAAAGATCGGTGGTTCTCGCACTGGGGAAGGATAGCCATGGGGTCTGATGGCAGGGCCAGAAGAGCTGAGCAGAGCAGCCGGCGGGGGAAGACTGAAGGAACCCACAGGTCCAGGGCATTGTCTCTGTAACTGAGTGCATCAGCGCCTGGTCTGTGGTGGACCTGGGCTGCCGCCTTTTCAGAAAGTGGAACTTGCCTGTGAAGCTTCAGCTCACACATCCTACCCTTCTGCATACAGTCAGGCTTCATTCCTTCTCAGTGTGCATTTTAAGGTAGACATCGAGAAACTGGCTGCACAGCGTCTGCTCTGGAAATCCAGAGAAGGAATCCTTTAACTGCAAGGGGATGCTTGGTGTTATTGTCTTCTCAAGTTCACTTCAGACTCTTAAGAGTGTGTGCGTCTGAAATTGTCACCAGGAACCCCTAGCAAATGGAGGCTCACAGAGTCAGTTGGACTTCTAAGGACACCCCCCATTCCAAGTTTGGAGTTGCTGGGTGGAGTCAGTTTCATGGTAAGATGAAGACCCGGGCTCAGAAAACAAGCCAGTTGATTTGATTCGCCTTTCTTTCTCAAGATGCTGTTATTAAATTAAATAAAACCTAGAACGCAGTTTAGATAACACATGGAAAACTCAACCAAGATAACGAAGCTGCTTTGGCTTTGTAGAGTATCCGACTGCCCTGGTTTTCCTAGGATGCAGGACGTCCAGTGCTAAAACCTGGGAAGTCCCACACAACTGGGAGAAGTTGGTCACCCATGCTTCAGGACTGACCAGCTTAACTGCTCTTTCATCTCCACGTGGCATTTTGCAAAGACAGCCCTAAATATGTAAATAAGACTGAAATAGTAAAAAGCAAGCTGTTGGGCTTCCCTGGTGGCACAGTTGTTAAGAATTCACCTGCCAATGCAGGGGACACAGGTTCCAGTCCTGGTCCGGGAAGATCCCACATGCCGCGGAGCAACTGAACCCACGTGCCACAACTACTGACCCTGCGCTCTAGAGCCTGTGCTCCACAACAAGAGAAGCCACTGCCATGAAAAGCACACGCACCGCAAAGAAGAGTAGCCCCCACTCGCCGCAACTAGAGAAAAGCCTGCGTGCAGCGACGAAGACCCAACACAGCCAAAAATAGATAAATAAAAATAAACACATTTTAAAAATAAATAAATAAATGAAAAGCAAGCTGTTGACTTCTGCTGCTGCTGCTCCGTGGTCTATATTTTTTTGATCCTCGGAGAAAATTGTACACCTGTAAGACCTTTAAAAGGCCCTACCTGTTTAACTTTTTGGGGGGAGACACGTCTTAGTGTCCCGAGGTTTTGTGACACTTTGCTGGTTCCTAGTCTGGGTGGGTGAAACGCAGCCTGTTCCGAGAGCCTTGGATTCCCTTTCTATGGACTTGAATGTGAGAGCACCTTGATAGGAAAATGGAGAGGATAATGAGAAAGAACTTGGACCTCGGGGCCGCACAGTTCAGCATCGCCACCCATTCATCTTCTGTGTCGAAGGAGCTGCCGTCGAGGGCACAGCTGAAATTCCTGCTGACAAAGGTTGGGGGGGTGGATTCCTAAGTGGACTTGTAAGAGTTCTCTCTTGGCTGCAGGTCAAGCCAAGGACTTTATGGTGCCCGGACCAGGAAGGTTCTCCCAGCTTCCTCCTGAGCACACGTGGCAGGTGTGGACAGCCCACCTGGCTGACATGTGCTTGAGTTGCTTACACTTTCGAAATCCTCCCTCCTGGATTTCTTTCCCATTCTGTATGTTGCCTGAGTTATAGCAGCAGCTGGGGTGGTATCATTTCTCCCTGCCCTGCAGAACTGGACTTTTCCTTCTTACAGGACATTCATTCCTAATCAAGTGCCTTAGACCCTCCAGCTCCACAAAGCCTTGGATTCTGCAGGCTGCTGACATTTCCTTGTTTTTTCCCCATGGACTTGAACTCTGAATTGTCATCAGAATGCTGATTTCAGTATGTTTCTAGTTTCAAAATCAGGCAGAAAAATCCACTTGTTTACTGATACTGATGCCAAAATAACAAAAAGATGTGAGATGCTTTCCTAAGTAAGTATGCTTCTCAAAAGAAATAGTTAAAGATAAAAAGGAAGATAACTTTTGTTGTAAGAACAACTCTTGCCTGTACCCACTGCTGGTAACTGTCATTTAAAGTAACAATCCTGGGAATTCCCTGGCAGTCCAGTTGTTAGGACTCTTCCGCTTTCACTGCCGAGGGCCCTTGTTCAATCCCTGGTCAGGGAACTATGATCCCACAAGCTGCAAGGTGCAGCCGAAAATAAAAAAAAGTAAAAAATAAAATAACACAATCCTCACATAAAATGGGTACGTTTTACTTGAGGATTGAAGATTCACTAAGAATCAGTCCCTTCTGCCTGCTGCACACCTGTGAAGGGAGACCCCCATCTCTTGAGGTGGTGAATTGAGTTACACTCGGAAAACCTCTCCCTTGTTTTCCCCGGAACATTGCAGAAGCCAGGCTACAGGGCTAGACAGACAGATTCCAAGCCCAGATTTCCAGATGTAGAAGCTTTGAGTCATGGAATGACTGATAACCCTGAGAGAGAAGTCAGGCCTCCCTTTCTTTCTGAGAAGATGCTGTCTGGCATGTCCTGGCTGTGTCACACCGCGGCAGTCAACCTGCATCATTCTGTGATGAACGATTACGGGATCTTGCTACCCCTGTATAAGCCGCAGTGCCGGAAGCTGTCCTCGGTCTGTACGTTCCTCTCCAGCCTGGTTTCTTGTGTTTCTGGTCGGATGCTCGTCATGCAGGTGGACCTTCATGCCCTTTGTCCACGGGAGGCACCTGGTTCCCAGGCTGCCCACCTGTCCTGGCGCCTCTCGCGTCTGTACCGCTTCGTCTAGTGTAGCCTCACCAAGGGCAAGGACCGTGCCCAGTGTCCCGTCTGCCCAGGGCTACCATGGGCTCAGCACACAGGCCTGTATGTAGGGGCCACATGGCAGGGAGCACGGCTGCTCTGGAGCTTCATGTCAAGTCTTTGCTCCTAGGCGCCCTGGGCTCCAAACCTGTCCTTGGCGATCCTGGCTCTGCTTTAAAAATTCTGGTGAGACTGGGATGGAGAAAGCCACCCACATTGCACAACTAGGCCTCCCTAAGAATACATTAGCTTACGTCGGGGTCGGAAGAGAACACACACACAAACGGCATTATACGGATGCCATAAAATCTTAGAACAGTATTGGTACCCAGAACAATCCATGTAAAGGTAGGTTAGGAAAATATGTAGGTATCAGGGAGCAAAGGTCTGGAGCTTTATGGCAACAAATGAGCACTTCTGTTCTCTAGTCTCACTGCCTGTTTCAGACAAGTGGGAAAGGGTTTGTAAATGGTACATCGGACCGCAACAAGTACATTAGACTGCGACAGGTGTTTCTGCAAATTTCTCAGATGGCAGGAGTCAGCTCTGAGAAGCACCGAAAATCCCAAGTGTGTCTCCTGCTTCGGGGCCTGAAGGGATAAGCCCTGTGTGCGGCGCTTTGTCAAGGATGGGCCAGAGGCTCACGTCCTTCAGTCTCCAGTGTTCTCTGCTTCCCCAGAAGCAACCACAGGCCCTTTATCCAAACGGATCAGTTTCAGGGCAGACCTGGCCTTTCAAGCCAGTGTTGTGGGAATCACCTCAAGGATCTGGAGGTGTTGATTTGTCCACCTCAAGGCGTACTGAATGCTCTGCCTTTTCCAGGGCAGGAACCGAGGCAGCTTACAGCAGGCACTTGACGGGAGAGTGTATTCTGAATACACCCCTCTGTAGTCAGCGTAGGAGCGTAGGCTCTTATGTTTATACACACATGGCTCTGGGCGGAACTTCATTCAGTGTGTTTTATCTACAGAATGAGATCAAGGTGTGTTGCATCTCTGTGGCCTCCCAAACTTCATTACCTCCTTCCGTCTTACAGTTCCTTCCTTCCTTGATTTCCGAGGCGTTCCATCAGCTTCCCCCCACAACGAGTCGATTACCTTATGGTTGCAGGTGGACAGAAGCAGCCATGGACCGGGCCCCCTTATTTGTGGTTTCGGCTCCTGGCATGGCCCCATCCCTGCCGTGGCAGCCTGGAGGTGCCCCTGTGGAGCCCTGGGACTGGGTGGCTCCCTGGAATCAGGAAGCCCCTTTCAAGGTGATTGCTCTGCTGGCCTCTCTTTCTCCACCGCAGTCCCTGGGAATTCATCAGGAAGACCTCAGAGGTCACAGCTAGAGAGACGACTTCCCAACCCCTACCTGTCCTGAACTTTCAGAACTGCACGTCTGCTCGGTTCTCCTAGAGTGTACCTGCCCATCGCGTTTCCCGAAACCTGTCCACGCACAGTGCAGAGAAGAGCAAGTCTCCCCATGATCCGTCACTTGTAATTCACGTCACACGTTGATTTCCGTCCCTGCGTGTGTTTCTTGTAGACGTTCTGTGCGGAGAGGATTCCTGCTTCACTTCGGACGGCGTCCTTGCTCCCTAGCAGGCCCCTCCGGGCTTCATCTGCTCCCTCAGTCTCCCGCCATCCCTCCTCCACAGCTCTGGTTTTCTTTTAGTTCCTGGCATTGGCCGTGTTCTGGGGGCTCCAGGTCCTAACAGATGCAGTCGCTGCCACCAGCAGTATTCTTTCCTGCCCCCTACTGGTGGTGTCTTACATGTCACTTCCTCCCGGAAGCCTCCTCCCCTGCTAGGCCTGTGTGGGCACCGCTGCTGTGTGCCCACACCTTACCCTCTGGCTCATTTCCCTGTTCTCTTGCCTTATTTCATGGCCCCGATTCTCCCCCAAAACTGGGAGCTCCTCAGAGCCAGAGACATCTTGGGTCCTGTTGCCAGTGTTTCCTTCACATTGAGCCAGTACTGTTTTGTCAAAGGCATGGAAGAATGCTGGCACGATCAGCCGTACGCGTGGCCTGTCCTCACATCTGTAGGCCTGCAGTTCTGAAACTGTGGGAAAGGAAGCCGCCATGTGATGTTTTTAAGCCACAGAAAAGTGTCACAGTCACTTCCAGGCTCCATTTCTGCAGAATAAAGAAAAGGTCACCGAGGTTGGACAGGAGTTTGAGATTTTTTTTTTTTTTGGTTTTGGTTTGTTCTATTTGTAGTAAAACACACATCACATAAAATTTGCCATCTTCACCTTTTTTTTTTGGGGGGGTGGTGCGGGTACGCAGGCCTCTCACTCTTGTGGCCTCTCCTATTGCGGAGCACAGGCTCCGGACGTGCAGGCTCAGCGGCCATGGCTCTCGGGCCCAGCCGCTCCACGGCATGTGGGATCTTCCCGGACCGGGGCACGAACCCGTGTCCCCTGCATCGGCAGGCGGACTCTCAACCACTGCGCCACCAGGGAAGCCCCATCTTCACCATTTTTAAGCAGATAGTTCAGGAGTGATAAGGCCATTCAGTGTTGTGCAACCATCACCACCATCTGTTTCCGATACTTTTTCATTTTGCAAAACTGAAACTCTGTCCCCATTAAACACTAAATCTGAATTCCTGCTCCTCCAGCCCCTGGCAGCCACCCTTCTACCTTCTGTTTCTATGAATTTGACTATTTTGAGTACCTCACAGGAGTGGAATCATGTAGTATTTATCTTCCTGTGACTGGCTTATTTCACTTAGCATCCTGTCTTGAAGGTTCATCTGTGTTGTAGCATTTCCTTCCTTTTTAAGGCTGAATAATACTCCATTGTATATACATACAATACCATTGGATATATACAGTCCAGGGATTCAACCAACTGCAGATCGAAAATATTCGGGAAAAAAATTCCAGAGAGTTCCAAAAAAACAAAATTTGAATTTATCGCATTCCAGCAGCTGTTTATATAGCATTTACATCGTATTGGGCATTATAAGCAATCTAGAGCTGATTCAAAGTATACAGGAGGATATGTGTAGGTTATATGCAAATACTGTGCCATCTTATATAAGGGACTCGAGCATCTGTGGATTTTGATGTCCATCGGGGTCCTGGTACCAGTTCCAGGTATACATACCCTATTCTGTGTATCCATTTGTTGGATGGACACTTGGGCTGTTTCCTCCTCTTAACTATTGTGAATGATGCTGCTGTGAACATAGGTGTACAAATACCTCTTTGGAGCTTGAGGTTTTAATGTAAAAACTACAGTGTGGGAGAACTACTGAGAATGGCTAAATTTAAAGATGCCTAGCATTAACGAGGGCCCTGGATGAGATATACCACAGAGAAATTCGCTAGGCCCAGTCATGAACATGGTGGGTTCTGGAGGTTTAATAACCTGAATGATGGTCTGGAACCCATGTGGCATGCAAACACCCACCCAGCCCTGCCCACATGGGCCATGGGCTCTCTCTGTGTTTGCCAAGTGCCCTCCAAAGGTGAGGGAGGCTGTCCCTCTCTGCTCTTTAGGTGACCTGGGAAATATTTTTGGCATTCATCCAACGAGTTTCAGATAGCATGATAAATTATTTCTCCCGTATATCAGTGATTTCAAACCCATGGAATGATACCGCCACAGTAGTATAAATATTTTCAGGGAATAGCTACAACTTTTGTTAGAAAAAAATGACTACTGAAAAACTCATACTTATTACACATACACAAAAATGTTAGAATCTTTATCAAACTCTTCTTTCTGCCCTGAGGAATTCCTTGTTTATTTTAGATAGCCCTTGGGCTTTGAAAGTGTTTAGATTGATGGTTAAAATGCCCAAAATGCAGGCTCACCGTAGTACACGTCTTGATGTTGAGAACAGAGTGACCATAAGTAGGGTGAGATCAGACAAATAAAGTCTTCATATCTGTATAGAAATTAAACGACCAGGTAGCCTAGACCCTTCCTAACTTAAATTTTTTTCTACATTGAAAAATTCTTCTGCCTTCTTGCTTTTCCAAAAAAAAGAAAAAGTATATATATGTTTTTATAACTGTACAGAGTTAACCATGTAGCTTGTGGATCTGAGTAAAACTTCCAGAGGAGTCCTTGGAATATTGTCTTATCAGTACGCAGCATGATGCTTCATCCTTGTACCCAATCTGTATCACTTGGTTTTCCATTTCGGGCCTTTTGAGGGTTACTAATTGTGGCCGGAAATTCTTGTGAAAGGTAAATAAATCAAACCCGTCCGTTTTCTTCACTGACGGCAAGTCGCTCCGGAGAACTCTCAGTGGGAGAGATCGGACGTGGGGGACAGTGCGGGAGTGTTCTTTTTCCCTGCTGCCAAGAAATGGAATTTCATTATTCGACTTTGTAAGTGTGTGCTTCTCCGGTTCTAACCTGGTTGCCGGCTGGTTGCTACAGTGTTGGGAAGGAAGGAGAGGTGGAGATGGAGAGACCTGCTTCTTCTCAGGTGTGCCCGTGGCCCCAGATGGAAACCAATCAAGGTGCGATTGATGTTCATTAAGTGCTTGTCAAAACTGAAAAATCTTCTAATCAACAGCCATGTAGCCGCGGCCCCGCCGATGGCGGGGAGTACCGTCTCTGCCGCAGCGGCTGTTTGCCTGTTACAACTCTAGGCTAAAACTCCGCTGATGATTACATTAGGCTAAGCTGCGAAGTAAATGAACCATATCTTATTTAGGTGCCACGAGCTTCAGTGTAGTCCTGCCCCGCAGGGAACTTGATAGCGTTTTATGGCTTTAAAATTAGTGTAGCTTCCCATTTGCTGCAGGATGCTGCCTGTTATGCCTTTGGACTCAATAAGCAAAGGGAAGGGGGCCTTTTGTTTTTCTCCCTTATTTTTCTCCCTTGCATTTTAGCAATTTTGTTTTGCATCTTTTCCAGACGGCATTTTGCAATAAAAATGTCTGCCTACCCTGTACATGCCTCCCCCACCAAAAAAAAAAAAAGAAAAGAAAAGAAAAAGGAGGAGGGGGGAGAAAAAGAAGAAGAAAAATGTAGAAAATGCCACGCTTTTGCAGAGGACTGTTTTTTGTTTTTGTTTTTTCCTATGCTGTGAAGTGAAAACTAGCTTTGCAGGTCACCCCTGTGGCTTATCCTGTCAGAATGGCCACCCCCAGTGGGGATGCTGCCCGCACTTCGGGAAATGCCCACATAAAATCAGAGGGCAAGTATTTCAGTATTTTTATTGGACAAGAGCAGTAACAGCCAACATTTCTTAAGGGCTTTGGCATTCTTTCAAGCTCTTTGTGTATTGTCTCAGTTCATCGGGATGACAATCTCATGAGGCAAGAACTATTAACACCCTTATTTTTCAAGATTTGGAAATCGAGACCCAGACTGGTTAAATAGCATGGCCCAAGCCCACAACTCCTAACAGGCAGAGGCTCCCAGGCACTCTCACTCTGAGGCCATCCTCTGGCCCGGAGGAGGCTAACTTTGTTTTCTGTGGACATCCATCCTTGGTTTAGGAAACCAGAAAACTGTGTTAATCAGTGAACTGACGGCTATTCATTTGAAATGAATCCGATCGTACTACTGTAAACCACCTTGGCGGGCAGTAAGTAGCATTAGGAAAACAGAATCACTCCTAAAAAAGCAATGCATCAGGAAAAAAAATAAACAATGAGACTTCCAGACAGGCCTAGTGAAAGTTTTGAAATTAGAAGAAGTACCTGAATTTTGTGATGGGCAAAAACTGAAGTGGGAATTTTTCTGTCCTATGTTGGGCCAAATGGTAGAAGAAAAGGCTTAGCGATCATTAGTGTCCTCTGAAGACAGACGTGTGTGCTATTCTTCTGTCTTAAAAATCTGTTTATTCCCTCTAGGAAATCTCTTGTCGCCATCCCTTCCTTCTGACACTCCTTTAAGTGGGGTCCCTATGCTTTTACTCCTTCCCATTCCTTTGCAGTGTCTGAGTTGCTTTCCCGAGTGTGTAAATCCTACTTCTTCATTTCTTCAGTAAAAAGTCACTGTGTGGGGCTTCCCTGGTGGCGCAGTGGTTGAGAGTCCGCCTGCCGATGCAGGGGACACAGGTTCGTGCCCTGGTCCGGGAAGATCCCACATGCCGCGGAGCGGCTGGGCCCATGAGCCATGGCCGCTGAGCCTGCGCGTCCGGAGCCTGTGCTCCGTAACGGGAGAGGCCACAACAGTGAGAGGCCTGTGTACTGCAAAAAAAAAAAAAAAAGTCACTGTGTGTCAGACGCTTGGTGCTGGGGATACTGTCCCTGCCCTCACAGAGCTCACAGATACTAAATAAATATACAAATAAACATTTTTTAAAAGTCTGTTTCTTTAAGTGCTTCATGTTCTAGCAAATTCATCCCAAGAAATCTGAAGTTTTAAAGAGGTTCAGATAGAGCTAATTATCATTATGGTGAACATTCCTACATAACTCAGAATTTCCAAGATCTAACTACTGGTCCAGTTGTTTCAAGCCATATTCAATTATTAAAAGAGTCGTGGAGCCAAGGAAAGGGGCTGTGGCTCCTTGTAGTTTATTGCTGTGAACTCTCACTCATACTTGCCTCTGGGAGAGACCTGCATGCATATCCAACACACTCCTTTCATATAGGCTACGTCTGAGCACGCATGGGTTACAACTGGGTAATACTCAATTTAACCTAAAATAAGAAGAATCTTTCTTGCAGTGTAAAGCTCAATATACTATGTCAGTCAAGACAGATACAATCAAGAAGCAAAAGGTATATTCATAATTCAACGTAGAATTTTCTGCTATTTTGATTTATATTATATTGACCTAGTCCCCCTGGGCTAATGTTGGACTTGAGCCCACATGTGTTGGGTGCCAGCGCTTTTAGCACATGCACTGGAGAGGTTTGCCCTGCTTCGGTGGTGTTGAGCTCCCTGTGGAAGCGAAGGATGCCACCTCGGATCCCTTATGACGCTTCACCAACCTTTTCTGTTACCACCTCTTAGGTAGTTACCCAGGCCCAATAAAGCCTTGGTTCAGAATCAGGTGTCCTAAGCGTTGCCTTTGCCTCAGACGCCATTTGACATCCAATTTGCCAGGTATCTGCTTCCTGCGGTGGCCACAGATCACGTTGACATCCGCTGGTCAAGTGGTCTTTCCGAAGCAGCTCCAGAAGTGAAACAGTGGAATTCTGTTGGCTGTCTTTGGGAAACCAAACTGATTCTCATAAGGTTTTTCCCTTTGAAGCTGCCTGCTACCTTTGCTATTGTAACTGTGATCCTTTGGAGAGAAGGAGAAATTGTCTTCTTTGAGGGATGTGATCAGAAAGGATGTGGCCGGGAGATTTCTCATAGTTTTACAATACTATTTTCATAGTATTTTTAGGGTATTACTTTCCTCTCTGCCTGTGACTATATATGAGGCTATTGTTTATTATTCATACATGTCGGACTTAAGCGTTTGCTTGGTCTCTTTGAAGGGATGGTATTATGTATGTCTTTATAGATGAGTTTCCTTTGAAAACAGTATTAAGTGGAGTTTGGGAATAGCAGTGCATCTGACAATGGCTTCTCTTACATCCTTTTTTTGAGCCCAGAAGTAAGGGTTTTTAAAAACAGAATTTATATAAACTACTGTTCCACTTGAACCTGGACACATTCATGAAGTGTAGTGAAAATAGGGAAGACTGAGTTCTTCCTCTCCTCCAGGAGAAGACAAACATATCTGCAGACCATTTCTAATATCTGCACAGGTCAGGCTCTGATGCTCCTCCCCCAGCTGTGTGCATAAAATCACACACACAGAGCCCTTGGCTGTTTTGTGAACATCAGGCTAGACTAGTGGGTGTCAAACCTTTTGGCCTTAGGGCCCTTTTACCTTCCTAAAAACTGAAGAATCTGAAAGAGCTTTTGTTTCTGTGGATTATATCTATTGATGTTTATCATGGGAGAAATTACTGAGAAAACGTTTAATATTCATATAATTCATTTAAAATAATAACCTATCCTTTACATATTATTCCATAAATAACATTTTTTAATGAAAAAGATACTTTCCAAAACAGAAGGAAATCATAAGCAGGGTAGCATTGTTCTCCATTTTTTCAAAGCTCTTTGATTTCAGTTCAGAAAGTTAGACCATCATTTCTACTTCTGTCTTCAGTCTGTTGAGACGTGTCGTTTTGGTTAAAGTATGTGAAGAAGCTCCCACAGAGGTATTTAGCTGGAAGAGGGAGTATTTTTTATTTTAAGTGTGCTTTTCTGAAAATTTATTTTATTGAAGTATAGCTGATTTGCAATGTTATGTTACTTTCTGCTGTACAGCAAAGTGATTCAGTTATACATACATACACATTCTTTTTCATATTCTTTTCCCTTATGGTTTATTATAGGATATTGAATATAGTTCCCTGTGCTGTACAGTATGACCTTGTTGTTTATCCATCCTATATGTAATGGTTTGCATCTGCTAACCCCCAAATCCCAATCCATCCCTCCCCCTTGGCAGCCACAAGTCCGTTCTCTATGTCTGTGAGTCTGTTTCTGTTTTGTAGATAAGTTCATTTGTGTCATACTTTAGATTCCACATATAAGTGATATCATATGGTATTTGTCTTTCTCTGTCTGACTTACTTCACTTATTATGATAATTTCTCGGTCCATCTGTGTGGCTGCAAATGGCATTATTTCATTCTTTTTTATTGAGTAGTATTCCATTGTATATGTGTACCACATCTTCTTTATCCATTCATCTGTCGATGGACATTTAGGTTGCTTCTGTGTCTTGGCTATTGTAAATAATGCTGCAGTGAACATTGAGGTACATGTATCTTTTTGAATTAGAGTTTTTGTCTTTTCTGGATATATGCCTAGGAGTGGGATTGCTGGATCATATGGCAACTCTATTTTTAGTTTTTGGAGGAACCTCCAAACTGTTTACCATAGTGGTAGCACCAGTTTACATTTCCACCCACAGTGGAAGAGGGTTGAGGAGTATTTTAATAGCCATTTCAGATCATTGTGCATGTTCTTCTTGGATACTACACTAAAACTTGACATGTGACAGTTTATTAAAGCTTAGGAATTCAGTGAAATTTTCCTTCTCTGCTACATTAAATCCAATGACCTGTCTTGCACTTTGAATGATCTTGTATCCATGCATGTGACATACCATGTGTCAGTCATTTCAAAAAGCTTAACTGAGGTATGCAGATTTCCAAATGGTGATACTTCTCATCAAGTAATACCCCAAAATCACATTCGTTAATATCACCACCAGTCTTGTCAGAAAAGTCTCCAGGTATTTGGAAGGTGTCATGGTGAGAGACACAAGTTTTCAAAATTCTCATTGTTGCTGGAAAGCTCAGATTCTGTCACTGGCCACAAATACTGTCTGCCGCTTTCCTTACAGTACAAATACAAGAAAAGTACTTGTTCTTTTTCAAGAAAATATCTGCCACATACCCAAGACCGAATAACCATAGTTAATGTCTGACATAGTCATTCTTTCAAGTAGAAGTGTTGTCCCAGCAAACAGGTGGCGAATTCAGCTTGTGAATGAAACACTCAGAGAAGGGCTTTCCTGTGCAGGATGGTCAGCCCTCACGGCACAGCAGAAACACTTAAGTATACTTGCCGTGGCATCACCTGGGAAATTTAAAAGCTCAAAGGTTAGAATTTTTTAAATCAGTAGGTTTTTTTGGTTTTTTTTTCTTGATTTATTAAGAACATACTTTGTTATCTAAAGTTAGCCAGTATTCTTCAAAATATGATTTTGAATGGCTGTAAATTATCACATAATTCAAAATATTTGTAATGGGCATTTAGGCGCTTGCTTATTCTTACCATTATATAACGTCAGTGAAAATTCTTGAACTAAATTTTGTCGTATCTTTGAACCTTAGAATTATTACCTAGAAGGGAAATTCCTGGGGGATAAAATGTGGCCATTTTTTCAGGCTCTTGGTTTAACAGTGAATATACTTCAGTTAGCAAGATATGTGAGTGCTCTTATAGCACCAACTCTGGTTCAATTTTCTCTTAAGTTCCTCTATTTTCTTCTTTACAGTTACGGGAAATTAAAATGTTGAAGTGTTCATGTAAAATAAGTTCAGACCAATAAAAACAAAGGAAATACAAAAAAAAAAAGAAAACATCCTTAGGTGAAACTTTTTTGGTTTTTTGTTTGTATTTAGAGAGCGTGACGATCAGTAAAATAATGACAGTGTACAAAGTACAGTGTGGTTACCATTGCCTTGATTCGTGCTGAAGAGTCAGCAGTATTTATTACCCACATCGCTTTTGCACCATCGAAGCAAATTTCAACACAGGGAAAAAGCAAACTATGTCTTGGGATTGTTTTGAAAATAGTGTCGAACTCATGAAGCCCCTGATATAGGGCGCTGAGGACCACACTTTGAGGACTGCAGAACTTAGATTATGCAAAGAGAAAACACGTGACTAGATTAGCCATGACAAAAAGACCAAAGCAAGCATCAGTACGTCCTAACAGTTACCTCACTTAGACAAAATATTAGATAGTAATAGAAAATAATAAATTTCTCAACATTTTTGTACAGTTAGAAACCAGAGCTTATTGAGAAAACCTAATTGGAACAAAGATTTCTATAACTTTTCCATCATTTAATTATGGAAATGAAGAATCTTAATACCTTTAAAAAGTATATGCTAAAACTGGAGCAATGTTGACTGCATTTCAAAGCTGTGTGTTTTATTCTGATGATCTAATCTTGAGATTCCAATCACATCATTGATGCTTTTGGGTTTAACTTTAAGATCTTGTTAACGGCTTTTTGGTACCCTATGAACACACGAAGCAAACCATCTTTCACCAGACAGCCAAAGGTAACAAAGGGATGGGAGGCAGTGAGAATCAATATAGTAAGAGTATTTTTAGGGACTGTTGATGGATTGCTGTATTTTGAGCTTAACTTCAAGTGCCAAATGCCCCAGAGCTGACTAAGATGAACTCACCATTTACTGGGAACTGTAGGCCGTCACGCACACGGAGGGCTCTGGGATGGGCAAGACGAGACGCACACGGAGGGCTCTGGGATGGGCAAGACGAGACGCACACGTCGTTCCCTTGGCCGTCTGGGGACAACTCCGGGGGGGTGTTTTTAGGAGCTTCGTGCGGTATTTTGATGAGGACTTGGTACCACTCTAATTGCCGGAGCTGAGTGTCATCCAGTGATGACCTCCCAGTCCTGGTAATGGGTAACTGTGAGATTTTAGGACAACACTGTTACAGCAGCCAACCCATTAATTCTCGAGTCTGGAGGGATCTGGTACACCCACCGAGGCACTCAGGACTCCACGTCCTCTCCCAAGGCAGCCCCGCCGATGGTGGGAGCCACACTGAGCTGTGCTTCCGTCAGCAAGCTGAAAGCTGTGGGTCCCTGACACGGCTCTCAATTGCTAGCAGGTTCCTCTCACTGCACCTCATTTGCATCTGGGACATCAATTAGCATGTTTGTTGAGGCTAATTGAATGAAACTCAATCATAGCTCTTAATTGCTTGACTATGTGAAAAGAAATCACATTAATGCAGCTAATTAAGTGTACGGCAATAGATGCAACATAATTAGGAGGAAAATGTAAAAAACAAGGGATGGCAAAGGTGCAGGAGCCGGGTGGCAGGGGGACGCTGTGCTCGGTTATGGAGCTTCATCCACGCGGTCGGGGACGGGTCCCTCTGCTCTGGCGCCTGCTTGCAAAAAATAATCCACGAGATGAGCATGGACAACTTGAGAAGAAAAATGCAAATAGGTTTGCAATTACTACTTTTTCAAGCTGTTGAGGGGCAGGAGATAGCACCTCTGGGGGGCCTGGCTCTTGAGTGGGCCCCAGGGACTTGTTAAGTGCTGTTTAAAAGTACTTGGCTTTGAATTACCCTCATGCCTTGTTAAAGGGTTTTTTCCCCTTTTATCCTTGATCAGCATTTTCTGCAAGGAACACGGAGAGGGGTTGTATCTGTAACGTTTGCATATCAAAATCAAGCTCGCTGGCTTTATTTCCCCCTGCACGGTCCCTACCTCGGACCATCAGGCTGCGCGTCCCACTTCTGAGGAGGCGACATTGTTTAGTGGTTGTAGCTTTAATTCCTCAAGTGCCAAGCTGGGGAGAGATGAAAGGGGTAGTTCTTTCAAAAATGGAAAACTCAGCGTTGTTTCTCTTGGGAGAAGCTAGAAGCCTCAGACTCACGTATCCAACTGTTTCTGAAAGACTTTTATGGATTAGGAAATGGATCTTGTAACATTTTTATAAATTTTAGTGGCTTGAAATTTAAGAATTGCCAGACTTATATTCCGATTTTCTTAAGAACTGGTTCTTCTGCACTTTCAATGCCTAACTCAGGCAGGAAAACAGATTCCCCCAGCCCATGCTGAGCCAAAGATAAATGGGTTCTGTCTCCGCGTTCAAATCCAGAGAGCCAACACTTGGTACATTTCTGTAATAATTTTAAATAAAATATCCTGGTCATTGTATGTTAAAACATGCCTATTAAAAAAGAGACCACGCTGAGGCTTAGTCACTCTCTGATTAGCCTCATTTTAGAGCCCATAAGCCATAAATGCTCAATTACACTCCTGTTATTGTATTTTAATTTGTTAAGAATTGGCATTAAAGAAGAAAGTTGTAGCAAGTTGATATTTTTAAAGGAGTAACTACGCAAGAAGGAATTCATTATTTACAAGCATTAACTTTGGTTTTGAAACTTGGGTTTGCCTATTTGGAGTAAATGTTAATGGAAGTAAATGAAAGATGCTCAAGAACAACCTTTTTTTTAAATAACCTTGACCCTTGGCCCTGTAGTAACCAAAAGCCACTTCCTTCTTCCGTGTGCTTTTTGTTGGCCATCCTCGTGATGAGCTTGGTCATGAGACTTCTACATTTCTTTCAGTCCGCTTTATCCTTTAGCCTAATTTAATGATAATAACTTTCTTTCCATCCTTTGTCCTCATCCTTTCAAAACCACAACTTTTTTCATAGTAGATTATATTTGCGGCAGTGGGCGGGTGGGGGTCGTCGAAGCATCTTGCCTTTCAAGTGGAGTCTTTAGTCTGTTCCCAGCTGGACACAGCCCCCCCCTTCTCCAAACCTGTGATGACCCTCCTCCTAGATGCCCGTGGCCGACGCCGGCAGATGTCCCTCCCTGAGCTGCCCTGGGAGATGAAATGCACAGCTGGGCAGCCCAGGGTGCACCAGCACCTCTGATCCTGGCTTCCCCGGCTGACAGCGTACGTGCCGGTGCAGGTGCTTCTCTCTGGAAGGTTTATCATTGCTGAGGAAGACCCAGCCTCGCCCCTCCCTGGAGGAGCTGGTCTGAATTTGCCCCTACTTGGTGCAGCTTCTGATCCTTTGTTTGTCTTCAGTCCCACGTTCCTCCTGATTCTAGCCTCAGCTTTTTGAGCTTTAGCGCTGCGCTAAGAATTGGCCATTTGAGGTCTGCCCTTAGGAAGTCACCCTGGACGCTACATTATCATCTCCTGGGCTGGTGCTTGGTGAACCTTCCAGGGTTCTGTAATCTCCATCACAAGGCCCGCCTTCACGTTACGGAGTTTCTCTTCCAGCCCTTCCTCCTCTGTTGAGAATTCTCCCACTCCCTTTCCTGAGTCTGGGGTGGCTCCCATGCGGCCACAAGTCCAACTGCTTGGGTTTCAGGTGAGGTCTGACACTCAGAGCTGGCCCTCCCTCCTACAGATGCTGGAGAGAGGACAGTTCTCTCTGTCCCATACGGTCCCAGCCACCCATATGTGGGTTCTTCCCCCTGGGTTGGAATCTAGTACTTTGAGTTCTTTTTTGTGCCATAACTTCTATCAGCAAACTTCCTACCTGTGGATAAACCAGTGACTGCTTCTCAACCCCTTCACCTTATGGAATATGGACATTGTCTTGCAATTAAAAGAAGCCACTAGAGTCCTTCTCTTGGCTTCCCTAGCACCTTCTGGGCCCTCTGAAGCTTCTGCCATACACCTGGACTGACTTTCCTCGTCCTGCAGGCTGAGGCCTCTGACCCGTGCACTTTGCTGCTAGACCTTCATCTAGTTCTCTCTCTGTATCTGTTGACTCTGTTGATTGGCAATTACAAGGAAACAGCTCGCTTCTCCAAACTCCCTGGGTCCCTTGCAGTCTCACACCAGATTGTTTGGCAGTTCTTCTAAAATTAGATTGACGTGAACTTTATTGTTTATAATCAATACAAATTTATTGGTTTTTTCCCTTTATATCCTAAAAGGAATCCACCAAGGTTCTGCCAAGGAAGGAATCTGTTTATTTCATTTCCTGGTTAGTCTTAAAACACTTGAAATATTATTTACCCAAGAGTGATTTAGATAGACTATATCCTTTCTTCATGTGTGATGTTGGCTTAATGATATGTCTGCAGAGACAGGGGGGTTCATTGCCCCCCAAAAATGTATGAAAGGGTCAATAACTCCTCTAATTTGTCAAGAGGCCCCTCACTCTGGCTCTCAGTTGTCTTCTCTTTCCCCACCCAACAGCCAATTCTTAAGGATTGTTTTCCTCCATATTGAATTAGGTGACGGCACAAAGAATTCCCGGTGTACCTAGACTTCCCTTTAGTTCCATGATAACTGCTAGTCATTCACCTCCAAAGTGTAGATAAAAGCAAGATACTTTTTCTGAGTACAGTGAATCACTTGGAGAAACATAAGGCTTGAGTACAAATAACGTGCTTTCTTTTTTAGCATCCAGCTCTTGTGACCTCCATGTTTTTTCAGCACCGTACCACTGACCCCCTCAGACATCTTCCTGAACAAAATGCTTGACCTCTTACTTAGAGTTTTCACCTGAGTTCCCACCAGACAACTTCAGTCTTACCTAGATGTCTAATGGTATTGCCCTCGAAGACAAAAAGGCTGTTACAAAATAGTTCCTACTCCATGGAATTTTACCCAAAACTTACAGGAAGAGCCCAGGTTCCTAATGTACCATCTGATATGCAGCAGCTCACAAAACAGGATTTCAGGTCTGGACTGGTGTCTCCTCCTCCTGGACAGAAGACATCGGCTGTGTGTCCTGTATTTCCAGGGCCTGGGTGAGTTCAGGACACAGAGGCAAAGCTGATTTCAGTGTAATGATGATGCCATCAGTACAAGACAGGTCAAAGCCTTATTTTTAAGCGCTTGCCACCGTGGAAGGGTCATAGGATTACAACTCAGGATGTCTGATAGAACCTCTTGTCCTAGATTGTAAAAGGTCTTTCTTTTAATCTCTCTTGGATGTTTAACATTTTGAACAGGATTACATGCAGAATGTTCATGGCAAAGAGATCGATCTTCTGAGAACCACTGTGAAAGTCCCAGGGAAGAGGCCCCCCCGAGCCACATCAGCCTGCGCGCCCATCTCCAGCCCGAAAACCAACGGTCTGTCCAAGGACATGAGCAGCTTGCACATCTCACCAAATTCAGGTAAGCTGACAGCTGACATGCTGAAGAAATCCAGCACAGTGGCAGCAATGGGTGGTCCTGGCTGGAGGACAGTGCTGAGGTGTTTGGATTAAGTGGAGATTTTGACCATTAAGGTTGTAGACTAAGGTTTACAAGTCTCATCTCTTCTGTGGATGATTGTTTCCGCTACACCCTTGGGTTCCTGGACTGCCAACAAGCAAACTGTGGCACTTTGAGTCACAGCTGCACAAACCATTAGGCTTTCCCAGAGCTGGGCGGTTGAAAGTCACGTTTTACACATGATGGCGGTTTAAGGGCCTTCTAAAAAAAACATGAATTCATTGTTAAGGTGTCAAGGATTAGTATTAACTAATTTGTAGTGATTGTGTTTAGAAAAATGTAAAAGCCATTTGGAGCAAGATTTAAAGGAAACCCCTGGACCTGTATAAAGTTCAGATTCTCTCAGTTTTCTCTTGTAACTGTTATGTGATTCTTTCACACAATTTTGCTTTTCTTTATTCTCTTTTAAGGGAGAATTTGTTTTTTGTTCAGGATCAGAGAAAGTTAGTGTTTTCTCAGAATAGATATGTTGAGAAATTCCTGGCTTCGGTGTGCAATGCAAACCATTCAGAGTGTCGTGGTTTGTTTTTGTTTAAGAGTCTTGGCAAACTGTGCTGTGGCTTTTACCTTCCCGTGATCGATTATCAGAGAAGAGGTGGTAAGAACCACTTTAAGTCTTCCACCAACAAACTCAGACTCCTCCAACGTATGAAATCCCTTCACAGATTTCAGTTGTTTCCTTTCCTGTCTCCAACCTACATCTGATCGTCTCAAAATAGATTTCTGTTCTGCAGTCATTCCTAGCATATGTCTCTGCTTCTTAAAGATGCTCTGCCTTTTTTCCTTTCTGAAATGTTAAATGTTTTTAAAGAGGAATGATGCTGACCCCACAGTGCCATGGCGTGAATGACATTGTTTGGCAAAAGGAGGGTAAGAAAAAGGGGACAGAATTTGGGGTCCAGCAGCCTGGGTTCTACTGCCCGGTGCTGCATGGTGTTGAGCAGGTAACTGACCCATGTTTTACGTTGGGCTGATCTTGCCTGGCCCTGCCCCCATCACAGAGGTGTGACGGCAGGTGCTGTGGAAACTCATGAAGCACAATACAAACATCAGCTGTTGTGACTAATCAAAATAAAACTGGCCTTTTCTGATAACAGAGACATTAGTTCATTCTAGAAAGGTGATACGGTTACTTTATGTGGCTCATGACCTGCTGACCTTCCTTCCAAGTGATACATGAGTTTTCCTTTTCTAGATGGTGTGCTAACTCCATGGGATGGGAAGAGAGAAAAGTGCTCAAGAAAAAATATTTTTCTATACTGCATAAAAAGCTAATGTCTTCATTAATGTATTTATTTGTTCAAAAAGTACTTGCTGAGCACCTGTTCTGTGCCAGGAATTGTGCATTCTGTGGATCCAGAATCTCTGACCTCCAGAACTTCTATGCGAGGCAGTCACCCTATAGCCAACCCTCCACTTCCCCTTCTAACCCTTGTGACACATCTATCCATTTATTTGTTCAAGTCAGCAAGCATGTATGACGTTTCTGATGTGTGCCGGTCACTGTCCTGAGCTCTGGGGGTACAGGAAAATGAGGCATAATCCCTACCCTCTGGACTCTCACCCTCTGGGAGGTGGGAAAGATGAGCAGAAGAGCCAGCGCTGTGCAGCAGCTCAGAGGTGTGAAGGCCCAGGGGTGACGAGGTGGGGCAAGGCTTCAGGGCTTCAGGGATGCCTGTGTGGGGTGTGAAGAAAGGATGGGAACTTGCCAGGCACATAAGATGAGGGAAGAGTCCTGATGATTTGAAGATGTGTCGGCTATGTAAGATTTGGAGTTTGAAATGTCATCTTGAGATTTGTGTTCTTTGGGGCTTAACTGCCACTTCCTGTCCTAAGGAAAATGTAATGTTTGATAACAAATAGAAAATACAAAATGCCATATGAACTTTATCATATCCCCAGAGGAGGTTCTGTCATGGGCCTCGGCTAGGGATTGAGTTTTCAATGCCCGGTTGCTTTCTCTTTAAGATTCTTGCTGTTGGGTGAATGGGAAGATTTGGGTCACGATGGAAATCCCTTTTCCATGGTCACACCCATGGTCGGTTTATTACAGCACATCCTTTCAACCCTAAGCTAGGTAAATCCCCATTCAAGGAGCCTGGTAGATGTTTCATCTTCTTTGGATCACAAGTAGGGACTTGGAAGTGGGAATACGATGTCCGCAGGAGCACAGCACCACTTTGGGGGAAGAAAGTCCCTCATGGTCACAGCAGTGCTCAGGGATGTGGTGCCCTCAGCTAAGCCTGTGGGCAATGTCCTTGGCTGGTATCACCCAGAGCTCTACCCTGTTGTTCATAGAAATCTCTCACATGAAGAATTCCAACCCAGCAAATTTAATTTGAAGTAAATGGATGCTACTTTTAAGTGATGGACTTTTAGCTAAAGATAGGTATTAGTTATTTTAGAGCTAACTTGCTGAAGAACTTAACACACTACTTAACCTCATCTTTTCATTCTCAACTCATTTGAATTCTTCCATTTTGTTTTAGACCTCTGGATTAACTGGGCATCTCTTGTTTCTTTTTAGCTTTTTTCTTTTTTATTCGTTTTCTGTCTCCACGTTAGAATTAGATCAATGTTATGTGCCTTCCCTTCTAGTCATTTTTTCATTCACATAGACCTGATACACACTTGTACTGAAATCTTTGTGTGTAACTTATTAATGTCTTAGCATAAAAGTCCATAGGCAAAGTGACTCAGCCAATGGATATAAACACTTACAAGATTCTCCGTACATATTTCCAAATTCATTTCTAGAAAGGTTTTATATAAAATACCCTTCCGTCCATAAAGTGAGTGCTCATTTCACCTCTACACATTTTTAGAATCTATACTAGTATTATAAGCAATAAAAATATCTCGTGTTTTGTTTATTTGGATTTCTTCAGTTAGTAGTGAGGTTGAACAGCTCGTATATTTATGGGTTTTGTGTATTTCTTGTGTTGTAATTGTGTAGATGTATCCTTTGTCCATTGTTGCACTAGGTGCTTGTCTTTTGCTTATTGACATGTAAGAACTCTTTGTATATTAAGGATAACAACACTTTGTAATATGTTTTGCAGCTATTTCTCCAGTTTGCTATTTGCTTTTTGAATTTTATAGTCTTATTTACATACAGTTTCCCCCTCTTTAGTATGTAATCAAATCATAAGACTTGTACTGCTGTAGTTTCTACTTTAGATATTTAGAAAGCCTTTAATAATTCTGAAATAAGATCATAATTCATATATATGTATTTCAGAGTTTTATAATTTTATTGTTGTTCCTTTTCCCCTTTTTTATAATTAACCTCTAATCCACCTTTAATTTGTTTGGGTCTATTATATATAATAGGAAATCTAGTTAAACTTTTTATTCAAATATATAACTAATTGTTCTTTCTCTCTTTGTTATTTCCTTTTCCTGTTGATTCTATGTGTCACCTTTCTTGCACAACTAACTCATTTAATCAAATTAGCTATGTTTCTGGGCTTGAAAATTTATTCCATTGACCTACTTTCTCCGCATTGTGTGGATTTACCACATTGTCTTAGATTCATGGCTCAATTTATATCTGGTAATGTAACATATAACATGGTTTCATATTACTCTTTTATTTTATAGTGTTTCTTGGTTATTGCCACCATTTATTTTTTCCAGTAAACTTCAGAATAACTTGAAACCTTTCTCTTCTCCCCTAAAAATAATCTCATTGTGACTCTAACTGGCATTGCTGTTAATCTATGAATTAATTGTGGAAGAACTGACATCTTAACTTTATTGAGTTTATCACAGAACACAATTCTTTCCCAGTTTATTCAAACTTATTATATACCCCTCAGTAAAGTTTTAACACTTTTTTCCATTTAGGTCCTGTATGTGTCTTATTAATCCATTCTATTACTTTATAATTTTTGGTGAAATGTGAAGCTGATATTTGGTGGGGCAAGGGGTTGTCTATTCTGTCATCTAATTGGTAAGAAATAAGAAAGATCCTAATTTTTGTATTTTTTATATCCAGCCATCTTACTGAACTCTTCCTTAGTTGGAATAATTATCCAGATGTTTCTCTTAGTTTTCTAGTGTGCAGTCATAATGCATTCCATGTTTCAAACATTATGATGCCTAACTGTATGTCAATGTTGACTTTTAGTTTCTCCCAACCAGTTTAATGATTTGGATACCTTATTGCTTTGCCTCCTGTACCATTCACTTACCATCATTATTGAGTCTGCTGCATGCCCTGATGATGCTCTGGAGATTCAGGGGGCCCTCCCTCCAAGGGCTTACACTCCAATGAGGGGTGGAAGAATCAGAAGATAAACACACAAGCAAGACCACTGAAGCTGGTGATAATTGCTAAAGGGTCTAAAAGGGGCAGTTGGATAGAAAATTACTCGCAGGAGATGGTGGTCTTATGTTATTCCTAGTATCGGGGGGGTGGTTTGCCAGTATTGGAATACTGACTACCTTTCAAACATTAAACTGCTAGAAATGTGATGATCCTAATACCGAGTTTCGCCAGGAACTTGGGGAAGAGGAGGAAAAACACATTGTCGTGCCTGATACTGCATACCTGCATACTGATAACCCCCAGGCTGGGTCTCATTTTGTGGCTCGCGAGTTAGCCAGAGCAGAAGAGCTGCAGTGAAGATGGGGTGGCTACCAGCTCCATTGGGCGCCTGTGGGACGCAGGCACTGCAGGCTGAGGGACACGTTCAGGAAGAGTTGACCAGTGGCATCCCCACCACCAACCCCACTGGAAAAGTAAGCAGCGTGCCTGGGGAGGATACCCTGATGTGGATGCTCATGCTTGCAAGAGAAGGAAGCAGGTTGGAAAACTCAGACCTCTGCCTAGTCACGGGGAAACATAAATGAATGGCAAGGAAGGGCAGCTCTGACCATGAGGGACGTCATGGAGGTGTGCCAGCCCGCGCATGAGCTTGTATTGTTGGTCAGAGACGAGCCCACCAGTCAGCACGTGCCACACACGTGCCACACACGTGCCCCAGGGCTGCATAGTCTGTTCAGCCCTGCTCTTATTCATAAACATGAGTGGACAACCAAGACGTTTGTGGAAACCAACAGTCAAAATACGAAAGACCAACATAAGCAAAAGGACAACTGATCTTGAAAGAAAGAGAGTGATAATTTGGGGAAAGAGAACTTAAGAGGAAATTACAACTAGTATCATCAGAAACATTTAAGAGGTTGGTTATTGTATTCCAAAATGAAACAAACAAACAAAAGATGACATGAAAAACCCGGGGAGAAAGAGTTCTTGGAAATTAAGGAGAAAGTTTGCAAAACTAAAAATTTCAGTAGATGGATTACATACTATAAAGAACTTGGCTTAAAGATACTGTTGGCAATATAACAGAAGAAAATATGCTAGAGGTGACAAAGGAAATGCCAGTGTCTTCCCATCTGAAGAGTCAAGTATCAAACTGGATGGGAGAGGAAGCTCTGTAAACATGGACAAATCCCCAAAAGCATCCAAGATAAGGAAAGACTGAGGTTACCTATCAAGGAAGAAAACTCTGATAGTCCTTGACCTTCTCAGGAGTAACACCTTGTATCTGTTACAAGAACAAATAATTTTGAATCTACAAGCTTATGTAGAGCCAAAATATTATCAATCAAGTGTGAAGATATTTTTAGATCACTTGCAGGGATATAGAACATTTCCCTCGCAATGGATTTCTGAAAAAATTACTTAAGCATCTACTTCAGGAAGAAGAAGGAGAAGGAGGAGAAGAATCCAGAAGGTATTTCCTTATTCAGACCTGGTTAAATTCCACTTTCCCCATCACATCTTCCCCCTCCTCCAAGGTCACTTGCTGAAGATGCCCAGGGCAGTATCTGCCATTTGCATTCTTTCAGCATGGAACCTACATTGCCATTCTAATGGGAACCCGTCGGAAACCACATTCTAGAGTCTGCCCAACTGTCATTTCAGGGATGCTTCCAGAGAAGGGGGTCAAATGTCCAAAAATATTTTCTGACACAAGTTTTTGGCTGGGTTGGTAGAATAACATTCATATATGACAGAATATAGGATTGGTTCAGCTCTGACAGGTATTTTGACATTTCAGTAGAAAGCAGGAAAACATAATGGCCAACAGTAGGGGCTTTGGAGTCAGAAACACCAAACTGAATCCCATCTTCCCCATCTTAGGACCTAAACCCCAGCTTCCTCATCTTGAAAATGGGAAAACAGTGCCTATCCCCATCCTTGAAAGGATAACACACTGCATGCCTCCCCAAAGCCTGACCCGGGGTGACTCTTCAGAACTGTATCAGGAATGCATCATAATAATCGCGCTCGTCACTAGTGAAGAAAAGAAAGGAAGAGGGTTGAGAAATGATGTTTTTGAATTAATTTTGGTAAATGCCATGAAGTGTTTATTTAGCCTTTGAGTAGACATAGTGGGTCAGAATCAATTAAACCCATGCCCCGCAACCCACAGCTCCCCCCGTGACGGCAGTGAGCTGGGCAGCCAGAGAAACGCCCTTCAGGACTTCCCTGGGTCTCCGTGGGGGGCCCTGCTCCGGGTCTGTGTGTCCATCCTCTCTTTATTCCTGTGTTCGCCCTAACTCCTGGTTGCGACGTTTGCTTCCTAGATGACAGCTATCTTCTCATCCCTAACGTGTGTCTTTGTTGGGTGTTTGCAGCTGTGGGTGTGTTTTTATCCTATAACCAGATGGATGCTGAGACCTGTGAGACGGGGAGACCTTTCCGCGTCGTCCTCCACCTCCCCCCACTCAGGCCCCCAGCGGTTTCAAAATATGAAAGCCGTCTGGAGGGTTGAGGCTGATTTTCCAGGGGTGGGGGCAGGGATCACAATGTGTTTTGAGTATTGAACCGCTGCGGACATCGAAAGTCTCAGCCATGCTGTGTCCCTCCACACTTCAGTAATCAGGGCATCCAGCAAACCCATAAAAACCCCAACTAATAGCATGAATATTCAGTGACCTAGAATAGTAATTAGTGTCATGAATATTAATGTGATCGGACTTGCTTTTTCCTCTCCTCTTTCTCTCCCATCCTCTTTCTCCCTCTCTCCCTCTCTCTTTTTTTTTTCCACTTAGCCGGCTCTAAAGATGGGTCATAATGAGAGCATTTAAGAGGGAGCGCGCTCTCCGCCGTGACAGGGACTGGGGTAATAAGGAGAGCTTGATTAACGCGGAACACTTGGGGGAGAGATGAGAGGCTTCACGTGGGCCTGGTCGGGGGAGGCAATGAGACCCCGGCAGCTCTGTTGCTGCTCCCGGAGATTAATGAGGCCTAAGAGTGCATTAGGAACAGTGACAAAGGTTTGATCTAATGGGCTCAGTCATTTTTCCTTTGAGTGACAGACGCACAGAAGTAATTGGCTGTGCAGAATGGCAGCTCATTGGCGGTACTTAAGGATACATTATCCCCGTTGTGTGGCCCGCAGAGGCTGTTTATCAAAACTGCTCACACTGCAGACGCTGAGTCGCTAAGCTGCTGCTACAGTGGTAATAGCTATTTTAAAAAATAATAATAATAACGCAACATGCAGCATCAAAACTAGATCCGTGGTTGTCTTGTAGAAACAAAGTTTTTCTTTGTTTAGTTTCAAATGGTCTAGAAGACATCTTCATAACCCTGGAGTCTGTAGAATCCGTTCTGTGCACCAGATGAGTAGTCTCCTCCTGGTGGGTCGAGCTGCAGGCTCATTAGGACATCAGAGCCCTTGGTCACCCGATTATTTCCCACATTTTGGATTCTGTTTACAGCATGAATCCGCCGATACATAAATTGGATGCTTTGGCCAAACACCCTTCTAGCAGCTTTGGTGGAGCACTTGCAGATGGTCGCCTTCTTGGTTGAGAATCAGTTTGCTGGAGAATACTCCCCAAAACCAGTATCACGTGGTGATGTCTGCTTCCATAAACCAGGTTTTATTGGAGTAGGTTTTGATGGCTAATTAATAATTCATTATTTTTAGGTTAAAAACGTTTTGTGGGGTTTCTCTAAGACTAAAATTTGAAGAAGTTGGTGACATCTGAAATGAAATGGTTCTAAAGTTATTATTTGATTCTTTATAAGTTTTGGCATCTGCTTTTAGGAGAAATGCCTTCTTACTGTTAGTTTTTTCTGTGTTTAGATGTTTCTCCCACTGAGATTTAGGCAAATGTGTGCTACATTGTTTCCATCATTAAATTGTAAACTCTTTGAGGCATAGACCATTATTTCTCTTCCTTTGTTATCCTCTCCTAGCTTCGTGACCTAGCAATTATTTTTGCATTAAGTAAATATTCCTGAGTATCGCCCATCATGTGAGATGTAAGTGATAAATATTGAGAGTAAGTATTGTTCGCTTTCAGATAACGGTTCCTCCATTTCAACATTCCGTGGTCAAGATCATTGGGGTACAGTTCACATATAAATCAAAGCCATACCTTCCAGTTTAAGGAAACTGTCTTCAATCATTTGAACTCTAAATGGAGTGTTCTTTTCTGTAAGAACTGACAAAAGCAAGTTAATCCTTGATGGTTTCCGTTAAAAACATAGAAAGATGATGGAGATACTGAGCCATACATCTCTATGGGAACAGATATCCCGATAAGTAAATAAAAGTTGCTTTAGAAACTCTTCCCCCATCTTAAAAATGTGTGTGTTCAGTGAAGAATAGCGTTTCAGCTGTTGACATGATGCTTTCAAGATTGGGAAAACGGTCAGCATTGGGAAAGCTCTAGGAAAGAGGGCGGCTTTCACTGACCCAACGGCCTTCAACAAGGTAGCTGGCCGGGGCCTCGGCTGGGACCAGGGCCTTGGGTTAGAGCCTTTCTGTGCTAGAGTCAAGTCTGTGGTTGGCCCACTTGCTCCATCATCATTCCCACATTGGCAGAGGAGAACTTTTCCAAGTCGTCATGATGTTTTACCAGCTCCAAACCTTGTGGCCTGGCATTTTGAGAAACCACGCATACAGAGACTGCGCTTCTCCCTCTGGAATATTCCAAGTGAGTGGTTAAACCCCAGAACATCCTGGCCCACAAACAAGCACTCCCCTTCACGTCATTAAGAGTTGCAAGCATGGAGTTCCTCAGTGCCCTCACCCCCTACAGGCTCTCTCTGTTCAGTCCTAAGAGATGGTTCTATGAAGCCTGGATGGGGGAGGAAGAAGTCCAAGTGAGCACTTCTGGGGGTGGGGCTGTGTGGCCACCTCCCTGAAAGGGCTTATAAACTTCAGTGAGAGCCAGGGAAGACTTCCCTCAAAGCACTGCTGTCAAGTTGCACTGAATTTTGTGCGAAACACACCTACTGTAGGTGTCAGATGGAGGAGAAAGAATATTTTAAAGACAGGACTATTATGCATGGCAAAGGAGGAAACTGAGCTTTTTTTTTTTTTTTTTTTTTTTTTGCGGTACGCGGGCCTCTCACTGTTGTGGCCTCTCCCGCCGCAGAGCACAGGCTCCGGATGCGCAGCCTCAGCGGCCATGGCTCACAGGCCCAGCTGCTCCGCGGCATGTGGGATCTTCCCGGACCAGGGCACGAACCCGCGTCTGGCAGACTCTCAACCACTGCGCCACCAGGGAAGCCCTGAACTATTGAATTAAGTTGTTGGGGGCATAGAACCAAATAAGAAACTAGGAGAGAAGATGATATGAGCATCTTGGACTTTCTGTTTTAGAAAACATTATTACTTGAGTGCTATATTCATATTTTATTGCTTAAAAAAATCCTTAGTTTTAGCCTCCTTTTGTGTAATGTCACCATACCTCATTATAACTGTATTGCATATAAACTTGTTCATGTTACCCGTACCAAGAAACGGCTTGTAGGTAAGTAAGCATTGTGTAAGCATCATGTGCATAAGCATAAGTAAGCATTATGGTGACACTCTCCATAGACAGCTTTAGAATCCGTAGTAGCAAGTGTTCCTCAGGCAGATAGATATAAATGGGCAGGATGAGAAGTGCAGGTGTCGTTTTGCAGTGATGAATGCTGGGCCACCCAACTGGAAAAAGCAGATTTTGTCATTGCAATAAATATTTGAACTCTTTCCAAATATCAGAACTTACCTTCTGATTGTGCTTAATATTTTCTTCTTAATTTATACCAAACACCAAATTCTATCCATCCCCAAGGTGGAGCAGCATCCCAGAGATGGGATGTAAGCAGGACCATGGATACTGTAACTCACCTGTCCTTGCCCGTCACGTAATCTCATTCATCCATTGCTTGCCTTATGTCCCAAGCACATGATTTCTTTCCTTTCTGTCTTTCCTTTTATGAACTCTACTTCTGATGACTTTGGCATTACCTTTGGAATTTGGGGAGACTAAAAGTGGGAAGACTGTCGCCAAGTTGTCCCAATGCTAAATGCTGTACTGGTCCATATACAGGAGTAGGTGTTCAAGAAACACCATCGGTGAATGAGTGTTTGGGCTCATGTGAAGTGATGAATGGCTAGGACACCAAAACACAGATAGGAGGCAAACAGTCCGAGCAGTTTACACACGAAGAGACACCGCCACGAGAGACACAGGAGTAAAATATCCAGACTTCTTAGATCTTAAAGTCAAACAAAATTAGCAGTATCACCATTTTTGCTAAAAAATTAAATTGTAGAGAAAAGGACAACTCACTGTTGGCAAAATTAATGACATCGACTGTCTTCAGAGGCTTTGCAGTATACGAAGTGCTTTATGTAATTTGGTCCTTGTATTAACCACAGGGGGCATATTATGATCATCATCATTATTATCTCCATTTTATCATCATTGTTACTGTTCTATCCATTTTACAAATTCTGAACTGACTTGTTTTCAGGATGCCCAGGTTCCATCTTCTTTTAGCCCACGGGTCATTAAGAAAATTAATTAATAACATATATGACGAGTCAGAAAGATGTTAATGCTGTTTAACCCAATAATAACTCTTCTGGGATGTCAGCCTAAGGAAAAGTCTAAAAGCAGAAGATGTCCTTTGCAGTATTGTTTATAATGATGAGAAATTGCAAGCAATCAAAACTATCCAGATGTAGGAAAATGGCAGTGTAAGTTATCTACATTAAATCTGTAAGATGTTATATGTCTGAAATTATTATTATTATTATTATTTATTTACTTATTTTTGTGGTACGCGGGCCTCTCACTGTTGTGGCCTCTCCTGTTGCGGAACACAGGCTCCGGACGCACGGGCTCAGTGGCCATGGCTCACAGGCCCAGCCGCTCTGCGGCATGTGGGATCTTCCCAGACCGGGGCACGAACCCGTGTCCCCTGCATCGGCAGGCGGACTCTCAACCACTGCACCACCAGGGAAGCCCTGTCTGAAATTATTTGAAGGTTTTGGAACAACATGGGGAAATGGCTGGGAAGTCATAATACAGAAGTGTTATAGAATAATACATCTTTTCTATTGTTATAATTAAGAAAAATATATGTATATGTTCAATAATGAGTTGATCTATTAGATGGGATTTTGGTAGACTTCTATTTTACATTATTTGTGTATCTGCATAACCTTGCAAAATAAGTTTCAGTAATTTATAGAACAAAACATACTCCCATTTTTTCCCTATGACATCATCATTAGAACAGGGAGAAATCAGAATAAAATGAGCTATTTCTACATTTTAGGAGATAACCATGAACTATCTAGTTCCAGGATTTTCAATTCTGGGCATGGCCACCGTGTTGCATTTAGTGTAATTACATTTGTCATTACCACTGGGTCTGGACTCTGTACATCCTTTTTTATCTGGTAAGCATACTGCAGAAAACATATAACCAAAAAAAAAAAATGCATAGCATTCTGAGAAACACAAGATTCCTATCTCAATAGTAGATGTGTTGAATTGCACGCTTTTACAAAACAAGTATCACATAATGTGGAGTCCTGAATGCCTGCATCTTTAAGAAAAGCTACTGAAGGTGTCCTTGGAAAAAAAAAATCCTCTTAGCCTGAAATCCTGGTTGCCAAAAGGAGGGCAGATTTCCAATGCAAATACTGTGGCGAATGGGCCCTCCTCACAGGCACTTAAATCATTTGTATCTCACTTTTTATGGTAGTGTTGTGAATTATATTATTTTTGGGTTTATAATTAGAGGATGGAACAGATGGCGAAGGCCTAGTTTGAAGTGATGTGGCCATTAGAAGAGCCTCGGTCGTCCAGTCCTGATTCCAGCAGACCTGGTTTTCCCCCCCGCACTCGGGATAGGGCATGGTGTAGCTGTAGGTTTGCACGGTAGCCTTGCACTCTGAGTTTTTATAACATTTGAAGCCACATAGGAATGAAAAAGGGCCTATAAGAGCAATCGCTATTTCAGAGGGTGAGGCCTTCAAGGGGAAGAGTCAGTTCCTATCAATTCTATTTCTGTAATTATGATTTTTTAAAAAAATTACAAAGTCCCACAATGGACGTAAATGTCTCTTTCACACTCACGTGCTCATAGCATCTTCTTTGGGTTTCTCTCCTCCACTCTCAGTGTACGAAAAACTTCATTATCACCATCACCAAGCATTTCTGCCCTTTTCCAGGCTGTTTCACCAATAAGTCAAATGCCAAGTATTGTTTTCCTAGTTGAAGCCTTGGTAGGGTCAAGTCTCATTATTGAAGGTAGACCAAAATCAGGATGTGCAGTGAGCAGAATTCTGTATTAAGAAAAAAAAAAAAGATTGTTGATAAATCTCTATTTAAATGCTATGAAAAGCCTTATTTCAGGGTATGTTTTAAAAAATCAGAACAGGCTATTTTTAATGTAATAAGCCTATAGCTTAAAAGAGGAATTCTCCCTTTGATGTCATTTGGTGGATGAAAACATTCTCTTTCAATAGAAAACCAGCATCTTTTTCATGCTCGTGTGAGATCAGGCAGCTATAAATGCCATATTCACTTTGAAATGCAAATTGTTTAAAGAAAAATAGCATATGGTGGAGGTAAGTACCTTTTCAAATCAACTCTTACACTTTAGGGATGTAAGCAAAGCTAAAATTATTCTTTGGGAAGAATCTGGCGCTTTTGACACATGGAAGCTTGCACTAATCAGCTGGCCCAGTGGGCACACACATCTCCATATCAAGGCACTGGTGTGGGGCTCCGTGGATTAGCATCCTAATGCGCCCGCCCCTGCTCAGCAAGGCCAGCAGCCAGCTGATCAGTAGAGGGGATCTTTGAGGACACACTCTCCTGTGTTCAGAATGGGCCAGGAAGTCGACCACGTATGTCATCATAACGCAGATACTGTTTGGGAAAAAAAAATACTGAGACAATACCAAATGGGTCTTTTTGTGCCTCGCTTCCTCTGGATGCCAGCATCCCACGCTTCGTAGGGCTGGGCCGCTCTTTGGGATGTAACACCGGTGAAATTGTCTCCTTGCTCCTTGGTGACTTCTTCTCATACTTCCTGATCTGACCTCTGCATTCACAAACCATTCAAATGAGTTTTTTGGGGGTTGGGGGGTAAGTTTTATTGATTAACATACACTTACAAAGTGCAAAATCCTAAGTTCTAGCTAAGTGTACGGGTGACCAGCACATAAGTCAAATCGCAGCAGGTGGCTGGCAGCCCAGGAAGCCCCCGGGCCCCATCCCATCACTGTTCACATCTTCCCCTACACACACATGGGGGTGAGCATCGTCTCATTTCCCACTCCGTAGATGGGCTTTGCCTGTTGGGTTTGACCCATCGTATGGTTGTATGGGACCAGGACAAGTGGAGCCCTCGCGTTTGTCTTCTTCGATCCACATCCTGTCTGTGGTGTCTGTCCTGTTGTGGCCCATGTCAGAGGCCATTCATTCTTATTGGTGTGGATCTACCATGAGATACCCATGGTGGATGGATGGACGTTTCAGCCATTCTCAATAATTCTGCCATGAACATTCTTGTACATGTGTTCTGGTGGATTGTTTCTGCATGTCTGTATGATATTTTTGTCCTTTTTTTATTTTTAATTTTTTTATTACAGTATAGTTGCTGTACAATATTGTATAAGTTACAGGTGTACAATATAGTGAGTCACAATTCTTAAAGGTTATACTCCATTTAGGGTTACTATAAAATATTGGCTATATTCCCTGTGTTGTACAGTATATTCTTGTAGCTTATTTTATACCTAATAGTTTGTACCACTTACTCCCCTCTCCCCACTGGTGACAGCTACTTCGTTCTCTATATCTGTGTGTCTGCTTCTTTTTTTTGTTGTATTCACTAATTTGTTGTATTTTTTAGATTCCACATTGAGTGATATCATATAGCATTTGTCTTTCTCTGTCTGACTTATTTCACTTAGCATAGTGACCTCCAAGTCCATCCATGTTGCTGCAAATGGCAAAATGTGATTCTTTTGTATGGCTGAGTAATACTCCAGTGTGTGTGTGTGTGTGTGTGTGTATGCACCACATCTTCTTTATCCATTCATCTGTTTATGTTGGTGTGATTTTAATCCAGAGGGATGTGAAAGAAAAAAGAGGAATCTTTTAAGAGACAAAAAACGAATTGGGCTGTTCTGTGAAAGCTTTACATCAGGCTTGGGTTGTCGGGGGATAGTGGTAGGTAGTGTCCCCTCTTTCCATATGATTATTTACAGAGATGGGCCAATTCCAAAGTCTAAAATAAATCTACAGTGTTCCATGAAGTTTCTCCTGAAGCTTCCAGCAGGCATGATATCCTACCTCTTTGACCTTCTCACAGCTCTTGTGTTCCTTGCCCTGCATTTTGGCCACTCGTGGGCTTGTCTGAGACCTTCTTCTGGACCAGACGGTGGCTGGTCCAGGCACTGTCTTCCTCATCGTGCCTGGCACAGCAGGGGTTCCATGCAGTGAGACAAGGAAATGTAGTAGGTCGGTGTTAGAACTGGTGGCCAGGACTGTGCAGGGTTTGATTTGACCCTCCCTGCAAGTTCAGCCAGCCTGCCTGTTTCCTGGATGGTGAGACCCCTGGGTTAGGACAAATGACAGCTTGTTACTCACAGCAGTAGCAGTGGCCAGAGTCTCAGCAGTGTCATGCACCAGTTCCCTCGGGGCCAGGTGACACCAGCATACACAGTGCATCCCATTACAGGAGAGGAACCCCGAGCTGAGGAAACCCCAGTCTTGTATAATGGGGTACAGGCACGCCTGCCCAGCCTTTGCCCTGGAACGTGACGTTATCATCCCGACAACACACAAATCCGCCCTCCTGTGGAGGAAGACGGTCTCTCCATCATCCAAGTCTGTTCACTGCACAGACATTCCTGAAAAGGTCATCAGAACAAAAAGTTGCCACCCCCCTGTGCCGTGCCATGAGGGACCCGTGCACCTGTCTCCCAGCAGGAAGGGGGTCTCCTGGGAGAACTCGGGCCCAGGGAGGGTGGAAGACGGGGATATGAAGGGAGAGAAGGGAAGGAAAGATGAAAAGTGCCCTTCCCACCCACAGGCAGGCACAGCCCTGGTGCGCATCTCGGGGAGACGAGCATCCACCCGCCTCCTGTTAAGGCCTTGTGTCTGCTCGGAGCTCAGTGAGCTAGAACCAGTTGTTAGACCTGCCCCCTGTGCTCCAGGGGAGGGGACGTCCCAGTCTGGCTTGTGGAATCTCTTCTCTCTAGAGAAACACAGACGTGCCTGAAAGACAGCAAGTTCCAGCCCTGTTCTGAGTCCCCCCTGTTGGAGAGACCCCAGCCTCTTGTCTTGTTTTCTTGAAATTCTGCAGCAAACAGATACGGTTTAGGTGGTCAGCTGGCTGGGAGAGGAAGCAGTCTTTCTCCCCTGGGCATCACCAGGGCCCTGGTTGGGCAGGGCTCCTCTCAGACCGTGTGCCCCTGCGGTGATTAGCTAATCAACACGGCAGCCGCCCCGCCCCGAGCCAGGTGTTTCTGTGGATCGTTGTGGGCCATGTGGGCTTTAGATCCCCAGCTCTTCTCTTGATCACCGGGCGCCGAGGCCTCTGCCTCACTTCAGGCTGACCCTGACTGCCCTTAGAACAGTGTTTAGGCATCACTCGGTCGCAGGTGGTCTTGATTTTAAGACCCTTCGCTCAGGGAATCAGATAAGTCACAAGTGAGAACTCCAGATCCACAGCCTTAATTAATAACTTATTAGTGTGAAATGAATTGCCGTTCGATGAGAGAGGTCACCCTTGAGTACTTTGAGAGGAGAGAAAGTGATTTGAAACTTAGCACCTCCTTATATGCGTAGAGGTGTTTTCAAAAGTGGCGAACACTCCCTGAGTGCTAACACGTAGGGCAGGGACAGGTCAGTATTACTTGACCAGTTAGTTACATTCATTCAGGAACAGAAATGAACTTATGCACTAGCTTCTGTTGGGTGTGTGTGTGCGTGCATGCCCTTGAAAATAAGCATCAGAAATTATGACAGAAAATACTATCATTAGATTTTAACTCTATAGTTACTAAAGATATTCATGAAACAGTTGGAGGGTAGTTGTTTCCTTTGACTGAAGGATTTACTCAAAGTTAAGTAGAAAGGCCTCAAAATATGACCACTGGCTCAAGACTGCTCATGCTTGGGACAAGATGTGTCATGAGCCACATTAAGCCAGCAAGGCTACTTTCACAGTGTCAGGACCAAGTCTGTGGACCACTGGTTTGCTTCAGAGTTGGAACATGTGTCTTTATGCATTTACATTTACAGGCAAGCACCTGTTTGTGTATATATATTTAGGGCAGAAACAATATTTCTTACCCTTCATAATTTTTTTTGTTTCCTTATGTCACAATTAGTTGATGTTTTATTATTTGATTTTCAGAAACATTTTAACTGAAATTAAAGTGAATGGGCATGTATAAAAAAGAGATTTACTCTCTTGAGAGAAAATGAGGAATGTTTTCCTTCTGAAATGAGAATCGTCCTCTGTATATTTTTGGAAGATTTTGTAACTCGTGGTCACCAAAGATCAGGAACTAGGCAGGCAGGTAATTGAGTGAAGTTGTGGGGGCAGGAGGGCTGGTGTGGGCCCTGGCTTCTTGCGGTGTAGATTCAGACAATTCAAGACATGCCAGACAGATTCAAGGCGTGGAGTCATCTAACTGTTTCTGAGCATAAACATAGGCCCATGGCTGCCGCATCTTCTTATTTTTCAAGCAATGCGAGAAACCACAGACTTTTAGATGCACACTCCAACTTAATTCTACTTAAAAAAGAAATCATTGCCCTCTAAGCAAAAACACATCTATGAGCTCACCCCAGACGCCAGGCCCCAAGATTATGGATCTGTTTTAAAATTTTACTTCTATAACCATGTGTCCATGTACACACATTCATTTGGCTAAAATTCAGTCATGGTGTCATGGTGTCTCTGTTTAGTCTGACAATTGGGAATTGGGTGTGGTTGGGATAAGAAGACCCTCGCCAGCTGGAGGGCCCTCAGGGTGGGCTTTCTGAATGATTCCATGCAGCTGTTTTGGGTCTTGTACGGATTCTGCAATCAGACACCAGGACCACACAGCCTTGACAGGAGTTTCTTCACTCCAGAGATCCCAGTTTGGTTCCTTGGGGGCCCCTCAGGAGCTAAACCCCAGAGTGGATCCACCAGCAGCTTAATGTGCTGAAAATTCCATTCGACAAACAGCTGGAAGTTTAAAAACCAGATGTATGATCAGCATCATCACATAGTTTTTCATTAGCTTGTACATTTGAAGGAATCTACTCTTTCCCTGGTAGATGTTTGGCCTTAAGATGAAGAACTTGTCATCCTAAGACTACCTCTTTATCCGATGTCTCTGTTTGAATGTTTCCTGCGGCCCTGACCCAGAGTTCAGATGGACTTGGCTGTCCTGAGTGCCTGTGGCTACTTACTCGCGGACTTTGGCACCAAGTAGTCAGTGCTAGATGCACTAAGATAATTCTCTCTACCTTTTGACTGGAGTATGTCAGGAGGGTCTGGGGCTGGTCGTCCTCGGAGCCACACCCCAGACAGAATGAACAAGGAAAGGGGCACTGCTGGACTCATCTGCCCAAAGACGGATGGATGGTGAATTTATTTTTGGTTTTTCAGGTGTTTTGGCCTTGTGTGCCTACAGGTGGTATGAAATGAGGTTTTGTGGACAAATCCCACCCTTGATAATGACTTGTCAGGGGTACAGATGAGCGCTGAAGGGAGGGAGGCATCATCCCCCTGACATGCTCACCAAACAGTAGGTGTCGCCGTGGGCAGGGGGGCTCAGGGGGCCTGGCTCAGAGTGGGGTCACAGCCCACATGCAGCTTCTCGTTGTGCTTTTTCTCCTATTCTCTTTCCATCACTTCCTTTTCCTTCCACCCACCATAAAAATATTAGCTTTTTTTAAAAATAAAGCTCTTTTTTTATACAATTAGTTTTTATCTATTTCTTTATTTATTTACTTATTTTTGGCTGCGTTGGGTCTCTGTTGCTGCGCGTGGGCTTCCTCTAGTTGCGGCGAGCAGGGGCTACTCTTCGTTGCGGTACGTGTGCTTCTCATTGCGGTGGCTTCTCTTGTTGCAGAGCACGGGCTCTAGGCACACAGGCTCAGTAGTTGTGGCTCACGGGCTCTAGGCGCACAGGCTCAGTAGTTGTGGCACACAGGCTTAGTTTCTCCGTGGCATGTGGGATCTTCCCGGACCAGGGCTTGAACCCGTGTCCCCTGCATTGGCAGGTGGATTCTTAACCCCTGCGCCACCAGGGAAGTCCCTTAACGTTAGCGTTTTTATGAATACACGTGGTGAAAGTGGAAGGGGCCTCAGAGCCTCAGGAGGAGTTGTGAACCCCTCTTAAATGGTGGGCGTGCAGGACCAGGGTCCCCACAGGGAAGGGAAGGCAGAGGCCCACGCCCTCCTGCTCAGAAGGGTTTCTTTGCAAAGGGACAGAGGTGTGGGCAGAGAGAAGCTGGGAGGTAGTACAGGCACCAGGGCTGGCACAGTGGCACTAGGACCACCACGGACCCGAAGGGAAAGGAGGGCGGGGGTGGCCCAGGCGAGCCTCCAGCGAAGGGACAGCTAGCCCAGGGCGCCCGCTCAGGGAGGGAGGCCAGGGATGCACATCTCCATTTCACACTCCTGTGCTTCCCCCTCGTTCAGCCCAGCTGGGAGCCAGAGGTAACCCAACAGGCGCCCTCCTCAGAAGGGAGCAGGGCATAGAAGGTGTGGGGAGAAGGTGGTGGCAGACGCGGGTGTCAGCACAGGGTCAGGAGGAGACCCTGCCATGCTGCCCGACAGGTACGCCTGGTCAGCTGCTGGGCATGCTGTCCGGCTGTTACAGCACCCTATTGTACAGGGATCTGGCCGAGGAGAAGCGCACCCAGAAGACAGCTCCAGGGCACCCTAAATGATGGATGACACATGGAGAAAACCCGGAGGAGCGTGTGGTGTGTCCCTTAGTGCTGCCTGTCTGTGCCTTGGCTACTCTGTACCTGTGAGATGCTACACACCTAGCCCTGCTACCCAGGCTGCTGAGGGCCGGTGCTGGAGCGGGCACCAGCTCTGGCTGACGCTGCCATTCAGGATGCACGAGTTTCCGCGTTTTTAGGGCTCGGACAGGTCCTAAAATCAGAACATCAGAGTGAGGAGGGAGATGGGAAACTGGCTGAAGACCCTCTGCAGCTCAGCCGAGGAGCCAGGGCGGGTGCACTTCCTGGGAGCATCTTTGATCTCAGTGGTCCGCGGCAGGGAAGAGCTTTCGTTGTAGTTTTTGTGTTCGTCCATGGTTATTTTCTGGTTTAAGTGTTTGGTTTTTAAATCAATCGGAGCTCTCCTGCAAGCCCACTCATATTTTCACGTGTGCACATGTCACCTGGGGCTCTTATTAAAAAGCAGGGGCGAGGGTGAGGCCAGGGAGCCTGCATTTCGAAGATGCTCCTAGGCGGTGCAGCTGCTTCTGCTATGAGGCCCGCACTTAGGAAGATACGTGGGCTCCCATTCTTCCTTTCTTAGGTGGTACTTTTGGCTTTGTTTCTGGAATCCGGTAAACCTGCCTAGGAATACTTACTTTTACGACATTCAAAATGTACCCAGTTCCCACAACAGCATAAAATCGGCATCATTTTTTAAGGTAGAAATATATTTTTCAAAGCAAAATTCTTCCTCTTCATTAACCGCTTGTTTGTCCTATTTGCTCACGTTTGTGTTTCCTTGACGATTTTGTCACTTCCGGATGCTCTGTGCGATTACAGTGAGGACCTTGTTTGTGGTAGAGCCCTGGTTCCTAACTCTGGCTGCTCACCAGCATCACCGAAGTCCTTTTGAAAATGCGTATCCCCTCAAGCTCTATCCCCAGACCTCCTGAATCGAAATGTGAATTTCTTGAAGCCTCTATTTTTAAAAAGCTCCACGGGTAATTCTGGTAATTGGCCAGATTTGGGAACTACTAATAGGGTCTGTGTATTTAAAATCTTGTGCTATGAAAACCTTCTATGAAAACAATTTTGAACTTAATTGGTTCCAAACTAAAACAATGGGAGGAATGTTTAAAAAAAGAAACCTAATACCTTTAATACCTTTGAAGATCTGCCTACAGATCTAACAAACGAACTCACTGGCAGCAAGGTATGATTGGCGGAGCTTTAGAGAAAGGCACTTAATTATGTTTTTGAGTCTAAAATTGGTGTGACCAGATCGTAATTCATTTTGATGTTGAGCAACTGATTCAAATCATTAAGTATACAATGGAACCATTTTTCATCGCAGTCTATGTGCGTGCTGTGAAGTTGCTAAGGTTATTTTTCCTCTGTGTAGTCTTCTCAAGGTTAAGAGTCAACTTACCTGGTTTAAGAGTCTGTGTTTCCACCGATGTCGCATCTGGCAACTTTGATTTGTGTTGATCATAAAGTATATCTTCCCCGCGAAAGTAATCCTCTGGCATCAGACAGTTGACCCCCGACTGGTGATCATTTCATTTCCATTGACGTGTGGATGCAGCAGGGCTCCTTCAGTGCCCGGCTCGCTGGCCTGCCAGGAATATCGCTTCTCCCAAAAGTGGGTCTTCTGTCTTCACCGCTACTCCATCTAGAGATGGCGGCGGTGGTGGTGTGCATCTTTGTCTTGGATTGTGGTGGGTGTAGCCATCTGAAGCATCGGGTTCCTTTGTCAAGCACCATAAGACCTGCTTCAGCCTATCTTCCTCTGGAACCTTGTTTCGTGTGATGCTTCCACTTGCCCTGTATCGGGACGCCGGCTGCTCTCGGTGTCAGGTCCACAGTGTGCAGGCGCGTAAGCCCCTAGACTAACTCGTGCCGGTTCGGGTGTGCAGTGCGCGCTGGTGTTCACCTGACTTGTTTATTCCTAGGGAATGTCACTAGTGCGCCTGGGTCTCAGATGGTGAGCGGCGTCAGCCTGGGCTCCTTCAACAGCCGACCGGACGGCATGCAGCAACGGTCCTACTCTGTCTCCAGTGCCGACCAGTGGAGCGAGGCTACGGTCATTGCAAACTCAGCCATCAGCAGTGGTAAGAGAGGGCACAGCCCCACGGACCTGCGGCCACCTCGCGGTCCTCGGTTGTCAACCAGGGGCTGGACATGACGCCCCGAGCTCCGCTCTGAGGGCGGCCACCCTGTCGACGATGCCTGGCCCGCCTTCCACCCGTGGAGCGCTTTATCCTTGATCGGCTGTCTCACCCACAGCATCTCGTGTCCTTCTTTGGTGCAGGGAGCGGTAGATGTTCATTCCCACTTGACAGATTTGGAAACTGAGACCGCAGGCAGGGCTGAGACCCGACTGCAGGTGGTATGCCCCTGATCACACTTCCCTACATGATGTGGCCTACACTTTCCATCATTAGTGTGCATTTTATGTGGTTAGGCTTTGTGGTGTTTTTGCATCAAAGGAAAACACATAATTCATTCTCCTTATCCGTTTTCCAAGATTCCTGGTATATCATCTAAGTTTGGGAGAGTCTTCCCTCTTGCCTTTTTTTTTTTTTTTAAAGTATGGGCAGCTTCTAGGGAAACAAATGTGCACACTGGAAACTATCTTGACATATGTGTGAGTGCGTGAATTATGCAGCGTTGAGGCTGCACTTTACCACAACATGCTTTGCCTGTGGCATTTTGTCTATGGCCTGTTCACCGGTATTTAAAGGAATTCCCACTGTAGTGTGTCATCTCTCAGACAGGGTTTTAGAGTAATATTAGCATAATTTGTCCTAATTAAAAGATTCAGCATCAGGTCTTCCCTGTAGACCCAGCAGCTGCTGCAGCAGGACGTGTGCTTTGGATAAACATCATCCTTATTTCTAGTTACTCCATGCTCCTCCATCAGACGCCGCCGAGCAGAGGCCTTAAAGAAAAGGCATCTCCAAACCAAGGAGGAGGAGTGAGGTCTCGAAAGGCAGCTCCAGCGGGTGCCATAGCGGCGCGGGCCTGGGGCATATGGACGGCATTGCCCTGTGCCCAGCACGCTCCTGGCTCCTTCCTCAGACAAAACAGGATGCTTTGGTAGAGAACGAACGTCTACCTCCAGCCTCTTCAGGGACTGGGCGTTCCACCTTTCGTCTGAAATCATGACAGCACCTTAAGACGCTCAATGAAGAGGCTAAAGTCATTATAAATTAACCGCGTACAGTTTATTCCCTTGTAACGGGACAGCTGTGCTTCATAGTCATCAGGTGCCCCGGCAGGCCTGGTGCGGGCCTTCTCAGGAGACACGTCCGTGCTCCAGGCAGAGGCCCCCCGACCTGCCGAGCAGGTGGCCTTGGCAGGCGGCCTTACCTCTGCAAGCCTCTGTGTTCTAATCTTAAATGGGTGTGTTCTTCTCTCCCTTGCGTGGTCAATAGGTATGTAGGGCAGTGTCCATCTGTGGCTTCTGTCACTGAGCATCTGCTATGGTTGCCATGGTTACTTCTTTTTAGGGGGGCAAGCAGTTCACATGCTTAATTGCATTATCAAATACTTGGAAATGCAGCCGTTTTTCGACGAGCATTACCCTTACTGTCTGAGTGGGTTCATTCTGGCACCCTCTGAGAAGGTGCGCTCCCACGTTTGAGGGGGGCAGGAGTCATCAGCTGGCTCTTCCCGGCCTGGTGCACACACTGCCTTGCCCGGCAGCACCCTTTCTAAAGCTTTCCTCCTGTGAGTGAGAACTGCTGAGTCACCACCACAGCCTGATTAGGGCGGCGGTCTCTAGCTTCTGTTCCTTACGTGCCATAGGGGTTATATTTGGGGAAGGGGTTAGAAGAGCAAGTCCCTAAGCAAGAGCCTCACCCCACGTCTTTGCCTCCGCACACTCAGAATATTTCTCCAGAAAAAGCAATGGAAGCAGCCTATTAACCTAAAATCCACTCTCTACAGATATTTCATTTGCATAATTATGTCTTTGATAAAGACTCCCTAGCTAACTTTCCCTCTACCCAAGAGCTCTTTGCATCTGGTCATGTGTGTGTAGGCCAAGGCACCTCCATCCCGTCACATCAGAGACTTGGTGAGCGCCAGACCCTTGATTTGGTGAGAAGCCTCTTCCCATGGAAGGTGATCGTATTGGTCCGTACGGGCATATTTATAAAGTACTTGTACGACTGAGGTTGCCTACGGGTGAACACTGTTTTTAAATTTACAAAGCGATTTCTCACATGCCAACGCCCCGGGTGTCCATTGTTCTATGACACTGTGTGTTTGTGAAAGACTAGCTAGGCTTCCTGGTGCCCCAGAGCTTGAACCATGAACACAGGAGATGAGAAACCAGTCTGTGCCCTGGTACGAGCCTACTGCGGGATGTGGATGGAGAAAGCCCGGGGTGAAATTGGGCAGGTAGTTTAAGGATGGAGAGAGTTAATCAAGGAAAACTTCCCAAAGAGACTGAAACTTGAGCAACATTTCAAGAACCAGGTGGATTGTGTGTGTGCAAAACCACAGGAGGAAGTTTTTCTAAACACGAAGGCAGTTTGGACAGAGACTTGAAGAGGAGGAAAGGGCAACATGGAACAGCCGAGGGGCCACAAGGAAGTTCAAGGTATGCGGGAAAGTGAGGACAGAGAGGAAGAAGAGAGATGAGTATTAAGGGGTCAGAATTGCAAAATTAATTAGCATCTTATTTTAAGGCTTACAGCTGACATTTTAAATAGCAAAGATCCAGAGAGACAAAAGAATGTACAGAAGTAAGATTCCTATAGCTTCTCAGGGATCTTCCTTCATGCCTCTATTTTCTAAGGATGGATGGTATGTCACACCCAAGATATGACTGAAAAGAGAAACACTAGTAATGATAATAAGATCTAATATTTATTGAGGGCTTCATATGGATCATCACATTTGATCCCTGTGGAGTGGATACTGCTCTTAGCTCCATTTTCCAGGTGGGGAGACTCTGGTACAGAAGGGTTCAATATTGCTTGTCCAGAGTCACGTCCTGGTAAGGCTGGGATGTGAACCCAGGTGGCCTGATTCTAGGCCTTAGAGTCTACGTCAGCACTCTCAAGATATGCTTCCCAGACCTATGGCAGCAGCGTCCCCTGGGAACTGGTTAGAAATGCAGATTCGTAAGTCCCATCCCAGACCCACTGAATCTGAAACTCAGGGGTGGGACCCAGCAACCTCTGTGCCAGCAAACCCTCCATGGAATGATGCTGCATGCTGAAGTTTGAGAACCATTGCTCGAAATCCTTGCTTCTCAGTGTGGTCCACAGACTGACTGGTATCTGACAGCCCCTGGGCCAAGTTGCCTAGAAATGCATAGTCCCAGGCTCCAGCAAGACTTCCTGGATCATAGTGCACGTTGTCAAGAATCCTGGGCCATTCGGGTCCACCTGGATGTGGAGTAGCCCTGTCTGCCTGAGGCTGGAGTAATGTCCTGGCTTTCCTCCCGTTAGTACCATCCTGCCAGACGCCGAGCAGTTGTTAATAAAATCAGGGCACAGGATCTGACGGCTGACTTCAAGAAAACACATTTGTGAATGGATTTCAAGACCTCAACTTGGGCATCCACGTTCCCTGCCATGCTTGGAAAATAATCACCAAAGAAACAAACAATGATTAAGAGCTCTCTGTCGTGCTTTTTCTCTTTACATCGCAGTGAAATACAAACTCCACCCTCTTTTTTTTTTTTTTTAAATCATCTTCTCTCCCTCACCCCAGTCTCTGGTTTGGATGTCAGAGTCATAAAAAAGCTTACACTGTGCTAACAGCAGGGACAGGGAGAAGTAAGCAGCTTTTGAATCCAAATGCCCATGTGTTGGTGAATATGCCTTCCCATTGTCCCACATTTTTATTGTACATGATAATACATAACATTGGGTTTCCATTTTTCTCTGCCCCCTTGTCCACACTAAATTAAGACTTTGGCTCCAGAGAACTCTGTAAAGTCTTCCCCTTTAGACGCACAGGTACCCTGGGGGTTTCTGTCTTTTAAGCATCTGTGAGCAACTCCTAATTAGATAGATGACTTTGTGGTGTGTGAAACTACAAAACAGGAGGTTCTGGTTAAATTAAGGGGGGAAAAAAGAAGAATCCATTCTGTGAAATGCAATGCCCCACTGCTTTATGACTATTACTGCTGTAAGGTTTTACATTTAAGTACCTGAGGTTTAAAATTAAATGTCTAATATAATTTGGCGTTGCTAACGTGAGACCCGCATCTGCCCTTAGAGGAAATGCAGACAGCTCAGCTCAGGGTTTCAGATTGCTGTCTGCCGGCTTGCAGCACAGAGGATTGGGTCCCACTCCGACTAAGCACCACATGCTGCTCAGCGTAATTTTTTAAATGCAGAAACATATTCATCTTGAGCTTCTGCGTTGAAAAAGGCTGTTCCAGTAGTACATGAAAAATTAATTTTTTTACATTTTTCCTCACTCTCCTAAGTGTTTGACAGAAGTAATTTTTGCAGCAAGAGAGAATAAAAACTGGTGGCTGTAAATTCCTGTCCTGGAACCTCTTGTGTAGATTCTTTATGGACCCAGAATTGATCTACATGTCAGACCCTGTTGTGGTTTAAACTGTTTATCACGGTAATGGCAGGGTGAGCCTGTGAACACCAACTTATAATCCTGGGTGAAAGCAATTGGTGTTTGCAGTCAATGAAGGGGCAGCTCAGCTTTATTGATAGATTCAGAACAATTATCTCTTCAGCAACTATTGGCTGAGAATTCTCTGCAATCTCATTGGGAGCCTGTGATTTTTTTTTTTTGATTAATCATTTCTCTATAGGTAATTTTCTCTAAAAGTGCTAGCCAAGAGTTACTATGACTGTGGGTGGCAGGGGACCCCTGGGGGGGGTCATTTGTAGTATGCTTAGTTGTCATACCTTGCTCCGAGGCAAAATGCATTTTTGGGTGCATCCCACCTGTGATGAGGGCCCGAGCCAGTGCCGTGAACCCTGTGCATCTGTCTGCGAGGGGTCCTGCGTGTCTCAGCAAGCCTGGCAGCCTGCCACACCATCTCCTGCCACTTCCAGCTGTGGGCTGAGGGTCTCAGTGGTGGCCGTTGCTGTGGCAGCCAAACTCCCCGCTCCTCTTGACTGTCAGGTTGTTCTGATGGCTCCACCCCATCCCTGATGGCTTCATTCCAAGAGTTAATCTTCTGCCACCCTGGCTGCCCATCACCAGCAGTACTGCACTGCTTCAGATGACTCTTGAACATTTCACTTCCACCTGCCTCCATCAGGCCACCGTCCAGCCTTGTCAGCCTCAAGTATGAAAAACATACCTATCTTTCACTCTTCCACATGGAAGGTGTGTGTGTGCCAGTTTCCTTCTAACCATTTAACCACAGATCTTCCCACCAGAATCTATGGTTATTAGACAGCCAATCTTGAATCTGAAGCACTTGCATTTTTGCTAACTTTTAAATGTTTTTTGTCATCATGGACATTTTTTACAAGTCTTTTTTTAACGGTAGAAGTTAGAAACACAGGTTTCAGCTCTGGTCGTTGTGTCCTGCACTTCCTTTGGTTTCTCCTTTCTCATAGAGCCAGCCCCAGGAGGGGCAGGCAGCCTGCATTTGCGATTACAGAGAGCCGTAACTTTGGGTTCTGGGAAGGTTTACTGTGAGTTCGTTAATTTTAATTTTTACAGCTTGAGCACCGTTTTTTCCTCTTCTTGGATTCTATGCTAACAATTTTATCATGTGACCAGCAGGTGGCGGTAGTGTGACACTGCAGCTCTCACCTTTTTTTTTTTTTTTTCCTTTTTAATTCAAGTGTAGTTGATTTACAATACTGTGTTAGTTTCAGGTGTACAGCAGAGTGATTCAGTTATACATATATATCTATTATTTTTTGGATTGTTTTCCATTATAGGTTATTACGAGATACTGAATGTAGTTTCCCGTGCTATACAGTAGGTCCTTGTTGGTTACCTATTTTAGGTACAGTAGTATGTATCTGTTAATCCCAAATTCCTAATTTATACCCCCTGTTTCCTGTTTGGTAACCATAAGTTTGTTTCCTATGTCCGTGAGTCTGTCTGTTTTCTAAATAAATTCAGTCGTAGCATTTTTTCAGATTCCACCTGTAAGTTATATCATACGATATTTGTCTTTATCTGACTTACTTCACTTAGTATGATATTTTCTAGGTCCAGCCATGTTTTTTCAAATGGTATTATTTCATTCTTATAACTGAGTAATATTCCATTTATATGTATACCACATCTTTATCCGTTCATCTGTCAATGGACATTTAGGTTGCTTCCATGTCTTGGCTATTGTAAATAGTGCTGCTGTGAACATTGGGGGTGCATTTATCTTTTCAAATTAGAGTTTTCTCTGGATATATGCCCAGGAGTGGGATTGCAGGATCATACCGTATACAGCTACCGTATGGTAGCTGTATTTTTAGTTTTTTAAGGAATCTCCATACTCTTCCCCATAGTGGCTGCACCAATACATTCCCACCAGCAGTGGAGGAGGGTTCCCTTTTCTCCACACCCTCTCCAGCATTTATTGTTTGTAGATTTTTTGATGATGGGCATTCTGACGTGTGGGTTAATACCTCATTGTAGTTTTGATTTGCATTTCTCTAATAATTAGCGATGTTGAGCATCTTTTCATGTGCCTGTTTGGCCATCTTACCTAGAGTCTGAATTTGTACAGCTGTGTCTCTGTGTCAGGAGCTTGACATCTAATGCCCAGTTCCTGAGAATCATTATCCCTGTTTCATAAGTGAGGTTCCAAAAGGTCGAGAATCTTAAGACCACACTCTTAAAAGCCAGAATTCAAACCCAGGTCTTTCTGATTCCAAAGCTTATAGTTTTCCCCTCTGCTATTTTTTTTAAAGGAGAAATGAATTCTTAGTATTAAAACAACGTATCATAAAAATTGTTTATCTTTTCATAGAGCTGGCTTTTTAAGGGAAGGTAGACATTTTCCCTTCTCTCACTTCTGCTGCACTTTGCCTTTCTCATCTGCTTCTCCCAAATCTTGGCTGGCATTCAGAAACCATTCCCTGGGGGTTGTCATCAACCTTCAGCTAAGCTCAGTATTAAAGGACCCGTGGGCTCTCATCTCAAAGCTGGGCACGCCCGGTCTCGGCCGCTGCAGTCTGTTCCCCCCACCAGGCTCGTCAGCCTAATTAAAGGGATGACCCCAGTTCCCTTCTGCAGGCAGAACCTGCTTCCCTTTCTCTGCATGGGACCAAGGAGAAAGCAGAAGCTTCCTAGGGTATCTGGCCGCAGGGGGTAAAAGGTGTATTTTTTTCCTCCCAATCAGAACGTTGTTACTTTGTACTTTGCCTCCTCAGTTCCTTCCTAACAGCTATTTCTAGCAGCAGGTGCTGACTAGGGGAAACGCTGCCCCAATATCAGACCGGGAGCAGGAGATTGCATACCTGCAGGCCAGCATTTCTCTTGTTGCCTGGCAAATGCCTAGAAATCATTTTAAACAGATGTTAGAGCAGGATACTGTTGCCAGTTGCTACGGTACCTGGACCATATCTTTTGGTCTCTCTGGCCCTCGGTATCTTCATCTAGACCAGTGGTTCTCAACCAGGGGTGATTTTGTGTGTCCCTCCCCTGGGGACATTTGGCAATGTTTGGAGACAGTTTAAGTTGTCACAGTCAAGGGGGTTGGAGGGGTTTGCTACTGGAATCGAGTGGGTGAAGCCCGAGAAGCTTGTGAACCCCCTGCAGCGCACAGGGCAGCTCCGCACGACAGAGGACCATCTGGTCCAAAGTCAGTAGCGCAGAGGTCCAGAAACCCTGGTCTGGACAATGAAGACTTGGGTTTTACGGACCCTAGCAGCCACCGTTACTGTGTTCCACCGTGAATTAAATGATAATCCTTCCCAAAGAAAAGGGAGGCTGTTTCCTTTCTTGAGAGAATGACTACAGCCAACCCAAGCAGTGCCTTGTCCGCAGCGAGACTTTCAACTCAGCTTCCCAGACGGTCCCCCAAGGCAGAAGGCGGGGGCTGCTACTACCAGTGATGATGTCACATGACATCCATCCAGCACTCCCTGCCTGTCAGGCACGAGGACCCGGAAGAGGAGGGCTAGTACCATCCCCATTTTAGATGAGGAAACAGAGGTAGCAACAGGCTGATGGCCAAGGCTGGATTCCATCTCAGGCTGCGTCTCAGCCTCCACTGTGCTGTACTTTGAACCACACGCTCAGCTGCCCCAAGAACTCTGCCTGAGGGAGACCCGGGGTGGCCTTGACCGTCGGCCTGTGTTGAGGACCCGCGAACGACACACATTGGCGGGCGTAATCTCAGCATCCTCCCTATTCAGAGACCACAGAATGAGTCAGGGCTAACAAAGTGAAACTAAGATAAATATCCTGCATTCAGATTCAGCCAACCAATTGTGCACGCGTAGAATGGGGAACCCTACCTCGACGAGGCTGACCTGGGTATAGCTCATCTGCCGAAATGCCGTCGAGACTTACTCTGCCCTAAGAGAAGGAGAGGTCTCTTTTGTGGGACCACATTTCCAGAAGGACACTGGCAAATGGGGATTGTTCACAGCAGTGGATGGGGATGTAGAGAAGACTCTGGAACCCACGTCAGAGATAGGGATGGAGGAATTGGGAGTGGGAGGGGCCTCTGGGGCAGGGGCATCCCTGGTCCTGCTCTGGAGGGTGCTTTTCAAAAGTACTAGCTCCTGGGGCCAAGAGCTGGAGATGGGCTTCTTTGGCCCTGGGGTGGAGCCTGCGCACCAGATGTTCCCCGGGGGCTTGTTAGGTGCAGCTGGGATTGAGATCCACTCTTCTGGAGCTGGGGTCGGGGTTGAACACTGTGTGCAAATGGCGGTCAAGGTAACAAATAGGAGCCTTACCCTGTGTACATCCAGGGAATTGAACTCGGAACAGTGGGTCAAAGTTACAGGAAAGAATTGTGACATTTTTTTTTTTTTTTTTTTGCGGTACGCGGGCCTCTCTCTGTTGTGGCCTCTCCCGTTGCAGAGCACAGGCTCCAGACGTGCAGGCTCAGCGGCCATGGCTCACGGGCCCAGCCGCTCCGCGGCATGTGGGATCTTCCCGGACCGGGGCACGAACCCACGTCCCCTGCATCGGCAGGCAGACTCTCAACCACTGCGCCACCAGGGAAGCCCGACAATTTTTTTTTTAACCTTTGTTGAAGTGTAGTTGATGTACAATGTTGTGTTACTTTCTGCCATACAGCAAAGTGAATCAGTTCTACATATACACATATCCACTCTTTTTTAGATTGTTTTCCCATATAGGTCATTACAGAGTATTGGGTAGACATATACACACTACTGTATATAAAATGGATAACTAATAAGGACCTACCGCATAGCACAGGAATTGGGACAATTTTGACACAAAGTAGCATAAAGTAATATGATACAGCATCATTTTTCAAAATGACTCAGAAATTTTCCTCTTGAATCTTTCACTTTCTGCCTCACCTGATGACCCTCTTTAGGTCTCACCAGTGAAATAGGGGAAGGCACATACTCACCTTCCCAACCCCACGCCCCAGCTGCACCTGGAGCTGCAGCCTCTGCTCTGCTTCCTGCTGGCCAGGGGATGGGGGGTCCCTGCCCTTGTGCAGTGTTGCTCCTTCCACCTCTGGACCCATCACCTCTCACTTCCAAAGGATCTGCCTCTGCACTTACCCTGTCTGCTTCCTGTACCGTCAGATTCTCCCGGGTGTTGGGTCCCTCCGTTCAGCAGACAGACCTGCTCCGGCATCTCCCATCCCGGCTCCGTGGCCCTCTGCCCTTCCAGCCCCTTCTCAGCCTTCTTCTCCATACACCCTCCTGGGACTCCTGTCTACACTCAGCATCTCCAGCTACTCACCAGGTGCCTCTTCTCTTTGATCCGTCCCGATCTGTCCTCCCTTCCCGCACTGCCCGGACAACTGCTCTCATCCAGTGCCCGGCCACCCACGCGGTCCACCCCAGGTACAGCATGGTTCCCTTCGCCATCTCCTTCTTAGCGATGGGGAGCCCAGTGACCGCTCCATCGTGCTGGAAACTCTCTCTTCTCTTGGCTTCTCTGATGACAGAGAAGGGAAGAGTGTGTGTGAAGGCTGCGAAGGGCATGTGTCTGGGGAGCTTCGTGGGGTGGGTAATGAAGGGACTTAGCTGGAGACAAGGCATAGGCATGAAGGTAGGAAGGGTGATGAGAAAAAGGATCCACAAAAGGTCTGGACTTGAGTCTGGGCAGTCAAGTGCCCCCCTCATGATTTCAGGGAGCAGTGATTGTGACTTTTACAAGCCAACTCCTGAGTCAGCATGGGTTATCATCTGGTGTGTAAAGACGAGGCAGACAGAGGTGGGTTAGGAGAGAGGGAGGTAGTCCAAGCCCAGCAACCCCTGATTCTCCTGGAAGCCTAGAAGTCTCCAGTAGAGTTGTCGCTGAAACCTGCATTTCCCATCCCACTGGTATTTTTAGTAACATCATTTCTCATTGCAACAACGTGTTATTAATGTAAATTGTTAACGCTTCCTAAAATACAGAAGTCTAAAATTTTACAGTTACTTAGTTTTTTTGTTTGGTTGTTTTTTGGTCCCAGCAGTTTTAGTTGCAAACTTTCAATTTTAGGGTAATTATTTTTAACAGATAGAAAGCATCATTTACTGCCCCGCATCCAATGACTTATAGGTGGAGTAGCATAAAAAGATTCGTCAAATGTATATGCCGTTTCTCCAACTGGAAAGAAAACTTTCAGTGAGCTTTTGTATTTGCAGCAGTAAACCATCTGATTTTATAACGTTGTATATTTTTAAGCAATATAGGACATTTTCTCGTGATTTTATACCACTTTTGGGCCAGGAAAATATTCATTTTTTATTCCTCTGCTTTGCTCAAGTCCTCAGCCTAGGAATCAAGTAGCTTAAGAAACTTCAGTGATACTATCTCCCTGGTGACTTTTTCAGTTATTAGAATAAACTTTGGTCAGATCTTTTTCCATCCTTCCCTTGCTTCCTATTATTTACAAACGCATACAAAGAGGGAAAGACCTAAAGGGGTTAAAATTTTTTAGATACTGATAAGAAAGAAAGGAGTGGAAGTAAAGGTAGCAGAGGAGTGGTTATAAAAATACAATTGGTTGTAATATGGTTAGAAGGAGATACGTAGGTGGATAGATGATAGATAGATAGATAGTTAATAGACATAGATAGGTAAAGATAGATAGGGATAGAGAGAGATTGTGGGTGGATGGATGGATGGATGGACCAATGGACAGATACGATTAGGTAGGTAGATAGGGTAATAGGTGATAGATAGATAGATAGATAAATAGATAGATAGAGATAAAAATAGGGAGATAGATCGGGGTGGGTGGTTGGATGGATGGATGGATGGATAAGGTAGGTAGGTAGGTAGGTAGGTAGGTAGGGTGAGAGATGATTGATAGATACAGCTGACAGGTAGCTTTGTACAGATCAGGGTCATCATCAAACCCTCTGTGTATTTACTCCTTTAGTACTTGTACATTACTTTGGTTTTGCATTCTTAAACTTCTTTCCATGAGTATGTCTTTCCTTACATCTTTGCTTTATTATCTGACAGATAAGGTTATTAACAGAAAGTGATATTAATATTAATTACATGATACTAAAAATTTTATGTCATGAGGAAACAGATGGTTATTTTAAATGACTTAAAATTTTACTCTTTTATAGGAAGAAACATTTTAAACATATTTTGTTATAAATGCTATTTTAATTGCTACATTATTTCTGCAGTGGGATTTTTAAAATCTTACTCCATTTGCAGGGAAATGTTTGTCTATGTCAGAATCTCTTAAAATGTGTACTTATTTACAAGGAAATAATTATAATTACATTTAAAATATAGTATTGGGGAGCCTGATATTATTGATAAATACGTTACGCAATTCCCACACCTGATCTCTCCATCTGATTGCAGTTCAGGATCTCAGCTCTGATGTGGGAGTTGCTCTCTGCAGCATTTAGCCAAGATCGCAGCCATATACCAGTTACCTTTTCACATGGGCATATTCTACATTTCAGAGTGTTTATAAGCATATAGTCCCTAGCTGAACTCTGAAATTATACAGCATTGCTACTCTGGAAATGTTTTCTATGTATCATGTAATTAGAAAACAGAAAAATGTACTTTGAAATTTTAAGCTTAATTTTACGAGATTGGAAAACTCGCCTTGCAACCAGCTGTTGGCTCTCGGTTCATTTCATATCAAGCTTTGCACTGATGCAAAAAGTGAAATAAGCATCTCCACTCCCCAAAACAGCCCTGAGAAATCCTCTGTCTGAGGGCTGTTTTCCTTCTATGTCAAAATGTCCCAGAAGCACCACCTCACCGTCTCCCTTCCAAGGCGCCTTTATGGTGAGGGCACAGAGGGAAACTGAAGTCTGGGGGCCCATCAGGCCCCCATCAATCAGAAGGCAGGGGTAGCGCCAGCGAGACATGCAGTTCAGGCCCCCAGATGAGATTTGTAAGCCAGCAGCATTCATCCAGGCCACCCATTCTGGAAGAATTATCATCCTATGATACCATCTAAAGCAGTCAAGGTTCGGGTTAGTGCCTGAACCAGCACCTGGTTTTATTTATTTAGTTATTTGTTTGTTTGTTTATCTATCTATCTATTTATTTATTTATTTATTTTTGCGGTACGCGGGCCTCTCACTGCTGTGGCCTCTCCATTGCAGAGCACAGGCTCCGGACGCGCAGGCTCAGCGGCCATGGCTCACGGGCCCAACCGCTCCGCGGCATGTGGGATCTTCCCAGACCGGGGCATGAACCTGTGTCCCCCGCATCGGCAGGCGGACCCTCAACCACTGCGCCACCAGGAAAGCCCCAGCACCTGGTTTTTATTCACGTCTGTCTTCCCAGGGCGCTGGCAAAACTGTAAACCAAAGTGTTAGCCATCAAATCACGTGAATACGAGTTCCTGAACAGTTACTTTTTTTTAAAGAAATTACTTGTCCTTTCAAACAATATTCATTTTTTTCCCTTAGCACTGTGTTCATTATGCTCTGTTTTTCACTTTTAAAATTCTTTGATTTCTAGTTCTGGATGATAGATGTTCTCGTGTAAAAAGTGACACCAGTCAATGGATGTGACATCCGTCCGTCGTGCGGCTAAAACACAGAGTATCCCACTGGTGTCAGTTATGCATACTTCAACCTACTCTAGGAAGCGTTTCTTCCTCCTTCTAGCAAGTGGGTTAACTACCTTATCCCTTCTTTCATTTTTTGCAATAATAACTTTGCATTTTCCCTAATTATAAAACGTTACATTTTAGAAAAATTAAAAATGCAGAGAAGCTTTTTGCTGTTAAAACAAAAAAACTCCTACCCTAAGCTTTTAGTTTGGGGGATGTGTCCCCTTCCAGTGCATATGTCTGTGTTCTTACTTACTTCCAAAAGTTGGATTACATCATAACTGGCTTTAATTATAGATGTGTTAAGTTTCTCTACTCTATCTAAATATAGTTCAGGCATAGGAAACCATCTCTGTGACGAGCAGCAGAAGGCTGGTTAAATGAATTACAGTAAAGCCCCACAAAGGGATGCCACATAGCCCTGAAAATGTTGCCTTCCGTGTAATAACTTGGAAAGATATTCATGTAAACAGTAGGTGTCACCGTGCTGTGAACCGGCTTCAGCATCACTCTCGTGTGGTCCCATCCACTCTGGGGCCTGGTCCGTGCCGAGCTGGGGAACCTCTCCCCATGCACACATGGCCTCCCTGCCCTCATGTCCCATCAGATACCACCTTGTCCGTGAGGCCTCTGTGTCTCCCAACTTAAAATTGCCCACAGCCCTCTTCCCTGCTTTGCTGCCTCCATACCACTCTCACCTTCCAACCTTCGTAATTCACTCGTTGATTTTATCATCTGTCATCTTCCCCACTAGAATGTACGCTTCTTAAGGGCGAGGACTCCATCTAGTTCACCTCTCTGTTCCCAGGGCTGAGAACGGGGTGCCCAGTGAGCTTTCCCTCAGGCTTATATAATGTACCGATGTTATTCGCCCTGCGGTAGCCCTGGATTAGTGCTTTAGACACATTGCTCATTAAATCTATTACAGTTCTGAGTGGCAGTGCTCTCATCCTCATTTTAAATGAGAAAACTGAGTCTTAGAGGGTCTGAATAACTGGCCCCAGGTCACACAACTGGCAGGATCACGTGTTTTATGCGTAGATGGGCTGGGCAGGGTGTGTGTCAAGGGCTCCTGGGTGGAAGGAGTGTGGGGTGAGGGAGTTATACGAGATCTTAACTGTTTTCCCTTGTTCTCTTTTCAGCCTTCAGAAATGAATACCTATTGTTTATGTAACATTTCTTAAAGTTATTTCAAATATGAATTCTGTAGTTAGACAAAACACAAATGAAGCCATGAACATTTGAGAATTTCCACGGGCACTTTGTTAGTAGCAAATATAATTCAGTGTGCAACTTTAATTGATCAGGAGAGCGTGGTCCTTGACCGGCATTGGCAAAGCCAAGGAGAACAGAGCAGGCAGGAGAGGGGGCATTTGAGGCTTTGGGGGCAGGGAGCAGGAGGGGAGCTGGGACTTGGTGGGGCAAACAGAGGCCAAGGTCAGGATCCCTGAGTCCCTGCCCCCATGCTGCCGCTTGCCACACAGGGGAGACAGTTACAGAGATACCAGGAGACCCAGTTCAATTCAGAGCAACTGGGTAGAGTCATGGGGAAGCTGTGCAGAGCCTGTCCTGTCTCCCGGAAAGCAGACGTTGTACTGGCAGTAAGTGGAATTATTCACACGCATGACGTGTCCATGGTAGGATGAATCACAGTTTCATTGCATTTCATTTTGTTGCATTGAGCAAATTGCAATGTTTAATAGTCAGTGAATGTTCTCATCTGCGTGGACCTAGAACAAGGCTCTGAATCCCGGTCCTGCCCGGCCCCTTCTCCTACCCACACAAGCACGGCTTGAACAAATAGGCTTCTTCCTGAGACTTTCCAGATGTGAAGTCAGATATAGTCAGATACTTAAGTATATAATTTTGTTACTGATTTTCTTTCATGTATTAAAGTTGAGGGCTTCCCTGGTGGCGCAGTGGTTGGGAGTCCGCCTGCCGCTGCAGGGGACGCGGGTTCGTGCCCCGGTCTGGGAGGATCCCACATGCTGCGGAGCGGCTGGGCCCGTGAGCCATGGCCACTGAGCCTGCGCGTCCGGAGCCTGTGCTCCGCAACGGGAGAGGCCACAACAGTGAGAGGCCCGTGTACCGCAAAAAAAAAAAGTTGAATTTGTGGGAATTCCCTGGTAGTCCAGTGGTTAGGACTCCGCACTTCCCTTGGCAGGGGGCATGGGTTCAATCCCCGGTCAGGGAACTAAGATCCTGCCAGCCACACGGCACGGCACAGCCAAAAGAAAGTTGAATTTGTAAGAACAATGGCTGTAACACTTCAGAAGAGAGTGGTGGCAGGGCTGAGCTTTGCGAAAGAGCTAGAAGATGCTGTGCAATTCCTAATTATGCCTCATCTCAGCCTAGTTTTCTGCACTGTGTCTCCATGTCATCATTTTGTTCTCTTTCTTCACAATAGAACAGATCTGCTCAAACCCCCTGAGTATCCAAGGCTATATAGATTTGCCATTTGGAGCGTGCCTCCTGAATCCCATTCTTGTGCCCATTTTGCATATAAAGCCTGTAAGTGCCGAGCTCTTTTCACGAATATCAACATCTTCTTTTCTCCATTTTCCACTGACCCTCATGAAATAAGGGCAAAAACACGTTGAGCTGTCCTAGCTACCTAAACACCCTGGCAGAACCGAGCGAGCCCGGCCATGCTGCACCCCAACCCCTAGCCGCACCCCGCGGCCTGCGGGATGTTCTGGGAACTCAGACAACTGTAGTTCTAAAGGTCAGACTCGGTTCCTCTGGAAAAGACAGAAGAGACGCCATCACCTGTGAAAAAGTGTCCTGAGATCCAGAATTAGAAAACGAACTTGAATTTCATGGAAGAAAATACGTAACGCCTATTTTTTCCTTTTCTGAGCCAGAGCCAGGAAATCAGAGAAGACACTAAAAACAGCAACAAAACTGCTCCCAAGAGCCCTTCGCTGCTGGGATACGGAGGGTGAGGTGATGGCTAGTTAAAGCTGCTCAGGGTCGGGACGCATCTGCGCTGCAGTCTGAGGCTGCGGGAAACGGGGTGACCCTGGGGTTATAGCCCCAGGGGACCTAGATGAAAGTGGAGGAAGGCCTTTCCAGTCTCGTGCTCAGGGGACCCTAAAATTCCTCCCCCCTCGGATTCCCGGAGTTTCCTCCACCCTCGCAAGTGACAGAATCCCAGTGAAGAGCAGGAGAAGCCACCCAGTCCCAGCCTCGGCTGTGCTGTAGCACGTCACCGGCTGTGTGGGCAGGGACAGTTGGAGAGAGTGTGTTCGAGAGAAAATTGTGGATGGACGGAAACCTTCTGCAAGGACGGAGAGGAGAAGAGGCAAAGACGTGTATTCCTGAGGAATGGGGCAGGGGCACCGAAGCAGCAAGGAGGCCTCATCCTGGTTGGGGAGGCTGGTGGGGCGTCACTGCTTCTAACCTCACCCCAGGGGATAAGAGGCAGCAATGGGAAGAATGGGATGAGCAGTCCTTGGATGCATAGCAGGCGGCCGATTCCACTCCTCGGCTGGGGCTCTGCATCCTTCCCCGACCCTGGTGCCAGCCGCAGGGGGGCTGGGTTTCTGCTCAAGGAAGAAGAGGAAAATGTCAGTTATTATGTTTGGGAACACAATCTTATCTCTCATTTTATTTTACAGCAGTTTCCCCAAAGGTCCACCCTAGTATCTGATTGAACTATATTGACACAATTTTTAGCCACGATAAGGAAAATGCTTTGAACTCAAAGTAGATCCAACTCAGGATCTCCAAACACTTTCTTTTTTATTGTACTTTATTGCGTTTTATTTTACTTTTGCCAGGACAAAGCCCAAATTCCAAGACAGTCCTAGAAGTTAAACGGATAAAATTAGAGTAGTACAAATGAAGTCAGTTCTTTTTTAAAAAGAATGTTCTGGAGTGAAGGCTAAATTATTCATCGCTTTTCGTCAGAAGTAATTTAATCTTAGTTTTTAAACACCGTCGTTAATTTTAGAGGTTACACTCCGATTTCTCATTTTTGTGGAAGAGACAAAATAAGAGTCACTCATTTGGCCAATATTATTAAACCATTGAAAAAGGGCCAGTATTATTAAACTGCTGAAAAAGGCTGTACTTTAAACACCACTTCAGAAATGAAATGATTTTTGGTCTGTGGTTTTGAATGGAGATATTATTCATGGTGTCTTCATCCGTGGGGTTATTGGTAGGGAAAACTATCCCAAGTATAATATTCGACAGATTTTCTGGCAAGTTAAGATGATTATCTGTCACATAACAAACTTCTCCAGCATTTACAAGTCCCAGGCATGTTTTTTGTTTGTTTGTTTGTTTGGTTTGGTTTTTTGACTTGAGATTGACATGAAATCATCATGAGATTCAATAGCAAAGAGCACACAAATTTAGGGTAGGTTTTTAGAGGGGCTTTTTGACTTTCAGGAAACCTTACTTGCCCAAAACTTAATAACCATAATTATTAGATTTCCTTTGAACTTGGTTCTTTTTGTCATTTTCAGAAATGATGGCAGAGTGGGATTAAGGTTGTGGTGACCATATGTTACTAATTATGCTGGGAAACAGGCATAACCTGGGATTGTACCAGGCAAAGCAGGGTGATTGTCACCCTAGTCAAGGTGGCTCATCTGAGGACCATTATGTGCAGCCTTGGTTCCTCATGGGTACTGTCCATGAGAGTTACTCATTTTATTCCAGTACAAAATCAGCAGTATCCTTGTAACCTAGGTGATCAGAATCTTGGGCTTCAGGTGCATGGCACCATGCTAGCCTGCCACTCCCTTCATGGACTGGGCAGTTTTGGCACCATCAGAATGTAGAACTTGCCAAATGTAGGAAGCTCTCACTCAGGCTCCTTCGAAAGAAGGAGAAATCTTAACTACAGGTTTGGCGTGGAAACAAAACAGCCCACTCTGATCTACTCAGTTGCCCTCTGGCTTGGGGAACCTTTTATCATCCTACCTAATATGTATTTGTGACCTGGTCAGTATTTTAAATACAGTTGTTTTAATAGTGTAATCAGAAGTGAAAGGTCATTGGCCTCATCTTCTTAATACCACACGAGACTGATTCCAGAATTCAAAGTACAGACGACCTGAATGTCTCAAGTTCTTTATTCAAATGAATTCAGCCCCAGCCCTCAACTGCCGCTAGTTGGAGGCATGAGTGAGTTGAATACATCTAGTGTTCAGGCAGAGGAAGTTAGAGGTTAACCCCAGCCTTGGAATCTACATAAAATATGTAGCACAGTCATTAGCCAGCAGCAGCAGGTTAGCAAAATTCTAAAACAGCAGCAAAGAGAAATACCCTCTTTTCGGTGGCAGTTAAATCATCTCACACTTTTCCAAAAAAAATTTTCATAGGACAAATCCTCACATTTAACTATGGAGTTGTTGTCCCTGATTTTTATGAAAAACGTTTATGCTGTTAGAAGGGTATACAGGTATGAAACAGGTGACCAAGGCAGCTCACGATGCAAATTTAGGTAAATGTATTCTGAGTATCTCTTGCATCCACACATCCAGTATAGAATTACAATTGGATTTGTTTGTTTTTTGCACTGTTAATTGTATCTGTTTTTTTAAACACATAGTATCTTCCAGCTATTTTCCCAGGACCTAAAACAGTGCTTCCCACAAAGCAGGTGTTGGGTAGTTATTTGTGGGCTGGTGTCTGTGTGCACACGTGCAAACGGTCTCTGAATATGTAGTCAAGGTCATGCTCGTCCAAGTGGGGTGCTTTGTCACCTTTGGTCCCTAGTGGTTGCCAGTTGCCCGGCTCCAGCTCCAGGGCTTTCTGTGCAAGACCGCTGAAGGGGGATTACCAATGGAACCCAACCCTTCAAAGCTCCGCCGTGGGCTTAGTGGCTCAAGGTGGGAGGGAGTCCGGCTCAGTAGCTTCCAATCCACTGACTGGGGCGATTGTTAGGGCCCAGGTGTGACGGAAAGGAATAGAGTTTCTGAGACTTGCGGGGCCTCTCTTTCAAGCGGCCCAACGTTTGAGGCACCTGATACCATCTCTCACTGGCGTGCCACCCAGCATCAACAAAGGCCTGGGAACCAAAATCAAACCTCCTGTCCCACGGTTTAGGAGACAGTAGTGAGATGACATAGAACAAGAAGTTTTTCAAGTATCATTTTAAATGTTGAGAAGATATTATTTCTATGACTTTGCAAATTACCATTTGATTTCATCCAAAATAAAAAAAAAATCTGTTGAGTTGAAACATAACATAATGTTACATGTGATGATGCTCAAGGGAAATCTAGATCTTTTTAAAAAGAAGATACAATTTATCATCTCCATAGGGTAATCATTTATTCTACAAAGGGTTCAAAACTGTGAGGATATTTAATGCACATTTTTCAGCTGGCATTTAAATAATATCTAAAACCTCTAGGTCATAGATATACAATGATAGATATACGGATTTTTGTTTCTTCCAGCATTCAAAGACTTCCCTTAAATGTATGGGTTTTTTGTTTGTTTGTTGTGGATTTTTTTGTTTTTTTGTTTGTGTGTGTGTGCGCGCTGCAGTTTGTGTTTTGGCAATTCTTTTTTTTGAAAGACTTTTTACTGAGCATCCGTTTTTGGTGTTTGGTGCCTACTGGCTGCTAAGCATACATGAAGAAGTTAAAACTCAGAGGGATACCACCAAATAAGGGAAGCATCCCCCAGAACCAAATCACGGCACTCAGAAGGCAATGAAAGGGGTGCAGTGTTGTGTGGGAGCTGGGAAGAGGGACCAGGAGGACTTCACAAGGAGGGTCCTCTGGCCCTGGGCTCCCACCCCGGCAGGAATCCGTGAGCTGTCTGCTGGCGGCAGTGAACTTCGTCCAGCTTTAATCTCGGGATGTCTAAGAGTGAACGTCCCAGGTCCTCTCTAATAGTTATCAGAGGGCTTCCCTGGTGGCGCAGTGGTTGAGAGTCCGCCTGCTGATGCAGGGGACATGGGTTCGTGCCCCGGTCCGGGAAGATCCCACGTGCCGCAGAGCGGCTGGGCCCGTGAGCTGTGGCTGCTGAGCCTGTGCGTCCGGAGCCTGTGCTCCGCAACGGGAGAGGCCACAACAGTGAGAAGCCCGCGTACCGCAAAAAAAAAAAAATAGTTATCAGAACTTTTCCCCCTAAATGTATAATCTTCTTTTGGTACCAGTAATGTATGTTTTTTGTGTTGCAGTTCTGTGTTCAGATTCCTTAGTTTCAACTTATTGGATGATTATTTTTTTTTCTTTTTTTTTAATTGAGGTGTAGTTGATGTCCAATGTTAGGTAAGATTCAGGTATACAACATAGTGATTCACAATTTTTAACGGTTATATTTCATTTATAATTATTACAAACTATTGGCAGTGTTCCCTGTGCTGTACAATATACTCTTGTAGTTTATTTTATACATAGTGGTTTGTACCTCTTAATCCCCTACCCCTGTCTTGCCCTCCCCACTTTCCTCTCCCCACTGGTAACCACTAGTTTGTTCTCTATATCTGTGAGTCTGTTTCTTTTTTACTATCTTCACTAGTTAGTTTTTTTAGACTCCACATATAAGTGATACCAGTATTTGTTTATCTCTGTCTGACTTATTTCACTAATACCCTCCAAGGCCATCCATGTTGTTGCAGATGGCAAATTTTCATTCTTTTTTATGGCTGAGTAGTATTCCATTGTGTGGGTAATCTAGATGTATAGATAGAGGTAGATAGATGTCTCACACCTTCTTTATCCATTCATCTATTGATGGACACTTAGGTTGCTTCCATATCTTGGCAATTGTAAATAATGCTGATGTAAACATTGGGATGCATGTATCTTTTTGAATTATTGTTTTTTGTTTGTTTATTTTTTTTAATAAATTCAACCCAGGATTAGAATTGCTGGCTCCTATGGTAGTTCTATTTTTAGTTTTTTGAGAAACCTCCATAGTGGCTGCACCAATTTACATGCCCACCAACAGTGTAGAAGGGTTCCCTTTTCTCCACATCCTCACCAACAGTTGTTATTTGTGGATGACTATTGTTTTAAAAAACTTGATTGCCCTTTGTGGCCATGTTTACATGGTTTTCAGGATTAAAGGAGGCAAAGAGCATGTCAGTGACCCTCCACGCCCACCTAGGTTACCCGTCCACTCGGCATCTGTCATCATCCCTCTAATGTGTGAGTCTGTGTCTAGTGTGTGTTTATTGATAATATCCCTTCACTAGGACATCAGCTGTCTAGGACAGGAGCTTTGTCTTATTTACTTCCGTTGTTACAGCTCTAGAAGAGAGCCTGACAGGGTGCGTGGGTCTGTCTGTCCACCCATTTGTCTGGCAGTTGGTCAGTACCACACTGAGCACAGGGTCCAAGCCCTGTGTGGTGGTGTGTCCTCTTGGATTGGTGTGGGACGTGAGAGGAGGAGAAGAGTCAGGATGGACCCGGGCCGTTGACCTGCACACCTGGAGGGTGGAGTTGGTGTTGGCCAGGATGGAGAAGGAGAGGTCGGGGTGTGGCAGGCCAAGGGCAGGCGTTCAGGAGTGCTGTTTTGCCCATTTTACATGTGGAGATACTGAGGCCAAAAGAGATGAACTACCCAGTCACATAGCCAGGTGGGATTTTGAACTGCTTTTCTGATTCCACAGCTATGCTAGTTCCTTCTGTGGAACTCGTCCTGGGGTTCTCTCCCTGCCCCCCATCTGCATCCCTCTTGGGCCACTTGATGTTGTCCATTTTGAGGACCATGGGCTTCTTCATCAGGAAATGGTCAGGGTAGGAGCTGAAATGTGAATCAGCTCCTCGGCTTCAGGGACTTGATGGTTTGGATGCCTTCACACACTGCCGTGGGGGGAGCACAAAGCTTCTGGGAGCAGTTTAGCATCATGTATCCAGAGCCCCACAGACACTCATTTCCTTGGGCCCATCCCTTGAAAACTGCCCTTATGCAATAATTCCGAATATGGAAAATATATGAAAAGTATTGATTTATGGTCAGAATTTTTCAATCCATTAAGCATTAGGGAAATAGTTAAGCACACTCAAGCACACTCTACTCTTTAGATTATTTACCTTTTTGACATGTGACCCTGGAGCAGTGGGATGGTATATCACAACCAAATGACCTCCTGTTTTAGTCTGGGCATCCGTATATCAGGTTTTCTTAAATCTGGGGACACCATCGCTCTACTTTTTCAAACCACATGATATCAGTAGATTAAGAGCAGGGATGGGTCATGAAGAAACAGCCTTGTTTTGGTGTATTTCTGTACCTTGGGAAGAAGGAACCAAGTGAACATATTCAGGACCCTGGACAGAGCCCGCTGGGGACTTGCAGAACCGAAGCTGGCCTTTCCTGCCTCAGACAGGACCATTTCGTGTGCAGGAGTTGGGAATTTGATTCCAAGTGACTTTTCATAGAAACAGCTAAGTTTCTAAAGATGGGAAATTTACGTTAGCAAAGAGGGATCATGCATTTAATTAACTTCCCTATCTAATTGAGTTTTCTTCTAGACATCTCAGCCCTTCCCCAACCTGCTCAGCCAGTGGAGCCTCCCACGTGAAAGAGAATCTCTTTGTCATTTAGCAGCCGTAAGCGCCCCACTTGAGAAATGGTTATGGCTGATTATGTAAAACGAGATGCAGGAATCCCTTGAAGTGATTTTATTTCCACCGAACGGTACTGCTCAGAGTGCCTTTACACTTTTTCGGAGTACACTGGATTAATTTAAACTTTGTGCGCTTGATTCAGCTAAATATCAACTAGAGAACAATTTAATTTTTTGACCCTGAAATATGAAATCCTGACTCGCAGTCCCCAGATCGGGTGATGGTATGAAAACAGGCTGACCATCCAGCATGAGGCAAAACTAAAGGGACTCAAGGATACGCTCACAGAGGCTGCCGTAGTGGGCAAGAAGGGACGGGTGACAAGGTGATTCTGGGTGCAAGGAAACGGCACGCACCAGGAGGCCAGAGGGGAGGTGGATATAGCTCAGGGAGGGGTAGGATGTGAGGAAACTTGAGAGCAGTGGGGCTGCTCCGCCCTTGGACGTGTGCTCGCTGCACAGGACAAGGGGGAGGCCGGGATGGCTCCCTCAGAGAAGGACGGAACATCCCAGGGTCCACCTTTTATCTGAGACCTGGAACCAGGTCCTGGTGGCTGTCTGGAGGCCCAGGCAGCCACATCCAGTCCCCACACTCAACTTTGTGACCTAAGTCTTGTGAACGGCCTTAGCTTAAGTTTCTGAGTGTCCTCAGGTCCCCCCGGACCCCCTGCTCTGACACCGAACCTGCATCTTGCTAGTACCTTCCATTACCTTCTTTCGTCTTCCCTGTTTGGTTGCGTTGTAACATTTAACACAATGGACCTCCGCCCTTTTCTTTTGTTTTAAAATAGCTTTGCTGAGCTAAAACTCACAGCACATAAACTTCATCCATTTAAAGTCTACAATTCAGTACTTTTAGTATATTCACAGAAATGTGCAACCATCGCCACAGTCAATCATAGAACATTTTTCATTGCCTCAAAACGAAACCACGTACCCTAATTAGCGATCAGAATTTGTGGGTTTTTTTTTTTTTTTTTTAAGGCTGTCCTAGAAACATGTTTCAGTAAGTAAGGGCTTCATGTAAATGAAGACCAATTCCAACGTATTCAGCATTGTTTCCAGAGACCTCTGGGTGTAACTGAACGCAGCCCGGGTAGGAAATACTTCTCCCTCTGTTTCCTCTCCATTCTGGCCCCTCCTATTGTATTCCTTTCCTCCCACTTTTGTAACTCAGTCTAACACTGTGTTGTCTCTCCCTTTTCCCCGACACCTGTCATCTTCCTGGGCCCCCCGCAGTGTCCCCGCTGCCCCTTCCTCTGACACCGTGTACCTCTGTGTGAGCGCCGCTAGCTGCAAAGGGAACCGGACAATATGCTGGGCTCTGAAACATCTTCAGAGATGGGGATTCAAGTAAACCTCCTCCTGTTGAAAGCTCCCGTCAAAAGGACTGTGAGAAGGGGTGAGGTTTTGAACTTCACTTCACACTCACCTTTTAACAGCAGCCGGGATGTTGTGATTTCCTTGGATGGCAGAGGTGGCCTGTTCTTTATTTACCAGCCCGCACATCTCTCTGAGCTTCAGAAAGAACAGAGCCCTTAGTGAAGATCCAAATTAGCTTTATATTGTCGGCTTTGTCTTGTAGGGAATAGGTTTTAATTAACTAGCTCCTACAGTGACTTCATCTTGAGTTTTTGGAAGGTTTTAACCCTCAATTGATTCCCTCCGCCCCAACCCGGCACCGACAAATAGCCCTGCCTTTGATCATTTTGAATTCTTGTAATGCCAAAAAACAAAGATTTTTAGTAATACATTGTTCCTGATTCTGCCCGATGAGTAACTTAGGGACTATGTGAAAGTGAGAGAGAGGAGAGCTAATATGCATTCACGGTCGGTCCTTTTCCTTTTTTCCTTTTTTTTTTTTTTTAATAGAGATTCAGGCTTCTTGTGAACATGCATTTTAAAGCAATTCCTACCTTTCATCAACACACAGGAAATAACAGCCAGCCTGCCCTCAGAACCCCTGGCAGCTCCTCCAGATAGCGTGGCGGGCTCCCTGCAGGAAATTCTTGGTGTCCACTCTCCAAATGAAGCCCAGTACGGAAGAGTGGAGGGAGACATCCCTCCAGAGGGTCCACAGCTCCCTGAAATGAACTCCAGAGTGGGGATCGGGGAAGTGCGTTGGACGTGCAGTGGCGGTAGGAACGCCCGTAGTTGTTGCGGTCATACGGTCGCAGGGAAGCCCCGCTCGTTCCCAGCGAGGTGCAGGAGGACACCTCCCCCGGCGTACACATTTGGAGACCCTTGGGAGAAGCAGGGCCATGGGTATCACAGGCATGGAGCCCGGTCTGTTTGAATATCAGCCGGGATAGCAGAAGACCGATCCACACACCTGGCACTGACGGCCATCACCGAGGCATGCTCTCTGCAACAGTTCATCAAAAAATGGCCCAGCTAATGATCGGTTGGGCAGATAATCGGACGAGAGTTAATTGTAAGGTTTGATATGGCATCTTGTCAGCAGAGATAAGTTGTCACGTTTTCCACTTGAGCTGAAACTAAATGATTGTAAAATAAGTTATGAGTGTCCTTGGGCCTGTCTGCCGGAATGATGGCTAAGAATACATTCCTGGCCCATCAGTCTCAAGCAGGCTGCTTGATATTTATGCGAACGGAATGTTATTTTATTCCCCCTCTAGTCATGCTTGTCAGCTCTCCGAGTGAAAAGTGAAACTGCTTCTTTGACTCATACTTCACGTACTGAAGCTCGGAGAGACTGCAGATTGTTATCATTATTGCTTGTATTATATATTTTTTGGGGTGTGCGTTGAACATTGATGCCCGATTGGGAAGAACTAATAGCCGGCATTGAGCGCTCGGGACGGCGGTGGACTGGCCTATCCTGGCTCGGCGCCTCGTCTCGGGCTCCGGTCCCTCCGTCAAAGCCGGTTTAGAGGTGGCGTCATGAGGCGCTTGCCTTTTTTAATTTGGCATGGCTTTCTTCTTTCGGCGTCCCCCGCCCCCTCTGCTCTCTGCATGCGCCCTCCCGTATTTAAGGCTGTCGACGGTACTGTCTGTCCCGATGCCCAGTAGTTGATACAGAATAAGATGTGTTCTTTGTACTGCGTTCCGTGGGCTCGTTTTCAGTGTCTGGGGCTGGGCTTTCGGGGCCTCTTCAGTTTGAAGGATACCTTGTCAGGCAAGCGGAGTCTGTTGGAAATGGAAAAGCACAGCATAGACGCCTAGTGAGTTTTGATGCTCATATTTTAAACCTGGGGAATTTTTTTTTTTTTTTTTTTTTTGCGGTACGCGGGCCTTTCACCGTTGTGGCCTCTCCCGTTGTGGAGCACAGGCTCCGGACGCGCAGGCTCAACAGCCATGGCTCACGGGCCCAGCCGCTCCGTGGCATGTGGGATCTTCCCGGACCGGGGCACGAACCTGCATCCCCTGTATCGGCAGGCAGACTCTCAACCACTGCGCCACCAGGGAAGCCCTAAACCAGGGAAATTTTAAATGACTCCTCTTGGAAGGGAGTTCTCCAGATCTAGCAGCTGGGCATTCATATACCAGCACTGGGACTCAGGACCCAGTTAGCTAGAAACAAGAGCTTCCTCGACGTGACCCCCATCCTCGAGAACGGTCTGCCTGGACCCCTCTCTCCTCCAGGCCTCCCTGACCACGCGTGGCCCTGCCCCTCCCTGGCCTCTGTCATGACTCACACTCCGACCTCCTCCTCTGGGCCCTGGTGCAGGTCCCCTCACATAGTGGGTGCTCCTGGTTCATGGGCAGCTGCCTTTCCTCGCCCAGCTGACCAGCCCTGAACTGTGCCTGCTCCCACTGTCCCCACCCCAGAGCATCTGGTTTTTCCAGGGATTTCTGTGCCCATCCCCTTAGCCCGGCCACCTGGACGCCTGACCTCATAGCGGCTACTTTCCCTCCTCCAGTGAAAACGTTAGGAGCACGTGTCCAGGGCCCGGTCCACAGTGGTGGAGCACTGACACAGGCAGGGAGGAGCTCAGGGCTCCAGCCTCACCTGCAGGAGGACCTGGAAAGTCTCTGAATCGGGGCAATGATGATTTTCTTTTTTACAACTTTATTGGATTATAATTGCTTCACAATGGTGTGTTAGTTTCTGCTTTGTAACAAAGTGAATCAGTTACACATATGCATATGTTCCTATATCTCTTCCCTCTTGCGTCTCCCTCCCACCCTCCCTATCCCACGCCTCTAGATGGTCACAAAGCACCGATCTGATCTCCCTGTGCTATGCGGCTGCTTCCCACTAGCTATCAGTGATGGTTTTCTTGGCGGTACCTTGACCCTGTGAGCAGCAAACCAGGCCATGGACGGGAAACGCTTCTTGGTCTCCCAGGGACTGGTGCATATCCCTTACTTTATTCACGCTCCTCCTTGCCTGCGAAAGAATTTGTGGGGCTTAGCAGTGCGGGTCCTGCTTCCTGATTTCATCATTATCATTATTGCTCTATTACTAGATGGCAACCCGTGTCGTCCTGAAAGCTCACCTCCCTCCTCCCTCCCTTCCTCCAGGGGCCAGAGCAGGACTCATGTTCTCCTGTTCTCCCTCCCCCTGCCCCGCTCCTGGGCCCTCCCCTGACCTTGGCTCTCTGTCACTCTCACTCTGAGTCCTAGTGGCCCGAGCAGCGGTCCCAGAGTCATATTCCTATTTCTCAAGGGAGGCCATGGGGCCAACTTGCCTGTGCTCACCTTGGTGACAGTGGATATGAGGATGATTCCTCACCTTACTTCTCTCTGCGTGTAGGTGGCACTTCTGTTTACATACGTTTAAATCCATGCACTTGGTGTGCTCGCCATAGATCTGATTCCCCCGTTTCATCCTCTGATCAGATAGGCATCCTCTCAGTCATTGGAATGAACTCGGGGACAGGGATTTTCACCCTCTAGTCTCTGACGTGACCCAGGTGTCTAGGCAGAGCTGGCCCCCAGAGCCCAGAGGGCCCACGAGGTGGGCGTGGTCAATGGAGGGGTCTATTAAGGGAGATACTTTGGCAGCGTAAATAGACTTTATTCACCATCTTAGTTGCTCACCTAAAAGTAGGTTCCAGACTGCTGGAAACTTACCCAACTGACTGCGGTTTGACACAGAAGCATGCTTGGGGCTACTTTTAAAACTAAGTTGCAAACGTGATTCTCTGTTACACACCCAAAGCAGTGCCATCCACCTGTGTTAAAGCCTCTGCAAGAGAGAATCAACTCTATAAAACGCGGTTCCACAGACATGCCTGGAACCCGCATCATTCATCCCCAGGACGTTTCAGTCTCTGTCTTGGTGAAGAGGTTTGAAGGACGTTCCTGCCTTCAGAAGGTGTCCAGTTAACGAAAAGACAAAGGCACGGGTGACAGGGTGTACCGTGTGGTGAGGGCCACCTCACCAAGGAGGCGGGGAGGGGTTGACAGGAGGCGACCGAGGGCGACGGCCAGATGGGGGCCTCTCCCGGCCATCCTCCTTTGGATCCCAGGACCCACAGCTTCCTAGTTTCCCTCCCACCCAACTACTCTAAGGCCTCGCTGCGGCTTCCCAGCCAGGGAGGGAGCCAGGAACCACGTGGGGCGCTGCTGAGGCGGGCGCCATCCCACTGGGACCTGCCCACGGACGAGGCTGTGGGGATACCCGGGCCTCAGCAGGGTCGTGTCGGGCTGGCGGGTCAGACGCGGGCAGGCGACACCTGGTACCTGGTACAGGCAGCCAGGAGGAGGACAGCTCTCAGGGGCTTTGCTTTAAGGAGGAGCAGAAATCAGGTGGTGGCTGGGTGAGGGCCTGGAGTCAAGGGAGGTTTTCATTAGGAACTGAGATGATACAGCGATGCAGCACGTCTCATGCAGGCAGGAGAGGATGCGAATTGCCGGGTGGAAGCCAGTTCACGGGGGAGGGGCGGCCTTGGCAGCAGGGCGGGGCGAGGGAGGCCCCGAGTCCATGGGGACCGGGTACAGGAAGGAGGCTGCCCTCTTCTGGTTGCTGCTTTTATTGTTTCGTTTTTTTGTCTGCAGTGAAATGAAAATGGGGGTCCTCGAGGGGGATGGGATGGAGGGCAGGGTGTCTGAGGGGAGTGGAGAAGGGGTGATAGAGCCTCCTGGAGGGGGAGGGATGGATTTACTCCCAGAATGCAGTGGATTGAAGCACAGGCCAGAGGTTGGGCCCCTGTCCCACCCCACCACCATAAAGGGGCCACACAGTAGGGGAAGCAGTTGGCATGGTGCTGTTCTCTTCCATCCCGGGCCTGAGTCCTGGTGCGGCACAGGTAGGGGTGGAAATCATCAATCATGCTGGGGGCTCTGGCCAGGAGAGGTGGAGGCAGGGGGCGTCGAGGCTGAAATCTGCAGGAGCAGTGCCTGTGATGTCGTCCCGCGGGGAGGGAGAGAAATGGAACGTGAGGTGGATGTTAGTCGGTGAAGACAGGTGGGGCCAGTAGATGGGACTTGAGGCCCCGGTGTAGGTGAGCTGGGCAGACTGGGCATGGGGGGCAGGGGAGGGCGGGGAATAGAACCCAGAGGGGCCGGTTCCTGCAGCAGGCGGGCCCGGGTCCGGACCAGGAGAGCAGCGGGTGCAGCAGCAGAGGGGAGGAAAGAGCTTCACGAGGTCACCTGGGAGGGGCCCAGAGGCCAGGATGCTGGAGGGGTTGCCCAGGAGGCGCCGGACGTGGTCACAGGTCACAGTGGGTGAGCTGCTCCTGAAACGGTCAGTGAAGGGGTGGGACCTGGGGTCTTGGGGAGCGAGCGGGATCCCAGGGCACAGGCTTCAGAAGGGCCAGGACTCGGCGGGGAGGAAGAGTGGTCTGCGAGCAGCAGTGCAGGGCTGGGAGGATGCCCCGCCCACCTGCGTGCTTTGTGGTGCAGGGGGAGACGTGTCCCGGGGGAGAGCCAGGGTAGCTCCAGGGAAAGGGAGCCTTCCGGAGGGTCGCTGGTGTGAGGGACATTGCCCCCAGCCCTCGCAGAACGGGATTCTGGAGGAGGAGTCTGAGAGGTTGAAGAAGAATAGAAGAGCCCTTCCGAGTCCACAGGTTTCTCACTACTGACGTTTCGGGCAGGACGGTTTTCTGCGGCAGGGCTGTCCTGTGTGTTGTAGGGTGTTTTTCAGCATCTCAGGCTCGTGCCCACTCGATGCCTATGGCACCCCGACCCTGCTCGGTCTGATAACCAAGAATGTCTCCGGACGTTGCCAGATGTCGCTGGGTGAGGGTTCCCAGTGGTGAGCCAGCGGGTTACTGGAAATATGGAGCCATGTGGGGATAGAACCACTGGTGTTGAGGATGCCCTCCCAAAAAGGAAGGCTGTAAAGGATGCTGATGAGCTTGGCTCTGACGGTCCCTTAGGGGAAGGTGGGTGTCATCACTTGCAAGTAGTTCCTTCTTGAGATTGGCACTTAGCTACTTTCTTCAAGCGAGTCAGGAATCTCCCCCTCAATTACACGTATTCTAAGATACTCAGAAACCTTGGAAATGAGATTGCCGTGTCCCTGTCAGTTACTTTGCGGCAAGTTTCCTACAGTTGGAAGGGGTGAGGGGAGATGCCTAGAAACAGGCGCATGTCATTTTGGTTTCCAAAATGCTGAATGCTGAGCCCTAAACCAGTGAGTTTAAAATCCAGCCCAGGTAGGATTCTGAATTAGATTGGTAATACTTCTGCGCTTTGTGTGCGTATAGAAAAGGAAACAGTGATTTAATTGAACAGAGATAGTTCATTAAGGAAAAGAAGTATTAAATGGATTTCCCTTTCTTGTTTTTAAATTGGCAGACATATCTGTAAGTTGGGGACCCACCTAGCTTTCAACAAAGTGTTTGACAAGGCTGTTCCATAGATTCTTTATAGGCAAGTTCAAAGGTGTCAGAGCTGGATGCACAGACAGTATGATGTCTCCAGGTCCTACTTAGTGATCACCCAACAAAGCTTCTGGTTGTGGATTGGTGAGTGAAGATTCAAGGCTCTGTCTTGACCTCACCTTGTTGAATATCTTTTCCATTGATTTGGATGAATACACAAAGTTGTATGCTCAAAACAGCCAACAAGAGCCAAGACACTTGTGAAGAATAAGAAAGTGTGGGGACTTGCCCTACCTTATGAGGTACGAAGGTGACTAAAGCGCCATAGCGTCCAGGACCATGTGCTAATAGAACACAGGTAGATGAAAAGATTATTGGAGAAGAATAGAAAACCCAGAAATAGAGCCACTTCACATATCTGGAAGCCTGTTATATGACTGTATAGCTTATGTATATATTCTGAGCATCTTAAAAAGAGATATTGGTACCCACCTTAAAGAACTGCTGGATAATGGAAGGGACCCAGGTGCACCCACCGCGTGCCCAGCATCGGGCGGCTCAGTATGGGGGTGAGCACCCTTAGCTGCCCTGGGAAACAACCATGCCAGCTACATCCAGATAATGGACAGACGGCCAAGGGCAGGAAGCCCCAGCTTTAGGATCAGTAGGGGTTCAGAGATGAGAAATGTTAGTTCGGGAGAGATTGTGACATAAGGATTAAGAGGCGTAGTTGGGAATGAACATTGTGATTGAATTGAGGGGACACCTGAGGGACAGAGTGAAATAATGAAACGCCAGCCCTGCTGCAGCAGAGGGCAGCTGTCTCTGCCTGCGCCCCTCATCTGCCTCCGCGATTGGAGGGTCATTGGGACCATTGTTTCCCCGTGGCCTTTCACCACACCTGGCACAGGATGGGTTCTTAACACTTCAGAGTCAGAGAGGATGCAGTCAGAGGGTGAAGATTTTTGAAACCTGGGCCGCAAATACTTGAAATGTACAAAAATATTCACTGTAAGGTTTGAGCATTGACTAACATGTGAAAGGGTTGCTTTAGGATCAGCCAGTGATCTTGGGGTCCCTGGACCCCTTAGCAACATCAGGCAGCTTCTGAGCCCTCTGAAATTGCGCACAAGTATTAACTAGACTAGTCTTTTTTTTTTCTTTTTCTGGGATGCCTACAGCTTTCATCTGATATTCAGTAGGATCTAGTATTTTAAAAAAAATGTATGTAAGAATGGCCACTTTTAGAAGATTCATATTGCGGAAGACTGGGACAACTTAAAAGGTGGCAAGCCAGTAGGAGAGAGCCCTCCTGCAGTTAGCTGTACTGTCCAGGCCTGGGGGTAAGGATCGGACCCAGGGTGAGTGTGGCTTCGGTGGAGAGCAGGTGGGAAGTTAGAAAGAGAATGCAGAAGAAACTGCCACTTTGTGGATAAAGATGCAACCTGGAGCCCCGGACTCCTTGAGGCAGGTTCTCCTGCAGGAGCCGTGGGTCGACCCTTCACACCCCTCCCAGGACAGGCTCCCAGAGGCCTTTGCTCCACAGGTGACGGGGATATGGAAAGAAGGTTGACCCTTCCGACCGTGCAGAGATGGGAAGGGATCGCTGGTCTTAGGATACCAGGAAGTTGCATCCTAGGGCATTCCTGGAACCATATTTGTAACTAAAAAGATGCTGTGTCCTTTGACAGTTCTCAGTACATGATAAAATGTCCTAGAACATCAGAAAATGAAAAGATTTTAAATTCATTTTGATTTCGAGTATCTTTATATTTGAAATCATGTCATCCTTCTATTCAAAATCCTGCCAGGCTCCCCATTTCCCCCAGAGTAAAAGCCAGGGTTCTAGACAGTGGCCAAGCCCCTTCCTCTCTCCAGTGCCATTTGCTGTGAGTCTCCCATCCTCACTGGCCCCGGCCACTCGCACCCCCTTCTGCTTCTGGAACACACCAGGTGCGCACACCTGGTCTTTGGGCCAGGTTCTGGCAACTTCCTCCTCCCCCAGGTGCACATTCACCTTCTCACGCCTTTACCATCTTCAACTATTGCCTCACGTGTCACCTTCTCAGTGAGACCCACCCTGTCACTTAAAATGGCAACTCCCCCTCGCCACGTTGCAGCCTCCCCAGCGTCCACCCTTCGTGCCCTCCTTTTCCCTCTCCAGCTCTCAGCACCTCATAATGAGCTCTGGGTTGTGGCCCCACTACTGTGTCGGTGCCACTCAGACGGGAACCTTTATCTGTCTTTCTCAGTGATGGATCCCATACATCTGGAAAGGTGGCTGGCCCACAGTAGGTGCTCAAAAAATATTTGTTGAATGAATGAAATATATCGCCCAGAACGTTCTGTCTTTTGAGTTACAAAGATGCTGAATCATGAAATACAGAATTCTTAGAACTTTGGAGGCATTTGGATGGTGTTCCCCCATCACTTTCTCTGTGTACTTTTCCGTTCTGTTGAATTCCATGTTCATTTCAGGTGTTTGAATGGCATTCTGTTCTCCTCTCTGATAAAGTAAAAACAGACATAATAAATTGAGAGTTTCACTTCCAGTGAATGATCACATTTGTGCACTGGTTTTAAAATTTTGTAAGTAGCTTCTGTGAATCAAACATTGGCAGGTCTACTATGGACTTCCAACCCTATTGCTGGACATCAGTGAGAGAGGGAGGTGGCATGCTGATTTTCACTACTAATAAACTAACGTACAGCCATACTTAATGCTGGGGGTAGAGGACAGAGAATCAGGAATACCTTTATCTTGTGCACACATGGAATCAACCCCATTTAAGATGACACTTTCATATGTATTCCTAAGAGTCTTTACTTCATTCCCAATATATCACAGTAATTATGGGAAGAGGAAAATAAGCAAAAAGCTTCCCACCTCCCGCTTTCCTTTTCCAGAACTCCAATTATGCAAAACAGAGAACTTTATAAGTAAGACAGAGAAAGAAGTATCATAGTGTACTGCTTATACTGCTTATATGTGGACTCAAAAAGAAATGGTACGAATGAGCTTATTTACAAAACAGAAATAGGGTCACAGATGTAGAAAACAAACTATGGTTATCGGGGGGGAAGGGAGGAGGGATAAATTGGGAGATTGAGATTGACATATACACACTACTGTATATAAAATAGATAACTAATAAGGACCTGCTGTATAGCGCAGGGAACTCTACTCAGTACTCTGTAATGACCTGTATGGGAAAAGAATCTAAAAAAGAGTGTATATATGTGTATGTATAACTGATTCACTTTGCTGTACAGCAGAAACTAACAACATTTAAAATCAATTAGACTCCAATAAAAATTAAAAAAAAAAAAGGTTGGAGAAGCACTGGCCTAAAAAGAGAGAGAGAACTTTAAATTCTCCAGAGCATAAGGATGATGCCAAAAGGAGAGCCTGCTTTTGAATTGCAGGGGCGCTATGGCCTTTAACACGGGATGCTCTGGGCCTCCAGTCCAGGTGTTATTTGCAGAGCTTGATATGGCACTGGAGGAACGTTGCTGTAGTACTTTTGCGAAGTCTACTTTTTAAGTGTTGACTTTTACGTTCTTTTGCCTTTTCCGGTCCGGTGGCAGACACGGGGCTCGGTGACTCCGTGTGCTCCAGCCCAAGCATCTCCAGCACCACCAGCCCCAAGCTCGACCCGCCCCCCTCCCCTCACGCCAACAGAAAGAAGCATCGGAGGAAGAAAAGCACCAGCAACTTCAAAGCCGATGGCCTCTCAGGCACTGCTGACGGTAAGGCCTCCCGGGACTTCAGGGCCAGAGTCCGCGTTTCTGAAAATTAATTTTTATTTTTTTCTCATTTGTGGAACCATTTATCCTCAGAACCACAAATGCACAATAACGCAGGTCAGTGCGTGTGCTTTTTGTTAACTAGGTGGTGCTAGGGGACCCTCTCTTTGCTCACTGATTCTCAAGACTGTTCAACCACAGTCTTACCTCCTGGCAGTTGTTGCCTGGTCGATGGTACCGCTGGTGTCCCCTTCATAACATGTGGTCAGGTGGTTTGGTCTTCCCTGACCCCGGCAACCTGGGGTAAAGGTGTCTCCTCCAACCGAGCTGTGCCATGTTGTCTTCCTCCAAAAAAGATCGGCGCCTCCTAATTTAGGAATCTTCCCTGACACCGGTAGACTTCACTCTAGTACGACAGCCACTCCGATTCTGACTTTCAGTGACATGTGATGATAAACGCCCCTTCTATTAGTGTCCGTCAGTCTTTTTGTTTTGTGAGCTGCATTAGTATTCCCGCTGACACAGTTTGTCTTGCTTCTCCTTTGACTTGTTGAAGTCAGGTTTTATTCTCAGCGATGGCCCGATGTGATCTTTCAGAAGCGGCCCCTTCTGATGGACTTATGTTTTTTTATTCCGTGGATGCAAGTGGAGATACACACGCATGCACACGTACACACACATTATGGGAGGTGAAATTAATGTAATTTCAATAAACAAGTTAAACAGATACTTCAGAGGAAAATTAAAATTCCAAAACATGGTGGTATAACATGAATAATTATTGGTGAGACCAATAGTAGTAAAAGAATCTGGTTTCAACAAAGATTCCATATACGCTGGAAATACCCTCATAACTGATATCCTTTTTCTCTATTTCTGCCACACTGTTTCTGAATACTCTTTTGTTCAGACTGTAAGTTTCAGTGTTAAAGAAAGTGCCTGTTTCCTCCTAATATCCAAAGATGAGCCTGTAGACCTACAACGTGTACGTTAGCAGGAAAGGAACAGAGTTTACAGTACCTATGCTCTGTGTCATTTACCATAATCCTGTGAGTTGGTTGGTGGTATTTTCATTTGTAATGAGGAGACCGGGGTTCAGAGCATCACGGAACCTGCTGGGGCTCTCACGGCAGCAGGGAGGAGTCTCAAAGCCCTTCTTCACCACATTTCTTACCAGATTGCTTCCCATAGCTTCCTGCTAACAAGTTTAGCCAATAAAAACCAATTCTCTCCTGTTATGATAAATGAGGGTGATTCTGTTATATCAGCAGTGGTGAAAAATAATGATTATGGATCAAAGCACCCACCCAGACACCACTGACCTTCCCCTTTGGAAAAGAAATCAGCCACAGATGCTGAGCATTGATGAGACACCTTCCAACAACTTCTGCAAAAAGCCCCCAGCCATGCACAGATGGCCACACCCCACCAACACAAGGACTGAGGTAAAGCCAGGAAGATGCATGGCCTCTCAGCAGGGTGGGGAACCTGTGCCCCACATACCCAGGGTAAGAGTAAGATTTGCTCTATGGAAAGGCCTCATGCCCATTTCACGGATAAATATCTTACCGTGTCTGTCATGTGTTTCCCACCAATGACTTTTTTTCAGAAGTGTCTGCCACTTGGTAGAAACTGGTGATCAAGTCCACCAGTCACTACATTACACACACACATTCTAATCATCCCACCCACCTACTGACATAGTGAAAGCTGTGTGAATAAGATACAGCCTGAAAGTAAATTAGTAGTGGTTGCGTGTTTAATCGGGCTTCGGTTTCAAATCAGCGTCCCGGTCATCCAGTGAGTTTGCAGAAAATTTGCCAAGTGACTGTAAGCTTGTTGGACGCCTGAGATGTTTCCGTCTTCCACCGCCTGAGTTACTGAGGTTGTACTGTGTGCTCCAAGCAATAGCCTATGACGAGGCTGAGTCAGATCCTCAACCCCAAACCAACCACAGACCCTTTCATTAAAGGGCCTTACTGCTGAGGCAGTGATGCAGACAGAAAGACAGACTCCCGGCCACCAAAGAAGCACCCAAATTAGAAACCACAACAGCATCTCAGGCGTGAACGATGAGTGATGGTTGTGTGGGTTCAGAAGTGCAACACTAATGATTAGAGAGGAAGCCGGGCCTCACTTTGTAGTTAAGAGGACTGTCTCTGTGATGCCACAGTGTGACGTCTTTCCAACAGAAAATAAGACAAGTTCTCTGTAAAAAGAAAACATATCATTTTTCCCGAGGAAAGGTTACCTACCGACCTATAAATGAGTCATTTTTCGGAGACAGGCTGTATTGCATTGTATCCAAGGCACACTATTTTTTTTTCTTCACATTTTCGCATCTCTGAAGTCAGAATGCATCGTTCAATTGAGATCATTTTCGATTCAATGATATACAATATTTTTTAGTACTCTTAGCAACTCTTATTAATCAAAGTGTACTGTGGGAACCATCAAAACTAAGCCTTCTGTTCTTGAAATGAAAGCTAATTGAATATTTTTAGAGGGTTGTTTAACTTTAATTGTAGAAAAATATTTCTCTTTCCTGCAAAGCACTATGACTTGTTATTACCAGTTTATTCTCTTTTGCTTGACCTCGTGCTGGAAAGTCACAATTGCAGATGCAAAAAGTTCTCTAGATGGTGTCCATAAAGTAGGTGAATTGTGTAGTTTTTGACATACCCCACTGGAACAGATGACTAGACTCAAATCTCTTTAGAGTATAAGAAAAATAAAATTCAGCTATTTCAGTCAGGGTCCTGGGAAAAACATGGCACCCTCAACCGGGTCGTTGATGGGAATTTTCCACAGGGACTATCTGCAGAGGGGTGGGCAGGGTGTGGGAAGAGCTATAGGGATGGTGCAGACTCCCAGTGGGGTGACGGGGAAAGGAGGGGCCGGTTATGAGGACCCAGAGAGGGTGGTGTCTGGGGGAGGTCTCCATCAGTAGCTGTGTCCTTCAACAGAGGGACATGTGCCACCCCAGTGACCCAGAGGGTGAGGGGGCGCAGGGGAAGCGCCTAACCTCACTCTCCTCCCTGTCTCTGGTCTCATGCCGCCACCCCCTTGACCAGACCCAACCAGAAGCCAAAGGGTGTGAGGCCTGCCTCTGAGGGCATTGGAGGGCAAGTGGAGGTGAGCTGGCGGAAGCCGTGTGCTGCCCACACCTTTCACGGTGCCTCTCACAAGCCCCTGGGCACGTCTGTCCACTGGTCTTTCATCAGCACAGTAGACCGGAAGCCTCTGTCCACCGTGGCCCCCGAGGGCCTGGCCTGAACCCCGCCGAGGGAGGGGTCGGAGCTCCCCAGATGCACTTCTGAGCCGTCCCCCAGCCAAGTCCGAAAGGGAGCCCCCACGCCCTTCCCAGGCTCTTAGCTGAGCGCAGAGGTTCTAGCGCTGGATATTCCTTACCTTTGTGGCATCTTTGTTCAGAAACTAAAGGCTAAAGTGTATCATCAGTATTTATGCTGCCTGAAAAGCCAGAAACTCTCTGTCCACCTGGGGATACTTGATGCTCCTGATGGAAATAAGGATCTTCCTTCCATGAATTTCTCGCTGCCCTGGCCCTCATCAGACTTGATTTTAGTAGTTCTTTTCTGCAGAAGAACAGTAGTTCTACACAGAATGGTAGAAAATGCTGTCCCCTTGGGACTTCCCTGGTAGCGCAGAGGTTAAGAATCTGCCTGCCAATGCAGGGGACACAGGTTCGAGCCCTGGTCCAGGAAGATCCCACATGCGGCAGAACAACTAAGCCTGTGTGCCACAACTACCAAGCCTGCACTCTAGAGCCCGCGAGCCACAACTACTGAAGCCCGTGTGCCTAGAGCCTGTGCTCTGAAACAAGAGAAGCCACCAGAATGAGAAGCCCATGCGCCACAACAAAGAGTAGCCTCCACAACTAGAGAAAGCCCATGTGCAGCAACGAAGACCCAACGCAGCCATAAATAAATAAATAAATAAATAAATAAATAAATAAATTTTTTTAAAAAGAAAATGCTGTCAGCTAAATTAAGAACAATCATTTTCTTATACTTACAATTTAAAATGAATGGACAAAAGACCTGTATGCAGAAAACTATGACACTGATGAAAGAAATTAAAGATGATACAAACACATGGAGAGATATACCATGTTCTTGGATTGGAAGAATCAATATTGTGAAAATGACTATACTACCCAAAGCAATCTACAGATTCAATGCAATCCCTATCAAATTACCAATGGCATTTTTTATGGAACTAGAACAAAAAATCTTAAAATTTGGAGACACAAAAAACATGGAGACACAAAAGACCCTGAATAGCCAAAGCAGTCTTGAGGGAAAAAAACAGAGCTGGAGGAATCAGACTTCCTGACTTCAGACTATACTACAAAGCTACAGTAATCAAGACAATATGGTACTGGCACAAAAGCAGAAACATAGATCAATGGAACAAGATAGAAAGCCCAGAGATAAACCCATGCACCTCTGGTCAACTAATCTATGACAAAGGAGGCAAGGATATACAATGGAGAAAAGACAATCTCTTCAATAAGTGGTGCTGGGAAAACTGGACAGCTACATGTAAAAGAATGAAATTAGAACACTCCCTAACACCATACACAAAAATAAACTCAAAATGGATTAGAGACCTAAAGACTGGACAGTATAAAACTCTTAGAGGAAAACATAGGAAGAACACTCTTTGACATAAATCACAGCAAGATCTTTTTTGATCCACCTCCTAGTGTAATGGAAATAAAAACAAAAACAAACAAATGGGACCTAATGAAACTTCAAAGCTTTTGCACAGCAAAGGAAACCATAAACAAGATGAAAAGACAACTCTCAGAGTGGGAGAAATTATTTACAAATGAATCAACGGACAAAGGATTAATCTCCAAAATATATAAACAGCTCATGCAGCTCAATATTAAAAAAACAAAAAAAACAATCCAAAAATGGGCAGAAGACCTAAATAGACATTTCTCCAAAGAAGACATACAGATGGCCAAGAAGTACATGAAAAGCTGCTCAACATCGCTAATTATTAGAGAAATGCAAATCAAAACTACAATGAGGTATCACTTCACACCAGTTAGAATGGGCATCATCAGAAAATCTACAAACAACGAATGCTGGAGAGGGTGAGGAGAAAAGGGAACCCTCTTGCACTATTGGTGGGAATGTAAATTGAAACAGCCACTATGGAGAACAGTATGGAGATTCCTTAAAAATCTAAAAATAGAATTACTGTATGACCCGGCAATCCCATGACTGGGCATATACCCAGAGAAAACCATAATTCAAAAAGACACATGCACCCCAACGTTCATGGCACCACTATTTACAGTAGCCAGGTCATGGAAGCAACCTAAATGCCCATCGACAGATGAATGGATAAAAAAAAGATGTGGTACATATATACGATGGAATATTACTCAGCCATAAGAGGGAATGAAATTGGGTCATTTGTTGAGACATGGATGGATCTAGAGACTGTCATACAGAGTGAAGTAAGTCAAAAAGAGAAAAACAAATATCGTATGTTAACTTATATATGTGGAACCTAGAAAAATGGTACAGATGAACCGGTTTGCAGAGCAGAAACTGAGACACAGATGTAGAGAACAAACGTATGGACACCAAGAGGGGAAAGCCACAGGGGGGCAGGGTTTGGTGGTGGTGGGATGAATTGGGAGATTGGGACTGACATGTATACACTGATGGGTATAAAATGGATGACTAATAAGAACCTGCTGTATAAAAAAATAAATTAAAAAATTAAAATTAAATGAATGGAATGAGTCTAGTGAATTATAGGAGTAGAAACTATAACTGAAGAATTCCTTTATGAGTATTTTGAGTTCCAACATGGTCACTGGGCTCATATATAAGTATTACTATCATTTAAAGAGTCAGTATTGTAAAGTATTCCAGCCCCCTCCTTAGGTAAGTGTGGAAGAATTGAGAGGTACAAGCTAGTGTGGGTGACGTATGTCATTTAAAGCAGAAGTGCCTCAGACAGGTGGGTGTGTGCCTAGCCCAGGACTGAGACCTGAAGTGTGTCTTCGGGCAGGTGAAGGGCTGCCATGCTAACTGCTGGAGGACCCTATGTACTTCTCCAGCACATTCTGCATCACCGGGCATCTGGCCCCCTATCTACCTACCTGGAGGCTCCCCCAGGTTTAGATCTGTTCTTTCCATACATAGAGTCTCTAAAAACATGTGAGAGTTTTTCAAATTCTGTGGCCCTGTTTGTAATGATATGCACCTCTGTGATGTTTTTATCTGGGTAAACGACTGTTCATTAAGAACGTCAGAAATAGGGCACTTCACCGTTGAGTTTAACTTTGAGGGTAAGCTTCTTAGAAACCAGCATCCTCCAGCCTTACCATTAAAAATGTGAAGGTGGTATTAACCTTTTTTAACAAAACTTCTGTATCCCGAATACTACTTGTATTCTTATTTAATAGACCATTGGGAACAATGGATATTAAAATATCAGTGACAGTCTTGATTTTAAATTGGATTTGATTTGCTCAGAATTATTAGTTATATTTAAGAAAATGGGTATGTTCAGATCTGGGTGCTGATCTCTGTGATGATTGTAGATCAACAGAAGTCAGTCCACGTGTCGGTAAGGAAGATGGTGACACAGCACAAGAGGCATGGGGGCGTCCTAACTGTGTTCAAACCATGGAAAGAGAGTCCCAAATCATCCTGGGTGGCCCTCATGGGTTTCATTGGGACCAATGGGTGGAAGTTTCAAGGAGGTGGATTTTGGTTCAGATACTAAAAGGAAAACTTTGTAAGAGCTGGGGCTGCCCTGAGAGGCAAGGTTCCTGGTCCCCTGTAGCAAGTCCAGCACTGGTTGGGCCACTGTAGTGGAATCCGGGTTCTAGAAGGATGCTAGCCCCAGGGGCCCTGGGTTCATGGCCAGAGCCAAGTTGAAGGGTGTGTGCCTGGAAAGCTCTTGGGTAGTGGGGATTTTGCAGATCTTTAATGACTTGCTGTCTTTTGGCATTGCCTTTGAATCACCCTCCTTTCTGGGTATCTTCTTATCCAGGGTTCAGGAGTGAGATGATTGTGGCTGAAATGTACCCGTGGTCTCTGCGGTCCCAGTTCTGTGGTTCCCCAATCTGGTGGTTCTCGTTAGTTTTATAACATTCATGCAAGTTTGCATCAAGTGTTAATTTTCCTGTTTCCCCAGTGAGAAGGCAGAAGTAGAGAGAGGTTAAGTGGCTTTCTTGTCCAGGGTCAGGTTGCTGGTAGGTGACAGAACGGTCTCTTGATTCTCTGCCTCAAACTCTTTCCACCAGGCAAAAAGCAAGTCTTTGAGGTGTGTGGAGCGGCTTTTGAATATAGGAGTGGGGCAGGCAGAGTGGCTTCCTTGATATTTCTCAGATTCCATGTAAAGACACTGACTTTTATATGGATCATCACATCTAGAAGTTGTATAGCAAAGATCTTTCTTTAAAAATGCAGGGCCAGTCTGGATTTACCCAGTCTGATTATACAAGAGGGTATGCAGAAATCCTGTTGTTGTTGTTGGGTATTTCTTGTTTGTTTTTGGTGAGGTTTTTTTTTTTTTTTTGGTCCCCTTGGGTTCATGGTGCTTTTTACTAAAGGTCTCAGAAGGAAATTTATTTTATCCTTCTCATCTCCACGCCCTCGTTGTTCATTCTGGGTCTTTATAGACTCATTGTATGGTTGATCCTGGATAGATATTGAAATACTATCCTGTAGAGAAAAAGTCACAACTGGCCTCTGTCCATTACAGTAGAAAAATTGCCCATCACAGCTGTACCCACTAAACCATCAGAGGTGAGATCTCCAACATGTTTACAAATTTCATTAACTTCAAGTTGCAGAGGCCAGACAGGACTTAGTTTTCCTTCGTTCTTTCAGAGAAGAACCTGACCTTGTGAATCATTTTATTCTTTCATCAAATATTAAGCAACAAGCACAGAGGAAGCACTGTGTGTTTGGCTCCATGGGAGACAAGAGAAATAAAACTCAGTTTCTCTCTCACCCCAAGGCATTCATAGCCTTAATATGGGAATAAGACTTGCACCAGAGACTGTACCTAGGATTTCAGGCAGAATATTTAAGAGAGGCATGGGTGGTCCAGAAGAAAGACAGCACAGCATTGAGTTGTAAAAGTTAGGGAAAGCTAACATGTTGTAGAACTTAATTGTAGATTCTGCAGATTTAATACGTAATGGTTATCTTATTTAATAAAATGCCACAAAAAGCATCACTCTTTCATTAAATGTCTTCTATTTACAACAACCTGAAACACCAGTGGTAGTGATTGAATTAGTCACAAAACAAAGTTTTGTTTTCACTTAGATGCTAAGAAAACAGATGTTGCTTTAATTGATCAGTTACCTTTTATCTTCTGAAAAAATTTTTATTAATTAGTTGATATTTTGGAAGACTTTGGAGAGGAAATAAGAGTTATTACGCAGGAGCATTGTATAACATTTTCCCTGCATACTCTTTTTTTTCTTTTTTAATAAATTTATTTATTTATTTTTGGCTGAGTTGGGTCTTCGTTGCTGCACGTCGGCTTTCTCTAATTGCGGCGAGCAGGGGCTACTCTTCCTTGTGGTTCGCGAGCTTCTCATTGTGGTGGCTTCTCTTGTTGCAGAGCACAGGCTCTAGGAGCGCGGGCTTCAGTAGTTGCAGCACGCGGGCTCAGTAGTTGTGGCTCGTGGGCTCTGGAGCACAGGCTCAGTAGTTGTGGCTCACGGGCTTAGTTGCTCCACGGCATGTGGGATCTTCCTGGACCAGGGCTTGAACCCGTGTCCCCCTGCATTGGCAGGTGGATTCTCAACCACTGTGCCACCAGGGAAGCCCCCTGCGTACTCATTTTTACAAGAAAGCAGTCTACAGGTGTATCAAAGCTCGGGTTCACCTGTGACCATTGAGTCATGTTGAGGGTTGGGCAGTTTGGGGCATCAGTGGTAATTTGGGGATTTTGCACAGCACGATTGGGAGGGCAGTTTTGTTATTTAAGTGTCTTATCACCAGGATGTTCTCACCTTTCCTCTCTCTTTGGGCACAGTTAACATGCTGGTTACTCCATGTTAGGTGCGATGGTGCACACATGACTGGCAAGAAACCCATGATGGCCAAGGAGCTACCACCATGGCTTGCTTCTTGTCCACGGGGGCTTTCTCGTGTGATTCGTGTGATTTTGTATTATTTGGAGGTGTCTAGAGGGGAAAGCTAGGGGAGATTATGAAAGCTGTCAGGTGTGACTCTTGTGGGTCACTCTTGGATCTCCTATTTGTGAACATTTCAGCAGCACTCCTTATCTACCCCTTGTTACAATTTTGGCAGCTACCTTCAGTGAAAGGAAAGAAAATCAGAAGTCTCCATCATCCATTCCATCAAAATTCCATAATCCACAGTAATTTCTTCTAACAGTAAGGACTTCTTAATTGAACTTCCTTGTTAGTACACTAGTTGGTACGTGCCTCTAAATCAATAAGCTGAGCAGTTAATTAGAGCAAATGGGAAAAACCAAGAACTAGAACATCTTCCTGGATGATATTCCTAAAATGCAGCAACTTTGATGAGGAGCCAGGTTGGCTGGGTTTCTTCGCCCTTGAGGCGGAAGTGATAGGAGACACTGGATATTCTGATGGACTTGCCTACTCCCCACAAACCAGATCATTTTTCCAAAGAGAGTTCTCAGGTTGTAACTCCAGCTTCCACAAGAATGAACTTGCTAAAATTGAGTCGATCTGGGTTTACTCTAGACATTGACAACCTAGACGGGGCACAGTTGACTCAAAAGCCATCCTGCAGGGTACAGTCCTTCTGACACAAACACACACAAGCTGTCAGTGCTCACAGATCCTTTGTGGAAGTCTGTGGGTCGGAAATAAACAAAGATGAGTTGATCACAGTAGGAGAAGCCAGAACAGAGGATTCCCATCATGATGAGCTGACAACAAGAGAAGGATTTTTTGGTCCCTTTTTTTAAGTACACGCAAACTAAAGAGTTAGATTCAGTTCCGTGAAAGTGCATTAATCACCTACTGCAGGCCAAGAGCTATGCCTGGGACTGGATGGAAAAGTGACTGACGTGGCCCCTGCCTTCAGCATGCCCACTGTCTGGTGGAGAAAGCAGATCTCTAAATAAGCCGTGGCCACCTGAGCAGCCTGTGCAGGGAGCCCAAGGGACCTTGACCCAGCACCCTGGGTGTTGGAGGCTCCAGAATGAAATATCTGCTATTCCAAAAAAGGGAAAAAATATGAAAAGTGAACACATGATAAATCTGGGTATAAGGTGGCTTGGAGCTCCAGGGCCCTGCAGACACTTCTGATGCAACAAGACATACTCAGCCTCCTTCTGTACGTAAGAGTGGACTCGCCTTTGAAAGATGCAAACTGCTCTCAAGCTTGCTGTCTACAAGTACAGATCTGCGGCTGACCCCAGTTCCTTTTATTGGCCCTAAACTTAGAGCTGCTTTTTCTGCATGAACCACCCACAGCCTCCAATGTCCATCAGGAGGACTCAGGACAGGCATTTCTCCCCAGGCATCCTGGGGCTGGAATTCTGCCTGGCGGCGGAGACCCCGAGTCAGCTGACTTTTAGGGGATTCCAAGATAATCTCTCAAAGTCATTTTCTTGATGTTCTCAAAATGGTGGAGCTGTCAGAGTCTTTGGATGGCACTTCATTGAGCTATGAAACTGAGACCCAGGGTGTGATGTGATCTGCTCAGACCAAGGTCCCGGAGGGGCCTCAGTGCACAAAGAGCTCTCTCTCTCTCTCTCTCTCTCTCTCTGTCTTATAAGGCCACTAACCACATCCTATGGGCCCCACCCTCACGACTTCATCCAACCCTAATTATCTCCCAAAGTCCTCATCTCCAGGTGTCATCACATGGGGGTTAGGGCTTCAACGGATGAACTTTGGGAGGACACGAACATTCGGTCCACAAAGCCTTATAACTTTCTGTTCCTATCTGTGGGCTTCATGGATGTGGTCACTGCAGATCACGCCTGTTCTGTTCACTGCCCCCTCCCTCCCCGGGGTCTTGCCTCCCTTGTTAGAATAGGTCTTTAAGCATCAAAGAAGGAAGCCAGGATTCAGTGCCTGCTCTTAGACAGGTGTTACCTCATTACATCCTTCATACAACCCATAGTGTCCGGCAGGGAGGTGGTGTTATCTCTGTTTTCACAAATGAGGACAAAGGTTCGGTGACGTTAAGTAATTTGCCAGAGATGGGCAAGTGAGTGTGAATTTGGGGTCTACATCAGGCCTCTAGGACTTGGAAGTCTGTGTGGCTTGCCTTGTACCTGTGCTGTCCACCTGGAAAGGCCGTCAGCGGCTTGGGTGTGAAGAGGAACCTCTTCTGCAGGTCGCAGTTCAGCCCTGTGGCTCCTGGCGCTGCTTTTCCTTGTCACAGCTGGTGGGGGGCTGCGTGCCCATCACCCCCCACCATTGCCCTTAAGAACTCGGAAGCAGTGATTCCTTTACTAGTTTTGATCTCAGCCTCTTTTCTCAGGACCCTTGTTGTGACGTGGCTTCTTTACAAACAATATTGCTTTTCTCGTGTGTGTGTGTGTGTGTGTGTGTGTGTGTTGTACATTCCACAAAGGATGAGGATCACTGCTTCAGCTACTCTGCAGACAATTAGAAAATGCAGGATTAGAGAACAGGCGGGGAACATCACTTAACTTTTTTGAACTTAGGGATGTTTAACTCAGATGCAGTGAGCCCTTAACTCAGATGCAGTGAGCCCAGCTTTTAAGTTCGTTGTGAGGATGATATCCTTTGTGGGTTTTGGGACAAGGGGAGTGAGCATTTTTCAGGACAGTTGGAGAGAGGAGGGGAGCTCTTGATTAAGCTCCCCGTCATTCACCGGAATCCTGCTTTGCTGATTTAAGTATATGATCAGATGTCTGCCGCACCTTGTTGCCAGGTGTGATCACCGCGCGTGCTCTCATTTTACTTCAATGCATGATTGACGCTCTAGAGTGGGTGTGGCTCGAGATCAACTTGGTGCGTTTATTTAGGAATCTTTGCTAATGCGCCCCTGCCTTTCAACTCCACCCCTTTCTCATCTCAGACATATAACAGGCCCCAGGTATTAAACCCAGGGTGTCATCACCAACGAAAGAAGCAGGTACGGTGCAAACTTCAGGCATCGCCACTGAGATACACACACAACCTAACGAGGCTTCTTTTGTACTTGGGACATGGAGAAAATTGGCCATTTGTCTGTGGGGTAATGGGCTTTGCTGCTGTATGAAAATCTCTCAAATGGTTAAATTCAATGACATTATCTCAGAGTTCATGAAAGCAACTACCGCACACAGTTTAATTCTATTTAATTTTTTTAAGGGGGAAAAAAAGCAAAGGGAAAATGTTTTAGTTTCTCTTAAGCTGATGTCTCTCTGCTTTTTCTTAAAAGTGCCTTTCTAGTTGCCACACAGTGATGTGATCATTATCTGCCACCTCGTTGCCTTGCTGCCTCTGCATGCAGTAAAATACAAAAAAAAAAAAAAAAAGAGAGAGAGAGAGAGAGACCAGGGGAGCTTGTGAAGTATGACTTCCTATCCCAAGACTCATTGCCTGCGATTCATACCGCTTGACAGTAATGATCTTATTACAGTACTCTGGACCTTGAAGAGATTTCATGAGGAGAGTGAGAGGACGAGCCTCCATGTAATCAAGTGGTGCTGAATATTCCACGCGTTTTTGATCACACACTGATTGGCCACAGTTCTAGCCCATCTTCTAGTCAATTATGCATGGCCCCTGTGCTCCTCGCCTAGTCAGAAACATAGATGGCTCTTGTCTGGATTTTGGCAGGCAGCCAGGGGTTTGAAGTGCTGTGCACGCCATCCTCCCAGGATAAGTGCTTTTTAGTCGGAATTGATTACCTTTCTTTGGGTTTTGCCTAATAGCAAAACTGCATTTGGAGAGGGTTTCAGGCGAAAAATGGACGTATTAGCCATTTAGAGCATCCGAACTCCTAGTCAGTTTTTAGGCTTCCCTTGTTTCCGTCTGATTTCTGTTTGATGATAGCATGTTTGAGAATATTGAAGGTATTTCATGGCACTGGCCGCCGAGCACACGTGTTGAGCATGGAGGACAGATTCAGTTACGGGGCCACTGCGTTCAGGTTCCCGGATTCATCTAAGGAGGCTTCGAGCTTCGGGGAGATAAGATCTCTGTCGGTTAGCTTCCGTCTCGGCAAAAAGCGTTAAAAGAGGTAATGAGGGCTTCCCTGGTGGCGCAGTGGTTGAGAGTCCGCCTGCCGATGCAGGGGACACGGGTTCGTGCCCCGGTCCGGGAAGATCCCACATGCCGCGGAGCGGCTGGTCCCGTGAGCCATGGCCGCTGAGCCTGCGCGTCCGGAGCCTGTGCTCCGCAACGGGAGAGGCCACGACAGTGAGAGGCCCGCAAAAAAAAAAAAAAAAAAAGAGGTAATGAATTCTTCCCGCAGGCGACGGGCTTGTCTTCAGTAATTGTGGGGAGTGCATGTCGACATGGCTCTGCTGTCTCTGCCCAAAGGATTGTCACCACGTCGTTTCCCCGGTTGTGTACCTCCCCTTATTGGTCTCGAAGACTAGTGGTATTTGAAAGGGTGGGATTTTTTCCTGCCAGCGTGATCGCTGACATTGCCCATTATGAAGCTAACTCACTCAGTTAGGCACATGATAATATGCAGAAAACTGTTGTAAACCAAGATTTTTCTTCCTCATATGTCATACTCTTAATTCAGGTTCTTGGTGTGTAGATTGTCTCAGAGTCTTCAGCTAGGAAAATGTGAACGTTCTTTCTCTACTGTTTTGTGTACGAGGTGAGGAATTGGCCACGCCCAAGCAAGCGATCGGGTGTGGGATGTTTTCAGAAATCTATCTTGAATCCACCAAGGGTTTCGTGCTCCCCGTGGCCTCAGTCATTGGGGGGACGTAGGGGATGGAACCCTCGCATTGCACACTGGGCACCTCGATAACCTGATTTGACTCTTCTTAGTTGAATAAGTAGGTAGCTTTGTTCTTTGACTTGGTTTTCATTTGGATTGGTGTCGCTTTCTGCAGGAGGGAATGATTTCCACTTCAGTTGACTTTCTGCAAAATCGAGGTGTACTGTAGGCATGGTTACTAAATAGCCCTAGGAGAACCTACCAGAATCCTTAACTTCATGTTCTGCACGTGTACACACACACGCATGCACACACACACACACGCACGCACACACAGAGGATTTCTTTGTTCTCGATGTCATGAAAATAAAATATCTTCTATCAAAATTTAGATTTAGTGATGTTTCTTTAAAAGAGAAAATCACAAAACAGAAAACCAAGGTTGACCATCTATTAGCAACAATCATTGCGCCCAATTATTGACCCCTTGCTACACATCACCACTGCAATTAAACGCTCCCTGGGTGTCCTCTCCCGTGACCCTCACAGGAACCTCCTGCTTGAGTCTCCACAGCGACCACCCCTCCCTTTGAAAGTTCATATGTGTCTTTTCAATGGTCTCCCTCACTTCAGATGTTGGCTTATCTAGGACTTTCCCTAAGGATTAAATTTATATAAAACAAAGAATTGTACAAGAGGCTGTCAAAAAGGATATTTCTTAATTATAGTAAGTTAATATTCAAGCCATTAAAATTTTTTGTCGTTTTACCCCTGGCAATGTTTCAATAGACTGACAAAATGTATTTTTATGGCAGTTGGAAAATATCAAATTCACAATTAGCAAATGGTTCAAGTTTTAAGGTAGGAATTTTAGAAAGCTGGCATCCACTATGATGACCTGTTTACAGCCTGGTGTTTTTACCTGAGCAGATGAGTCCAGTGCTCACATTTAAAGAGAAAGAGTCAGTAACTCGAAAATACAGTTTCATCACTGAGTGCAGAATACGTGCTGTCATTACCATGTAATTACCCTGAAAAGGCCGATTAATTAAAGAATGTAAACAATTTAAGTCAGCTACTTTCTTGAATTCCTCCACCACTTCCCCAAATGTTAGTTTTTGCCTCACTGTGGGATCAGACTCCTACAGCAGGAGTGAGAAGCGGGGAGGGAACTCACCTGCCCGCCGTGACCTGATGGAGGGAGAGAACTCACCTGCCCATGGTCACCTATTGATATGCCTGTGTTAAGAGCCACCATTGTGGCGGGTGGCCTGGGACCTTTTCTTGAACAGCTGGTAAACAGTGAATGAAGCCTGTATCATCGTTGTCTCTCCACGAGCACGGAGACGGGTGTTCGCAGCCTCCCTCCTGTTCTACTCGCCGGCAAGGGATGCAGACATGGTTTGGCCCCGTTTGTCTTTGAACAGCATAGAAACACCCCCATCACGGGCCCTCATGGAGGGGAACAGAGCCACCCCTGGGCCACCACGTCCTCCAAACCAGGAGTGGTTCCAGAATGTCCATGGAGGCTCATTGGTTTTCTTTTGGAGGTGAATATGTTGTTATCATCAATAACTTGCTACCTTCTATTTCTGATCACAACATATCAGCTTAGTTCGCCCAGGAGAGCTATGTTTTTCCAAGTTTCTTTGCTTGAAGAATTCTAAGGTAGGATCTGAAAACCATTAATTTATGGGCCAAATCTAGTTCTTGGTGTCATTTTTTTCCTAACCCCTGAAGTCTTTCGAATTACTCCTCCACACAATAAAGGTGGACGAGCCCACTGTGACATGTGAGGGCACATCCCGTAGTGCTGTAGTCCGTGTTGAGGTGCTGGCCACTGCAGGGCCATCAGGTGGTCTGCACGGAGGAAGCTGGGAAGGGAAGGCCGCCCCGGCAGAGGCTCAGGTCTCCTGGGATGCCGGGGCCGGGTGTGACCCCAGGGGACAGGCAGGTGGGAGCTGAGCAGAGGCTCAGGTGTCGAGGAAGGACCGGGGCTACTGCAGGGGACTCTGGACTGGTATCAGGAGGGGCCGTCGGGCAGGGCTGCTCCAGGACCTTTCCCTGGGGCCCATCCTCTGCTTCCAGCTCCTCCTCCAGGGCTACCCTCCCCTCTCATTTCCCTCATTCTTTTGTTTTGTTTTGTTTTGTTTTTTGCGGTATGCGGGCCCCTCACTGTTGTGGCCTCTCCCGTTGCGGAGCACAGGCTCAGCGGCCATGGCTCACGGGCCCAGCCGATCCGCGGCACGTGGGATCTTCCCGGACCGGGGCACGAACCCGTGTCCCCTGCATCGGCAGGTGGACTCTCAACCACTGCGCCACCAGGGAAGCCCTCATTTCCCTCATTCTTGCTTCTCTTTCCTCAGTTCACTCTTTCTCTTTCTTTCTCCTTCCTCCATCCAAGAGTTTTCTCGCTTTTTTCTCCCTTCTCTTATTTCCTCTTTTCCCATCCACACTGTCGTCGTCTTTTTCCTCCCTTACTTTCTTATTCTCTTTCCTTACTTTTTTTTATTTTGGAACTTTTTTGTGTGGGGGAAATATATGGCATAAAACTTGCCATTTTTGAGCATACAAGTCATTCACATTGATTACATTCACAGTACTCTGCAACCATTGCCACTATAGCTAGTTCCAAAATTTTATCATCGCCCCAAATAGAAACCCCATAACCATTAAGCAATAACTCCCTGTCTCCTCCCGCAGCCCCTGGTAACCACTAATCTACTTTCTGTATCTGTGGACTTGCCTGTTCTGGACATTTCATGTAAATGGAATCATATGATATTTGTCCTTTTGCATCTGGTTTCTTTCACTTAGCGTCATGTTTTCAAGGTTCATCCACGTTGTAGCCTGTGCCAGCCCGTCATTCCTTTGTATTGCCAGATAATACTGCAGTGTGTGGATAGACCACATTTTGTGTATCCCTTCAGGTACTGATGGACGCCTTTCAGCTGTTGTGTGATGCTGCAGTGAACACTGGCATGCAAATATCTGTTTGAGTCTCTTTTCAGGTTTTTTTCTACCTACACCTAGGAGTCTGTGTAGCTTTTTGAAGAACTGCCAAGTTTCTTCTCTTCTTACACTGATGTCTGACTTCCCTTTTTCCCTCCTCTAAAATAGGATGTGGAAGAATCTCCTACAATTGAGTGAATCCACTTTTTGGCTCCCTCTTAATTGCAGAAATCTATGACTTTTATGTGTTTTTAAATCATTCCTGTTCTTCTTTTTGAAAAATCCTAAGTACCTTGAGTTAAGACTTCCTTTCATTGGCACGTGAGTGACGGTTGGTCCCCTTCCCTGCCCCCATGGATCAGTCGCAGACTCCCTAAGGTACTCTGGAATTTCCCATCATGCTGTGCTCTCCCCCACTGGGAGCTGGTCTCTAATCTCGAGGGTCAGTGTTCTCTGGACAGCCTGGCTTCTCTACCGAGCAGCAGTAGTTACGTAGTCGGTAGTCGAGGCACACGGGCATCTCTCCTGTTTCAGTTTGCCTGCAGAGGTCAGCTTTTCCATCATCTCTAGGACACTTGCATTTTTTTCTATAACTTCCCAGTAATGAGCGGCCCAGTGGGCAAATGGAATCTTCAAGACCAGAGACTATTCTTTCTTTTTCCGCCAGCCTCCCTTGGGCCATAATTAGCTTCTCTGTTTCGCTGCAGAATTAGTGACTTAGCATTCACTCCCCTTTGGTCGCCCCTCATTTCTCTGTGGTCATTGCGTATTTATTCCCTAGATCGGATGTCACTGTCACCACTGTGATGCTCACCATTCAGGGGATTTTCCAACAGACGATTTCAGATACCTGGTACTAATCTCACTTTTTTTTTTATTAGTTTCTGCTTTATAACAAAGTGAATCAGTCATACATATACATCTGTTCCCACATCCCTTCCCTCTTGCGTCTCCCTCCCTCCCACCCTCCCTATCCCACCCCTCCAGGTGGTCACAAAGCACCGAGCTGATCTCCCTGTGCTTTGCGGCTGCTTCCCACTATCTATCTACCTTACGTTTGGTGCTGTATATATGTCCATGCCTCTCTTTCGCTTTGTCACAGCTTACCCTTCCCCCTCCCCATATCCTCAAGTCTATTCTCAAGTAGGTCTGTGTCTTTATTCCCGTTTTACCCCTAGGTTCTTCATGACATTTTTTTCCCTTAAATTCCATATATATGTGTTAGCATACGATATTTGTCTTTCTCTTTCTGACTTACTTCACTCTGTATGACAGACTCTAGGTCTATCCACCTCATTACAAATAGCTCAGTTTCGTTTCTTTTTATGGCTGAGTAATATTCCATTGTATATATGTGCCACATCTTCTTTATCCATTCATCCGATGATGGACACTTAGGTTGTTTCCATCTCCGGGCTATTGTGAATAGAGCTGCAATGAACATTTTGGTACATGTCTCTTTTTGAATTATGGTTTTCTCAGGGTATATACCTAGTAGTGGCATTGCTGGGTCATATGGTAGTTCTATTTTTAGTTTTTTAAGGAACCTCCATACTGTTCTCCATAGTGGCTGTACCAATTCACATTCCCACCAGCAGTGCAAGAGTGTTCCCTTTTCTCCACACCCTCTCCAGCATTTATTGTTTCTAGATTTCTTGATGATGGCCATTCTGACTGGTGTGAGATGATATCTCATTGTAGTTTTGATTTGCATTTCTCTAATGATTAATGATGTTGAGCATTCTTTCATGTGTTTGTTGGCAGTCTGTATATCTTCTTTGGAGAAATGCCTATTTAAGTCTTCTGCCCATTTTTGGATTGGGTTGTTTGTTTTTTTGCTATTGAGCTGCATGAGCTGCTTATAAATTTTGGAGATTAATCCTTTGTCAGTTGCTTCATTTGCAAATATTTTCTCCCATTCTGAGGGTTGTCTTTTGGTCTTGTTTATGGTTTCCTTTGCTGTGCAAAAGCTTTGAAGTTTCATTAGGTCCCATTTGTTTATCTTTGTTTTTATTTCCATTTCTCTAGGAGGTGGGTCCAAAAGGATCTTGCTGAGATTTATGTCATAGAGTGTTCTGCCTATGTTTTCCTCGAAGGGTTTGATAGTTTCTGGCCTTACATTTAGGTCTTTAATCCATTTTGAGCTTATTTTTGTGTATGGTGTTAGGGAATGATCTAATCTCATACTTTTACATGTCCCTGTCCAGTTTTCCCAGCACCACTTATTGAAGAGACTGTCCTTTCTCCACTGTACATTCCTGCCTCCTTTATCAAAGATAAGTGGACCATATGTGCGTGGGTTAATCTCAGTTTTTTTAAGGCCACTTCGGGCTGAGTGGTGATGATTCTCTAGTTCTTGTGCCTCTTTGATTTTGTGTTGTTACAAACTTTGGTTTCGGTCTGTTAAGGAAAGCGTCAGATCACTTCAAATGCCATGTTTTCATGTTTCCCTCTACAGTTGTAGAGTTTTTTGGTTTTTCTGTCCTTCAGAATTTAATCCCCTCAGGCCTCCGCTCCTTTATCCTTCAGATAAAGTTGTGAGATTATCATCGTTATATTTAATAGTAAAAACTGGCCTCAAGACTTAGGCAATACCAGATCTTCTTAATGTGTTACCTCTAGTAACCTCCTTTGATCTTGGAATTTAAGTATCTTTAATTCAGATTAGTAACAGACACTTACTGGCCATTTGCTACCCAGAGGACACTGTTACATGCTGCTTCTGAGACCCAGAGACCAGCTAGGGGCAGCCCTGCCGACTGAGAGCTTGTGGTCCAGAAGGAGGGGGAATGATGTGTATGCGGTCCTCCCCGAGGCCAGCTTCCCCAGCTCCTTGGCCCCCCGGGGACTTTCTAAGGCCCCGATTTCTGAAACGACATCCCAGCTGCTGTGGCGGGAAGGGGAAGACGATAAGAGGGGGTGATGACAGCAGGAGGGTCACCGGTAGCTCGGCAGTGACGCATGTAACGGAGAGGTGGGCCGTCGGGGGGAGGATGTGCTCGTCTGGGGGAGCGTTGTTCAGGGAAGAAGGCCTGGAAAAGGGTCCTGTGCACGGCGGTGCGAGGACGAGGAGGCCCCGCGTGGACTGTGCAGAAGCTGCAGGCCGTGGGGGTCAGGGACTGGAGCAGGACAGTTAGGGGTGTGCCTGCCTGAGGGTCACAGCTGGAGAAAGTAGGGCGTGCAGGAGACTAAGAGGCCGGGGGCACTGGAGGACCCTGTCGTGGGGAGAAGGAATGAAGATGCTGGCAGGCCAGGCAGCCCCTGCAGGAAAGGCCTGCAGGAGTGGAAGCCTCAGGAGGCAACACCAGGAGTGGCGGAGCCACAGGATCGCTGTGGTCCAGTGGAGGAGGAAAGCGCGAAGAGGGCCGTCCGGCCAGCCAGCTCCCTGGACAATGTTTACATCACTGATTGGAAACCGAGATTTGGGTTCAGCTGGCCTGCGGGGAGCCTGGGCGCCAGGTGATTGCAACTGAGCCAGGAGTGAGAAGCGGAGGTCCGGGTGAAGGTCAGCTAGGACTGTGTCACGGAGGGACACGAGCAAAAGGTTCAGACCCAGCAGAGTGCGGGTCACGCGCCAGGGCCTGGCAGCCCCCAGGAGACGTTCTTGCGACTTGACGTCATTATCCAGCCCCGGGCGCTCTACCATTAGAACCCCTCGTCTGTTATACTGGTTTTATATTTTTCCTAATTTTATTGGTTTAAACCAAAGTTCAAACACACACAAGCTCAAATATCGTTATCTGTTTTCTGAAACAAGACACCAGAATTCGTATCGGAGCTGCTGTTTTCAAGGCAAGTCCTGCCCCTTGAAAAGCACCGCCCCTCCCTCTCTACGTGACCTACTGCTGCAGCCGGCCACGTAGACAGACAGGTGGAATGTCCACCCTCTGGAGCACAGCAACCCCTAAGACGCTTCTCCGCCGTCTGTGGCTCAGGAGTTAGGACAGAAACAGCCGGGAAGGCTCGTCTCTGCTCTGCGGTGCCTGGGACCTCCCCTAGAAGACTCTAAGTCCAGGGCTGGAAACGTCTGGAGTGCCGGTCACCACGTGTCTGACTGTTGGTGCTGCTTCTTGGGACCTTGGCCGTCAGCCGAGACACCTCCACGGGACCCCTCCACGTGGCCAGGCCTCCTCCCAGCACGGTGGGCCAGCATTGTGGGAGCCACGTTTCCTCCTGTGTCCTCGCCTCGGAGGACGCACGCTGTCCATCTCTGGGAAACACGAAGTCCTGGTTCCAGGCACACTCCTGCTGGAATGTGGTAAGATTCTAGAAAAGCCTGTGAACCCCCATACTGCTGTTGCCATTGTGGAAAATGTGTCCCAGATAGTAAATAAATATATGATACGTCCGGTTGTGATCGAGCAGTGGAATGAGATGAGACAGAGGAAGAAGACTCAGGTCCACCAGGTTATTTTCTCAGGGACAGGGGCCCGGAAGGCTCCCGAGGAGACTGGGAGCAGAGAGCCCGCAGAGGCGAGGCTGGCGGCAGGTGGCCCTCTGGGGTCCGCGTGTTCCTGGCGAAGGAATCATGATCTCGCTCTAGTTACGGGGGCCTCATTAAACTCAGCACTTGTCTCTAGTCAATACAGTGATCTGTATGCATGTTTACGCGCTACCGTATCATGTTAAACAAGCTGACGTTTACTTCGATCTCAACGCTGGAATTGCTGGTAAAATAACTGGGGAAATATTTTATTTATTTTAAGAATTGTTGGGAATTCCCTGGCGCTCCAGTGGTTGGGACTCGGCTCTTTCAACTACCGGGGCCCCGGTTCAGTCCCTCGTAGGGGAATTAAGATCCCACAAGCCACACAGCATGGCCAAAAAAAAAAAAAAGAATTGTTATACGTTCCTTATTTCTCCAGTCTTTTTTTTTTTTCTTTTTGCGGTATGTGGGCCTCTCACTGTTGTGGCCTCTCCCGTTGCGGAGCACAGGCTCCGGATGCGCAGGCCCAGCGGCCATGGCTCACGGGCCCAGCCGCTCCGCGGCATGTGGGATCTTCCCAGACCGGGGCACGAACCCGTATCCCCTGCATCGGCAGGCGGACTCTCAACCACTGCGCCACCAGGGAGGCCCATTTCTCCAGTCTTTAATTTCAATATCTTCTGGCTTTTTCCCCACATACAATTATATTCCCATATTTACAGGATTTATTCTTTCCAAGTAGCACTATGAATCAGAAAATCATACTGTTTTTAAAAGTGGTCCAGAGAACCACCAAATACAGAGGGATGCTCAAGAAAAATGGATCCCTTTTTACGTACGTCACTTTTACAGTGTAAGATAAAGTAGATTAAATATTTTAAAGTTTTTAAATAGTTTTATTCTGCATAGGATTACTTTCAGAGGTTGGCGAATGGCATTGGGAGTTTTCTAACCGTTGGAAAAAGACACAAGCATCTAATACCGGGTATTCTTTCTAGTGCTTTCAAAGCGAAGGCAATCACATAAGGCTGTCTTGCTTCATGGGTAATTAAGGCATTTCACTCTGCAATTCCTTACTCTAATGAAGAAGAAGAAATTTCTCTTTTGCCGAAATATTTCTTGCAAGGGTTTTATTTCTACTCATTGCTCCGACTTTGGAAAATGTTCCTTTTACCTCTGATGGTCTCCTCTAATATCTTCTTGAATTGTGAGTCACGGGGAAAAAAAGTATAAAGATTCTCTACAGATTCAAACTTTTAAAAAATGCTTAGAATCTCGCTGTCCATGAAAGCGAAACAGCCAGCATTGCGAGTGCCCAGATGCCCTATTCTTCCTCAATTATCAGTGAGACTCTGCTCTCCTGGTGTGTCTCTTCCCACAGTGTATGGCCAATCCAGGCAGGCAGGCGGCCAAGCACCAAAAGGGGTTGTGATGGTGAAGGTAAGGATCCCAGGCAGCTGGGGGATGGTCAGGAACTCAAGCCATCTTGGGTTGAATTCCAGCTCCACCTCTTACTGGGGCGATGGCCTGGGCCGGGTCCTCGTGCCTTCCTGCCCCGGAGCTCTCAGCCATAAGCTGGGACAGTGAGCCACCTAGGACTGTGTCAGGGCTCCGTGAGCGCATGTGGAGGACAGAGCCTGCCCCGAATTCCTGTCTTGGGATTCAGTTCATATATATTAAAATATTACTCTTGGGAACCCAGTTACTCGCAGTAAATTTGGAGATTATACTGGCTCACCTAACAAAGGCCCAGGGACACTGGGTTCTGACTTAAGGGATCACTCATTAAATTGTGCTTTTCTTCTTTTTTTTGTTTGTTTGTTTTTGTTTTTAAGCATATGAATCAAAGTTTCATTTTTTCTCTTTTTTAAATTTTATTGGAGTATAGTTAATTTACAATGTGTTAGTTTCAGGTGTACAGCACAGTGATTGTTTTTTTTAATTTTTATTGGAGTCTAGTTGCTTTACAATGTTGTGTTAGTTTCTGCTGTACAGCAAAGTGAATCAGCTATACATATACATATATCTGCTCTTTTTTTATTTTTTTATTTTTTTTATTATTATTTTTTTTTTTCGCGGTACACGGGCCTCTCACTGTTGTGGCCTCTCCCGCTGCAGGGCACAGGCTCTGGACGCGCAGGCTCAGCGGCCATGGCTCACGGGCCCAGCCGCTCCGCGGCATGTGGGATCCCCCCAGACCGGGGCACGAACCCGTGTCCCCTGCATCGGCAGGCGGACCCTCAACCACTGCGCCACCAGGGAAGCCCTATCTGCTCTTTTTTAGATCCTTTTCCCATATAGGTCATTACAGAGTATTGAGTTGAGTTCCCTGTGCTATACAGTAGATCCTTGTGGATTGTCTATTTTATATATAGTAGTGTGTATATGTTAATCCCAATCTCCCAATTTATCCTCCCCTCCCCTTTCCCCCTTGGTACCATAAGTTTGTTTTCTACATCTGTGACTCTATTTCTGTTTTGTAAATAGGTTCATTTGCGCCATTTTTTTAGATTCCACATATAGGTGATAGCATATGATATTTGTCTTTCTTTCGAAGGTTGTAGACAGTAACCACTAGAGGTTATTCCATTAAGTAGCACGGATGAAATTTTTAAGCTGATTCTTCTGCTCACCCAGAGTACCCCGCCCGCTAATGTCCTACCCACCTGTGGGTCCGTGAGCACAGGTGGGCACCAGGGAGAGTGCACATTCCCCGTGCACTTCGGGGTGGGTAAGAGCTGTTGCCACACAGAAGTGGGTCCCACTCATTGGGCTCTTCCGGCCCCTTTTGGTGGATCTCCTGGGTGAACCATGCTCCGTCTGCCTCCAGTTCGTCCAGGGCTGGGGAGCCTGTCCGGCCACAGAGGCAAACCTAGAAATGTCTGCACTGTCATGACCACCATCATGACAAGGTCATGGAAGGTCCCTGGTAAAATAGTGGCAAAAGTTACTGTTAAAGGTGAAGAAAAACTTCCTAATTTTAAGACATGGATTTTCATGTGTATGGCCTGAAAATGAAACTTTACCAAAGACTCTGAATCTTAGACACTCTAGTTCCTACGTGGAGTTTCTTTCCCTTGGCACTGACAGCAAGATGTATAAAATGCCCACAGTTCACGGTTGTACAGCTAAAAAGGCTGACCCTTGGTGGAGGAGGGGGGAAGGGGGAGGACAGGGGGCACAATGATCTTTTCTTCAACTCATGTTGCTGTATGCGGTTCGGTTGACAATTACTTTCTGCCACAGGGCAGCCTTGTATTGTGTCCGTGACATGTTTGGTTTGAAACATTTCACATGGGCTAGTCTTGCCCCTTCCACTAGACGGAAAGCCCGAGAAGGCAGGAGACACACCTCCTATGTGCTCGTGTCCCCAAAAAGCCCAGCACCCTGCACGTCCGTGGTGTGTACCTCATGGATGCTCGTCCACCAGGTAGAAAAAGAAGAGCACCTTGAAGGGCCCACTTGGAGGTACTAATTGGTTTCCGAAGTATTTCTTTTGGATAAGGATGGTTTTATGTGATATAAACCAGTGTTTTCCAAAAGTTTGTGTTATGGAACATGAATCCAACAAGATGCTCTAAAAGACAAAAGTTTGCAGAGTGTTGTTTAGTCTAGCCCCGTCTTGGAGTTTTAGATGCACATTAGCAACTTGAGGGCTCTGAGAAGCCCTCCATTTTGAAAAAAGGAAAAGAACCCCCACCCTCCTTTAACTTATTTAACCTTGGAAGGAAGGTTATGATGGCCCTCAAGGCGGTGCTTGTAGTACAGACACCTTCCCCAGCGTCTCCATCTAGACGTCGATCCACAGCCTCTAATTCCTCCAAGACTCGGTGCTTGGGTTAAAATACCCTTTATCTATCACCTGAAATTATATAACACACTTTCCATATGTGTCCTAATTAATAACCCTTTAGTTTCATTTTCTCATCTCAGCAAACACAGTCATCTTAGAGAATGCCTGTCTTTGAAATCCACTGCATTTTTTTCCTGCCTGTGTTTTTATGCATTCCTGAAATTCCTGGTTACATTTAGAAGTCTTTCCCAACTTTTTCATGCTGTAGAATAGCCGATGGAGATGATGTAATTTATAAGATGGACCTCAAATTCATTTCTGTTCCTGTAACTGAAATCTTGTCGTGCTTGCACTTACGTACATCTTAAATTTACCGATTGATATGGCAATAGTATAAGTAGAGGCTTGTTCCTTTCTGTTTTGAAAGTTGAGAAGTAGATCATCATCATCACCATCGGAGCTAATATTTACTGTGTATTCTCTGCCAACTCTATACTAATTACACTGTGCATTATCTTATTTAATTACTTTCCCCCCAGTCTGATGACACAGGCACCAAGCAGCAGCAGAGGGCTCAAACAGCCAAGCTGTTCTGGTTTTCATGTTATGTCAGTTTCTCAGGGCAAGAGCCTGTTGAATTGATTTGATTTTTACCAAAATTAGAATAAGACGCAGCATGTAATACCATAGAAATAAGTGTGTTTTTCTGAGTGTTGTATATAAATAAAATCTTTAATGTCCTTAAAGCCACACTGCCCCCCACTTGCAACCCACCCATGGAAAAACAGAACAAAATATACCTAAAGAATAAACAGCCTCTGTTCCTCATGGGTGGAAGGAACATTCTGCGCACAGCAGCCCTGCACTCTCAGGTGACAAACAACCTTGATAGGGCGCTTTGATGCCGCAGATCAGACTTTGCCATGGAGAAAATCTATCTGCCATCCAGAGACGATCCAAAGTCATTTATGCTTTGATCCTACTGACAATTCCATTTCTCCGTGTTAGGACCGTGCTCTCTCTAACTGTGCCTTATCTTTCTTTCTTGTTGTACCTCTTTCTTTTCTCTGTCTCTTCTCTCCCTCACCCATCGCCAAAAAAAAAAAGAAAAAGAAAAATCCATTGTACAAATTGATTCGGAGATCAGCCTTGATAAAACACCAGTATTTAGCCCTCACTGGCTCAGCGCAGCCGTGGTATTAGCTGTTCCTGATTACCTGATGCTCAGGCTGGAGCTGCCTTTTCAGGCTGGAGGTGTGCGGAGATTAACTGGGGGCTTTCCAACCGTTTGTCACACAAATGGCAGTGCCAGTAAACTGAAAAACGATCAATCATTTTTCTCAAGATTGAAACCTTTTATCAGTTGTGTCAGTTTCATTATTCAATAAACGATTAGTAGCAGCCATTGTCATTCACTCATCCGTATTTAACCACTCAGAGCTTCTGCTGGCTGAGCGGGCACCCGGCATCTGCACGGGAGGTGAGGACACCTTTGATGCCCAGCCCTCCCCGGGAAGGTTGCCAGACTCGCCAGTCATGGCAGCTTGACGAAGGGAGAGCAGTAGTGTCTGGTGTATGTCTTCTGATTTTTAAAGTTACGCTTTGACATGGTTTCTAGTCATTGGGTGGGCATTTTTCTTTGACCTCCCACCCTGCCTTTTATTTAATTTTATTTGCCCTTTAAATGCCAACCGTCTTGATTAGAGAGGTGATGTTGCTCCTGCGTGCCCCTAAGTCAGGGATGGAAGCATGAGCTGGAGAGCCAAGCCCTGCCGACTCTCAGGCTGCCCCTTTGGGACTTCCTGTTGGTCATCAAACCCAGTTTATCTGGAGGGAGGAAAGAGGATGGAGCCATAGCTCCCAGCCTGTGGATAAAGGACCTCTGGAGATGCCAGGGGTCTTGAGTCCAGGTGTCCTCTGTATAGACAGAAGTGTATGTGTACTGACATTGTGATTGACAGGAAGCAAAATCATTTTAGAATGTCGCTGAATCATTGTCATCCAGAAGGGAGTGCATATTTTTTAAAAATTGGGGACCGCTGGGAGAGATTGATCTCTGCCAATTTGTTGTTACCTTTTCACCCAAGTTGAGTTTATCAGAAAATATAGTTCTACCACTAGTTAAAAGTAGAAGAGAAACATCACTGAATTTATATATCACTGGGGTCTTATTTGATGATTCTAGTAGAGTGTTACGTGGCCAGCAATGGAGAAGTGTGTGCTTGTGTGTGTGTGTGTGTGTGTGTGTACATAGCAACATGCATAGTGCCTTTAATGAAGGACTTATAAAATATTATAATTCCAGAAATCATTCTGAACTGTATTTCTACAACTTTCAGAAATATCTCTGTACTATCTTAAGATTAATCATCTGTATTTTTTCTTCTCTGTCGTACATTTTTTTGAGAGCTGTGGCCATATCTTGCACCTTCAATTCCCATAGCACCTGTGTCCAGATACTGTATGGTTAGTGGTTGATTATATATTGATGCCTGTTAAAATGTTTGGTTTATTGTTTAAGAAGATGTCATTTTGAGACCTTCTAAGCTGCTCCAGCTACTCCACTGCCATCTCCAGGATACGTAGTAAAAAAAAACCTGTCTTCTTGATATCTGAAAAATTCTAAGTCCATTCAAATGAAAGGTTCTGGTCTTTTAATTCTAGTAGTGTCTTCTGTTGAAATTCCTCTCTCCACCCTCCTGTGTGTGTGAGAGAGCTACTGTATGTTTCATAAACTGCTTCAAATTCTAGTTTTATGACAAAAGAGATGTGAAAAGAATATGTTCACAAATAGTGTCACCAGCACCCCCTATGGCGGGGTCATCAGCTGTTGTTACAGAGTTTTTTTGGTAAGAAAGCCTTTCATCTGTTTCTCTTCGTTGGAGGTTCTTGGCCTTTGAAGGATGGAACTCATTGCATCCCTCTGTACCTCTTGGATGGGGCATTTAAACATTAAAAAGAGGGAGATGGATGATGCCATAGGAGCCATGCTGAATGGCTGGACTTCATAAAATTATTGAACTTTACCAAAAGTTATGGAAAGCTATTTCATTAACACATTTCACTCCATTTATACTATTTCTTGCCTTGAGTTCAGCATGTCCTCAGATTGTTTTTTTAATGACTGTGCTTCCTAAGAATGAAATCTGTATGAGTAGGAGGGGCAGAGTGGCTGGATTGGAAGCACACCCTCAAGACACCTGCTCTATTTCCAGCACTTCTTTTACTTTGCTCACTGAAAAAAAAAAAAGAGGAGAGTTGGGGGTCCACAGAACTAATGCAGAAGTTCATTAGAAAATCAGTCAAATAACAGGGTCAACCGGAGTTGCCTTCCCTCGTGTCCTTCTGTTTGAGACTTTCTGTCCATGCATCTGTGTACGTAGAGTGGTCTTGAGCCCACAGACTTTCTGCCCCTCTTGGTGTGTTGTCTGCTTTACTCCTCATGGCAGCTCTGGGATGGAGCTGATGCCAAGGGGACCTGTCACAGAGCCCCAGTCACCCCACGACCACCCTGCGCTGCTGCCGGCTAGGGCGGCGAGAGTCCTGAGCACCAGCTTTTCCTACCCCACTCCCTACCTGTTCATCGTACCTCACACCTGGCACTTCTGGAAGGAAGCAGTGTAGACGCCACACTGATCAAATTCAGTCATTAACCCACTGAGACCAGACACACACCCTGCAGCCAGTTCTCCTCCCTGAAGGGAGTGGTGCATTGTTGTCCTGATGCTTTTTTCTTGGCAGTTTACATGTCCTGCCCACTCTGTAAAACATCACTGTCTCCCCCAAAGAATTAGAGAAGTTTAAATAATACGGGATTTTTTTAACCTAAATAATACTATAATATAATACCATACATATATGGTACAGATTTATATGTTCCCTATCCATTCATGAAAGTGATGGTTGAAAACCTTAAAACCATCAGGCCTTGAACTCGGTACTTCTGTGACATAGTCAGTTTAGTATTTCTTTTTCTTGCAGTTTATTTGGGGTTTTTATATACGAAATGGGCATTGGTGAGAATAGCACCTCATATCGAGTGTCCTAGTAAAACATATGTATTTTGGACCGTATTTTCTGGATGCACTAGTGATTAGAAACTTGTTTTTCGTATATAACTATCACTGTTTATCCCCGTTTAAAAGATGCTAATTTTGTCTCCTGACAAAAGTCTTAAGGCCGTTCTTAAGTTCAGACCTTCCCGGAATAGGTAAGTCACCACAGATGCATCTCAGGAAGCCAGCTTAGCATGACTCTCCTCTTTAATTTTATTAAACCCTGTCACATTTATTTAAAAGACGATTTTATGTGCTGATTAGAGGCTGAGATCTAAATTCAACGTGAGCACAAGCACTTTTTTCTCAGTGGATCAAAGCTCATTTTTTAATTGTTAAAAGCTAATCCTGGAAGTGAGCTGGAAACTTGTTCAAACGTGGTACATTTTTATTAAATATACATTGTAATCCACTAAAGGGGAAAACAATTGAAAGGTCAACAATTCTAAATGAAATACAAGGAGACAGCACAGTAACCCAAAGAACCAGCACTGCTATATTGTTGCTTCTAAAGAATATTAGTTAGCAAACATACTCTGAAACCTACCTTCACAATCATAAATCAAATAGCACATCTTTTCACACAACTGCCAGTTGGGGTAGGCGTTCAAGTTGTTAAGACCTTCAGTGGCACATGTGACATGTGATATTGACGCCACACTAAGACTTCAAATTGTCTTTAGCTTGTAGAAGTGGATTTAGGGGGTAGAATAAATGACATATTGTGATGAGATAGCTCTCTCCGTATATATTCCACGTTAGAAAGTATTCCCTTCATTTGGTAATATTACTCCTGGCATTTTATTCTAAGGAAACAATTACAATAATTGGGAGGGCTTCCCTGGTGGTGCAGTGGTGGAGCGTCCGCCTGCCGATGCAGGGGACACGGGTTCGTTCTCCGGTCTGGGAGGATCCCACATGCCGCGGAGCGGCTGGGCCCGTGAGCCGTGGCCGCTGAGCCTGCGCGTCCGGAGCCTGTGCTCCGCAACGGGAGAGGCAGCAACAGTGAGAGGCCCGCGTACCCAAAAAAAATAAAATAAAATAAAAAAATAATAATTGGGAGGCAAAAAATTCCTGCCCAAAGATGCTGATTATAGTATTTTTCATAGACTTTATTGTCTAGAAAAATGTAAGAGGTACAGAAAATTTGCGGAGATAGTACAGATACACCACACACACACACACACACACACACACGTACAGTTTTCCCTATTTACATCTTTTATTAGTATGATATATTTCTTATAATTAATGAACTTATTAGTATGATATATTTCTTATAATTAATGAACCAATACTGATATATAAATGTTAACTAAAGTCTGTACTTTATTCAGATTTCCTTAGTTTTTACCTAATGCGTCTCTCTGTTCCATCCTGATCCCATCCTGGATGCCTCATGACATGCAATCCTCACATCTCCTTAGGCTGCCCTTGGCTGGGACATTTTCTCAGGCTTCCCTTGTCTTTGATGACTTGGACAATTCTGAGGAGTACTGGTCAGGCATATGGTAGCATGCCTCTCTGTTGGGATGAGTCTGATATTTTTCTCAGGATCAGTCTGGAGTTATAGGTTTGGTGAAAGAAGACCACAGAGATAATGTGCCCTTTTCATCACATCATATTGAGGGTACACACTATCAACGTGACTTGTGACTGTCAGTGTTGACCTTGATCGCCTAGCTTGAGGTTGTGTTTGTCAGTTTCCTCCACTGTGGGTTTCTCCCTTCCCCATCCCCACTTCCACACTCTCCGCTTTGCGGGGAGGTCTCTCTGCACAGCCCTCAGTTAAGCAGTGGAGAGTTATGTACCACCTCCTTTAGGTGGGACACCTATGTAAACTCTTTGAAATTCTTTCTGCATGGAAGCTTTGCCTCTTCTCCCCATTTATTAATTTATTCAGTCATTTATATGAGCATGGGCTCTTGGATATTTATTTTATACTTGAGGTTATAATCCAGTACTGCTTTGTTTTTCTTCATGCTCAAATTGTTCCAGCTCCAGCCCTCGGGAGCTCTTTCCCTTAGCTCCCGTGCCCTCTTGTCCTTACCCCCATCAAGGTGGGTTTTGTTTACCTGTTTGTCTTAGCACTTCTTTACTTTCTAGAACTACAAGATGCTTCAGGCTCATCTTGCATGTTTCCTGTCTCAGTCCTAGAATTAGCCATTTCTCCAAAGGACCCCTGGTTCTGTTTATTGGAGAATGGTATAAGAAACCAAGATCTGGGGTCTAGGTATGCTTGTTGCTCCTGAGATGTCATTTCTTCTTGGTCTTCTCAGCAGACTTAGCAAAGAGAAGAAATACATGTGTGTATTCTAGCATGTATATACACATATATATAAATATTTCTATATGTAATTATCTGTACCTATATTAAGTGAAACAGATTATAGTATCTTTAATAGCATAAAATTGGAAATCGCTAAATGTTTAACAGTAAGGAATGGCTACAGCTGTGATATATTTTAACTCCACAATGCAACGGTTAAAAGGGATAGTTTTGAAAACTCTGGTAACTGTAACACGTTACATACAAAAGTAGTACAGATCTGTCAGAGCTATACTTCCAAGTGTGATAATTACATATGTATATGGATAAGAAATTTAAAAGGAAAATGGAAGGCGTAGTTAGATTAGTCATGGTTTATTCTTAATATTATACTGCTATGAAATTAATTTTGCTTATGCAATAATATTCAAGTAATCTAACGTGTTCCTGCTGGAAGCTGAATAAAGTTAATGTATTTAAATTATTTTTAAATGAAAGAAATGAGACATTTGTTATTTTGTTGTGTCAGCACTGCAGTACTTTTCCAGGCCCTCCTTGGATAATACGACATTGTTTAATCATTCACAATAACCAAGGAGCACGCTAAGAAGTTGTGAAGTTATAGTCAAGCAGTTTTAGGGGGAAGAAATCTGTTAGTGTTTAAAGGAATGTATTTCCATAATAACAAGAAGAATCAAAAGTTTCGAATTGTTCTTTTGTTTTCCTACTCTGATCTTTGTACTTGATTGACTCAGTAAGTACCAAGGATCTTATGGCTTCCAGAATTTCTCAAGCCACAAATCAGAATGCTATTGAGAATTTCCGGTGAAGTCCTTCTTTAAATGCAAAATGTTAAAAATGTTTTCTAGAAGATATTTTCACCAGTCTTCTCAGATTCAGATGGCCACAGGGGGAACATGATGGACTGAATAACCCCAAAGGGTATCATTTCACTTGGTGGTTGTAGGAAGTCAACTACAGAGATGGCAGATCAAATGCAGTGTCTGCCATTGTTGAAGCTGGTGGTCCAGTGATCACAGCCCCTCAATTACAGCCCTTCCAGGGAGCACGAGCAGCAGTCATTAAATCATTATGCCTTTGATTAGTTACTCTAACTGGTCATTGCCTTTGAAATGTGATAACGCAATTTGAAGTTTTATTAAAAAACTTTTTTCTAGAATTGCTGAGAAAGATGTTGTGTTTTTTTTAAAAAAAATCGAAAAAAGGCCTGCCATGTATTCTATTGGAGGAGATTGAGAAGAAGAAAAAGAAAAAGGAAGGAAAGAGGAAAAAAGAAAAGACGAATGTTTCCAATTATCACTCATTTCAGTCTCAGAAAGCCTAAGGTGGTCCCCGTGTGCCGGCCTTCCCCTCCCAGCACTGCCAGCCTTGGGCCTGCTTACCACTTCTCAGAGCAGCCGGCCCTCAGAGAGAGGGCACGAGAGGGGGACAGGTCAGGAGACCCTCCACCTCTCCCAGACGCTGCCCCTGCTTGCCTGGGTGAGCACAGTTGCTCACAGATCTTACAAAAGATGATCTTCACACACATCATCCAGCATGAACAAACTGATTTGAACCTCACTTTTTTTGCTAACGTGAGAATTTGATTTACTTTTTGTTTCTTTCTTTTTTTTTTTTTTTTTTTTCTTTGTGCTGTACGGAGGCCTCTCACTGTTGTGGCCTCTCCCGTTGCGGAGCACAGGCTCCGGACGCGCAGGCTCAGCGGCCATGGCTCACGGGCCCAGCCGTTCCGCGGCATGTGGGATCTTCCCGGACCGGGGCACGAACCTGTGTCCCCTGCATCGGCAGGCGGACTCTCAACCAGTGTGCCACCAGGGAAGCCCTTTGTTTCTATTTTGAATGCCACGTGTTCAGCCCTATACTACGGAAGGATTAGGGTATACATTACCCTGTTCGCTAAGAAACCAGGCCTAAAAAAAAAAAGCAGTGTTCCTCGTGATGCTGGGGACCCAACAGTCACGAGTGGGCTCTGTTCTCACACCCTTATCACATCCCAAGAGAGAGTGATGCCGAGAGGCCAGGGAGCCCCGATTTCAACATCCTAACAAGCCACCCCCTGCCCCACAAAAGCCTCCCCTTCTCAAAATGAGTAGCTACTCCCTGAAGACATGGAAAGAAGTTTCCATCATGTACTGATGTATTTCTCATCTCCATCTGAGAATTGTGCCAAAGCTAAAATGGGGATATTCTACTTGAAGTCACTTTTTTTATTTCAGTCCCTATTGAAAGTTATACTCTCGGTGTCAAACTGAAATACCCAATTAATTTTGGGTACACTTGAACCCTTGCTCTGCAACTCAGTATGTTTCTAGGCCGAAAGGGAAACTAACGCTCCACCTAATTGGAACTTCTGGTTTTATGGCGTATCCTGGAGGTTTTGTTTCGTTTTTATTTTCCATGTTTTCCAGGGTTAATGGTGTTTTCTGCGCACATCTACATTAGCCCACTGTGTGGAAGCCCTCGGCAGTTTTCAAATCCTAAGAGCTGTAAAGAAGCCCCCGATACAGAAATTGTATTGGCTGTTAAGAAAGCAGTTATGAGTTATTGGAAATGGAATTAAAATTGTCTAATTAGGGTCGATTCCTTATTTCGGAGTTCTGTTTGGTTTGGTATTTTGTCTTGTGTCCTATGACTTCAAATTACGAAAAGAACGCTCGTCTTGCTGGAAACGGGGAAGGATGAAGTTATTTTGCTTCCTGCACATTTGTCCTATTTTGCTTGGCCTCAGGTTTTGTTTAATCCTCTCAAAGGCCCTTTTAATGGACGTTTCAACATGACTACCTCTCTGTGTGGTAGCCTCTAGGAAGCGACCATTATGTCAAGCCCCTTCACAGCTAAAGTAGTGAGTTCACATAGTGGAAGAATCTTCGGGGTTGCATCTTATGGGAAAAAAAAGAAAAAAAAAAAAACCACTGCCTTTTTATAAAAGAACAGAACATTTACCCAGTCTTGTTGAGCACATGAATGTTCAGATGGCCGGCACAAAAGAAATCTCCAATCTCTAACCTCACAATGAAATTGCACCGACAAAAGATCGCGGGACACCAGGCGCACTAAAGTGGAAGGGACACAAAACCACAGCAGAATCCGACCCTGCCTGCAGAGGTTCCTGGGGGACTGTCTTTATCCAGCATCCTGGTGCCACAGTCCGGCTGCAATGCTCCAAGGAGCCCATGCAGTCCCCCCTGCACAAGTGGCATTTATACTGATGGCATCTCTGCAAATAAATAAATACACATCCGATGTGCACAGGGAACAGTGCTATCAAACGAGGTTATCATGTGACTCCTCCAAGAGGTACAAGTTTACACTCGCTGGTAGGAATGGAGAGGGTTATTTGTTTCGTGCTGAGACAAGACAGTCTTAGAAATGAGTGGCACACCCTCGTCAACCCAGCCCCTTCTTCTGCCTAGGTAGAAAGGTCCGATTAGTTCTCGTAATTGATTCTGAGGGCTGCAGCGTGCATTTCGCCAGCCCTGCTCGGTTCACACCAGGGATGTAATTCATGCGCACTTGAGCATCCAACATGGCTGACAAGGCTCGGACACACAGCTCCTGGCTGCATCATTTTTTAATCAGCTATCTGAGGAATATTTATCTAATCAACAAAGAGCGCTGTCAGAAGGAGACCAGAGGGGGCATTAATACAAGTCTGTGGTCTCCTGGTACTAGGATGGAGGAAGAGTTTAGGATAAAACCCTGCTCGTTTGAGCATGCCAACAGACTGCAGAATATTTTTATTCCACTGATAAAGAGCTAGTCAAAGGATTCTCATGTTGGAGTTCTTCTGTGTGATTAGTTCTCAGACATTCATTTGCCATAGTTAAAATTTTGTTGTTGCTGTTTAGAGAAGCAAAATGAATTTTCCTTTAAAATAAAATTTTAAATGCCTTACGGTCATCACAGGAACTTGTATGAAAAGCTGTAGCTTCCAGAAATAAATCGGTGTGTAATAATTGGGAGTCGTTAACTCTAAATGATTCCAGCTACTCTTAGTAGAAAAGCCATAATTTGCACATTTTCCCTTTCTCTCTGTTTCCTTTGAAAAGATGGTGACTGTCTGTTAGTAATTTCAAGGAGTTGAGTGGATGGTGCCATACCTCATACAGTCATCCGAGCACAAAAATCATCATTTATAACTCCCAGACACCTTAGAGAAATGTTCTGTGAATTCAGCTTTATATCAGCTTTTCTTCTTTAGATGTACGACTCAGGACGGGCAGCAGTTGGGACCTGCATGAGCTGGGTCACAGCCACCCACCTGCCAATCTGGTAGCCCACTACCCCAGAAAATTAATCAGTGCAGAATGTAGACCTCAGGGCTGCGCTCAGGAGGGGACAGTGTCACGTGACATCCCCCAGTGCACACGCTCCTATACTGGTCACCGTTAGTACCAAAGTCACCTCTCTTTTTCCTCCCTTTGTAATTCAAAGATCACCTTAAAATTTCGGTTTTAATAACACCTTCAGTGTTCATATGCAAGAGGGCTCTTTATTAATTTTAAGGGGAAGTGACAATACCACTGTTACCATAGGGCGGTAAACTTTGTGTTTTCTTATCATGTGGGGCATGAGTCTCTGTACTGTCTTCACCTGCCTTTTGCGAAATTTTAATCCCAAGAAAATATCTTCCAACTAACCTAATGACGAGTTTCACCTCCTCCTCTGTTTTTAATTCTCAACCATCAGCTGTGTGTCCCGTGTACCGCCTCTTGCTGTGATATTCATGTAGTAGTCTGGTGTTTAACCCAAGTTCACGGTTCATGTTTTGGCACCATTATGGGGAGAATGCTACACTGTCCTGCTAAAGGCTCCCTTTTTTGGGTGTGCAGACGTTTCTGCCAACCCAGACTGGGGTTCAGAAAGTTCCATTTAATTTGCAGGCTGCAGGGAGAAGTGGCCCATCTCACCATCTGCATTGGGAATGACAGTTAGTTTGCACTAGATCTGGGATTACGTGCTGTGGGGTTCTGTGTCCATTGAGAGGTGTATGCATGTTCTCAAACACTGGACAAGACGCTGAGACATGATGCCATTTGAATAGTTATATATAAGGCGTCGTGGCAACTTGCTCACAGAAGAGACTCTTGTTTATCCAATCAGCAGAACAGCAGAATGGAAAACACTGATGGGATGCCCACAGTCTGCTGCCTTTTTGTCCAAAACCAGGGGAGATTCTTGTATTGAAGTAATGTTTCATGAGAAATAACATGAGTGAGAAAAGCAAAGTAAGTTAATCTTTGTTTAAAAGAAAGAAACTATATTCCTGAAATATTTTTTAAAACAAAATTTTTTAATCAAAATAAAAATTATCCAGAAAATTTCGTCATTTGAGCTAGTCCACACGAAGTCCTCAAGAATCACCGTCTAGATTACCACAGTTTATTTATCCATTCACCTACTGAAGGACGTCTCGGTTGCTTCCAAGTTTGGGCAGTGTTATACAGCGCCTAAAAGAAATGAGCTATCAAGCCATTAAAAAGACACGGAGGAAAGTTAAATGCCTATGACTAAGCGAAGAAAACCAATCTGAAAAGGCTGCATACTGTATGATTCCAACCATATGACATTCTGGAAGAGGCAAAACTAATGAAAACATCAGTGGTTGCCAGACCACAGAAGATTTTTAGGGCAGTGAAACTCTTCTGTATGATACTATAATGGTGGATACATGTCACTATACATTTGTTCAAATCCACAGAAAGAGTAACACCAACAGCAAACCCTCATGTAAACTATGGACTTTGGGAAATAATGATGCGTCAGTGTAGGTTCATTTATTCTAAGAAATGTACCACTCTGGTGTGGGATGTTGATATTGGGAGAGGTTGTGTGTGGGGTGAGTAGGGACTGGATAGCAGGTACATGGCAACTCAGTATTTTTCATCCAATTTTGCTGTGAACCTAAAACTTCTCTAAACAATAAAGTTTATTTTTAAAAAAAGGAATCACCGTCTATTCCAAAGGCCTGCGGTCACGGGGTGCTGCTAGCATGATGGCCATGGTGTGTGCTGGTCAGTGGAGCTAGGCATCCAGCCCGCGGCAGCAGGTTGGATAATTCCTGGGTCCGTCCGTTTGGTGCGGTGTCTTCATTTCCTTTAGCGGTGAATCCAGGCAGCAGCATTGCACATAACCAGAGATTTTATTGATGATAATATGATTGTATTTTCCCATTGAGAAGCTTCTAAACAAGTGGACTTAGAGCAATCAATGCCCCAGGAGACAAATGCACGTCTCAGGACCTTGGTATCAGCCAGAAAAAGTCCATTTGTTTAAGAGGAAGAAAAAGGCATGACATTTTACACATTAAAATTGATTATTTCATCAATAGGTTAATAGAAAAGCAGGCTGCAAGTTCACTTCCTGCTTATATATCCATATGGTAATGGGAGACTGGGGTATGAAAAATGCAAGGCGGAAAGCAGGCAGGAAAGAGGTTTTCTGCACCAGAGCTCCCCTCCCTTGCACAGAGGTGCCCAGCCCAGATTCTGCCTATTTATATGTAAATGCTTTAGAAAGAGGTAAGTTTTTCCACTGAGGAGTGCAGCCTCTGTGGCTACGACTTTCTGGAACTTGTGAAACATGGGCCAAGACGCCAGAGCTCGGGCTATTGAAATAATTAAGCACACGCTTAATTCTGTGAATGTCTCAGTTATACGAGGAACCCGGTAAATATCCACTGAACATTTCCAAAGTAAACACTCGAAAACTGTGACCGGTTTCCTTTGTCTTGAATGACATTTGTAATAGTGGGTGTACCTGAAACCCCCCCCGTTGCCATGTGTGGTGTTAGCTGGGATGATGCCTTACAGATAAGATACCTTAAGGATGTAGATAGAGATAAGGGAAACTTCTCCACTGATGGAAAACTAAATTTAGACGCGTATACTGTAGAAGGGTCTCAGTCACCAACCTTACTAGGTTAGAGATGACATTTCTTTTTTTTTTTTAATTTATTCTATTGAAATATAGTTGACTTAACAATGTTGCGTTAATTTCTGCTGTACAGCAAAGTGATTCAGTTACACATATATATACATTCTTTTTCATATTCTTTTCCATTATGGTTTATCACAGGTTACTGAATATAGTTCCCTGTGCTATACAGTAGGACCCGTTGTTTATCTATGCTATATATAATAGTTTGCATCTGCTAACCCCAAATTCCCAAGACATTTTTTATTAAATTATTTGGGGTTTCAAGCCACAAGGTCATTGTTAATTGTTTAGTTATAGCTTCACTTTTTCTCATTTCGAATCAGGTGACGGGTAACTCGCAGCTGGTTTGTACCCTTATTAACATAAAATAACGGTACTGATTACACAGTACCGTTTCGGAATTGCGTTGGTTCCCTTCAGTGTTCCTATTTCTCGCGTATATCTTATATTGTCACCCCAAAGCGATCCAGTGTGCACCAAAGTGCTTGAGATTCACTCCAGCAGCAGAACCCCTTGTGAAGCCCTGGTCCTCACCCCAGTCATTCTGTGGCCTCCAGACCTTGGCACCCCCCAGAGCCTCCACCGTACTAGTTGAGATTGAGTCTTTTGGCCTTAATGCTACCAAAGGCAAGAATAGCCAATCTGTCCTAAGCCAGGAATGCTTCGGGGTGAGAGAGCTGGCCACTGGCCAGCGCATGCCTCGTTTTTTGGTCAGCCTGTGACCGAGTGGGTCAGCCTAGCTTTCTGCGGTGAGCTTCAGACACACCTGCGGAAATGCACACACCTGCCTTGCCAGGTGAGCGCTTCTTACCTGCATTAAACAAGTGGTTATCCAACGAAAGCCGCGCACAAGGTTTGACGAATTTCTCTTCCCGGCTGTGGAAGTCAGAAGAGACAGATGCTCCAATCATGCCCCTTCGGGAGCGTGGGTGACTGTGGCCGTCACCGACCACGCCGTCCGTCCAGCCCTTGGATCTGTGGCTGGATCTTTAGCCACATTAGCCTGAAGACTTGCTCCTCAAAACCCTGTTTAACTCTGCTTTTTACAATGTGTCTCCTCTGAAGGGCTGGCAGGAGGCAGCCTCTTGGCCACAGGTGTCTGCATTCCTGAGTCGGGGGTTGGGAGGGTGGAGGTGGTGAGGATGTGTCTGTGAAGAAGAGGGTCTGTGGAGGTGGGAAGGGGGCATCTCACCCCTGTTAGTCACAGCACGCCGTGTCAGCCGTGGGCGTGTCATGCCCGTGTTAAACTTGTCCCGCACTTCACTTCTGAACCCAGGGCTGCTCTGTGGGTAACTTGGTATTTGTCTTTTTCTCTCGGACGCTGTCTCCAGTGAGCTGAGAGCTTAAGGAGGCACGTGCTCTTTGGGTTCCTCCATTCCGAGCCTCCAGCCTCCTCCCCATAGGAAGGAGAATGGACCACCCTTCAACCACAGCAAGATGGTAGTCGACTTTTGCTAGTGTAGGTTCCTGTCCAGATCAAAATACGTCTGGGGAGAAAATGCTTCATTTTTTAACAGCTCTGGGCGTTGCACACCTACCGTCTGTAGCATACACAGGAACGGCTAATCACTAGAGTCCCTTTTGACTTGACAGGCTCCCAGTGTTTTGCCAAATCAGAGGGCTTATGGCGACCGGCCTCGTAGCTCCTTCAAAGGATGCTACCAGGCCCCAGGGAAAAGACCAGCTTTGCACTGTCTTGAGTAGCCACGTGTGGAACCCAGCAGGGCGAAAGGGGTGCATGGGCTTCCTCGCCTGGGCGTTTGTTGGTTCTGAGCAAAGCTAAGGATGCTTTTTTGGCCTTCCTCTGCCCTTCCTGAGTTTCTCTGCGCTTTGGGGTGGTGAGGCCCGGCCGGGAGGCCGGAGGTGACGTCACGTGCTACTTGGACATTTCTTTTCTCCCCTTTTCATCTGTTTCTTTTCCTTTTTGTTTTCTCTCTTGTTCCCCCTCTCCCCTATCTGCTCTCGGGATGCAGCCAAACGCAAAGCATGGAAACTAAACCGTGTTGGTAGCCTGCGAAATATCCACAACAGCAGCACCAACACCGAAGGTAACGCCGCCCCTCGGCCCCTACCCCCTCCACGCCGGGTCCTCCCAGCCTTCCTGCCTCCCTGCCTCTCCAGCGCAGAACTGGAAATGCGATTCGCCCAAAGCCGCATGCACCCTGATTGTGTTTGCACAGTCATTCCGTGGTCTTTCCATCTTTTTGTTTGTGTGTTTTATTTTGCCATTCATGTTCCTTTCAGCTTACTTAAATTTTGACCTTTCCCTTGCAGTCGTAGAGTAGTGATGTTTAAATTACTTCACAAACCTATTTTCTCCTCTTTTTTCTTTTCCTTTATACATGTGGGCACTCAATGTAATATTTCCCAAGTTATTACAGTTTTTAAAAGTGTTAGTATCAGGTGTAATGATCTGTAGCCAAATACAAGAGTGTGCCGTGACATTTAAGTAACAGTCTTAATTTGTTTTGTGGAAACATTCTCCATAATGCTCTCTGCAGCTCTAATACAGAGGCAGCCAGGCCCGGGTCATTTGCATGGCCTGCTATTGCTTGTAAATTCAGTATATTGTTGTGTTTCTAAAGGTCGTCTGGTGCCAAAGTTCACAAATTGACTTGCGTTGCTTTTTTCACCGAAGACAGCCGTCATTGCTTTTGTATAATAGCAGATTGAATTTTTCCCCCCCTGCCTTCATTTGAAACAACACAATTATAAATTGCCCTTTTTTTTTATGATTACAAATGTCAAGGGTCAGAATTATTTTGATGCCAAGCAAAGGAAAACCACCCCCCATCAGCCCAAGCCCTTGTAAGGGAGGCTGGCGTACAATACGTGTGATGCAAAATAGGTCACAATCCAGTGATCTCGGCATAATAGGGGGACATTTTTTTTCACTTAAGTGCAAGCCAAATGGGTCAAGTAATCGCAAGCTCGTGCCCTAACACTAATTGACTTATTTGGGGATGATTATAACTGTAATATTTTTCTTAATGTCACTGTTTTCTGGGCTGTTGGTTTTAGCAATTGCCAAGCAGTGGCAGTAAATCTCTTGTAAATTTTAAATTGCACACTATTTCTGTAAACAAGTCCCCCCTTCACATCCCAGTCATTAACCTTTGCTGATTTATATCACCATCCTTTTTTCCCTCCTTTCACAATTACTCCTGTCTTGCCACTGAAAGCCCTGCTCTCAGCCAGAAGGAAAAAAAAAATGAATCCGGAAAACAAAACTACATTTTCACGATGGCTTGTTAAAGACCTGTTTTTAATCATAATTTGTTTTTTTCATTCCTCAAGAGGAAACTGTCGTCTGTTAAGGTACCAATGGAACTTGACCCCCTGGTATCTTCTTTCAAAGCATTCGTTCAAGAGAGACAAAATGAGACAGAAAAAGAACAGAATTTTAGAAACAGTCACATGCAGTATTATGTCTTGTTGTCTTTTAAAGGGTGTTAAATATTCTCATTCACTATTTTTTAATGTTAGTGTTTCAACTTAGTGCATAATCATTTCTCTTCCCTGTGTCCTTATCAGATATGTTTTTCTTTTGTATGTGTGTGCATTTATCACAACAAATGTGTTTATTGACTTTCGGCCTTTAAAAAATATTTGTGAGGTCTGGTTTTACCTGTGGTTATATACAAAGCTGGGGGGGCAGGAGGAGGCAGGCAGACAGCCCCCCTGAGACTTGCTGATGGGAGTCTTCCTGGAGACGCTGGCAGGGAGGTGTCTCACGACAGGTGTGACAGTTTGCAGAAGTGGGAACTTCTCAGCCTTGACCCACCAGGTAACCTGCAACACTGCCCTGCCCAGCACTTCTGGGTGGGGAGGGACCATGATGCTCTCTGCCCTCTGAAATCTGTAAATACGGATAACACTACCCACTCAGGGTCCCTAGTCAATGGCCAATAGGTACGCAAGGCAGTCCTGAGGATATTGGAGTAAATAATGACTAGTCTCCTTCACATTTTCTTTCATTTCTCTTCGGCATTCGATTACATTTATGAATCTTCAATTAAGCGACGTGACCATTCTTCATTTACTTTAGGTTTCTTTCAAGATTATTGTCTGTTTGCATCCAGTCTCATTTCATACAGCTTTCAGTATAATAGTACTGAATTCATATAATTATATAAAATAAATTATCAGAATGCCTTTCTGATTTCCGGTCTTTTGCTATATGATGTCATCACATCTTCTCTGTCTGTAAAATCATCCTTTATGAAAATTCATATCCCGAACATTCTAACTTTTATCGTAACCTGAGACCTTGAGTGTTCCACTAAATATACCCATCCCCAAATGGACTAGTTTTTAAACTGGTCCACTTGAGTAATCTGTTCAGAGGTACCCACAAAATATTGTTGACACCAAAGCTTCTTATAGAGGAAGTTAGAACTTGAGGAGGAGAGGGGAGGGTGCCCGCTGTGCGCCAGGCCCTGTCCGAGAAGCGTGTCCACGCCCCTCAGTCCAGATCTAGAGAGAACAGCCCAGACGTTACGGGACTCACCCGAGGATTCAGGCTAGTGAAAGACAGGTAGGACCAAGAAATGGACCTGACGGTCTTGCTCCAAAGCCCTTTTATTCTTATGTTCAGCGTTCTGGCCCCTGCGCTACATTATCTCACTGAATCTTCACTGCCAGGTAGGTACTTCGTTACAGATGAGAAGTTGGAGTTTCGACAAGTCAAGCGATATTCTGCAGGACGAGTAGCTGGCATCTTCTGGAGGCAGGACATATGCCCAGATCTCTCAGCTCCAGGACCCACTCCTGGGGGCTCATGGAAATGGTCAAAGATGGACGTCAGGAGTGATAAAAACAAATTAAACCGAACTAATTAGGGAAGCACATAGACAGGATTAGAAAACAAACAAAAATATGTTTCTCTTCCCCTTTTTTTTTGTCCATTAGGGCTAATTTTCTCTGAAACCAAGCTGGAAACCTCATCTGTATGTATTGTACTGCCCTAATTTTAAAATCTTTGTTACTTTGTAACAATTCAGCTCTTTCCCAGGGTTGGTGAAATTTAAGTCCCTTCCACAAGAATGCAGCTTTAACTTTTCCATCTCGGAAGCCTGCAGACTGCATGGAAAGTTTATTTATGCTGTGATTCTCCAATTCATAGCTGCCTCCTAAGCCACGAGGAAAATGTATATCAAATCGGGTGGATGAGGCTGGACTTGGGAATGTTCGACTCCGTTGGAAACATTTTTCTCAGACCCGAGCAGAAGGTGGATGTCGTGTAGAAGGACGCGTGGCAGGGCGGCTGGCCGGTGGTCTGTGAGCAGCGGCACCCAGGAAGGATCCCACAGACTCAGTGCCGTGTCCTCAGGCCTCTCCTTTCCTGCACTGCTGGAGGCAAGGTGGACCATCACCCACTGTGAGGTGGGCCAACAGTGGACTCTTCGGGGTGTTCCAGCTCTCCTTGGCTCCTGCAGAAGAAGGCATGTGATGAAGCGTAAATGGGTAAAGAAGAGATGTATTGGGGAACGAGGGGCATTTCCTGGGGTGTCAGGCCCACCCACGTTGTATGCATCCAACAGGCTGCGTCACCCAAGTACCAGCCGGGTTCAGTATGGCCCAGAGGCCCGACTCAGCCCTGCTCATAGAGTCCATGTCCCTGGATCTGGAACTTGCCCCAGAGACAGGCCTGTGAAGCCTGTTTGGGGTCCCCTGCCACAGCATGGTGGCCCAGATGGATGAACTCAGAGGTGCCGGACACAGTGTTGCCAAATCGGCCGCACCATGGAGAAACCCGAGTCTCCTTTTGGAGAACTCACGTGGTGGGCATGGTTCGTCCCTCGGGCCCAGGTCAGGGCTGGCACCCCCTTCCTCCACCAGATGGCCAAGACCATCCCTTCTGTATGAGCAAATGAGAGCAGGCCTTTCCCATGGCCGGCCTAGCTCCGTGATGCTCTCTCCACCCCCCGGTGTCCACAGTCACAGATCGGAGGCGTCCACCTCATTCCAGTCCAGTTAAATTACAGGTGACGCTCACACCATCCCCCCTGAGGCGGTGGCAAGCCTGCCCAAGTCTTGGGTTCCTGCCACAGTGTGGGTACCCAGTGCTGGGCCCCAGGCAGATAGAGGGGACGGGCTGACAGCCAGCCCAGGGGGGTCAGGCAGAGATCCTGATGCAGAGTGAGGGGGGAGTTCCAGCGAGGCCCTGGGTGCCCTGCGGGTTTAGTGGAGTGCGAGACTACATTGGATTCAGGGCTCTCGGAGTCATGACGGGCTGCAGGGCTGAGTACTCAGACTTCTGGCATCCTGTCGTGTGGATCCCCACTTAACCCCTAAGAGAGGTCGTGTCCTTGATCTTTTACAAAAGGAGAAACCAAGGCACAGAGGGGGCAGTCGGGAGCCCCGGGAAGGCACACTGGCACGTGGAGACCGTGGCATGTGGGCTCGGTGTCCGGGTCAGAGCTGCCGCTGAAGCCCGGATGAGGGCTTGGCAATGAGCGTGGAGCACACATCCCCGTTGGGACCATGACGCCCAGCAGAGGGCTGTCACTGCAGTGGAGGAAGAAGGCCTGAGCTGGTGTGACGAGTCACGCTGTCCGTCTGAAGGACTCTGCAGTGTCCGAAGGCAGTGCCCACCCCAGACCCCAGCAGCTTTCCCCAAGCCCCATGTGCCTGCAAGCCTGTGCGGGGCCACCGTCTGAGGCCGCCTTCCACGCTCGGGCTGGGCTCTTCTTCACCCTAAGTCATTCACATACTTGCAGTCAAACCCTGGTTCCTGATCAGAAGCTGTGCAACCTTGGGTTTGTGAGCAGTGGTGTGCACAGTGGTTTCAAGCCCAGACTTGAGCAGATGGTACTGGTCTGGTTCTCACGTCCCCGCTTCTTAGCTCTAACCTTGAGGTCATTCCTGTGCCCGCTCTCTACCTCAGTCTCTCCATCTGTAAACTGGGGACAGTCAGTGAGGTCATCTTTCCAGAGGCAGGTAACACGGTGCCCACAGTCGCCACTACCACTGCTCCTGGTGTCAGGAGTGCCAGAGAGTCTCTATGGCAAAGAAGATTCAGATGCTTGAGTGTCATTTATGTACTGAGGAGCAGAGATTTCGGCAGGAAACGTTGCCCCTGAAAATGCAAGACGGGATTTAAAAATCAAACTTCTTTTTTCCCAGACATTTTTCACTACCCTTTCCAGTTGCATTTGCTCTCATCCTCCAGAGAACCGTCAGATGTAGAAATTGGGTTTTTGAGTCCAGTGTGCCTGTATCCGATCCCAGCTCTGCCACTGCCGAGCTGTGTGAATTACTGGGGTTGCTGGGTCTCTCCTCCCCTGCTTAGTTTTCTTTCTCCAAAACAGAGACCGTAAAACCTACCTCGAATGACAGTTGAAGAAGAAATTGAGAGAGAAGCGGACGAAGCCCTTACCAGGGAGCTGGGCACACGGCAAGGGTGACCGCAGTGGTTGCTGTGAAACTGTCAAAAGTGCTTACGTCATGGAAAACCATCTCCAAGAACACAGTGCATGGAGCACACAGGTTTTAGGCCTGTGGAATGTGTCCATGCAGGCAGGGCAAGATCGGCCAAAGCCAGCACTCGTCAACCATGAATGGCACAGGTTAAGATCTCATGCAGATAAATTCAGATTTAGGAAAGAAACCCTTTGAGCACTAGCTCCAGGAGTGACTTTCTGGGGAGAGATCCAAGATTGCTGATATTTCCAGCCCTCAACTTTTAAAAGAATGATGAGATTGACAATCATCCACGTGCTGAGCCGCAACCGAGAGAGAAGAGGTGGAGGCAGCGTGGAAGGTTCTGGAGCCTGCCAGTCCAAGTCTCCCCATTCCCACCCCAGTCTCTGAGCAGAGGAAGGGCCCTGGGCCCCATGTCCCTGTGATTAGGAAAGCAGGGGACCTGTGAAAAGTGATGAATGTAAGTTAGAATGAGTAACAAATGGTAAGCATATAGAGCAACCAGGTAAATTACAACAGGGGCCTCCAGTTTTTCTCTTTCTGAACCGAAAGCTTGGGCTTTGAGCTTTCCCGGGGTGCCTGGGCCTGAGCGGGTGCCAGAAAACACGTTAACACATCCGTCTTCTGCCTCCTGAGAGGTTTTCAGTTTGGGATCCAATCATTTATTTTTTTCAGGAGTTTTATTTTAGACACTCTCCTTAATTTAAGGGAACACGTGGCCCCCTATGGTCCTGGAAGCAGCAGCTTTCGTGTTGCCTGGTTCTCCAGCTGCCCTCCCACCTCTCTCTAATGTGTTTGGAAAATCAAAACTTCCTTTGTTTTTCATGAGGATCTTCCTGTGTTAACATTTAGCAGTAAACAGTCCTAACTCGTGACCTCCCTCTGGGGTCTTGCTTCTTCACAAAATTAATTCTACTCTTGTCCTAAATTAACCCCCAGTACAACACCTCCGTTGGACTCTGGGCTAAACAAAGATATTTACCAAGTTGAGAGCTTGCAAAAATATTTACCCAAGAACCATGACCTGTGTGTGTTTATAAAGACCAAAAAATAATGATTTCTTTTTCTTTTTGTTAAAAATGAACAACTCCAGTGGAAGAGGGCATTTTTTTAACTTATTATTTTTTTGCCATAGATCTTGGTTCTGCACGGTCCTGGAGCAAATCCTTCACATTTATCTTCTCTTACAAAAATGGGAGGAAAAATCGAAAATGAATAAAAACTGACTTTCAATATTGTGGTGGGTTTGGGGCTGAAATCTTAAACGTGTGTCGTTTTCATCATAATTGGGCAAAATATCTAAACCACATGCTTATTTAATATATGCTTTGAAAGCAGAAATATTGAAGTATTTTACAAGTTGTAGGACTCTTCAGAATTAGCATAAAAGCCTGGGGCTGTGTTTGACCAAGGCTGGCGTAATCTCGAAGGGTGTAGATAGTGGGGGAGCTGGGGAGGGGGCAAAATAGCAAATACATTCCATCTCGGTTTCCAACTTAGATGAATTGGTAGTGGCTACCTGGAGGACTGGGCTAGGAAGGATTCTGAGGCTTGCTCAGGCTCTTTGGGGGGGTCAGTGATGAAGGTCTTCCCTGGCGAAAGCAAGGGAGGGACAACGTGCCTTTGTCATCCCAGTCCATGCTGGCGCCTCCATGGACCACAGAGCTGAGACCAGCCGGGTGAAATGGGCAGCTCAGCCCCAGGTAGTAGATAGCAGAGTGGGAAGGGCCCCAAAAGCGAGAGTGAGGACCCCAAAAATGGGAGCCCAAGACCCCAAGGACACGAAGAAAAGAGAATGGGGAGATTCAGGCGGAAACAGGGAGAAACCCATTGCAAATACTCGTTAGTGAGGAAAAGCCCCTTGACCAGTGGTTTGAGTTGCTGTTAATCATCATCAGGGTGCTGTGCTGTACCCTGAACCAAAAGTCCCAATTCTGTGACAACAGAAGTCACAGGTGGAGAGGACAGCGATTTCCCTGCGAGCCTTGGCTATTTGATGGTCAGATCATTTTTAAATGATGACCATCTAGAAGCCTCTGGGCTTGGTGGACCCTTTGGCCACCTCTGCCAGTGGGCATGTGGCCCCTCCCTGCTGGACACTGTCATGTCCACACCATTTAAATAACAGGTTTTCATCATGTGTTTGTCACTAAATGTGTCGGGAAGGACACTTAGCCTCATGGACAGAAACAGGCATCAGGGTCTGGGTTCCAGGTTTGCAGGGGAGCCCAGGAACGCGGACCCAGATTCCTCGTCCCGCCAACGAAGAAAGTGGGACGAGTGACCTCTGCAGACACTTTGGGTTCTTGTAAATTCAGAAGAGAAACAAATTTCAGCATCACCATACACAGTACCCCTGCATCTCGCAGGCATTTTTGAGCCGTTGTGCATCACATGGGCACAAGGGTCCGGATCTTCGGCCTTTGCAGAGGTACAGGGCGAATGGTTCTGGTCCCAAACCTCCTGCCCCTCAAGACAGAGGTACGCATCTGTCCGTCTTTCTCCCCTTCCACCCGGTCCCCCAAAAGACATCCTTATCAGATGTCTCCTGTTGAAAACAACCTCCCAATGTAAATCAGTTGCAGCTGTGTTTAGCCCTTTAACCCTTTGCCTGCTAGGATTCCACAAAAATAATTGATGACTGATTGGCCCATTAACCTTTAAAAAAAAAAAAAGTTTGACAGCTCGGACTTGTGTAATGAGGAGGGATTCCTTGTGAAATCAGTCTGATGGCTGAGTTGCTTGCCCCTAAGGAGGCGAAATTAGCCCCACGGGGCCTCGTCTGCATAGAAACTGGACGCAATTAGTGTAATATCCGGTGTTATTAATGTCGTTTGGAATAATTGGGCAGGTTGATTTCGACAGGTTCATGGTGCTAAAATACTATTATAGTGGACCTTTCCACAGCCAACCGTTAAACACGGAAAACTGTTTAAATCCCTATGAGCCCAGTCACAGAACTTTATTAAACCCTTAAGCCCTGGAATGTCACACTGGGAAACAACACGGTTCTTTCTTTTCGGGCTCTGGGTGTGGCGGGCTTTGATTTTTTATGATGGGGGGAATCTGGGGGATTGAATTTTGATGATCACCTGTGTATCTAAAACTAAGAAACGTCCTGTACCGTAGATGTCATCAGGAATTTCTACAGCCTGAATTCTCTTTTTACAGAATGAATTAAATATAAGCTGCTGTAATTGTCACAAAGAGTCGGTTTGTGTCAGTGAACCGAAACCACTTGAAACGTAGCCACTGTTCGTCCTCACCTTCTGAGCTCTCATTCTTCACATTTCAAGTGAGGGTAACATTGGAGAGTAATGCTCCGTCTGTCTTTCTGACTGATTGGCCCCCCACTGCCAATTATTATTTTTATCACTTTTTCATCTAGTTGCTGATACTAAAATAGCATCACAGTGTCACTTCAGAATGTGATGGGATCCTTCTGGTCCACTGGTGGTTTGAATAGGGCTGTATCATCTGATAGAAATTCTTGTTTGAACATGAGGAGGAGCTTGTGAATGTTGTGTCCACACAGAAGAAGGGGTAATATTTAGGTCCCCAGATGTACTATTTACTTAATGAGTGTTCACAGTCAGTGCCATGATACAGAAATATAAGCCAGGATTAAATCTAGAGATTTGCCAGGTGTTGATTCAAGAAGATGACCAGGCAGCAGCTTGGAGGCTCCCATCAGGGATAGATCTTTTCTCCACTGGATTAGTTAGAACTGGATTTGGAAGTGATAGAAATGTAAAGGGATTTAGGTTAAAAAAAAGGAGGGAGAATGGATTCATTTATCCAATCCAACTGTAGGACAGGCAGCTGGGCTGGCTGCAGGGACCCAGGAACCTGGCAGGTATCGGGTCCATCCCATCCCTGCTTCTCTCTGCTGGTCAGCAGTGTTCTCACCTGTCCACAGATAGTGGCCTAGATAGCAGAGGTTTTCCTTCCCGTGGATAACTTGTGAGCTGTGTCTTGTTCAGTCCAAGATAAGAGGGAGGGCGCTCTGCGACCCCAGCTCAGATAAGAAAACCTGGAGGAGGACATTTGGATGATGTGCCCCCCACTAGGACAGATCAGTGGCCAAGAGCCTCCCATGCTCTGATTGTCCTGGTGTAGCTGGGTCCGTTCTTCCTTCCCGTGCAGACCAGTCACTGGCCACAGAGCCAGATACGCAGGAAGCTGGAAGCTGGAATGTCCCCAGCTTAGACTGCCACATGCATGGCATCATGTCCCCTAGCATTCTCCAGACGTGACCAGTTAAAAAGAAATATGACATTAGTAACAAGCTGGTTAGGGATTTCTGGGGAAATTACCTTTAAAAGACCCTGCCAGCTTGCTCTTCTGACATCAGGAGTGAGGGGAAAGAACAGAAAAAGTCACTGGGAAGTGGGGAGACCCATCCATCTCCTGCTGGACACCCTAGGAGAACTTTTTTTTTTACTGTTTTATTTTTGAGAAACAAAGAAAGCACTGCTGGCCACCTTAAGAGAGGAAAATGATCAAACTAAATGAGATGATGCCTATGAAGTCCTTAGCATTTTTTCTGACACGAACTTGGAGCCCGGTAGTATTCTTTTTTATTTGTATTATTCCGTGCAGTAGATTCATTACAAAGAAACAAGTAGTCCTTCATGGAAGTCATATGTAACATGATTAAAAATGCAACTTCTCTATAATCCTTTTTTTTTTTTTTTTGATCTTAGGAGGCAGAGGAAAGTCATAAGGCAGGTATAATTTCGTTCTGAAACTCTAACTGTATCTGTAAGTGTTAACACATTACCCTCCCTCAAAAAGAAAAAAAAAAAAAAAGCCACATACAGACAGTACCCTGGGAATCACACGAAAACTTAAGCATCAACATCAGGATTCCATTGATGCTGGTGGTATAGAGTGATTACAACTAAACTCCATGCCCAGCTTTTAATCCCTTACTCAGGAAATGGGAAATCCTAGCTAACCGGCTTCATATAAAGACATCTTCACCGGGGCCTGAAATCCAAACGAAGGCTTGGAGTAGCACCCCTGTGGGGCTGCCTCTGTACTGAAAAGGTGTTAGGGGGCGGTTCCATCCCCTCCTCCTCCCTGCCTGCTCCATGGTGAGCTGGGCGCCTGTCCTCCAGGTAGCCCTGAGGTTCGCATCCACAGTTCAGCAAGGAGCCCCTCAGTGTGGCGCACCTGGGAGAGGCCAGCCCAGAAACAAAGGCACCATCAGAGGCCTTTCTATTTGGGAGCTGTTGCCGGACCCTGCGTGGACAGGACTGGAGAGGAGCATCTCCTGCCTCTCCAGGGTTAGGCCAAGCCCTCCGGTTAAAACAATAAATATTTCGCAAAAGAACACTCAGTCAGTGTTTCACTGCATAGTGAGCTACTATAGCGAGAAGAGCCTTGACCACAAGTCCTGACACGTACCTGAGTACATGTGCACGCTTCAAAGCCCTTAGAAGCAGACAACTCGTACACAGACGGTCACGGCCATCACCGCTTATTGATGCAGCTGACTTGGTCACCGAAGTATTGGGACTGTAGGTTCTGATTCCCCTCTTCATTATTCGTATAATTGTGTGCCTTTCCAGATTGACAGTCACCCCACTGGCCTCCCCCTCTCAAAAGGAAACTGTCTCAGATGAAGCAAGTATGGAGTGCTTGCACAGTTGGTTCTTAATTAGGATGTGAAACATGGCTGTGCTTTCCAGGGTCATCCAGTTGTGTTCACGGGGCTCACCTTTCCAATCCCAACCTTTACTCATGAGCTGCTCTCCACCAGGCTGGGGGCACAGGATGTCCTGCATCTTTTTGATCTTTTGAGCCTTACTGGTGTTTCATTATTGTTAGTGGATCAGCCAGGGTTTCATCTTCCAGAGACAAGCATGAAACCTCTCTGGCCACTCACATGCTTGGGTTAATCCATCATGTCGAACGCAGTGTGGAGTCTTCTCTTTACCACCTGTTACCAGAGACTACAGGTTCCGAGTTATCCTCTGTGTTGTTACTTTTAAGGAATTATTTGGCTTACTCACATTTCTTTGCATCTCTCTTTCCCTACCTCACAGATGGAGAGAAATGAATTTATATATATATATATATATATATGTTTTGTTTTGTTTTGTTTTGTTTTGCGGTATGTGGGCCTCTCACTGTTGTGGCCTCTCCCGTTGAGGAGCACAGGCTCCAGACGCGCAGGCCCAACGGTCATGGCTCACGGGCCCAGCTGCTCCGTGGCATGTGGGATCTTCCTGGACCGGGGCACGAACCCGTGTCCCCTGCATCGGCAGGCGGACTCTCAACCACTGCGCCACCAGGGAAGCCCTGAATTTATATTTTAAACGTGATTTCTGTTAGATCCTCATTACAGAAATGCAATTAACGTTTTATTGTATTGGTCTTAAATCTTGCCCATTTACCAACCGCTACTATTATTTCTCGACATTTGTAGATTCCTTGGGGTTTCCTATGTAAGCAATCTTGTAATCTGTGAATGACCGTTTGGTGTCTTTTATCTTTCCAACCTCCGGATCTGTCATGTCCCTGTTTTGTTTCACTGCGCCGGCCAGCGGGGCTGAACAAGGGCTGGTACCACGAACATTTTGGCCTTGAGAGCCCTTGAACTGGTGTGAAACGATTGCTTCTAACATTTCATCCTTAAGAAGAATGGTTCTATGGGTTCGGATACGTACTCTTTGTCCGTGGAAAGAGGATTCCCTTCTATTCCTAGTTTGATAAAAGATTTTAATCACATTTTTAATTAAATTTTCCTTCTTCTTTGTCAGGGAGTTGTACATTCCACTTCTTTTCTCTTAGAGGTTAACCCTGGTATTTTCTCCTGTGTACCTAGTTTACCAAAGTCTAAAGTTAGCTCTTAACTCCCCTATGGAACAATGCAAAGTCCTAGGGCATTTTAACTCCTGGGTCCCCATGTCCACTTTCATTTCTCTAGTATTTTGCACCTTCCCCAGATTAGACGTGATAAGAAAGGTAGTATTTGATATAATTTTTATTTAGGTGTATTTACATATTTATCCATTTGCTCCCTAACCCATCTGGTTCAAACCTTTGTAGAATCTTCTGAAGTGTGTCTTTTACCAGTTCCTTTAGGGAAGGGCTCTTGATTCTTTCAGGTTTTTATATGAAAATATCTTTATTCCACTCTGGTCCTTGAAAGAGAGATTTCCTGTCTCCGTGTGTCGGTTGCATCTCAGCTGCCCTTCTCCTCTCCCCATTCGGGGACTGGGACCGTCTCGTTCAGCCCCTTCCCTGAGCTGTCCCGGGTCCGCTCCACGTGACGCCCTGCTTGGCCCCTTTTGGGGGGTGGGCCTGCGCTGCACGCCTGCTTTTCCACAGCCCCACGATGCACCCCCGTCCCAGGAGCTTTTAACAGCTGCAGGGAGAGTCACAGAGCTTTGAGAAGCTGATGGGGGCCGTGGACCCTCTTGTTGGAGAAACGTTACCCCCCGTGAGGCTGGGCACGCTGATAGGAGAGTCCCTGACCTTCCTTCACGTGCTGTTGAGAACAGGTTCCACAGATTGAGGCCCAGCCCGCCAGCAGGTTGAATTCTAAAACAGCAGCGATGCTCGTGTCACCTCGAACATGATATACTGTTGTTGTCAGGGTACATAAAGATTTCATGAAGGTGGCATGGCCCTGTGTCTGTGGCAGTCGGTGTTGGAGCAGCTCCCCAGACCTGGGTGTGCTTGACAAAGACACAGGCATCCTGTCCCCACCTGCCCAGATCAGTGGGGTCAGGTGGGAGGGGCTCTCAGCCACAGTAGTGGGAGCTGCTCCTCTTCTGAGACGAAAGGGGAGGAGGAGGGGGCATCTGGAGTTGATTGCAGTTGCTTCGGAGACTGAGGGAGCATCCTTGTCTCGGAGGCCAAGGGCTCCCAGTAAGGCAGGGCCTTGAGAAGGGGCGGGGCCCACCCGGCAGCACGGAGCCTTGCAGAGGTCAGGGGCCAGAGGTCAGGGGCCACGAGAAGTGCTGGGGACACAGGCTGGAGGACCCAAGAGTGTGCAAGGTGGAGGTTTGTGCAGATGCGAGCAAGCCGAGTGTGGGTGACAAGTAATTGACGAACGCAGAGGTCAGCTGGGTGGGCAGTAGGTTATTCGCATTATTAGTAACAGTTGCCCGCCAGGGGCTCACGATGCAGCCGGCTCAGCAACAAGTGATGGGAAACTACCCATCACGTGAGACGTGGTGGTGCCTAGAAGTCAGCTCCAGACGTCTTCATGGTTACCTGTGGCTGGTTATGCTGTCTGCACGTGGCCCCTCCTCTGCCTTTCATTCTGTGGCAGAGGCAGGAGGGTAGATCAGAACAGAGGACAAACACCAGCGCTCACGGAGGGTGTTCCGTGGCCCACGCCCAGCGTGGGCCTGAGCTAGTGCTCATCATTTAGCCAGTGGAAAACACAGTGAAGAACGCAGCTTTCCCCCTCCCATTTGAAGGGTGAGGAAATGAACCCAGCACGGGTTGAGAACTTGTCCAGACTCCAACATGCCAAGTGGCGGAGCAGGACTTGAACGTAAGGACCCCTCTTCCTGGTACACGGTGGCCCCTTCAAATCGCCTGGAATTTCACTCGCTCCTCCAGACGAAAACCTTCCCCGCTGTAGCTGGTCTTCTGCCCTAAAAGGACAGACGTCCTCAGGCCTCCCTCTCTGTCGCGGTATATCTGTGGATTGGCACACAGGTGCTTATAAAGAAATTAAATTGTACCCTGAGATGAGCAGCATTCCCTTGATTTTCATCCCACTGTCAATTTCAGCAGCCGGCCACGAGTTACAATATTATGTCCCTAAGTTGCTTCATCTGTGCCCAGCACAGGGACACTGACATCACACGCTGATTTTCATTTTTCCTCATCCCCTGAGCATTGATTGAAACCTAGCTAAGCCATGCTGGCTTTAGGAACCAAATCTGGAGTGTTTGGAGGTCTGCAGATTCAGATCTCCGCTGCGGGGCGGCCGGTCCTGTGTGTGCCTCGGCCCCATGCAGGCGCGATTGAACCCAAAGGCACTTTCATGACCGAGGGCTGGCAGAGGGGCCGTGATCTCATGAAAGCTAAACTCTTCATCCCCACCACTCTGTGTTTCAGAACAAGAAGAAAACTTTGAGTTTATCATTGTGTCCCTCACTGGCCAGACGTGGCACTTTGAAGCCACCACCTACGAGGAGCGAGACGCGTGGGTCCAGGCCATCGAGAGCCAGATCCTCGCCAGCTTACAGTCGTGCGAGAGCAGCAAGAATAAGGTAAGACCCGGAGCAGCCTACCGCGCCCCCCCAACAAGGCCCCACCACCAAAATCAAGAGCGGCTGATCCTGAAACGGAACTGGGTGGGGGAGGGGAGAGCATCGGGGGAGACGTGCAATTGGCAAGACTCTTAAATGTTTCTGAGCAAAAAGCAAAATAATTGCAAAGATAAAAAAAAAAAACCACTGTGTCGATATGTGTCCTGTATCATAGATTAGTAGCCTAGCTTAACCAGGTTCGGATGGCAGAATATCCCATTTTAAATCTTTGCTCTATCTACTCATCCCAAATGTAAAGTATTGACCTTTTATTGGAGATCATAGACTCTTGGACCCTTGTGGCTTCTTTGTCCGCATTGATTTTTGCTTTAGGCTGAATACACTCAGGAAAAGACGTGCAGACTTAAGAGGAGGCACTGTTCCGTTCTCATAAATGTCTCAAATTCAAATCCACGTCAAGTTAGAAAACTGACCCTTAGTACAGGCTTCGATGAAAAGTGCATGCACGTATATGAGCATGCAAAGAACTTAGGGAAGATAAAATGTCCATTTTCTAAATTCTGTTGATAAAGCCTGGTATGGGGTTTATTCAATTAGAGTTAATTCTTCTGCATTTGTTTAGCCAGGAAAAGCAGACTTTAACCTGCATTTTCTGAATTACTGCCCAATGATATTCCTTATACAAAGGTCATTTTTCTCATTTCCCTTTTCCCATCAGGGATTCCTTCAAAAATCATTATTTTAATGCTTGGATATTTTTAACCCCTTCTCTGGAACACTTTAAAGTCTTGGAGAGCATTTTGATTTTTCAAACTGTGAACAACTAGAATCCAGGAGAAAGGACATTGCCTTCCAACCTGCAATTTCATTTGTAACCATTTAAAGAAATTTCTGCCAATGATTTATGTTCAGCTTTGTCATTAAGAAGGGAGTCTGTCTTTCAAAAAGATGGAGTGTCTTATTTTATTACCCTCTTTAACCAGGGTAAACCAGACCACAGTCATTATTATTATAATGTAATTTGCCTCTCTTTTTTAAAGATGTTTTATACTCACAGTGGGGAGAATCAGGGCCTTTCATTTCTGAGCACCTTGGCTTTACTGAGTCACAGCTTGCAGATGTGGCTTCTGAAGCAAACTCAGGATGCTTCCGCATCTCCTGTCGATGGGGACTGAGGACACCTTTCACCCACAAAGCTCAGGAACTCGGTTTCAGAACAGGCATTGGGAGGGCATGTATGGCTGAACAGACAAACGCATCTCCAAATTTTGCGTAAAATCACAATATCCAAGTCAGACCCTGAATGTATGCCGGGTCATCGGATTCAGGAAGGTGGGGGACGGCACTGGCCTTTTCTGTTTCACGCCCTTGCCAGATGCCTCCCAGCTCTCTACTCTGTGAAAACAGACAGCGTCACCTTAGCCTGATGCAAACACCAGCCTTAAAATGCTGCCCCTTTTCTCTCGATAGATGTGTGCTATCAAAGGCCAGAGTTCTCCGTGAGAGAAGGACTCACTGAGCACTTTGGGCACTTGGTGAACAGGTGTGACGGTGTACAGCATGGAAATAATATCCACAAGGAATAGCTGGAGGGGAAAATACAGCCTCAGTTGAGAATGGGCTGTAAGGTGTTCTAGCTGCCCGTGGATAATTCAGAATTGGGAGCAATAGTAGACATACATATACGTACATATGCCCTAGAGATTATAGAGGTAGACAGAGGCAGACAGACACATCTCTGTATGTGCACACACACACTCCAGATGCCAATAGAAATTGTTAAACACACTTTGAATATTTGGGCATCTAACCAAAGGGAATAAAACCCCAATGATGCATTATGCTAATCAGACAGTAGCAATTAATAAATTATAGTTTGTGATTAAGTAGTAAGCAATTGTTTCACAGCAAACAATTTGACATAAGATGGTTCCATTTGTGAATAATTTTTACTCAAAAATCAAGCTTATTCTAAGTGCCCTCTGGGATTTATTTGGCTTTAGCCATTATATTAAATGTATGCATCATAAGCCTTAAAACCATGTACATCCTTTTACCTGGTGCTCCTGTTTTGAAGAATTCATCCTTAGTCAATAATCACGAATTTGTGCAAAGAGTTAGCAATAAGCATATTCACAGCACTGTTGATAGCAGACAAAAATTGGAAACAGTCTAAATGTCCATCAAAGAAAACTTTGTAACTAAGTCATCATAAGTGGAATATTATGCAGCCATTTAAAATGATGCCAGAGTTGCTCTGACCCTTTTCCTAAGGAGTCTTGGTGCTGAAAGACTGAAAATCAGTAACATAGGTAATAGCTACCTTCCAAAATCAAATTTAAACATATAGAAAAACAAAACTTCTGAATATCTATCACAACAGAAATAAATAAAATTAAATAAAATAATGCCAGGGACTATGTGATGGCATTGAGAGGTGACACTATGTCATTAGGCTAAAAAGGCAGATTCCAAAGCAATGTACACCATGCTGGCTTTTTTTTTTTAAAGCACATCTATCTGTATACATGTGCTTTTTTAAAAAAGGCTAGAAGAATAGATATCACAATGTTAATAAAACTTAACCACGATAGTTTATCATTTTTATGTTCCTCTTTTCCCTTCTTTGTGTTGTTCTCACTTGCTTAGAGAAGACAAGTAAGTGTACGTTGAAGCATAAACAGCCCCAGCCACACACACGTGTGGTCTCCTGACGAGGAATCACGAGATGTGTCTTAGGGCATGAGTCTCTCATCTGACGCGTCTTAACAGGTGGTGCCGATCCGTTCTCCATCCGCTAGGCTCCATCCTAAAGACATCTAAAGAGAAGTCCCTTGTTGAAATTGCCCTCGTGTTATGTTCGCTCACCATCTGTTTGGTGTTTCCCGGGCTTTATTAGCAGGTATATACCTTTTTCTCGGAGTTCTCATTTCTTGCATTTGTATGTCTCCCTGTATGCCCAGTCCCGACTGACCAGCCAGAGTGAGGCCATGGCCTTGCAGTCAATACGGAACATCCGAGGGAACTCCCACTGTGTGGACTGCGAGACCCAAAGTAAGTGTGAGCCAGGACGGTGGGGGGGGTGGCGGGGGGGCTTGGCCCGCGGCAGAGGGAGATGGGGTGGTCTGACACAGCATGCACTGCAGCAAACCCACATCTGTCATCTGGCATGTAAGGTTTATAACATGATTTAATGGCTTTTAAGGAATTGAAATATTTTTGTTTGGACTTTAACACAGTGCCCTTCACACAAATGCCTCTCTGATGGCACTGTAATTCTTTTTCGTTTGTTTGATTTTTTTTAATTTTATTGAACTGTAGTTGATTTACAATGTTGTGTTAATTTCTGCCATACAGAAAAGTGATTCAGCTAGACCCGTATATATTCTTCTTCGTATTCTTTTCCATTCTGGTTCATCACAAGTCTTGCTTATGCCTCAGGCATCCCCATGAGCCACAGTCACACCACAGATGCCAGGGATTAGGCCACCTGCCCAGATTCTGTGCCACATCCAGGAATCAGCCTTTGGCTTAATCAACGATCATATGTTTGTTTGCTTTTTCCATAAAAATAGAGTACAGTTGGTTAAATCCTGCCCAGAGATTTCTGGGGGGTTTTTTTGTTTATTTCAAAATCATATGTTCTAGATTTCTCTATCAAATGGTATCTTTTTATTTTATCTTGAATTCACTACACACTAAAAGCATTTGATTGAACTGACACACTTCATAATTATGCTTTGTGCCTTGGAGCAACCCAGTTTTCCTCCATGCTTTCCGTTATCCAGGGAATAATGCCACGTTCCCTTTGAGAAAGTCCTTTTGTAGTTCATATCCTTGAAGTTAAGGACTGACTTCCCATTCTTCACCTTCCAGCCCTGGCACAGTGCTGGGCCCATTCTGTAAAGTTTTTCCAATCATATATTTTTGCTGTTGTGAGAGTGCAGTTGAAACAAAATAAAAGATGCCAGCACCAGGCTAGGGTGTAAGGTGGCCCTGGCATCCCGAACCTGGAGCCCAGTGGGCGAAGCCTGGACCCAGTGGCCACAAAGCCCGGAACCATGGAGAAAGGCCGTTAGGGGCACACAGCAACTCAGAGCAGGCCTTGTGCAGGAAATGGGCAGGATTGGAGCAGGTGGGGAGGGAGTCATTGTGAGTCAGGGAAGCAGCAGGACGCACAGCTGAATGGGTCTGGTTTGTTCAGGAAAAGAGCAGCTGCTGCTCAGGTAGGAAGCTGGCAGGGTAGGATTTGTGTGGCCTAACAGGAAGAACTCAGGATTGTCACAGATAAAAGGGGAGAACCACCTGGGAGAGACCACTGGTTGGCAGGTCAGGTAAGGGCAAGACAGCAAGGCCATGTCTGCGGCCTTCAGGTGAAAGAAGGGGTCTCCTCTTCAGGTATCTTGAGGGACTTTTTTTTAGTTTTTTTTATATTTATTTATTGTTGGTTGTGTTGGGTCTTCATTGCGCACGGGCTTTCTCTGGTTGCGGCGAGCGGGGGCTGCTCTTCGTTGCAGTGCACGGGCTTCTCATTGCGTTGGCTTCTCTTGTTGCGGAGCACGGGCTCTAGGCGCATGGGCTTCGGTAGTTGTGGCTCTTGGGCTCCAGAGTGCAGGCTCAGTAGTTGTGGCTCTCAGGCTTTAGAGCACAGGCTCAGTAGTTGTGGCTCACAGGCTTAGTTGCTCCACAGCATGTGGGATCTTCCCAGACCAGGGGTGGAACCTGTGTCCCGTGCATTGGCAGGTGGATTCTTAACCATTACACCACCAGGGAAGCTCTTGAGGGACTTCTTTAAAGCATCTTCTTTTGTTTGAATTTTTAAATGTTACTTTCAATATGTGTCATGACACGAAGTTATAAGAGAGAAGTCGTTGTTTGAAGTGTGTTTTTATCAGGAACCTTTAAAGTAAGATCTTTAAAAGCACAAAATCGGAGACATATCGGAACCTCCATTAGGAGAAACGTCTGCAATGGTTTCCACCATCATCTGCAAGATTGTTTTAATGGGAAGATTCCGTGGCTCCTGAGCTTCGTGGTGCGTGGCCAATTGGAGGTCGAGAGAACATTCTGAGAGCCGGGTTGCGCGGGCGAGTGCCCAGGTGGGGAGGGCAGGTGGAAGAGGGAGGTTGGGGGAGGCTCTGGGGCCAGTTTGTTTAGAGTGAGGCCACCTGAGTAGGAATCCAGGGACAAAGTGTAACAAATCTGGAGAGAAAAGAGGTCTTCAACTCCCATTCCTTAAACACAGTATCTGTCAGGTCTGTGCCCAGTCCCACCATACACTGTCTCTTTCCATTCTTGTGACTGTAATAGTTGTTGCTACAGTGTGTCCCACTTATAGGGTGACATGAAGAGTCTGAAGGGTCAAGTTATATATCCCAGGTCATCATAAGAGCCAGTTGTGTAGCAGGATTCAAACTAAGCCTTTGGCTGCCCTGCTGTATTTTCTCAGAGGACAAGGGAAAGGTCGAGGGGCTGAGGTCAAGGACACGAGAGATGACACATTGGCAAAGGTGTTTTGTTTTTTATGTGTTATTATTATTTGGGGCATCTGTTTCCTCTTCCCAACCAGATGGCCTCTGAGGTCACAGACCCCCTCTTCCTGTGTGCTCCCCATCATGGTCTCTATCACCATCTTCCTGCCTTTGTATTAGATATTAAGTAAATGACTGGCTGATTTCTGCTGAATGAGCATAAGGCCACTCCTGGTCATTGGCCATTTCCAGAGTGATTCCAAATAAATATGATGTCAGCTACCTAGTTTTTTGTTGACTCTTCAAGTGTACCTGGGGTAAATATTGATTATTCTTGGATGATGTAAGCCTTATTTGCTTCTGTCGGTGGTAAAAGCCATTGACTGTCAAGGTCAGCCCCGTCTTTGCAAATCAGCTGGTGATTCTAGCATGAAGCCAGCCCTGGGTCCGAATCCTCAGTCTTCTGACTATGTCAGCCAGTTTCACACAGGGAGTGATCCCACTCAGGGGTCCCAGTGCTGTTCTCTGGACTCATTCAGTGCCCTTGGTGCAGCGTCACAGCCCAAAGCCCATTACCATTTATTCGGAGAATCAGGGTCCATCATCCTGGGTAGTAACCTAACCAAAGGACCATGTCCGCCATCTTGCCAGCAGTGAAGGATGGAGAAACGGGAGTTGCTTTGGTGGTTGCCCTTAAATAAGATCACTGAAAGTCACACTTTTTCATTGTAGTGTGCCTTTCTTTCATCTTTGAAATTTGCAAATGTGCGCATCATGCCACTAAAAACTTCGATGTGCCCGTGGTTGCAGAGGTGGTCACGTGGGACCTGGTAGCTTTGGGAATGACCCAGCTGTCCCTCAGCACGCCTTCTCTTTTCCACTATCAGCTGCCATCCACAGTAGGCGCCAAGTCATGCCTGATTTTGTTTCCATGTATGTCTGCCTGCTCAAGGGGAGTGCCACTGTGGAAGTATCCAAAAGTGCATCTTTCTATCCAAACCAATGCTTTCAGTTGTTTCCAAGGCTATGGTTAAAGCCAGTTGTTTGAAAGTTGCCGCCAACATGTCACATCTTTTGAGATGCCTAAGACAGTTCCAAGTACCGGCCAGGGAGCATTTTCAAGCCATGTGATTCTAAGGAGGGACTGTTGCATGGGAAGTCTGATTAGCCATTTTGTTCCTGAGACCTAAGGACAGTTGGGGTGAGTAATGACGGTCTGATTGCCTATGGCGCCCTTTTCCTCTTCCCACAGATCCCAACTGGGCCAGTTTGAACTTGGGAGCCCTCATGTGCATTGAGTGCTCAGGGATCCACCGGAATCTTGGCACCCACCTTTCTCGAGTCCGATCTCTGGACCTTGATGACTGGCCCATTGAGCTTATCAAGGTGATGTCGTCCATTGGGAATGAGCTGGCCAACAGCATCTGGGAAGAGAGCACCCAGGGGCGGACGAAGCCCTCGCTGGACTCCACGAGGTAGGGACGTGGGAAGGCGTGTGGTTACGGGGCATTCCGCAGGCAGTTCAACAATCAGAAATGACCTTAATGACAGCCACCACTGGAACTGCCCCAGCAACCAGTGGGAAGCTGATCACCCCGGACAGAAACATCGGTATTAAAAATTGCTCTTCCGCAGACACGGATAATTCAAACTCCTTAATTTTTTACGCTTGTTTTTACACTTTGGGAATTCCTCTCCCTCTCTTAGAAATGTATTAAGCTTCTAACCTTATGAATATATCACTTTAATTAATACACTTCTAATAGGCATAAGCTAGGCTGTTAACAGTAATTATGAATTTTGGATTCTTTAATTCTGTTATTCTTATGTCTTTGATAAGCATCTATTCCATTGGTTCCCCTCTCCCCCCGACCCCCACTACGTGAGTTGATAATAACCAAATATATTTTATTTTCTGAAAATGTGTTTCTAACACATTTAATCAGCCAAGTGTGGCGTAACTTATGGTGGCTTCTCATTAACGTTAATTGTTACCCAGTGTAAACAACGCATTTATTTTGAGTCCATTCCGTTTCTCATGTTTCATTTACAGCAATTCTAAGCCATTTTTTAGTACACATGCATATTTAGTGTACCTAAGAGGTGGTAAAATGGCACGTTTTTTGAGAAAGCCTCTTTCACAGAGGCAGGATGGACCGTCCTGTCTCCACGGCTGTGCGGGGAGCTGGGGGGCATCCCAGCCTCTGAAGCAGGGGCACGGGATGGGCTCAGCCTTCGCTTCTCAGGTGTGTGCAGAGGTGAAGGGGGAGGAGAGGTCTCCCAGCATCAGCACGGGTCTGTTTTGCTGGGGCTCAGACAACAAGGAAACCCAGGTGTCCGTCTGTGGTCGGGCCACATGCGACGGGTAAGAAGTTGGTTTCTACCGCCAATACCATGGAAACTCGGTGGGCTTCATTTCATCAACACTAAAAACTGATTTGTGGTGCCCCCTTCGGTTCACTTGAGAGAATGAAGCTGGTGTCATTAACCCTGCCCTTCCTATTAGGTGCTCTGTGGGGAGGGGATGGGGGCGGGGGTGCAAGAAATGTGCACAAAGTACACCTGTTTAAAATCGAGCAGGTTGGCGCTGTGAGCTCTTATATATATATATGTTATATATATATATATATATATATATATATATATATATGTTATATATATATAAAACTTATATGTATATAAGTTATGCTGTGTAATATACATGCGGGCAGCTGTCTTACAGAGTGAAAAAAAGATACACTCCTACAGTGTTTTAATTTTGGTTTAACCCTAATATAGAAATCCGCAGGGTTGCCCACTAGGATCATTCTTAAAAGATTAATTCATGTTTTAATGTCTGTTTTTTCATACATATAGTTTCCTTGGGGGTATTTAGATCTGAAAAAGAAAAATGATTGGAAATCGGATTGAGTTTAACGTGCGAATGCAGAAAACATTAAAATAAGTTGGGAAAAAATTAACTTTATACATTTTACCGTTTGTGTGTAAAAGGACCATGTATACTATTGTTAATACATGAATTAGAAAAGTTTGGTTCTTTTCCCATCTATCACAATTAGAAACTATTTAGAATGATTACAAACAAAGACGTAGGTGAATTTTTTAACTGGGAAATATTATATAATAATTTCGTCTTCATAAGTGAAGATGGTGTATGTAAGGGTATTTTATCCTTCTAACTCGTACATTTGAATTAAGCTGTTGAGTATGTAACTTCCTCTTCTGTGTAGTGTTATACACATCGTATCTTTACATTTTAGAGACATCTGAGTCTCTCTTTCTCACAAGCGGAGTCACTGCTGTGAAATCCCCACAGTGAGGTGATGTGGTTACGTCGTCTTTCCAGTGGTAACTTTGGGGTTTCTAAGTTCTGTCCATCTCTAAGAAGATAAACATGTTTGAGAATTGAATATACCTTTGTGCTTTAGTAATTCTCCCAGGGAGTTTTATTTTTAGTTAAATTCAGCGAATATTCATTGAGTGCCTCCTCATAGAAAAGAAGTGATTGCTAGGTGGTGACCATAAGTCTGCGGTGATTGGTGAATGTTCTCGGGCAGCCGAGGATGCCAGGACTCGGTGGCGTTCATAGACGGGAGGGGTTTGTGATGCTCCAGGAGGTCCAGGAGAAATGTCATCTGAGCTGACTTTAAACTGTGCTGTGATCTCCAGGCCTAGGGGCGTGGGGAGTGTGTGTGCTGGAGGATGGGAGGGACCTACACATAAACGGGAACGTGGAAGCCTCAGGGCCCGTGGGGAGCTGGACCCCTGAGCACAGTGAGAAGTGGGGAAGGGCAAGGCCACAACAGAGCAAAGGCCTGGTGAGCCGGGCTGCTGTTTTAACAGCGACTCTCGGGGCTGGGCAGAGGGTGGGTTGTTGGATCTCTTTCTGTGTTCGTATACGTTCCACCTGTTCCCAGGAGGGCTAGAGGCAGCCAGCAGCATCCTAGGAAAGGATGGAGACAGGCAAGGAGGTCAGTTGGAAGGCTGTGGTCCTGGTGGAACATGGGCAAAGCCCCAGATACACTCAAAGACCGCTCAGTACAATTGTAAAACGACAATCCAGATCCCCACCTCCTTCACTACCTCCTGCAGTTTCCTCAAACAATTAAAATCCCAAAGTTTGGGCTGGAATGTCCACATGGAATTCAGTCTGCGGTGTGAGAATGGACATCTAGTCTGGTTCCTGGCTCTCCAAGACAAGGAAAGACACGCCCTCCACCCAGCCTGCCTCACTCTCTCTGCAGGACCTGGGATCGCTAGCACAGAGAGCCGGACGGTTCTCTAATGTGGCCCTCAGGTAATACTAAAAAGAAATATTTTAATAAAATTTTATCTCTATCTGAGGAAAAGCCAAGTGCAATATATCCAGTCTAATTCTTTGAAAAAGGGCCCAGCTGTTTTCCCGAGAAGCTCCATCCATTCTGTCTTGTTCAGAAGATTCATTCTGACAATGGAATATAATTAGAAATATGCCATATCTCCCCCAGCACACAGACACACACACAGACACACACACACACACACGCACTCAGGACCATGGAGAAGTAGAACACGACAGATCCTTCTCCAGAGAAACAACTGAAGCCACCTCGCATTGGTGTCACCCAAACAGGCTCCTCTGACCAGCCGTCTGCCCTAACTGCTTGCTGGGCCTTCACCCCTGATTAGGGCAGCTTTGGACGGCACGTAATTGGTTCCAGCGATTCTCAGCTGCCCTGAGAACTGCCGTTCAAACTTGAACAGCTTTGAGATCAATCGAAGCTGACGGCGGCAAAGCCGTATTGACTTCCCATTCCTAAACCGGGGAATCATTAGTCAAGAAAAGCATCTTTTAATTACTCCCAGGAAGAAAAAAAAAATCTTTTTGGATGGATGCTGCAACCACTGCCATTTTTTTCCAGTGCATTCGATATTAAATTTATTGTCTCAGGAGGGGAGAGGATGCCCTTCATCCCCCTCTGTAATGGAGGTTTAATTTGGAGAAAGGAGCCGGTAGAGAAGATCGATGCTATAACAATTAACTACCTCTGGGGTGGAATCAGAATCCCCCTCTAATTGCTATTGATACCATTTAAGCACACACTTAAAATATTGATTGTAAATGGGGCTGCTGAAGTAGGGGAGAAGCGGTAACAGAATGCACTAGGTGTTAGGGGCTTAAGGAGGCGCAGTTTGCTGTCGGCAGGACGGTCAGCATGTGAGCTGGCGTGTTGCATCTTAGAGTACGTTGTCCTGTGGAGTTGGACGCGGGGCCTGGAGCCACCAGGCAGGGCTCTGGTTCCAGCGTCAGGACACAGCTCGGAGGCAGAGATGTTAAAACAGTCACGTGCATGTTTCCGGAGTGCGTGAACGAATGGGTGAATGAGGGAAAGAGGAAACTGGTCAGCTTGGAATACACGTGTCGGGGGGGTGTTGCATCCTCAGGGCCTCAGAACTCCCCGTGTGTTTGTGAGTGAAATTCCCAGCACACGGTGAAGCCATCTCAAACAAACCTCTCTGTGCATCCTCTCACGCTCGGCCCCGCACTGGTGTTTTCGGGGCCAGTCTGCATCCCTTAAGGCAGGTCCTTCTTCTGGATTCTCATCCCCCTTTCGCTCAGAAGCTTTTTCGATTGACTGCAGGGAAAATAATTTCCCACCAGGACCAATCAGAGCTCTCTGGAACCGCATTCCTCCTAGCAGAGGCCGAACTCAGCTGGGCTGTGCGGCTTTCTCTCTTCATGTTCCACCTTTGTGTCTCCGAGTCGAGGGCTAGGGACCCAGGGACCAGTTGCTATTTGCATTTCAGGGCAGGTATCCTGTTTACAAGGTGGTTTGGGGCGTGCTGGTTTGGTCTAGGAAATCAAAGGAACCTGGAAGTAGAGAGCTGTGTTCTCCATTCCATGAAAGAGCCCTTGGGAGAAGCTCTAGGCCCAACTGAGATCACCCGTCACCTCTTTGATCCCACATGGAAGGGGACTGAGTTTGCTGATTTAGCGTATGTTCCCTTCCCTCTCTTAGCATCCTTTCTCTGGATTTCGTTATTTGTCAGTTCACCTGCGCCCCTAAACTCCCCTCTTGTGTTTAACCTCTAAAAAGATGTCACTTCAGGAGGAAGATTGGGGGCCGGACGTCAGAAATCTGCGTGGGAGAGACGGGCTGCTCACTTCCAGGCGGAGCGAGTCTGCCCGGTGATCCAAGTTCCGTGTCCTTTTGATTTCCGAGCGCCACTTTCATCTTATTTATGCACATGGAGATATTGATAAAGGGGAAATGTATCCAAACTGAAAATAATTGGATCCCCACCGCTAACTCTGAGATATTAAAAGCAGCACCACTTGGCCACGTCTCTGTCTCGTTAGGTTTGATCATAAGATCACAATATAGTAATCTCAGGCTCAAATTTCTGGCATAAAGATGCAGTGATCCAAATGTGGCCTCAGGGAACATGAGGGCCCACGCGGTCCCAGGATTGTCTCATCTTATTATTTTTCAACAGTTCTTGGCCCTGCTGAGGTCAGTGTTTTGTCTCTTTTGAGTGTTCCTCTATGCTTGACACCTTTTCCTATTTTCTTTCCTTAAAAAAAAAAAAGAAAAAATGGGCAGGGGGAGAAATAGGGGGAATAAAAAAAAAGGACTTTGCCGTGATGACCAGAACCCATCTGTAGTTGGGTGGCATCTGCTCCCCACATGTCACTTCCCTCATTAACAAGCAATTGAATTAATTAAATGCTACTCAGAACACGCATAACAAGCTACCGGCAGTGTCCAAATTAGCACTGATAATCAAGGATGATTTCCTTTATTATCCTGCTAAGTGGTGTGCAGACTCTGATCTCCCTGTCTGCCCTCATCTATTTACATACCCCCAGCTTCTGCCTTTGGAAGCGGAGGTTATCTTACCTAGTTAATTTGCCAGGATCACCGAGCATGGCGGATTGATGCCCTGCCGCCGCTGCCACTGCCACCGCTCGGCCCCCCTCCCCGCCTGCCCTCCCCCAGCCCCAGCCTTTGTATCTCAAGCTCACTGATAAATTAAAGGCCACCCCTGTGGTCTCTCAAGTGAGTAATAGAGGCAGAAATTTCATTTTGCAACTGGCTGATTTAATGATCCAAAGGGTAATTAATGGCCTGATTATCTTAATGTTAAATATGGCCGGCAGCAATTACTGTGACCTCCCGCTTGTCAAGGTCCGGGCTGTGCTCTTCTTTCAATTAAGTTCTCTGGGGCTTAATGGTATGAATAAACTCCTGGTTCTATCATCCCGGACGGACGCAGAGGGTTCAGGGAGCTGGGGGCTCGTTTGGAGTTTTAATCAGCCTGTCTTCGACTCTGGCGATCAGAGTTAACAGTTATAACAAGGACAGCCTCACTTTCTTCTTCCCCGTGCAGGACCCCGTCTCCACCTCCCCTCCATCCACCCTTTTGTGTGGTTGTTGTTGTTTTATTTTATTTATTTTCTCTTACATATTTCCACGCTCGGAGGGAGAATTCTGTTTGCAGAGGGAGCCGCCGTGCTCCATGAGGCTCGTCTCTTCCAATATAAATTATCATGTGAGCGCTGTGGTTTTTCTGTTTGACAGGCTTAATTAATTGGCAGGAGCCCCCGAAAATGACAGTGCCACTAATTGCAACTCAGAGTGCATTTCTGTCATCGTGGCGCGCCTGTCAGCGGGCATGCCCTGGCCCCAGCCGCCAGAGCGGGGCCCACCCTCCCGGCCTCGGGTCCAAGCGGGGGCAGCGTCCTGAGTGAGCGGGGACAGTGGCAGGCTCCGAGGAGCCCTGGGTTTGCAGGCACGCCGTCCGCGTGCAGGAGCGACATTTACTGCCAATAAAGTTCACACGGCCGCGGCTCTGCAAACCCAGCAGCGGCTCGGGGACCTCGGATTTGACTTAAGATATTTTAGGGACTTCTCGGAGTAGGCCGACCTGGAATCAGACCCCGAGAGCCGTAACTCAGCCACCTTCCTTGACCGGATGGTCCTCGTTAGCACGTTGCTAAATATGCTTGGGTTTACCCGAGCTCTGCACCCAGATCAGAAATATTCCACTATCAATATTAAGTCAGTTAGGGAAATGTACAAATGAGCCGTGCATTAACACTGCCTCAGAAATAATACCTGTAGATTACGGTTGACAACAGATAGAGCAGTTCCCCTGGTACACTGCAGGCAGGGAGCGTGGAGGGAATCTGTGCATCGGCAGTGCTCTCCGATGAAGCTCTCAGGATAGACTAGCCCTAATTATAAGAAAGGCGGATCTAACAAGATTCTCCGTAAGGTTAAGTAAAATGCAATCCGCGTTTTGCAGCATAACTGTTCCTTCCAGTTGCCTTTGAAGAAGACGGATGAAATAGTGCTGTTGGTTTATTACGTCTTCCTGCCACACACAAACCTGTCTTTTATTTGATCCTGCAGGAAACCAAATGTGGGAGCCAGCTTTGCGACCAGAGAGCTGTCTTGGGTTGAAAACCCCTCTCATTTACTCTCTGAAATGTAGCCATGGAGACAATCAAGGAATTTTTTATTGTTAAGAATTTTTATTATCATTGGCAGCTGAAAAATGCGAGTCATCTGCCCGTCAGTTTCTCGTAGGTGCCCTGACCACTTCTGAGCCCGCGTCCGTAGATGAAGCAATGTAATGTGGAGGCGAACGGTTAGACTTGAATTCTACATCATGGGAGCCCTTCTAAACAGGGGCCTATAAATACTCTAAAACAACTGCCTCTGTTTTGATTCCTCCAAAAGTAGAGCATTTTCCAGAAGGTCATTTCTCTCAGTGGTGTTTTGATCATTTTGCACCAGAAACCTTCTCTCTTCTGAGGAGGGTCCTGCTTTCTTCTTCCTAACAATGAAGAACAGGCAGAAGCGAACCAACCTGGGTCCAGAGCTCACAGTGTACTGGGTGCTTTTTCTTAGGACGGAGCCATCCTGCGACATGGGATGACCCCCGTTTCCCATGTGAGAAGATCGTGGGGTCAGGGTCCTGGAGTCACCTGTCGAGGTTTGCCCGGGACTAAGGGGCGGATCACCTGAACCCAGGACCTGACTCCTGACACTCTGCTCTGGTCCTTCTGCTGCTCCCGTCCTTTTTCTGCTCAGCGTCCTGTGGCCACATCCCATAGTCAATTGTGGCATCTAGAGGTACCACTGTGTTTACCAGTATACATTCCCTCTCCTCCCCTTGGCCCCAGCTCATACTCCTACCAGCCATTAGTGTGTCGGTGTTTATATATTATTAGTGTGAATTTATTATGTATAATAGCATAACTACAATGTCTTTCCACTTATAAAATCTAGTAGCCTCGTTCATGGTAACTTAAAGATAATAAAGCATCGTTCATTTTGCATTTATACAGCAAGCCTGATCATGATCAGTCATGATTCTAAAGTCTTAATTTTCTGCAGTCAGTGCTAATCCTTAGAGCTTCTCTGGAAAACAGTGCTGAGACCTAAATATACAGATCAGCCAACGTAATCACACGGTTCGAGCCCCAGCTTTTCATGTAACCACATCCTCCTCCTGCCCGAACCTCCTTCTGTTCACGTCCCTGACCCAACACTGTCTGTTGAAAACATTTAGCTTGTATTTCCAAAAGCTTCACAATCGTATTTATTATCTGCATGATGAAATACGGAGCCAGGCCAGAGGATTTCTAGTCCTGGTTTCATAGCCAGCATCTTCTGTGATTTTGATTTTTAAAAACCAGGGCATTTTCTCATTTGTAAGATGAAACTAGTCATTAGTCCACCCATTTAATCATGTAGATTTAATGCTAAAAGAAAATACTATTTATGAAGTTTCCTGGGCTCTTTATCTGGAAAACTCAATCAGCTTTGTGCCTGGGTCCTGCATGCTGGCGGTGAGAGAGGCAAGTGGCCTGTGTGCTCTCAGATGCTGGGGAGGGTCTGCTGATGTGGCATATGTGGCCCGGGTTTATTTTTGCTTTGTAGAGTGGTTTATTGCAGCGTCAGCAAGGCACGTTCTTGGACTCCATTCCAAGTGTATCCCTGTGGTGGGGCCCAAGGATGTGTTTTAACTCTCTAGGTGATTCTTACGCATATTAAAGTTTGAGAAGCAGTGGTCTACACCAAGCAGTATACACAAATGCCCACAACCCACCTGGAGTCCCTCTCCCTGTCTTAGCCCAAGTCCCTGGACTTTATTCCTCATTTCTTAAGACCCAGGTGTCTGTCCTCTTTCTTTACCATACTCTACATCCAATATGCCATCTCAAAGGTGCTACAACCCACAGAGAACAATCTCTGTGTCTGCCCCCATTACAAGAAGATTATATACTGTGATCAAATGTCATTTTCCCCAGGAATGCAAGGTTAGTTCAACCCACAAAAATCTGTCAAAGTAATATACCACATTAATAGAATAAAGGACAAATGCTACACACTCATTTCAAGAGATGCAGAAAATACATTTGACAGAATTCAATACCCCTTCATGATACAAACACATAGCAAAGTAGGAATAAAAAGACACTTCCTCAACCTAATAAAGGGTGTCTATGAAAAACCCACAGCTAACATCAAACTTAATGATAAAGTACTGAAAGCTCCCCACTTAAGATCAGGAACAAGACAAGGACAGCCACTGTCACCACTTTTCTTCATCATTGAAGTTCGAGCCAGAGAATTAGGCAAGAGAAAGAAACCAAAGGCATTCAGATTAGAAAGGAAGAAGGTGAAATTATATTTGCAGATGATGTGATCTTATATGTAGAAAATCTAAAGGAATTCAAAGTAAACTATTAGAGCTAATAAAGGACCTCAGGAATATGCAAAATTCAGTTGTACTTCTATACGTGAGAAGTGGACAGTTCCATTTAGAATATTAATATACTCAAGAATAAAGTCAACCTATATACTGAAAACTACAAAGCATCTTTGAGAGAAATTAAAGAAGACCTGAATAATTGGCAAGACATCCATGTTCATGGATTAGAAGACTTAATGTTGCTAAGATAGCACTCCCCAAATGATGTATAGATTCAGCACAATCCCTTGCAGAATTACAGATGCTTTTTTTTTGCGTATATGGACAAGCTGATCCTACAGTTTATATGGAAATTCACAAGACCTTCAGATAGGCAAAACAATCTTGAAAAGGAATAACGAAGCTGGAGCACTCGTATATCCTGATTTCAGAACTTACTACAAAACTACAATAATCCAAGACTGTGATATTGGCATAAGAATAGACATATAGATTGGTGGTATAGAATTGAAAGTCTTGAAATAAGCTCGTCCCTCTATGGTTAATTGATTTTCAACAATTCATTGGGGAAAGAGTAGTCTTTCAACAGGTGGCGCTGAGACAACTAGATATCCACATACAAAAGAATGAAGCTTAGACCCCGTCTCCTGCCGTATACAAAAACTAACTCCAAATGAGTCAAAGACCTAAGTGTAAAAACTAAAACTATAAAACTTTTAGAAGAAAAGAGATAAAATAGATAAATTGGATTTCATCAAAATTAAAAATTTTAGTGCTTCAAAGGACAATATCAAGAAGTTGAAAACAGAGAATGAGTGAAAATATTTGAAAACCATATATCGAATAAGAGTCTAATATGCAGAATGTATAAAGAATGTGTACAGTTCAGCAACGGAAGACAAGTAACTCAGTTTTAAAACGCGCAAAGAATGGGAATAGACATTTCTCTAAAGAAGATATACAGATACCCAATAAGCACATGAAAGGATGCCAGACATCATTACCGATTAGGGAAATGCAAGTCAAACCGCACTGAGATACTACTGCATACTCACTAAGACGGCCACAGTAAAAAAGAAGGTCAGTGGCAGGTGTTGGTGGGCATGTACAGAAATATGAACCCTCGTGTACTGCTGGTGGGAATGTTAAATGACGCAGCCACTTTGGAAAACAGTCTAGCAGTTCCTCCAGAAGTTAAACATAGACTCACCGTATGACCGAGCAGTTCCTCTCCTATGTATATACCTAAGAGAAATGAAAACACGTGTCCATGCCAAAACTTGTACATGAGTGTTCACAGCAGCATTATTCATAATAGCCAAAAAGTGAAATCAAACCAAATGTCCATCAAACGATGGATATACACCAACTATGCTTCAATAAAATAAAAATAAAAATTTTAATGATGAATGGGTAAACAAAAGATGGTACATCCATACAATGGAATGTTATTCAGATACAAAAAACAATAAAGTACCATACGTGCTGCAACTTGGATGAACCTTGCAAACATTACACTAAGTGAAAGGAGCCAGACACAGAAGACCACGTATTGTATTATTCCATTTATATGGAGTGGCCAGAGTAGGCAGATCCGTAGAGATGGAAGGTAGATTAGTGATTGCCAGGGGCTGGGGGATGAGGGGCAGTGGTGTCCAGGGAGTGACTGCTTAAAGGGTACAAGTTTTTTGGGGGGGAGGTAATGAAAATTGTCTGCATTTCCATGATGGCGATGGCTCTACAATCTTGTAAATAAACTAAAAGTCCACCAAAGCATACACATTTACAGCATGAATTGTAGGAAATGTGAAAAAGTATATGAATTGTGTCAATTTTTTTAAAGAAGAAGGAATTTCCAAGGAGCACAGATGGGGCAGGGCATTCCACAAAGAGGGAACATTCTGGGCATAGAGGCAGAAACACACGAGGGTGGCTGAAGCCCGGATGGTGGGGGAAGGTCGGCCTGGCCAGCATGTCTGCCCCTCATCTGGCTGGGGGAGCTGCAGGAGGGGGTCGTCCAGCATAGGGCTCTGAGCAGGATTTGCACTACTGCCAAAACCCCCTGCACTTGGGGGGGGCAGACCAAAGGATGGTGAGGCCAGGTAGAAAGAGGTGCCTCATGTCCAGGTGAATTAGTGAGTTGGAATCAGTGATAATCAGGGATATGAGGGCCTTCCAGAGCCTTGAGAGGCCAGGCATGTCACAGCCATTGGCTCCTGGAATCCACAGGACAAACCGATGTCTTTCCCCCCTTTAATAGACAAGGAAACTGGCCTGAGAAGCTCAGCCTGTGAATGCAGGAACCAGAATCCAACCCGGGTCCTGCCAGCTGCACAGCCCTTCCTCAGGAGGCATTTGGACCAAAGGGATCTCGGGGACATAACATCATCAGGGCTCACCCCAGCTGGGGGCCTGGGGAAGGACAGGCATCCAAGGGGATACTTAGTTTTCTTTCTTGGGCCAGTGGGTGGATGGCGAGGCCTTTAAATGACAGGCAGAACAAACAAAAGGTGATTTCAGCTGTAAAATCCTGGCAGTTTGATTTCGTGTTAATAAAGGTGGACATTGCACCCGTTTATGCTCTGTGGCTTTGAGGAGGTGGTCAAGCATGGCCGAGGCCCAGCCTTGCCTGTCCAGTCGTGGCTTTGGAGCAGGGTCTCTGGGCTTCAGGGCGTACCCTCCCAAGCCAGCAGGACAAAGCAAGCTTCTCCCAGCTTCAGAGTCCCGATTTCTCCAAGAAATTGCTTGAGGCCCTGGAGCGTGGGAACAGCAGCGGCGGCAGCACTAAAGCTTCAAATAATTAAATGTCATTTGTAACTGATACAAAATTTCATCCACCTGGGGTCCGGAAGATAAACATTACCTGGAGTGCACATCACTCATCTCTAATGTGCGCGGTCTTATACAAATGACCCTTGAGGACGAACACATAACCATGGTGACTTAGCTGTGACTTTCTCCTCAAGGACCTCCACGTGCTGCCCCATGTGTTTTCACACTGGTCCTCACGATCTTAGTGAAATTAGGAGATGTCTGTGTTTTAGATCAGAGAAGAGGACCCCAGACAGGGAAGGTGCCTCCTATAATCTCACACAGTGCCTGAGAGCAGGCTGAACTTAGCTCACACGGGTCACCTGGAGGCACCAAAGAGAAGTCGACTGCATGGCTTGTGAGCCTGGAATTCTGTCCGCAAATGACCACGGTCCTTGTGCCAGCCCTTCTCAACCCTCTGGTGGTTTTCAGCCCAGGAAGCATTTGGAAGTGACCAAGGTGGGGGCAGGGTATGACTGTCATTTAGTCCTAGGGGCCTGAGATCCTGAAGCCCCAGACAGTCCTACAAAAGGGAGAATTGCTTTGCCCAGAATGCCAGTAGCACCCCTGCTACGGAGCAAGGAAGAGACGACCCAAAACAGCCCTCACCTCCTGAGATCATTAGCGTCTTTTAAGGAACTTGTGCAAAGGCCTCTAAGAATCCAGTCACTTTCCCCGGAGTTTTCTCCTGGGGGTGTGGAATGGATAAATCAAGGAAGACGAATACGTTCTCATTCTAGAATGTCAGACTCCACCTTTCCAGATGCGTTAAATGAAAATAAGAATAATGACCTATTTGTAGAGTTTCAGAGGAACCATAATAGAGGCTCAATAAATACTTGAGAGCTTGTTTGTTTGTTTGTTTGTTTGTTTGTTTGCGGTACGCGGGCCTCTCACTGTTGTGGCCTCTCCCGTTGCGGAGCACAGGCTCCGGACGCGCAGGCTCAGCGGCCATGGCTCACGGGCCCAGCCGCTCCACGGCACGTGGGATCTTCCCGGACCGGGGCACGAACCCATGTCCCCTGCATCGGCAGGCGGACTCTCAACCACTGCGCCACCAGGGAAGCCTGAGAGCTTGTATTTTTAATTATTTGTTTCCCGAAACTAATGTTGGGGCTATGCCGCATGGCAGATAAAAGGGAAGTGAAAGTAAGTGGCCAGCCAAAGGTTCCGTGCAGTGTCCGTCCAGTGGACGACTCCACACACAAAACAGAGCTGACGTCAGTACTTAGAGATTATGACACGACATCACAGTTAAAAGATGGATGCACAGCTCCGTACGGCTGTGTGCAACCCAGACTCACTTAACAGGCGGAAGACCGTCTGGAGAACTGTCGGGCGTAGGGCATCCTAGCACTGTTTACAGAAGCAGTGTCCCTGGGACAGAGGAGGTAAAAGTAGGATTCCGATCCCATCGAGGCTGCTCTAATCCAGTGGGGACAGCAGAAAATTACCTGTGATTTTAAAATTCTCAATCCTTCTGTTACAGTTGTGTCTGTGGCCAGTTTTGGTTTCTAATGACCAGGTTTCTTCTTGACAAAGCATGTGTGAGATGTTTTTAATCCCCTGGGATCAACCCCGTTCTCCACAGTGGAACAAGAACCGGTGTCCGTGCCACGTGGGGGGGGGCACCTGGATGTAATTTCATCAGCAGTCCTGACAGAGGAGACCTCCACCCTATCAGGAGAGGACGCCTTTATCCCTAGACTCTGACGTCACAGAGCGGAGTGCCCTTTCCGCGTGAAGTCAGTGTGGAGGGGAGATGAGTCTCTGTGATGGGGAGGTAGTGGTGAAGGATTAGAATGCAATCCTCGTTATGTTTAGGAACCTATTTCCAAGATGGCCAAGAGCCCAGAAGCGGTGAGGAGAGACACGTCCGATGCAGGAGCTCCTGGGACGCTCTGTGACACCTGTGAGGTCCTGCGGTCAGAAGAGTTAAAACGCCCCCAGTTGGGCCCACGTGTTCGGTGATGACCATGAATGCGTGGTGATCCACGCAGGCCGCTGCCTCTTACGTGGTCGTGGGGCTTATGAGAGGCCTTTCCAGCTAGAGATCTTATGGCCCAAAGCAAGGTGACCTTGGCCTCTCACACCCATCACACTAAAGCCATCAAGGCCAGAGACAAGCTGAGTCCCCAACGCCCGGGGTGGCAGGAGCGCATCCCTAGCAGATGGGAAGAGGCTGGTGTTCTCCATGCTCCCTGCAAAGCACAAACTCCAGGATGGACGTGGCCCCTCGGTGCTGCAGAGACCAAATGTGCCAGCTCATCCGCTGCCTGCCCGCTTCTGGCAGCACCGGGGGCGGGCCGGCCGGCCCCTCCAGCGCTGGCCCACACATGAATTATAGCAGCCCGTGGCATCCTAACGGCCCCGAGCGCAGCCGCTGGGTTCTTACGCGGCATCCAGATCTTTAAGTCTCCAGGAGCCCCTTGGAAAGCTGCAGTTGTTGTCCCCGTGTTATAGCTGAGGACACAGAGGTCACACAGCAGGTACTTGGTGACAGGGAGTTTGTCCCCGAAGCCCACACTCTGAGCCTCGGTGCTTTGCTGCTGGGCTGTTGTGGGGTCGGTGACCAAAGGGAACTGCATGTGACACTGGACAACAGTGAGACACAGTACAGCTGCCATCGGGCTCAGCAGGACGCAGGATGACCAGGTGGCAGTGTGTCTGTGCCTGTCCCCCCGCCGCCTCCCATCCATATCAGCTTGGGGCGGGGCCTCAGCCTCTCCCACGCCCACCCCCTGCCATGTGGCACGTTGTCCTCTTTCAGCTGCTTGGGGACCGTGATGCCCTCTGAACATGGTGGAGAATGGTGGCCAGAAACACGACAGCCAACATTTTTAGTTTATTGTTCAGGCTCAGCAAACACCGAGGGACCACTGGTCAGTCTCCTTAATCTCCATCTTGATACACTGAGTTCTGATTTCCCCAGATGCGTGTTGGTCATACCCACCTTCCTCCTCGAGGTGAGGAGTCACTAGTCGGCTTTGTCAGGTTTGTAGCCTGCCTGTGCCTTGGACTCCATGTCTGTTTTGGGAGAGGAGAGTCCTCTGAGCACTTGGTATGAGGAAAGAGCCGGAAAGGGAGGCATTTTGTGGTGCTTACTGGAGATATTGATCTCGCTTAGGCTTGTAACCCAGGCGCGGAAGGTTTTCTTCCTGACAGCAGCCTCCTTACTTGGAAAAAATCTCCTGGTGAGCAGGTGACTTGGGAGCGAGCCCGCTGGACAGAGGCAGGGAGACAGGCAGAGGGAAAGCCCGGAGGCTGGTTCATGATCCTGGAGAGGCTCCTGGAAGATGATGAGCAAACTCCCAGGCCCCAAGCAGTACTGTTGCTGTCACTTAAGGAACACCCATTCCTAATCAGGTTAGTCTCCTAAAGTATCTGGAGGTCAGGAAAGGTGCTTTCGGAAGTTTATTTTAAAGATAAACCAAGATAAGCATAATGACTTTTCTTGTCCGTCGTCCGTCTGTGGTGGACGCTTCAGACAGCAGCTCTCGGGAGAGGACGAAGGCAGGAGCTCTGGAAATGGCCCAAGCTGGGTTCTGGTCTTCGCTCTGCCCCCAGCAGCAAGTTAGCAGACCATGGCCAGGCCTCAGTCTTGTCATCTGTAAACTGGGAGCAGTAGTGCCTGCTTCCTGAGATGCTTGCGCGTTCAGATGAGAAGATGCAAGGGAAGCCCACAGAGGCGCTGACTCATCTTCCTGCTGCAGCAGGGGCGGAGGCCGAGATGAGGGCCGACCAGGCGCCTGCCTCCGTCCTTCCAGCCCCGCTTCTCTGCGTGCCTTGCTCCTGACTCCAGCCTCTGACCTGGTCACTTGAAAGATGGAAGGTGTGTCCTACTTTCCCCCGGGTGTGAGTCTAGTCCACCTCATTGTCCGGAGCACTCTTGGACCCTGTCTCCCCACACACCGGGCAGAGTGGAGGCATTGGGAGGTGGGACCTGGGGGAGGTGGGCCCCTCCGGTGGCCCAGCAGCACCTCTCACCTGCCCCGCAGCGCCCGACGGGGGCAGAGCGGGACCGGGAGGGGTGGCGGCTCCCAGGTCATCGTCCGAGCTCCAGGGGAGGCACGAGGGCCCAGGTGTGGATGGAGCGGGTAGAGGAGGGTTGTTCTAGGACAAGGTGAAGGCCAAGCCTCGCTCCAGAGTCATTTTCTGCCCTCTTTAACCTGCAGCCACGTTGTCAAATGAGCCACATCTGCTAAGAGATGAGTCTCAAGGTCTGACGGTCACCCAGGATTAACTCCCTGCCTTTCTCCCTGAGACTCTCCGGGGAGGTAGCCTGGGGCCTTGCAGAGCCATGGGAGGGGCACATGCAGATGAGGAGGCTGCTGGCTGGGGGGCTGCCAGGATGCTCTCCCCAGGGCATTGGGGAACTGGAGCAGGTGGTGCTGCACCGGGTGCTAAGGGGTGTGGTCTGCGGCCACCGGATGGCACAGCTGTCCTTGCCACTGTGCTGGCACAGAACCTGACCTCTGGGCCTCGCCTGCCCTCCTCTATAAATGCTACTATGCAGCTTCCCGAACCTACCAAGGTCCCTCCAGACACTGACTAGTACCCTCACCTAAAACCTACTAAGCCAGATAAAGCCAGCCGTGTTCATCCAGTGCATCCCTCTAAGTGGGCAAAGAACGTGATGTAGGAAACAAGGACTGTGGGCAGAGAGTCAAGCCCCAGGGAGGAGGCAAGGGACTTAGATCCTCCCCTGGCCACAGAGCAGGTGGAGGGAAGAAGGGGAACCCAGCGGGCGGCCTTGCCTCAGCAGCAGCTTCTCAAGTCTGATTTTCTACAGACAGAAATCAGGCGGTTCATCTCCTAGAGGTGGATGCACTCCGGTGAGACGGACGTGAACATCCGACTTTATCATGGCTTCCTGAAATCTCCCTGGTTTCAACACAAGTTTGAAAAGGACTCTGTCCCTGACGTTTGCACACGTGGTTTGGAAATTGTGGTGCAGGGGGAGGCTGAATGACTTATTCAAGGGCAAGGAACACAGCCACTGGCTTTGAGCTAGGAGCCTGCGGTTCCCTGTGTGTCGCTCACCCCATTGTCGCGCCTGCTCGGTCCCCTGCACCCACCGGTCGAGCCTTATTTCTGAAACACACTCCCCCCTGCCGCTGGGTTTCATCTGGCTGTGAAGCAGTCATCAAAGGATGGTCCCCTAAACGATCTGTTCACAGGCAGCCTGGAAAGCTTTGCTGACATGTTGCTAACACTCTGTCGGGCTCTCTGCAGAGCAGGGATGGTGTTTGGCCAGCCCGCCGACACTTGGGTGATTATCGAAAGGAGCCCCACGGGGGCCAGAGTACGTAAAACAGGAACAACACTTTTCATGTGCATATTTACAGTGAAATCCTGTTTCCCAAGGCTAGGGAGTGGGGTCCAGTTGTTGCCGGAACAGCCCATCTCCCTGGTCCTTTTAAAAAGGGGGATCTTTTGACAGTTGCCACATGCTGAGTCCCAGAGTCCTGTGATGGCCAGCTGGGCGGTTGTTTAATGAGGGACCGAGGACCAACGTTCCAGCACTGGCTTTAGTGTGGCCTTCCCCAGCCCTAGTGCTGTCCATCAAACTCCTCATCTGCTGGGACACTCCTTTGGTCACCGAAGGCAAACTTGTGGGTCACCGTGGCTTTTCCCCAGGGTGCTTCTGCTGATATTTGATGGAGTAGCTATCTCGTGGTCGGGATGACCCCACGTCGGTGTGTGTCCAGTGATGTCAGCGTCACTGCTCGTGACCTTGGTGACTGTGCTTCCCAGTGTGACTTGCCCGTGCATCCTGCAAAACCCTGCTCCCCTGGCCTGACTCCTGGTCCACACTGTCTTTCCCTGTCATCACAGGGCCACCCTTCCCAAGCTCAGGAAAGGCCACTCACTTTGCAGATCCGTTTACTAAAGCACAGACTGCAGGATGCTTTGGCTTGCAGGACGCCCTGAATGTGCAAGGCCCATACCAGTCACTTGAATATCTTATTCTCAGTCCAAGTATGGACAAAAGACTCATTCAAAGTGTCCTTTTGAGATTGTTGAGATGAAGCATGAAATCTCACAATTATTGGATGATTTAGTAAGGCGGGAGGGGTCATTTTTAAATATTTATATCAAGGTGTATTCTGCGTACAGTGCATTGCACATCTGAGGGAGCCAAGAGTTCTAGCAGCTTTGACAACCACGTGCACGTGTGTAACCCACACCCCTGTTGGTGTATTTCTCTTACCCCGGGAGGTGGCCTCGTACCCCTTCCAGTTAATCTCTCTGTTAAGCAATGGTCATGGATTTGCTCTCTATCAGGACAAGATTAGTTTTGCCTTTTCTAGAAATTTATATAAATAGCATTATGGGGTATGTACTGTTTTTGTGGCTGACATCTATCCCTCAAAAAAATGTATTGAAAAGGATTGGGGTTCTATCAGTGTTATTTTTTTTTTGCACGCTTTATTCTTTCAAAGGCATATCTGAAATATAGTTTCTCATCAATGGTGGTTTTTAATTTTTTTTTAATTTTTTAATCACTAAGAGCACAGTACCATGTCAGATGCATGTATCAAGCTTCGTACGTGTCCAGGTGGGTCTGGTTCCGAAGCTGAGGTTCAAGTTCAGGCCCAGGTTCAACTGACCAGGGTCAAATCTTAGTTTGCCACTGACTTGCTGTGTATCCTGGGCTGTTTGACCTCTCTGTTTGACCTCAGTTACCCCATCTGCGAAGTAGGGATAATTGTAGTACCTGCCTCGTAGCATGATTTTGAGGATTGAATGAGCAGTATGTGTGGCACCGTACTGAGTACCTAATCTTCTAAATAAAGGTCTGAGTTCTAGATAAATGTCATCTATAGTTTTTCTAAGGAAAAATCACCGAGCGTTTAACGGGGAAAAATTTCTACAAGTTCACGTACTTTAGGGTCAAGTTCAACAAGCTCATGTAAAAATTACAGTGTACACACGTCATATTGACTACAAGGTCCTAAATCAAATGAGTGATCAGAGAATGTCATCAGTATCGGTAGTAATACTTGTACTGTGCCAACCCCTTTGGGACAAACAGGAAGGATGTTTCTGGAAAGACAATTCAATTATTTTCTTACGATGTAGTGTAAAATAATATACGTTACTATGGGCTAAATTCTGTGGCCAAGACTATGAGTGGCACATATCTGAAGAAGAAAATGAAGTGATATTTCTCCTTTGATTCTGGGCAAGCAGGCTTATCTCTTAGACATCTTTTGCATCCTTTACAACCTTCGTGTTTTGTACATACAAAGCGAGACTCAGGAATCCCAAGTGGTTTTCATGTGTGGTCACAGAAGCCAAAGAGCAGTGACCATCCCTGGGGTATTTTACACCGTGTTCCGAGTCACAGCCACTGGACTTTCAAGGTCAGCCATCGGTCTTCTGCTAGCTGGTCTGGCAAAGAGAAGGGCATGTAGTGTACGTTCCTATAAAATGGAGTGACTCTTACTGGCGTCAGATAATTAGCTGCCAATCAGTGTGCAACATCTGATGGGTAAAAAAGATAGTTATGTTTCCGAAAATAGTGATGCTTCGTGTTGGCCAGGGTTTCGTGGAAGTGTGCCCTCAGCCCCTCCCTCCCCCTGCCAACACTGCCAGTAAGAGTAAATATTGGGAAAACCTTCCTGGAAAGAACATGGCATGAAAAACGACATCTTTAAAAGGACAGCTTTTTTTTTTTTTTAATTGAGGTACCATTGGCTTATAACATTATATAAGTTTCAAGTATACCACATTGTATTTCATTTTTCTTAACCATTTTTTATTGAAATATAGTTAATTTACAATGTTGTGCTAGTTTCAGGTGTACAGCAGAGTGATTCCGGTTTTTTATATATACTTTTTCAGATTCTTTTCCATTGTAGGTTATTACAAGATATTGAATATAGTTCCCTGTGCTATACAGTAGGTCATTTGTTTATTTTATATATAGTAATATGTATCTGTTAATCCCAAACTCGTAATTTATCTGACATTATATTTTGAATTCTGTGCACACTACAGCGTGTTTGACACTGAAAGTTTCCATCCATCACCGAACAGTTGACTCCCTTTACCTGTTTCACCTCCTCCCGCTTCTTCCCCTCTGGTAACCATTACTCTGTTCTCTGTATCTACATGTTTGGCTTGGTTTGGTTGGTTTGGTTTCTTCTTTTCCTTTATATATTCCACATGTGAGTGAAATCCTATAGTATTTGTCTTTCTCAATCTGATTTATTTCACTTAGCATAGTACCCTCAAGGTCCATTCATGTTGTTTCAGGTGGCAAGATTTCATCTTTTCTATGGCGAAGTCATAATCCATTGTGTGTGTGTGTTTGTGTGTGTGTGTATTTATAACATCTTCTTTATCCATTTATTCATCAGTGGGCACTTAGGTTGCTTCCATACCTTGGCTATGGTAAATAATGCTGCAGTGAACATAGGGGTACATATATCTTTTCGAATTAGTATTTTTGTATTCTTTGTATAAATACCCAGAAGTATTCAGTAGAATAGCTGAATCATATGGTAGTTCTATTCTTAGTTTTTTGAGGAATCTCCATACTGTTTTCCAGAGAGGCTATACCAGTTTACATTCCCACCAACTGTGTATGAGTGTTCCCTTTTCTCCACATCCCTGCCAACATTTGTTATTTCTTGCCTGTTTCATGATAGCCATTCTAACAGGTGTTAGGTGATAGCTTACTATGGTTTTGATTTGCATTTACCTAGTAATTAGTGATGTTGAACATTGTTTTCATATACCTGTTGGCCAACCGTGTGTCTTCTTTGGAAAAATGTCTATTCAGCTCCTGTGCCCTTTTTAAAATCAGGTTGTTTGGTTTTGTTGTTGTTGTTGAGTTGTATGATTTCTTTATATATTTGGGGTATTAACCCCTTATCAGCTATATGATTTGCAAATATCTTCTCCCATTTGGTAAGCTGTCTTGTTTTGTGGATGGTTTCCTTTGCTGAGCAGGTTTTTATTTTCTTATTATTTATTTATTTTTTAAATTTATGGCTGTGTTGGGTCTTCGTTTCTGTGCGTGGGCTTTCTCTAGTTGCGGTGAGCGGTGGCCAACTCTTCATCGCGGTGCGCGGGCCTCTCACTGTCGCAGACTCTCTCGTGGCAGAGCACAAGCTCCAGACGTGCAGGCTCAGTAGTTGTGGCTCACGGGCCTAGTTGCTCCGCGGCCTGTGGGATCTTCCCAGACCAGGGCTCGAACCCATGTCCCCTGCATTGGCAGGCAGATTCTCAACCACTGCGCCACCAGGGAAGCCCCTGAGCAGGTTTTTAGTTTGATGTGGTCCCATTTGTTTATTTTTGCTTTTGTTTCCCTTGCCTGGGGAGACATATCCAGAAAGATATCGCTAAGACTGATGTCAAAGAATATACTACCCATGTTTTCTTCCAGGAATTTTATGGTTTCAGGTCTTACATTCAAGTCTTCAATCCATTTTGCATTGATTTTTGTATATGGTGTGAGATAGTGGTCTAGTTTAATTCTTTTGCATCTGGCTGTCCAGTTTTCTCAACACCATTTATTGAATGAAGAGAATAGCCTTCCTCCACTGTATGTTCTTTGCTCCTTTTCGTAAATTAATTGTCCATATAAGTTTAGGTTTATTTCTGGGCTCTCAATTCTTTTCTATTGATCTGTGTGTCTTATTTCTGCCAATACCATGCTATTGATTACTATGGCTGTGTAATATAATTTGAAATCAGGGAGTGTGATACCTCCAGTTTTGTCCTCTTTTCTCAGTATTGCTTTGGCTATTTGGGGTCTTTTGTGGTTCCATGTAAGTTTTAGGATTCTTTGTTCTAATTCTGTGAAAAATGTCATTGGGATTTTGATAGAGATTGCATTGTCTTTAGATTGCTTTAAGTAATATGGACACTAACAATATTAATTCTTCCAATCCATGAGCACGGAATATCTTTCCATTTCTTTGTGCTTTCTTTAGTTTCTTTCAACAGTGTCTTACAGTTTTCAGTGTACATGTTTTCACCTCCTTGGTTAAATTTATTCCTAGGTATTTTATTATTTTTGTTACAATTGTAAATAGGATTGTTTTCTAAATTTCTCTTTCTGCTAGTTCATTGTTAGTGTATAGAAATGCAGATATTTTTGTATATTGATTTTGTACCCTGCAACTTACTGTATTCATTTATTATTTCTCATAGTTTTTTTTTTTGTGGAGTCTTCAGGGCTTTCTATATATAAAATCATGTCATCCCCAAATAGTGACGGTTTCATTTCTTCCTTTCTGTTTTGAATGCCTTTTATTTCTTTTTCTTGCCTAATTGCTCTGGCTAGGACTTCCAATACTAACTTGAATAAGAATGGTGAGAAAAGGGCTTCCCTGGTGGTGCAGTGGTTGAGAGTCTGCCTGCCAATGCAGGGGACACGGGTTTGTGCCCCGGTCCAGGAAGATCCCACATGCTACAGAGAAGCTAGGCCCATGAGCCATGGCCGCTGAGCCTGCGCGTCCGGAGCCTGTGCTCCGCAACGGGAGAGGCCACAACAGTGAGAGGCCCGCGTACCGCAAAAAAAAAGAAAAAAAAGAATGGTGAGAATGGACATCCTTGTCTTGTTCCTGATCTTAGAGAGATAGCTTTGAGTTTTTCACCATTGAGTATGATGTTAGCTGTGGATTTGTCATACATGGGCTTTCTTATGTTGCGATACATTCCTTCTATACTTATTTTATCATAAAACGGTGTTGAGTTTTGTCACATGTTTTTCTGCATCTATTGAGAGGATCATAGGATTTCTATCCTTCATTTTGTTAATGTGGCACATCACACTGATTGGTGAGGATTTTGCACCTATACTTATCAGAGATATTGGCCTGTAATTTTCTTTTTGTGTATTGTTTTTGTCTGGTTTTGGTATCAGGTAATATTGGCCTCCTAAAATGAGTTAGGAAGCATCCTCTTCAATATTTTGGAAGAGTTTGAAAAGAATAGGCATTAAGTCTTCTTTGAATGTTTGGTAGAATTCACATGTGAAGCTGAGAGGACATGCTTTTTGACCCAGCAGTTCTTCTCCTAACAGTTATCCTTAAAAACTGAAGGCTGGGCTTCCCTGGTGGCGCAATGGTTGAGAGCCCGCCTGCCGATGCAGGGGACATGGGTTCGTGCACCGGTCCGGGAGGATCCCACATGCCGCGGAGCAGCTGGGCCCATGAGCCATGGCCGCTGAGCCTGCGCGTCCGGAGCCTGTGCTCCGCAACGGGAGAGGCCACAACAGGGAGAGGCCCGCGTACCTCAAAAAACAAAAAAAAACTGAAGGCTGTGTGAAAAGATTTCATTGCAAAAAGCACTCACTGAATTGTTGTTCATAATAGTCAAAAATTTTTAAGTAAAGCATCAATCCAAAATAGATGATCAAATAAATCGTATTTTCTTTAGTATATGAATAATGTATCTATTTACAAAATATTAAATGTATAGGTGATTACAGTATATAGTATATACAGTGAAATATTTTGAAACCTCTAAAAATGATGCAGCTGAAAATGCAGTAACCCAGAGAGGGGGTCACAGTATATTAAGTTAAAAGCATCTTATAAATTAGAATGTACCCCAAATTGTTATTTTTTATTTTCTGGGGGATAGGGTTTTGACTTACTTATTGCTTATCTTTACTTTCTAATTTTCTACCATTTTAAAATCGTGGTTAGATTTTTTATACAATGTCTATGAGATTGAAACCTTTGAAGGAGCAGGTTGTGTTCTTGGTGTGAATGGCATGCACGTGACTGTGCTTTTCACACAGAGTGAGACTGGCAGATGGTGCCACCCGAAGGGCACCCTTGTCTGCACCCTGGTACCCGCTGCCTGTGGCCCTGTGCTAAAAGCACTGAAGTTGGAGGAGGCATAGTACTCGGACTTGAGCCGCACAGCCTTAAAACAAGCCCTCCCCAGGCCTCAGTTTCCTCTTTTGTAAGAGGACCTGGTGGTTCTCTTTTTCTTCCCTGAGGCTGGATTGCCAGGGGAGGCGGTGGGCCTGGTAGTTAGGACCAGCATCCTATACTGGAGTATAATTGCTTTACGGTGTTGTGCTAGCTTCTGCTGTATAACAGAGTGAATCAGCTATATGCATACGTATATCCCCATATCCTCTCCCTCTTGCCTCTCCCTCCCACCCTCCTTATCCCACCTCTCTAGGTGGTCGCAAAGCACCGAGCTGATCTCCCTGTGCCATGCTAAGATCATTGACTTTTAACAGCTTAGTGAGGCCGATTGGGCTTATTTCTCTGGAAGAGATTAATTAAAGGTGAGAGTTTTAATAAAAGAAGAAAAAGGTGACGAGGAATGCAGGGGGGAGGGGTTGTTTCCTAACTTTGCCTTGGAGTCTCTATGCTGCCCCTCCTTTTCCAGAGGCCTCTCAAAACCCTTGGCAGCCTCCTCTGCAGAGCAGGTTGGGATGCTCCAGCTGTGCATGGCTGCCACACCAAGGGGGAGTTTCTCTCAGCTTTAAAAGCCAAGCCGCATTTTGGAATTATCCAGTGGTTGAGAATTGTCCACAGGTGCCAGTGCTCATGGTCACAGTGGTTTCCTTCAAACGGCTGTCCCTGCCCACCTCCAGGAGCACATTGAACACAGGCCCGCAGGAGAGAGGAGCCTCACCTAACCTGGCCTTTTCTCTTGCATTGCTCAGAAAACAGCTTCTTCTCTTTGAGAGCAGTCTCACATTTTCTCCTCAAATTTCCCACCCATCCTCACCGCTGTCTACATCAGCACTGTCCAGAAGTATAATGTGGTCCACGTATATCATTTTAAACTTTCTAGGGAATTCCCTGGTGATCCAGTGGTTAGGACTACATGCTTTCACTGCCAAGGGCACGGGTTCAATCCCAGGTGGGGGAACTGAGATCACACAAGCTGTGCACTGCAGCCAAAAACAAACAAAATAATTTAAAAGTTCCCAAGATGTTTTAAAAAAAAACATTCTATTAGCCGCATCTTAAAGAGTCAAAAGAGCCTGGGAAGTAATTTTAAAGATACGATGAATTCACCCATTATCTCTAAATTGTTATTTCAACATCGTAATCAATATCTAAAAGTATTAATGAGGGCTTCCCTGGTGGTGCAGTGGTTGAGAGTCCGCCTGCCGATACAGGGGACGCGGGTTCGTGCCCTGGTCCGGGAAGATCCCACATGCCGCAGAGCGGCTGGGCCCGTGAGCCATGGCCGCTGAGCCTGCGTGTCCAGAGCCTGTGCTCCACAATGGGAGAGGCCACAACAGTGAGAGGCCCGTGTACTGCAAAAAAAAAAAAAAAGTATTAATGAGATAGATACATTCTTCTTTGATACTAAGACTTTGAAACCTGGTCTCTTGTTTCACACAGCCCACCTTCGTTCAGACTTGCCCAATTCAGGCGTCCTGTGGTCCTATGTGGCCAGTGGCCACCATTTTCAAGCTTATGGGTCTGGACATCTCATCAGAACAGAGGTGGTGTTTGCCCTCTAGACTTGTAAAACAGCGATGGGGTGGGATGTCAGATTATGACGCTCTTGGTTTTATAAGTTAGTCTCCTGCAAAGATCTTACTGGGATACTCACATGTAAATGTCTTACTTACAAAATAACCTGTGAATGGTTATTAAGTAACCGGTCTCAATTCCAGGGTCCGTCACAGCAAGGAAGGCACTTAGTCTTTTGGAACTTGTCTTTCTTCATCAGCAGGTGGAGCAGATAATGCTTTTTTTATCTGGGCCACAAACGTGGCTTTCCCTCACAATCACCTGCGGGCCTTTTCATGGCCCCGACTACACGTGAGATCCGCTGGGGGTCTGCGGCCTCTCTCCAGGCCCCTGGAACCAGACTCTGCCAGTCAAGCCTGGACACTGGCATTTTATAAAGCCCCACCCGCTCCTCCCAGGTGTTAAACTGTGTGTCGCAGGTCAGGAACCCCTGCTCTGTGTGCTGGGGCCTTACCTAGAGCGAGGCTCTCACCTGGGGCTGATTCTGCCCCTCAGGGGGACGTACATTTATTTATTTATTTTTAAACATCTTTAATTGGAGTATAATTGCTTTACAATGGTGTGTTATTTTCTGCTGTATAACAAAGTGAATCAGCTGTACGTATACATATATCCCCATATCCCCTCCCTCTTGCCTCTCCCTCCCACCCTCCCTATCCCACCCCTCTAGGTGGTCACAAAGCACCAAGCTGATCTCCCTGTGCTATGCGGCTGCTTCCCACTAGCTATCTATTCTACGTTTGGTAGTGTATATATGTCCATGCCACTCTCTCACTTGGTCCCAGCTTCCCCTTCCCCCTTCCCGTGTCCTCAAGTCTCGGGGGACATTTAGCAACGTCTGGAGACATTTGAGGTTGTCTTAACCTGGGGTGGGGGGATGTTACTGGCATCCAGTGGGTAGAGGCCAGGGATGCTGTTGCACAGCCTACGCTGCACAGACAGCCCTCACAGCGAAGAATTGTCCAGACCAAGATGTCATTGTGCCAAAGTTAAGGAACTCTCTCTAAAGCAGTGGTTCTCAGGCTGGGCAGGCATCGGCATCACCTGCAGCGCTTGTTAGAGCCCAGATGGCTGGGCCCCAGCCCCCGAGTTTCTGACTCGAGGGGCCTGTGATAGGCCAGGGGAATCCTGACAAGCTCCCAGGTGAGGCCGGGGCTGCTGCTCTGGGACCGCCTCAGCATCCGCTGTTCCTTAGAGCCACTTAAAACTGCCGGCGCCAGCCTGCCCCCAGAGCTCACGATTGGATGCAGGTGAGGTTGGGCTTAGAGGCATTTCAGAAGTCCCCCGAGTGGCTGGAGCACGGAGCAGGGTGCAGAAGCTCTGGCTGACACCCACCGATTCAGGGTGGTGGTGGGGGGGAGCAAAGAGTCCACGGCCAGAAGGAAGCTGCGCACGTGACTCACGAGGCCACACCTGGCCGAGAAACAGCGAGGAAGTGCCTGGAACCCTGTGGAGATGGGCCTCTCGGGGCCTCGGGAGAGAAGTCGGCCTGCACCTTGGCGAGCAGGCCAAGCGGGTAAAGATGAGAGAACAAAGCTTAGAGACTGGCTCTGGTTTCTCTGCTTGTCCCCATCGGGTCCTCCCGGGCTTTGCCACTTGCTTTTGTCGGTCGCAGCAGTCCAGTGCCGTGTTACAGAGAAATCTGCCTGGCTCCCCCGCACTCGCCAGCTGTGCAACTTTGGGCAAGTCCTTCAGCCTCTCGGGACCTTGGTGTCCTTGCCGGTACCCTGGAGGCGAGAATGTGTGCTTCGTGTGTCTGACCTGAGCTCCAGAAGTGTGTAAAGCTTCTCCAGGGACAGCCCCCCAGCCCGGTCAGTAAATGATGTGCAGCATCTCGTCTTGCTGTGCCCAAATCCCCCTGGATTTCTCCCTCATCCTTGTTTTGGCAAAATGCCTTACATCTTGAACATCTTCCCAAGGCCTAGGGTCCTCTCTCACCCCCTGGACCTGGACTGGTTCCCTGGACCCCCCAGCGGGATCTTCAGGCGTGAACGGCCCATCCCCAAGCCTTGTGAGCATAGTCTGTGTCTCAGGCTAAAATGAGACCTTGTATGTCAAGGCCACCTGCCTGAACTTGAAGTTGTGTGGCTTCACCTCTCCTGCCCGGCAGAGCTTTCCTCCTTCGGCCGGGTTGCCCCCGACCACCATCTGCTTCATGCCCCAGTCCTTTCCTCAAACGCTGACCTGCAGCCCCAAGACTGGCCGGGGGGTGCACGTATCTGCAGACTCATTTCCAGACGAATCAGAGCTGCCAGCTTCCAGAACTAACTCGGGGCTGTACTCGGTGAGGGCAGGAGGCTGTGGGGAAGGCTGTGACCTTCTCCAGGAGCAGACAGCCCCTGACTTTTTTTTTTTTTTGCGGTACGCAGGCCTCTCACTGTTGTGGCCTCTCCCGTTGCGGAGCACAGGCTCTGGACGCGCAGGCTCAGCGGCCATGGCTCATGGGCCCAGCCACTCCGCGGCTTGTGGGATCTTCCTGGACCGGGGCATGAACCCGTGTCCCCTGCATCAGCAGGCGGACTCTCAACCACTGCGCCACCAGGGAAGCCCTAGCCCCTGACTTTTGACCTCAGACAGTGCTTCAGAGTAGCCGACCCTCCTTCTCATTAAAGGTCTAATGACAGTTTTCATTAGACGTCTGTCCCGACATCCCTGGTACCACGTTAGTCCTTTCCAAACTGGTGTTTGCGCACCAGCCGACCGTGAGAGTCAGCAGCTCAACGTAGTAGAAACTGTAGGTTCTTGACCCATTTGAGCCCCATGTCAGGGCAGGTCACTTATCCTAACATCCGTGTCCTCTGCAAAGAGATGTTGAGCAGAGGTCCGCCAGGGAGCCCCGTCTGCGACTCTCCTCTCCCTCCGCACTTATGATCCACACAAAAGGTTTCGACATTTCTTTGGTATGAGTTAGACTGAGTGTAGATAAAGACGTCTTATAAAGAGACTTCTCCCATCCTCCATTTAATCACCCTAATGGTCTCTTCAGAATGGGCAACTTCATCATCGGGTTAATGTATAAAGATACTGAGGGCGAATTCACATGGTGGACTCTGGGAAGTTCATGATCAGTTTTTATCTGGCATGGCGTACGCTGTTCTTCCTTTTCAGGGTTTAAACTCAGCAATTTCATCTTAAACATCAGAAGAGTCCGTTTGTACTTACTAATAGTCTACATAAAACCCAGCACCTAAATACAGTAGGTTTTTCCAAACCAAAACAGACGTGTAGAAATGGTATGAAACGTGCATTGAATTAGTTGAACAGTGACCAGACACTTCTTCAACACAAAGCCCTCTCTCAGGTGTGTCTTTTATTTGCCATTCCTGTTTTCGTGTACTTAACAGTCATCTATGGAATGGACATAAGGACTGGAGTCCTCAGTGAAAAGAGCCAGACAGAAAAGGCAGATCTGTAGAGAAAGAAAGCAGATTCGTGGCGGCCTGGATGTGGAATGGGGATTCATTGTAAATGGATGTGAGGAAGCTTTGGTGGGCGATAAAAATGTTCTAACACCGAATTGTGGTGATGGCTGCAAAGCTCTGTAGGTTTACTAAAAATTGTTGAAATGTATGCTTAAATAGGTGAATTCTATGGTATGTAAATTATACCACAGTAAAGCTGTTAGGGGAAAAAAAAGACTTAGTACTGCCCTCCCCCACCCCAGGGGGCTCCCAGTTTATTAAGAAAGCTAAAGAAAACATAGGACAAAAAAGAGGCGACATCAGTGGGGCCCACAAAGCCACCAAGGGTCTCCTGATCCAGTTGTCGGAGGGAACGGTATTCCAGCCTGGGATGAGGGCCAAGGAATCTGGGCTGTCTCTAGTCCTTGGTTTCCAAAGCCTTTCTGATAAATAGGGAACCTGCTGGGGCTTCCAGGTACCAGAGGTGGCCTGAGGTCCCCCTGTGGGCCCCAGAGGAACCTCATCACTCCTCCCGAGACTCCAAGACGGTCCAACATGTCACAGGTTCCAAGAGGGGCCTCTGACAGTGAGGACAGCCGTGCCAATGGCCTGGCGTGTCATGAAGATGCCACCAGTGGTTTTAGATTTGAAATCCTGTGCCAGGGCAGCGGTTCAGAATCCGAAATGTATTTGGAGAAGAAACCCATTCAGAGGAAGCCTCAGTGAGAACAGGTCGGCAGCAGCCATGGGGCCAAGGAGGCCTAGTAGGGGCAGGTTGGTCACAGGCGGTACCGGGACATCACACACGGACCTCCGGGAGCCATGGGGCAACTTGGATCTCCACTGGGACCCTCCCATCCCGTCACGGGCTTCTTCACACCTACTTCTCAATAAGGTCTGGAGATGAACAGAAGATTGTTTTCAGCAACCGGAGACTGTTATGTGGGGTTTTTTAAGTCTTGAGAACATCTCTTTCCTGAGCCCATTAAACATGGGCTGTAAGCCAGACAGACCTTCTCAGCGTAGGAACCAGGATGCTGTGTCAAAGCCAGAGCGTACTCCTGTGAATTTTAATTCCAGCAAGTGGTGACAGGTGTTTCTGGAAACAGAGGTGTGTTTGAGAACCAAAGTAAACAAACAGTGGCTTCTTCCAGTGAGGGGTGCAGGCTCTGTGCTGTGGGCATCTGAGCAAGGGCAGTGCTTCCCAGGCTTACTTAACAGAACCTTCCCAAAGAAATACCTTCTAAAGGTCAAGGGCCACATTTTGGGAAGCTCTCCCACGGAGAACTGAAAATATGTACATATGCATATATATATACATACACTATACTTGCATCTATGTATACACATCTGTGATTTCACCCCCAGTTAGTGTTTGATATATTACATATAGTCTTTCCATACAAAATTTTTGAAAAGAAACAATGCTTTGAAAAACAATTTTAGGGCTTCCCTGGTGGCGCAGTGGTTGAGAGTCCGCCTGCCGATGCAGGAGACACAGGTTCGTGCCCCGGTCCGGGAGGATCCCACATGCCACGGAGCGGCTGGGCCCATGAGCCGTGGCCGCTGGGCCTGCGCGTCCGGAGCCTGTGCTCCGCAACGGGAGAGGCCACGACAGTGAGAGGCCCGCGTACCGCAAAAAAAAAAAAAAAATTTAAAGCCTTTTTTAGGCTAGCACTAGCCTATCATGATTCTCTTTCTGTTGTTACCTATTTTATTTTCTTTTTAGCTTATTTATTTTAATTTTTATTTTATATTGGGGTATAGCTGATTTGCAGTGTTGTGTTAGTTTCAGGTGTACAGCAAAATGGTTCAGTTATACATATACATATATCCATTCTTTTTCAGATTCTTTTCTCATATAAGTTATTACAGAATATTTAGTAGAGTTCCCTTTGTTATATAGTAGGTCCTTGTTGGTTATCTATTTTATATATAGTAGTGTGTATATGTTAATCCCAAACTCCTAATGTATCCCTACCCGCCCCGCTTTCCCCTTTGGTAACCATCAGTTTCTTTTCGAAGTCTGTGAGTCCATTTCTGTTTTGTAAATAAGTTCATTTGTATCATCTTTTTAGATTCCACATATAAGCTATATCATATGATAATTGTCTTTCTGTGTCTGACTTATTTCACTTAGTATAATAATCTCTAGGTCCATCCATGTTGCTGCAAATGGCATTTCATTCTTTTTTATGGCTGAGTAATATTCCATTGTATATGTGTACCATGTATACCTTGGTATATATCCAAATGTATACCATTCCTTCATCCATTCCTCTGTCGATGGAAATTTAGGTTGCTTCCATGTCCTGGCTATTGTAAATAGTGCTGCAGTGAACACTGGGGTGCATGTATCTTTTCAAATTATGGTTTTCTCCGGATATATGCCCAGGAGTGGGATTTGCAGGATCATACGGTAGTTTTTAGTTTTTTAAGGAACCGCCATACTAGCAGTATATCATGATCCTCTATCCATCGTTACATATTTCTTTTAGAGCATTATTCTTAACGGAGTCACAGTAATTCATCTGACAGTTGAGCCATCATTTGGTCCTTCACCTTTGGACTTAGGGAACATTCATAATGAAATAGTGAAAGAAGGCTGGAGTGAGCATCTTTGTGTGTACATCTTTGAGGGACTTATGACTCATGCTTTTCTAAGGCTGGGTCCCCAGAAGGAGCCTAACTAGATCAAACGTTACAGACTTTTTGAGGAATTTAATTCATGTCAATGTCAATTCAATGCTCTCCAGAAGAGTGGTGCCCTCTGCCCGCCCCTCCCCCCCAAGCATCCTGCCTTTCTCTCCATCCTTCACCGCATCCTCCTCACTCCCCTGAAGCCAGTCCTTGAGTCCAGGCTCATGATTCTATGGCACTGCTTTGATCAGGTCACTTTTCTCCTCAGAAACCTGCTCTATCAGCCAGGTTTCTCCTGAGAAGCAGAACCAACTCTGCGTGTGTGTGTGTGTGTGTGTGCGCGCGCATGTGCGCACACACAGACACATGTACAGGGAGAAAGATTTATTGTAAGGAACTGGCTCATGTGATAGTGAGGGCTGGCAACTCTGAAATCTGTAGGGCAGGCCCGAGGCTGGAGACTCAGATGGAAGTCAGCACCGCAGTCTTGAGGCAGAATACCTCCAGGAAACCTCGGGTTTCTCCTCCTAAGACATTCAGCTGATTGGGTGTGGTCCACCCACATTGTTGAGTGCAATCGTCACTTGAAAGCAACGCAGACCTACCAGAGAATGGACTTGAGGACATGGGGAGGGGGAAGGGGAAGCTGGGACGAAGTGAGAGAGAGGCATGGACATATATACACTACCAAACGTAAGGTAGATAGCTAGTGGGAAGCAGCCGCATAGCACAGGGAGATCAGCTCGGTGCTTTGTGACCACCTAGAGGGGTGGGATAGGGAGGGTGGGAGGGAGTCGCAAGAGGGAGGAGATATGGGGATATATGTATATGTATAGCTGATTCACTTTGTTATAAAGCAGAAACTAACACACCATTGTAAAGCAATTATACTCCAATAAAGATGTTAAAAAAAAAGGCAACAGATTGTAGATGATGTTAACCGTTCACAGCAACACCTAGACACGTGTTTGATTAAATCACTGGGCTTCACAGCCTGGACAAGTGGACACATGATACTGGCCATCATACCTGCCTTGGCTCCAATTGCCAGGAGAATTCATCCCAGCAGAAGCCACCAGCTGTCTGTCCTTGCAGGCGGGGGCGGGGGGAGGAGGCTGCATTTTATTGGGTCCCTTTGCCTTTTAAGGGATAGTCTCCCTGGATAAGTATTACTACCAAATGGCGTCTTGAACACCTTCAGTATTTCCTGACATCACATGGGCCTCACATTTTCGGTCCCCTACCTGCCTCCTGTGACTTGGTACTTTCACACACCGGACCCAGTCCGCCCTCCAGCCCCCTTCTCCCTATAGGAATCCTATACTTGAGCCAGACTGGTCACTCCACAAAGGCTCCTGCCCTGTACCATGTCGTTGACCTCGCTCATGCCTTTCTCTCCACCCGGAGCAGCCCTCATCCCATGTGGTTAAATGAGTGACCACACCCACTGCCTGCCTTTCCTCGCCACCCGCTGTGCCTTCGTCCCAGCAGAAGGTCTGGACAAATACGGTGACCCCAGGGCTTGAGCAGTGAGGTTCCAGTCCTGTCTTCGTGAGGGATGACACCAGACAGAGCACCAACCCATACCCTGGCCTGGGGACACCATGCCTGCCCTCCGGAGTCTCACTGCCTAGAGGGGAGACAGACACGCTGAAAACTGCTGGTTAATGTCATATATGCCAGACGGCCGCAAGAAGAGGGGAACAGAGAAACCAAGGGAGGCTTCATCAAGGAGAGAAGGGAGCACCAGGCAGGAAGTTGGCGGGCCAGGGAGAGGGATGCCATGGAGAGAGGGACGGCCTGTGCAGAGGCATGGAAGAGGGACCCACCACGACACGCTACCATGTGTTTCACTGCTGCTGAAGACCAACATTCGAGGCTGGAATTAGCAGGGAGTGAAACTGATGGGTCTGAAATTTTCCCTGATGGGCAAGTTAGCCCGCCACAGTTCCTTGGAGCTGTTTCATGATGTGATTCCTGGGTCAGCAACAAAGAAAAGCTCTTACCTGCAGCAGTAGCAGTGCCCTCAGTTTCCAGGGTGATGCGGTTGAGGCCAGGTGACATACGCACACACAGCGGGCTACATGACAGTAGAGGAGCCCCACGCTCAGGGAACCCGAAACTTCAGTGACGGGCAGAAAGCACTTTATCTCGGCCGCCTCTCTGGTCCAGGGCTGCTCGCCCTGCAGGCACTCCTGGAAAGATAATCGAACACAGAGGCAGTTGAGCCTCTGCTGGAAAGCCGTGCAGATGCAAGAGGCCAAGGAAGAATCGTTTCCCAGCGAGAGGAAGGAAGACAGGGCAGATGGCCCCTTCCCTCGAGTCTCCAGCCTCGAATCTGGAGAGTCCAGAACCTTCCTGACTCAGGCTCAGAGGGGCAGCTGGGGAGGAAATAGGCAAGCAGTTTGTGACGGCAGAGAAGATTTCCTGGAGACCCTGTGGCCACGAGGGGCCGTGGTTGCCGGGCGTCCAGTGTGACGGGCCCTCTGTCTGCCAGGCCCCCTCCAGCTCAGCCGGGACACCAGCCGGCGGCCCCTCGTGCATCTTTCACCCAGTCCTCTTGCTGACAGTGTGGATGTTAGATTTCTACCACTCCTGTAACAAACGACCACAAGTTCAGTGGCTTGAAGTCATACAAATTCCTTATCTTACAGTTCTGGGGGTCAGAAGTCCAAAATGGGTGGAGACGTCTGCATTCCTTCTAGAGGCTCCACGGGAGCCCATGTGCTTGCGTTTTCCAGCTTCTGGAAGCTACCCTCTTACCCTGGCTCGTAGCTCTGCGTCACTGTGACCTCTGCATCTGTCATCACATCCTCTCTGACTCCAGCCTCCCGTGATACGGCCACAGTGGGGTCCCAGAGCCACCGGTTCCAGGTGTTAGAACATGGACAGCTTTGGGGAGCTTCTATCTGTCTTCCTCATTATCCTTTTCTCCTTAGAGATTGTGGCCCCATCATCGACCCCCCACCCGAATCGTGGCCCTGCCTACATGGTTTTCTCCATCCAGGTGTGGTGCTTGTGGGCACATCCCAACCTGGGGTGAGGATGGAGCCATCTCTTGGCAGGAAGACCATGTACAGTCAGGAGGTGGAGGGGGGATCCTCGGCTAGAATGAGGGCTGTGGGCAGGAAGGCTGGGTCAAACTCTGCCATATCAATGACCACCCAGAGCCTCAACTTTCTCACTTAAATAAAAAACTGAGAATAACAATACTTGCCCTGTCTACCCGCTAGATTGTTGTGCAGCTCAAATGAGAAATTCCTAGGGATACGTTTCTGAACCATCCACGACGTTTAAGGTGTTGCTATTCTGTCACATTTTTAAAATGTATTTTATTGGAGTACAGTTGATTTACAATGTTGTGTTAGTTTCAGGTGCACAGCAAAGTGATTCAGATATATATATATATACACACACACACACACACATATATATTCTTTTCCATACTCTTCCCATTATGATTTATCACAGGATATTGAATATATTTCCCTGTGCTATACAGTAGCAACCTTGTTGCTTATCCATCCTATATATAATAGTTTGCATCCGCTAATCCCAAACTCCCTGTATGTCACATTTTTATAGCTCTAGTGTCCCCTCCATTTGACTGAGAGCTTCTCTGTGTGTCAAGATTGGGGTAAAATGTTGACCACTTGCCAGGCAGATGCCACACCTCCTAGTCCAAAGCCACCAAGTCATTAGCGAGAGCTTTTCCTGTAGAAATGCATGACTTTTGCTTTGAAACGACTTGCTAGTGAAAATATGTGGATGGCGGAAGATGTAATGTTTCCGTCTGCTTAAAGTTCTGCAGTTTTTTGCAGGGCAATTATCTGTATAAAACACTTTTTTTTTCTTTTAAGTAGAATCCTATCGCTAATGAAACCATATTTTGAACATGAAATTGTTACAAAGAAGAAAAAAATGTCGTTATCCAGAAAAGCAGCAATAGCTCACACATTTGATGGTCTAAATGGAGTATTCCTTCTCTAGGGGAGATGAAAGTGATCCCCTCATATCAGTCTATGAAATTATTTGAGAATTGCGTTTTAATCCCTGGAACGAGGAAGGGAAATGGAACCCTAACATAGGTTCCAGGCATGGGAAGTCAAATCTGAAATGTAGAGACAGGGTATATAGGCTATCACGCCTAGTCACTAATCCAAAAGAAATATGAAAAAAGAAGAGTTGTTTTAATGTTGGAAAAAGGCAGCTTGAAAGGTAAGGCTTCCTTCCTGCAGTTTCCCCTGGTGCCCTTTTCCCCGATCACATTTGCTAGATGTCCATTTCTGTAAGTTTTCCCTCTAGAACAAACCTATCATTTTTCACCACAGGATATTTCCAGCCTCAATCAGTGCCAAATTCAATTGGCTTCTGATCTCATCGCTGGAAGTTATAGATGCAGATATTATTTGCACTGCGGTTAATTATGGAGCAATCAAACTTTGGCTTTTCCACTGTAATTTCCTCTGCCAGCTAATTTAATTAATCACCCCCAGCTCAGCTCTTCCAGCTGTGACCAGCAGGGTCATTAATTAGGCATGCGGCTGCAGTAGCTCACAGACCAGGTCCTGCTTCGAGGCTGCTGCCCATGTGATCTCTCAGGGAGGGAGAGCTTTTCCCAAGCACCCAGGTGGATGAGGGCTGGGGGAGCATTGCTCCATCCCCTCCAGAAAGGAAGATGATTCCCCCCAGGCCCATCAGGGGCAAACAACTTACCTGCAGTGGTGATTGGATTAGGAGACTTACCAAGTTTAAAGAAGCAAGAATGGGTGGACCTAGAAATTATCATACTAAGTGAAGTAAGTCAGACAGAGAAAGACAAATATCCTGTGACATCGCTTGGGGAATCTAAAATAAGTGATACAAATGAACTTATTTACAAAACAGAAACAGACTCACAGAGAACGAACTTATGGTAAAGTTCAGGTGTGTGTGTGTGGGGGGAAGATTGGGAGAGTTTGGGATTGACATGTACACACGGCTGTATTTAAAATAGATAACGAACAAGGACCTGCTGTATAGCACAGGGAACTCTGCTCAATATTCTGTAGTAACCTAAACGGGAAAAGAACTTGAAAAAGAATAGATACACGTATACGTATAACTGAATCACTTTGCTATACACCTGAAACTAACCCAACATTGTTAATCAACTATACTCCAATATAAAATAAAAATTTTTTTAATAAGTAAATAAAGAAACAAGGAGGCCTCACCTTCTAGACCGGCCAACTCGGTGAATTTACGGGAAGCGGTGACTGACAGGGAGCCTTCCGTCTTGGGTTTTCAGTCAGCCTGTGTATTCCCCATAACGTGTGCGGAGCTGAGTTTAGGCCTATCACATTGATAGTGTGACGTTGGAGGCTGACTTTTGTCCTAAGGGAAAGGTTAAAGGATTGTTTTCGTTTGGTGATGAGGAAGTGACTTTTTTGGTCTGCACCCATCAAAGGATGCCTGAGTGCTTCAGGTGATTCTCCTTTGAAGAGAAGAAGACACACGCTTTGCCTTGAAGAAACTATTTTCAGCAATTACCAGCTTACCTTTGCTGAGCAGAGAATACCCATTACTAAGAAATCACCGGAATTCCGTATAATTGTGTGTATGTGTGTGTGCATGCGTACATAGAGATATAATCACCCCAATTTGGGACGCTTTCTTACAATTACTCTTAAACAGAGAAATAGAGTTTCTTTTCTTATAATTTTGTGGGGGGTTTTTTAACTTAATGTATTACATAGGAAGATCTTTATAAGTACTTTAAAGAAACTGGATATTAAGTCTGATCTTGTACAGAAGGATAAACTGATGAACAGGTGTTTTCAAGAGCTGTAATAAATCATCCTAGAACAAGGAAGGCCTCTTCTGAGGCCTGAGATCCTATCCAATGCCCTGCCCTCAGTTAAATGAATCAGAGATAAATGTGTGTGTGTGTGTGTGTGCATGCACACACACACGTGCATGCACACAAAGGTTCTAGTTGAGAGGGAGCAGGGGGGTCCAGCTCAGTAATTCAAGGGATAATAAGGACGCATTGTATGCCAGGTGGAAGAAAATGTGCAGGACTCACAAAGTCTGTAGGTTGGACCTGTCTGTCTGTTGAGCCGGGCAGGAAGCACCCCCGTCATAAAAGCCCGTGGCCTGTAAACACCAAACTTCCCTCCCGTCGGGGGTGTACGACTGGGAGGTCCCAGCAGGTAATGGCTGTAACTCGCTTTAGTTGTGTCTTCCTGAAGAGGAGGTGTCTGACCAGCTGCCATAAACCTAAACAAGCGTATTCAGTCTGGACAGCCAGCCCCGTGACCCGCTGGCATATTAAAATTTAAATGCACGGCCCGTTCATTCATTTCACACTGTAAGGATCATTCCGGAATGAATTCTAAGTGGAGGTTTTTTTCCCTAACATTCCCACTCTGTTATGAGACTATGGGAGATTCTTGAGCATTGCAAAACAGCCATGATGCAAACAGCCATGATGCAAAGGGCTCCTGCATATTTCTGTCCTAAAAAAAAAAAGTAGCAGGCAAAAGAAAAAAAAAATTTATTTTTCAGTCATTTCCCTCTAGAGAAACCTCTGTTTGGATCTAAGTAATTAAAAACTCTGAATTCCAAAAAACAACTCTGAACTCTGAGACAAATCTGTTCATCACTCCAATGTCAATTTTAAGAATTTTGTTTACTCATTTCCATTGCTGCTGCTCTAGTGCTGACCTCACAGCCGAGCCTCAGTTTCCACCCATCCCCTGTTTCCCCACACCTGGAACCACAGACCCTGTCCCAGGTGGTGGTACCAGCTCATGTAGATCCCAGAGCTCACTTGAGCTGCTTCCTTTTCCTCATTTCTCTCTGCCTCATTCCCTGACCATCCATAAAAAGAAACCCAGCTCTAAAGAGAGCCGGGGGTGGGGGGATGCTGCTGGAAGAGGGGTAGGCAGGCCTGGGCGTGGCCAGGCCCCTGCAGTGGCCCCCGAGGGCACCCTGTGGTTTTCCAGGCCTGGAGAACGGTCCTGCTCCATGGGCCACCCCAGGATGTGGCCCGGCCAGCTTCCTTTGTGAAAGCGTGCCAGCCTGGGAGGAGGGCTCCCGGCAGGGACAATGGCTGTCCGTCAGGGATAACAAATCCCAAATCCTGGCCTTGGGTTCACTGGGCTCAGTGGGGCGGGGTGATGGCCAAAACCCTGATCACAGTTGTCATGTCTCTGCTCTTCTGGCAGCCTTGGAGCAGGAGAGGGTCCATCCCAGTTACTGCATCTTTAAAACCTGCCCTCATCTCCCTCTGCCCTTTTTTTCTTCCTCCGGCTTAGAAACAGGCTCTGAGAGTCCAAATGTTGGAAATAATTGGATTCTAAATTCTAATTCATCTGTAAAATATTCAGTGATTACATTAGCCTAATAGATATTATTTCTTACGTGGCTGCATAATTCTACCCTGATCGGATCTCAGTGGCACTCACGCGCCCCCCGATTTACTATTGACGTGCAATTCTCAGAGGCAAGACATAACTGCTTCCTTCAGCCTGTTTTCCCAGGTTAAAAGTTTAACTGATTTATGCTTCAAGGATAGGGCCTCCCGGCTCAAGTGCAGTTGCAAGGTGTATATAATTCTTTAAGAAGAGCGGTAGAAGAAAAATATTATTTTATGTAATTTTGAATCCTCTCTTTCTGCTCATAACTGGGAGAGACACTGACCTTTGAAACCCTTTGGGCAGCACTTTTCTTGTAGGTCATGTAGGTTTTTTAAACAGTTGGCAATTCTATCACAGTAAGACTCTGTCACTCGTAACATAGATCTTGTACATGTGAACGTGGTCCAAAAATTGTAAATCTTCTTAAGGTACAATTTCAGCTCAGGCATCTTTATTCTTTATAGAATTCTTCGTCGGCAATGAGGGAGTGAGGGAGGGCCGGGACCCCAGAGTTCTAGCTTAGGCGCATCGCCTGCCTTCCATTCTTTAGCCTCGTTTCTTTAGTTCTTGGCCCGAGTTTAATTTCTTCAAGTATGTGCCTCCCCTCTCCCCTCCCCCACCCCCTGCCCTGCCCCCTCCAAAAATCTGCAAATAAAATTCATGGCTCCCTCCCTGGTTCAGTAGCTGGAAACAGCTGGTGGGTTTTGTGTAGCCACTGAACCAGTGGGGGGAAAAGTTTTGGCAAATACTCGGGAAACCCAGGACAGAGGAGGTAGGTAAACTCAGGAAACTGTCTTCATGAGTAAATGAAGGAAACAAAGGCTCCCAGCAGGACCAGAAGGGACAACCCCCCCCCTCTGAATAGCTCCCTAAAAACAGAGCTGAAAAGGAAGACGGCCCGTTTGCTTCTGGGAATCCAATAAATTGTTTCAGGAAGTGAAAGTCTGTGCCGGCTAATGGAGCTGTGATTGACAGCGCTTCTCATTATGGAGCCCATCAGGGGACGGGGCGTTCGTTGCTGTTGAGGGGCGAAGTGGGAGTGTGAGGGAGCCCAGGTGGGAGTGTCAGTCTGCACCCCGACACCGCCTCCAAGGAAGACCACCCGGAGAGCGAAGGGCACCCTTCTGGAGCGTCGCCCTTTCACCTGGCGACACATCCTCCTGGGCGTTGCTCGGGAATCCACCCCACGTCTTCCCCAGAGCCTGCCCTGCCCCCCACGGTTCCTGCTGAAATGGGGGCCGGGGGTGGGCAGTAGGGACAGGACCAGTTTGAGGTTCTGGACAGGGATCCTCCCAGGCGTGAGAGCATGGTCACCTGGCATCTGTAAAGGCTTTCTTCTGTGAACCTGTGGTGCAGTGGGGAGTCTGTTAAGGCAGTTATGGGGCATCTTCTGTTAGGTGACAACAGAGACATAGCCGTCCTCTTTGTCCAGGAAGGACCAAATCAGGGGAGGAGGTGGGCTTCAGTGAACCCAGACTGATTAACCATTATCCAGGACGACAGAATGGGCTCTGGCCGGAGGTGGGGGCCAGCTATCTTTGTGGGGAGGGGGCATTTGTGTGGTGGAGATCCCCCTTCTAGAAGCTTGAAGGTGTGCAGAGACCTCGAGGGCTGGTCAGCCTTCACAGAAGGCAAGAGACTGTTCATGGCAAGTCAGATAAAACATCAGCACCAAGCCCCGGCCGGGGTTAGAGAAGGCACGTGAGACACGCTCCATGTCCCCTGGCCTGAGGGACGGGTCAGAAAGGGCTGGTTGTCCAGTTTGTTGATGTTCTGATGGGGCAGGATTCCCCGCTGGAGCAAGAGAGACCCTCAGCCTCCATTAACTGTCATTTCCAGAAAGGTGGGAAGCTACTCCAGTGTCCTTTCATTTTGGACTTCACCCATGTTGGTCACCCTCTCCTGGGTCCCAGCCTTGCCAGGTCTCAGAGAGTTATCCCCTCTGCAAGCAGTTGGGGGTGGGGGGGAGGTGTTGTCAGGGGAGATAACACATTTCCTCTACCCTCTTAGGTTCAGTACCTGAGGGCCTGTGAATTAAATTGACAACAGACAGAATGACAAGAGAAAAGGCATACAAATTTATTACTTTTTAATTTTACACGCGTGGGGGCATCCAAGAAAGAAGGGAATACCAAAAGGATGGTGACATTTGAGAGCTTATATACTAACCGTCTTCATAACAGAAAGGGAAGAGGAGAAAAGCCGCTTATGGGAAAACAAACAACTTCTAGGAAAGATCACTGGGCCCTTAGGAGACTAGATGAGAACCGTGATAGCTTGTGACAAAGTTTGTATGGGTGTGGTGCCAACTTCTCATTGCTCCTGGGGTAAGAGTCCCTCCTCCCTGGTCGATGAAACTCCCAGGGAGGGAATTTACAGCCATTGAGCTCTTTTTTGTGGAGGATCTGTTTGTAGGCAGATACAGGTAGCTCAGAGAAAGCCTTTTCCTGCATTTGTTGACTCTCAAATATCTTCAGTTCAAAATAAGCCTTCTGCCTGAGTGGCATATTTTGATCTCCTATGCAGGGAATTAGGTCTATTTGGACAGTGCTGTGAAGGAGTCTCTGACTCCAGCTCTGCTGGAAAACCAAAAGGCCCATTAAGCAAGGACACATGTGGAGTCTGGGCCTGGTGTCGCCACTGTCTGTGACACCACCTTGAAACACCAGCCGCTTCTGATACACACGTTAGTGGGCTGGCGTGTCCCGAGAGGCTGCCTTTACTCTTGGGTTAGTGGATGGTAGGTGTATCCTGAGTTTGGTGCCTCTGTGAACTTAAGTATTTGTTTGAGTGATTGACAGGCTGCCCACCAATTGTAGATGCTCTAATATTTACTGATGCATTTTGTGTTCTTAAGCTGCAGGAAATAGGGTTCCTTTTGCATCTGGGTTTAGCTACACTTTAAATTTAGTAAACTAATTCCAGGGCTGGGGCTCCCCTGGTGGCGCAGTGGTTGAGAGTCCGCCTGCCGATGCAGGGGACACGGGTTCTGTGCCCCGGTCCGGGAAGACCCCACATGCCGCGGAGCGGCTGGGCCCGTGAGCCACGGCCGCTGAGCCTGCGTGTCCGGAGCCTGTGCTCCGCAACGGGAGAGGCCACAGCAGTGAGAGGCCCGCGTACCAAAAAAAAAAAAAAAAAAAAAAAAAAATCCAGGGCTGGCCATGTAGTTGAAAACGAAGAGCGCATTGATTCTCTCTCTTATGCAGTGTGTTGGCTCCTGTGAATCACGTACCACAGCCTATACCACAAAGGTAGTTCTTTTCCCGTTGTGATGTATTTATTTATCTGTCTGCCTCTACTCACCTGTAGCCCAGAACCTGACACAGTGTGGTACCTCACTCCTAGTGAGTGCTCGATTGACATTTCTTGAAAGAATGGATGCTTCGTAGGGCATTAGATGTTAGTGGTAATCAAATCAGATTCAAAGAACTCACTTCAAGTAAGGGGAGGAAGGAGAGTCTATGTTTCAAAGTATAGAGTTGGAAGGGAGCTGACATTCATCACTTGAGGGAATGGAAAAAGAAGGGGTGGAGACCGTACTTGGGGTGCTGTGCAGAGCAGGAAATGTCCAGGAGGAGAGGGCGCAAGGCAGACCAGTGATGTGGGCAGCAGCAGCCAAGTCCACTTTGTACATTTCTACACAGCTGGCTTTTTCTCAGAGAGCGTGCACTTCTGTGAATTTTTTTGTTCCTTCAAAGAAAACATACAAAATTAAAGTCAGTCCAGTCACCCGCTTTAATGCAAAGAGCAAACTTCCATGCTGTTTCCCTGGGCAGGTCTACGTGTTTCCTCACTGTTCTGAAAAGAGCGTATTTACCTCTGTGCCTCCTGGTCCCCCAGTTGCCAGGACTGCGTTCCAGCAGATGTACTGTCCAGTGACCACGAGGTGGAGATGAATGCCCACTAGGCCTTGGGTGTGCTAGCCTATGACTAGGTGGCGCCTGACTAAATAATAACATAGTGATACCAGTAAACCCTGAGGTTCCCCTGAGGGCCCGTGTCTGGTAGGGAAACCCAGAGTCTGGAATGAATCTTGTTCCATGTAGATTTCATGCTCATGTCAAGTCCTTGTTTTCTGCTGGAGAACAAAGAGGAGTTAGTATAGAAGAAAAGGGAGGTAGTTTAACCAGAAAGGCCGTCTGAAAATTACAGATTCCTGTACAGTCAGCATTAATATGATGCTTTTCAAACATATAAAGGGGGATTGAATTGCAAGAGTGTCGGTGATAAAGGGTGCATTTGTGGAATGATAACCTGATTGGCGTCCCTGCCTTTTGAATGGCTGACGAGGTCTAATTGGCATATAATGCCCTATAAATTTATTAGCGGGCCTCGCCTCTCATTGGTGGACCTTCTGCTGTTAACCACCAAGAAATTACCAATTTTCAGGAGTTAGTCACTCAAGTCGCACTATAACTGGGTTTAAAAAGAAAAAAAATCCACGCCGCTCATGTTATAAATCAGGCATATGCCTCACACTGCAGGTCTCCAGCAGCAAATGAGTCACTTGGGTAGGGGAGTTTGGGGCAAGTGGGTTGCAGGGAAGAGCCCGTATTTACTGGGAAGCCCCACTGTCCCCCACTTCTCCACTCAGCCGTCGCCTGCCCCAGGGCCCCAGCTGCTCAGGCCACCGCTGGGCTGGGTAGAAATTGCAGTTTTGTGGCCGTTCTTGTCCAGCGCTTTGATGTTCTCAGGGATACTTTCAACCCCCGGGCGTATCACGCAAAGAGGACACCCTCTTATTTCGGGAGCATAATAGAAATATGCAGGATCAGACATAATTATTTCAATTACTTCTCTCTGGTGTTTGAGACACACTCGAGTCACAAATTAGAAAATAATATTCACATGTTTCTTCTAATGGGTAACAGATTAGAGGCATTTTATCTTTTAAAATAATTTCCAAATGTGCCCTGGAGAGACTGGGAAGGGGCGGGAGAGAGGTGTGGAAACGTGGACACGGCTTTCCCAGGCGAGCCAGAGGCCCCCGTTGGAGCCAAGCACGGGGGACGGCGGTGTGCAGGAGGCGCGTCTGCAGTGTGCTCTCGGTTGTTCAGACTTGTGTTGTCTTCATCCCTTTTTTTCTACTGGAAACTAGCAGAGACGGGGCTGCACATTTTCTCACTGACCACCGTGTAAACTCAGTCCTCGCTTGTCGATGTACGTGTGAACGCCCTTTTTGATCCCTGCGTGCCACCTCTTCAGCCGTGCTTTCTACCCACACCCCCCCACACACATTGGCATGTCTCTACTCAGTTTTCTGTCCCATCAAATTCCTGAAGCTAATCTGTGCCCCTCAGTCTGCCCAGGAGTGTCAGAGGGGATGAAGGCAGAGGCTGCAGTGGCCCCGGGCCCCCAGGGTACCGTGTTCTGATGCAGGGATATCACGTCCCTCTAAATCATAAGGGCTGGGCTTCCCTGGTGGCGCAGTGGTTGAGAGTCTGCCTGCCGATGCAGGGCACACGAGTTCGCATCCCGGTCTGGGAAGATCCCACATGCTGCGGGGCGGCTGGGCCCGTGAGCCATGGCTGCTGAGCCTGCGCGTCCGGAGCCTGTGTTCCACAACGGGAGAGGCCACAACAGCTAGAGGCCCACGTACCACAAAAAAATTAAAAAATTTTAAAAAGAAATCATAAGGGCCCTCACAGTGCCTTTTTTATAAAGGAATTGCTTTTTATCAATTCTTGTTTTGAAAAATTGATTTCTTCTACTCTGGAAAACAGGTGGGCAATTTCTTCTAGAACGAAACACACAAGTCCCACATGACCTGGCAGCAGCTGTACCCCATGGCATTCATCCCAGAGAAAGAAGGCTTATGTTCACACAAAGACCTTTTTTTTTTTTTTTTTTTTTTTTGTGGTACATGGGCCTCTCCTGTTGCAGAGCACAGGCTCCGGACGCGCAGGCTCAGCGGCCATGGCTCAGGGGCCCAGCCGCTCCGCGGCACGTGGGATCTTCCCAGACCGGGGCACGAACCCGTGTCCCCTGCATCGGCAGGCGGACTCCCAACCACTGCGCCACCAGGGAAGCCCACACAAAGACCTTTTAACGAATGTTTGCGCAGTTTTATTTGTAACAGCCCAGAATAGGAGACGTCCTTCAGTGGGTGGTCCGGTTAAGCCAGCTGGGACACATCCGTGCCATGGAATAGTACTCAGCAATGCAAAGGAGTGAGCAGTGATACACACGACAGCTTGGATGGGTCATCAGAGAATTACTTTGAGTGAATAAAGCCCATCCCCAAAGACTACAGGCCACATGATTCCATTTACAAAACATTCTCGAAATGGCAAAATTATAGAAACGGAACAGACGAGTGGTTGCCAGGGGGTTAGAGATGCAGAGGATGGGCAGGAGGGAGGTGGGTATGGTTATAAAAGGGCAACCAGAGGGACCCTTGTAAGGGAGATGCTCCTTACCTTGACTGTGGAGGTAGATACGGAAACTTAGCTTTAATGAGATTGCATAGAACTAAATCCATACACACGAATACGAACTGCAAGTAAAATGGGAAATCTGAACACGATGCCTGGATTGTATCGAGAGCAATATATCTTGATTGTTATATTGTGCTGTAGTTTTTCAATATGCTACCATTGGGGGACACTAGGTAAGGGGTGCATGGGATCTCTTGGTATTTCTTCTAACTACATGTGAATCTACAATTATCTCAAATTTTAAGTTATAAAAACAAAGCAAAATCAATGGTGGCTTCCGTAAAAAAGAATCAGGACTCCTTAAGGAAACGGCTTATTCCAGATCTGAGAAAGTAGGATGGACCTAGGACATCCTGCTGTGCCAGAAAGCAAGAGACCGACAGGGAGTAAGGGTGACACGTCAGATAGAATAGCAGGCAGCGCACAGGGGCTCCCACTGGCCAAACTGGAACAATTTAAGAATCAAAAAGCATAATGTTGATCATAGTTTATATGACACACTTAGTTTTTTAAAGTCTAAGAATCTACAGTGATACTCCAGAAAGGGGCAGGGGGGGTACCTCTTCTTTATAGAAGATGCCAACTAATAAACAGAAAGAATGAGAGAATTGGGAAAAGCTCTGCCTCGTAACTGAGAATGTACTAATTGATCGGCGGTCATCAAGTGATGCCGCAGCACTTGTGGGGAAAGGTCTTAGAGGAACAGGAGATCCACCAGCTCGAGGTATCCGCCCCCAGATCACTTGTTAGTTTTAAGAGGAAGAAGGTTCCAGAGAGAGGACAGGGCCAGGGGCCCTGCTTTAACCCTGTGCTCAGACATGGCCTTGGGACCACCCCCCAGTCTGTGCTCCGGACGTGACAGAGGAGACGTGCCACCTGTGTAGTGTTGGCAGCAGAGATACGTGACCTGAGTCAAATCAGACACAACAGGCTTGGGGTCCTTGAAACAGTCAGTATCATGAAGGACCAAAAAGGGGAGGGAGCTGTGCGTTAGATTCGAGGAGATGAAAGAAATGGGGTGACCAAGTGCGTCACATCCTCATTGACTGACTTCTGAGTTGGAAGAACAATTCAACTCTAGAGGACATTTGGGGATCATCTGGGGAAAACCAAACACAGGCCACGTATTAGCAATAATAACGTGATATTGTTTTTGAGGTCCTGGAGGATAAGAGTATGAGCCACCGAAAGGCAGGCATGAAATGGCGGAGTCTCACACAGTGGTATCTGTGTGAGGGAACAAGAGAGCATTCAGATTCTGGATTTTATCTTTAATTGTAGTAAAATACATATAACATCAAATGTACCCTTTTCGTCAATGTGAAGTGTACAGTCCAGTGGCATCGAGTACATTCACATGGTCATGCTGCCATCAGCACCGTATTCTCTCCAAAACCTTTTCATCTTCCCAAACTGAAACTCTGTCCCGGTTAAACAGGAACTCCCATCCCCTCTGCCCGAGTCCTTGAAAGCCACCCTTCCACCTTCCGCTGCTATGAATTTGACTACTCTCGGGACCTCATGTAAGAGGAATCATACAATATTCTTTTACGTGCAACTGACTTATTTCACTTAGCATCATGTCCTCAAGGTCCATAAATGTTGCAGCCAGTATCAGAATTCCCTTCATTTTTAAGGCTGAATAATATTCCACTGCATAGATAGACTACATTTTGTTCAGCTGTCGATGAACCTTTGACTGGCATCTCTTGGCTATTGTGAGTAATGCCGTGAACACAGGTGTGCACATATCCCTTTCAGTTCTTCTGGCTATAAACCCAGAATTGGAATTGCTGGATCCTGCAGTAATTCTGTTTAGTTTTTTGAGGCGCCTCCATACTATTTTCCCAGGGTCTGGATTTCTGACACATTTAAAATGGAGTGTTGGCTGTCTCGATGAAATGCTTTTTTTCGAAAAGCCTTTTTAAAGTCTCTCAAACATCCTCATGCACAAGGACAGGTTGGAAAGCCCAGAGCATGGGCTTGAGAGCAGAGACTTGCCCTGG